>NC_083732.1:61172832-62422832 GCF_028564815.1 Eubalaena glacialis
TATATGGTTTTATTTTCTCTTGCTTAATCTGCAGCTCTCTGAAAAAGGTGTACTTGAATGACATCTCATTTGCTGTAAAGAAGCTGCCCCTTAACAGGGGCAGCCTTCTTTAGGGAACTACAAACTATCATATGCAAATATTTTGAGAACTCTAAAGCACTATGAAAATGAAAAACATTATTGTTATTATTTTCTTATAGCTTATAGATGACTTGCATTTTAAGAATTACCTTTGTGAAGTCCCCCAAGTCATTAGTATCATGGAAGTAACTCTGCCTGGTTGAGACTTTCCAATCTGATTTTTATCTGTCAAAACAAGGTTGTTCAAGATGGCTTCTATCCCTGAGAGTGGCAGAAGCTAGAGTCCTTTCTATGCTTTTCCAATAGTCAGTCCATTTCAGAACATTATTGTGAAGAGGGAATGGGATTTGTGAAAAGGGCATGAGATTAAGAAACAGAAGATAGAGTCTCTGCTCTGTTACGATCTCCTATATAACTCTGGGCAAATCAGAGAGCCTGTATGAGACTCAGTTTCCATATCTATAAAATGAGGATGAATATACTTGCTTTACCTAGGTTTTAGAATTAAAAATAATCATGGATTTCAAAGTGCTACAGAAAGATGGTTATTACTAAGACTTATTTATTGATGTATTGTTCTTCATCAGAGAGTCATGCACCCAAACTGCACCGTTTTAAAATTACTGTCACTAAACTGCATTTTAGTATTATTCCATTAGCCAAATTTGAGGGATGTTATAAGAAAATCAAAACACTTGTCTATTTGCTTTACTGTAAAAAAGTAATTGAGGAAAATATTTACACCTCACATAGAGGCCTTATTGTGAGGACGTAGAGATGTGACACATTTTCTTTAGAATATCTGGGTTTCTTTTATTTATTTAAAAATTTTTGGCTGCACTGCTTGTGGGATCTTACTTCCTCGACCAGAGGTTGAACCTGGGCCCACGGCAGTGAAAGCGCCAAGTCCTAACCGCTGGACTGCCAGGGAATTCCCCTATCTGGGCTTCTTTTAAACATGGTTATTTTTTTTTTTTTTTTTAAGTCAGATGACTGATCACGTTTTCCTCTTCACACCAGCTTCTAGGGACCTCTGAGTTAAATTCATGGTTTATATCTAGCAGAGTATGTATGACTTTATGATGTGTATTTTAATCTCACCGCTGTCTTCAACTAATTATTTTTGGCTGTATTTTCCTTTTCTTCACAATTTCCTCTCTTTATATAAATATAAAAATTAATTTCCTCTATAAGACATTTGAAGTAAATATAAAACTTGCTAGCAGATACTGAACAGTTACTAATTGCTAGACCCTATGATGAGCACTATATAAAGCGTATCTAATTTATTGTTTGCCATGAAAAAAAGTGTTATTTCCTATATTTTACAAATGAAGAAACTAAGGCTTAGAAAGTTTAATTCACTCATTCGATGGCCTTCCACTACTAAATGGAGGGTGCTGAATTCCAACACAGATTTATCTGACTCCAAAATTCATGATGATTAGTCATTATACTATACTACATTTTGATATTAATTATAATAATGTAACAAATGACTATTATTATTGTTGTTTGATTTTCAAAGGTTTTTGATGTAGTAGAATATTTAATCTTTATCAAGAGCATACACAATTTAAAAAACATTAGGTGTTTTGACTCTATTATTCATATCTTTGCTTGGAAATTTGATAGAGCAAATCTTTTGTCACATCTTTCCTTTACTGCCCAAAATGATATCGAGGTCTGTCTCTATATGTGACTTGGTATGATACCCAAGACAAGTGCATGCCTCTTAATGACACATGGAGAAATACATCCAGCAATCCCTTTTTAGAATGTAGCAAATACTGCCTGGCACTTTCTAGCCATCTTCTGTTACACTTCGTTCTTTTAAGTTGTACTTCAAATGCCTTTGCTACTGTCTTTCTTTTCGTGACCTTCAAATGTCATTATCCATTGTCATATTTTTCTGTTTAGATTTGTTTAAGTGGAAATGTTCTGTTTAGTCTCCTTTCCTTTTGGTACACGGTAACTGCCCTTAAGGGGTCTGTTTCTTTCCAAAGTCATAGACATGGTTGTAAAAAAAAAGGTTGAGAAAATGTAGGCCACACATGGTTGATAAAAAATGATTAACAGCAAGATTCTGGCTGTGGTAGTGGGAAGATGATGTTTGATATCACAATAAGGAAATCATTGTGGAGTGAATAACTTCTGAACTGGGTTCATATTGAGGGGAGTGAGCATCTTGAGGATGGAGTGCTCAGGACCTGAAAGGCTTTTCCTCCCCAGCAAAACCACATAAAACCCCTCCTAGAGTTGGTTCTTCTCAGAAGAGAGAAGAGCAATGTTCACAAAGCCTGGTAGATAGATTCAGCCAATTAGGGAAGTCATTTCCAGAAAAATTGGTAACCGAGGCAGTCATTTTCAAGAGAATTGAAGGAGACAAGCTCTCCATGACTTTAGCTTTTGAACCGATCTGTGTAGTAACTAATAGGGTTGGGAACAGCTGGAACTATACACATTAATTCATAAAAACTCTTAGAGTGATCATTTGGAACATTATCTCCAGAAAGAATGAAATGCCTTTGCGACTGCACTGTCTTTTCAGTGCATGTTCACATGCGACGCGGATCAAGATGGAACACAACATAGGGCCTGCCAAGGATCCCAAATTAGACCGTGAAAAAAAGAGGATAAGAAAAGAATCAGCAGGGAAATTTTCCCCTCAGCCAGAGTTTGCGAAAAGTTTCATTAAACGCGTATTGAAGTAGAATTAGAAGTGAATTTCACAACTCTGTCTTTTATTCTTTATAATTTGTTCTTGTGCAGGGCCATTTTATCCATTACGTAATATAGGCACAATTTGTAGGGCTATAAACTTTCAGATGACCTACAAATATATGTACAACCAGAAAAATGACTCTAGAATTGGAAATCTTGGAAACTAAAAGAAGTTAACATTTAAGGAAATATCCATAGAGTGTAACATTTTATCACTTGTTTAACTGCAGCTTAACTCAACTGTCATATCTTAGGATAGAGGTAAAATAACAAGGAAAAATGAAATGAAATATTTGTTCTCAAATAAGCAAAATTATGAAAATCTCTCCAAAAACTTTTATAGTAAAAATATTCTTAACGTGCGTGTGATGGCATTTAAAAATATGCTTGATATAATATACAGGGAGACCGTTAAAATTAAGAAGGTTAAAATTAGGAAGGTTGTCATAAACAATTCAGAATAGGTTTATGTGCATGTATGTTTGTTTTAGTTTTCTATTTCTATGTAAAAAATTACCACGTATTTGGCAGATCAAAACAAAACACATTTTTTATTCCATAGTCTCCTTGTGCTAGGACTCAGTGCATGGGTTAGTTGGGTCCTTTGTTCAGAGTCTAACCAGGCTGAAATAAAGGTGCGGTTGGGCCTGTGATCTCATCCAGAGATTTAATTAACTCAGTTGTCTAAGGTGGAGTCACCATGAGAGTGACATTCTATCATTTTTGTTATATTACGTAACGTAGTCAAGAGAATGGTTGCCCATCACCTTTGTTATAGTCTATTGGTAAGAAGCAAGTCACAGGTCTTGCCCACACTCAAGGGGAAGAGATTATGCAAATGAGGAGTGGACCATACATCCTAAGGTGACTTATTGGGTTAACTCTAAGATGTGTCTGTCTCAATGATTGAGGTTAGCTTTTTTTTTTTTTTAAGATTTTGTTCTCTAGTATGGTTTCTGTTATTGTCAATTATTTCTTTAGTTGTCTTTATAAAGTTCTGAAATAAACAACCCTTTCACCTATGTTAAAGGTGGATATTAGAACCAGTTCAGCCTGTAGTAGGTGCAGAATTCATGAATTGCCGAGAAGATTGTTTTGACGAGAAGAGAAGAGATATAGAACTGAGTTCAGAGAAAGATTTATTCTTGTCTGGGTGTGTCTCCTGTTCCCAAGCACTCATGCTCCAAGTGTTCCAAGAGATTTCTTGGTAAACTTTAGTTGAGAGCTTTACCTGAGCTCTTAGAGCAGGTTTAAGGCATTAAACTAGCAGAGCATTCAAGACTAAGACAAAGGCATCAGTTAGGACTGAAAGTAATATTGTTTACTAGTTGTAAGCTTATCCTGGTAACGTTGCTGACCGAAAACATCTGTCTTCCTCTGACTCACAGTCTTTTCTGTTCCTGTTTCTTTCATTTCCTCAAATCCCTGTCTCTTCTACTTTTTGTCTTTCTTACTCATAACCTCTCATAACCAGTTTGGCTTTCATTTGATCATTTTATCACTTTAACATTTTAACACTCTTCTAATATTTGTTTCTCATACTTTATGTTTTTGTCTGTTTGGGCTACTGTAACAAAATAACATAAAGTGGATGGATTATAAACATTTATTCTCACAGTCTGGAGGCAGGGAAGTTTAAGATGAAGGTATCAACAGGTTCAGTGTCTGGTTTCAGGTTCATAGGTAGATGGGGCCATCTTCTCTCTGTCCTCTCATGTTGTAAGGGGTGAGAATCTAGCTGTAGCTTCTTTTATAAGGACACTGATCCCATTCACAAAGACTCCACCCTTATGACCTGATAAACTCCTAAAGGCCCTAAATTCAAACATCATCACATTGGGGATTAGGTCTCAATATATGGATTATGAAGCGTCACAAATATTCAGTCCATAGTACTATATTATTCCATCCTTTCAGGATTATTACTTTCTTACATCAATAGTGAGAGAGAGTGAGTACATGTGTGCATGTGCATGTGTGTGTGTGTGTGTGTGTGCATGTCTGTGTGAATATATGCTTATATGGCTGTGTATAAACTTGTTACATTAAATTAGACGTCCTTACATTTGTGTGATTGAGCACATATGTCCTCTTTCACTCTGAGATGGAGTCAGAGTCACCTGAGTCATGGTGGGAGTAATGATTCCTGGGACATACCTGTCCTTGGAAAGAGTCTGGGAACTGGAGCAGGGACTTTATTGGAGAGGTCTACCTTGTAGTCAGGACTTCACAGATGGAACAGGATTCCTAAGGATAAAGTGAAACTTGGTGAGTCACAGAAACAATGGAGAGTTTGTTTTCTTGGATGAGATTCTTGGCTTCTTGAAAGGCACAGGGTTTTCAGGGGCAGACATGTACATTTAACAGCAGTAGCAAATTTTTGAGATAAAGATGAGGACGGCTAGAAGGGAGGATCTGTGGGTGATATTATTAGTTTCGAACCTAGCACTTTTGGAATCTAGCAATGAAGCAATCCTATATGATAGGTAGTTCTATTTGCTGGCACCATAAAACATTAAGATAGCTGTATATGTTCCTGGCTCCCAGTTAAAATTCCGACTCAGAGGAAATGAGCTATGTATATTTAGAAAACAGTCACTTCTCTGTAGGAGTGCTTTACACCACAACCATCTGAAGAACTTTCAAATTCAGTATATTTTGGTGTCAGAGCAAATAAAACCACTTTTTTAGTGAGTGAAAATTTCTAGTCTTCTCCATTTTTATTTTCTCTTCTACCAGTTATTGCAGATGCTTGAGCTAGCCTCTTCAGCTGAAAATTGATGGATACAGAGTTAGCCACATGGAGTGTTCATATGATTTTTGCCATCTGTCTTTAAATATAACACCCCAGCATGTGTCTCTAAGTAACATAATAAGAAAATCTCTACCTGGAATCACTAATCAAGCTTCAAGTCTACATTTTTCAAACATATAGATTATGGAAAGATCAAGAACTAAAGAGGAAAAAAGATCATTTATGTATGGAAAATATATAAATATTATAAAAGAAGAAAGGAAAAGTGAAATAAAGTAGGAAATTAATTGAACAGCAGGAAAGAGATGGATATTTTCCAAGAACAATATATTCCTCCCACTCTAAAGCTGGGAAGCTTTATTTCCTCCCCTTATTTCAAAATTACTGGGAGAACCTCTTCAGAGATAATACATTTTATTGGTTCAGTTAAAAAATATTCATTTTACTGGACATCCATAAATCTGAATATAGTTGTTTTAAGCCTTTATTAAAATTGCCTATCCTTAAATACTATATATGTTAAATTATACTATATTTTAAATAGACCTTCACAAATAGTTTGGAATTGTCACTGAATTTTGAGTGAATAAGAAGAGTTTTAGAATGACTTAAAATTAACTTTATGTGCGTTGAATCTCCTTTTGAATATATTTTTTAAAAACTGGTATAATCATATTCAAACTAAAAGAGACTCAATGAACTGATATGAGAAAAGCAGTTGCATCCTGGAACATCATAAAATGAGTGGGATTCAAAATTAATTAAGCTCCACTCTTACTTGTAGGGAGATTTCTAATTAGAAGATTCTCCTTAGAGAGTATAATGTTGCGTCATCAAATTTTAGTTCCCTCTTAATATATCCTGGATATGAACCTTCACTTAAGGAAATCCATGTCCAAATTCTCGATTTAAGAGAGTAGATTTGTACTGACTATCTCTTAAACTAAGTGGAACTTTGGAAACTCCCCAGTGCTGTTTCAGTTTCTAAGGGAACATTACAGTGAAGCAGTTTGTAGTCTAGATAATACTCTTTAAAGGCAGAAAGTGCTTCCTCTATATCCATACTTTGTTTTTTCATGAAACATTAGAGTCCATAAAGGGTAAATCTCAACCTAGACAGAAGTTGGTAATTATGTAGAGAACAAAGATTTTATCTTATTTGAGTTGTTTTCCTATTTTGAAACATTTTATCTGTGACTTAGAGAAAAAATGCAGATGCTTAGCTTGACTCAGAAATTTTAGACGGAATGAGAGGATATGTAAAACTAGGTCTAATAGCAGTACTTTTCCTGTTGCTGAAAGAAGAAAATCACCCATATAAAGTCATTAGAGTTTGACACTGAACATAAATCCAGAGTTGGAAGACTCTAAGTTGCAAGACTGATGATCTGTCAAGACTGGAAGTCAACTATTCAATGACTAGGTGTCACTGAGAGAAATACTCTTACCCTAGAAAACACACAGAGAAGTATATTTCAGGGAAAAGCCCTACATAACACCAAAAGTAAGTTATATATTGAGTCAGGAACAAATGGGAACTTGTGATGACTTTCTTCACTAAAGTAAACTGACTTTTAAAAAGTGAATTAGCTTCTTAACATAAAAGTTTATCATCATTGTTAAAATGGAAAACATTAGAATACTGGTTGGGAAAATATCTGAACTCATCACACATTAAACAGAACGAATTTAAATAAAGCACATAAATCCTCTTAATGGGCATTTTTGAAATTTAGAATATTATTATAGCTTTTATGTTTGCTGTGAAAACAGCAGAGTCTGGTTTTCTGTTGTTTCCTAGCATGTTTCTAATTGAAGCCACAAAGGTGAGGGGCTGGCCTTCTTGCATTTACAAAAGCTGTAATTGGGAATATACTTTCCTATTTGTTGATTCAATAGGGAAGAAGGGGAGAGAAATAACATTGAGTAAATGAAGGGAGTTATTAAGTTGCTCAGATGAGACAGTATAATGAATAGGGAAATAAAAAAGATTTTTGGGTGAGATTAAATTAGCTGTGTGACCTTACAAGTAATTTGAACTTTCTGATTCTTAATTTCTTTACTTAATTAAAATAAGTAAGTAAAATATTTTAAGTAAAATAAGGGTAATAACACCCAACTGGACAGGTGGCTGTGATGTGTATATGTATAATATTTGCAAAAATCATTGTGTGAAAAACGATACTGATTTTTGTGATTGATATATCCAGGTATCTGGAGTTTATTGGAGAAAATGAAAGGTGATTATCCTGGATACCTTGAAATTATAGACAAAGAAAAGCCACAGTTGGATCTTGTTCTCTGTGAGAACAAAGATAAACTTGATAATAGAGAAGAGCTTACTTGGTTACATTTTACAGTGAGGAATAAAGTTTGAGGCATTTTGTTCTATGGGCATCCTATTATTCAGGCCATTCTGTCATCTGGGTCGTATCGCATTGCCTTATCTGCTAGGTTTGGTTGGGCCACTTAACTGAAACTTTTTCTAGCAGGGAAGTAGAATATGAGGTGAATTCTCAACTTAAGAGAATGATCTCATGATAAAATTAATTGATTATTTTATCTTGGCACACTTGGAAGTTTCTGGTATAATATGAAAAAGATATAAATAAAGACTTGAAAGATGGTATTTCTCATTTCATTTGTCTCAGTGGATACATAAGAGCAATAATAACATAAGAGAGGAGTCTAATAAGCCCCCCATCAAATGGTAAGATCTACGATTTGTGTGTGAATTTAGGGGTGAAAGGATGGAGAAGACTGTCTAGCCTGATTTAGTTTCCGGCAGTGGGTCTACTTCCAGCTATGGCAAAGTAGTTTTTTTTTTTGTGGCCCAGCTAATACATTAGGGAATTAAAGTAGAGTTTGGAATCAAAGCCCCAGCTAATATGTAAAGTGTTTATCTCCTTCTCTTTGTTCTTTGTGCACACACATCACTGAGGAATATTTTATGGAGGGATGCCCCTTTAAAGACAGAATATAGATTTGAGATCTTAGGTTCCTTATATCTGTCTACATATTTATATAGGTACATATTTATCTGTAAAATAGGATGTATAATGTCTACTTAATTTCTTTTCTTACCTTACATAATTGAGTGAGACTTTCATGTTGAAGAGGTTTTGAGAAAAGTTGACTATTCAATACTAGTCTAAGGTCACTAGCAAGAACTTTAGTGAAAATTGTACAAAGGAGAGATGATAGGAAGAAGCCTTCTTTCACCTTTCCCTAGCCCTATGTTTACCTCCTTTTGCTTTTCTTTTAAAATTAGAGGAATGGAAATGAATTTATATAAAATTTTTTTTTCTTTTCAAAGCTTGCTTTCATTGTGACCTCAGTGACAGTAATTCAGTTGAGGAGTTGAAAGACCATGCATGTAAATGGTTAAGAGCAGGGATTCTGGAGCCAGCCTGTTGGGTTTCGGCCTTGTCTTTGCCACTTACTCTGAGCTTTGAAAAGCCATTTAGCATCTCTGTTCCACAGTTCCCTTTATGTCAAAGGGGGATAATTCCATAGGGTTGTTGTGAGGATTAATTGAATTATTTCATGTGTAATACTGAGAATAGTGTCTGACACTTCCTAAATTCTCAGAAATTGTCAGCTTTTTCCTTCTTATTCTTATTACTGTAAAGACAGCCATTTATTTTTCCAGGAAATTTATGATAGCCCCAGGCTGATCAACTGATTTTTAAACTTGTAGGGAGAATGTGGAAGGATATTTGAAAATAGTCACTTAATATTTGGAGTACCAGTGCCTTCTCCAGAATTATGGCATTCTGACCCAGAATAAACTAAGAAATTTCTCCATATTATCTTTAATGAGTTCAGCATTGGTGGGAGGTACAAAAGTTTTTAGAATTTATTCTGTATGACAAATTGAAATCAAATTAACCAAAGAAGACTGTCATAGCAAGAGATTGCAACAGCTAGTGTGGTATTGGATGCTGAACATGGCTAAGTAGTATATAACATCATGACAGTGCTCCTACATGTGCCTAAGTCTATTGTGTATTTAATTTGAATTCATCTCTGTATCTAGGAACTGAGGCTATTAAACATTTTTTCCTTCAGTTGGAAAAGTCAGAATATTAGGTTTCTTATTGATATAGTGTCTAGAAGAGAGAATTAAAGCTTTAAAATTAAGCAACCAGTTGTACTTTTGATTGGCAGATTGTGCCTTGGAAGAAAAATCCTCCTGTACCTCTCTTTTTGTCTGCCCTATTGTCTTTCCTCTAATGACTTCATATATTTCACAAATTATACATATAATAGTTTAAAAAGGATAAATATTCAATAAATAAGAAATTTGCATTAATTGAATTGTCCACAGAACGAAAACAATATTGTTCATTTATAAATTTCACCAATAAATATTTATTGTGGGCACTCTTTTAACCATTGGGATATAGTGGTGAGCAAGAAAAAGACCCCCTTACAGTGAAATGAGATTGAAGACATACGTATAATTAGCATACAAAATTGGTAATTTCAGAAATTGATCAATTTGATGGAAGAAGTTAAACAGGATAATATGATAAAGAAGACAGAGTAAGGCGAGACAGAGATAGGATGAATCTTGTCTTCAAAGAAAACCCCGATAATACCAAAATAATAATTCCTCCCCTAGGCTAATTTCTTGTGGAAAACACTATTTGATCACTACCTGATAACCTTTCTTCTTTTTATCCTTAGCTAACTAGCAAACTTAGGTTTAAATTTGGCATTTGGGGGCAATATACTTCAATATGAACTGGGTGAATCTTGATTATTTTCAGCTAATCATGTTAATTCCATTCCCCTTCACTATTAATTGGCTTAGGAATAATAATCATCTAACATAATTCTTAGTCATTAGACTTGGAGGAATATCTATTAAGGTGTTCTGGAAACAATTTCTTCTGTATTTACAAAGGGGTAAAAGGACGAGACATTCTTCTTGCCTTTGAGCTGTGTTGTGCGAAGATGTAATGTATGCAGTTGCTACAGCCATCTTGCAACTGTGAAGGGACTAGTTTCAAAGCCACAGCCAATATATTGAGGGTGGCCAAGGTGAAAGAAGGAAAGACCTGGGCCTTTGATGGTTTTGATGAGTTCTGAAATAAACAACCTTAAAAGGAGCCTATCTCAATATTTCTCATGAGGTGAGATATTTAGGGAAGCCATTTTGAGTTTTTGAGTTTTTTTTTTTCCCAACCCAAAGCATCCTTATTGATTTTTTCTTTTGCAGTGTTAACATCTATTTTCCCTTTCCCAAACATGCTTCTCATGCACAGCAGGTTTCTGGGTTGATTGGTATATAATGATACCTGACCCAATAGAATAATGGTTTCTCCTAAAAACCATTTTAAGAAAAATGATGCTCTACACAGTGCATAACAGAATCATCCTAATTGATTTGAAACTACAATTCTGCCCCTGAAATGAATAGGGTTTGTAAAATTCTTCCCAATAGCCTCAACCTGTATTTCTAGTATTATTTCCTCTCCTATCTATACATTCATCCACTGTAGTACCTTATGCTTGAAAAAATCTTTCTATATTTCTTCACCTTCTCATCGTTATCCTTAAAACTCAGACATCATCTTCCCCTTGCCTAGCTTTTCCTAATTCCCTGAGGAAGAATGATTGTTTTTCTCTCTTCTTGCTGCCATAGAACATTATTTTCTCCTCCAGCACAGAAGTTTTCCTCTCATTTTGCATCTGTATTTACATTTCTACTTACCTGGGCTTCTTAAGGGCATAGAAGTCATTTTATTTATGATCATATTTCCCCACTGTGTTGGTATGATGTAAATATTGATCATATATGGTACAAATGTGAAAAATGAGGTGCTGGATGGAGGGTTGATTGCTCTTCAGCGTTATTGGTTTCTCGTGCAATAAACTCTTTGGCCAGGTGATATATGACAGTCAAGAGTCTGAAGGCTGTGAAGATTTAAAGGTGCCTGGGCTCCAGTAAGAAGAGGAAGCATTAGTGACAACTCAGGCAGAAGAATAATGACTAAGACTGGTTTTGATTTTTAGTCATCATTTTCTGCTTGTACACAGCATGAGAGAATTATCAGCGGTCTTGTTTGGGGAGACTCTCCTGTGTACTGTCTCTTCAGAAAAATTCAAAAGCATCTTATTCTATGAGTGGGTTTCTCCTCCCAATTCATTTTGGAATATCATCAGCAGCACAGCCAGCACTTCTTTACGTGTCAGCACTGTCGACAGTTAATTTTAAAACCAAACACTGCAGCTCTGCATTTAGTATAGATTATTAGGAAATGTGTCTGACTACCATGATTTCATGAAACAAAACTAAGCATTTACTGTCACCTTTGCCCAGATCTTTTATAAGCAAAGACAGATCCAATTTGTGAAAGTATGAGGAAAGAAAAATTCATAAGTTTTAAAATAGGAGAGAGAAAGCGGGCCTGAGAACAGTTGCTTGTTGTTTTGATCATTATACGCTCCTTCAAGGATTTTGTCATCTTTGGGACTAAAGTCAGCTCAAGTTTCTGAATATCAGATTCAGTTTCTTTATGTCTAAAGTGAGGAGAATTATACAGAGGACTTCTAAGACCTTTCAGGATCAGACCTTCTAAGATGGGAGACTCAGATTTTCTCTCTTCTATTGGAGAGACATCTTGCATTGCATTGCATTGCATCTTGCATCTTCATGTTGAGCCTGATGAATTACTACTAATAAAACTAAGAAAAAATGAAAAACTATCTTTTGCTTAATCGTTATAGTTATTTTTAGTGAGTGACATTAATATCATGTTGGGATTGAATATAGTATACAGAGAGCAAAATATAAAGACTGTAACATTCACTCTTAACAGTTTTTCATTTTGTGATTCTAAGAAATTTCAGAACTGTACATAAGGTGTAAAAAGTTATGTATAGTACAGTGACTCTGGGAATTCTAAATGATCAGTGTATTGCTGAGAAGTATTTCTTCTCTTGGGGAATTTTCTCATTAAACAAATGCTTTCCCACAGTGATATATTTTACATTTGGAATAAACTGCATTTCAGAAGTTAGAGAATTACTAATGGGCTTCGGGTACCTTTTCTTACTGCAGTTAAAATGCTGTATTCAAGAGGAAATCTTTCAAGAGAGTAGAGTAATAGAGTGATGTTTATACTTGGAAGATGAATGATCTTAGTGTGAGTTCCTCTTCTGACATTTCCTCTAGAGTTTAAGAGTTCTAACTTTTCTGGGTCACCTCAGGAAACTGAACACATAAGAAATGGAATTGAACTATACTTTTCATCCTCAGCATTAATGACCTGGGATGAGATTTGCATTTTAGGGTAAAAAGTCAGAACTGTCTTAGCCATACAATTACTCTTTCACAGTGTTGCAGCAAGTGAAAGATTTACACAGCATTTCAACTGCAAGTTAGAAAAGGTCAAGATGATTGGAGCATTATTTAAATTCAGAAATGATTAAAAACAATAAATGGCACACTTTATTCGGTGGGTCAGGTAACTTGCAAAGGGAAATCTTGTGAGGAGACAGGGAAAACCCCTTTCATCTAAGAGTTAAAAAGCCTGAGCTTTCCTACAGGCCTGGGCCTTACTTAGTAGCAGAGAAGCTTTGGGCGGTCCGCACACCTTCTTTGGGCACAGGCTTCTCATCTGTGAAATAACCTCATGACATTATGACATAGTTCAAGTCCAGTCTCTTCCAGTATTGATAATTCTTCCTTTCCTTTTGCAGAGTCATTTTGCATTTGACTCAGAGGGAATGAAGATTGATGAAAGGTTCTTATTAAAAAATCATTTTAAAATCAGAAAATTAAATTACTTTAAACAATGATTCCATATCTACTATGTCCCAGTCATTCTTCTAGATGTTGGGGGCACATTCCTACTTGCATGCTCCCTGCCTTCTAAGTGTTCTTAGTTGGTATTTGGAGTGTAAGGACGACTGAATAAGAAGTTTGTTTATGTCACCCTTTCTTTGTTTAGGATAGGAAAGCAATGCAAGATCAGGAAATTAGCGACAAAAGGATTAACTTCAGAAAGGGTGTAGTAGATATTTTATTTTGGGAATTGTCAAGGAGGCCAAACCAGACAACCATTAAAAATTAAGAACTAGTAATTCCTGTAGCTGCTTCACATTCCAGCTCCTGAATGTCTCCTCTCCCTACTCGTTATTCTGCTGTGTCCCAGACCAGAGTTTCCCAAATATCTAAAAGTCCCACTCCAGGGCTTCCCTGGTGGCGCAGTGGTTGAGAATCTGCCTGCCAATGCAGGGGACGCGGGTTCGAGCCCTGGTCTGGGAAGATCCCACATGCCGCGGAGCAACTGGGCCCGTGAGCCACAACTACTGAGCTTGAGCGACTGGAGCCTGTGCTCTGCAACAAGAGAGGCCACGATAGTGAGAGGCCCGCGCACCGCAATGAAGAGTGGCCCCCCTTGCCGCAACTAGAGAAAGCCCTCGCACAGAAACGAAGAACCAACACAGCCAAAAATAATAATAAATAAATAAATTAATTAATTAAAGTTAATGGGTTATTTAAAAAAATAAAAAATAAAAAAAATAAAAGTCCCACTCCACAGTGACTTTGTGTATATGCTTCTCTCCTGACCTGAATTGTGGTGGTGATGGTGAAGTACTGAATATATTCTCTATTGGGCAGAAAGTTTAAAGAACCGAGAGACAAAGGTTATGACTACATCTTAGAACCTCCTGCTATGGGTGACTTGAAGTCCAGGGTTAGTGCTGTAGTCCTTGGAACCTCCAACTCTCCCTGGAGAGCAGTGTTTGTCTTTTAAGCAAACTAGAGAGAAAGGCCGAGAGAGAGATTAGAATTAAGGAACATTAACGTTGGCACGCAACTTACCTAGATAAACTGTGGCCCCTATATGGACTTTCATTATCTGGTTTTTGAGAAAAGATTATATTATTAGTTGCCTAGCTTCCACACTCAGTTGGGATGGAGTGTCTCTTGATTAAGGCTCTTCTGAAGCTCTGTCCCATCCTGGGTGTTTCCAACAACCTGAGCTTTAAGGACCCTGTCTCATATTTCTTCCCAACTTCTCAGTCTCAGAATTGGAAGAGCCTGTTTACTTCCAGCCCAGGCCCACAATAACATCTGTAGAGCAGGATAATGTAGACACGGATAAGCCATCAGTGAAGTGGGCAGTAGATAAATATGTACAGAGGAGGCACCTGCCATTAATGGATAGAAGGAACCCCTTGTCTCCTTGTTCTTGCTTACAATGGAGTCACCAATATATTTTGAGTTGTTGGGCTTGACAGGGATTTAATGTCATATTTCTGCTTCATAAGCCCTATCTTTGATAAACAAGCCAGAAGCATTGATTGAGAGCTTCCATTTCCTGATACCATTTTGAGATATTTACAAAGGTCCACCTGAATTGTGACTGCCATATAGAGGCAGCTTGAATTGAAAGACCTACTCTATTTCCCCTTCCATTTAAAAAACCAAATTTTTAAATGTTAAATAGCACACAATACAGCAATGTGTACAAATAATAAGTGTATAGTTCAATGAATTATCATAGTGTGTTACACAACATCATAAGTATCCCTAAGACTTATCTGTGCTGTCCTCCAATCTTCCCTCTCTCCTTCCCCAATTGCAATCCCTATCCTGAGTTCTAACACCTTTATTCTGCCTGCATTTGAACTCTACATAAATGGAAGCATACAGTATGTACTCTTACCTTTCTGGATTTCATTTTCTCTGTATGATATTTGTGAAATTCATCTATGTTTGTGTTCATGGCAGAAGTATGGCAGACTCTGTCATTATTGCTCTACTACATTCTCTCAGACCTACCATTGTATTGAAATAAGGCAGAATTCCACCTGCCTGAAGCCTTTCTTGGTAGCTAGAGCCCCACCCCTTGCATCTGACAGTCAGAAGTCCAGAGAGATAAATTACTCTTTTGTAGATCTCAGTCAATGACTGACAAGAGCTTATGTATGGACAAGCTCTCTCACTCCTTGTGTGGATAACTCTGAGGCATGCATTTTATACTGATTCTTAGAGTTCCTCGGGAGGATTAAGCTCCACCTACTCACAGTGTTACTGAAAGTGGAGGTCCAGGTGCTTGCTGCTCAAAAGCCAGTAGAGAGGCAAGTTGGTGGAAAGGAAAGTTTGCTTTATTTTGGCTGCTGGCAACGGGGTGGGAGTGGGGGATGTGGCTGACGCCTGTCCAAAGGCCAACTCCTCCCAACTGACAATCAGGTGACAAGAGTTTTTATAGGCGGATGGAGGGGGCTACCTGCAGAAACAGCACAGTCAGCTCTGACCGTCATCTTGAAATTGATCATGTGGTGGTCTGACCAGGGTCATCTTGATTGTTTTAAGTACAGTTAATCTTCAGTTCCAGGGGTGGTTTGTTCCCATTTCTTTGAGGCCAATTCTCAGAATTGTGGCAGCTTATGTCATGGCTACGGTCTAGTCATCATGCAGGTAACTTCTTCTGCCAGGTGGGGGTTTCAGTCTCTGCAAGACAGCTCACAGGATCCCGCTCAGAATATTATCTATAGCCCTTAAGAAGGAACTAAAGGTCCTTGACTGCGTTTACTGACTAAACTTTTTTATCCGGTCCTGTTGGACTGTTTTCCTTTGTTCCTGTATTTTCTAATTTCTCGGATGAAACTTACTCTTTGGCTAAAGTTTTTCCACAGACAAAATGCAGGCCAAGGACATGGGGGGCAAGAACCGTAGGGTCCTGCTCTGTATCAACAATGGTAACTGATTTTCTAAAGTACCCTTTTATTGGTTAAATTCCCTTCCCTGTGTCATTTCCCCACTCCTCCTGTAATGTTTCCTGGATTCACCTTCCAGATAAATTAATTGGACCTGAATCCTCATCTCAGAGTCTGGTTCTGGGAACTCAATCTAATAACAAGTAGTGTGATCATCTTTATTGCTCTGTATTGTTATATGAATATATATTAATTATTTGTATGTTATTATGTCAATGGACATTTGAGTTGTTTCCAAATATGGCTGTCATTAATAATATTGATGTGGACCCAAGCCTCTTAGATAGCCTTATCCACCAGAGGGCAGACAGCAGAAGCAAGAAGAACTACAATCCTGCAGCCTGTGGAACAAAAACCACATTCACAGAAAGATAGACAAGATGAAAAGGCAGAGGGCTATGTACCAGATGAAGGAACAAGATAAAACCCCAGAAAAACAACTAAATGAAGTGGAGATAGGCAACCTTCCAGAAAAAGAATTCAGAATAATGATAGTGAAGATGATCCGGGACCTTGGAAAAAGAATGGAGGCAAAGATCGAGAAGATGCAAGAAATGTTTAACAAAGACCTAGAAGAATTAAAGACCAAACAAACAGAGATGAACAATACAATAACTGAAATGACAACTACTCTAGAAGGAACCAATAGCAGAATAACTGAGGCAGAAGAACGGATAAGTGTCCTGGAAGACAGAATGATGGAATTCACTGCTGCATAACAGAATGAAGAAAAAAGAATGAAAAGAAATGAATACTGCCTACAAGACCTCTGGGGCAACATTAAACACAACAACATTCGCATTATAGGGGTCCCAGAAGGAGAAGAGAGAGAGAAAGGACCCGAGAAAATATTTGAAGAGATTATAGTCAAAAATTTCCCTAACATGGGAAAGGAAATAGCCACCCAAGTCCAGGAAGCACAGCGAGTCCAATACAGGATAAACCTAAGGAGAAACATGCCGAGACACATAGTAATCAAATTGGCAAAAAGTAAAGACAAAGAAAAATTATTGAAAGCAGCAAGGGAAAAACGACAAATAACATACAAGGGAACTCCCATAAGGTTAACAGCTGATTTCTCAGCAGAAACTCTACAAGCCAGAGGGGAGTAGCATGATATACTTAAAGTGATGAAAGGGAAGAAACTACAACCAAGATTACTCTCCCTGGCAAGGATCTCATTCAGATTCGATGGAGAAATCAAAAGCTTTACAGACAAGCAAAAGCTAAGAGAATTCAGCACCACCAAACCAGCTCTACAACAAATGCTAAAGGAACTTCTCTAAGTAGGAAACACAAGAGAAGAAAAGGACCTACAAAAACAAACCCAAAACAATTAATAAAATGGTCATAGGAACACACATATCGATAATTACCTTAAACGTGAATACATTAAGTGCTCCAACCAAAAGACACAGGCTTGCTGAATGGATACAAAAACAAGACCCATATATATGCTGTACAAGAGACCCACTTCAGACCTAGGGACAGATACATACTGAAAGTGAGGGGATGGAAAAAGATATTTCATGCAAATGGAAATCAAAAGGAAGCTGGAGTAGCAATACTCATATCAGATAAAATGACTTTAAAATAAAGAATGTTACAAGAGACAAGGAAGGACACTACATAATGATCAAGGGATCAATCCAAGAGAAGATATAACGATTATAAATATATATGCACCCAACATAGGAGCACCTCAATACATAAGGCAACTGCTAACAGCTATAAAAGAGGAAATCGACAGTAACACAATAATAGTGGGGGACTTTAACACCTCACTTACACCAATGGACAGATCATCAAAAATGAAAATAAATAAGGAAACAGAAGCTTTAAATGACACAATAGACCAGATAGATTTAATTGATATTTATAAGACATTCCATCCAAAAACAGCAGATTACACTTTCTTCTCAAGGGTGCACAGAACATTCTCCAGGATAGATCACAACTTGGGTCACAAATCAAGCCTCAGTAAATTTAAGAAAATTGAAATCATATCAAGCATCTTTTCTGACCACAATGCTATGAGATTAGAAATGAATTACAGGGAAAAAACCGTAAAAAACACAAACACATGGAGGCTAAACAATACGTGACTAAATAACTGACAGATCACTGAAGAAACCAAAGAGGAAATCAAAAAATACCTAGGGACAAATGACAATGTAAACACGACGATCCAAAATGTATGGGATGCAGCAAAAGCAGTTCTAAGAGGGAAGTTTATAGCTATACAAGCCTACCTCAAGAAACAAGAAAAATCTCAAATAAACAATCTAACCTTACACCTAAAGGAACTAGAGAAAGAAGAACAAACAAAACCCAAAGTTAGCAGAAGGAAAGAAATCATAAAGATCAGAGCAGAAATAAATGAAATAGAAACAAAGAAAACAATAGCAAAGATCAATAAAACGAAAAGCTGGTTCTTTGAGAAGATAAACAAAATTGATAAACCATTAGCCAGACTCATCAAGAAAAAGAGGGAAAGGACTCAAATCAATAGAATTAGAAATGAAAAAGGAGAAGTTACAACAGACACAGCAGAAATACAAAGCATCCTAAGAGACTACTACAGACAACTCTATGCCAATAAAGTGGACAACCTGGAAGAAATGGACAAATTCTTAGAAAGGTATAACCTTCCAAGACTGAACCAGGAAGAAATAGAAAGTATGAACAGACCAATCACAAGTAATGAAATGGAAACTGTGATTAAAAATCTTCCAACAAACAAAAGTCCAGGACCAGATGGCTTCACAGGTGAATTCTATCAAACATTTAGAGAAGAGCTAACACCCATCCTTCTCAAACTCTTCCAAAAAATTGCAGAGGAAGGAACACTCCCAAACTCATTCTATGAGGCCACCATCACCCTGATACCAAAACCAAAGATACTACAAAAAAAGAAAATTACAGACCAATATCACTGATGAATATAGATGCAACAATCCTCAACAAAATATTAGCAAACAGAATCCAACAACACATTAAGAGGATCATACACCATAATCAAGTGGGATTTATCCCAGGGATGCAAGGATTCTTCAATATACAGAAATCAATCAATGTGATACACCATATTAACAAATTGAAGAATAAAAACCATATGATCATCTCAATAGATGCAGAAAAAGCTTTTGACAAAATTCAACACTCATTTATGATAAAACTCTCCAGAAAGTGGGCATAGAGGGAACCTACCTCAACATAATAAAGGCCATATACGACAAACCCACAGCAAACATCATTCTCAATGGTGAAAAACTGAAAGCGTTTCCTCTAAGATCAGGAATGAGACAAGGATGTCCACTCTCACCACTATTATTCAACATAGTTTTGGAAGTCCTAGCCGCAGCAATCAGAGAAGAGAAAGAAATAAAAGGAATCCAAATTGGAAAAGAAGAAGTAAAACTGTCACTGTTTGCAGATGACATGATACTATACATAGAGAATCCTAAAAATGCCACCAGAAAACTACTAGAGCTAATCAATGAATTTGGTAAAGTTGCAGGATACAAAATTAATGCACAGAAATCTCTTGCATCCCTATACACTAATGATGAAAAATCTGAAAGAGAAATTAAGGAAATACTCCCATTTACCACTGCAACAAAAAGAATAAAATACCTAGGAATAAACCTACCTAGGGAGACAAAAGACCTGTATGCCAAAAACTATAAGACACTGATGAAAGAAATTAAAGATGATACCAACAGATGGAGAGATATACCATGTTCCTGGATTGGAAGACTCAATATTGTGAAAATGACTATACTACCCAAAGCAATCTACAGATTCAATGCAATCCCTATCAAATTGCCAATGGCATTTTTTACGGAACTAGAACAAAAAATCTTAAAATTTGTATGGAGACACAAAAGACCCCGAATAGTCAAAGCAGTCTTGAGGGAAAAAAACGGAGCTGGAGGAATCAGACTCCCTGACTTCAGTCTATACTACAAAGCTACAGTAATCAAGACAATATGGTACTGGCACAAAAACAGAAACGTAGATCAATGGAACAATATAGAAAGCCCAGAGATAAACCCACGCACCTATGGTCAACTAATCTATGACAAAGGAGGCAAAGATATACAATGGAGACAAGACAGTCTCTTCAATAAGTGGTGCTGGGAAAACTGCACAGCTACATGTAAAAGAATGAAATTAGAACACTCCCTAACACCATACACAAAAATAAACTCAAAATGGATTAGAGACCTAAATGTAAGACCGGATACTATGAAACTCTTAGAGGAAAACATAGGAAGAACACTCTTTGACATAAATCGCAGCAAGATCCTTTTTGATCCACCTCCTAGAGTAATGGAAATAAAAAAAAAAATAAACAAATGGGACCTAATGAAACTTCAAAGCTTTTGTACAGCAAAGGAAACCATAAACAAGACGAAAAGACAACCGTCAGAATGGGAGAAAATATTTGCAAATGTATCAATGGAGAAAGGATTAATCCCAAAATATATAAACAGCTCATGCAGCTCAATATTAAAGAAACAAACAACCCAATCCAAAAATGGGCAGAAGATCTAAATAGACATTTCTCCAGAGAAGACATACAGATGGCCAAGAAGCACATGAAAACTGCTCAGCATCACTAATTATTAGGGAAATGCAAATCAAAACTACAATGAGGTAGCACCTCACAGCAGTTAGAATGGGCATCATCAGAAAATCTACAAACAACAAATGCTGGAGAGGGTGTGGAGAAAAGGGAACCCTCTTGCACTGTTGGTGGGAATGTAAATTGATACAGCCACTATGGAGAACAGTATGGAGGTTCCTTAAAAAACTAAAAATAGCAGTACCATATGATCCAGCAATCCCACTACTGGGCATATATCCAGAGAAAACCATAATTCAAAAAGACACATGTACCCCAATGTTCATTGCAGCACTATTTACAATAGGCAGGTCATGGAAGCAACCTAAATGCCCATCGACAGACGAATGGATAAAGAAGATGTGGTGTATATATATATATACACACATATACTCACAATGGAATACTACTCAGCCATAAAAAAGAATGAAATTTTGCCATTTGCAGCAACATGGATGGACTTGGAGGGCATTATGCTAAGTGAAATAAGTCAGAGAGAGAAAGAGAAATATTGTAAGATATCACTTATATGTGGAATCTATAAGAAACAGCAAACTAGTGAATATCACAAAAAAGAAGCAGACAACAGATATAGAGAACAAAGTGGTGGTTACCAGTGGTGGGAGCAACATAGGGTGAGGGAATGGAAGGGGCAAACTATTGGGTGTAAGATAGGCTGAAGGATGTATTGTACAACATGGGGACTATAGCCAACATTTTGTAATAACTTTAAATGGAAAGTAGACTTTAAAAATCGTATAAAAATTAAAAAAAAAAAAACTGGCAAATCAACAAGTAGCCATACAAACATGGTATTTAAAAACATGTAGGTAAATATAATCAGCTGAAAGAAGTGAAAACGGTTGCCTCTCTAGAAAGGGACTGGGAAGAAAGGTGTGGGAAAGCTAGTGTTTTCTGTAACAAATTATTTGTTCCTTTATGTGCATGTGTACCTTTGATTAAAAAAAAAAACTTTAAAAAATACCATGTTGGTGTAGGAATCTGTGAGTTCTGTGATATAGAATTTGTTTTTCTCTGAAAATCCTTTTGTTAAAGAACTAAATAAAAGGTGTTATTTGTGATTAAAAAAAAAAAAAAAAAAGAAAGACAGAAAGCCCTCAGATCCCCTGATCTGGATCTTGCAGACTTCTACCATTTTTAGAATGTCAGTATAACAAATTACCTTTTTATTTTAGGGAGATTTTTGTCTTATGATAACATATCCTGAGTCCTTACACATACAGTAAATATCCTTTTGTAGTTAAGCTGTGGTTAATGTCCGTAATTCAAAACATAAGCATGATAAAATGTGTTTAGAGGAGAGAAAAATTACTGCCATAAAACATAGAAATTTCGTTCTTTAGGAGAGATGTGAGGTTGTGCTTTAAGAGTCTAATGACCTGAAGTCCTGTCTTAAAATAAGAATCTGATGAAGCAGACTTGGTTATTTTTTTTACCAGGAATCTTAATTTTTTTTCAAATAGACTACAGTAGAGTAGAATTACAGGTGTGGCATTCATGAAAATGGATGAAGATAAAATCTTCAGACCTCCAGCTGCAGGGAGCATGATTGACTGATGGTCTCATCTACTGCCCCAGAGGATCCAACACTGCCTTTGTGCTGAGGCCACACTTCTCCTCAGCCAATGACTGAGCATGATGAAAATACTATGACAAACCCACTCTTGCAAGATGTTGGACTCTTCCTGTATGTTTTCGGATTAAGAACTCCCCCTTGGCTTGGCTCAATCTTTCTTAGAACTGTGCTGCTATCTGTGACTCCTACCCTGTCCTTACTTCCCTACCTCCTTCCATGGGAGTCATGGTCTGAAGGTTCCCTCTACCTCCTCCTGCTCCTTTCCCCAGTAAACTTTTTGCATGCATAATCTGATATTGGTATGTGCTTCTCAGTGGACCTAAACTAACACAAGTGGTTATGAGAGTGGTCCAGGAAAACAGATGGAAGGATGAGGATGTGGGACTAGCTCAATAAGCACTTGGTGGGCAGAGAAGATGCCATCCTGAGCAAATCATACCTGGAAAAGTTTGGTGTCCCGATTGCTAAATATTTCACCAGTGGTAACCTGGTAAACACACCAGTGCAGGGAAATGCCCTTGCATATGTGACAATTTAGAGATATTTGGGTGGTGGGGCAGAGGCAATGTTTATGAAGACAGCAACACAGCTTCACAACAAAATGAAGATTCGATAGAGTCACAGAGCTCTCGAGACATTTGAATGTTCATCATCTAAGACAGGTCAGTTATGCTAAGTTCAGAGTATTGGATTGGAAACCTGGAACTCTGAAACATAGGATGGGAGATCTGGGTTGGTACTCCTGAGGATGTTGGCTCTGCAGATCCTCTAGAATCTTCAGAGCTTGAAAAATTTGTCCACCCTTTCTTAGAAGACTCTGCAGAGGCCTCATCCATGTAAGGTAACATGTATATTCCCAAGAATTATTCCTAGTTCCTTTCCTGGCTTCCAGGCTATAAGATAAAATCCCAGAAAATCCCAGCTGCTGGGCTTGATAAGGGAGAAACAATCATAAGATTTAGCTGTAATGTACAGGCAGAAGCCGGGGGAGTATATTTGGGATTGGATTTCCAGGGTGCTTGCTCAAGGAGCTGGAATGTAGGATAGGAATTCATTAACCTGGTGGTATTTTCTCTGGACAAGGAATTTAGATCCCTGTCAAGGACCACAGGGGATAAGACAAACCCACTGTTAGGGTGGCTCTTAAAAGCTTGGAAGAATTAAGGGCCAATGGTGAGCCCCGAGTATGACATGATTCTGGAAGGAGACCAACAGGCCTCTTGGTGACAATCAACCATATTAGGCCCTTTTGTACTGGAATGGCTAGAAGTTTGCCCTTATGGGGATAGACTCATGGTCTCAGTATGAATTTGCCTTTCTTGACTGCAGCGCCTCAGCTAGCACTACTATCTTGGGGCTATAGAAAGCTCCTGGGGGCATTGAATCCCATACAACATAACATTTCACCAGCGGATCCACTTCCCAGTGAAGTAGTGGAGTTGGTCCATGTTGTATCACATACTACACGATGCTGAAGCACGTGTCATCACAGAATGCTGAACACCCTTCCAAAGGCACAGTTTCAAAGGTAATGCTCTGAGAGAATGTGGTGCCATCTTTCAGGATATAATACATGCATCAAGCCAGAAACCTCCATCCAGTGCTATGTTCCTAGTAAGAAGAATACATGGGTCCTGGAACAATGGAGTTGAAGCAGGAGTGGCCCTACATGCCACCATTCCCAACGGCCCACTGGGGGACTTTGGGCTGCCTGTCCCCACAAGTCCAAACTCTACAGTGTTGGAGGTCTTGGTCCCCAAAGGAGGCTCACTCTTGCCAGGGGACACAGCAAGGGTCCCATTGATTATAAGTTTCATCTGCTGTCAGGGCACTTTGGACCCTTTGTGCCCAGGGATTAGAGGCAAGGAATCACCACCATGTTAATCACCATCAACGGTTAACAACCGATCAGCGGGAGGAGGATATAGGGTCCTTTTATACAATGGGGCAGGAAGGAATATGTGTGGCACTCATGATGGACAAGCTGTAACAGTGTGGCCTGAGAAAAGTATGATTGCTGAGGGCTCATACCCCTCTGGAAGGAGGTTTTGGGTCACACTACCAGGCAAGCCAGCCACACCTCCTGAGGTCACAGATGAAGATGCAGGAATTTAGAATGGAAAGTGGAGGAGGGTGAGGATGAGTACCAGCTGTGGTCTTGTGACTAACCACAGTGATGAAATTCTAGTTCATCCCACTAAATGTCCCCTTTCAAGATTCACCTCAGGGAGAGAGACCCAAAGGAAGTGTAGGGGAGCTGTTCTGAAAACCTTCATGAAGCAGTAGATTTGTAAGATGCAAAGGTGGGCCGTGTAGCTATGGAAACATACTGCTGAACTCTCCTGCTGCAGGGAGCATAACTGATTGATAGGCCCTGCTGTTGAGTCTGAATCTACCACTGTGTTTGCACAGAGGCCATGTTTCCTGCTGGCTGTTCCTACTTAGTGACTGAGCATGGCAGGGGGTCTAAGGCAGGTTCATCCTCGTGAGGTGTGGGAAAGTCATATGGGTGACATATGACATGGAAATATTTTATATATGTATATATACACATATTTATATATATACGTATATGAAAGAAAAATCTTAGTTTCCATTATTTCTTCAATAAGAGTTTTTAAATATTAAGAAACCTCAGTTTCTTAGTGATTATGGTGATCATTTTACAATATACAAATTTGATATACAAATATTGAGTCATTATGCTGTACACTGAAACTAATACGTTATATGCCGATTATATCTCAATTAAAAAAAAGAAACCTCAGGAATGTCACAATTAAAATGAACAGAAGGCATGAAAGTGAAGAGATACAAATAGCCAGTACATATATGAAATGTGTTCTTCTCTCATCATTAAAGAAATTTTAAAAGAATCTCTCATGATTAAAGGAATTATTAAAATGAGATATCATTTTCTCACTTTCAGATTTGCAAAAATTGGTTGAGTTAACCCAGTGCTTTTAAGGATATTGGGATGAGGGTAAAATCCTATATCATTTTTGAGAGTTAACTGTTAATCATTAATTATGGGAAGTTTTGGGGAGGACAATTTTTACTATTTATCCAAATTTTAAACGACATTTCATCTAACCCAATAATCCTATGGCTAGGAAGTGTTCATAGTGGCATAAGTAGAAGGACATTGAACTACACCATTGTCTGTGACAGTAAAAACTTTCTGGGAGCTAATACTTATTGAATGCTTACTTTGTGTCAAAAACTGTTGTAAACAATTTACATGCATTAGTTTATTAATCCCCACGGCGATCCTATGAGGTAGGTAATTTGTCATTCCATTTTACAGATGAGGAATTTAAGGCGCAGAGAAGTTAAGTCTCTTGTCCAAGGTCTGGTTAGTGGTGGAGATGAAATTGAACCCAGACAGTCTGGCTCTGATGTCCATGATCTTAACCACTATCTACATTAGTTCTTGGTAAACCGTGGCACAGATTCACAACTGCTTAGCCACAATTTTGAAATTCAGCTCCGATAACTGAAAGCTCTAATTATAACACACTTGATGGAAAATCTGACCTAGCTTAATTCAAATGGCAGCAAAACCTGAAACAAACTGACATGAAGCTATTTATAGTTGTTATTTATCACATTTAGTGATGTATTAATTAATGTTTCACTGCAGAAATATTAATGTATTTGATTGCAGAGTGTGTCCCGTATCCTGCTGGGGTGTTTCATAATATATGGCATATACACTGTATGTGGATGAAATAGATACTTAGGAGATAAAATCAATAGTAATGGAAAAACTGGAATGAGCTGAAGGAGAGGAAGGCTTGAAGAGGTACTCATGGATTAATAATTTGTAAACCTATATGGATCCATGAGCCTTTCACTGAAAAGGGAAATGTTGTAAAGGGATGGGTTTGGAGGAAGCATGAGTTCAATTTGGTGTGCCTTTGAGACATCAGCAGAGGCATCAGGTAGGCAGCTGGGTATATTGATGTGGAAGTCCAGGACAGCTCTCTGATGGAGATTGAAATTTGTGTATCAGAAGCAGGATGTGTGAAATGCTGCTGATATATCAAGTAAGAAAGGATTTGACTTAGCCATTTGTAGATTATTGTTAACTTTAGTGAAAGCTGTTTCCATGGAATGTTATTGGTGGAATTCTGGGCTGAGGACTTAGTGGTAGGGAGGAAATGGAGATAAAAAATATAGATGACACTTTCAAGTTTGGCTCTTGAGGATGGAGAGAAAAAAAAGTGGTAATTGGAGGAGGCTGTGAGGTTAGAGGGAAGATTATTGAGGCTTGAGCTTCAGAACACAAGATGGAAAAGGCATAATCAACAGGCAGGTTTTCTGAGTAAATGCAGTGGGGCAGGATCCAGAATGCTAGTGGAGGGGTAGGCCTTAGGAGGAAGAACAGGTGATCTCTTGTTTTCGAAAGGAAGGAGGATGGCACATGTGCAAATTCTGTGTGCATAGGTCTCAACGCTTGGAATCAAGAAGATGAAGAGATCCCATCAGATAGCTTCAAGTTAGTGCCTCAACTTATGGGGCAAGGGCATGAGATACTCATGTCGGTTTCATGAGAGAAGAGATTTGTTAACTGTGGTAGATCATTAAAGAGACCAGCAGAACATTGTCATGCAGTTTTGAGAGTCTGTTGAGATGAGAGTTAATGGTTTGTTTTGATACCAAACTGCAGCATTTTCTTCAACAAGACTTTCTCCTAATAAGACTATTAGGATACAGAAGTAGAAACATCCCCTATGGAGAGACCCTTCCCTGTTTAAGGAAAAGTGGCTCTTCGCCCCAAAAAAGTATAGTTGCCCATTTCTAAATAACTATTGTAGCCAAAGTACTGAAGTAAAAGTTATAGTGTAGCATTTAAACCAAGTTTGGGCTCAGAGTCAAGTGTTCTTAACTGGAATTCCAGCTCTGCATTTACTTAGCTGGGTGTCCTTGGGCAAATTATTACACCTTCCTGTGCCTCAACTGCCTCATCTTTTAAAATGGGTTAATTGATGGAAAACACTTAGAATACTACTTGCACATAAATGCTCGAAAGATGTGAGACCCTACCCAGGACCTGATGGATAATAATATGAACGAGTCAGTAAACCAGGAAGTCTGGCTTCAGAGTCTCTCTGAAATAGTATGCACGACTTCTCAGGGAGCCCACGTGTTAGCTGCCATTTTTTAAATTTATAAATACCATCTAAAGTAATAAAGCTTTTTGAAGTATGCCCTTATATTTTCTGTTTGTTCACTAAAAGTCAATGAAGAATAAGTACTTCATAAAATATGCTCTGTAAAACTGTTCTGGGTGATTTAGTGAACCGACATGTGTATAATAAGATCCCACTCAGTGTGGTGTTATCGAGAGGGAGAGAGAGGGAAGAAGAGAGAGAGGGGGAGAGAACACTCTCTGGGGTCTGTGTCTTTTCTTATAACAGCACTAATCCCACTCATGAGAACTCCACCCTCATGATATAATCACCCCTCAAAGTCTTTACCTCCTAATACCATCACATTGGAGGTTAAGATGTCAACATATGAATTTAAGGGGAACACAAACATTTAGTCCATAACACTCCTGAATACAATTTCTGAATTTGAAATATTTGTCAATAGAATAGCTCATTTAATAGGAAATGGAAAGTACCAAGAATAGTCCTGTATCAGGGTTATCTGCATTCTGTATTCCTTGTGGCCTTCAGCCTTCCTATTGATTGAGTGGTTTCTTCATTCCTCTTAGATTATTTTTCCTATGTAGGTATTATTTTAGCTCTTACTGTTCCTTTGCTTTTCACTGTTTTCCCCAAAGAGTGCTTCCTGCAATTCCCCCCCACCCCCAGCCCCATTCTCAGTATTTATGCATATTGTTAGTTAATCCTTGGACCTTTTACACTTGATTTGTGAAGATCTGTGTTTCCCTGTAAGATAATTGCCTACTTTTCAAATGGTGATGCTGAGTGACAAAACCTTGGTTTCCTAGAACACTCAGGGAATGAGTCACTCTGTTCTGCTTACAAAAGTCTTCTGTGGGCATCTAGTAAACACTTTGGATATCCCAAGCTGTGTGTTTTAATCATTTTTGAAGAAAAAAATATATCATTAGTTTGCTTTACTTGGAAAAGCATACTGTCAGTTTGACACATATGATCTCTACCAGTATTATAAAGATTCTGATTTCTTAGTAATTTCTTACGTTAGTACAATTTTCAAATTGGAGTATTTAAATTTATTTATTTTTTAAATGTTGATACATTCGTCTCTTGAGAGAAAGTCATTGTTCGACTTTGGACCAACACCATATTAATTTTCCTCATCCTTATTTTATTCCATAACTCATGTTTATAATCCAGAGATGTGCTTCTTTAGGATGTGATACTCATTTTGTTGTGTATCAGAAACAATAATTTAGAAGCTACCTTTAGTGCCACAGGAGTAGTATTATTCGTTTAATATCAATGATTTGAAGCCAATGAAAATATTTTCAATTTAAAAACATTTGGCTTTTAGATTTTGCTACTTTGTGCTTAATTTCAGTCATGGCTCCCTCCACTCACCCTCCTCCTTTCCCCCAAAAAACTAGGATTAGAACCACAGTTTGTATTCAAAGCTATTGAGGGACAGTGTTTCATCTGACTACTAGGTGCCTTGCCCAGTATGTGGCAAGACTCCATAGATCATGAAAATCAACATTATCATTAATGTCTCAACACCAATAATTTGAAGGAAGAACAACCCTTCATTTAAAAATAAGAGTGAATCAGCACTAAAGATGTTGCTGCTGCCAGGGTTCTCATACATCAGAATACTTTTAACATGATATTTTAAAACTCTAAGTTATGGAAAATTGTTTTCAGAAGAAATGATAAAGAAAAGGAAGTAAAAAGGAAAGAACACTTATGAAGTTATTATAGGGTAAACATGGGTGAAATTTGAGTATTTCGCCATTTCAAAAATTGCTACGGATATAATAAAATGAATATTCTTTCAGCAACTATACTTACTATTATGGACAAAAATGAAATTGTTTTCTGGTGACTGTCTTAATCACCATAAGGGTAATTTACTGAGTTTCTATTGCATGTAGCTCTCTCCTATGTGTTGTTATACTTAGAGAAGTATGTAGGTTTTGATTATTATAGGAAAATATTTATATATTCATTGCATCTGCGGAGATTATACCTTTTCTAATACCGTGATATAAACATCCATTGTTTAGAGTAGTGTAAAATACAGCACTAAATACATAGGTTTTTTTTACTGACTTTAGATAATTTTATCTCAAGAGTAAAGAATGAATCTAAGTAGTGGAATCATACACAATCTTCTGGTTTCAAATTCTCTTTCTAATTTTACAACTTTGACTGAAACCATCAATCACCTCCTCATTCTGGAAGCCAGAAGTTATCATGATTTTTATTACAATAACTTTCATATTTCTCTTCTTAGGTGTTTTTAGATGGTGCTTCTTTCTCTTGTGCCTTAAATGTGGCTCCCCCAGGAATACTCTTTGGTCTTCTTTTATTTTTTTCTGCACATTTCTTCTCAGTGATTGTGACAGCATGAATTCCATAGCCTTAGGCTCTACTAAACTACATAAAGAGCATTTTATAGATTCTTGAATTCATTCTTTTTTTCAGAAGTTATAAAGAATTTCTATGTATCTATGGAAGGTGATGTGGAAGTAAAGATGAAAAAGAGCCTCAGAGCCTAGAGAGACAGACATGGAAACATTCTTCTAAAGTGTTTTATAGGGACTAAATTAGGAATACAAAAAAAGCCCACAGTGGAACAGAGGAGTGAGTCACCAATTCCACTTTTATAGGAAAGGCAACTTGAATCAGGAATGCACCAGCAGCCAGCTTCCTATCAAGGTAAGCATTTCCTGGCTACTTGCACCCGGGAGTTCAAAACAAATACATATTTTGCTTCATACCCACTTTTGACAAAGTCTTTCTGATGTGCTAATTTGAACCAAGAATGATGAAAGGTATCAAGTTCAAAAATTATGACTTGAAGGTGATCCTGGAATCTTGAAATTTTTCTAACTCAGCACCTGCTCTTGTCACAATCAGGAAACCCTCAAGAAACTCAGAAAGCACATAATAAGGAAACTCCTTATGATGAATGTGTTTGTTGTGGGGTGTGTGTGTGTGTGTTTGTGTGTTTGTGTGTGTGTTTGAGCGAGAGCATGTGCACACGTGATACTTGGGGAGGATTGGTGTTTCAGCTGCAAGTGTGGACAGATGGTCAGCTTGCCTGGTACTTAAATAGGAACTTTGGGTACTGGGATGGTTTGTGAACTTCCAAGTGAGAGAGACAATTGAAAGAGAAGACCTGGGCTGCTAGATGCTCCAGGAGATTCCATATGAGTTTCAGAAATATCTCCCTGAGGGCAATCTTCAAACTGTTTCCCCTCCCCACTGCCCCCACTTTCTGTTTTTCTATTTTGGCTCTTTACTCTTTAATTTCTCCCTTTAATTTTCATATTGTTTTGGTTGTATTACATTTTTGTCTCCTTCATTTAAAAACATTACTTTGATAATTCCAATATTTTTAATTAAAAAAATGAATGATTATTAATACTTTAAATCAATGATTTTAATTGGTTCTTTTCAGATCCATTTTTTATGTGATTTCTGAATACACATTTCATAATTTCTTATTCTGTTTTATGGGTGTTATTCCTTGAGAATCCTAGAACAAAACTTCTTTTTTCCTATTCTTCTGTTACTTTTACTTTATCTGGATTCAACTCTTCTGTATGTAGGCAATTTGTGGATACACACACACACACACACACACACACACACACACACACACCCAATGATACCACCACAAATCAATAGGAAATGGATGTATGATAAAGAAACTGTCTAAGTCAATGTAAAACACACACACACACACACACACACACACACACACAAAACTTCATTCCTACCAAGTACAAGGGGGATCTCTATTTGGGTTAAACCTGATTGTGAAAGGTAAAGCAATAATAGTTAATAGGAAAAAACAGTCTCCTATGTTATAAAAAAAAAGTTAAATTTTCAAAGCATTAACCATAAGGAAAAGAAATAGATGAATTGAATTATATCCAAATAAAATATTCCAAATAGTTCAAAAAGGGATACCATGGACAAAGTTAAGAGACAGATGATACACTGGGAGAAGAGATTTGTACTGTTTAAACCTACCAAGGTTTTAAGATTTCTTAGTCATTTAAAATATCCTGTCTTTAAAAAATCCTATTTATTTTACCAAGTCTTTTAAAACTGAATTTTCTTACTACATGTGTATACTGCTTTTATAGTTTTAAAAATGATTATTGTCAGGTAGGGTTTATAAATGTATAATGCCAGTGGAGAAAATGAACATTGTGTTTCTTAATGTGGGGTTCAAGAATCTTCATCAGAACCTGGTTAACAGGTTTAAACTGAAGATTCCTAGTCCCATGCCAGCCTATTTAAAGTCCCTCTGGCAGTGGGTGATTCTTTTACCTACTGCAGGAGGTAGGATTAGTTTCTTTCCAGCAGTCTCCACAGGGATCCATAATTCCTCTGATAAGTTGATTCTACAGTCTGTTCTCCAGATATCCTTACCACCCTTTGGCTACTGGCACTTATTTACATGGTAATTTAATCACAATTCTCTCTGTATGAGAGGTACAAACGGTTTAATAGAATCATGTTTCCTTTGGATAGATTGACTTGTTTAATTTTTATATGAGGTAGCCATATGTTTTAAAATCCATAGTCTGAAACATTGCTTCTTTTCTCGTAATATGCCCTATGATAATGGCATTGCTGGTGGAAGGATGAGCAGAAAAGTGGATAAAATAAGAAGGAAAAAATTAGGAATTTGGGGGAATAATGATCGTCATTTTCCCACAATGATGCTTCAGATTGTGGAGGTTCTGAATTTCCACTTCTTAAGGATAGATACCTCTTACCTATAAGTTTGAAGATCTGAGAAGAGCCTTAGAATTCAAGAAAAGAGCATTTTGTATGTTGCCCAAATCCTGCTACCATCTTGGGAGCTACTTTGATGATCACAAATGAGGGTGATCAATGTTGATTTTAAATGATTAGTAAAGGTTACAGGTATTAGAACTTTTTCTGTAAAGGGCCAGGAGATAAATATTTTAGATTTGCGGGACCATATGTTCTCTGTCACAACTACTCAACTCTACTTTTGTAGTATAGAAGAAGCTGTAGACCATACACCAATAGTAGGCATGGTTGTGTTCCAATAAAACTTTATTTACAAGAACAGATTGTAGATTCGGCTCACAGGCAGTATTTTCCAGACCTCTGGCTCAGATATAAAACACACTGGCTCATATCTAGTTGTACATCAGCATTGGCTAGTGCCCCTTAAGATCAAGAGTCAAGAGCTCAGCAGAGGGGGTTGTGGTGATAGCAGGAAAGTAAATGTCTGGGGATAGAGACTTATCTACACAAATAAAGTCAAGATTTATTGAATGGGATTATGTTTACAGAATGCCCCCACAGCATTAAAAAAGGTAAACTAGTGGGTTTCCATTTCCATGGAGATCTTATGTAATACAATGGCCTTTTTACTATGCCATTTGAAGTAATTACCATTAGCACTGAGGCTATTAATTCAACATAATCAAGGAATGTAAAGGTCAGATAACATTGCACTGTATCCATCACTAAAATTCCCCACGTTTTATAATTAAGTTTTCTTGTCAGACTTTTCAATATTATTGAGAGATTTGGCTGTTCCTACCAAAATGAAATGAGATTATTAGCAAGAAATAGTTAACATTCATTCATGTTAAAAATTCCATTTAATGTATTTTTCCTGTTACACTAAGTAGAAAGGGCTTTCATTTATTTCCAATGTACCCTTGCTCGGTGTGGGTGAATGGAAGGGACATCACTTATTGATCTAGTCAGATTTAATGAGCAGCAGTTACTTGTTAGCTCATGTTCTTTTGTCTCCTTTCTTCTTCTTCTTGCCCAGTGACCCAAACAACCATTATAATGGACTTGCTTTGTGCATTTGTCATGTCCTTACTGATTGGGTTGCTTTTGAAAGTCAGGCATTTTGAGCTTGCAGCACTTGCACTTGTCAGTCTACATATACAGTGTTATGTTTAAACCATGATCACTCTATTACACTCCAGTTTCTTAACAAGTGAAATGAAATTGAAAATTATATGCCTCATATAATATATGGCACTAAAAATAAACAAAAAACTTACTTAATAGGGCAAAAACTTTAAAAATCGGGAACAGCATAGTCTCATTATAGAGCCCCCCATTTAAAAGGGTTTTCTAGAGGTCTCAGTTTATCTCCACAAAGTCTATGTTTAAAGCATACCAGAAAAATGGGTAGTAATTTCATGGAATTTCTTGAGAAGCAGGTGCTTCAGTCTTTCTGGATTTTGTCATGTCTCTGCTCTTTGAGAAGTTGTATAGACTGTGTGTTAAGCACACTACAGTAAAATGGATGATATTTTTCCCATAGCCGTTCTAGCACCTGCAGGTCATGTGAAAACAAAAGCTTATCTCTCCTACTTCACAGTCTTTATAAAATTTTCACCATTCATTTCACAATCCCTATTCTCTCTCTTTTCATTCTATTTCTTTCTCTCCAGTTTTGTTGCTGGAGTTTACTCACTCATTGTTATGTAGCTTATTGGATTTCTCTGCTGGCTGGCTTTTCTAATATCAGCCTTGACTTCCATAATTCTTCCTTCACACTATTATCAAAACGACTTTTCTTACTTGCAAAAATGATTATGTCACTTTCTTGTTCAAAATTCTTCAAGGACTCTAAATTGGTTACAGGAAGAAAATTTGGAATCCTAAGCATGCTTAGTCTAGGTTCACTAGAAAATAGAGCCCTTCCTACAGGTGCTTAATTTGGGAAGTTATCTCAGGGAGCATGAACCTTCCCTGAGCAGATATGACCTGTGTTATCTCTGAGCTGAAGTCTTTAAGAGTTAGTGTTTCTGCCATGTTCCCTTTACCCTGCCATGGTGATTGGTGACATATCAGATGACAGCCGAATGGAAGAGAACCTTGTTGCTGCATATCTAGCTGATGAATATTCTTACTGATACAGGTGCCATAAAAGACATAAGCTTTATCTTTTTCTGTTTGCCATCTTCTGTCTTTATCCTCATGCTTGTCATTTTGTATTCTCAAGATGGCTGCTGCAACTTCAGGAATCATTTCAGTGTTTAAAGCAGGAAGAAGTGGTGAAGAGGGGGTGGTATCACGTCTTTTCATCTGAGAATGCAAAAAAAAAAAAAAAAAAAGACCTTCTGAGAAGCTTTTCAGAAGACTTCCTCTTACATCTCTTTGGCCAAGGAAACTGGGTTAGTTGGCATCCACTAGTTATGAGGGACGTTGTGGACGTGGGCACAGTGCTACCCCAACAGAAATTGGGAAGAAGGGGAAAATGATGTGTGTATGCCTCCACAAGGGCCATCACCATGGGAAAAGTTCCTTTTTCCAAAATAAGAAGAAAAACACTTGATACCATAATGAAGCCAAACTCCAGTGGGACTAACTAAAAAATCTCCATTTCAGGTAAATGATGAACTACAGAAAACTGCCTTTGGAGTAATTCTCTGTACCACTCTGTATGTCAACCCATACATTTTATAAACCAACCCCCATTTCCCAGATTATACATTTATATGGGTTTTAGTTAAAAAATAAAAAGAATCGGAGGCAAGATTATCAGTTCTGTCACTTTTTCTCATGTACAAGGCACTTCATTTTGGTATGAAGGAGAATTAGATTGATGTGCTCATGATATTCTTCCCCCCCAAAATGTTAAGAGATTTATATATATATTTGAAGACAAGTAATTATGACTTCAGTTATTATACAAACTTTATTGATTTTTTTGGAGACTTAAAATTGACTGGTGGTATGTTCTAATATCCTATAGATAACTAGGGTTGCTGAGTTTTATATCCAATTACTATACTTTCACTTTCTTTCGTATTTTCCATTTTTGGGAAATCACATGTACTGCCCTTGTCCTCCTCCTTCTTTTTAAAATAAATGTCTTTAAAATGGCATGCCCTTTTTTAGAAGAACTCCATTTTTAATTTGGACTTCTTGATGTACATTATACAAAATCAGTGTTGTTTTTTATAATTTTAAAATCCTCCGTTGATGGTATAATGTGTTCAGCATATGTATGGGGGTGGTGGTGGAGAAGGTAGGCATTTAAGCAACAGTTTTTCCTAAACTTGAGGGTTGTCCTTTGATTTGGTTTGAAAATCTAGTCACTAGTCATTTTGTTAGTTCCTTGAAGATCTTAAATAATATAGAAATGTCCTGAGTCTGGTACTGTTTGCAGCTCTGTTTTTCCCTTAGGGGCTGACAATGCAAATAGTCCCCCTGATTCTGATGTATGAAAGGTTGGCCTGAAGCTGCTGTTTTCTTGCTCTGCTTGATCGTTAAGGTTATGATTTTGGCAGACATGTTTATGGTTCACTCCAGGCTTCACTTCAATGAGGCATCCAGGGGAGGTTTCAGTGTCCTGAACATCAGACATTCTTTCCAGTGTCTCTTTTGGTCTACTAGTTTATGTTAGAGGATAGAAAGGCATTGGTCACTTAGAGAAGGGAACCAGAGACTGGGTCTATCAGGATCCACTCTGAAGTCCAGGAGGTCTATGGCCAAATCTCAGCCCTACAAATGTGTGGAACTCTTTGGAGAGCCGTATGAGATTCTTAAAATAAAATTGCAGTGATATATTTTTGTACTAATCACATTACAATTGAGGTTAAAAGTAATAGGTGTTCTTTAAAATACTTAAAACTTGAAGTCTCATCAACCTGCTTAATGCAAGGGGCAAGATGAAATTTAACTATTAAAATACTAAAAAAAAAAAAAAAAAATTACAGTTTTTCTGACATTACCTCACTTCCTCACATGTTTATTGCCCAATAAAAGATTAACCTTGCCCAAAGAGTGGTTTGACCCTTGACTGGCTTCTGAGAGGTAACCTGTTAGCCTTTGGAATATCCTACCTCCCATCCAGGTACTAATCAGGCCCAACCCTGCTTAGCTTCCAAGATCAGACGAGATCGGGCACGTTCAGGGTGGTATCGCTGTAGACTGGAATATCCTACCTAATAAAAGTATCTTTGCTTACCAGAGGGTTTTGGACCATGCCAGACACTCCATGTTAACAGTGTGATTTAGGATGGGGGCCTCGGGCCACGCAGTATCAGGTTGAAGGTCTGGAGCCAAAGGTCAGCCATGCCTAAGGGACCAGCCCCCAGTAAAACCCTGGACACTGAGGTTCAGGTGAGTTTCCCTGTTGGCTACTGCATGCATGTTACCACACATCCTTGCTGGGAGAAATAAGTGCTATCCGCATGACTCTGCTAGGAGAAGACAACTGGATGCTCCCCACTTGATCTCTCCTGAATACTGCTCTATGTGCATCTTCCCTCTGCTGACTTTCACTTGTGTCCTTTCACTGTAATAAGCTGCATAGAGAGTATAATGGCTTTCTAAATTCCACGAGTCCTCCTAGTGAATCATTGGGTGATCTTGGGGACCTCCTGAATTACACTCAGATTGGCATCCTTTGCAGTACGAAATTTGCTCTAAGTCTGAAAATGTTTGCAAACAATCCCAACCCCTTCCTTCCGCAGCCCCAGTCTACAGTGAAGTCTCCTTTGGTAGGCTCAGAGATGCTGCAAATGGATGTCTTGGATGTCTTCACTGCAACCCCTTGAGGGGAAGTGGTGGCTGGTTTCTGATACAAGTGCTTCTTTCCTCCGTTACTAGTGAATGTGACCCTCACACAGTCTATGCTTCATTGCTGCTTCTGTGGTCAGCCCTAGGCAGAATTAGGAAGGAGATTTCGAATATTTCTATCCAGCTCCTCTCCTCCTTTCAATCCAACATCTTATTGCCTTAGCTTCTGCTTTCCTAAACTATGGAGCTATATTCTCAAATTAGTATCAACTAAACCCTGCTGGTATTAGCTAAAATGGGCTAGGACACTTCTTTCTGGAGAATTTTCTTTATGACTAGGGATACAGAACTTTGGCTTTCTGAAGGAGAGGCTATAGAGGAAGGATTTAGGGACAAAGAATTTTTCAATGCTTGTTTACAGTGGCCCCCCTGGGTCATGGGGAGGTAAGGAAGGTATACTTTCTGATATAATCCAGTACTTCTCCTGAAAGGAGAGGGTTGACTTGAATTGGGACTAACCTCTCTTCATGTGGCCATTTCCAGTGGTTCTCTTTCAGGCTGTATTAATATAATAGCTTTCTCTCCACCCAGGGGAGAGAGCTGAAGCATTTAAAAATATATCCTTGTGTAGAAATTATGGAACCTTGATTTCACCAGAACCCCCCTCCCTAAGCTACTTGCACCACCTGCTGTTACAGTTTTTACTTTTCCTCAGGTTTTTTCTCTTTATCTGAATCTTTGGCATTAACATTTATTTATTTTTTATTATTGGAGTATAGTTGCTTTACACTGCTGTGTCAGTTTCTGCTGTACAGCAAAGTGAATCATCCATATGTATACATATACACTACTATGTATAAAATAGATAACTAATGAGAACCTACTGTAGAGCACAGGGAACTCTACTCAGTGCTCTGTGGTGACCTAAATGGGAAAGAAATGCATTAACCTTTATTTTGATTCTCCCGTTAGTTGTAGACTCAACTTTCGTTCACCTAGGATTCTGTCTTCATGTGCCTGTCTATAGCTCTCATTACATTTGTCCCCTCTAGGGTGAAAGAGCTGTTTCTATAGTGTTTGTCCTTGTGTTCCCAGCACCTGGCATAGTTCCCAAAATATAGTAGTTGCCCAATAATCATTTGTTGAATTAACGAATGGGTGAGAGCTAGGCTTACTCCACTTCCAAGCTCAGAACTGCCTCCAGAAATGTCAGTTTAGGTCAGAGACTTGGCACCTACAGTTTCCAAGTATTTTTTTTTTTAGCTTGATGACTAAGATCATCAATGACAGTTTTTTTTTTTCCCCAAATTAGAAGATGGCAAATCGTCAACAAACCCTGCAGAATATTTATTTAAAAATCAATACTTAATGGGAAAATCAGAGGTAGAACAATTGCTACATTTAGTATAAAGTAAAAATTGGGCTACTAGAGGTGGCGGGGGGAGAGGGGAACAGAGAGCCTTCTTACAAGTTGTCATTCTTCAATTAAAAATTACATTCTATTTCAGTAGTGTCTCCGCTGAGAGCATTCCCACAGTTTTTAATAGTTCAGTCTCAGCTGTCAGGAACATTTGTGTTAATTTTTTCTGTTCAGCAGACATAGGAATTGCTGTGCCTGTTGTTTGCAGATACCAAAGTTGGCTTCCTAATAATGTGACTGAAAATGTCCATCATATATAGCTGTAAAAATTCCCTTCTGTTTCCTGAAAACTTGGGGATGCTGAGATTCATCTGCTGAGACAACAGATCATACTAAAAAAATGTAACAACAGATTTTAGAAATTATATTTCTCTTTCTACATTAGTGGACCGATGGAGATGAATTATCATGTAATTATCCTTTTAGGCCTCATTAATAATTTCATGGAGAGGGGGATTTGTATGTCACTGATAACATTAACTACATGTGGGGGATAGACACAATACGAACTAGACAAAGATTACTCCTGCATCTTTTAGTGAATTCTAATACTACTTGTTTTCAATAATCTTTTGAATTTTCTCCATAGGGGTGTAATCATTTGTTATATTTTTTTTCATTTGCTATTTTTGCCATAATAAATTATGACAAATTTAGCAGCAAAGGGATATTCGAACAATGCCCATTTGTTTTCTCACAGTTCTGCAGGTCAGAAGGGCAGGTGTAGTGTGTCTCCTCTGGTTCTCTGATCTGGGTTTCACAAGGCTAAAATCAAGGTGTTGGCAAGGTGCGTTCTTTTCTGGAGGCTCTAGGGATGAATCTACTTCCAAGCTCACTGGGGTAGTTGGAAGTGTTTAGTTCCGTGGCGTTACAGGACTGAGGTCCCATTTCCTTGCTGGCTGTTGGCCGGGGTTCTCAGCTTCTAGAGGCTACCTCTCTTCCCTGGTTTGTAAGCTCCCCTTTTGCATCTTTAATGCCAGTAGTGGAGGGTCGAGTGCTGTTTATGCTTCAATTCACCCTGACCTCCCCTTTGCCTCCTCTCTCCTCTGCCTTCCTTTTCGGCTGAATCTCTCTTCTGATTCCACCTGGAGGAATCTCTCTGCTTTACAGGGCTCAAGTGATGATATGGGGCTCCCTTGGATAGTGCAGGATAATCTCCTTATCTTCAGGCTCATGACCTAATTATACGTGCAACATAACTTCAGAGCAGCAACTAGGTTAAACTCTGGATTAAATAACCAGATGTCAAGACTCTTGGGAGGGCCATCTTTAGAATCCTGCCTAACACAAGAGTAGCAAGTAGACACCAAAGTGGATGGACAGAGGATGCAGCTTCACTGCTGACCACATGTGGGCTAGTGCCTGAGTTCAGTAACCCAAATAACCACTGTGCGCTGAAGTCATGTGAGGAGGTACACACCTTGTACAGGTGACCTAATCCTCAAAACAGCCCTGAAAATGGGTGGGTTATCATTTAGTGATGAGAAACACAGTTCCAAAAGTAAAGGAATTAGGTAACTTTCCTACAATTACATAGCTTTCAAGTTGTAGAGGCTTCTTTCGTGGTCAGATCCAACTGACTTCTGGACTAAAGGGGATGGTGTATACAGAGCATTCTGCAGAGTGCTTGCCCAGTCAGGACCCAGACCCCAGACCCTGTCCCTATGGCAGCCGCACAAATGTTAACTTTCTGGTTTCAGCACCAGGACAGGAATTGCTGACACTGCCAGTACACTCGGTCAGCAAATTATTGCAAAATAAAAGTGTACATGTGGACACTGCAATAAAGCATTTCAGAGTTATTAGAATTCTTTAGGGTTTAGAATCTCTGGTTTTAAAAAGTGCTGCAGCATCGTAAGGCAAATATTCACAAGCTTACAAATAGAAATACATTTAATTAATTAAATTTAAATATTGTTAATTCATTTGAAAACATTATTTTTATATGAAGTGGCAAATAAACCAACTTTTAAGGAGAGAGACAACTTTAATATTATTTTTGTCCCTGTTACTGAAGCTACATCAACAGAATGCATAAACAGTGTTTTGAATTCTATACAAATTGTGAAGCCACTTGTTTTCTTGCGTGCCCTCTACAAGTTGCCAAAAAATGTCAGGGGGGACGTGAAAATGGTGCTGTGTATATTTACATTTAAAAGTAAATTCAGACTTACATGAAACTGAAGAATTAAATATCTTTAGAAAAAATATTCCACAAGAGACATCTCTAGATGTACCAAAATTTATATTTTAAATAATTTACTAGAAATTTAACCCAGTTTGTCACAGCTTATAGAATACTCTCAACAGCTCAGTAACATCAGCAGAAAGATCCTTTTCAAAAATAAAAATTATTGAAAAAAATTATAATCTTGCATTTGCCAAGAATGACTGTTATCACTTTCAATTTTATTGATTGAAATTGAAGTTGCTAAAAGCATAAATTATAATGACCTAATGAAATGAATTTGCAGGAAAGTGAGCTAGAAAGCTCATATGCACAATCCGGATATCATATTAATAAATTATTTGTTACATTGCATAAAAGTATGATACCAAGAATATATAGTTTTTGCAGTTTGTAAGTTTAGGTTGTTATATATGTATCACTATTACCCCATTACATTTTATAAGTAATAAGTATTTTTAAAGAAAAAAAATTTTGTTTATACCTTTACTTGCACGTTTCTCTCTGCATTTTGAACTAGGGGCTTCACATTTTTTTTTTTTTAATTTGTTTATTTATGGCTGTGTTGGGTCTTCGTTTCTGTGCGAGGGCTTTCTCCAGTTGCGGCAAGCGGGGGCCACTCTTCATCGCGGTGCGCGGGCCTCTCACTATCGTGGCCTCTCTTGTTGCGGAGCACAGGCTCCAGACGCGCAGGCTCAGTAATTGTGGCTCACGGGCCCAGTTGCTCCGCGGCATGTGGGATCTTCCCAGACCAGGGCTCGAACCCGTGAGCCCTGCATTGCAGGCAGATTCTCAACCACTGCGCCACCAGGGAAGCCCAGGGGCTTCACATTTTTATTTTACTCTGGACCCTGCAAATTATGTAGTTGGTCCTGCTTTCCTTTATCTAACTTATAAATTCTTTTTCCCCCTTTGTCATCCTTTCCCATTTCCTGTCTGCAACCTTTATCCCTTCACAGATTTGGATTTTTAAGCCAGTTCTTCAGACATTCTTTTTGATATATAATTGGCCTGTAACTGTGAACAGGAATGGACAACGGTTATGGCTTCAATATACGAACAGCTGGGTTTGTGGTTATCACATCAGACTTTTTCTTTTTACTCAAACGTGAATTAAGCACATATGTTACATTTCCTAAAAAATCAGAAAGCATAAACATACATCAGGTTACTAACTTAAAAAATTAGAATGAGATATAAAAATTGAAAGATTTAAAGAAATACATTTGAGTATAATCTCAGTTTTGAAAGGATATTCAGGGGTCATCTGTCTTAATCCACTAATTTTACAGATGAGTAAATTACAGACTATAGAGTTTAAGTGATTTCTTCAAGCGAACCTGGTACTTTTTCTGCAGACCCTGAACTCTTATCAGTTAGTAGTTAATGTGGTTCTAAATGATCTAATTGTATGAAACAAACACATATGTCTTATTTAATCTGAGTCTCTTTCTTAGAATTAAGGTCTTCCTGCTGCTCTCCTCTGTAACTGACAGCAGGGGTCCGTGCCACCTGTGTGTTCTTTCTTGCCTTCTTTTTTTGTCTCTCAATTTACCTTCTTACACAGGGATCAAAATGCCTGATTTTTTTTTTTTTTTTTCTGTTTCACACTTTTTACTTATAAACGTCTGAGACTTTCAGAACTGTAAACTATGCTAATCAGCAAGAATTCCTGTGATTGGCTTCTGCTTCGCCCAGGAAATTCCTCAAACGGTTCTTGCGTACCTTTCTTCTATGAGTCTTGGCATTCTTATTTTTCCATTAGAAAAATTAAACTTATAGACATGTGTTCCTCCACATGGGGAGTGTGATTCTATCTTAGTATACAACCTTTGAAGTTACTTTGAAGTTTAAAGTTTGTATTATTACTTAAAAAAAAAAATCTTGAATTAGATAACTAATTTCCAATACTAACGACACTATTTGTTAGCTATACGACTTTAGGCAAGCTACTTTTTTCCTTAAAAATGGTGCTAAACATACCTACCTCATAGGGTTTGAAGTCCAAAAGGTCATCAGACTTTTGATAAGCATTCATTCTCTTTCCACCCCTCCCAGTCCCCACCTTCTCTTAAAGGCTAAAGAATTTGATGACTCCTAGTTTAATGGGTATTTTAAGCGTTAGGTTCAGGCTGGAGTCATTTTTGTGTCCCCATATTGGAAATTAAAGTTGCCCCAAGGAAGTAATTTAATTGTCCTTTGGATAGTTTTATAATTTTAAACAAAATATTTGCCTTCTTAGTAAATATCTTTGGTAAGAAAATGGAATCAAAGAATGAATTGTTAGTTTTAGAATTTTTATCCCAGCTTCTCTGATGAAAGTGATGCTGGGTATATAATATTAATTCTTAGATGTATTTGTAATTTTAGGACTTTGTTTTTTTAAGTGTTCCATTGGTATATTTCTTTTGAAAACCATTTGGTTTTAATTATACGTTTTTATATCTGGTAATGCCAACACCATTTAATGTCCATCTTTCTGGACTTTTATTAGCTATTCTTGCTTGTTCACTTTGTATATATGAAATTTCATAATCATCTAGTTTCAAAAAAATTCTTTTGTCATTTTTATCAGAATTTAGTTTATTTAGTTAAATTTAGTTAGATTATAGCTTGTTGATAACATCTTTATGATAAGTGTTCTTATCCAAGTGGCATGCCTTTCCATTTGATCAAGGCTTCTTTTGTATTTTACAGCAACTTGCAAGGGTTTTCATATAGGTCTGGGACATTTTTGGGATTATCTTTATTCTAGAAATCTGATCTTTTGAGTTGCTGTTGTAAATTGTGCCTTTACTCCCATCACAGCCTTTTATTGGTTGCCTTTTGTGGTTATGGAAGCTTGGAAAAGGTCTTGAGCCCAGTACCTTATGATTTATGGAAAAGCATGAATTACGAAAGATAATAGACTATCTCACAACAAAATAACTGTCAGAAAATAACCCTCTATCATGTATCCAGAATTGTCATTTATTTATGAGACTGGAATTAATTCCCCAAAGAAAATTTACACTGTAATACCTTGTACTAACCACATTTGCTCTAAAGCATATTCCTCAGCTGACCCAAATGAGGGGTTCCTGACATGCTCCATTACCTGCTGTCAAGCTAACAGGAACACATGTTTCCTGGTTTTATTTTTCATATGACAGCAGAGTCAGATGGAAGAAAAAGAAATCACTGCATGACTAATTTTATGCTGCTCAAAGCAGATTCACCTCTTAAATATCATTCTGTCCTCACCCATGAAATTATTAGATGCTAAAAGTAGATCTCACAGAACACCATGAGCCCAATAAAACCAAATAGTTCACTTTAGATTTTGATCAAGTTTTATTTGGTAGATTATTTTTCTGAGCAAACTCACTAAAAAAAATCTGCTATACATGGTTGCAGGCCTAGGTAAAGCCTTTGGGAAACATTATCAAGTCAAAACAAGAGCAGCAACCAGCAAAATATGGGGCATTTGTGCCCATTTTTCACTTTCATATGTGTTCATGGAATGTGATGGGTTGCCTTTCAATATACATATAGACCCCTTGGTCTAAAATAAATATGGACATGGGTACTCACAGAACAAATGGCCATGAAGGCCCGAGTCACAGAGTAGACAACATGGTGCTTTGGCCAAATACAAATCTCCTGCCTAACATAGGTGTAGTGGACTGAGTGTTCTCCCCAAATTCACATGTTGAGGACTATTCCCCCAATGTGATGATAGTAGGAGGTGAGGCGCATGGGGGTGTGATCTGATCATAAAGGTGAACCCTCATGAATACGATTAGTGTCCTTATAAAAGAGACTCCAGAGAGAGCCCTTGCCCCTTTCACCGTGTGAGGCTATAGTAAAAAGATGGTGTAGTGTAGAAGTGGGTCCTGACCGGACACCTAATAGGCCAGTACCATGATCTTGGACTTCCCAGCCTCCAGAACCGTGAGAAATAAAAGTTGTTGTTTATAAGTCACCCAGTCTGTGGTACTTTGTTGTGGCAGCTTAAACAGATTAAGACAATAGACTTATAAAGTTTTTGTCTCTTTCTTTTTTTTTTTCTTTCCATGAGAGTTTATGGAGAAGATTAGGTAAAGAAGATATTACAAAGAATGTATGATAATACAGACATCACTTTATGAGAATTTGCTGTTTCAGGAAAGTTTCATTTGAATCCTTTCTCAAGTCTTTACCAATTAGAGTAAATTTGGGGGTTATAGAAAAATTATTACACAGAAAATTAAATCAGAATAATGGCTGTTAAAATTTGTACAAAAATTAGACCCAAAATATGGCTACTTCTACATACATTATATGCTAAGCATCCCACAGGCTGCTGTGGACTGATTAAAGCACTTATTATAATAGACTGAGATGAGGGAGGGTGAGCTTACCTCTAGCTGAGGTAAACTAAGGCAGGGAAGCAAGATGTGGTGTCAGAATTAAAACTGCTCGTTTTTACTCTTGTTTTATTTTAAACAATAGATTTTTTTCCAACTCTTAATGTATAGTTTGATTGTTTTGCCAAATTTATTCTCTCTATTAATGTTAAAACTGTTAGCGCTTTTAAATGATATTGATGTGACATTGGTTATTATTTGACTGACAAATGATATCAATATTATTATCTTAAAGAGAAATATGCATCCGGACATTTTAATTGATGTATAAAATAATTTTATCATAGTAAGTTTTTCACAGTGTAGCACAACTGCCTTTGCATCTGAAGAAATTATAAATGAGATTTCATCTCTTTGTGCCTCCCAGTAAATATGAAAGCCATTATTATTTCCAGATGTAAGTGTTATTAGATAAGTAATTTGAAGATAAAAATACTAACAGTATCCTTATTTCAAATATGAAATTTTAAAATTAACTTGGCATATTGGTTACGATATTTTCTATGATGGCTTTATTATTACTCATTTGTATAAAGAGTCTAATCAAGTGCATCACTGAAAGATCATGGACCATGATTGATAGCCATGTGAATAATAATGGAACTGAAATTTTCAACATGGTTTTGCAATATATGATTCTGTACGAAAAGAAGATAAGGTTTCTTATTTAAAATTCTCTGTAAGTATGAGACTACCAGTTTGCCAGTTTGCTGGAGATACGTTTCCTTTCTGAAAGGCTGCCCTGTGAGTGTGTAATCGAGCTGATTCAATAATGTTTGGTTGGGGTCCGTTTGAGTTACTGCTGACTGAAGTAAAATTTCAAATTAATTAAGTGGCTAGAAACGTTCCTCAAGTCTCAATCAAGTTAGGTTAGGCAAAAGTTTGAAATTCACAGTCAGCATAGAAACTGTCCTTCCACTACTCTGTAGAAGGAATGGGTGTATGACTCTGCTTTTTCTTTTCTCTATAGGACAAGTTTTTTTTTTTTCTTAATATGAACATGCCATGGGAATTAAATGATACTTACATAAAACATCAGCAGCTAATTGAACTGTAAAAAAAAAACAAGGGCTTCCCTGGTGGCGCAGTGGTTGAGAATCTGCCTGCCAATGCAGGGGACACGGGTTCGAGCCCTGGTCTGGGAGGATCCCACATGCCGCGGAGCAGCTGGGCCCGTGAGCCACAACTACTGAGCCTGCGCGTCTGGAGCCTGTGCTCCGCAACGAGAGAGGCCGCGATAGTGAGAGGCCCGCGCACCGCGATGAAGAGTGGCCCCCGCTCGCCGCAACTAGAGAAAGCCCTCGCACAGAAACGAAGACCCAACACAGCCAAAAATAAACAAATAAATAAATAAATAAATAAATAAATAAATAAATAAATAAATAAATAAATAAATAAATAAATAAATAAATAAAAATAAAGGAATTCCTTTAAAAAAACAAAACCAAAACAAACAAACAAACAAAAAAACCAGAATCAACTTACTGGCTGTTTTAACTACAGTGGCAATTAACTAAGCAGATACTTTCCTCCACTGAAGTAGCATTAAAACAAAATTCTTTCAATAGAGCAAATAGGCGACATTCTGAAAATATGGTATCTTAAGATGTTCATTAATTGTCATAGAACGGAGGTCTTTGGCATTATATGGTTGAGTGTCTATTTTGCACTATAACTACAAGCAAAAAAGCACCATCAGTCTCATGTTGGGATACACTTTACCAGTGAACTTCCTAAACATCAGAGCTAGCGTGTGTACTGGTGTCTGTGTGGTGGGGAAGGGGGAAAAATAAAGGAGAATGAGAACATTAAGAGGGAACTAAGGGCTAAAAATGAGTGTGGAGAATGCTCAGGATCTCCATATGCGGTTAAGAAATGGTTAAGTAGAAGATTAAGGGAGAGGAGAGATGTATTTAAGAGCAGAGTCAATTATTTCAATAGGTTGTTAGAAAATACCTTCATTCAAAAGCAAGCCATTAACGTGGTAAACAACCACCACCAACAATAACAATTAAACAGCCACATCAATTTAATCAGAATTTTATAGATTTGCTCTCTTGAATATCTCTCAAACCTTTGCCCTCCTGTTTATCCTCACGGCCACTGAGTGAACCTTTTAGGAGCCTGCCGATTTCTCTTCGTGAAGCCAGCTTCTTGCCCTATGAGCCGAATTCCACACTCACAACAGAGTCGGCAGTTTAAAACACAAACTTGATTCATTTCATCTACCTCTTGAAAGGCTTCCATGGCTCCCGGGGGCCCCGTAACAGAGCGTGAGTCATTCACAGCCCTGAAACCTGAACCTGTCTAATTTGCCATTGAACACCGTGTAATATCCCCTCTGTTGCAGGTGCACCAACCCGGGTGACATTCCTTTAACACGCCAGGCTCTTTATTGTCTTTAGCCTTTTAATTTATTGGCCACTTTATTTAAAATGCTCCTCTCTTCCTTTACCACCTTCGGAAATTTTACCAATCCTTCTTTAAGACTTTGCTCTTAATTCCCCATAGTCTCTAGGCAGAGCTAGTTACTCCCTCCTCAGTGTTTCCATAGCATTCTGTTAGTACCTCTGTTATTTCATAATTATATTGTATTGCAATTATTTGCTTGTGTCTCTTGGCCCTACAAGAAGATGACTTAAATGCAGAGACCGATCTTAGCCATCATGTTAGCCTCTCCCCCACCTCTGCAGTGTCTACACCTAGTCCGTCAGATGATTAAGATCAAAGTGATTATAAGTGTATAAAAGGATTTGGGTATAGCCAGGTTTATAGAGGTGCCTCAAAAATTATGCTCAGGTGATCAAGGACCAAAGGATATGGAGAGCTGAAAATTTGTTGATAGTCATCACTAGAGGCATATAGGTTAGGTGAACCCAAACAAATTGATTTACAATCCATTTTTTTGGTGTTTCTAAAAAGTTACTTATATTGCCAACTTTTCATTTACTTTTTTTGTGGGAATATTCTGACCGCTAAAAAGTGCTGCATTCAAAATGAATAAAATAGCAGTTTTTTTATATTCATATCTCAAAATAACTCCCCAGATGGTCTTCAAACTTTCCAAGAAAATAAACTTTGGAAAGAAGTCAAACATGAGATTTTTCTGCCTAAAAATACACCCATCAACCCCAATGAGGTTATAGATGTGAGGTAACTAGAGATGATTTGACTTTGTCATTTATGGGATAAAGGTATCATTGAATTCAGGATTAAAAAAACACACACTTGAGTTAGTACAATTATTCATATGTTCAGCATTTAAATTTTTGTTTCATTATCAGCATTACATCATCATCATGATCATTGTTAGTAACTCTCAATTATTGAGAATGTACTATTTGCCAAGTACTTAATTATTTCCACATATTTTTCCTCATTTAATCTTTAGACATCCAGAAAGATAGCAAGGCAGATACTGAAGGCTCACTTAATGTATGATTCACTTAGTATCTATTCTAATACCCTTCTCCTTTTCCTTTGTATATTACAGTGGTTAGAAAGTGAAATATTAGAATTCCCAGCCCCTCCTGCAACAAGATGTGCCCACGTGATACAATTCCGACCAATGAGATATAGGTGGAAATCTCTGGAATAGAATCTCTTCCCAAAAGCTTTCAAGGAGACGATTTTCACCCTTCACCCTTCCCTGTGTTTATCTAAAACCTGACCCAATGCCTAGATGTGCAGCAGACACTTTGAAAACATGAGGGAAAAAGGATGGTAAGACTAGAGAAGCAAGAAGAGTCACCTGGGACGTTAAATAGGCTGTTAGGAAGTAGCGTCGTCCAAAACCAAACTACTGCTCTGGTGAACAAGAATAACAACAAGTTAATTTAATCAGAATTCTATAGATTTGATCCCTTGATTGTTTTTCAACACTTTGCCCTCCTCTCCGTTCTGGCTGCCACTGGCCTGGACTTTTATATGCCTTCCTCTTTCTCTTCTGGAAAGCAGCTTCTTCCATGTATTGATAACTTTATGAAACTACAGCTTCACTCTTGGATTCACAACCTCTGTATTTTTAGTTATGTGATAGAAAGAAAGCCCCTATTTAGTTAGGGTGCTGTGGTTGAGGTCTCCTTATACACTCAACACAAGTATAACTATTTCAGATTGATTCTGCTCTTCCTATTTTATAGATGATGAAATGGAGGACTAGGGAGGTTTTGTAACTTGCCCAAAGTTCCACAGGTTGTAAGTACTTTTTGCAAGATTCAAATTCAACCTGTCAGAATCTGAACCTGATCTTCTTTACATTATAGAATTAAAAAAAAATATTAGGCTGAACCACTTAGAATGGCCAGTGGCCATTTCATATGATTCATCCTGGTTGGTTAAGTTATAATAATAACTTGTTTTTATGTATAACTTGTATGCAAAATACATACACACTCACTAGAATTCTAAAACTGTACCTCTGTTTCCTGGTCAATTAGTAAAATTCAGATTTGATTAATTCAATTGATGAATAAGGACATACTATAATGACTAACTTAATTAAATTGTTAATTCCAAAGTCATTAATTTTTAGTGTATAAATATAGCTTTAATGTTCGAATACCTGCCATTGTTCCTAACATTCAGAGGGAACCCCCAAAATATTCATTGAATAAAGAATAGTTTGAATTTAGTAACCTTCTTTGCAGGTGGCTTTTTTTAAAAAAATACATTTCTAAGGAGGAGTATTATTGCCTATATTACAGTTACTGGTCTGATGCTCAGTTATGCTAACCCTTAGAAACAAATGACTAGTTTTACCAGGGATATTCTTCCCCACTTGGTCTAACACACTGTTATTCTTATTTTAATATGTGGCTCAGGTCATGCACATTGTGTTGTCTTCCTAACACGTACCTTAGTATTACTCTGTATCTTGTACATACATCTGTTATTGCATTAACTACAATCTCATGTAAATTTTCTCTACTAATTTGTGAGCTTATTAAAGGCAACAATCTTGTCTTTATCTTTATATTCCAGGGACTTGAATGGCATTTGATAAATGTTTGGTGAATGGAATTTATTACTATGATTCAAATCTGTTTAATGTCAACTATACATTTTATAAAGATGGATTTATCTGTAAACTTTCAAATGAGATTTAATGACATTTTGGGGGGACCATGGGAAAGCATTTGAAAGAAAAAGAATGCGAGTTAAAGTTGAATTCTGAAGGAATATTTGAATATTTGGAGACAGACAATTCAAAAGAGGAAGAAATGGAGAAGTGGGTGGTAGCAGATGTTTTTGGCTACAAAGGACACCCAGGCAAAGCACATCTGTGATTTTGATGACACTTCATCATTGTTATGTGAAAGCAACAAGAGTTGTATAAAAGGCAGCTGAAGACTGGCACATGAGCAAGAATAAAGGAAAGAGCTTGCTGGTTGTGAGTATGGTCAAGTTTTGATTTGCTTTAGAAAGTTCTGCTTTGTTGCAATATTTTTTGGTATGAGGTCACCATTAATGGAATCAGGATACAGGTCTAAGATTAGGCTCATTCTTAGATGGAAATATTAGATTTGTGGTGTTCACTGATGCAGTCAGCCATGGGCTCTGAGCAAACCTGAAAGTTTTTGCTGAATATGATCTGTCAGTATTACCTTAAGACTTATCTATCTTCTGATACTGAGCCATCTTTGTAGCTAGTCACATAGACTACAGAGTAGATCAAGGTAACTGCAGCATGGTTTATGTGTAACTAAATGCTCTTCCAAGAGACGGATTGGCTTATTTGCTGCTTGCTACAATGTTTGCTGCTCACTCAGAAAGTACTGGGATCCTTGGCCTCTCTTGTGCAATGCAGCCCACCGTGTGTGGATGTGCATCTAGCCCTTCTCGTTATCTTTTGGGGGCTGGGGAAAGTATGCTGAAGTTCATTTGCTGTGCTGTGCATAATAAAGTCCTTTGTCTTTTTGACCCAGGAATCTCATGTCTTCTGTCAGCATGACACTTCTTGCCACATAACACTGTCAAACTAAACTGTTAGCTTGCAAGTGGGGTAAATCTCAGACCCTTCCCAGTTCTTGAAAGTTGATGTCTCCTTCATAAAAGCTGTGCTGAGTGGATAAATACAATTTTACATAAAGATTGAGTGGTATCCAGGGGATCGTCTGTATCCAGAGACATAATTAGCCAGCCTACAAAAATGAAGGCTAACATGGAAAATATTGTGATGTCTTGAGGTAAAGTGACTCTCAATTCTGATGAATCTGTAAATTTAATTTTTCGCCACACTGAACAAACATATTCTTACACCCATGGTAAGTAGATTTTTTTTTTTGAGCTAGGTAGGTCATTTAAAGCCCTGGATCTTGAGGTAATACTTGCTGGGTGGAATAGGTAAAAGACATAGCTGATACCAAAGAAAGATTGATTGCTTACTGGAGCATTTAGGAAATTTCACTCATACATATATAAAAGTCAGTAAATAGTTCTATTCAAAAAGTAACAGTGTGTTGAAGGACGACTAAGTGAATAATGAAATAAAAGTAAGATAATTTTATAGGCACTGGGAGACATGGTTATACATATAAAAGAGTTCAACTAACACTATATTCAAGGGCAGTCAAGTGAATAATGAAATAACAGTAAGATGTTTTCATAGCACTGTGAGACATGGTTAGTTGTAATAGTCATTATATTGTAGTCATTGCCGACTTGTGTGTTTTAATCCCTTCAACTGTTGCATCAAATATTCTAGTATAAAAAATGTTCATGAACAAACACAAAATGTTGAAAACTGCTAACAAAAAACCAGAATTGGGAATGAGGGAGCAAGAAAAACACAAAAGAGTTAAAGATTTAAGCTTGCTAGCATATATGAAAAAACATGCCATAAAAAGTGTTCATTAATTCAGAAACTTTCACAATTGTGAGAGGAGAGATTCAAAAATGGGCAGATCTATTTACAAACATTTAACAATCTAGAAGCAATAACTATCTAGGGAGGTAGAATTTTAATTAAATGTCTAGAGGCAACCTAAAATGATGTAAGTGAATTTAAAATTTAAAAGGAAGTAATCAGTTATAATTACAAATATAGTTATAGATAATTAGACAAATTCTATAGTGATATAATTAAATGAATGGCATGTCCTTCTGTCTTCAGTTCATTCATTCAGTAATTGAGCTTCTCTAATATCCCATTCATTTGTTCCTGTCTGTAAGGAGTTCATACTCTAGTGGTGAAGAAAGTATATAAACAACTGTCTACAACATGCCAGATTTAGTTAACTACTTTAATAAATGTACAAAGATATTTTGAGACTAATTTCTGACTAAAGCAATTACAGAGGGCTTCATGGAAGAAGTAGCATTACTCAATAGAAAACTCAATAGAATTTTTATAGACAAAGGGATTGGGAAGGGCATGAACTACGGCACAAAGTTGTGAAAGTGCCGAGCAAGTTCAAGGAAGGCTGAGTGGTCTGGAATGTCAGTAGAGTATTGGATTTTGTTTTGTTAGCTAATCAAAATCGTCTTCTATTTCTCTTTAAAAGATGAGTTAGGTTCATTTATATTTACTGATATGGTAGACGTTTGGCCTCTTTTCTGCCAGGTAGTTTCATTTTACATGACTCGTCTTTAATTGGGTGGTTTATTTACTCTTCTATCTTTTGGAGTATATATCTTTTTATATTTTAGGAAGGTTTGAATTTTTTTCTCTAATAATTACCTTTGTACTCATATCTTTATATAATACCCTAATTTCTCTTTTTCTCTCCCTTTGTCCCTCTTCCTGCTCCCCAAGTCCCCATCTCTCTCTCTTCCTATTGTCTGATGGTTACTTACTATGAGCAATACTGAAATTATCTAGTAAATTCTCTTTCTTCCCTCCATATCTTATTTGAGATAATATCTTTTTATTCCCAGTTAGCAACCAAGTTAATACCTAATCCAAGTTAATATTTAAGCAATCACTGAATTCATTTTACTTTTTTTTTTTTTTTATCATTTTACTTTTTAATATATTCCCCTTTCTTGCCCTGTCGCTCATTTTTGGGTAGCTGTAATGTATCTATATTCACAGAGCATATATACATTATATATTATAATTGCCCCTTCACAATAATCATTTAGTAAAAATTCTAAAAGTAAATGTGTTTTTAATGTTGTTCATCAGTCTTTTTGATTGTCTGAAATTTCTCTTACAGATTCCTCAGGAACGACTCACGGAAACATTATTTCCTAAGTTATTTTACATTTTTAACACTTTGTCTGCAGTCTTTATACTTGGGGGTCAGTTTGACCAGATATAAAAATCTTGGCTCATATTTTGCTCTCTTGAATATTTTAAATATGTTTTTATATTCTTTTTTAGTCTAAAGAATTGCTGTTGAAAAGTTTAATGATAAACTGACTTTTCCTTTTCTCCAGAGGTTGACATTTTTCCTAGAACAGGGATTCTCAAGTATTTTTGGTCTCAGGAACTTCTTACAGTTTTAAGAACTATTAAGGATCCCCCAAACCTTTTACTTATGTGTAGTACATCTAGTGATATTTACCTTACTAAAAATTAGAACTGAGAAATTTAAAAAGTTATTTATTAAATCATTTAAAATAACAATAGTATACCTGTTATACTTAAGAGCCTAATATATGTTAAGTGAAAAAATAATATACTTTTCTAAATTGAAAAATAGTGAAAATAATTACTTTATATTTTTACAAATCTCCTAATGTCTGGCTTAATGGAAGAAAGTTAGATTCTCATACCTGGTATATTCAATCTTTTGAAATATGTTGTTTGGGTTAAGAAAATCTGGCTTCACACAAATACGTAGGTGAAAATGGAGGAGTATTTTAATAGTGTTTTCAGATAATTGCAGGTATTCTTCTTTGATGCTACACCAAGTTTTGACAAATGACAGTTTCTTAAAGATTTGTTGCAATGTGGAATTTGAAATCATAACAATGAACTTTTGGGACATGGCTACATTAAAATCCATTTATCTGTTATGCACTTTGCATAGATCTTTTCTCTAGATCATGTGTGTATTGGTCTCTTGGAAACTATGGGTTCACTGAATTATGCTGACCTTTTGAATATTGACACATTTCACTATATAATATCAAAGCATCACATTTATTAATATTACTATTGATCTTATCATAAAAGTCTTTGAGTATTGGAAAGCTGTAACTTATAGTCGTAATGCAAGTTTTTTCCAAAATTCTAATTTTCTTTTGGAATTTCAAATTTTATCACTGATAAAGAATAATATCAGTACTTTTCTTCACTTCATTTATTTTCTGGAAAAATTTCTGTCAAATACCCAAACCTTAATAACCATAACTTTGTCTATAAGTTGTTATTTGCAATAAAAATGGTGTTCTATGTAAAAAGTGACTAGTTCAGATTGTAGCTCAAGCAATGCCCAAGTGTTTTTCCTTACGACACACCGTCTTATTTTGGTATGCTGCAGAAATGCTTTATACATACTCCCCAGTTCCTCACATAACATTGTAAGGGTCAAATTTTTTAAAAAAAATCAATTCTTATTGCTTTATCAAGAAACTTCTTAAAATGAATCTAACTTTTTTTTTCTGCATTAGTGTTAATGAAGAATACAGTTTAGTACCAGTTTTTACTCATGGTAAGAGTTTTACCCATCATTGCTTTTACAAGGCAGTATAGTTACTCCCTGTTGCTTTTTTGTTAGTGCAAATGTTAAAATAGTGATATTTGTGTGCCTCTTGAAAGGTTTTTGTGGTTTCCCCAGGATCTGCAGAGCAGTTTGAGAACTGCTATTTTAGAATATGTCTTGGTGTTGACCATTCTGAGACTATTTTATCAAGTATGTAGCTTCAATATATAAAGTCTTTTATTTCTGGAAACTTATGTCAAATCAGTTCTGTTTCATTATTATGGTTTTTTTCTTTTAACGTTGATGTGTGTTTTATCCTGTTTGCCTACCTTCTATATCTGTCACTTTCTCTTGGCCATTTTTGTCTTTCTTTATTGCTTTTTTGGGTAATTTCCTCTTTTCAATCTTTAATTTTCTTAAAGCATTATCTATTATATTCATGCATTTTTCTGTTCCTTTTAGTTTCATTTCTGAAATTTCACCCATTATTCTAATTTTGTTACTTCTCTTTTAAAATTTTCCCTTTTTACAATCACCACATTTCTGTTTTTATAATTTTGATTTATGTTATTCTCTCATAGCTTCTATCATTTAAAAAATTGCTTGTTTTGAAATATTAAGTTGCAGTTTCTAACTCTTTTTTGTGGGCATGTGCTTTGGACATGCTTTTGTTATAGGAACATTATTCTGTTCTTAATCTCTTTTCCTAATAACTTTGAGTGGGATTTGATCGTAATCCTTTTCTTCTGCATATTTCACAGTGAAATGCAGCTTCCTATACTTTGAGAAGAGTGTGGTCACCCATCATACCTTTTTTAGTTCTGATGCTCTAGAATTCCCTCTTCTGTGGTTTTTCAACGTGATTAAAGAAATACAGCTTTTCCTTTTCTGCTCCCCTTCTCCAATTTTATGTAAACCTTCTCTTTCCTTTGCCCCTCGAATTTGAATTTTGTTTTCAGGAATTACCCCCTACAGCGTTGTCTTTGCAGAGTTATTCTGATTTACAATTTTCAAGAGTTCCTCTTGCCCAGCCTGCTGTGGCACTATCAAGTGCCATCATGGTTTTTCTTGTACTCACCTCTGCATGAGATCTTGCAAAACCTCCTCCTAGCTTTGGTTTCCATTGCCGTGAAGACGCGCTGCTGCTTGAGGCTTGTCCTTTTTTAGGGTTATCAGAATGATGACCTTCCCTTTGCTCCCTGTCTTCACTGTCTCCTGTAGCAGTTACTGACGGTACTAGGTTATCATGATTTTCCAGCTTTGGGGAGCTGGGGATACTTAACCCCATAGTTTTATTGTAGATGTTGTTCTGATGCTTTAGTTTTGCTTTTCTAATGGCTTTGTCTAAGACATGCCCTTCTCGGTGGCAGGAATCAGGAACAGGAGATGCCAACGCAAACTATGTAATTGTATTTAACTTATGCTTGCTCTTATCCCATTGTATGTCATGTGGTATGGCTGACCAAAACATCAGTGAGGCAGGGGAGGTTACTTTCTCCTCCATGGGGTGAGGAGAAGTTCATAGTTGTGAGTTATAATACAATCCACCATGGTCTTGTTTGAATACGATCAAATTCTTGCTCCTATGCGCCCCCTGAGACGGAGTCGGCATACTACAATAACCACATGCACAGGACGAAGAAGGAAAGGGAAAAGCAGCTTTAATAAATTCAAAAGGAGGGTAAGGTGCAGAAAGTCCTAAAAACTGGGCTTTTTGAGAGAAATCATTTTAACTTTTTCAATCAATGTTCGGTTGTAGGAATGGGCCACTGTGACACAGATTAATATGGAAATGCTTCCCGTTGCAAAGATTTAGAAATCCAAAATATACTTCATAAATACATGATTTAGTGAGCAAAAAAGATAACTCTTTCTTGTAGAAAACCATAGGAAGTTAAAATCTAGGGTGATGGGACTGGTAGATGGTGAGGTGATGGTCTTGAGTAGTTACAGGGACCAGAGATAAGCCTTTTGTGGCAAAAGAATTGATAGTTTAACATTCACAAAAGGGCATAAAACAAGACCTCAGACCCATCAAGAGAGGCAGAATTCAGAGCCTTAATAAATGTATCTGGGACTTGCCTGGTGGCGCAGTGGTTAAGAATCCGCCTGCCAATGCAGGGGACACGGGTTCGAGCCCTGGTCGGGGAAGATCCCACATGCCTCGGAGCAGCTAAGCCCATGTGCCACAACTACTGAGCCTGTGCTCTAGAGCCCACGAGCCACAACTACTGAAGCCTGCGTGCCTAGAGCCCATGCTCTGCCACAAGAGAAGCCACTGCAATGAGAAGCCTGCACACCGCGATAAAAAGTAGCCCCCGCTCGCCGCAACTAGAGAAAAAGCCCATGCACAGCAACGAAGACCCAACGCAGCCAAAAATAAATAAACAAATAAATTAATTTTAAAAAATGTATCTGAAAAAGCTCGCTGAGTCATCTCTGGAAAAGAGGACTACGAAAACTCCCATCCATTGCCCCAGAGAGCATGAAATTTATTCCTGCTGATACTTTGCATGGGGAAAAAAAGTGTTCGGTAAAAAAGAAAAATTCTAAGTCAGCACTGAGGAGGGGATTGCATCTGAATTTATAATACATAAGTGGTGAAGAAAACTCTAAACTAAGATGGTAACATAAAGCTGATCCTAGCTTGGTGATATCCCTGGTGCCCAAAACAGTAGCAAACAGAGAACCTCTCTAGAGGGATTTTCCAGAAGTAAGGACATGCCGGATTCTTACTAGGAAAAAAATTTCTTGCAAAAATAAAGCTCCCTCTTTCTTTCTCTTTCTTTTTGTCTTCTTCTTCCCCTTCCCCTTCCCTTTCCCCTTTCTCTTTCTCTCTCCCTCCCTCTCTCCCTCCCTCCTTCTCTCTCTCTCTCATACACACACACACACCACACCACACAGTATAAATATTCCAAAAACATACAATGATCTAACTTAACTTGAATGTCAGTATATAGACATAACAAGGAGGATAATTCCCTAAGAACTTGAGATTATGAACAAAATGAAAGACATGATTAAAAAAAAACTACATGTATCCCTTACTTAACAGTAGCAGTCTGAAAATTCTGAAAAGCAGATATTCTGCAGGAAAATGATAACTAGAAATGAATTTTTCCATTATTCAAATGGGAAAAATTATCATGTGTTATAAGTCACTCCCAAACTCCCAGTAAATTTCCTAAAATGTAGCTAAGGCACTGTAAAATCTTTACATATAAGTAAAAAACTATCATGTTAGCATGTAAATGTTTAAAACATTGCTTCAGGATTACGAAACAATTAATGTGATTGTTAAGAGTTGCTCCGTATGCATTAACATAAATGGTTTGCATGCTGTACCTTAAACACTATTTTCATATAATACAGTAAAAACAGAGAGCAATAAATAAATCTGTTAGAAAAATGCAGACACAATTTATAATGAACACCAAGACATTTTTCAGTAATTAATTGTAGTTACTCAACAAGAGGATTAAAAACTTGGACTTGACCGACAGAGGGAGAAGGGGAAGACCACTGAAGTCATCATTTTTGCAACCAGTTGCAAAAGTCGATAGTGCCAAGTGGATGATAAAGAATTCATGTCAGGCAAAATATCAGGTTAAAAGGAATAGTTATAAGTTCTCCACCATTTTTATGCTGCTCTAGAGACTCCTGAACAGGAAGGCTTTGAAAAATCTTCACTAAAGGTGATGGAATCAATGCTTTAGGATAAAATCTCTTATAAACTAGAACTCTGCTTACATGCCCATTTTTTAATGTTGGGAAACATTATACTTCTCCTAGTGCCAGCAATATGCAAGACACATGTTTCTTTCATTGACACTCGGCCTGATTTTTCAAAACATCTAACTTTGATTTTTAACTTTTTTTTTTTTTTTAATAAATTTATTTATTTATTTATTTATTTTTGGCTGTGTTGGGTCTTCGTTTCTGTGTGAGGGCTTTCTCCAGTTGCAGCGAGCGGGGACCACTCTTCATCGCGATGCGTGGGCCTCTCACTGTCGCGGCCTCTCCCGTTGAGGAGCACAGGCTCCAGATGCGCAGGCTCAGAGGTTGTGGTGCACAGGCTTAGTTGCTCCACGGCATGTGGGATCTTCCTGGACCAGGGCTCGAACCCGTGTCCCCTGCATTGGCAGGCAGATTCTTAACCACTGCGCCACCAGGGAAGCCCGATTTTTAACATTTTACCAATTATAGTTGGACCATAGCTTAAGACTTTTCTCCAAATGTCATTTTGTTAAAAAATGTTGCAACGAGTTTTATAAAATGTAAATAAAAATTTCCTTATTTAGACATTAGCGAAAAAAACATTGCATTGAGACATATGTATAGTCTATGAATTTTTGAATATAAAAATGATAATTCATACTACCAGAAAATATTGGCCAGCGAGGTTTCTGTGGAGGTGGGTCTGTATGTTTAAAATGAGGAAATTAAATTATATTCCTTTAAGGAATGTAGCTTAGAAGGAAAAAATACAGTAACCAAATCAAAACAAAACAAAACAAAACAAAAAAGACTTTGAGAGAAAGATCAAATTAGAACTTCTAGAAATAAAATATAGAGGCATTGAAGTAAAACTTTAATTGATGAGTTAAAGTAAATATAGAACTAGAAGAGAGAGGTTGTGAACTAAAAGCTACATCTTATAAAATGATCAAAATGCATGAGGCCAAAGAGTTAATTAGTTGAAAAGAATTCAAAGAAAGGAATTAGAAGTTTCAAGGTAAGAATTCTGGAAACGGAGAATTGTGAGATTAAGAAGACAATAATCAAAGATGTACTGGCTGACGATTTTTCAGTGATGTGTACCGCCAGTTCCGAAATGCCCAATAAACCCCATTGTGATTAACATTAAATCCATACATAGACATACTATTGACCCGCTGCAAAACATCAGAGGAAAACAGAAAAACCTTGAGATCTTTCAAAAATACAAACAATTAACCTACAAAGGAATAAACATGAGACTAACAGCAAACTTTAAACAACAGAGATCAGATAATAATAATGTAATATCTTCAAAGAGTGGAGGGAAAATAGCTACCAAATTAGAGTTCTTTACCAGCTAAACAAAAATTCAAGAGTGAAGGTGAAATGGAGTTTTTATCTAAGACTAAAGAAATAACTACTTAGTGAATAAGGAACCTAAGCACCGAAAGAAAAGGGTAATAAGAAAGAAATTTGGTAAACATTCAGGTAATTTTAAGTAGTAATTTTTTGTAAAAACTAATAATAGTTTTAATGACTAATTTGGAAGTGTAACAAAAGGATGGAAGTTATGTGAATGAAGATGGAAATGTAGTCAACTGAGCTAAAGAATTATTTCTAAAATCCTTGTTTTATTTTAGGTGAGGAAATGTATATTGATTAATTTTAGACTTTGTTAGTGTGTACTCTAAAAACTAAAGATCATTTATTAAACAATAGAAGTAACAATATAACTTTTATACAAGCAGAAGAAAAAAGAGGAGAATATGGCAACCAATAGAAAAAAAATAAAGAAAAATTGTTAAATAGAAGGCAGCAAATAAAAGTGATAGCAATACATCTGAATATATTAGCAATTAGAATCAATATAAATGTTCTAATTTACCAGTTAATATGCAAAGATTTTCAGATTGGATTAAAATAAAAGTAAACAAAACAATATCAAGTTTTATACTATTTTCAAGACATGCCTAAAATATAAAAACAAGTAAAGTTTTAAAGGAAAGGGATAAAGAATAAATGTCAGGTTAATATTAAATTGAATAAGGTTGATATAACTTCATCAAGTTATATAAGATGAAACAGACTTTAAGGCAAACTTCATTATTTGAGATAGAGTCACAATCACAGAAGGAACAACTTATTGCTATAACAAGAAGATACAATTCTGAACCTGTGTGTATCTAAACACATAAGAAAATAAAAATCTGATAGAGTTACAAGGTGAAATAAACAAATCCACAGTCATAGTGGGGAAATTGTAATAGACATCTCTTAAAATTAACAGATAAACTTGGCAAAAAAATAGTAAGAAAATGGTGAAGAGCCAATGACACCATTAACTAACCTATTTAATGGATGTATGTTTGAAACTTTATGCATAATAATTAGAGAGCATATCCTAGGCAACAAACTAAACTCAACCAAGATTGAAAACTTGAATTTAAGCTGATCACATTCTCTGATCATAACAAAATAACATTAGAAAGCAATTAAAAAATAATAGCCACACCCAAGTCATTCTATGGAAAAATGAGAAAACACCTTTTGGGATCAAAGAAAAAAATTAGAATTTAGATGATATTTCAATCCAAACAAAAATGAAAAAAACTATGCTAAAAATGAATGGAATGTAACTTAAGTGATAAGGAAGATTTCATAAATGTGAAAATTAGAAAAGAAGAAAGGCTGAGAAATTAGTGACTTATGTGTCCAACTCAAGAAGTTAGAAAAAGAATAATACAACCAAACACAAATAAATTAAAAGAAAACAATATGTTAAAAATAAATTGGATACCCCAGGGCCCTCTCGCCTTATGATATAGCCCCCATTCTGTCTATGGAGTGTGTATCTCCCTGAATAAATCTGCTTTCACTGTTAAAAAAATAATAAATTGGTTATATTGAATACAGTGGCATAAACAAAGAACTGGTTCTTTGACAAGATTAATAAAATAGACCAATCTCATAATTTTAACATTTTCTATTTGTTTCTCCAACTAGTTAACAACTATCTATTTATAATTTAACAATGTCAACTTTAAAAAAATAAATGAAATTCCCTGTTCAAATAAATGGGGTGGTTTCAGTTTACTAATAGAACATAGATTTGTACTACAAATTTAATAAAAACAGCTAGACATGAATGTGGTATGTACATAATGATTACAGTTTTTACTAGTTATACAGAGAGTAGTAGATAATATAACAAAATTTAATGGTGTTGGGGCAACTAGAGTGCAATTAAATGTTTAATAATTACAAAAATTATCATGTGATATATCAAATTAATAATGAGATTTATTTTTTTTACATAGAGGATCTCTGAACGAACTAATCTGAACATCTAAAGAGGATCATATTTTTATAAGGCTTGTATGACTCCTGTCAATCTGTTACTAAGCAAGGGCTCACTGCCCAACACGCACAGAAGCCAGTACTGTGCCACTGGCTTTTGAGAAAAGAGTGAGATTTATTGCCAGGTCAACTGGCAAGGATACAGGAGTCAAGGCTCTCAAATTTGGCTCCCTGATCCAGGGTTCAGGAAGAAATTAAAGGGGTCCGGGGAATTTCAAACTTGGAAACTGATTGTCTACACTCAAATCAGTCCATATAAGCTACATGTGCTGCTGGAAACCAGAGTTTCCTTACTGAAGGACTCCTCTCTTTGTAAAGGGCTCCTGTGGTAGCACCTCTATTCTTAGAGTTCTCCATAGACTAAAGATTCTTGGTTCCGGAGTCATCCTGGAGACGTGGGTTCCAGTCTTGCACACGCGCAGTGCTGTCTCTGTAAAAGAACTCGAAGTTTGAGTAATCGACAGCTTATTTAGGCAAAACTAGTTTAAGCTGCTCAATGTTTTATATGCTGTTTCAAATCTTCAGAAGATTGTCTTGTGATATTCAGATAATTTTTTTGATGGGAGCTACTGTGTATATGTGTACTGCTGAACAGATTCACAAATTGTATAGATCTGATTAAGAAGAAGAAGACAAAGAGGGGTAAAGCAAAATGATAAGACTACTATCAATGGCAGAGCGTTAAGGTAGAATAATAATCACTATGCCCTGTAAGTACTAAAACAAAGGGAACTTTGAGGAGGTGGCAAGGCTATTTGAAAGTCAGTACTGTGGTGAGAAGAAACTCCCTCTTTTCTTTATAGTTAGAATTATGAGTCTAGAATTAGACAGGTTCTATCATGTACAAGATGCATGGCCTTCAGAAAGTTACTTGACTCCATGGACCTGACTTATTTTTTTAATCTATAGAATAGATCTTTGAATAACAACAAAATATATTAAAATGTGAAAATTAAATAAGAAAGGCTAGGTAAAGCACCAAACACTCAGCAGAAGGTGTTAAATAAATACTAGGACCCTTTATCCTTTCTTTGTGTTCCTGTAACAATTTCTACATATTTAGTGATGGTCATTTAATTCACTGACACATGGACATTTGCTGTATTAAGTCTAACTATACAAGTTGTGGATGCTGGTAGTGTAAATGACAAAAGTTATTCAGTAGTATTTATATTAATACAATCATATGAAATAAATGGCTATCTGATAGAATTTTTAAAAAAATTTTTACTCTTGATTAATTGCTACTTATGGTTATATGCTACATTTATAGCTGCTCCAGCAGAAACTTCTTTCGTTTCAATAGGTAATTTTAGGTTTTAAGAACACAGTGTAATCAGTAACATTTTCATCACTGTGATTTTCATGTTTTCATTGGGAACCATTGAAAGAAATCAGAGATATTTGTTTTAATGAGAAACTCAGAATACCGTAAGATAAGCCACTTTCTCTCAGAATGAACTCACTGCCTTTATTTTCTCTCCAAGTTGTTAGTCTTACATCATCCTTCTCAATCTCAGATTTCTGAATAGTTCTTTAGTGGTGCCAAGTTTCTTCATAACTATGCTTAACCATCATTTTTGTGAGTATTATTTCATTTCCCTATCCTCTAAGGGCAGTATTGAGTTTTGAATTCATTTAACTAAATTACGGGCTAAGACTCTGCAGTGCTTTTGACTATCGAAAGATTCTAGCATAAAAAAAGGAATTATATACCCAGCTTGAAAAGAACCAGTGTTTATTAACTAGCTTGTATTTGCAGTGAAATGCTGCATATGAAAATGCAGCAGGAGCCACAAAGGGCTAAGATCAGAAAGTTTAAAATGTTTTGTCACAACTTAATTTAGGCTTTATAGCTTTAGATGATTGGCTGATGATCTTGGTGGTGAATAGTCCCACTTAAAAAAAAGATAGATGTTTAAGCAGCACTGTTGACTCTACAAACCACATTTTTGCTTTGCTTTTGGCTGTCTGGGAGGCCCCACCATTTGGGCTGCTAGGAGGATACTTCGAGGCTCAAAGGAGGAAGCAGGAGAGATGTATGACAGTATGGAGTGGCAAGGTGGGCTGGCGGGACGAAGGGTACATGTCACAATTAAAGACCTTCATTGTTTATTTTTTTGTTTGAACACTAGTCACACTACATATCATTACAGGGCATATCTGGCCCAACACTCAGGTATGCGATCCTTGTTAAAAGAACTGTGTTATTAGGTGTCCTAAAGCCCTGCTCTGGGAGGCCTCTTTAAAAGAGCAGACTATGAGAAAAGGACAGAACCTCCTTATGGCACAGGGAGAGAGAAGAGCACAGAGGTCAACTGTCAGAGAAAATCAGCGGCATGGACCACAGATCAGCTAGGTCAACGTAGCAGAAGGGTGGCAAAAACAGTTGGCACTGGAGCTATAGAGATACCTCCCACAGCTCTCATTATATATAAGAATCACCTCCTCCTATCCCCCAGCCCCAACGGAAGAATTAAATCAGTCTAATCAGAATCTTAGACTTTCTTCTAATCAAACACAAGGATTCTTAAAACATTAAGAGTGCTTCCCCGGTGGCGCAGTGGTTGAGAGTCCGCCTGCCAATGCAGGGGACACGGGTTCGAGCCCTGGTCTGGGAAGATCCCACATGCCGCGGAGCAACTAGGCCCGTGAGCCACAACTACTGAGCCTGCGCGTCTGGAGCCTGTGCTCTGCAACAAGAGAGGCCGCAACAGTGAGAGGCCCTTGCACCGCGATGAAGAGTGGCCTCCGCTCGCCAGAACTAGAGAAAGCCCTCGCACAGAAACGAAGACCCAACACAGCCAAAACATAAATAAATAAATAAATAAATAAATTATTTTAAAAAAACATTAAGAATTCAGAGATTGTAAATATGACAAAATTAAACTTACCACTGGATGAGGCTCTATGATTTGTAAGCAATTTTTGTTTAAAGTAAATAAATGCCATAATATTAATAAATTCATATTCCCACCATCAAGTTAATGGGTATTTATTAAAGATGTTAAATTTATTATAAGGCTAGTTGCTACTCTACTAGAAATGGGGGAAAAAACTCCAGCAAATTCTGTTTGTTGTAAGTGACATGATAAAGGGACGTAAGTACATAAACAGTCATTTTGGTATATGCATTTATTGCAATTTTTACTGAAAATTATTGTTAGGAGTCCTGTTAGAAATGGACTCAACATACAGTTGATAAAAGAGAGAAAAGTAGTTAAAATCAATAATCAACAGACAAATATACATACGGAGACAATATACCAATCACTGTCAGGAAATATTTGTTGAAATCAGGGTTAATCATCTGTTGTATGTATGTCTGGTGATAATGCATATATTTAAAATATCTGAATAAAATTTTACAAAAAAGGACCATACGTATTTATTAAAAATAAAAATTCTGAATCTTAATTTTATATCCCCAATTTTAATTATCGTTTTATTAACTTGTACTGTGTGACAAGCTGTCAAAGCTACAGGCTCATAACCCATTTAAATTAGATTGAGTAAAGTAGATCTTTGAAGTATCCCTCTATTCAATTATTATCATACCTTGGTGTCTGCAGCAGACTGGTTCCAGGACCCCGGAGGATAACAAAATCTGTGGATACTCAAGTCCCGTATATAAAATGGCATAGTATTCGCATATAACCTACACACATCCTCCCATATGCTTTAAATCATCTCTAGATTCCGTATAATACCTAATACAATGTAAATACTATGTAAATAGTTGTAAATACAATGTAAATGATATGCAAATAGTTGCCAGAGCACAGCAAATTTAAGTTTTGCCTTCCGGAACTTTCTGAAAATTTTTTTGAATATTTTTGACCCTAGTTTGTTAGAATTTCCAGATGCAGAACCCACAGATACAGAGCGCTGACTGTATATTAATGTGTTATGCAAAGGGGTTTGATGTGGCTAAGGGGGAATCAACTGACCTATTAAACTTTTTAAACTTGTGGTAGGAAGGGGTTGTTGGCGATTTGGGAAGGTAGAGTAAGAGATAGAGCATTTAGAAATGAAAGAGATAGACTGAAAGAAAAAAAAATAAACAAAGGGCATGCCAGAGAATAAAAGCAACACAGAAATACCTTGGTGATGAAAAATTGGCAAATGTAATTTTAAACATTTTAATTTTTTATAGGGGATGGGAAAGAGTGAAGAAAGTAAATAGTTTTTGACATTTTATTTTTCTCGAAGTGACATTTCTATTTTAGAATATTTGTAAGATTTTGAATAAATTCCATTTTAAATACCTAACCTTTTAGGATAAATGTAGATGATTATTATTTTGTAAAATACTTTTATGATGCAGTCTAGCTTTAATATACAGATTAGATTTAATTTTTTTCTCTTTTAGCAGCACAATCATCTCAGCATACCAACCACGGGGAATATTACTTCCCTCTCCAGTTTTCATTTGCAAATTTCAATATAGCATGGTATGGTTACCAGCTGGTGTTTCTTCTATAACATTATACTCAGGCTTTTCAGCTTTGAAATAATAATATTTCAAAGCAAGTGGAAATCCTTTCTGAGCATATGATTTTGTGTAACACATTTATAAAACATAAAATGTAGTTTAAGTTTATGCTTATTATACATATTGGAAATATGCTGATGGCATATTAATATGAATTTAGAAACCCTATTGGTTTTTAATAGTTTATTATGCAACTTATCAAGTTCTTACGATTAGCCTTTTTTTTTTTTTGCTTAATATTACATTATCATTTTAGTTGTCTTAAAAGCCCTGAAAGCCCTATGATCTTTTTTTGATAAATGGATTAAAAATTTGTCAGGTTTCACAAGGGTTCTTTAAGCATCTCTGCTGAATAATTATTCTGTAAATATGTAGAATAGGTTTTCTGAAGGTATAAGCATGTGAATTTGCCCTTCCTTTCTTTTGTACACACTCTCTCTCTCTTTCTCCCTCTCTGACATCTACATATACAGTTGACCCTTGAACAACAGAGGTGTGAACTGTGGGGGACCTCTTACATGTGGATTTTTTTCAATAAATACATACAGTACTACATGATCCATGGAACAGAGGATAGGGAAGGCTGACTATGGGACTTGAGCATCTGCCATGGATGGATGCCCCACAGATTCTGAGGGATGGTGTATTTCTTTCTTAATTCTCTGTGTGGTTTTGACTTTAGATTCTACTATAATCTTAGTAATAAACTTTCACTTTTAAGATTAAAGTTGTGGATGTGTTTCAATTATAAATATTTTATTGATCTAACAGAAAGCATATACATATTAAGGGGTTAATTTGTATTTACAGTTGTCCCTTGGCATCCATGGGAAATTGGTTCCAGGAACCCTACCAGAGACCAAAACCTGCAGATGCTTAAGTCCCTTATATAAAATAGTACAGTTGGCCCTCCGTCATATGCAGGTTCGGCACCTGCAGAATCAACCAACAAAAAATTAATTTGTGGTTGGTTGAATTGGTGATATGGAGCCTGCAGACACAAGGGCCAACTGTAATTCATTCGTCAGGCACCTGCGGTCCAGTGGCAAGCACAGTGCTGGGCCCATGGTTAGTGTCAATTAATGTTTGCTAAACTGTGTTCAATCTACATCATTTGCTTTACAGGCTTACTTAACATTACTGCTCTACATATGCAATAAATTTCATCACTAATTGAAATGGTCTTGAACATCAAGAAATGGTTTTATGTAAATTTGGTCAGTTGCATTTTTTGGTGCATGACTGACATATTGATGTCTTCAACAATTCTTTACTATTTGGTAGGTACTCAAAAACACAATTCTTATACTTTAATAGCTAAGTTTAGAAGATATATACTTACACAATTGAATATATGTAGCAGTCAGACTCCAAAGATAGTTTCTCATCTAGCATAGTTTCCTAGTGAACTTTTCCTCCCAGTATTCATGCCCTTGTATAGTTTCCTCCCTTTCAAGTATGACTGGCCTTAACTCACTTGTAACCAATAGAATACGGCAGAAGTGATGCTGTATAACCTACAAGATCTAGGTCAGAAGTAGACTTGCAGCTCTGCCTTAGTTTTTCTAGCCTTCAATAACAGTCTTACTCAACTGTATACAGGAGCACATGCAAGAATTGTCCAGCTGAGCCACTAAGCTTTGAGGTTGATTGTTATGCAGCAACAGATAATATAACAATATAATACAGTGTGATGAGTACAGAATGGAAGTTCCCATCTGAGGTGGGAGAGGGTGGTGATGGTGGAGAGAGACTAAAAGGAAGGAAAGCACGGAGAATATGGACAGTTTGAAAACCCAAGTAGTAAAGCAGTAAATGATGCTTCTTTCATGAAATCCTTTCGAGCTGCAAAGTTGTTTTCTAATCACCACTTCTCTCAAAGACAGGAGTCTGCTCATAAATCTTTTTGGGGAACCCAAAACTAGAAGTTCACTTATTCATTCCTTTACTTATTTGAGAAAGTTTTGCTAAACTGCTACTAGGTCCAACGCTCTGTGAGGGAGCTGAGCCAGGAGTGTCGTTTACTGTTCGATGAGAACGGTGTTAAAAGAAAGGAGAAAAATGAGATGGCAGCTGAAACGGAGGCAAAGTGGAGGAAAATGGAACAGATGGGTAAGACAGGAGAAAGGTGCTTATATACATGGAGTTGTTAGTTAAAGGAATAAGTTTGGAAAATAAAGATCGGAGGCATAGATGGAAAGAACAGCTGCACTTCCTCCTCTGAGGTAGGTGGAAAACAAGATGCAAGGATAGGGGAAAGATAACTACATGTTTAGTGGAGGAACAATTTATATCAAATAGCATCCATTGTCCCAACTGTGCAGAAGATGAACTAATTTGCTGAAAATAGGGCAGGCAGAGGACGGGGAGGGCTGAGGAGGGAGGAAAGTGTTAACTGCTCTAGTTTACGTGTTGAGAAATGGGATAAGGAGCCAACTAGTGATGAGTAAAATGATGTTGTGCTGCAAGGAAGGCCCAGCTGAGGCTGGAAATCATAAATCTGTACTGCGGCCAATCACCATGGTAACATAGGCTTCTCCTACAAGGTAGTTAGTTTCTGGATCAGAAAGAATGGAAATGGTTGCCTGAGTGTAGGTTAGAAGGAGAGATTTGGGATACATTTTCAATACTTACTTTAGCAAGTATTAATATTGAGTCTGAAAAATTCAATATGAAAAAAATTAACTCGTGCATTATGAAATAATATACACAAGTCTTGGGTTTGAGCTCTGACTCTTTAAATTCCTGGAAGACTTTGGGAAAATCATCAAGCCACTTAAACATTTTTGCTCACATACAAAATGGGAATATTTATCTACCCAATTTCTCATGAGGCTAAAAGGAGAAAATTTAAGTAAAGTGGTTTATATACTTAAAGGTATGATTTTACTATAGGGTATCTTTTTCTTTGTCAGTAGGTAAAGTTTCATGTCATGGATGGCTTCAGTTTCTTCTCTGTTGCCGTTTGTTAATGTCTCTTTTTATTTTCACATGTAGAAAACTTTTTTCCACCAGTTGTGTTAGTCCTTATAGCTACATTTGTCTCTTTCTTTTTATTAGGCTGTTTGGTTTCTTTGTCCTAGCAGACCACCTAGTATGTTTCATGCCTTTTTTGTAGCTTGAATTCCAGTTTGCTATACTTTCTTTTTGTTTTCTTTCCTATGGAAGCCTTAATTCTATTTGGTTGATATCCTTTCTTTTAATTGCCTACTGAAATTAGCATAATATGGATACTTTTAGTTCTTAACCTGATTGATCCAAAGATAAAAGATGCCTGGCAATGTTATTAATTGTTTAATTTCTTGGATCATATTCTTATAGTCAGCATTTTACCACATCCCTTTATTCACAAAATTGCTTATTATTTGTACAATTTTCCTAACTTATTCATTTATGTATGACATCTATTGGTGCCATTGGTTTTAAAACATAGTCTTTAAGCAAGAAATGACTGTTTGTTCAACTTCTTTTTATAAGTTGTCAGTAAAATCCTCAGATGAATGAGTTTGCTTTCTTATTTAAATATCCCTTTACTATTTGCTCTTTTCTATTTTTCATGTTTGTACGAACAAGTCAACATTTCTAATTTTCAAGTGAAAATAGCAGACAGATTGAGTAGGTGATAGTAGGTGATCTGTACATTGAAAGAGGATATGGCTTCATTTAATTGTGCAGTGTTATTGAGGCCACCAGGCATAGCTCACAATTGGCTTAGTTGCTAACTTTCAAGAACCAGGAGATTTCAAGTGAAAATTCAAATTTCTACTTCCCTTGAAAGAAATGGACAATCTAGCAGCTCTGGGCAGTAAGCCCCATGAGAAGTACCTGATGGTGCTAAACAGCTGTGACACACTTGTCTTTTTTTTTTTTGGTAGGTATAATAATTTTATGTTCATTTATTTATTTATTATTGGGTTTTGTTGTTTTTTGTTTGTTTTTATGCCTCATTTGTTTTAGACACGCTTCCTCTAGTTCCAGGCCACACTTGGCCCACATCCCTCAGCTTATTTACATGCCTGGTCCTTGTAAACATTTAAGAGTGTAATTTCTGCTTGAGAATTTTAGAGTCCAAACTTTTCATTGTGAGAAAAGCATTTTAGTATTAAACAGTCTCACAAACTCCCATGTGATAATAGTAGTACTTTTAATTATTCAGTTCACAGAAAATTCGAGGACACATAGATATCAGGACTACTTGTAACATTTTAGTGCTTCCATGGTCCTCATTCATAGAACAAATATTAATTGGGCACCTACCATGTGTCAGGCACTATTCTAAGGACTGAGGAAACATATGTAACAAAACTGACAAAATCCCTGCCCCTAAGAGCTTACCCTCCATTGGTAGAATGCAGATCGTTAGCCAGATAAGTGAATAAAACATATTATGACAACTTACAATAAGTGACCTGCCAAAAAGAATAATAAAGCAAGAAATGGGAGTAATGAGTGTGGGGGTGGGGTGGGGGGAAGGGAGAGTGTGCACTTATAGACAGTGAAGCCAGAGAAGGCTTCATTGAGAAGGAGACCCTTGAATGAGGGCCAGGAGAATATTACATACAAAGGCCCTAAGGTGGGAAGAAGCTTGATGCATTCAAGAAACATACAGGAGATCAAATGGTCTAGGGAAGGGTTAAAAACAAATTTTCAGGATGCCCGTGGGAAATCAATTAAGTAAGGAGATGGGTTTTTCTTCAGTCCTTGGAAGTCATTAGGTCAAAAACACTTTAGTTTAGGAGAGGATGTAAAATGCCAAAAAATTTTAAAACAACCCACCAAAAAAAGTATTATAGGGTATAGAAGAGGGAGAAGTCATCTCTTTAATTACTAGATGTGAGCAGGAAGTAAGATTGATATTTTGGAAACATTATTTGCATGTAAATTGCTTTTCTTCATCAAAACAGAGAGTCTTAATTTGTCATGATATAGAGAGATAAGGTTACAACTTCCTCTAAAGCAAGTAGAGCAAAGTGACTAGCATAATTATAATATTAATTTTCGTACTTTCAGACAATAAAGAAGCATTTTAATTATTTTCCCATCTTTATTTCTGTTCTCTAATGGAGCTTTTTTTCCCCCTTCCTGATTTCTCCCCTAAAGCTCTCACATATAAAGGGAAATAATGGGAGAGCACTTCGTTAGAAAAACAGAAACAGACACTATGGAAACATGTTAGTTAAGGGCACATTAACTAAAAAAGAAGTAAAATTATTTTTATATTCTTATTTCATTTGACCACGGTTTTTTCATTTTCAGAGGTGTGTTCACATACCCCACTCATATCTATTATTAGCTGTGTTATAGCAAAGATCTCAGTCACCCAAAGCAAGTTGTTAGAAGTGTGGATTTGTACAAAATCAGAGCAGAATGTCAGATTTCCTATGGGAAAGATAATTCAGCTATTTTGCCCTTATTTTTTATGATAAAATTCTCATTAGAATATTCCATAGACCACTGCATCTGTCTGTCAAATGCAAAGCTAACCATTGGATTAAAATATTTATTTTTTTGTCTCCATAGAAAGCATTATTCAGAACATCAAATGATGGATAATGGTGTAACATAAAAATAGTGAGGATAGGGCTTCCCTGGTGGTGCAGTGGTTGAGAATCTGCCTGCTGATGCAGGGGACATGGGTTCGAGCCCTGGTCTGGGAAGATCCCACATGCCGCGGAGCAACTAGGCCCGTGAGCCACAACTACCAAGCCTGCGCGTCTGGAGCCTGTGCTCCGCAACAAGAGAGGCCACGATAGTGACAGGTCCGCGCACCGCGATGAAGAGTGGCACCCGCTTGCCGCAACTAGAGAAAGCCCTCGCACAGAAATGAAGACCCAACACGGCCAAAAAAAAAAAAAAAAAAAAAAAATAGTGAGGATAAAAGAAACAAATGGAATTAGCATACCTTGCAGGAAAAAGTATTTTTTTTAAAGAAGGGTTTTTCATGAAATCAGAGCACTATGGCAATCACATTTCTTGGCTCTTAGATTGTTTATACTCCAGGACTGCTTTGAACTCCACAGGTATGTTAGCTGGAACTTGGTGCGATTACAGTCCTTTTAAGAGCTAATGTGGATTGTTGCTTACAGTGAAAGAAGAGCATAGAAAAACTTGTCCCCAAAGCTACAAATCAAATGCACTCCTGATTAGTTGGGTTTAGTTTTTGATTGTTTGAAACTTCTCTTTTTTATTCTAGAAAAAGGTAATCTTCCTTTAAAATTTGGCTATTTGATGCTGAATATTACAGACAGAAATAGAATTAACTAAAACACAGTAAGAACCATACATACTTAACTATTCAAAGTGTGACTTCACAATGGTAAAATTTGTTTTTAAAAGTAAGGAAAATGACTACGTGATCAGATAAATGTTATTTTGTTATAAAAAGGAACGTAAATGTATAATCTATTATTGATTAGCATTTAGAACATTGATTTTAATAAAGTTATATGGGAAACCTTTGATTTCCTTTTAGAAGAGTTATTTTTTTCACTCAACACTCTACATACCTTAGATCTTTGATCTGCTTGCTGTTACAACCCTGGCCTCCAAGGAGTGACATTCAAAACCTCCCTATAATTTAATGGCATAGTTTTATATAACAGGGATCTTAACAAAGGACTCTCTTGGAAGGAACATGAACCACCTGATCTAGTCTCGGCATTTGGTTCTTTTGGAAACCATACTTGATTCTATACTAAACTACAAAGATCATTGTTCCTTAAAATACAAATAAAAATATCGAGGCTTAATTTTAGAACAACTTTAGAATTAACTTCACGTTAATCACATTTGGTTTCTGTTAGATTTGCTTTAAGAAGTGGTTGATGCTTTTTGTGGGAAAGATATGAGGGCTACCCATGTTCATTGATTCAAAACTTGAGGGCTTTTGGTCAAACAGAAGTGTCTTTCTCTCTTCTTCCTACCCTCTCACCTTCTAACCTTTCTTCTTTTCCTTCTTCCTACATGTATTTATTTAGCATCTACTAAGAGACAGCCACTGTGCTAAACCTGGGTTTATAACTGTAAAACAAAAAAGAGATCACTTGTCTATTCTCACATAGCTTTAAGTTTGTGGGAAAAAATACAATTAAAAATGGAAAAATAAAGTGTTTTGGTAAAGGAAATACTGGTATACATGGGAGGATATAGCAAGGATATTGTAGTAGTTATCTGTTGCTCTGTAACAAATTACCTCAAAATTTAGTGTTTTAAGACAACAATAAGCATTCATTCATGTGTCAGAAGAAGGGAGCAGCTTAGCTGTGTGGTTCTGGCTCAGAGTCTCTCATAAAATTGCAGTCAAAATGTTGGATGGGGCTGGAGTCTTCTGAAACCTTAAGTGGGTCTGGAGGATCCGCATCCAAGATGGTTGACTCACATGGCTGGCAAATTGGTGGCGGCTTTTGGCAAGAGCGTTGGCCTCTCCATAGGGCTGCTTGACTTTCCTTACACTCTGGTGGTTGGTTTCCCTCCGAGTGAGTGATTTAAGGAGAGAGAAAAGAGGAGGCACCAATGCCTTTTATGACTTACCTCTGAGAGTCACACACGATCAATTCCTAAAATATCTTACTGGTTACATAGATCAGCCTTATTTAATGTGGGTGGGTAGGCGAATGGGTCAGCCTTATTCAAATGTGTAGATACCCAGGAGGAGGGGATCATTGGTGACCATCTGGGAAGCTGGCTACCACAGATACTCAGCCTAATTTGGGTGGAGATAGAGTGGTTTAAAAATTTAGTGTTGAAAATGAGATTCAGATCATAGAAGATGAAAAATATTAGGAAAAATGGTTGATTTTGTGATTTTAGTTATTTTAATAACCCTATTTGGATGGATTATATGGACACCGCTACGTATTCTGGAATGCAGTAATTGAAATGATCAAAAAATCTTTGCTTAGAAACAGTTGACTGAAGGCTGCATGGAGAAATGTTTTCTAAATCACTGTGCCTGGCAACTATAAAGTTATCAGTATTCAAGAGATACTGATAACTTTCAGTATCAGTTCAAGAGAACTAATATTAAACTAATACTTGAACTAAAATGTTCAAGAGAACTGGCAATGATTTTTTAAATTGTTGACTTCCAATTATACCAAATCTAAATTGGTTCTGTGTTCTTTCTTCCTTCTTTTTTTTTTAAAAATATGTTCCACTCCTTTTCTTTCACACTTTCCCCATCATATTTTCCTTAAATTATTTCCCTTTATTTTGAATGTCATAGGTAGTATCTCCCTGGAGCCAACGTTTGAAAAAAATTAGGTTTTCATTTTAAGAAAAGAATAAGATGAGAATATGTACTATCACCACTGCCATTTAATACTGAACAAGAGTTTTTAGCCAGGGTAATCGAAAAGAAAGAAGATATCAAAGATATAAGGATTCAAGAGGAAGAATGAGACTGTCATTATTAGCAGGTACTATGATTATGAGTATAGAAAGTGAAAAATAAATTGTATAGTTACTGAGTGAGTGTAGCAAGGTTTCCGGACAGAGATCAACATACAAAAATCAATTGTATTTATAAAATGCATCAGAAACATGAAATAGCTAAGAGTAAATCTAATATAAGACTTCCTCTTAGAAAACAATAAAAGAAAATTGGTAGAAAAATATTAAAAAGATCCAAATAATTGGAGAGATTGTTCATGGATTGCAAAAATCAATATTTTAAGGATGGATCTCCTAACCGATACATTAATTCAACATAATATTCATTAAATCCAAGAAATGAAAAAAATGGAATTGACAAGCCAATTCCAAAAAATATATGGATATACAAAATGCCAAGAATAGCCTAGATAAATCTTAAGGGGGAACAAAATGTGTGGACTTGCTCTAGCTGATATCAAGATTTATTATAAACCTATTGTAACTAAGATAGTATGGCAACGACACAAGATGGGCGAATTAGACCCATAGCTTGGAGAAGGGAGTAGAGAAGCAAAGTCATGCTTTAACGAATGCTGGATGTTCAACAAATGTCAGAACAGTGGAGTCTTTTTAATAATGGTTTTGAATTATCATGTATTTTTTTTTTAAATAAAGGAACCACCCTGCACTCACCCTACGTCACACCATACATAAACATTAATTCCAAGTTGGCTGTAAATCTAAGTCAGAAGAAAAGTAATAAAGTTTTTAGAAAGAAAATCATGTCCTATTGTGAGTGACAGAAATTCAACTCAAAAGAACATAAGCAAAAGGCCTTTATTGGCTAATGTAATTGGAAAATCTAGATTATGGGCCTCAAATACCCTAAGCACTATGTTACTGTCCCTGACTGCTCTGCTAGCTCATGCTTGGTTTCATCTTGTGTACAGGCATACCTTGTTTTATTGTGCTTCACAGATACTGCATTTTTACAAATTGAAGGTTTGTGGCAACCCTGTGTAGAGCAAGTCTATCGACACCATTTTCCCCATAGCATTTGCTCACTTTGTGACTCTGTGTCATATTTTCATGATTCTTGTAATATTTCAAACTTTTTCATTATTATTATATTTGTTTTGCTGATCTGTGATCCGTGATCTTTGATGTTACTATTGTAATTTTTTTGTTTTGTATTTTTTAATTAAGGCACTACATTGTTTTTTTAGACATACGCAATTGCACACTTAGTAGACTACAGTATAGTGTAAACATAACTTTCATATGCACTGGGAAACCAAAAACTCCATGTAACTCCCTGTATTGTGGTGGTCTGGAAACAAACCCACGGTATCTCCTAGGAATAGCCTGCTTATAGGATATCTCCTCCCGGTGGACAAGATGGTCCCCAGCAGTTGCAGACTCACAGTCTCTGACACTGGCAGCTCCACTGAGGAAAGGCAGTCTTTTCAGGTACTGACTGTTGGGCTTGATTCATACATCCATAGTGATGTCCATGAGGGAAGGGCCTTGATAGGCTCAGCCTAAACTATGTTCCCGTGGAGAGATAGGACTTGTGATTTTTCCATAGGGATAACGTAACAATTTGGAGAGTGGTTTCTTTTTTCTAGAGGAGCAATGCTGACCATTCAGGTTTAAAAAGAAAGTAGAAAAATGGGATTTTTAGTCCAAAACTTTAAAATTCTATATCAGAATAATAAAACAGAATCATAACACCAATGAAATGTTTCATGATTTTTAAAATATGCATACCTATTTCCATCAATATCATGGAATATATTGTGTACTGAGCATCTATTATGTGCCCTGCCTTTTGTATACATTATCCCCACTCTTCACAACAAACCTAAATGATTCTATTTTTATTCCTATTTTAAGAGGAGGAAAAATGTCATCATAGCAAAATTATAATTACAATCCAGATTTATCTTGACTCCAAGGCTGTTGTTTTTCAATGTACCAAGTTACATCTCAATGAAGATTTGCTAGCTCAAATAACAGTGTTAATAATTATCATAATCAGCAAAGGTCACTAGGTAGCTTCTTGTGGTATAAACTTGGAAAAAGTTTATTTGAAAAAGAATTGCATTATATTTAATTTTTAATTCAAAGAGGACAATGTTCCCATATTAAATTTAGAGTTAGCTTGTGCATAAATTAGCAGTGACAAAGGGTAAAGGCAGAAATATTAAAAACAGCATACATCGTGTTCCCTGTGACTAACACAATATTATTTACAGATTTGGTTGCTGTGGCAATGGTCTCATATGCTCATCTTCATCCAGAAACCCAGCAAAGATTTTCTAGCAGCATAAATAAATTCCAAGTTAAACATTTTAAGATATCGCTTAATTTCCATGAATACAGAGAACATTCAATTATATACAATTGCATTACATCACATTATTGGAGTAGTAAATTAAAAGATATATTTATATCTGTAGCCTTCAAAAATTAAATTCAGAAGAGAGGATTCTTTTTTCCCCTGATATTTACTTGGCTTTGCATATTCCTAAAATGATATGGCTTTATTCCCTTAAGACTGGAAGATTTGTAAGCTTTCACAGAACTGAGAGCACAGTTGAAACCAGGAACTTCTCAGTTTAAATTTTTAGTACAGTCAAAATATAAAGAAATTTATTGGCAAGGTAAGATCTCATCCTGATCTATACAATCTATACCAAAAAAATGAGCAAAATGTTGAGTTAAATGAATTATGGCTAAGACATTTGTTTCCTCTCTCTATGAAATGTTTAGTCATTTGGAAGAATCATGTTCTCCTACGTGATGTCAAATTTCTATCTGATTAGGGACCTACTTCCTATTTCCATTTCATATGGATATTTGGCATAGAAACTTCTTGTTGACAACTGAAACTTTATGGTATTTAAAATCCAGCTAATCAGTTAAGTAACTTCTCTTTGCCACTGTCATATAATTTCCTTGCATTGCTTTTGAGAGCTAGATCATTTAAATGTGTCTTCTGTATCCAACTGAATGATCTTTGTTTCTTTTTATGTTTCTGTATGAATTAATCTATACACAGTATTCATTTATTTTGACAGATGGTAAATAATTTTTCTTTGTTTTCTTTTTTTCATATCATCTATTTAATTGCCCTTATCAGGGTTTAAAATTTCCTTGTCAAAATTATCATTACTTCCAGAAAATTTGGAATAGATCACTTTATATAGAAATGAACACTTCACAATCTAGTAACTGATCATCTAGTAATGGCTTCCACATAGTTGTGATGGATGGTTTAATTACTGAAAATGTGAAACATTTCTAAGTGTATATGAACGAAGCCTTTATTTCTACATTTGGTGGATTACAATAGCAGTAGCCAATTTAATGCCATCCTAAGTACTAATATTTATGAAATAAGCATTATATGTTCTGGTTATGTTTTTATAATATTCATTAAAATAAATCATCATTAAAATTACAAAATTGTCATATTCCACATAAAATTTTCTGTGTACCATCACTGATACGCTGATTGCGTGTTGGGACACACTGGCTTAAAAAATAAAGCCCAGACTCCCATTTCGAGACATGTTAGATTCTTTATAATCTCATCCTGGCTGGTTTCTGATCTTATCTTTAGTTTTCTCCTACTATATACACATTTTTCCTGATTTTCTTCATGTTGTTTCTTCTGAAAAGAAGCTCTTCCCTTCAACTTCTTCACTTAGAAAACTCTCACACCACTTCCTACATACTTTTCTTGGAGCAATTATTACATTACAATTTATATGCTTGGTTGTTAATATGTATTACCTCTCATAGACTTGTTTCTTGAAGAATAGCTGTCCTCTGGCTTTATTGAAGCAAAGCCTTAAGGAATTACTATTTTGTATAAATAATGCTTCCAAATATCAGTGATTTTTGAGTTTTTATATCTACTGAAGTAAACACAAGCAAATCCTTTTCATTTATTGTTTGACAATAGAATTATGACACACTCATTAGAGAAAATTTGGAGAAGTATTAGAAATTCCTTTCTGCTAGGCTGATTTAGAATATCTGTTTTTTTTTTTAAATATAAATTTATTTATTTATTTGTTTATTTTTGGCTGTGTTGGGTCTTCGGGGCTGCGCGGGCTTTCTCTAGTTGTGGTGAGCGGGGGCTACTCTTCGTTGCGGTGCACGGTCTTCTCATTGAGGTGCCTTCTCTTGTTGCAGAGCACAGGCTCTAGGTGCGTGGGCTTTAGTAGTTGCAGCACGCGGGCTCAGGAGTTGTGGCTCACGGGTTCTAGAGCGCAGGCTCAGTAGTTGTGGTGCATGGGCTTAGTTGCTCCGTGGCATGTGGGATCTTCCCAGGCCAGGGCTCGAACACGTGTCCCCTGCATTGGCAGGCAGATTCTTAACCACTGCGCCACCAGGGTAGCCCTTGGGTTGTTTTAAAGTTTGGTAATTACTTGCTTTTGCAAGCCAGGCTTGTGAGTTCCTTTATAATACAATTTCCTTAAAAACATGGACCATTCGGTCTATTTGGTTCTGTCAGTTATGTGAAAAAATAACCACAGTAACCAAAGATCTTGTCTGGCTATAGTTAGTAAGACAGAGAATCTCTTCTTTATTTCCTGGTCTCAATGCTTGGCCTATCACTCTTTCAGCAGTTAAGCTGAAATAATTTAGCATTGGTTAGTTAGAAACCCGTTCACTGTCTGAAAGAAGCCTTAATGTGAGATGATTAAGAAAGGTCACCCTCAAGCCTTATCTTCTTCTATTTAAGCTATAGATGCAGTTGACTTTTCCAATCTTCCAAAGCTTGGAGTTACTGGACTCTGTCAATATCTACAGCTGTTAGTACTTAGAAAACTGCTCTTAGCAGAACTGTTCCTTCTCTGCTTGCAGACTGGCTAATTCTTGCTTAGTTTAATCTCATTCCTTCTGTACATTGTGAAAAGCAACAACAAGTAGCCAACATAAATCAATTCCCTGAAATATTCCAACAGTGTTTCCCAGAATTTGAGACTCAGGAAATACATGACCAACTTTCCAAGTGTCTGTGGAGGACCATTTTACCAAACGGTTTGTCATGCCACAGTCAGGTTCAACAGCTCTCCAGCCTGCAGTAGCTGTTTCCTCACTGTGTGTTGTCTAATTTCCACAAGCGTGTTACATATTTTAGGTTTTGTTATTGCTGTATTCCACTTCTAGGTACCAATTTCTTCATTGGCTAGGATATATCTAGTAGGTACAGAAGCTCAAATGAGAGGAAAATTTATTTTTCTCTCTTGTCACAAGATGGAGGTAGGTCTAGCAGAGTGGAGAGATGGCTCTGTATCATAAAATCACTAAAGGGCTCAGATTCCTTCTGTATTGTTGCCCTGCCATCCTCTGTTATATTTAAGGTGCTTATGGAATCCAAGGGATATAACAGTGGGCAACTGCAAATGCTAAGGCTTCCCATTCTAGGAAATGATAGAATTAAACACTAGCTATACCCACATGTTATGATTTATTACTTACATATTTAAACTCGTATTAATCACTTAGCAAATTGCATATTGTTCATTCCATTGGTTGGACATCTTGTTACTCAACTAGTCTCTGCTTTCTTTAGAAAGTATGAACTTCGGTTTGGGCAGAATAAGAGAGAATACTCTAATTGAGCAGTGTCCTGAGTAGTAGGGTCTGTTAATTTGTTACTGCTTATAATTCTGGGGTTCCCGAGGAGGTGGATGCCATTGGTTAAAAAAAAAAAAAAAGTTAAAATCAGGAGGAAACAGTGGAAAGGGAAGTCAATTTTTAAAAGGCACTGAAGAGGAAATGAGTAAAAATCTAGTACAGATGTTTGTTCTCTTGTTTTCTCCCCAAATTCCTCTCCATGGTAGCCTCAATCTGGTAGATTATCTAGCTGGAAATATTTATTTAAACAAAGAGTGAAAAAAAGAATAGTAAAGACATAATGATAATGTATTATATGTGTTGACATTTTAGAGTTTCCATTTTGCCTGAGACAATGAAACGTAACCTTTGACAGAATGACATGGAAATAGGTAGCTAAAAGTGATAGGTTCTGAAAGAGAATTGCCTTCAGATAAGCAAATATTTCCTATATAGGAACCATATGTTAATCAACTTCGCACAGCCAATGAGATGACAGAACTCCAGCTTTCCTCTGAAGGAAAATAGATGAGAACCTTTGAACAGAGAGATTGCAATCGTGGTGAATAAATAGCACAATAAGAGTATCTTCTTAGATATAAAGGTCAAACTAAACTGATCTATGTTTATCCATGTAACTATTTTGTAAGCTCCTTTAGAGGACACACATCTATTTTAATACAAGCAAAATATAGCTAGTGCCTTTTATAGTGTGCTGATATAAAGGGAGACCAAGTAAGCCTGAGAGACAAAACAATCCATCTTGAATCAAATGATTACATCCAGGGTGGATGCAGAATTTGATTAAAAGTTTATGTGAGCATTTTATTTTTAATAATTAAAATGTAATTTAGAAGGAAATTTTAGATAACTTCTATATTTCATGAAAATTATAACTTTCTTACCTCTGCATTTTATTTATTTATTTATTTAGTTAGTTATTTTAACATTTTAATTGGAGTATAACTGCTTTACAGTGTTGTGTTAGTTTCTGCTGTATAACAAAGTGAATCAGCGATATGCATACATATACACCATATCCCCTCCCTCTTGCATCTCCCTCCCACCCTCCTTATCCCACCCCTCTAGGTGGTCGCAAGGCACCGAGCTGATCTCCCTGTACCATGCAGCTGCTTCCCACTAGCTATCTATTTTACCTTTGGTAGTGTATATATATCAGTGCTACTGTCTCACTTTGTCCCAGCTTACCCTTCCCCCTCCCCGTGTCCTCAAGTCCATTCTCTACGTTTGTGTCTTTATTCCTGTCCTGCCTCTAGGTTCTTCAGAACCTTTTTTTGGGGGGGAGTAGGGGGATTCCATATACATGTGTTAGCATACGGTACTTGTTTTCCTCTTTCTGACTTACTTCACTCTGTATGACAGACTCTAGATCCATCCACCTCACTACAAGTAACTCAATTTCATTTCTTCTTATGGCTGAGTAATATTCTATTGTATATATGTGCCACAACTTCTTTATCCATTCATCTGTTGATGGACACTTAGGTTGCTTCCATGTCCTGGCTATTGTAAATACTGCTGCAATGAACATTGTGGTACATGACTATTTTTGAATTATGGTTTTCTCAGGGTATATGCCCAGTAGTGGGATTGCTGGATCATATGGTAGTTCTATTCTTAGTTTGTTAAGGAACCTCCATACTGTTCTCCATAGTGGCTGTATCAATTTACAGTCCCACCAACAGTGCAAGAGGGTTCCCTTTTCTCCACACCCTCTCCAGCATTTATTGCTTGTAGATTTTTTGATGATAGCCATTATGACCGGTGTGAGGTGATACTTCACTGTAGTTTTGATTTGCATTTCTCTAATGAGTAGTGATATTGAGCATCTTTTCATCTTTTCATTGCCATTTCATGGCAATCTGTATATCTTCTTTGGAGAAATGTCTGTTTAGGTCTTCTGACATTTTTGGATTGGGTTGTTTGTTTTTTTGATATTGAGCTGCATGAGCTGTTTGTACATTTTGGAGATTAATCCTTTGTCAGTTTCTTCGTTTGCAAATATTGTCTCCCATTCTGAGGGTTGTCTTTTCATCTTGTTTATGGTTTCCTTTGCTGTGCAAAAGCTTTGAAGTTTCATTAAGTCCCATTTGTTTATTTTTGTTTTTATTTCCATTACTTTGAGTAAAGCAGATTGTCCTCCATAATGTGGATGGACCTCAATTCAATCAACTGAAGGCCTTAAGAAAAAACCGACCTTCCTCAAGGAAGGGGGAATTCTGCCAGCAGACTGCCTTCAGATCAAACTGCAACTCTTCCCTGGCTCTCCAGCCTTATGATCTATCCTGCAGATTTTGGACTTGCCAGTATCTGCAACAGTGTCAGCCAATTACTTAATCTCTCTCTCTCTTTCTCTCTCTGTATACACACACACACACACACAGAGTTTGTTCTGTTTCTCTGGAGAACCCTGACTAATGCATTCACTAACTAGCTGTTCTAGTGTTGACCATCAAAAAAATTAATAATATGTTGGTAAATCAGATAAATCTGAGTAACAATGAAGCTTAAACAGTCATTATAGCATACTTTTTCTTTTCAGTGTTAATACTTCTTGTGCCAACTTTGTTTTTCAGTCTTGAGTAGCTCATGTCCATGTTCAGCTTAGCTTAACCTCAGATGTGGATTAGGGAAAATGACACAAACATTATGGTATGAGGGGGTAGGGAGATAGGTGGGCTTTGTCTAATTATGTTGCCATACTCCTATCATAGCTTTAGAGAAAGAATATCTTTGGTGGCTTATAATTTATGTGAGTTGTAGTTTTCTTTGGTGATCCTAGAAGTAATTACTATGAGATTCAGGAGCATCCTATTTTAGGAAAAATGCTTTATTTATGATATTACCTTATGCCTTCCATTACTATAATACTGAAAAACACCTACTGCTACTTGGCTCTAAGGCAAAGTGATGGAAAGGAAAAATTAGGCATTTTAGGATGAAGTAAAGCAAGGGGTGCCTCTTGGATCCCTCCCTTATTGTGTGACCTTGGATAAATTTCTGTGTATCTGGGTTTCCAGTTTTTTCACTTATTTACATATGTGATGGTTAATTTTATGTGTCAACTTGATTGGGCTCTGGCATGCCCAGGTATTTGGTCAAACATTGTCCTGGGTGTGTCTATGAGGGTGTTTCTGGATGAGGTTACATTTGCATTGGTAGACTGAGTAAAGCAGATTGCTCTCTCTAATGTGTTTGTGTCTCATCTAATCAGTTGAAATCCTGAATAGAACAAAAAGACTGAGTAAGAGGAAACTCCTTCTGTTTGACTGCCTTTGAACTGGGCCATTGGTATTACCCTGCTTTTGAACTCAAACTGAAACATTGGCTCTTCTTGGGTCTTGAGCCTGCTGGCATTCAGACTGGAACTACACCATTGGCTCCCTGGGTCTCTAGATTGCTGACTGCAGATCTTGGGACTTGTCAACTTCTATAGTCGCATAAGCTTATTTCTTATTTTATATATACATACATACTGGAGATATATATATATACATATATATATTCTATTAGTTCTGTTTCTCTGGATAGTTTCCTTATATCAGTGTTTTTAAATACGAAAGAAGCTGTAGTAAAAATTACATTTTATTTGGTAGCCAACTAAATATCCCCCCCTACATACATATACACACATATGTATTAGATAAGGTTTGCCTTTTCTACAAATCAGTTTCATGTCAAATATTTTGTTAATATCTAATTATAGAGAGATCTTCAAACTCATAGAGAAATCTTCAAACCACCTCCCTATGAATTAGAAAATATTTAATTTAATGTGTAAGTGTGTCTGGAAGTTCAGAGCACACAAAGATAATGCTATGCATGCCATTTATGCCTGATTGAGTTTTTTCCTTTCCATTTCTCCATTTCAGTCAAGGATGAAGATTCTGGTTCAATTAAATAAGCTGTGGATAATAACAATTTCCTCTGTTTAGCAATGTGAAACATTCTTTAACTTTAATCCAAAATCACAATAAATGTTAGTATCTGACAATTACTTTTCAATGTAAATGAAGAACCAAATTGTAATAATTGTAGTGAACTGTAATGATAAATGGATTGTAATATTTATTGCCTTTAGGTATGAAGTTTAACTCAATTATTGATGCAGGGATTTGAATAGCAAATAGATCTTCTTCTAAAAGTTTTTCTATTTTTTTCAGTAAAGCAATGATTAAAAGTTTGAGACAGAGAAATAAGATGCAAATATGTTTCTAATTTTATTTTATTCAAACTCCTTTGGTTATTAATGCCCTCCTCAATGGAATGCAACATATTTGGGGAACATGTGGGAGATGGGGAGATGACTTTGGGTCTTGTTTGCCATAACAATAATACTTTTGGAAACCTTCACATATGTTTGGCATGTTGACAAAATTGCTAGTTTCCCCCCACCCCCAAAGTTTAGCCCATAAAGAATGCTTTAAATGCCAGTTAAATACATGATTTTTATTACCAAAATACCACATAGAAAATATCAGCCAACTGTGGTTACTTTACATTTAGAAAATCATGAAATTCACTTTTGAGTCCACAATCTGTCAAGAATAGTGAGGTGTCTGAGATTTTGTCCTTTATGTAAGCTAAAAAGTCAGCCTGCCATAGTTTCAAAGATCCTGGCAGAAGTCATGGGACTCCTGGGACAGAGTTGAAGGACTCTATTACTCATGGCAAACGAGGCAGGTGTCATATTTCTCTTGCTTCCCATGGCCCATGGGGGTGACATGGAGGTGGACTTGGTCAGTGCACTGGATGTGTGTCACAGTTGAGTTTAGAGAACCCTAACCTTTTAAAAGCCTTCAAGTAAACATGTCCAACTTTTGACTCAAAGGGAGACACTATCTTTATTATTTTGGGCATCACACAAATATACTTCTGTCTCAAGGGAGACAATACCTCTATTTTCTAAACTTTCATGTTGTATAGACATCCTTGAAAAGATATTCTAGAACAAAGTTATCAGTGCTTCTGTTTGCAAGATATGCAGAAGTGTAAGAGTCGCATGGAAAACTGTCTCTCAACACAATCTCTCTTAGACTTTTCCTGGAAAAAGCAATAAATTTAATTATGATATAAAAAGTTTAATTAGTTTCATACAAAAATACTAGATATTGTGTTATCACTAAGAAGTATAGTTTTGAATTTGTCAGCCAATATTTCATTTAAAAAATCATATATTCCATTTCTATACATACTGTAGGAATAACTCTTTGGAAAGTTGTGTGAGCCATTTTATTTTCTCTTTTGTCCCAAATTATGAGTTAAATAAGGCAAAATATGTTTTTTATTAGCAGTTATAGAAAATTAGGGAATTATATTGATAAATTAATTTTTTCCTTGAAAATACTTTGGGCACTATCAAGTCAGTTTGCTAAATTTCCAATTATTTTTTTCAATTTTGAAGTTTGAAAAATTTTTTTGAAATGAAGGAAAAAGATCAAGTAATCCTTTTCTAGCCAATGTGTGCTTCCGGCACATCCTCTCCATGTCCCTTTGCCACTGTACTTCTAATCTGCAGTGTTTTTTGCAATGTGTGCAGTTCTTGCTTGGAACATGTGAGTTGTATTTTATTATATTGTATTCTAGTCTAGTCTATGCTATGCTATCTCACATCCTATCCCACCCATTTCCTTCCATTCTATTCTACCTCCATTCCATTTTCTTCCATCCACTTCATTAAAAAAAGAGTGGTCACAACTCAATCAGCCTATTTCATCATCCATTAATGGTTTTGGATCTGCAGTTTTAAAAAAATAACACACTCTGTACATTAAAATAATTCAAGTTGTTTCCAAATCTGGGAGTAAGAGCTGTGTACTTACTTTTAAAAGAGATCTTATTTTCATATTAAAATGATAACAGAGGAATACTATACAAGTATGCAAAAGGGCTCTAGCATTTGTTTTATAAAAATTACTTTTATTTGACTCAAAGATGTGCGTTTTGTTTTAAAACACATTCTTTGACCCACAAGTCTACCAGTCTTTGAAATTTGAAAGAAGGTAGCAAAAGTCTCCTATTATACTGTCCTGACCAATTCTGACATGGACTGGACAAATTGTGTCCCAATTCTTTTTTGTTTCTAGATCATAAATATCATGTTCAATTAAGTACCTGCTACCTAACCCCTCTCTCTGCATATGTACAATGTCCTTAAAAGGCTATCATATGAAGTTGAATGCAAAACTCTTGCTCTGTGCTCTGAAAAACAGTTCTAGAAAATACATGTCAGCAATGGGTGAGAAAGAAGATTTTGCTAATTGAATCAAGTATATCTGCTAATAGTTCCCTGAAGATTAATTTACAAGGTAACACGATGAATGCCAAGTGGAGAGATAGAGTCTATTTATGTACTGAAGATTTTGGAATCAAACAAATTGGTTTCTTTGAGTTATTTCTTTAGCATATTCAATTAATCTGTATGAAAAATTGTGTAGCATATTTAATTTAAATTGAGGGTAGAAGAGTACAAAGTTAAAGAGTTTGTCAAATGACCATTGATAATAGACTTCTTAAAATTATTATTACAAAGTTAAATATCATTGAACTTAAAAAAAGAAATTCCATCCTTATACATAGAGATTTTTGTAGGGAGTAGCTATTTTCCTTTGTTTGAAATCTTAAAATAATAATTAGTCCATGTGAGGAAAGAAGCTATGAGTCCAGCTAAAGGTAGGAAAGAATGGCATTTATTTTTACATTTTTATTCATTTATTCTTTCTTTTCCTGATGCTTGTGGTCAAGGTGGTTCTATTGTATGTGAAGGTTATTATTATTTTTTTTAATTTGAAGAGCAAGTCCTGTTGAATGAATTTCCTACAAAGTATAGTTTCCATAGCAACTGCAACTGTCTTTTATTTACACATGTACCATTTAGAATTACTTGACAATAATAATTAGAGACTTAGATAAAACATTTGCTATACAGCAAAGACATGTATAAAGACATGGTTTTGGGAAAATTGTCCTAGTTTAGAGAAACTGAAATTACTTTTTAAGGAAGATTTGATTTTCTTACTTAGATAGATGACTGAAAATCTATCTACATATCCAGTGTGAAGTATTGAGGTTATTACTGACACCTGCAAAGAACATTTTCCCTCCCATAATTTCAAAATCACATTTGTTTGTATCATCTTTAATTTCTTTCATCAGTGTCTTAATAGTTTTCTGCATACCGGTCTTTTGTCTCCTTAGGTAGGTTTATTCCTAGGTATTTTATTCTTTTTGTTGCAATGGTAAATGGAAATGTTTCATTAATTTCTCTTTCAGATTTTTCATCATTAGTGTATAGGGATGCAAGAGATTTCTGTGTATTAACTTTGTATCCTCCTACTTTACCAAATTCATGGATTAGCTCTAGTAGTTTTCTGGTAGCATCTTTAGGATTCTCGATGTATAGTATCATGTCATCTGCAAACAGTGACAGCTTTACTTCTTCTTTTCTGATTTGTATTCCTTTTATTTCTTTTTCTTCTCTGATTGCTGTGGCTAACACTTCCAAAACTATGTTGAATAATAGTGGTGAGAGTGGGCATCCTTGTCTTGTTCCTGATTTTAGACGAAATGGTTTCAGTTTTTCACCATCGAGATGATGTTGGCTGCGGGTTTTTCATATATGGCCTTTATTATATTGAGGTAAGTTCTCTCTATGCCTGCTTTCTGGAGAGTTTTTATCATAAATGGGTGTTGAATTTTGTGGAGCTTTTTCTGTGTCTATTGAGATGATCATATGGCTTTTATCCTTCAGTTTGTTGGTATGGTGTATCACATTGATTGATTTGCATATATTGAAGAATCCTTGCATTCCTGGGATAAACCCCACTTGATCATGGTGTATGATCCTTTTAATGTGCTGTTGGATTCTGTTTGCTAGTATTTTGTTGAGGGTTTTTGCATCTATTTTCATCAGTGATATTGGTCTGTATTTTTCTTTGTTTGTTACAAACAGATGGAGAGATATACCATGTTCTTGGATTGGAAGAATCAACATTGTGAAAATGACTATACTACCCAAAGCAATCTACAGATTCAATGCAATCTCTATCAAATTACCAATGGCATTTTTCACAGAACTAGAACAAAAAATTTCACAATTTGTATGGAAAACACAAAAGACCCTGAATAGCCAAAACAATTATGAGAAAGAAAAATGGAGCTGGAGGAATCAGGCTCCCGGACTTCAGATTATACTACAAAGTAATCAAGACAGTATGGTACTGGCACAAAAACAGAAATATAGATCAATGGAACAGGATAGAAAGCCCAGAGATAAACCCACACACATATGGTCACCTTATCTTTGATAAAGGAAGCAAGAGTATACAATGGAGAAAAGACAGCCTCTTCAATAAGTTGTACTGGGAAAACTGGACAGCTACATGTAAAGAATGAAATTAGAACACTTCCTAACACCATACACAAAAATAAACTCAAAATGGATTAAAGACCTAAATGTAAGGCCAGACACTATAAAACTCTTAGAGGAAAGCATAGGAAGAACACGCTATGACATAAATCACAGCAAGATCCTTTTTGACCCACCTCTTTGAGATATGGAAATAAAAACAAAAATAAACAAATGGGACCTAATGAAACTTCAAAGTTTTTGCACAGCAAAGGAAACCATAAACAAGACGAAAAGACAACCCTCAGAATGGGAGAAAATATTTGCAAATGCAGCAACTGACAAAGGATTAATCTCCAAAATATACAAGCAGCTCATGCAGCTAAACATCAAAAAAACCAAACAATCCAATCCAAACATGGGCAGAAGACCTAAATAGACATTTCTCCAAAGAAGATATACAGATGCCCAAGAAACACATGAAAGGATGCTCAACATCACTAATCATTAGAGAAATGCAAATCCAAACCACGATGAGGTATCACCTCACACCAGTCAGAATGGCCATCATCAAAAAATCTACAAACAATAAATGCTGGAGAGGGTGTGGAGAAAAGGGAACCCTCTTGCACTGTTGGTGGGAATGTAAATTGATACAGCCACTATGGAGAACAGTATGGAAGTTCTTTAAAAATCTAAAAATAGAACTACCATATGACCCAGCAATCCCACTAGTGGGCATATACCCTGAGAAAACCGTAATTCAAAAAGAGTCATGTACCACAATGTTCATTGCAGCAGTATTTACAATAGCCAGGACATGGAAGCAACCTAAGTGTCCATCAACAGATGAATGGATAAAGAAGATGTGGCACAGATATACAATGGAATGTAACTCAGCCATAAAAAGAAACAAAATTGAGTTATTTGTAATGAGGTGGATGAACCTAGAGTCTGTCATACAGAGTGAAGTAAGTTAGAAAGAGGAAAACAAATACCGTATGCTAACACATATATATGAAATCTAAAAAAAAAGAAAAAAAAATGGTTCTGAAGAATATAGGGGCAGGACAGGAATAAAGACACACAGGTAGAGAATGGACTTGAGGACACGGGGAGGGGGAAGGCTAAGCTGGGACGAAGTTAGAGAGTAGCAATGACATATATACACTACCAAATGTAAAATAGATAGCTAGTAGGAAGCAGCCGCATAGCACAGGGAGATCAGCTCGGTGCTTTTTGACCACCTAGAGGGGTGGAATAGGGAGGGTGGGAGGGAGACACAAGGGGGAGGAGATATGGGGATGTAGGTATACATATAGCTGATTCACTTTGTTATACAGCAGAAACCAACACAACATTGTAAAGCAATTATACTCCAATAAAGATGTTTAATAAAATAAATAAATAAAAAATAAGAATGCACTTGAAAAAAAGAAAGAAAGAAAAAAAAAGTCAGCCTAATGGCAAGTGTCTCAGGTTTGAATCACCAAAGGAAAATTATCCTAATCCGTATTTTGCCAAAAAATCAGTACATGGATAACTTAGATCCTTGGCTAGTTTGATTTGGTATTCTTTTATCTTGACTTCTAGTAAGAATATTACAAGGCTTTTATAAAGGATACAACTTATATTACTAGAACCATAATAATACTAAAATAAAGCTATAAACAAAATTATGAATAAAATATATATAATGAAAACATATACTTACATGATGGTTTTATGTAAATTATATATTTTAAATCTTTTTGTATTGTTTTTGCAATATTTTCTTTTTTGCTATTTATGATGTTTGAAATGTTAAAAAGCACCCAGAATAAAAAATTTGTATTCAACTTAAAAAAAAAAATCACATTTGTTATCCTAAATTTTTACTCCTCAATCTCTCTCTCGCTCTCTTTCTCTTTCCCCCTTTCTCTTCCTCTCTTTCTTTCTCTCCCTCTCTCTCTCAGTCTGTGTGTGTGCATGCACCAAACTTATTAAAACTTCTTTAGTTCAACTATTATTTCTTTGGAAATACTTTGAGTATTGAATGATAGAATAATGTAGAAAATACACACATTACCATTATCTTCTTTTACTTATAAAACCTCTTAGACTATATACTTTCTAAGGAAGCCAAAGTAAGGTTTTATGTAATTGGAAGAAATGTCCCTCAACTTAGAACATGAAAAGGAAATCCAAAAGTTAACATATTTTTCTTGTTACTTCAGATTTAGTTGCATCATGTTGTTGAAAGCTAAATGTATTTATCTACCTCAATGGTTTTACATAAATTAATATATAAACAAGAAAGAATTTTTCAGTCATTGGATTATTAATGGTGCCCATTAAAATAGTGTCATAGTCAGTATGATGTTACCAGTTCAGAAATGAATAAAATGGGATTTAAATTGTTTTGAAATTTCCCCCTGCAATATCAATTTATTAATGCCATTTCTTTGTTCAGGAAAAAAATTAAGTAACATGGCAATGACATCTCTGTACAGCATAACTAATTATGGTGCACTTAAGTCCACAATAATGATAAAAGTGTTTCTCAGGATATACAATTTTTCTTTGAGATAGAGAAAAGTACAAGCAGATTAGAACCCTCTTTATAACTTTTTTAGGCTGCAAGGGTTTACTGGGGGAAATCGTGAGAGCAAAGCAACAATGAACGATCTAATTCATCTACCAACTCCTTTTTTAAAGTTTTTATTCAGAAAGAGAGGCCCATGGAATCTTTGGAGGGGCTCCTTCTGGACGTGCATGGCAAAGCAGACCTGTGCAGTTCCAGGGCTTGACTGTGGTGGCTGTGAAAATGCACCGTTCAGATCTCCTGAGGGCAGCATGGTTGACTGTTGGCTTGGGCTGAGTCCCATATCTAAAAGAGGTGGGGCTCCTTAATGGGCTACTTTTGCTCAGGGCTCTCCATCAACTTGGTTGAAATTTTCTTAGAACTGGGTTGTAATCAGAGACTCTTTTTACCCAATCCTCTTCTCTCCCTCTTCTTCACAGGTGTCAGATTGGCATCATGGTTTGAAGGTTCTTCCCATTTTCTCTAGATTCCTCCTCTTTATTCTTCACAGGCTTTTTTCCCCTACAATAAATGTCTTGCACATAATTACAGTAATCAGCTTTCTTGGCCTCAGCTTCTCAGAGTACTTGATCTGATATAGGTTTTGGGGATAATATCAATAATTTGGTATCAGATGTGCTAATCATGAGATATTTATTGGATGCTCAGGTGTAGACATTGAATATGCCGTTATGCACACAAATCTGAAGATGCAAGAAGTGAGAAGAGAGGTCTAGTCTGAAGACAGAAATTTGGGAATTGACCAAGTATCAATGGTATTCAAGAAATAAAACAGGATGAGTAGCCAAGGTAGTGATGTAAATAGAGAGAAGGAGGGGCCTGAGGATTAAGCCCTGATTGACACTCTCAACCAGAAAAGATGAATGGGCAATGAGGTAGGAGGGAAATCAGGAGAGTGTGATGGGCTGCAAGTCAAGTGAAGAAAGTTTTTCAATTATAGTGAAGTCTATAATTAACCTTGTAAATGCTGCTGATGGATCAAGCAATATGAAGTCTGAGAATTGATGATTGGATTTAGCAATTACGGGGTAATGGCTGACCTTGAGAAGAACATCTTTAGAGGAGAGGTAGTGGTGGGAGACTGATGTGAGTGGATTATCAAGAAAGAATAGGGGAAAAAAAAGTGAATATAGAAATGAAGAGAGTGACCAGAAAATGCTCTCAAGAAGTTTTGCCATAGAGGAGAGAAAGGAATTGGGTGTTTCCTAGAGGATGAAGTAGATTCAAGTTTTTTGTTCATTTGTTTGCTTTTGTTTTTGTTTTTAAGATAGAAAAAATTAAATTATGTTCTTTTCGTGATAGGAATGATCTACTAAGGAGGGGAGAAAGAGTTGGTATAGTAGGGAGAGGGGAAAGGCATTCTGAAGCAATGTCCTAGAGTTAGAGGGAAGGGTGGACAGTTCAACTCATGATAGAAGGAAAGGCAGACTGAATATGCACAGATGGACGTAGGTGGATAAATGTGGGTGCCGGCCCTTGTGGAAAATCTTTTCTAACTGATTCTATTTTCTGAGTGAAAGTGGAATCAAAGGGAGGTGTTAGAGGTTTATATTTATCTAGAGAGTGAATAGCTTCAGGAATTGCAGTATGATTGCCTTGCAGCATTAAGAACCCATTTGGGGTTTAGGCATGAATGTAAAATGAGAGCAGTCAGCACACATTGTTTTTTTCTGTAATCACGATCAGCTCTGCAGGGACAGCACAAATAGGCACTGGGTTGGATTTAGTTAGGGTTTGGGGGGGTTTACCAACTGAATACCTCAGTGGAGTTCAGGTCGTAAGCAAGAGAGTGATTTTAACACAAGGCAAAAGAGGACATGAAGATGGTGAGTATCCCAGTTATCCCATTATCCTTAAAGAACACCACATAAGCAAATGCCAAGTGGAGTTTGTGAGTAAAATTCTCCTTAGGTGACTTTTTTATTCCACATATCAGCATGGCTCGAAGACAGGTTCGGGAGTAGGGGTGCTTTTGCAAAGGAAAATCACCAAGGGAAGCGCTAGAACACATCATTTGCCAACTGATAGCGTCTTGGACTGAATTGCAGGATTGATAAGGCAGAGATATTAATGGCTCATATTTCAAAAGAGCAGGCTTTTCATGTTAACAAAATGAATCAGTGGAAATATTTGTCAAAGCAGTAAGCTTACTCAATGATAATATTTTGCTTAGATAACTTGGGCCAGCATGTATATTTTTTGCAAGAACTAGTCAAAAGATTTTTCATGAGAGCAAGAATTCCACATGGAAACACAGCACTGAGATTTCTACCTCAATTAGCTTCTTTGTGCATTTAATACATTATGCTTTACACTAATTTGCATTCAAATGATAAATGCAACTATTCTTTGTATATATAGGAAAAAACCCCAGTAAAACATGAACAAGATGCCACTTCTACCAAACATACCTCAGTAATTTCTTAAAATTGCTCTTTTAGGTACTTAAGCATTCCCTCTGTGCACTCAAATGTTTTTAATTAGTGTTTTTTAAATAGCCTAAAGCCAATAATTCTATTATTTATATGTCCAAACAAATTAAATATTGTTTTATAGCAATAATTCTTAGGTTTTTGACAAACATCAGTTTTTTTAGATGTTGGGATATAAGATTAACAGAGTTCCTGCCTTGATTTGTTACTTAAATTTGGTCTGCTTATATGTGTAATTCGTTGAACATACACCAATATTTTATATAATAGCAAGGTTGACTAAGCAGTGATATTTGAAAATTTCTTTTGAAATGTCCACATCTCAACAAAATTTATATAGCTAACATACCATGTTTCTGAAGAACATGTTTAGAATCTTCTGTGGTAGGAAAAAATATACGTATAATACATATGGTTTTTACATTTTTTTTCACTTTCCAACTATTATTCTTAAGGTAACATTTTTTTTGTCTAATAATGACTACACGATGTGACAACTGTTCCTTAAAAGCTCCATTCCACCTTGAGAATAAGCTGATACTTTTCTTAAGGCATATTGAACCTCTCCACCCATGAGAAATTGGCTTGCCTGCCTGGGAAGGGAATTCCTAAGCACAGGTTGTGTGGGAATAATGAAATCTGTCATATGCCTTTTAGGAGTATCATTTTCAGGGTCCAGCAGATTGGGACTCATTCCTCGGTTCTGTCTCTCATGCATGGGCTGTGTGAATTTGGGCCGAGTTACTTTATCTTTTTGTGCCTCAGCTTTGTTGTCTGTGTTCCCCTCACAGCCTTGAATAGAATGTTAAATATAAGAGAATAGGACTTGGTCTGATTTAACAAAGAATCTGTAGTGCCCAGCATACAAATGGGTCCTGAAAAAATATTTGTTGCATGGATAAATACATGAACTATATAACTAGAAGAGTATAGCGATAGTAATTATATAATAGGAATATTTTGAGGATACAGTGACATAAAACATGATGAATACAGAGCACAGTCCTGGATCAGAGTAACTCTCTTATTGGGGGGAGTTCTAGATAAGTCAGGATAAGTTTGCCTTCTGTGTCTAATCTCTATTTCACCTTCAGATTGTGGATGGCGTATTTATATTAGGACAAGTGGCCCTGTGCCATACTCTAGCACCTGGGAACTGTGTAAGAGGGAAAATATTTATTACTACACATATCTCTTAAATCTTTCATAATATTTGGGAGAAGTAGAAACAAGCCAAGAGGATTAAAGGATTTTAGCATACAATCTAAAACTCATGTTATCAACGAAGATGTTTTTAGAAGTTAAGCATGCATACCAGAAAACTAGAGGTAGCATATATGATATTTCATTGATTTTAAGATGCATGTTTTAAATTTTTACATGTCCAAAATCTGGATACATTTTACAATCAATGGCATCTTACAATTGATTGGACTTTTCTTTTGTTCTTTCTTTTCTTTTCTTTCTTTTTTTTCTGTCTTTCCTCTCTTCCTCCTTTCCTTCTTTGTAGTTCATAATATAATAGGGTATCTTAAATAGATTTAATAAAATATGGTACAGACATATATTAAATTTGTCTTTCTCAATGTTTATTTCTTATCATAGCACAACTCTGGAAAGGGGCTCTTAGGCATTTTTTTCTACTTTCCCATCCCATGAAAATTTAATACCATAGATATACTCTATACCTGTTTATGTATTGCATGTATATGTATTTTATGAATAAAAAGAGTATGATATTTTTGTCCCCCCCACCAAGAAACAATTTTTATCCCCTTGGGGACACTGTTACACCCATTAAGAAGGCAGGTATGAAAGTGATAAATCTGTATTATTCTTAGTATTAAAAACCTCATTTACTAGAATATTGGAAATCATAAACTAATTCTTAGGCTAAGGTAGAGCTGTTGGCTTTAATTATAAAACAAACTGACTAGAAATTTTATTATTATCATGAATGACTGTCAAAATGCGTGTAAAGTTTGAACATTTGCTATTTACCCCAACAGTCAGAAAGCTATCCATAATATTTTTTGTTAACAAATAAAAGATTGTCAAGTTCACCCAGTGGTATCATTCAACATATCATTCTCATATTATGAAATAAGACTATTTAATAATTTCAGTGTATATACATTTAGGATGTTCACTACTTCACCTTTACTTACAAAGTCATGATTTTAAGGACATAACTTGAACACTACATCAATAAAGAGATTTTTTAAAGACCATCTAGTTTCCATGGAGTACTAAGAGATACCGCCTTTATACTGCACATGTGCACTCAGTGGGGAGGATGGAGGTGCGCAACTCTCGAAGCCTTTGGGTAGCACTCTTCTACGCAGTCTAAGCAGTTTTGGGATTCTACCTCCAACCGTAATGATGGAATACAGAGCTCAGTCCATTTGTGATCGGTCATCTGCACCAGAGGAAAGATAGGGACTCAGTCTATGACCATCAAATCAGGATGTTCTCTTGAAAAGAGAATTGTTATGTTCAACAGTTTTAACTGATGGAGAAAGGAGGGATTTATTTACTTGGAGAGTATCTTTAAATGGCAAAGTTGTCCAGTGTGTTCTTAAATGTTCACTTATCTTTTCTCTGGGCTATGCAGTTTAACTTCCATCTTTTAAAATTAGTGGTGCAAAAGATTCTAAAAATTAGTGATGCGTAAAACATTTAACTTTGTTGTGTGCACAGCAATATTATTTGGTATTTGACAATTCAGACATGTATATTGGCTTGGTTGTGTTAAATGGATATTTTTGAGACTCAAGTGTGTCAAAACAATGTGTTACTGTTTTGGGGGATGTGAATTATTCTAGTAGATCAAGCAACGTACGAACCAAATGAATACAGGTAGTACTCAAAAGAGACTCATCAGCAGTGTACAGACATCCATATCAAGGCTTTATCAATCAAGTTAGTATTACACAGGCTTTTGTAAATAAACTGAAAGTGAATTCAAAACCAGAAATCATCTCCTCCACTGCTCCTAGTACTTGCTCTTTCTCTGCCTTTTAATCGAAGCATCTCCATGATACTCCGGGCATAGACATCTCTCAAGTTAACACTGATATATGAGTCAGTGGCTATATTCTTGGTAAGTTTCTTCAGAGCCTCACGCTGTCTAACAGCTGCTTCCTTGAGCTTTAAGGTGAAGTAGCAAGCAGAGAAGCGGTCGTTAATAATAGCAATGGGCAAGGCCAAGACAAGGATTCCCGATAAGATACACATGAAGGCCACGATTTTGCCCGTGGTGGTGTCTGGTCTGATGTCCCCATATCCCACGGTAGTCATGGACGTTGTGGCCCACCACCATGCACAAGGGACACTTGTGAAGGTTGTGTCGGGAATGCTCTGCTCAGCAAAATATTCCACAGTTGAAAATATAGAGATTCCTACAGATAGAAATAGGAGCAGCAGGCCAACTTCTTCATAACACTGGGTGATTGTCATTCCAAGTGAGCGTAAGCCTGTAACAGAACAATTGGTGTCAGTCATGGGCACCCCTCCTCTCTTCCTTCGTCCTTCCCTCCCTTCCCTTCTCCTTCCCTGCTACCCACCCACACACATGCATTTCACATTTAATATGGCTCCAGCATTGGCCAATGTTCCGGGGATATATAGATGATAAATTATAATCTTCAGGAAGTTCTTAGTCTAGTTGATGGGGCCAGATTGAGAAGGATAGAAAAATATAAATAGATTCATTCACTCACTTATCATTTATTAAAAACCTACAATTTATACAGAAGAAAGGTGAGAGATGAGTTGGAGGGCAGGCAGGGGACGTTTGATAGGAGTTTGTACTTTATACAATGGGAAACTTTGCAGCATTGCCCGTGGAGGGCTCTCTTGGTCAGGTCTGCATTTCAGTGCCTCACCTTAGCACACTTTTCTAATGAAGTTTTATGTATATTTATATTTTATGTATCCTTATATTTTATGTGTCTGTTTTTCTCACCTTCCTGATAAAGTTTAATACAATTAGGGGCATCATTATCTGAAAGTCAGAGGAAGTAAAAGATGAGAATGAAGTGAAGCAGCAGAAACAAGTTAGGAATCAGTGACAAAATTGACATAAGAACATCAAATGTACATGCGAGGACATTCTCAGAGGTGTAGCAGGAGGGGTTCCTGCACTCCCATGGCACCCATTGAAATTTCTGTCCTTAATACCAAAGCTATAGGAAACTATCTCCCTTGAATACATAGAATTTCTCCTTTCCTGTAGGGAGATAGACCTGAATACAGACTATTCCTCCATTGCGAAAAGGTACAGGGGACTGGAGCCACTAGGGGATTCACTCACTATGAGGCATTGGTGAATTTCCCATTGCTAATTCTGAGGATTCTGCAAGACAGACCCAGGAGAGTCCAATCCCACCTCTGAAGAGACTAAACCCTCAGGATAGTAAGAGGAGCCCATTACAGGATCATGATTTGAATAAGGTATCTTTCCAACTCTAGAGAGATACTGATTAAAGTTTATCCACATTTCGAAGTCATATTAACATGATGTCACAATGATATGGTCTCAGAAGTCCAAAGCAGTGCCTCTTGGAATCACTTTTAAATTTTCATTCACTCACTGGAGACTATTTTACATTCATTAAAATACTATTTGTGCTCTCATTATTTTGAATTTTGTTCTTGAAATTTTCAGATGTTCTTGAATATTAACCAGCTATTTTAAAAGACCAATGAATATAACTTTGAGGTTTAACTTCAAAAGACATTTAAAGAATATCTTTAGAATACCTTTCAGGAAACTGGCCTTGATGTGTCTGTATTAAATTGCATTTCTGAAATATATTGACAACATATGAAGAAATGCATAGTGTTTGGGAAGGTTGTTTTCATTTCAACATTCTAAACATTTCATTTTGTAAAGAAACAAAGTGGCCTGAATTTCTGCATGTTACATCAATTAACTCAGATAATCCTAAAAAATAATATGAGATAGATGTTATACTTATGCCATTCTACAGGTGAGCAGACTGAGACACAGAAAGGTAGCATATCTAGTACAAAGTTACATACCAAACACTTAAAATTAGGCTGTCTGGTCCACCCATTGTCCTCCTAACCATTACTCTATAATACTTCTCAATTTTTATTTATAGTTAATACATAGAGGAATATGTGATCTATGTCTATATTTTGCTAAATGTAATGCTTAAGATAAAATTGTCAAATATTTATGCAACTGTTCATATCTTTTCAATAAATTAAGGCTTTATTAACCCTTCTACTTGCCTTAGAACTGACAAAACCTTTGAAGAGGTGACATTGTGGAAATTACTGTTATTTTCTTTTTCCTTTCTTTTGGGAAAAAATGTAGTCTTTACTGGGTGTTTTTAAATTGAATCCTGTGAAGAGTTTATAAATACTAGAAGAAAGCATCCCATTATGTGTGTCAGAAAACAAAGAGTGGTACTTCTAAAAGTTGTTGGAAACCCCGTTGTCAAATCCCTGGTATGTGAGACTAGCTAGGAAAATACACTACTAAAACTATATTAGGAGAAATTGTAGTTTCCTCAGAGATGTGTGGGAAAAAACATATCTGAGGTTAATTTTTCCCTATATTTATAGGGAGAGACAACTACCATCAACTCCTTTTAGGTGACCAGTCAGGCATATATCTAGGGAAATAGGTGGGAACAGGACTCTCTAGTCAAATTATTTATATTTATATGTATTGTATGAATATGGCATCCTACTCCAGGGTTTCTCAAAGTGTGGTTCAAGACCACCTACATCAAAATTAGCTTGTTAAAATGTATGCTTCTGGATCCAACCCCCAAAACTAAAATCTGACTCTCGGGGATTGGGGTTCAGAATTTGCATTTTAACAAGCTTTTCAAGGGATTCTTATTTTCATTAAAGTCTAACATAAGGTAACACATATGTGATCCAGAACATCTAACAGCCGGCTGGGCCAGCCACTGAAAATCATTGCCCTTGGGGATGCAAGCATCATCTTTAATGGATTTGTGTGATTTCCTCTGACATTGCCTAAAATTTTCACATATAATTGTGTGTGTGTGTGTGTGTGTGTGTGTGTGTGTGTGTGTTGTGTAGAGATTTTCCTAGGGAGAGTGTTCTTTAGATCTTCAAGGCTTTATGATACATACAAAAAGCTAAGGAATTCCTGTTACCATCTCTCTTATGCCTCCCCAATTAGGGACAAGAAAATTCTCGATACTAGACAAAGCATTTAATTAGTGTCTTTTGCTTTCTTCAGAAGCAAATGTTTCCATTGTTTCTTCAAAAATCATGGGAGGGTCACCAGTGCCCAGTCATCTCTCTTTCTGCATAGCCAGAGAAGGCCCTGGAGGACTTTCTCTTCTCCCAAGGAACATGTGTGATATTTCCTTGGACACAGAAAAGAAACTGGCTTACGTTCCTATATATCACATATAATCTGTGCATATCTTTTTATGTGCTGTTTATGCATATTTTATGTAGAACTTTCCAGAAACAGAGTATCTTTAATTTTCATACATCTTCTGGGCACCTGGGTTAAAATAAAGTTAACATATGGTTAAATTGTTTCTCAAATGTCTTAAGGAGGGGAATTGTGTGAGAGGCAGCTTGTCCTCTATACCTGTGATAACAACCTCAAGGTTTTGCTTTTCAGCACTTTTCTGGAGATCATAATTGGGTGAAATATAGGAGTTGGTAGTTTTGAGTATCAATTCAGAGTCAAGAGTCGTTTCCCTTGGACCATGGTCAAAGCACTAATGCTTAAAAACAATGGCAAATTAAAAGGCATCAATGAAACCCGAATACCTGTGGAATGCCTGCCCAGTTTGAGCATGCGCAGAGCCCTGAGCAGCCTCAAAACCTGGACGATGCGCCCCACGTTTTCCAGCTCCTGTGTAGTCTGGCTCCCACTCAGGCTCTCTACCAGAAGAGTGATGTAGAAGGGCAAGATGGCTAGGAGGTCTATGATGTTTGGCACCTTTCTCAGGAAGCGGCACCTGTCCCGCACGCACAGGAAGCGCAGGACAAACTCCCCGGTGAACCAGCTAATGCACACATACTCCAGGATTTCCAGCAGTTGCAGGTCCAGCCAACTTAACTCGGCTGACATCAGAGCCATGTTGACGATGGACACCGCCACGAAGATGATGGAGATGACCCCAAAGATTCGGGCAGCTGTGGAAGACCCCGGTTTCTCTAGGATGTTCCAGAGCTTCTGGCGGATGGTGGGGCAAGGTCCTTGTGAGAAGTCCTGTTCGCTCTCATGTTGACTTTCCTGGTCTTCTGTGTCCTTCTTAAAGTCTAAAGTTTCACTCAGCTCCTTTCTTCTGAAGTATCTTTTAGAGAAGACAACTTGGTGATTAGTCTAACTTTCTTTAAAATACAGAAGTAAAGAGAATTAAACTTGGCAGTGAAGTCATGCTTTCTATTTCAGTAAAATGCAGAAAATGTTCATTCATATTTTACCCAGGCTTTCTTCCCACAGTACTCAAATGTTCTCATTTAGGATTATTGTTTTTAAAATGGCACTTTCATGGTAGAAGTTTATACAAAAGAATTTATACATGGCAAAGCTACTTTAGATTAAAGCATTTTATCACCCATTTTTTCTTGTAACAGGAACAGAAGTTTGCGATACGTAATTTTTTTTTAAGGTGGCTAATGGAAAGGTATTCATGAAGAAATGGTAGTAATAGCAAAGTAATAGCAAAATAATAGATCACCAAAGTCCCACAATCATTCACAGTCAAAGAACCAACTTTCTGTCTTCTGTATTTAAAGCAGTTCTCTGTCCAAGTTTTAAAAGTTAGTGTCCTAGGTTTGATAAACGGTAACGCTCTCCACTGAAACCTACATCCCTATACATGCATTTTTTTGGAGCATAAGATTTCTGACTCATTTATTTAACCACCAAATATTTATTGCAGGCCTGACCTCTCTTGACTTATAAATGAATTAGCATACTGGAAAAAGGAGAAGGTTCAGAAACTTCCAATCAGAAGTTGGCTTTGACACTTTCCGGCCTCCACTGCCACACGACCTTCTAGCTCCGAAGTGGGCCCAGGTATTCTTAAGCCTGGCTTGAGCGAGGCTTGTGTAAAGCCTCAAATCTTTCCCTCTGCCGCCCTCTCTCCACCGCGCCCGCTGCCCCGCCCAGCCACCAAGCGCCTCGAGGGTACCTGTCCCTGCAGCAGGAGTCAATGCTGAGCTCGTCGATGCCCCAGTACTGGATCTCCTGGAGGAAGGAGAGCGCGCACAGCTGCTCCATGACGTGCAGGCGGCCGGTGCGATAGTAGTGCAGGACGTAGCGGAATGCTTGCGAGCTCCGGTCGAAGAAGTACTCGTTGTCCACGGGGTTGGCATCGTCACAGAGCTCCAGGGGGCTGGGCACGGCGGCCAGGGCCCCGGGGCGCCGGCACGAGGCCACCACCACGGCCAGCTTGCCAAGGCGCGTGTGTGGGAAGCAGGACAGAGCCTGCTGCGAGAGCACAAAGCGGCTGCCGCCCACGTTGACCGTGAAGCTGTCCCCGAGCGCCAGGGGCTCCCCTTCGCCCTCGCTGCAGAAGACGCTGGAGTCCAGCGAGGTCAGGGAGGCGCTGTCCACCGGCGAGTCCGGCGACGCCCGGCCGCGGGGAGGCAGCTCCATCCTTGCCGCCGCTGCCGGAGGGCGCCACAAAGTTGGGGGCGGTGGCACGGCCGGGATTTCCCGGGCTCCCGAGGTGGGTTCCTCCCACCCCCGAACCCTTACTCTCTCCACCCCACTGTGCTCGTTCTCCCTCTCGCCGCTAGGGAGCTGCGAGTGCGCGGTAGCAGCGCACAAGTGTCTGAGCGCCGGGTCTGGGAGGAGCGGAAGGGTCGCGCCCAGAGAACTGCTCAGGTGTGGACCAAGCCGAGGACATCCGCAGGGCACACTGCCGGTCGCCGTGGTTCTTCCCGGACTCAGTATCCCCTCCCCAGCTTTGTAATTGAGATCTCCAGCCCGGGAGGTGTATGGGTTGAAGGCCTCCCTGCTTGGGGGTTGGAGCGGGAGGGGAGGGGAAGGGGGAGGGAGGTCTGCAGTGGAGGAGGGCACGACGAATCTTGGAGGAATGCAAGCAAGGGGAAGGGCAAGACTCACTCCCCCCTGCAGGAGACCAAAACGAAAAGTTCCGAAGGCAAAGGAAGTGGTAACCGGGTCTGAGTCTTTTCCAACTTCAGGAAATATATTCCTCTCTCTGCTTTTGCTGCGCAGTTTCACAGGCCTCCCAGGGAGCGGTCGCTGGGGATGTGCGCACGTGGGGGAGGGTGACCTGGGTGCGGGGTCCGAGTCATTTGCTCGCATTCACTCTCATTCTAGTCTGTCACTCACGCTTCGTTTTCTTCTCCCTCCTCCCCTAATTTTTGACCTCCTGGTTGAGAAACGAGGACAATTAATGATGAATTTTGATTAAGTCCCAGTGAGTCACTGAGAACTAGGGGTCACCATTGCCAGCTCCCGTCACGTGTTGAGGCACTTTGCGCCCTTCGGTTTAGCCTTTTCTGTCGCTACAAGTTTCCCGGAGAGCAGGTGTTCTGGGGGCATCCTTCGGCACACAGCGGAGCTGTCATTTTAGGAGAAGGGAAGGCAAAAAGACAAGGACTAGAACAGGCGTGGGCTGGGGCAGGAGTTTAAATAGTAACGACGACTCGGTAAAGGGAGAAGCCGAGCGCCGTGCCCAGGTGAGGCTAGAAGTGCATCCACGGGGCCCCTGGGAGTCGCGCCCCGGCCAACCTGTTGGACACGGGGCGGGAGCGAGGAGGAGGGCAGGGTGACTCACCTGCTGCTCCGGGCACATCTGTGGTGCGCTCCGTGGGCGCAGCTGGCTACGTAGCCTCGATTTGATCCTCGCGATTTACACGTGAGTCTGACTTCACAGGTCCGGGAAGAGGGCTGTACTCGCGGCTGAGCTCCTCGCCCGCGCTGGTTGTCTAGCCTCGCCTCTTCGCCACGCGCCTCCCGGCTTCGGCCCCTCGGCTGCGGCGGAGGGTGGCCGCCCCCGCCCGCGCTCTCTCGCAGCCTTCGGCGGTTCCCAGCGCCAGCTGTGGGGAGAGCGGGGAGCGGAGGGAGGTGAGACCGGAGGAGGAAGTGAGGCGCTCAGTGACTCTGAATCGTATATTCATCCTGAAGGCGCTTCAAGGATGCGCCTATATTAGATTCTCGTTTCCCGGAATCTGTGCGCTCACAAATGCTCAAGAACAAAATTTTCCAGTTGTATAAATCTGCTAAACTCAGGGTTAGGGCAGTTATGTTAACTGCTTTGTGTGGCGCGGTTCAAGGCTGTCCTCATTATTTCCAGAAAGCGTCTGGGAATCCTGCATTTTTCAAAAGTCTTTCAAAAGAATGAGTGAACCACACTTATCTCCTTTTTTTCCTTGTAAGTAGTTTTAGAAAGTATATATAAAGAGGTAAAGCAGGCAGCTTGGTACAGTAGGGAGGGCTTTTTCATAGATTGACCTGAAACATAGCTGTTTAGTTCTGGCTTTGTCAACGGGCTGTGGGACCTCTAGCTAGCATTTACTTCAAGGGCCTCAACGCCTTCCTTAGTAAAATTTCAGGTTTTAGTAAAAAACACTCAACCTTTACTGGGTGCTTACTTTATGCCAGGAAATTTTTGTAAGCCCCTTACTCATTCAGTACCTTATTTAATCATAATAACAATACTATGAGGTAGAAGTATACTTGATTTACAGAAGGGAAAACTGAGGCAGAGAGAAATTATGTGATTTACTTAGGGTCACACATTCCAAATTAAAACCCAGGACTAATTGTCAGAGGCTGACCCCATAAACACAGTGCTTGGGACATATCATTTTTGTGTGATCTTTAAATAAACCAAAGTGTGGTTGTATTTATTTACTTATTTTTGCAGCTTTCTAAAGAAGGGCAGGAGTTTAATGATGTATTTTCTCTAATCTTTCAACAAATGCTTGTTGAGCATCCACTATGTACCAGGCACTATTTTAGGTGCTTCAGATGGCTCCATGAAAAAAAACCAGACAAGATCCCTGTCTTTATGGAACTAACATTTTCCTGTGAGAATAAAAGAACAACTTCAGTGAAATTTATAAAACAGTATATAGTATTTATCAGTTATGGCTCTTTGGACGGCTATCCTTCTGGTTAACTTTTGCCTCTATAAAGAACTCTTCCATACAGAAAATATGGAGTTAAAAATCATCCTAGTAAATAGTTCATCGTTATGTATGAGTACTGTGAAATTAATTTTTTTTAAGGTAGTGAAGATTTTCCCTTACATAGAGAGAAAAATTTCTCCAATATTTCACTTATATATTGGGCGTTGAAAAAAGCCAAAAGTTCTGTTAAGCCTTATTCATCCTTTAGTGTGAATAACTTGAATCAAATGATTAGCCGTAAAGTCTCCCCTAGCTTTACAGATTATTGTGAGGAAGGAGGAAAACTTTCAGAGGAGAATGACAGATTTGGGTGAGAAGGGAGATCTTGGACAGGTGACCAGAGGTTAGCAAACGGTGACGGAGGCTTGCAGGTCTCCTACGCTGCCACCAGGACCCTGGAATCAGTTGTAATTAGTGGTGTCCTGTAGAAGTAATTGTAACAATAACCACTCTTGAAGTGTAAGGCTCAAGCTAAGCATCTGAATTCTCACAATGATCCCATGAAGTAAGTACTGTCATCCTTAGCCACAAATCTCAACTCAGAGGCTCACAGGCACTAAGGAACTTTCCCAGTTGTATAGTGAATATGTGAAGGAGTATATTAAGGGACTGAAACTGGGGTCTTTCTGACTCCACATTTCATCTCAACTGCTAAAAACCTAAAATTTTCAATTGACATTCAATTTGATTAAAACAATTTCCACTAATTAAAGTAATTATAACTAAGGATTTCACTGGTGGCGCAGTGGTTAAGAATCCGCCTGCCAGTGCAGGGGACACGGGTTTGAACCCTGGTTCGGGAAGATCCCACATGCTATGGAGCAACTAAGCCCTGCACCACAACTACTGAGCCTGCGCTCTAGAGCCCGCGTGCCACAACTACTGAAGCTCTCATGCCTAGAGCCCATGCTCCACAACAAGAGAAGCCACCGCAATGAAAAACCCGGGCACCACAACGAAGAGTAGCCCCTGCTAGCGGCAACTAGTCTCTCAACTAGAGAAAGCCTGTGGGCAGCAACGAAGACCCAACGCAGCCAAAAAACAAAACAAAACAATAATTATAACTAGAAAGGTGGTTACTAGTTAACTGGGAGTATACAAACACAAATGACCTATTTTAAAATATAATCTCTTGGGTAGCAAAAATCCCTGCCTTCTTCCCTGTCGTGTTCCCTTTAATCTGTTGTCTCTGCTCACTCATTGGATTGTCCAGGTTTGAGTCAGAGAGCCCACTGAAAAACATATGACAAATTAGGGGGGAAATAAATCCATTCAAAGGGAATCCTTCCTGGTCCCTGATCTTGACCTGAGATATACCCTGAAGTATGTCAAGAAATGAAAGAAGAATTGCTGATAAGTAGTTGGGGATGGTGAGGTCTTGCTTTCAATCTCATTCCTACTTAGCATGGGAGGAATGTGATTGTCATGTAGGAGGTAGCACAGTACTGAGACAGGAAAACGCGACAATCTAATGGCTTTGGGTATATTTCCCTAGTCATCAGATGTTATATTCGGTGATTTTCCACTAACAGTCTTGTGATGAAGTGCGCTACTGGTGTTTGGCTTTATCTATCAGGTCTTCAAAATATCGATATGAATGTTGAATCCCCAGGTACAACTTGTATTTTTAATTCTTCCAATTTTTATGAATATTTCCAAATTTATTAATGAACAACATGCATTCTTAACAGTCATGTTTTTAAATTAGATTAAAAGAAAAATCACAAGGTACCTTAAATTGACTCTAACGAAGACAATTATGAAAGTAAAAGTTAAAAGTCATGTGAAGCACGTTCAAAATTTCTATTATTAAAAACCTAGAACATTTTATTCAGGTTTTTGAAAAAGTAATGAAAATGTATTTATATTATTATTGTATTTCGTTATTCTGTGATTTATTTAAATAATATAATATGATGTTTCTGTGAAATTATTGTCATCTTTTATATGAATGTTTTAAAATGATTTTACATATATGATTATAAGTCATTGAAATATTTTTAAAGGAAAATGTACATTTCTTATTAATTTATATCCCCATTACTGCAACTTTACATTTATTTTTAATAATTAAATAGACAGGGGACGTATAATGACTGAAAATTTTTGAATAAAGCAATTTATAGACTTCAACTTGAGTAAACTCTACATTTCCATTTTCAACCACATCACTGTAGACTCACACTAAAATCCCTTTATCATTCATTAACAATGCAGACCATATTTCATGCGAGGTGTGCATGCCTATCTCTGACCCTGTGTTTCATTACCTAGGGACTGACAACCAGATACGTTAATTGTAATGATGTTTAAAATGCCTTTGTGTAAGGACAAAATGGCCTTATCTTCTTTCCTTTCACTGCATTGGAATATGTTTAAAGGTAAAGGAAAATCTGACAAATTCTATCTATTCATCTTTCATGTGCCTTCTAGGTGCTTGGAATAAATCCTACCAACTGTATAACAGCCCACTCTAATGCAGAATTTAGCTTAATGTGGGCTTGTTCTGGATTCCTTCCAAGGGGAGGCAATTATCTTTGGAAGTACCCAAGAACTCATTTTTATAGCCTAGTCTGCTACAGAGATCACAGGATGGGTTGATGATGGTGATGATGATAGTAATATGATAATAATAGATGCTACCTTTACTTATTCAACCTCTGCTCTGTCTTTTATTAGCTGTGTGACCTTAACACGTTTCTTGAAACTTCTACGTCTCATTCTCCTCATCTGTAAAGTAGGAGTGACAGTAGTACTTACCTTATGTTGTTGTCTGAAAATTAAATGAGATAATCCATGTAAATGTTTAATGCAGTGTCATTATTCTTGTTGTCACTTTTATTATTATCAAAATGTTGCAGGAATATTTTTCTAATCCCCCTTAGTGAGCACTTACTGTGTGATAAGTGTCATGTTAAGTGTTTAATCTCATTTCATTTATAATTCACAGAACCCTATGAAGAGAGTATTATTATCATCCTTAATTTACAGATGAGAAACCAGGATCACAGCATTTTAATAACTTCTCAATTGTCATACTGATAGTCAATATAGGCTTGAACACATTTGTTTGATTCAAAGCCTTCAAAGGGCCTTAATATGAAAATAATGTGATGATGAGAAATCACTGTTAAAAATGCTCTTCTCTTTAAAAATAATTTTATAAGGAGAAAATTTCTATTCTATGCTTCAAATAATTGAGCGATGACCATACTTCATACACCATGACTAACACATTGCCTGTGATTTCACATTGTAATAAATTGGATCTTTCTTGTAACCATCATAAAGTCGACAGTCAACTGGATTTGTCATTAAATGATTCTCGCTATGCCCTTTTGATATGCAAAAGATATAGTCACATTTTTCCTGAGTTACCAAGAAAATATGTAGAATCAGGCACTTATTGTTCACTGGATTAACTCCTATAATTACACTGAAATTAAACTTTATAAACAAGATTTAAAAGCAGTGGAGCAAAAGCAAGGCAAGTGCTCTGCTCATCATGTTCTGAACGCTGTTGAGTGAACCTAATATTGAATTTGAAAATCCCAGTTAAAGCCTTTTTACCCAGCTCTATTGAATTACCTTATGATGACAGAGAGGTTGAGTCATACAGACCATTAAAAACTGTTTCTCATCGAGTATATGCAATTTATTAATATTAGAAGTAAAATTGTATTTAGGCTTATCCTTATTCTATTTAGTGCTTTCTTTCATTATCAAGGAACTCAGTAAACTTGAATTCCATCCTGTAGTTGGAAGACAGGTAATCTTTGAAATCCATACGTGTTATAAAGTTTTTTATGTTGCATTTTCTTGATTTTCCTGGAATCAACTCAAAATTGAAAAGTTTTTCACTCAGTAAATATTTTAGAAATGTAATTTTCTCAGCTTCAGGGAAAGCTGAATATACATCATTTATATTATGTGTGTGAATACACACACATGAAAAACTAAGAGTAAGGCAAGTTTACAATGATTTCTATGTCAGTGGATCACGTTATTATTACTCTTAACAAGAAAAGTAGTGAACAATTAGAAGCAATATAAGGAGAATAGTAGAGATGAGTAAGGGGAAAGGCAATTTTTCTTTCGAAATGGTTCTTACTTATATAGTGTAGTTCCTTTAAATAGCATCCTCATGGCATTTTAAACATGATCTAATTAAAGAAAATATGAAGTAACTTTTTAGGACACATATGCTGAAATCTGTGCCAAAGTAGTTTTGTTAACTGGATTGCAATGCTGTATAGAATACCTACTATTCTAATCTCAGTTTAAAGCACATAGAACAACATTAATTTAAATAAATATTTTATATATGAAATCCATTGCACACAAATTGGATAAACGCAATACTGTTTGAGTTAAAAAAAACCACTGCTTTTTACCCTTAACTCTATGATCTGCTTATACTTTTTTTGTTGGTTCAAAAGAATAGAAAGATGGGTTTTGAATCAGTATAAATTAATTTGATTGATTTGAAAAAAGAGCCCTGCCTCGCTGCATATATTCCAGAGTATATTTTCTCTGCACAGTGTAATTATATTGGTGGGACCTGCATATAAAAATTTGTTATTTTTTTCAACATGAAAAATATCAGTGAGCCATATGGCATCTTCTTACACCATTGCATCTGATTGACAGCTCAATTATAGACCTGGCCTCCTAGTTCTCCCACAAACAGCTTTCTGGGAAATCTAAACCAAATGGGAAGTCAAAGCATAGCAAACTTGTCCTGGGCCTGCTTTTTTAAAAAAAATTCTGTGAAGTCAAATTTATCCATTTTAGTAACCAGGACTGTTTTATTTTCATGGCAGCAGTGAGAAATATCCAGTTCAGTACCACTTATGATATTTTAAATGAAAATAAGTCTCAATTAAAGAATTTGTAAAAGAAGAAAAATAAAACAAATAGGAATTTTAAGATTAATTTGGGAAAACATTAAGTTAGCAATATACATTCAATATTTACATGCTGCTAGGCCACATATGTTTGGCTTTTGGTAGCAGAAGCTTATCAAAAAATCAGAATAGATAATTACTGATTATATGGAAGCTTTGAGAATACCAAGCAGTTTTATGGATGAGGTATGTTTATATATGTCTGTAGAACAAGTATTTAAATTTAAGTTTTAAAAAAATTAAGCTAAAAATATACTAGAATTGTTGCCTCATTTGATATTGCTCAATAAATAGGAAAATATCACAAATATCTTTCAGCATAAATTAAAAAAAGACTTTATGTGCAGTTAATTTTTGGCTGGTTTCATTTTTGTTGTGTTAATAGCATTACCAACTGGCAACAAAGGTCTGTGTAAAATATTTATGGAGTGACTAAAAGTAAAATAAAGAGCAAGTTTTGATGTATTTGCTTGAATAGGTATAGATAGGTGCTTGAATAAGACCCTGATAGACGAGCACGTGGCCTCTTTCAATGTTGTGAACGTGGGCAAACAAACTTCACCTGCAGTTGGAGCCAAGATCACTGGAGAAATGATAATCTACTTTAATCTCTGATTTGAATGAGAATCTGTCCCTGGGGCAGGAAGAGTCACAGAGTGAATGGGCCTCTCTCCAGTGAATTGGTGGCGATCACTTATATAAGTACTGGATAAGGGACACTATTAAAATATTTGTTTTCAAAGTTCCAGGTTTTCAAATATAGCTGTGATGGAAGGTGGCTGACCCATGCTTCAAGGCAGAAGTTTTGGGACCCCTCTACACTCTTAAAAATTATTGAGGACCCCAGACATCTCTTGGTGATACGGGTTATATCTATTGACATTTATCATATTGAAATTAAAACAGAAAAATTTTAAAATATTTATTAAATCAATTTAAAAAAACAGTCTCAAGCCCAATATGTGTTAACAAAAAGAACACGCTTTTTTGATAATAAGGATATTTTTCAAAAGAACATAATTAGTGAGAATAATGACAGCGTTTTACAGTTTTTCGTATCTGGCTTAATAAAAGACGGCCAGATTTTCATATCTGCTTCTGCATTCAAACTGTTGCAATTTGAAATTTTTGTTGAAGTTAATGAAGAAAATCCAGTGTCAGATAGGTAGTTGGAAAAAAGTGGGGCATTTAATAGCTTTTGCATATAATTTTGTATATTCTTCTGTGCCACACTAAAACTTAACAGGTTAGTTCCAAAGTGGAATCTGAAACTGTGTCGAGGAGCTTTTCATATTCAGTTATATTAAAACCCATTGGTCTATCTTGTCCTTGGAATGGATTTTTTTAATCCATGCATGACTTCGTTATGTCCTGCATTGTTCATTTGGAAAATGTTGGTTTCTTAGTTTTGTATATCTCCCAAAAGTAAAACATTTAGTTAAACAACACAAAAAATCTCTTTTGTTAGTATCACCACCAATTTCATCAGAAAATTTTTTTAAGTATAGGGAAGTTATCAAACTTATGGTGGTACAAGTAAGCTTTCCAAAATTCTAATTTTTGCTTGTAAGCTCATATTTTATCATCTGCAACAAATATTGTCAGATTTCCTTGATAGTAGCAGGATCCATTCATTCATTTTTAAGAAATTATTCACAAACATCTGAATAACCAATTTGTCTATCAGTCGGATTTTCAAGTAAACACGGGGATTCATGAGAAAAAAAGTGGCTAGTTCAGCTTGTAACTCAAAATTATTAGCCAAGTGCTTGTCCTTGAGACATCCATGGTACTGAAGCAGGCTGCAGAAAGCTTCAGTTCACTTCCCATTTAGTCAAATAAAACATGAAAAAGACAGGTACCCAAGTGATGAGATTGAATACAATTAATATTTTAATAAAATTTATAACTTTTATTATTGCTCATCCAGGATATTGTTAAGTAAAACCGTCTTCCCCCCACCCCCTCAAATGTGTGAAGAATATGAAGACAACTAGTACAGTTTGGTGCCACCACTCTGAGGTGTGCTAAAAACATAAGCACACCTGTTGCTTTTATACCATTAGCGCAAATGTAAATGCAGTGGAAAATACAAATATTGTCTTGTTATTATGAAAATAATTTTTTAATTCAAGGACCACTAAAAAGGTCCCATAAAATTCTGGGGGTATATAGGCCACATTTTGAAAACTTTTGTTCTAAGGAATATATGTATTTTGCCAACTTAAAGACAGGATTTATGTTTACATTGTTCAGGAATTAGAGAAGTATAGGACTTTTATATTTTGTTTTTCAAGTTTTCATCAAAAAATTTCCTGTACTTAATATACACTGTACAGAGATAAACACACACATATCCTAAACATAGATAGATATTACACACACACATACACTCACTCACACAGAAACGTGATCATAGAAATGTTGTCAGATATGCAGAGAAAATGTAATTTTGGCTCCAACTGATCAGCTATTTCTTATAAATTCCATCACATTGGATATTAGGTAAACCCTACTTTTTAGTTTAATCAAGTAAATATAATATAATGCAATAATTTAATTTTTTAAGGTAATGTGTAGTCTTTTGGAGTAAAAATGCCTAGTCTCTTGAATGTTCGACATCTTTTATGCCTCACTCCAGATGAGCAAGGTATGGCCCAGGAAGATAAGATGCTCCTTTATAGTTTAGATGATACCAGTTGAATCAGTCCTGGCTGGTAGGAGGGCTTCCTGGACTAATGACTTCTGGGGTGTACATAGATGTGAACGGCTAGTTTGGTTGTTTGCTTCCGGTCTCTAGTTCCTCCTCCTTTTTCTCTTTCTCTTTGCCCTCAGGTTATAAATGGTTAAACAGGCCTCTCAAGCCTTTCGTCTCTGTCTCTCCTCAAGCAGTGCATGAAGCCACTGCTGGTTCACACTTTACCTATCTATAATCTGACATTTATCTCTCTCTAATCTTCTACTTATTTCCGCATAATCACACCTGCCCCAAGTTAGAAGTGGCTGGGCGTGGGGCACCTCCTAGAGCTTGCAGCTTTTCATGAGAAGGAATGGTGTAGTGTTAACACATGTTCCTGGGCTTTCCCATACCTGCTGGAAGTTTCCAAGTGCCCCTCCCGGACCCGCTGAGATGTGTCATCCATGTGTGTTGTATTTATGGAGGTACGAGAACCCTGAAGCTGATCCATTGATGTTTCTATCTCTCCCCTCCCCCATTTTTTCTTTATAATTATTCATGTTTTCCCCCCTATTTCTAAGTCATTGGTTCTCAATCAGTGCTAGTACTTCCTCCTTAAAGGGACATATGGAAATGTGGTCATGGGCATGTGGAGGCTCTTATCTGTCACAGTGACTGGAGCATGTTATTGACAGTTACTACCTAGGAGCCAGACACACTAAATATGTTTTAACTATAGGCAATAAAGAATTGCCACTCCAAAAATGCTAGTAGTGCTCTTATGAGAAACACTGCTCTAGATACAAATTCCTTAGGTCCTAGGGAAGGAAGCTTTACAGCTTAACCGTGGTGTCTATGACAGAGGCAGAACTAATTATCTGTCTTCTCACAACCCTCCAGATGGATAGATGCCTTGGGTTGACTGCAAAAAATGTCATGGACCAGAAATACAAAAAAAAAAAAAAAAAAAATACTGCTATCAGTATATGAAATACGTACATACATTAGGCATTTGAATTTGTGATCATGTTTCATATTACCATTGCATAGGGATGACACATTAAACAGAAGAACTAAATATATCGATACCTATGCATATATTTTAAATGTACTGTAGAATTACATTGCTTTCTTGTGGTAACTATCGAGATGGTGCAGGTCCTTATGGATGGACATTGGCATACATTATATAAACAGCCTGTCATTTATGCTCTACAGCAACCTTGCAAGGTTTCCAGAAGAATCCATAAAAAGCTCAAATTATTTTCTTTGATAATTTTGGTCAGCCTTCTCAGTGACGGAGTACTCTAAATGATCTCCTTGCTAGCTTCCAGCTAATGATTTCACCTCCTAAATTGCAAAAATATTTTGATGTTTCCAAAATGTCTTTGCAGTGCTTTTCTATTCACCTCTTTATACTTCATCACTCTGGTTTTTCCTTTCTTAACTCAGTTTACCAACTGACTCTTCACATGTGAAAAAACAGTTTGCCTGTAGAAAAGAGCTAAATAGAGTGTAAATAATTAACTGTGTCCCTTAGATATTTCTGATACTGTTTACTCAGAATATTCCAAACTTTAGTCTTTGTTTAATAAAATACATATTATATGCATGGTAATCATACAAAATTCCTAGAACTCTATTGGTAAACACTGAACTTTGAAATCAGAGGTCTCTACAACTTATCCATATAGTTTTGATTCTTTAAGTCAACGCACAAGATTAAAACAATTGAGATTGGATATTATTCATTGGAATATGTTATATTTGCAAAGGGAGGCCTTCTCCATAACTATCTTACAGTTTCAATTTATTTAATTTTGCCGTATTTTTTGTCTCCAAATACATTCATTAGTGGGCATATGTTATGCCTGGTGAGAGTAACATATTTGAATTGATTTTTTTTTTTTTTTTTGGTAGAGAACTTTTAAGAACTTGTATGATATGGATATTTCTTGAGTTGTGAATTAATTTTGGAGTGATTCAGAATCAGTGGAAGTTTTGGAGATGTTTTAGTTGAGGAAGATGACAATGATGTGTGAGTTAGCACACAAATTACAAATTCCATAACAATATCCAGTACATTGTGTATAAGCTAGATGTGTTCTCCTGCCTCACTGCAGACCTGATGAATTAGCTGTTTTATTGATACCAATATCATGACAGAAACACATATTACCGTTTAGAATTTTTATATTTGATTGATCATCTCTATCCAGTTCTTTTGTAAAATATCAAATTGAAAATAAAAATGACTTTTTTAGAGATTGACTTATTTTTTGATGCTTCTAGAAGCATTTGTTTGTTTTGAGTTAACAATATATATTTTAAAATTTTTCACTATTTACAATTTTGGTGACTATTGGGGTTAATTTGCTTTCACCTTAATATTGATTTATGAGAATTTGAGTAGAAGTGCATTTTAGGGTTCAAAGATACCAATAACCATGTCCAGTGGTTCGTTTTGAGTGTAGTCTGGAATTGTAACATACAGTTGAAATTTTTCATTGATGATGCAGAACTGGAAACCCCTCCCATAGTTTTGTTCTCTGTACTTGTCCAGTAATCTGCAATGAGGCACAGTTTAGATAGTTGATTAGAAAAGTCAGAAAAGTCTTTAAAAACTGACCAAAAAAGGCTATGATTATCTGGCAAAGTTTTTGTGTATTCACCAGAGGAACACAACCCAACTAAAAGGACAGCTGAAATGGTTAAAAGATGAAATCTTAGGTGAGACGGCATGATTAGGTGACTAAGAAACAGTATTTGCTGAGACTTCAACTAAGTAACCGTCTCTGAACAGACGGGCTAGAAGCATTTTCCCTAAGACATATCATGAGCCCTGTCGATCAAGACATCCAGCCATTTTTTGGTGGGGAAAGCTTGATATGTTAATAGGGACTGGAATATTTGAGGATTAGGTGAGATCATATGTGAGGTGAAATATTTTAAAAGTCAGTAAGCTTTTACCATTATTTTTCTCTCCTGGACATAAAACACAAAGGTGTTGTTAATATTCAGTGACTGCTATTTGTATGTTTGACTGAAAAAAGAATGAAGTAGCAAATTCTCAATAGTCACCTCCCTCTGAGTACATTGTAGACACAAATGGAAATCATTTTCCTTATGATTTCAGCCACTATTACAGAGTCTGCCTTCCTTTTAAATCGATTCTTAGATACAGAAAAGCCAGTTGGTCTCTGATTACTGCACACCTGGCACGCTCAACTGCTGTTCTGTCTGGGCATCCAGTGAATCTTATTTATTGCTTGAAACTCTGCTTCAGCACATCCTTAACAATATTTGTTCTCTTTTTCTTGCTTTGCCTTTTAATGGTTCTGCTGTAGCTCACCATAGATCTTAGAAGTCAGAGTATCCTTACCTCACCCATCTACCCATCTTTCCCATCTTTTTATCCCAGTGGGGTTTGAAGTTATATCGGGCTGCCTAACTTCTAATTTTAAGAATAGCCCATCTATTATTGATGAGTCTGTGGTTTGAGTTAGCAAGAACAGTCCTTCCTACCTGTTTTTGGTTGTCAAGGATGTGAATGGATAGAGTTTTAGGAGCCATTCCTATTAATACTTCCTAAGTCGTCTCAAACCACTTCAGACATCTAAGACGCATTTTGTAAAGAAAAAACCAGGGCTTCCCTGGTGGCGCAGTGGTTGAGAATCTGCCTGCCAATGCAGGGGACACGGGTTCGAGCCCTGGTCTGGGAAGATCCCACATGCCGTGGAGCAACTAGGCCCGTGAGCCACAACTACTGAGCCTGCGCGTCTGGAGTCTGTGCTCCACAACAAGAGAGGCCGCGATAGTGAGAGGCCCGCGCACCGCGATGAAGAGTGGTACCTGCTTGCCGCAACTAGAGAAAGCCCTCACACAGAAACGAAGACCCAACACAGCCAAAAATAAATAAACAAATTATTTTTTTAAAAAACCAACAAAAAACAGGGATTAAAAAAACAAAATCTTTTATCAAATGTGTTTACATTAAAAAAATTTCAAATCCATTTACTCCTCCACTTCCTCACTGCTTCTCTAGTCTGAGCTATCAACTCTTGGTATCCATTTAATGCTTTCTTGCTTCCACTCTTGATTTTTACCAAATTCCTATTTGGTAAATAGGCCACATTATGGCATTTAAAAAATTCAAATCACGTAATGCTAGTCCCCCAATTAAAAGCCTTCAATCCATTTTCATTGCACGCAGAATGAAGTTTAAATTCCTTTCCATGGCCTTCAAGGCTTCTGACCTCTCCAACCATTTGTAACTACACGGGCTGCACATTTTGATCTTCTGCTGCCTGTCTCCTATGTCTTATTTAGTATCAGTTATAAGATGAGGGAAGAAAAGAGTACTCCTAATACCTAATACCTCCTCATGTCTCTCCAGCACAGCCATGTAAGCTTCTGGAGGGTAGTGGTCTTGTCTGTAGTGTTCACCATCATATTCGCAGGGCCTAATACAGGTCCTGTCACATAATTGGCACTAATAAATACAGATTATGCAGACAATGACTTAGAGACTTTAATATGCTACTGTGCAATGTAGCAGTTCTCAGAACTCAGGTCTGGAAATATTTGTATATGTAAATTCTCAATTTCCCAAGCCAGAGCTGAGGACATTACCTTTTTGTAGATAGACTAGTTGTGGGACTTGTTTATTACTCTGCCCTAGAATGTTGCAAAGGTATGTCACCTCTTCCTGGCAATTGTTTTCTCCTAGTTTAGATAATCTCCAAGAGCCTTTAAACGTAGGATTACTCATCAGTTATGAGAGAATATATGCTCCAATCCAGTGCTCTTGGACACCCTTCAAATATTTAGAAATGCTAAGAAAATGGAGATTTGTCTGGAAAATATCCAGTTCATTACTCTAGATACACTACATTGTATTCTTTGGTTTTGTTAGGCCATTATTAAGACATTCATTGGGATCATGCCAAATCGGTCTAGTGTAGAATTTTTTTTAACTGAGTTACATTTTGATGTATCTTTGCTGGTCTGTGTGTATGGACTTTATAAGAAAGAGCCTTAAAGCACCCCAACTTTGTGTTTACTGTAAAGATGTTGTTGAGGACGCTATCCACTCCATTACACTGGATTCTCTCTAGGAGGAGCTCCACTACAACATTCTCTTCTTTCTTGGGTAGAAGAATAGTTGTTATCAATTGATTTATTCTGCTTGTGAACATTGGAGTATGGAGGATTTATTCACATATATGTATTTTTAAAACATTATCATTAATATTTATCAAGTGCTTACTATGAGTTAGTTATCTTATAAAAGTATTTTATATGGGTTATCCTATTTCATTCTCACAATAACCCTATGATACAGGTATTGCTATTATTCCTATTTTACAGATGAAGAAACTGAGGCAAGAGAGGATAAATAATTGTCCAAAGTCACACAACTAGAAAGTATTGGAATCAAGTTGTGAACACTGCCTAACTTAAGCAGGCTGCCTCTCAAGTAGATCTAGCTTATTTTCCCAAATTTTACTCTTTTTTTGTCTTATTTTTTATCTGCTTAAGCAATCTTAAATCACTGTGGGAAAATGTGGAATATAATAAAATGAAAAAGTTAGATACCAAGATGTGTTTTCTTATGGGTATTATCTCGTATCACAAAGCTCAAATGAATTTATAGGCAGGAAATCAAGTAGAAAGTATTAGAAAGTGCATCTCCAGCACAGTAAGCTATTTATCAACTATTATTCTCTTCTAGGTGCATATTTCAACCTTGACTGTATTGTAAATTAACATCCATTTTTCTTAGGTTACTTTCTCAAATGACACCCTTAGGAAACCTAACTTGTTATGTTATTAAAGGTTGTGCCTTATAGTACTATATGGAGTCAATTATGATGAATGCCTGGTATTTCTATAGATTTTATTGAAATTAACAAGAACAAACAAGATGTTCTAAGACGTATTAGTAAGCCAATAATCTTTTCAATTTATAACCATGACAAAGGCTTGCATATAACATTTAAGACTTCTTGTTCTTCAGTTTTATTAGTCATAGATTTTAATATGACTAGTAATCCTGGCTTAACCCAATTTGGAATATAAAATTATTGGGTTAAATACATAAATGATGTACTTCAAATTACTGCTAGAAAACTTCCCTAATTTATCAATAAGACATCTGCTATCTAAAATTTTTAGAAGATTTATATACATAAAAATTCCACTAAAAATTCTCACTAGCTACAGTATATTGACTAGTCACCTTTAATGATTAAAAAAAATGCCTAGTCAAAGATCCATTAATTATGTGTAATATCTGACCAGATTACCAACAACAACAAATTAATAAAAGGTAAAATAAATTTTTCTTTATCCCAGTGCCTACTGCCACCATCTTGGTTTATGCTATCACTATGTTTCTCATGTTATTATAAAAGTCTCCTTATTGATTTCCCTGCCTAAAGTTTCACTCTTTGCCAGGGTCCAACACATTCTCCACTTAGCAGTCAGAGAGTTCTTTCTAAAAGGTACATTTGCTTATGTCATTTTCCTGCTTAAAGTCTTTCAGGGGCTCCCCATTCCTCTCAGGACACTTCCTCAGTTCCTTACCAAGGCTCACAAAGTGTTTTAGGATCCAGAGTTCTCTTCTAGTCTTACCTCTCACCTTTTTCCTGTAGCCATCCTAAACTCCCCGTTTCTGAGAATGAGTCTTATTCTCTCCTGCATCTAGGCCTTCACACTCTCCATGTAGAGCAGCTTTCCTCTTCCATTTTCATCTGCCTGACTCTTACGTGTCTTTTAGCTTTTGACCTACGCATTTTCTCTGCTGAATCTAGGTTAGGTGTTCCTCCTTTATTGTCCTGTGGTCTTCTGGGTTTATCCCACCAGCGCTGTTGTCTGCTTACCTGCCTGTCCTTTTCCACAGAAGACTGAAACACATTTTAAAGAGAGGAAGTGTTTCGAGTTCACTATCTTGTTCTCTGCCCTTACTCTAAAGGTCAGCACTTCATAGGCCCTCAGTATTTGCTTTTTCAATAAATGAATGGATTTTATAAATATTATGAGTATAATTTTCTATATTCTCTATAAATATTTTCTTTAAATTTTTCAGATTATTGATATGTCCCCCAGTTGTTCTATCTCAATTTGAGTTCAAATCCCAATTCCCCTCATTTCCAAGTTGTGTGCCTTTGGGCACATTAAACAAAGTCTTAGTGTCTTTCTTTTAAAATCTAGAAAATGGTGGTGCTTACCCAATAGGGCTGCAATGAGTAGAAACTGTGACAAAACATAAAACACTGAACATAGTGCTTGGGACATGCATGTAAGTTCTTCTTATATAAGGTTTTGTTTTGTCTTGTTTTTGTAGCACAAGGGTCATTAACTCTGGCTTTGGGGACAGATGGATGCAAGTTCAAGTCTGGATTGGCTTCTCTTTAGATTATGTGATCTTGCTCTTTGAGAGTCAGTTTTCTCATACATAAAATGAGAATAATAGTCACACGCACCTTAACAGATTTTGTGAGCTTTAAGAAAGATAAGGTAAATAAAACACTTAGTACATTACTTGGCACAGAGCAGAAGCTCCAAAAATGCTAGAAATTGTTAACAAATCTATGTCTCTCACTAGTTAATCACTTCACTGAAGTCACAGATCTTTGTTTCATTTATCTTTGAACTCCTAGCATCATTAGTTTTTTACATTTGTACCTTGCATATAATAATTGGTCTACATATAAAATAAAAATAACCCTGAGAAGAGTAAAACGTTAACTTTTTTGTCCACTTACAGCTTAATGTGACTTAGTGTACCAGTCAGTTGAAATTGGGGTATCTAGAGCTAGAAGCCAGTTGGGCGGGTGTCATTTTGCAATGTGGAGACATTTTTCCAGTGAAGACAAGCCTATCTGATGACACTATCTTTAGAGAAAAGAATGCCAGGAGCTGAGGAAGAAATGCAGCCAGGTGAATTGGGAAAACTTCAAGAAAAAATTTAACCTAATTCTCAATTTTAGCTATGATTAGCCTTAGGGGATAATTGCAGTGTTAATCCAAGGAAATAGAAAAAAGGAATTTTGTAAGTGGGCCAGTTTTGCATGGTATTACTTGATGACAGGAATTCCTTAGAATAAGATAGTTTGGTAAATAGGCCCTGGTATGTTTTTCAGAGCTGAGGTTTATTTGAATAGACTAGACAATATGCCCGGGAGGCTGTGCATTAATTAGTAAGCTATTAGTGTTAAATTGTTGCTAATTTGGGTTTTGTAATTGAAAGGACCTAGAAAACTACAGAGTGATGTTGACAGCACTTTGGGACAGAAGGAAATTTGAAGAAGCTCTTCTATATCTTTCACTAAGAGACAGGGGTTTTTTCACTTAAATAACTGTTATTTGAACTTCCTGTCACCCTTTAAAAATTATAATTAAATGTGATATAGGACTAAGTAAAAGTTCTTTTCAAAGTTCAGCTTTGAATATACCACCCATTGATGCCTAAGAGTGCTAAATATTTTCAAAAAGTGTAATCAGTTAAAAACAGAAGATTTTGTCAGTTTAACATCACTCATACAAAAAATAATTCTTAAATTTAACTGTGAATTTATAGAGGATAAACCCAATGACTCAGTATGAACATACAATTTAAAAATCAACCTTATGGCTATAATCCTTGACATATAATAAAACTGAAGGTAAATTCTACTTCCAAATTCTACTTCCAGAGTGATAGTGTGAGGAGGTCTGTGGACTGTGTCCAAGGAAACAATCATAACTGGTGAGATTTACTTTAAAAAGCCAACAATTTAAAGTCTCTGGAAATTGTCCTAAGTGCATAAAGAAAATGGAGAAATACTTATTCAAGAAAATCTACTAAATCTCTGCAAAAAGAGTGATAGTCTATGGCACTTGAGCCAAACCCTTCCTTCCCCATCCCACCAAAGCTGGGTGTGATGGAGGCTCCGGTCTGGACAGGTGTGGCCAAGAACATGGGGGCTCTTTCTGCTCCCATTTCCTAGTCTAGACTGTGGAATCTCTCCAGGAAAGGCAGGCCACTGGTATTTCCCATCACCCTCACCTCCATGTTGCAGAGGGTGAATTCCAGGACAGTGTGGCCAAGAGTCAGGAGCTCCCTTCCTCCACCGCGTCCCCACTCACAGTGGGGAGACTCTATCCCAGGTGGGGCTGTGCAGCAGGCTGGGAACACTGGGGCCTCGATCTCCCCTGCCACAGCTCACAGGTAGGGTGGAAGTCCCATGTTGAGAGATAGAAGCCTAGAAGAATGAAGGCTACTACCCCTGCCCAGTGCCTGATCCTAAAGCAAAGGGGTCACTCAGAGAGAATCAGGCCACCGTCCTTGCTCCCCAGCTCTGGAGCAGAAGCTCAGAAAGGCAGTCCATAAGAGAGCTCCAAGGCTGCCCCCAAAGGAACTGACTTTATTTGTAACAGAGTGTGGGGAAATCCAAGCCTAGGGGTACCCGGAAAAAGCAATGGGGATTTTGAAGGTGAGTAATTAAGAGGAGGCTGGTGGCTCCACAAGAGCAAATATACTTGCTGGTGGGAATGTAAGATGGTGAAGCTACTTTGGAAAATTATCTGGCAACTGAAAAGGTTAGACATAGAAGTTACCCTTATGACTCAGCAGTTTCACTCTTAGTTATGTAAGAAGAGAAAGGAAAACATACGTCCACACAAAATTTTGTACATGAATAGTCATACCATTATTCATAATAGACAAAAAGTGGGAACAACACAGATGTTCATTAACTGATGAATGGATACATCAAAGTGGTATATCCATACAATGGAATATTATTCAACAAGAATACAGAATGGAATATTGACACATGCTGTTACCTTAAAAATATGCTAAGTGAAAGAAGTCAGTCACAAAAGACCACATATTGTACGATTCTATTTGCAGGAAATGTCCAGAATAGGGCAGTCAAGAGATTAGAGCCAGAAAATGGACTAGTGTTTGCCTAGGGATTGGAAGGGGTTGGGAGAAATGGAGATTGACTACTAATGAGTATGGGATTTCTTTTAGGATGATAAAAATGTTCTAAAATTGATTGTGGTGATGGTTGCACAACTCTGTGAATATACTAGAAACCATTGAAGTGTATTCATTAAGTTCATGAATTGTAAATTATGTGAATTATATCTCAAAAAGATGTTATGAAAAAGAAATTAAAACTTATTCTAACAGAAAAATAGGCTCAAATGGCTGTTTTGCTTTTCATCACCTGGTCAATAATCAATTGAATGGCCACACCCCTGTGTCCTGTAACAAGTCACACTGTTGATTGAAGACAATTTTAAAATTTATATATATATATATAAAATCATCATATTGTACACCTTAAACTTACACAATGTCTTATGTCAACTGTCTCTCAGTAAAGCTGGAACAAAAATAAATTCCAGGGTGGGGGGATTACTGGATTTTTTCAGTGGTAAACTATGCATTGCTTAGAGCACGTCTTTCTGGGTTATTTGATTATGTGGGATTTGTGCCTTTCACTTTCTTTGAGCTATTGTTTCAAACTCTGTAACTTGTAGAAAACTAATAAGGCAAATAATTCTTGCTCATGGAAACGCAAATTTTGTATGGTGGAAAGTAATTTATTACTGCCCTCTGGTCATTTACCAGTTTTGTCATTTTTGCCTTTATTAGTAAATTCATGTCAACTTTCCTGATGGGCTTATATATATGTCTGGTCTTCGATTCTCCTTTGAACTGGTAATATCTTTCTGGTTCTCTCATTAATTACAGAGTTAAGTAAAATCTTTGACAAATGTTTTTACACCTGTATGAGAGTCATGAATTTACTATTTAAAAATTATCCTTTAACAGCAGTTATATGACTACACACAATTGCCAAAACTCATCAGATTGTACACCTAAAATGGCTGCATTTTATTTTATGTAAACTATACCCCAATAAAACTGGAGATACACTGACTTCAGAGAAATCCTGTGGAAAAGTGAATTGTTCAGGGCTTGCCTTGGCATCTCTGTAGCATTTGCTGGCTATTAAAACAGCTGGTTGTCATGACTCTGGCCTCTGCAATATTTTCCTCTGCTTCTGAACATTCCTCGTTAGTAGTCTCTTCATGTGACCTGACTTCCATCACGCATTCCTTTAATATCAGAATTATTCAAGAATCTCTCTCTTAGGTCATTTTCTTACTCTAGACACTTTCCCTGGATGATCTCATTCCTTCTTCAATATATTGAAGTTGACTATTCTCAAACTCAAATGAAGTCATCCTGCTAGTAACGGATGCTTACTGAGAATTTTTATGTTCCCTATACTCTCCTATGAATTTTATAGGAGATTAGGGAATTAACTCGCCATGACCTGAATAACTCAGAGGAACATCTATCATTCACTGCCACTTTATCAGTGAGGAATCTGAGGCCTAGAATGTTTAAGTAGCCCCTTTAAAGTCACAGAGCAAATGACTGAGGAAGCCTCAGTTTAAATACAGGTAGTTTTGTGCCCAGATGTCTAACCACTATACCATACTGTGTCCCTTCACCTTTCCTGGAATCCCAACCTACTCTTTTACTATTTTCAAGTATCTTTAACATAGCTGTTATCTTGGTTTTATTTAAATTCAGCTAAATTAGTCAACTATAGAAATACAAAACTTCTGTAATATTTCCCAATTGTAGAATGTATCTTTTTCCAGTGAAAAAAATTATTGTCCAAAGGATGGCTTATTTCCGTGGCAACAGATTTTTTTTCATTGAAGTATAGAAATAAACTATTAAACCAAGTTCTTGATCTTTGTTTAGTTACCCAGACTCTTTCTCTATTGTATTTTGTACAAATTAACTTACAGAAATATAACAATCATGGTTGTAGACACATCATTTACACTGACCCCAATTTCAATCATGTTTTGCTCCTTAATCCAACAGGATGATAAAAACTGTAACTTTTATGGCAATGAGGATTTTATGAACTGTTACTAATTATTTGTGTCAGAAGTGCATTATGCACTAAAATTTCCAGGGAAATACAAATTAGACCCTACTACTTAACATTTGTACAGTGTAGTATGATAGTTCCTTTTATTGCATTCAGAAGCTTCATGTCACCTAGCTTCCATGTCTCAGTGCCATCTGTTGAGGTTTTTGCAGAATTATGTAGTGAACACTTCAGGCCAGAAGAACTAAGCAGAAGTTCTGGCACTACCGTTTCCTTGATATTGGAAGGAGGCAAATTATTTAGCATATCTCAGCTTGGTGTTGTTACGAAACCAAGCTTGAGTCTGCTCACCCGATGTGCGGCGAAGCCAATCTACTGACACCACAACTGTGGTGAAGGAAAGTACAGCATTTATTTCAAGGCACCAAGCAAGGTCGCTCGTGCTCAAAAGACCTGAAGTCCCCAAATGACTTTTAGGGAAGGGTTTTTAAAGACAGTATGAGGAAGAGGGTCACAAAGTGTGTGATCAGCTCATGCACATTTGATTCTCTGATTTGTTGATGGTGAGGTAACAGAGTGATGTTTCCGGAATCTCAATCATCAAACTTATGGTTCCAACTGGTCTGGGGTCTACATGCTGGTGGTCAGCATGTAGTTAACTTCTTCCACCTGGTGGGGGGTTTTAGTGTCTGCAAAACAACTCAAGGATATGGATCAGGGTATTATCTACAGCCATTAAGGAGAAACTAAAAGTCCTTGACTTTGTTTTATAGCTAAACTATTATTATTTTGCCTTGCTTGACTGTTTTCTTTTGTTTCTGCATTTTTTCACTTTTCGGATGAAAGTTTTCTTTTTGGAACTCAGGGAAGGCCTAGAAGGTTAATGCTTTTTTACAAACAAGAGGCGGGGGTACATGAGATGGGGGTGTCTCTCCCTGGTGCCCTGCAGGGTCCTGCTGGGTTTCAGTGTCATAACTATTGACTAGGAACTTTATCTTTTCTGTTCTTTCACTGGAGTCAAGATTAGGAGCAGGTGACATTCAGACATGAAAGCTGTAAAGGGCAGCCACTAATTTAGGTATTCGAACCAGTCCTCTCTGTTATTTTTTAACTGAGTGAGACTGATGGAAATATAAGTTAACCAATAGGGACAATGGGAGGAATTTTGTATATCATCAAATTGCAAATTATTAAGACAACTAATATTATTGACTTTCTACTCTGCCAAGCCCTTTTGTCTTGAGTGTTTTAGATATACTTTCTCATATAAACCTTAGAAAAAGTTTTTGAAAACTTACCACTAACTCCATTTTGAACTCTGAGAGAGGTGATATATAGTAGTGTTGAGCATGTAGATTCTGGAATCATACTTCCTGAGTTCAAATCCTGGATATGCCATGTACAGCTGTGTGACCATATCCAAGTTACTCACTCTTCAGTGCTTCAGATTCTTCATCTGTGAGATTTTAATAATTATAACTTATAAAGTTTTAATGAGAATCAAATAAATTAATACATGAAAAGTGCTTAGGACAGAGTCTGGCATGAAGTACCCAGTCAAGTTATCCATTTATTATTATTATTATTATTTATTAATTAATGAATTCACTGTGTCACAGAGAAGTGAAATGACTTGTCACTTTGTTGGCACTTGGTTAGAACATGTTTTAAACCCAGATTCACTGATTCCAAGTATGTATTATTTCCATAATCTCATAATTCATTGTTATCTTACAGTGGTATTTACTATATATAGTATAGTGGGAAGAAAATGTAGAAATGGATGAGTTTGTTTTTAGCATTACCCTTTTTCTGACCCCCCCCAAAAGTGTTCCAAATAGTTAAAAGAATGAAAATGTTTCATGGGCTGAAACAGTTGGAAAATGCTGCTCATGAAGAGAAATGTCTATTGTGCTAAGAATTGGTAAAATGACTTAATGACCTTATATGAGATTTAAATCATGTGGTGCAAGGATGGAACCCAATGACAGCTTATTTTGTGTGCTCTACATGCAGCGCACATGTTTACTGCATACCTTGATTACATTAAAAGCATATGAGTAACCCAGAATATTTGGTTACTAGAATTCCTGAACCCACAGTGGTGATGATTCATCCAGATTCTGCATCTTAGTACTTTCTCCTGAAACAATATATTTCACCCTCCTACAAGAGGTCTAGTATCCAGGGGAAACATTTTCTTTAGTATGTCACAGGCTTGACTGGAGGAGAGAATTACACAGGTTAAGAACTGACTGTCTTTGAAGGTGGTATGAACAGAAAATTAGCATTGCTGACTGAATGTTAGGAGAATGTAGGGGCAACAAAGAAACATGAGGGAAGGAAACTTCCATTAATAAAAAAGATATTATCTTCTATGATAATATACCTCATAATCCTCTTAGAAAGACAGGGGTTTGGTGGAAAGAATAAGATAGTCAGAATTCTCACAGTAAATTCAATACCAAGGGATGGCGATATGACATCCAAGAGAAGTACATGCTGAATATTTTCAGATTTGTTTCCAGGCAACATGATAATGTGTAATGTAAGCACAGCTTCATCAGATCTGATGAAAATATTCAATTCCTTGCCACCCTTTCTATGAACAAAATATATCTCCAGATAGATATTTATCTCTAAATTAAATTCTTTGCCCCCTTTTCCATGAACAAGATCTTGGATCTATGTCTTCACCAATGTGGCATCTCAAATGACCTTCTCTGAAGGAGAGTAGGTCAGCATTTAGTTAGTCAGAGTGAGCCTCAGTGATGGAGTGTAGAAATTGATCCTTCATAGGGTGGGCTATGGGTGTTAAGGGGAGATTGGACTTTGTATATTTCAAGTGGCTTCAGGGTAGCAGTTGTCTCTAATGGACCCACTGGAGTTCTTCTAGTGAATGTGATTGATGTGGCATTTAGATGCTTGTATATTTGGGAGCTTTCAGAACAAATCAGCATGACCAGTTGCCAACTTGACTTTGGAGATTTCATCAATAATTACATTCTTATGAAGGGCTGATGCTTCCTATACAACTGGGAAATTGCATCATCAAATCTAGTGCTCATTAATATATTTGACTTGCCAAATATGTCGGAGGGATTCCTTGAAGCATAACTGAATAATTACACGTTGGAATTTGGCTGGTGGTGTTTCCATTTCTCTAGTCATTGGTAATAATCCACTCTCTGGGCTATAAGGCACTGCCCACAGGTAGGAGGTACTAAAAGTGATATAAGCAATAGGCTCACTTGAAGTGGTAACTAAAGAGGGTGAGCACTGTTGATGGAATAAATAAGCCACAGTCATTCTATATTGTAGGTGCATGTTTTTAATAAAATTTAGATCTTTGGAAAGCTCTGAATATTTATATTTGCTATATCACATTAGATATTTTCCTAGGCATTTTCAGATTATTTTCCCTAGGGATTTCTGTTTGGCTCACAGTTTTTGCCAGTTTTCAACTCCAGAGAGTTAGCTATCGTTAGGAGGTTGGTATGATTCCTTCTAAACTTTGCTCTGTAGATTAACAATCACACGTGTGCACACACACATACACACATACACATGTACTGTTTTGTTTTCACATAAATGGGCCCATGCTTTACCCACTGTTCTAATATTTGCTTTCCTCACTAACATATTTTGGACATATTTCCATTTCAATGTATGTGTGTTTATAGTATAATCTGATAGATGCATAGTACTGCATTGCAGGGAGATACACATTTTAAAATAGGGCTCATTTTACTTAGAGTTAGAAAAATACATTTTGAGCCAATGGATGCAAAAGTATCAATATAATATAACAAAACAATACTGTTTCACATAATCAAGAACAGGGGAACAGTGCTGTGGTCCTAAGAGCAAGCTGGATGCAAGGACATGAGTAATATTGTACTCCACACTCATGGCTTTTATCTTCTTCATAATCCTTTCCCCACCCCATTTCCCTGCAGAATGGCTCACTTTGACTATATAGCCCACAAGGCAGAAAGTACTTACAATAATAGAACTCAAATATGCACATTATAATTGCACATGCACAGACTTTGACTTTTTACTCTCAGTTATGATTCTAAATTCCAAAGGAAAGCTCCAGTTTGGGCCAAGTGGGGCCACCCCTGGTCCAATCAACTTAGATGAAGGAGGGTACCATCATTGTGTGAAGTGGCTGCTAGAATTCTTTTGCTATTTCCAGGTAGATGAGTAAAGAATTGGTCCTAGGAAATAAAATGATGGACAAGCGACTCAGCGAGAGATTAATATAATATTTATTTATCCAATTCACAATTGTTAGGCATTTAGGTTCAAATATTTTTTATTATAAATAATGCTACAATAAGTATCTGTAAATATAACTTTGCACATTTATGTAACTCAATATTTAAGAAAAGTTTTGGAAATTGAAATAATAAGTCAATGGCATGCATATTTTACAATTTTATAGTGACAAAGTTTAGACCAGTTTAGATTCCCATCAATAGTAAATGAATATGAATTAGGGGGTTTCTCTGCAAGCTCATCAATATCGAGCATTATCAATCTTCAAAAAGTGTTTGCCTACTTAGGTGGTAAAGATATCTTGGTAAAAGTAAAATAAGTCTTGTTTTAATCAAATGTTGTTAGCTATTAAACATTGTGAAGTTTATGTATTTCAGTGCTGAAATAGGGTCTCTCAATATAAAAGAATTTAAAGTCAGCCCTTCCATCTATTCAACTCTCCTGCTTTATATCCCAGTGGAATCAGCCTACGCTTCCCAAGACTGAATTTCCTAGGAAACCATGACTAATTCCTAATTTGGAAGCTTACACACTAAACATAGCAGCCCCTCTTCTATCAGCACTCCTCCCGCCCTAAGCTTTGCTAACTCACCCTAAGCTTTGCTAACTCCCTTGTACATTTACCTTTCTCATTAAATTGTTTGCTCCTTTTAAGACAGAAATTATATTTCATTCACCTTTATAACTTTTTCAAACCCAATGTCTAGCCCAATGACAATATGTATTTGTTATGTAAACTGATTGCCTATGTGCCTCGGGCTGGTGGACTTTCAGGAGATCTGGGTCTTTACTTTGGCCACTATACCAAGCTCTATGGCAGGCTTCTTCTCAGGACCATAGTTTTCCTACACACACAATCACAAAGTTCAACTAGATAATCACCAAAGTTTTTTTTTTTTTTTTTTTTAACCTAAGATTCTATAATAATACTTTGCTTTTTTAATTACATGCAAAAATTTTCTGTATTTACAAAATAACAGAATTTATGTAATATGTTGTCTAACCTCAAATTTCCATCTAACAAATCTACAGAATTTAATTCAAAGGTGTATTACTTACAGAATGGAATATTTTAGTTAGTTGTCACTCTCTGCAGTGTGTTAGCCCCATCTAGTGAATGGTTAATGAATTCTCAAAAGCCAGTAGCATGTGAACATTTTTAAAGCTGCTGCTGAATCATCTGTCATCTTGTTTCCAGTCTTTGAGCCTTTGCTATTTCAGATCTAACTAAGGTTGGAAGAGGAATTGATTGTGAGAATAGCTTGGGAAATATTTGAATGCCTTTGTAGAACAGATTTATTTTAAGACTGAAGCAATATAAAGAGTTGTGATCTATTTCTCAATCCCCAACTTCCTTTCAATGCTGGTTTTAATTTTTACCAGATAAATAAATGTACATAGTTTAAATAGTTGTATAATTGTATAAGATTAGATACAGAAAACAGAAATTGCCTGCTGCTTTTTCCCTAAAGCAATTACACATACCTAATTTTAGTTGATTTTTAAGATTTACTTCCATGCCTTAAATAACATATTTATTGTGACTCCTCAATTTTTTTTCTGTTTTAGCATTAGAGAAGAAGAGGAGTTAACTCTCTGTCCTTTCCGAGGACATATCACATATGCCAAGACGGATAATATATGCTGAGACAATTAACCCTGGATAATTTTCCTTTTCTGCTCACCTTTTTTTCCCAGGAGTAGTCATGTTTTATCATTTGCATGGTTTTCTATGTATTTGTCACAAACTCAGCCTCAAATTTGTTGCCTATTAAAAATCAAGGCTGTGGACACATAAGTATTTTATTTATTCTATCTTCCTGAAAAAGATTTTCCTGGGACCTTCAGACTTGTTCAACCTGGTTTGGTTTCTTCTTCTTGCCCATGTTGGGGCTCCTGTTTCCTGTATCATATGTTTCCTCTCTCTTGCTTAACTCGTATTTTGATGAAACATACCCCTCAAGTGCCTGGGAAATGTATTTTTGAGACTTTGTGTGGTGGATATAGTGAATTGTCACTCAGCATTAATTATAAACTTTTTTTGGTGTGGCTTCAGTCTGGAAAGCTAGAAACTACATTGCCCAAATTTCCTCATAGTAGGGTCCTAGAAGAGCTGTAGTTTGTGCCAGTGAGATATTCACACAGGTTTTGAAGGTGTAAGTGAGGAAGGTGCCAAGCTTTGCTGGCAAGCATCCCTGTGGACAGGTGTCTTTTGATCATGGAAGCTCCTCAGTGTGCTGGCTTTTGGGTACCAGAGGAATCAGCAGTCTCTTTGGTGCCCTGGATTGGCCGCAAAGCTCTCAAACTCACTCCTGAATGCCCAACCTAGGGTCTGTTTCTTCAGTCATTTAACACCCTGCAATATGGCTTAAAACTAACTGGGGTGGATTCTGCTTTTTGCATTGTACCTTGAATAATAAATCTTACATGTACTAGCTTGGTTAGATATAGAATTCTAAATTTGCAATAATCTTTGTTTACATTTCTAGTGTTTCTGCTATGAAATATGAAGTCATCTTAGTCTCTGATCTAAAAAAGAGTATGTGACTTTTTCTCCCCTTTCTCTGGAAGCTAAGGGAAATTATTCTTTGTCTCTAGTGTTTTGAAAATTCAAGATAATATAACCAAGGTTGTCTATTTCCATCCATCATGTGTGCTCTTGTTAGGTCCTTTCAATGTGGAAACTTATGTCTTTATTTGCTGGAAAATCTCTTAATTGCTTTAGTAATTATTTTCTTTCTCTGGTGTTCCTCTGTTCTTTTATTTTGGAACTGCTATTTTTTTTTTTTTTTTTTTTTGGTTATTGAACTCTTTGGACTGGTCCTCTAACTTAGTTTTATCTTTTTCTCTCTCATTTTTCATCTCCCCTTTAAAGTTTTTCTTCATAGGAGACATCGTAAATTTTACCTTGTAACTCACGTTATTAAGATTTTTAAAATGTCTATTACATTTTTTAATTTTAAGAGCACTTTTTAAAAATGATCACATCGTTCCATTTTGATAGCATCCTGTTCTAATTTTATTACTATAATATTTTCTTTTCTCTTTAATATATACATATTATCTCTGCACAGTCCCTGTTTCATTTAAATTGCTTTTTTTCTGCCTTTTGATTTTGCCTCGATCTTTTAGTAGAGGTTTCCCTTATGTGTCTGATAATCTTTGGTGGCTGCTCATAAGTAACACTGAGGAGCTTGAAGGTCACACTGAGAATACGGTTGGGTTTGTCCACTGTGAGCTTCACTGCAGGATGCTCTCTGGCAGGGCTGCTTAGCCACAGTGTGTATATTCCTCAAAGCAGAAGCTTCCTATTTCCCTCTTAGAGGGCAAAGGCCTAAGCGTCAGCATTCTGGGATATACAAGAAGCAAGTGGGTCAGAGTTCCAGTACCCTGCATGTGTTCTGAAATAAGGAGATTAAAACAGCAACCCTGTCCTGAAAGACCCCATGTGTTCCCTAATACACAGGAACTCTATTTTACTATTGCAAAGGGTAAAACTTTAGTTTTTGCTACTGTGAGGGAGGGAATCTGGAGATTTGAGTGTTTCTTTTTTTTTTTTTTTTTTTTTTAAACATCTTTATTGAAGTATAATTGCTTTACAATGGTGTGCTAGCTTCTGCTTTACAACAAAGTGAATCAGTTACACATATACATATGTTGCCATATCTCTTCCCTCTTGCATCTCCCTCCCTCCCACCCTCCCTATCCCACCCCTCTAGGTGGTCACAAAGCACCGAGCTGATCTCCCTGTGCTATGCGGCTGCTTCCCACTAGTTATCTATTTTACATTTGGTAGTGTATATATGTCCATGACACTCTCTCACCCTGTCACATCTCACCCCTCCCCCTCCCCATATCCTCAAGTCCATTCTCTAGTAGGTCTGTGTCTTTATTCCCATCTTGCCACTAGGTTCTTCATGACCTCTTTTTTTTTTTTTCCCTTAGATTCCATATATATGTGTTAGCATACTGTATTTCTTTTTCTCTTTCTGACTTACTTCACTCTGTATGACAGACTCTAACTCCATCCACCTCATTACAAACACCTCCATTTCATTTCTTTTTATGGCTGAGTAATATTCCATTGTATATATGTGCCACATCTTCTTTATCCATTCATCCGATGATGGACACCTAGGTTGCTTCCATGTCCTGGCTATTGTAAACAGAGCTGCAATGAATATTTTGGTACATGACTCTTTTTGAACTATGGTTTTCTCAGGGTATATGCCCAGTAGTGGGATGGCTGGGTCGTATGGTAGTTCTATTTTTAGTTTTTTAAGGAACCTCCATACTGTTCTCCATAGTGGCTGTATCAATTTACATTCCCACCAACAGTGCAAGAGTGTTCCCTTTTCTCCACACCCTCTCCAGCATTTATTGTTTCTAGATTTTTTGATGATGGCCATTCTGACCGGTGTGAGATGATACCTCATTGTAGTTTTGATTTGCATTTCTCTAATGATTAATGATGTTGAGCATTCTTTCATGTGTCTGTTGGCAATCTGTATCTCTTCTTTGGAGAAATGTCTATTTAGGTCTTCTGCCCATTTTTGGATTGGGTTGTTTGTTTTTTTGTTATTGAGCTGCATGAGCTGCTTGTAAATCTTGGAGATTAATCCTTTGTCCGTTGCTTCATTTGCAAATATTTTCTCCCATTCTGAGGGTTGTCTTTTGGTCTTGTTTATGGTTTCCTTTGCTGTGCAAAAGCTTTTAAGTTTCATTAGGTCCCATTTGTTTATTTGTGTTTTTATTTCCATTTCTCTAGGACCTGGGTCAAAAAGGATCTTGCTGTGACTTATGTCATACAGTGTTCTGCCTATGTCTTCCTCTAAGAGTTTGATAGTGTCTGGCCTTACACTTAGGTCTTTAATCCATTTTGAGTTTATTTTTGTGTATGGTGTTAGGGAGTGTTCTAATTTCATACTTTTACATGTACCTGTCCAATTTTCCCAGCACCACTTATTGAAGAGGCTGTCTTTTCTCCACTGTATATGCTTGCCTCCTTTATCAAAGATAAGGTGACCATATGTGCGTGGGCTTATCTCTGGGCTTTCTATCCTGTTCCATTGATCTATATTTCTGTTTTTGTGCCAGTACCAAACTGTCTTGATTACTGTAGCTTTGTAATATAGTCTGAAGTCAGGGAGCCTGATTCCTCCAGCTCCATTTTTCGTTCTCAAGATTGCTTTGGCTATTCGGGGTCTTTTGTGTTTCCATACAAATTGTGAAATTTTTTGTTCTAGTTCTGTGAAAAATGCCAGTGGTAGTTTGATAGGGATTGCATTGAATCTGTAGATTGCTTTGGGTAGCAGAGTCATTTTCACAATGTTTATTCTTCCAATCCAAGAACATGGTATATCTCTCCATCTATTTGTATCATCTTTAATTTCTTTCATCAGTGTCCTATAATTTTCTGCATACAGGTCTTTTGTCTCCTTAGGTAGGTTTATTCCTAGGTATTTTATTCTTTTTGTTGCAATGGTAAACGGGAGTGTTTTCTTAATTTCACTTTCAGATTTTTCATCATTAGTATACAGGAATGCAAGAGATTTCTGTGCATTAATTTTGTATCCTGCTACTTTACCAAATTCATTGATTAGCTCTAGTAGTTTTCTGGTAGCATCTCTTGGATTCTCTATGTATAGTATCATGTCATCTGCAAACAGTGACAGCTTTACTTCTTCTTTTCCAATTTGGATTCCTTTTATTTCTTTTTCGTCTCTGATTGCTGTGGCTAACACTTCCAAAACTATGTTGAATAATAGTGGTGAGAGTGGGCAACCTTGTCTTGTTCCTGATCTTAGTGGAAATGGTTTCAGTGTTTCACCATTGAGGACAATGTTGGCTGTGGGTTTGTCATATACGGCCTTTATTATGTTGAGGAAAGTTCCCTCTATGCCTACTTTCTGCAGGACTTTTATCATAAATGGGTGTTGAATTTTGTCGAAAGCTTTCTCTGCATCTATTGAGATGATCATATGGTTTTTCTCCTTCAATTTGTTAATATGATGTATCACGTTGATTGATTTGCGTATATTGAAGAATCCTTGCATTCCTGGAATAAACCCCACTTGATCATGGTGTATGATCCTTTTAATGTGCTGTTGGATTCTGTTTGCTAGTATTTTGTTGAGGATTTTTGCATCTATGTTCATCAGTGATATTGGCCTGTAGTTTTCTTTCTTTGTGACATCTTTGCCTGGTTTTGGTATCAGGGTGATGGTGGCCTCGTAGAATGAGTTGGGGAGTGTTCCTCCCTCTGCAATATTTTGGAAGAGTTTGAGAAGGATAGGTGTTAGCTCTTCTCTAAATGTTTGATAGAATTCGCCTGTGAAGCCATCTGGTCCTGGGCTTTTGTGTGTTGGAAGATTTTTAATCACAGTTTCAATTTCAGTGCTTGTGATTGGTCTGTTCATATTTTCTATTTCTTCCTGGTTCAGTCTCGGCAGGTTGTGCATTTCTAAGAATCTGTCCATTTCTTCCAGGTTGTCCATTTTATTAGCATAGAGTTGCTTGTAGTAATCTCTTATGATCGTTTGTATTTCTGCAGTGTCAGTGGTTACTTCTCCTTTTTCATTTCTAATTCTATTAATTTGAGTCTTCTCCTTTTTTCTCTTGATGAGTCTGGCTAATGGTTTATCAATTTTGTTTATCTTCTCAAAGAACCAGCTTTTAGTTTCATTGATTTTTGCTATTGTTTCCTTCATTTCTTTTTCATTTATTTCTGATCTGATCTTTATGATTTCTTTCCTTCTGCTAGCTTTGGGGTTTTTTTGTTCTTCTTTCTCTAATTGCTTTAGGTGCAAGGTTAGGTTGTTTATTCGAGATGTTTCCTGTTTCTTGATGTAGGCTTGTATTGCTATAAACTTCCCTCTTAGAACTGCTTTTGCTGCATCCCATAGGTTTTGGATCGTCGTGTCTCCATTGTCATTTGTTTCTAGGTATTTTTTGATTTCCCCTTTGATTTCTTCAGTGATCACTTCGTTATTAAGTAGTGTATTGTGTAGCCTCCATGTGTTTGTATTTTTTACAGATCTTTTCCTGTAATTGATATCTAGTCTCATAGCGTTGTGGTCGGAAAAGATACTTGATACGATTTCAATTTTCTTAAATTTACCAAGGCTTGATTTGTGACCCAAGATATGATCTATCCTGGAGAATGTTCCATGAGCACTTGAGAAAAATGTGTATTCTGTTGTTTTTGGGTGGAATGTCCTATAAATATCAATTAAGTCCATCTTGTTTAATGTATCATTTAAAGCTTGTGTTTCCTTATTTATTTTCATTTTGGATGATCTGTCCATTGGTGAAAGTGGGGTGTTAAAGTCCCCTACTATGATTGTGTTACTGTCGATTTCCCCTTTTATGGCTGTTAGTATTTGCCTTATGTATTGAGGTGCTCCTATGTTGGGTGCATAAATATTTACAATTGTTATACCTTCCTCTTGGATCGATCCCTTGATCATTATATAGTGTCCATCTTTGTCTCTTGTAATTGTCTTTATTTTAAAGTCTATTTTGTCTGATATGAGAATTGCTACTCCAGCTTTCTTTTGATTTCCATTTGCATGGAATATCTTTTTCCATCCCCTCACTTTCAGTCTGTATGTGTCTCTAGGTCTGAAGTGGGTCTCTTGTAGACAGCATATATATGGGTCTTGTTTTTGTATCCATTCAGCCAGTCTGTGTCTTTTGGTGGGAGCATTTAATCCATTTACATTTAAGGTAATTATCGATATGTATGTTCCTATTCCCATTTTCTTAAATGTTTTGGGTTTGTTATTGTAGGTGTTTTCCTTCTCTTGTGTTTCTTGCCTAGAGAAGTTCCTTTAGCATTTGTTGTAAAGCTGGTTTGGTGGTGCTGAACTCTCTCAGCTTTTGCTTGTCTGTAAAGGTTTTAATTTCTCCATCAAATCTGAATGAGATCCTTGCTGGGTAGAGTAATCTTGGTTGTAGGTTTTTCTCCTTCATCACTTTAAGTATATCCTGCCACTCCCTTCTGGCTTGCAGCGTTTCTGCTGAAAGATCAGCTGTTAACCTTATGGGGATGCCCTTGTGTGTTATCTGTTGTTTTTCCCTTGCTGCTTTTAATATGTTTTCTTTATATTTAATTTTTGATAGTTTGATTAATATGTGTCTTGGTGTGTTTCTCCTTGGATTTATCCTGTATGGGACTCTCTGTGCTTCCAGGACTTGATTAACTATTTCCTTTCCCATATTAGGGAAGTTTTCAACTATAATCTCTTCAAATATTTTCTCAGTCCCTTTCTTTTTCTCTTCTTCTTCTGGGACCCCTATAATTCGAATGTTGGTGCGTTTAATGTTGTCCCAGAGGTCTCTGAGACTGTCCTCAGTTCTTTTCATTCTTTTTTCTTTATTCTGCTCTGCAGTAGTTATTTCCACCATTTTATCTTCCAGGTCACTTATCCGTTCTTCTGCCTCAGTTATTCTGCTATTGATCCCATCTAGAGTATTTTTAATTTCATTTATTGTGCTTGTCATCGTTTCTTGGTTCCTCTTTAGTTCTTCTACGTCCTTGTTAAATGTTTCTTGCATTTTGTCTATTCTATTTCCAAGACTTTGGATCATCCTTACTATCATTATTCTGAATTCTTTTTCAGGTAGACTACCTATTTCCTCTTCATTTGTTAGGTCTGGTGTGTTTAGACCCTGCTCCTTCATCTGCTGTGTGTTTTTCTGTCTTCTCATTTTGCTTATCTTACTGTGTTTGGGGTCTCCTTTTCACAGGCTGCAGGTTCGTAGTTCCCGTTGTTTTTGGTATCTGTCCCCAGTGGCTAAGGTTGGTTCAGTGGGTTGTGTAGGTTTCCTGGTGGGGGGAACTAGTGCCTGTGTTCTGGTGGATGAGGCTGGATGTTGTCTTTCTGGTGGGTTCGTCCACGTCTGGTGGTGTGTTTTGGGGTGTCTGTGGCCTTATTATGATTTTAGGCAGCCTCTCTGTTAATGGATGGGGCTGTGTTCCTCTCTTGCTAGTTGTTTGGCATGGGGTGTCCAGCACTGTAGCTTGCTGGTCGTTGAGTGAAGCTGGGTCTTGATGTTGAGATGGAGATCTGTGAGAGATTTTCACCGTTTGGTATTACGTGGAGCTGGGAGGTCTCTTGTGGACCAGTGTCCTGAAGTTGGCTCTCCCACCTCAGAGGCACAGCCCTGATGCCTGGCTGGAGCACCAAGAGCCTTTCATCCACACGGCTCAGAATAAAAGGGAGAAAAAATGGAAAGAAAGAAAAAAAGAGGATAAAATAAATAAAATAAAGCAATTATAATAAAAAATAAGAAAAAAAATTATTAAGAGTAAATTTATTAAGAAAAAAAAATTTTTTTTTAATTTTTAAAAATAGATTTATTAATTTTTTATACTAAAAATAAGAAAAAAATTATTTAGAAAAAATTTATTAAGAAAAAAAATTTTTTAATTTTTTAAAATAAAAAATATGAAAAAACTTATTAAAAATTTTTTTAAAAATAGAAAATAAGGAAAAAATTATTAAGAAAACATTTATTAGGGAAAAAAAAAGTTTTTAAGCCAAAAAAAAAAAAAAAAAAAAAAACGGACGGACCTAACCCTAGGACTAACGGTGAGAGCAAAGCTATACAGACAAAATCTCACCCAGAAGCATACACATCTACACTCACAAAAAAAAGGAAAAGGGGAAAAGTTAATATATCCTGCTCCCAAAGTCCATCTCCTAAATTTGGGATGATTCGTTGTCTATTCAGGTATTCAACAGATGCAGGCACATCAAGTTGTTTGTGGAGCTTTAATCCGCTGCTTCTGAGGCTGCTGGGAGAGATTTCCCTTTCTCTTCTTTGTTCGTACAGCTCCCGGGGTTCAGCTTTGGATTTGGACCCGCCTCTGCATGTAGGTCCCCTGAGGGTGTCTGTTCCCCGCCCAGACAGAACGGGGTTAAAGGAGCAGCTGATTCGGGGGCTCTGGCTCAGTCAGGCCGGGGGGAGGGAGCGGTACGGAGGAGGCGGGGCGAGCCTGCGGCGGCAGAAGCCGGCGTGACGTTGCAGCAGCCTGAGGCGCGCCGTGCGCTCTCCTGGGGAAGTTGTCCCCGGATTACGGGAGCCTGGCCGTGGCGGGCTGCACCGGCTCCCGGGAGGGGCGGTGTGGAGAATGACCTGTGCTCGCCCACAGGCTGTTTGGTGGCGGCAGCAGCAGCCTTAGCGTCTCATGCCCGTCTCTGGGGTCCGCGCTGATAGCCGCGGCTCGCGCCCGTCTCTGGAGTTCGTTTAAGTGGCGCTCTGAATCCCCTCTCCTTGCACGCCGTGAAACAAAGAGGCAAGAAAAAGTCTCCTGCCTCTTCGGCAGCTGCAGACTTTTTCTCGTGCACCCTCCCGGCTAGTTGTGGTGCGCTAGACCCTTCAGGCTGTGTTCACGCAGCCAACCCCAGTCCTCTCCCTGGGATCCGACCGAAGCCCGCGCCTCAGCTCCCAGCCCCCGCCCGCCCCGGCGGGTGAGCAGACAAGCCTCTCGAGCTGGTGAGTGCTGCTCGGCGCCGAGCCTCTGTGCGGGAATCTCTCCGTTTTTCCCTCTGCGTCCCTGTTGCTGTGGGATCCGCGCTGATAGCCGCGGCTCGCGCCCGTCTCTGGAGCTCGTTTAGGCGGCGCTCTGAATCCCCTCTCCTTGCGCGCCGCGAAACAAAGAGGCAAGAAAAATTCTCTTGCCTCTTTGGCAGCTGCAGTCTTTTTCCCGGACTCCCTCCCGGCTAGCACCGAAGCCCGAGCCCCAGCTCCCAGGCCCCGCCCGCCCCGGCGGCTGAGCAGACAAGCCTCTCGGGCTGGTGAGTGCCGGTCTGCACCGCTCCTCTGTGCGGGAATCTCCGCTTTGCCCTCCGCACCAATGTGGCTGCGCTCTCCTCCGTGGCTCCGAAGCTTCCCCCCTCTGCTACCCGCAGTCTCTGCCCACGAAGGGGCTTCCTAGTGTGTGGAAACCTTTCCTCCTTCACAGCTCCCTCCCACTGGTGCAGGTCCCGTCCCTATTCTTTTGTCTCTGTTATTTCTTTTTTCTTTTGCCCTACCCAAGTACGTGGGGATTTTCTTGCCTTTTGGGAGGTCTGACGTCTTCTGCCAGCGTTCAGTGGGTGTTCTGTAGGAGCAGCTCCACGTGTAGATGTATTTCTCATGTATCTGTGGGGAGGAAGGTGATCTCCGCGTCTTACTCTTCCGCCATCTTGCCCCTCCCTCCTGAGTGTTTCTTAAGCAGACTTTCAATTAACCCTCCTTATTAATCACTCCTTTTCACCCCAACTTCCAGAAAAATTGGCTGCCAATTCCAGAGCTCTTTGGTGATTCTGCAGTGTAAATTGAGTTGCTTCTTGGATTTCCTCATTGTAGTTTAAGATTTTACTTTCTCAAATGCGCCTGCTTTTCAATTTCCAAAAAATTCATGCTGCTTTGTCCCCTCTCTTGTCCTCTCCTACCTTGTGGATTTGTCATTTAAAACAACTTCCTTTTTGTAGGGATTTGGGAAGGAGAAAATAGATGTGTGTCTTTTTTTTTTTTTTTAAAGATTTATTTATTATTAATTTATTTAATTTTTTTTGGCTACGTCAGGTCTTAGTTGCAGCACGTGGGATCTTCGTTGAAGCATGCGGGATCTTTTGTTGCCGTGTGCGGGCTCTTCGTTGTGGTATGTGGGCTTCTCTCTAGTTGTGGCGTGCGGGTTTTCTCTTCTCTAGTTGTGGTGCACAGGCTCCAGGGCACGTGGGCTCTGTAGTTTGCGGCAAGCGGGCCCTAGTTGAGGTGCGCAAGCTCAGTAGTTGTGGCACACGGGCTTAGTTGAACCGTGGCATGTGGGATCTTAGTTCCCTGACCAGGGATCGAACCCGTGTCCCCTACATTGTAAGGAGGATTCTTTACCACTGGACCACTAGGGAAGTCCCTAGACGTGTGTCCTTAATACTGCATGATCCTTTGATTTAAGTTATACTAATATGATTCTTGAGACAGTACATCATTTCATATATGAATGTATATGTATACATGTGCATATAGGCATGTGTATGCACATATGTATATTTAGGTGATCAATTGTGATCTTGGATGTCAGTGAACACAGATGGGGGAAGTAGTTTGGGGAAAGGGGTTTATTATGCTGAGTAGTAAAAATAAAATAAAAATTAGGGAACAAGAAGAAATTTATCTACTCCCTGTCCTAGCTACTCTCTTTTAGGGGCTTAAGCAGTTTTGGAAGAAAAAAAATTTTTTTTTAAATTTCCACAATGGCACATTTTTGTAAATTAGTCCTTTGAAGTATTTAAGTACTGAACCTATAAAAATTTACTAAAGGAATAATTTATTAAATAATACTCAGGTTGTTTTGAAAGTTAGTGTCGGAACTTCCCTGGTGGCACAGAGGTTAAGAATCTGCCTGCCAATGTAGGGGACACGGGTTCGATCTCTGATCTGGGAAGATCCCACATGCTGCGGAGCAACTAAGCCCGTGAGCCACAACTACTGAGCCCACATGCCACAACTACTGAAGCCCGCACGCCCTAAAGCCCATGCTCTGCAACAAGAGAAGCCACCGTAATGGGAAGCCCGCACACTGCAACGAAGAGTAGTCCCCACTCGCTGCAACTAAAAAAAAAGAAAGTTAGTGTAGCTTCTTAGAAACGGTCTAGACATCAAGGTGAATCTACTACAAAGAAACTGTATTTAGGCAGAAATTCTAAGTGGGAAAATTAAAATCATTATCTATTTAAGTCTGGTCATAAGAATATTTCTATATTAAACATATAGATAGGGATCTTGTGGATCTAGGGAACAAGTAGAATTAGGGAGGACAAAATGTGGCCATAGTAGAGAAAAATCATACATTTATTCATCCATTCACATATTCAACAAATATACATTGACACTTATACTAGACATGGGAGATGTGGCAGTAAACTAAACTCTCCAAGAACTTACTTTCTAGAGGGTCATGACAAACAACAAGCACAGACTTATTTATGCAGGAAATGCAGGAGTAAAGAAGGTGCATCAGGGGTGGCCAGGTGATTATTATTACTCAGAAATTGAAAAGAGATGTTGGAGAGAGCCTTGCAGCTCTATGGGGGAAGGGGATTCTGGAAAAAAGACACTTTTGTTTGTAAGCCAACTGAAACTAGCTCCAGCAAAGCAAAACAAAACAAATAAACAGACAAAAAAACGCCAATTCTACTCAAAACTAGGAACTTCAAAGATTAAGTGGGACACAGTGAAAGTCCATTGATATCATCAGACCTCTCTGCCCCCCTCTTGAGCTTGTTCTTTTCCTTAGCTCTGTTCTTTCTATGCTGTTTTCCTTTTTGGGCAGGTCTTCTCTGTGTGGCAATAGGATAGTCACTGGCAGGTCAATATGTAAAACATCCTCACTAGGTGTAGTAACCTAGAGAAAAGAACACAACCCTCATTGGACCACAATGTATGTCAATCCCCCAGAAGGATTCTGGTTGGCTTGTTTAGGTCTGGTGTCTGTCTCTGGACCAGTCATGTTCCTCACACAGTAATGTACTCAGATTTGCCAGCCTGGGTAACATGTATATTCCTATAATGGTGAAAGTTGAAAGATATCTGATTGACAGCTAAAATCTTTTAGAGTTAGTGGAGGACCCATTCTTAAAAGTTCCCAAAATTAAGAGATGCAAGGAAGGATTTTAAAAAATCATATAGATGATCAATTTAAGTATGGAAACATTAGAAGAGAACTATTTGTGAGATCAACTTAAATTTTTTATACGTATTTTTTTAAATGGCTGCTACCAGGGTAATTAAAATAGGATTGACTGTATTGACTCCTTAGGAAGTGACTTTAGCCTAAGAGGCAATGCTAGGAAAAGATTGCATTCAGAAAAATAATATAATGGAGGACTGCATGGACCTGGTCCTGGTCTTAATTACAAGGGAGATGGGAAAAGAAGTGATTATGAGGTTTTTACCACGTGAAGCTTTACTAGATTAAGATTTGCGGTGGAGGCCCTAGGAAAGAATTAAAAGTGCAGTTGGTGCACTGGAACATGTCTGAAACAGGATAGGCTAGAGTATGCTGCAACAATAAACAGCCCAATTATGATTAGCTGAAACTAGGATGATTACTTTCTTTCTCAAGCTATATGTTTGTCATAGGTCAGCAGGTGAGCTCTGCTCATAGTGGTCACTCAGAGACCCTGGCAGACAGAGTAGCCTTCACCTTGAATCTTTCCAGTCACCCTGGCAGAAATAAAGGTAGCTCTAGATGGTTTCACGTACATAATTATATGCTCTGATCTGAGAGGGACACATGTCACTTTTGCCTACAACTCATTGGCTAGAACTAGTCTCATGACCTCATCCTTCCTCAAAGGGACCACAAAGTACAATCCTTCTATGTGCCTGGAAAGAAAAGACCTGAAAGATTTTGGTAAACGTCATGAACTACTAACACAATAAGTATTTATGGTTCTTATTCACTGGAAACCATGCCAAAGGACTATGGGATAGAAGGAATAGTTTCAGCAGAAAGAAGAAAAAAACCCTGACATCTAGTATAATCACTGGGTAGAACAAAAATTTGTGGAAAACACTAAAGACATCATATTAAGCAAGGTACATGAATTTCAGTGTTAACACTTTTTAAAATATCAAATTCTAAAAATGTTTTAGAAATTATTCAGATTGGATACTAGAAATTACTTATGCTAGGATAAATTTGTATATGATATATTTTGGAGAAATTTTAACTCTGCAAACAATTTGCGATAAATAACTCCTGAATTCTGGACTGAATTTATTTTCCAGATATCAAAAAATAAATTAAATATAATTCAGAATAAAATATTCTTAGAATGTTCTTAAACTGAATAAATATTAATAAATGATAATCAATTTTTAAACTTTCATTTGCTTATAAATTAAAATGAATGAATTGAAACTGTGTCAGTTGTAAGATAAGAGGCTTCTGCAGTATTCTTTCTGTGGCATCTCCTATTTTCTAATAAGATTCCATTCTTATCACTTTAAACCACTATTGCCATTGACTTCAGTAGGGATTACAGACAAGTGAATGGCAGACAATTTGCTCTAAGGTGTGCAGTTTGTGGTAATATGGAGTAGATCATATCTCTCTGAACACCTTACATTTGCTGAGCACCAGATCCAGGGCACTTCTTGGGCTTATTCCTGCAAAATTCAACCTAGTTTAGTATGCTGGGAGCCCACTGCAGACATAGAATAAAGAAAGAGGAGTGGATAAGCATTGATTATCAGGAGGTCCAGCATTAGTTAGGTCTGGATGGTTAAAGGGTTCACAATCCTGTTTGTATTTTCTGCATGATCATTTAAAATAATTTGGTATAAACAATGTGTTGTAGATGTGTACAAGTTAACTAAAGTCTCTAGTGGAAAGCTTATTAATTAGTATTTGAAGAACCCTAAACAAAAATCAATCTTTTGTTGTTCATGATTTGGGCTTCTAACACACAATCTGCTGCTTCTCAGTATCCTTCACTAATATTCCTCTTCCTGGCTTCTGCACTGTTTAGAATGCTCTGGGGCTCTGTACTCGGATCTCCTATTTTCTCTCTCTGGGGTGATTTCATTCAAGCCCATGGCTTAAAATAAGAGCCACATTGCTGCCCTTTTGTCTCTATCAAACTCAAGGTATATATCCAAATGATCTAAATGTTTATGTGTTAGTTCCACCTGGCTATTAAGTAAGTATTTAAAACTTAACATATCTAAAACAGGCTGTAATTTCTTTCTCCTCCCCTCAAAATGAAGAAGTCTTTCCCATTATTTAGCCCAGACCCAAAATGTTGGGTCATCTTTGATTCTCTACATCAAATCTATCTGTAGATCTGTTATCTGTTGGCTTTTCCATTGAAATTGATGTTGAGACTTATCTACTCTGATGGTGGTGAAGCCACCATCATCTCTTATCTGATTCACTATATAGTATGTCTCCTTCTCCAGCAATAGCTTCACTGATTCCACTGTTGGTGGCCTCAAGTCTATCCTTCATCCTCAAAGCCTCACAGCAGCCAGAGTGATACCGTCAATCCTCTGCTCAAAACATATTTACAATATATCATAAGTCCTGATAGCATATGTTTTATGTAAATGAAAACCACAGCCACATACAATATAGCATTATATGCTTTACAAGGAGTGATCTATCCAACCCCTTATAGTGGTGAGGAAGGGGATGTGAGTGAAGGGTGGGAATGAAAGAGAAAGTAAAACAGAAGTGGGATCTTACATAGACCCACCAGGAAAATGTTACACGACCTAAGATACATATTAACTCAGCACTCTGGTACTTGATATTCAAAAGAGAAAATCAATCAATCAATAAAATATTGTATTTTTGAGTGACTAGTCTGTGACATTTAATATTTTACTTGAAAACATTTTACCCAAGTAGGCAAATGTTAGCTTTGCTGTTTTTCTTAACCTCCAAATCTAATTGCTCTCTTTCAAACCAGATGTCCATTGGCCCATGTCCATGTCCATTGGAATAAACCAGTGGAGAGATGTTTTTGCAACTCTTTCTCACAATTAAAACTTTTGGAATCTCACATATTAGCTACATGCCAGATATAGAAGCTTACCCCTTTCCCATTCAATTTTGCTTAAATACTAAAAATTTTAAAGGTCAGCATGTACTTTCAATAAATTAGAGTATAATAGTAGAATATTACATTGAAAAAAATTACGTTTTAAAACCTTGCTGCTTACAGCCTTTGAAGAAACTATTGGCACAGAATGAAATACTGGATATTACTATGTGTAAGTATTGTATCAGTTAATCCAAGTGAGAAAAAGATAAAGTGCTATTTGAGTACCACCCATGCAGCTAATATAAGAGCTAAATTCTTAAATTCTGCAATAAAAATGTATAAAAATTTTAGCCTATGTATTTAGGGCAGGGAAAGGTGCATTTTAGTCATTTTAAAAATTGCTAAGTATTATCATCATAAAATGCTATTAAGACATCGAATCCATTTTGTTTCAAAGTAAATGTGGGAGATGGAGTTACTGGCTTCAAGGGGAAATTAAATCCCCTTTTCTATCAGCAATTTGGTATCTATTAAAGAGATGTTTCTGTGTTTATAGGCACTCCTATGCCTATTACCTTACGAGTGGAACTTTAATAAATAAAAGTTCATGAGTTGAAGGAGATTGCACAGGCTATTAGGCTTTTAAAAGGGAAGTTTGACTCACGTAGGTTAAGGCTCCTAGCTTGCTAAATGTGGCTTAGCTTAAGATGAACCTGATCTGTGACAATCTTGTGCTTCATTGTGGGATATTGTATACAAATTGAAGATAACTTCAGGACAGAAAACACTAGCTGCCATTTATTGAGTACCTAGTATGTGATAGCTGTGATATTAGGCACTTAATTCTACCATCATTTAATATTTATATGTATATCGCTATTTTACAGAAGAACCTGGGGCTTGGAGAGTTTTAGGGTGTTTCTCAATTTCAAACTGTTAGAAAAAACTGAGGTGAAGTTTGAACTCAGGTTTTTTTGGTGCTCCAGTAAATCACTAAATCTTCCACACTTGCATCTCTGGACATTCTAATTTACCTTTGTTGGACACATAAGATTTTATCTTGCACTAAAGTAGCCATGGAATGAAAGTGAAGGGCTGAGACAAAGATCATATCACAGATGCCAAACATTTAAATAAAAGTGAAAAGTTTAGTTTGTCATTTGAATATTTTGTCAGTATTGTATATAAATATTCAGACATTTCCAAGTACCTTATGTGGTAGAATATAGACAAACATGAATGCTGGACTGAATTTAGTATTTTTGTTCAGTTATATTTTATTGTGTTATATAACCTAAGATACATATTAATAGGTAATTTTGACATGCATATTAACTAACTTTATTGTAGTAATCATTTTGCAATATATACACATATCAAATCATTGTGCTGCACACTTTAAACTTACACAATACTATATGTCAACTATATCTCAGTAAAACTGGAAAAATAGTTTTGACTGACAAAACAAATGAATATTAATTTTATAATTTTGTTTCTTTACTGAACTATGAACACATAAAAGAGACTCTTGCTAGCTTTGCTTTTTCTGAGTAAAGATAATGCCTAATTTGTACAGTTTATGCAGTGATACAGCCTTATATAAAATCCAATTATTGTGAGTCTCCAGAAGAATGGGAAATACATTGTGTTCGTAAAAGTTATCTTCCAACCAAAATATAAAGAAAGTCTCTATTACGCTAGACAATGCTCTAAAGTTAGTCTACCGAGAAGAAAAAGGAGGAAGGCCATCAGCCACAAAGATGCTGGTGGCGACAGGAAAGGAGGAAATGGCCCAGAGAAGCAGGGAAGGTTAATCAGGCAATTTGACCAAGGAAAACAGGATGGTCAGAACTCACAATGATCCAGTTAGAAATGGGGTTGCAGGGAGGGAGAACAAGGGAGAAATCTAGAGTCTCAGGGAGTTTGGAAGGGATTGGGGCTGTAGGTGCATGGCTACATGTAACACTGTAAAAAAAAAAGGGCTAGAGAATAGAATTGAGTTTATTACTCATTGTGAAATCCAAGTTGGAAGTGCGGTAAGTTGAAAGTGTGATGCTTCCTAGAGTCTGGTAAAAATAAAAAAATACATGGTTGCTATGGCCTGTTAGAAGGTAGCAGTATGATTACTGACATTATGTTTGTAACATAGAATTGCATTATGACTCATAGAATTAGTCGAGGAGATATGTATAAACTGCTTTCAAGGTTTACTCGTGTGTATTCTCTGTGTGTGCTAATAGAATTCATTCTCATAATTCTTCAAAGATGGAAAAGAACAGAATGAAGTGAAACTCGTATTTTAGAATGTTTCTGATCATATTAAGTAGAAGAGATTACTTTGGTGAGGGAGCTGAGCTTTCAAGAGCTCCCCAGAAGGGGAAGTCTAGGAGCAAGACTGTTTTGCTTTAACAGTACCAGTACATTCCTGCTGGAGGGAACCACATGCAACTCAGTGGCTAAGAGTCAAGGGGGAAGTAATTGCTTACACAGCCTTGGACTCATGCAGAATGACATTTTCCTTTCTGGGCTCCTCTCTGCAGCAAGAGGTTCCTGGGATACATCTTTTAACCCAAATCTTCTCTTCTATTATGGTCCACAACAAAGACTTAAATGCCTCCTTTTTCTGGACATTGGTTGAGCGTCTGGTCACTTGCTTTAATCCCTTTTCTGCTTTGAGCACTTGGGACTGGAAGTGAAAGCCAAAGAATCCAATGTTTTAATTTTTTATCATGTTCTGAATGACAGAGGGAAGAACTCTAGGAGGTATTTAGGTAAGGTTCAGATTTGTGGGTGAATGCTCACATGGTAAGCGACAAAAGTGTCCTGGCAACAACATGGGGTTGGGCATTGGGAGGTCTGGTCCTGCTGTCACTTGCTGTTCAGTCTTGGATCAGGATGAACTGTATCCGGGACTCTCCTTGCTTATTTGCACAATAACTGGGCTCACACAGCACAAGTGATTATTCACATATCTAAAATTGTAAATATATTACAATAAAGCAAAGATCCTTATAGCAACCACAATAGATGATAAAGATTTTTTGCTAGCATAGACATTTTACTCTAGAAATTCTAAACAATATAAGGTAGTCTTTCTTAACAAAATACATATAATATTTTAATGATCTTTTAGGAATCAACCCCACAAAGATGACCTTCCTTCTTGCAATCATGATCAGGTAAAAATTCTGATAAGACCTACCAATGAAAAAGAGATAATTACAACATAGAATAAAATTAAAAAAATTACTTGTGACATGAAATTCCAAGAAATCGAGCAAAAATTCAAAGGAATAATATATCACAGTTGTTCGCATATTGTCTGTGGACCATGTGCATCAGAATCTCCTGGGGTAGCTGGAGCAAGAAAGTGAGTCCAAATGCAGATTCCTAGGTCCTAGATCAGAATCACTGAGCCAAGACCTCTGAGAGTGGAACCCAAGAATCTGCATTTTCGCAAGCCTTGGAGACGATCCTTATAGTCTCTAATGTTTGATTGTCAATGCATTCGGCTTTGAGATTAATCTACCCTAGTTGCATATGTTTCTTTTTTTTCCTTCCAGTATTATTGAGATACAGTTGACATATAGCACTGTATAAGTTTAAGGGGTACAGCATAATGATTTGACTTACATACATCATGAAATGATCACCACAATATGTTTAATGAATGCCATCATCTCAAATAGATACAAAATTAAAGAAATAGAAAAAAATTTTTCCTTGTGATGAGAACTCTTAGGATCTACTCTCAACTTTCATATACAATGTTCAACAGCGTTAATTATATTAATCATGCTGTATATTATATCACTAGCACTTATTGGTCAATGCATTTGGCTTTGAGATTAATCTTCCCCAGTTCCATACATTTCTGTGTATTAATTGCATACATTTAGAAAATATGGTGAGAGAAGGCTCTCATTCTTAAAAAAAAAAAAAAAAAAGAAAGGAATGAGCATCTTTAGTTTACCTCCTGTGAAGAATTTTAATTTGATCTTAAAAAGAGTGATTACTTTTTGCAGGTAAACAGAATTAGAATGACATCTTGGCTGTAAAACACTGATGTATTATGCATATATGTATTTCCTATGTAGTTCAATAAATACAGAGGAAAGAAAATGGCTTTGGAGGCAAACAAAGGATTCAGAATCCCTCTTAGTGTCTTAGTTTTTTTCCCCTGCAAAACAGAACAATTAATAACAGCTTGAGAGTTTTGTAAATGTTAACTGAAATGGTATATGTGAAATTCCTACTCTAGTGCCAACACACAGCAGATATTAATAATGCTAGCTATCCTTACCTTATTATGCTTTGTATTCAATGACAACATCAACGAAATAGTATTAGCCACAGAGAGCAGTTTTTGGTCTGCCCAATGCACATAGGTGGGCATTTTTGGATCTGTAGCTATAGTGACTACCTGAGGACCGTGCTGCTATTTGCATCACTTATTTGGTTTTCAACATTCCACAGATATTTAACCAAACTTATATATCCCATGTCAGGTTGATATCTTTCCCCCACCTTGATTTCCTTATAATCATATCACATTTCCCATTGTCATATTGTCTGAAATTATGCATCAGAGCTGTATAAACTTTAGACTCTTTTCTGCTAGAATCACCCACACTATTAAAAAAATTGTTTGGGTTATCTGATTGTATGTCTTATTATTAATACTTTAAAAATGTTATGTCTAGGATTTCAGCTTTATTGATCTTTACTTTGCTGTAATTATTATTTGATTGACTTGTAGGTGAATGTAATAGCAATGCTTAGAAACAAGGATATTTTCGTTTAGAGTGTGCTAATGTCTTATATTCAATATGTATACAATCAAATCTCAGTCATCAGAAATCAGCATGTACCTTATGTACATTATCATAAGTCACAGACAAGGCTCAAGAGATTCTGCGTTTGTCCTTTCTCACTGCCCTTTCTCTCTCTGGGCAGAGGCTCAATCAGTAAGGGCTACAGCCATTCAATATTTTCAATTAAGTTTTTCAACAACAAAAAATGAAACAAAAGCAATTTTCAAATTTATCTTTGGTCAGTGAAAGAATATACAAAACTAAAATGAACCATCTTGAATCATCTTTCACACTCCCTCTGTAATTTCATTAATAATTTTAAGAAATGTTTCAATAAAATTTTAAAAAATAGAGAATCTAGTTATGCATAGTGTAAGTTGTTATTCATATAAAGTATCAATCTTTGGTATTTATCTGTTATTATTATCAAACATCCATCATTCTGGAAGATTTCAGGATTAATTAATAATAAATCAATTCTCAGATGAGAGAAGGCAATTTGAGCATTTAACAAAAGCTGATGTGATCCTGACTCAAGATTTGTCCTAACAATCACAGCATTTCTGAAATGTTCTAATTAGATGTATGTCTGTATAAATCCCTTTAAAGTAAGTACATACAATTGTTATTTTTATTCTATTTGGAGATACAAAGGGTTTTACCTGGAGTGCCAATTTTCTGCATCCTTGGCTTCCTTAGAATTATTGCTTTGTTGTTAAAATGTGCCTCATTGATAAAAGACTCTTTCAAGTTCATAGGGAAAAAAAGCCTGTCCAATTCCGTTTGAAAACTTTAACAGATATTTTCCAATTTAAAGAAATTGACTTTTTGAGCCTAATTCAGTTGGGCGAAATATAAGAATTTAAAAGTGGAATCCAATTATCTCTAACTTGTTCACTTTGTTGAAGAGTTTTAAATTGGAAAATTTTTGAGCTTTTTCAGAAAGCACATTTAAGCTTTCTGATGACAATAAATGCAAAATAAAAATAATTTAAAAAGGAAAACCTTGATAGATTAATCGTATCTCCTTTACAATTGAGGTCTTCTATATATACAAAACTAGTCTCTGGTCCTGACATAGTCATTTATAATATCTTTCAGTCTGTGAATTTTTTTTCCTGTTTATTACAAATACAATAAATCCATTAACAGAATTCTGTCACTAGGTGGCTCCATTTAGCTTTTTAAAAGCAGTCTTCTATGAATACCTCTGTTTTTGGAGCATTTCTTTTTCCTTACTTTATCTTGTATTATTATTTTTTTTGCCTTTGTATCACATACAGTCTGTGTAGCTTGGTTGCAAACCATTAGCTGTATGAAATTAGAGCCTATGTGCAATGTGCTGCCAACTCCTCTGTGGAGTCAACAAATAATGAAAGGTGACAGATGACAATTCTACAGGACTATGGTTATTGGCAGGATGCCATTGCTCAGTGCCTGGATCCTTAGCAAAATTATTTCCAGCCTTATTTTCTCACTTCAGAGCTCCATTTGAGCATCAAGTCAGAGTCCCTGTAATGAAAGAAAGCCCCAAAATTTTATGGAAAGAAGGATGGATTTCTTTTTAAGTCCCTGACAAGTTCCTGATCTGAGAGGAATGGTGTAATCCAGTGGAAAATGGCCCAGACTAGGAGTTGGAACCCGTGAAGTCTTGTTTGGGTTTTGGAAGGTAGTTAATTCAACTATCTTCCCTGAATTTCAGTTTCCCCATCAATAAAATGGAGGGGTTGGACTAGATGATTTTTGTAATTTCTTCTAGTTTTAATATTTTAAGATATCTGATATGCCCAAAGGGATTCCTTAAGTAGCAGTGGTCTTGTTATGTAGATACTATTTTCTTTCTTAGGTCATAAACTCCTGAGGAAGGGGAAATGTCATAATTACTATAGCTCCAGTGCCCAAAACTGTGCCTGGCACATAGAAGAAACTCAATATATACATTTAATTGAATAAATAAACTGCCTAGAAGTACTGAATGATGGAGATGACAGGGAAGTGTTGGCTCTCCAAAGTCCTACTGCATTTTATTCTCTCTTTGACTGGGTCTGGCCTCCACTTTCTATTGTTAAAGTTACAGGTGCCCATTGATGAAGGCAAGTCACCTGAGAATGCATTTGTTCTTTCTGGCAAGAAAGTGAAATTTTCTAGGCTTTCTCTGTTAACATCAGTTTGTTATTTAGATGGAATGGTTGCCATTGTAGATGTTTTAGAAGGCAAAGCCCATCTGTAGCAATATATTTAAAGTTCTAGAGCATGGCAATGATAGTCTATGGACAGAGGACACTACTTAAGTCTGTTGACTCTGAAGCTGTAGGGCCCAACAGGAAGGAAGGGGTCTCGAAAACAAGGTCCTAAGTGAAAGTGAGGTATTGAGAGAAGGGCTGAAAACTGGTAGAGAAGTGAAAGGATGCTTAGTGAATTTTAATAGAATGGTCAAATAGGGCATAGATAAATGCAAAATATTCAGCATGCACAGAAGCAAGTATTGTTAAAATAGCACTTTTGTGAGGAGTGTGAGAACCTTGACAGCATGCATTTAAGGCTAAATTGAGCCAAATATCTAATTCTGAAACCATCTGAAGCGGATTTCTTGATAACAACAAAATGATTAAGTCAGAATCTTCAAACTCTATGGAAAGAGAACAATGTACCATTCACAATACAATTATCTTAAAATATATATACAAGAAGTTAAAATGCTATCCAGTGTGGTTCTGATATTTTTCAATTACTATCATATCTCAGTCATTAGCTATCTGGAAATGGAAGTGTTTATGTGACATTGCAACCTTCTACTTGGTCTCTGTCTGAGATTCTCTGTGTTCTACTATGTTATAGTGAATTGGAATGGTTTTATCCTGCTTGATATTTCATGAAGAGGAAAAATTTCAACTAGGTTTGATGCCCCAGATGCTTAGGAGTCTATAGCTTTTACTGGAAAACACTAACCAATATTCTGTTGTAACCCATATGGGAAAATAATCTGAAAAAGAATAGATATACGTATATGTATAACTGAATCACTTTGCTGTGCACCTGAAACTATCACAACATTGTAAATCAACTAGACTCCAGTATAAAATAAAAATTAAAAAAAACCTTGTTGACTGCAGCGGCCCCACAAGGACTCACCATTGAACAATGCTCCCTGAAATGTAGGTCATGATGGAAGTATAATAAAAGGTACTGTTAAGGGTATTGATAATTTTTTAATGGGAAAATATTCATGCTTTGACAGAATTCTGGGAATTTTGCTTAGATGTATCTCAATATAGAGCATTTAGGAAATTTTAATCTTGTGTCAACCAAGTATCTTCTTTTGATGTAAAGATATTTCTCTTTGACTCATGCTATTTTTATATGTCTTCTGACTGAAATGCTTTGCTATGGTTGGAGAGGATAGCATAGAAGACACCACCCCCCACTCCCCTTAATGATGAGGAATAAATGGTTTTTGTCCTATTTGTAAAACTGTGTTGTCAATATGCAACAAAATAGAAAATGTATGTACTATATAATGTTAATATAAAATACAGAGCATACAATTGTATCTATGATACTATAAACATGTAAAAGTTGAATATGCCACAAGGATAGGAAGTAGATGATGTGGACAAAATTTTAACTTTGTTCGTTTGCTTGGGACTATGAGTGATTTTCTACTTGAATTTCTGTTATTTCAATATAATCTTTATGATAGTTATTTAAAGCCATAGTCTCATCTTAAAGGCAGGAAATTTTATGGAGCATAATACTTTATTGCATTAATTGATAAACACGTTATTCTCGTATCATAACATTTAAGGGATACTCAAGGTTTTCCCCATTTCCATTTCTTCTCTGAAGAGAAGAAACTTTGATATGGCACAATGGAAACAATGAAGTAAAGGGTAGAGCTTCAGTGAAGTTGAATGTGAGATGCTGATAGAACTGGAGAGGGATAAGTTCTCTCTTGACTCAACTTCCCATTGTCTATTGTGGACCATCATCTCATCCATTGGCTGTGAAATGAGCGGTTTGAAATAATTTTCAAATTGGACTTAGTAACTTAGACTTTGGAATTCATGCATGATTTGAATGCCTGGGTTCAGATGAAAGAAGGCAAGAAGAAGCTATGTCCAGCTTCTAGAGTAGGTGATTAGCGAAGGGCAGGGGTAAATGAGTCTCTGGGTTTGTTATATGACTCAGTCTAGTTCACCCGGGCAGGGAGTAGTATGGGAATCTCTCTCTCTCTCTCTTTCTCATTCACACAACTACCCACTCCCATGCTAAACGCACATTTCGGTAATCCAGCCAGAGTGGCAGTGGTTATAAAGTTCCCTAATCAAGGGCTTGGAGATTTGGGATCCCAGCCATCTTTTACCATTACCTTCCTATTGAAATGGAATCTTCTTATGCATATTACACTGATCTTTTTGATCCCTCTTACACATTGCAGAACTCCCCTTAATAGTGATACTTTTGACTGCAATGAAGCTACCACATATGTTTACTATAATTATATGAAAAGTGACAAACATCTTACTATAAAAACAGTTAAGCTACTTGATTTTTTTCTAAAGAGAATTATTAGAAAAACAGCATAACATGGAAGAAAAGGCAAAGGACTGGGAGATAGGAAAGGCTGATTCTAGTCTAATCACTGCTATGACCAGCATGACCACTTTCACTTGAATGACTCAAGCTCTCTCATGGACTAGTTGATCTCTAGGTAGGGTGATCACACAGGCTCTTTTCCCTGAGACAGTCCTGGTTTACACCTGTTATCCCAATGTAATTATTAATAGCACCCTTTTCACTTTCAAAAGTGTCCTGGTTTGAATGATAAAGTACATGGTTACCTTATCTCTAAAGGTCCTTTCAACTTGACTATTCTTTGATGTTGCCTGGAGATGAGATGTGGAATCAATTGTCTGAGAGCAAGTCATTGAAATTCTAGTTCTTTATTTTGAGCAGTGGTGAGAGATGAAGGTATTGAGTTTGATATGGCCCAGATCATGAAGGCCTGATATTCAAAGACTTTTAATTTTATCCTGAAGTCTATGGGGATATATTTTAATCAGGAAAGAAACTGAGACATCACTTTGGCTGCATTTTAGAGAACGAATTTTAAGAGACTGTTGCTGGAGATAGCAACCTTGTTAAGAGATTATTACAATAGTTCAATAAGAAATGATGGAGGTCTTAACCAAGATAATGACAGTAGAGGAAAGAAAAATACTAATTAAAGAGATATTCAGATGGTAATATCTTTAGGATATGGGGTATGGTGACTGAATAGGGTGATTATGGGATAGGCTACAGTCTAGGGTGCCCTCCCCCTGATCCTAACTATTTGTTAAATGATTGGATGAATAGTGATACCATTCATGGAAAGGGAAACCATCAGAGTTCTGAACTAAAGATCTGATGAGCTCATTGCTAGAGTTGTGGAATCTGGTACATTTGTGGGACATAAAATGGAAATATCCAGTAGACATTTAGATATAGGATAAGAACATTAGAATACTGGATTCTGGTCTGGTGATGTAGATTTGGGAGTGATTAACACATTCAAAGAGCCTGGAAAACATCCAGGGGAATATGGAGTGAGACAAAATTGAACCAATGAAAGAAACATGGGGTCCCCTAGCATGAAAGGAAAGAGCAAATAAAGAGAAATACCTGAACAGGAGACTGATAAGGAGCTCCAGAGAAGTAGGAAAAAATCCATGAGAATGATGTCATATAACCACAGAAGTTAAAGACTCCTTTTTTAGAGCACAATTTAGAGCTTCAATTTAGTAGTGCTCAAAATTTTTGGTCTCAGGATTCCTTCTTACTTAAAAATCTTTGAGGATCCCAAAGAATTTGTAGACTACAGCTATTGGTGTTTATTATATTAGACATAACATTGAGAAAGTTGAAAATATTTATCAATTATCTAACCACAACAATAATAGATTCATTTAATGTTAACAAAATACATGATTTCTGTGAAAATAACTACATTTTCAAAAATATTTTAGTGAGATGAGTCAAATTGTTTTATACAAATCTCTTTAATGTACAGATTAATATAAGGCAGATGAATTCTCGTATCTGCTTTTGCATTTATTCTGCTGCAATATGTTGTTTGAGTTCAGGTATATGAAGAAAACCTGGCCACACATAGATATTTCGCTGGAGAAGAGTTGAGTATTTTCATAGCTTTTTATGATAATTGTAAATATTCTTCTTTGATATTACACCAGAACTTGACTGGTGATAGTTTCCTGAAGGTTAGTTACAATGTGACATCTAAAACCATATCAAATAACTTCTTGTATTGTATTGCATTAAAATTCCTTGGTCTATCTTGAACTTCAAAAGAATCCTTAACTTTGCATCAGTTTGTATCATCTCTTGCAGGTCATTTGGAAAATACTAGCTTACTAGTTACGTAGATCTTTCAAATGTTGACATATTTTGATATATAATATTTAAAAATTACGTTTATCAATATCACTGCTGTTCTCATCAGAAAAGTACTGGGAAGCTGTCAAGTGCATGGTGGCAGATACAAGTTTTCCAATATTCTAATTTTCTCTTGAAAGCTCAAATTTTATCATTGGCAAAACATGCTGTCAGTTGTCTTCATTGAAGAAACAGGTTCACTACATTTGTTTTCAACAAAATGTCTGACAAATACTCAAATCCAAATCACCATGGTCTACCTGTTAGTTGTTTTTTCAAGTAAAAATTGTGTTCCATGAATAAAGCAGCTAATCCAGAAGCTTACAATTCAATTGCACAAGAGTTTTCCTTTGGTATCCAGGAAAGGATACCAAATTGCTTAATATGCACGCTCTATTTTGTCATATAGAATGTTAAAATCGCATGTGCTCTAGAGTTGGGATTTAATAAAATTAATATTTCTTACTATTTCACGAAGGGTGTTATTCAGTGAAATGACTTTATTTTGTATTAACTGCATGTTGTAGTGAAAAACTGTGGTATAGTTTGGGGCCTCTGCCTTGGTTGGTGATAAGGTGCCGATGGTTCTACCAACATTGATTTTACACAATCAGTACAAATATGAACACAGTGAAAAGTGCCAAAAATGTCTTCATAATATTGTGAAAATAGTTTTGATTTTGCAGATGCTCAGAATGGGTCTTGGAACCCCAGGGGTGCTCAGACCACACACTGAGAACCACTGTCTTTAACTGAACTCTGAGAAGGCTACACCGTCGAATGCTGGAGAAAAGGTAAAAACAAAACAAAACAAAATACTACCTAAAATCAACTAAAGGGCTCCACTGGATTTTGCAACAAGGGCCTCATGGACAGTCTTCTTGAGAAAAGTTCTAGGGTTCATGTTTTCCAGGTTAATGTGTCTTCATTAAGTACCACATGAAGTGATGTAAAGAAAAAATATACTTTCTCCCACTTCAATGAATGTATTGTATCCATTTTAAATAGAAATGCTTAAATGTATGAAGGTATTAATTATGGTGGTCATCAAACCTGGAAGAGCATATCAAATTTCTCTGACTAGGAACTAAATGTCTTTTCCTTCTTCGAATTATGGATCTAGCATGTAGAACAATTTGTCATGCCATTTATAACAACCAGGGGTAAAAAGCAAATCCCAAGAAAGGGATAGTCAGAAACTCTATACCCAGTGGCTACAATGTACAGAAGTCACATGCAATGGTTCAATATATTAAGAACCTACTTTAAAATGATTTGAATAAAAGGATATAAGGTTATTTGGCAGACTGTAGGACATATGGGCCTTTTTACACATATGAAGGGCAGGCAGTGTGTTAAGAAAGTGACATTTCTTGAGCATCTTCTCTGGGCCTTTCTCTGAGTCAGAAATATTATTCATCTCATCTTATATAAAAGATGAACCCTTTCAAAGCCCTTAAAGCCAGGTACTATTAACTCTTCCATAAAGACCACTAACCCTATCTAACCCCATAAACTTTATCTTAAACTCTATCTAAAAGTGAATTTCATCTAGGTTAAACAACTTGCAAAGTTAATGAGATTTTGTTTCTTGATTAATGTTATCTGAGTGAAATCAATTTCTTTATGAAGTATGATTTCTTCTTCACTCAACATAGTTGTTAAGCTTTGGATTCTATATACAGCATACTGTTCTATAATACTGGATTACATTGTTTCAATTTATAAAGCACTTTTGCAAATGTAATTGTAGGGAAACGGAGGTTAAGTCAGGTAACCTTTCCATCATCTCACAGGTATTGACCCTGACTGAGCAGCTCCAGAAGCCAAGGGATCTGCAATGTCATGAGATGTTTAGTAAGTTACTAAAGACAGTAACTTTGCTGTCCTCGGGTTAATATTTCTAGTATTCACTCATAAGGCAATAGTGATTCCTATATTGTTACACCCAATCAGTACTGAATAGATTCGGATATGTGTATCAGCATTTATCTTATCATCTGGTATCTGTCTGATTTACTTCTAATTTTTGTTTGGCTTTAGACTGGATATTATGTTTCATTTTATTATGGAACGTTTCCCATCAATGTTAAATAAATGCTCTCAGGGTTATATAACATCAAAATTCAATGATGCTTGGCAGCATTAACCCTCTGTTAGCCTTTATGATATCTAAAAATAACTGCTTACCTTTACTGTTGCCGGCAACTAAAGTGTCATCTAGGTGTTTACATTAAACTTTTGCTTTTGGATTAACCTTCAATCCTTTTTTTCCTCTGCATGACTTAGTGTTTCCTTTAAGTCCAGGTTTTTTTCTAAAATCACTTTCCTACATGGAACATTATGGTTTTGGTTTCTTTTTTTGAACTTCATTTCCAGCTTTTCCAATCAGTCAAACAAGATTTTGAGACATGTCTATATTTGCCTTGTCTCCTTCCATTCATTTACCTGTTAGCTATGCCTCCTTTCATGTTTATGTTTTAATGAGCCCATGATCATCTTACTCTTCTGTAGCCAAATTCATATCTTCAAACAGATACCACAGCATATGCCAACAAATATATAGCATTTTCGGAGGAATGGAGTATAAAGAGAAAGTGATTGGCATTTCAGGCAGCTGGGGAGAAGTGAACGAAGTCACAGAGACAGGAAAGTCTGGGACAGGTACAGAGACTGGGAATTCATTTAAAATTTGATGAAGTATATGTGATTGAAATTAGTATAATATTCTGAAAGAGAATCTTTAAACTTCGGGGTTTTTTTTGTATTTTCCCCTTTGCTTATCAAATATTTACAGGCAATCAGTTATAGGGCATTTGGGTCTTCAAGAAAGCAGAACACATAAATTTAAATAGCATGTTTTGATTATTTATTCTCATACTGAAAAATGAACACCCACATACACATGCGCCAGATACTTTCTTCCCAAAATATTTATCTGTCTTTCCTGGAGTATAAAGAAGTAAAAAAATGAAATACCACGAATATAAGATAGATGGATAAACTTTAGCCATATAAAAGTACAGGAGACAGGACTTCCCTGGTGGCGCAGTGGTTAAGAATCCACCTGCCAATGCAGGGGACACGGGTTCGAGCCCTGGTCCAGGAAGGTCCCACATGCCGTGGAGCAACTAAACCCATGGGCCACAACTACTGAGCCTGCGCTCTAGAGCCCATGAGCCACAACTACTGAGCCCACGTGCCACAGCTACTGAAGCCCGCGTGCCTAGAGCCCGTGCTCCACAACGAGAAGCCACCGCAATGAGAAGCCCGCGCACCGCAACGAAGAGTAGCCCCCCGCTCACCACAACTAGAGAAAACCCGCGTGCAGCAACGAAGACCCAATGCAGCCAAATAAATAAATAAATAAGTAAATGGAAAAAAACCCTTACATTAAAAAAAAGAAAAGTACAGGAGAAAATATTTGAGAAATCAATGCAGTTTATAAACTGTGTATGTTCTTGATGTGAGTTTGCTTCATTAAGAGCAGAAGAAAAAATAAGTGCATTAGCATTGTTCAAGCCCTAATTAAAACCCTGTTGAGAATTTAAATGTGGGCTCCACAATATTCAAATATTGTACACTGTGGGACCTTAGAAGTAGTATAAGGAAATACTTTCCAGAATAAAAGATTGCTTGATGTTGAAATAATTTCTGCTAAAGGCAATGATTAAGATAGCTAGGATTCTATATTGAACCACTGATGAACAGTGGAGGGTAGAAATAAGAATTTAAAATAGTGTCAGTAGGTTTCTTTAATTTTTACATTTATGGCTGTAACAAAAAGTACACGAAAATGAAACTATGACGACATGCAGTAGCCATTTATTACAAAAGAAAATGAGACAAAAATTACTTTGTGTAAGGTTGCTCTTGAAAATTCTTGTTATTCATAAACTGTCACTTTAAATAAGGGACTGATTCCATAAAGTGAGGAGACTATTACTCGTAAAGCATTAAGACACACAGCTAAATGTCAGTCACCACAAATTTTCATGTTTATCTAGAATTTGACACATGTTGACAATTTCTTTTATTGCAATTCAATTCACAAGTCAAGATACTGACCAGAAAATGTTTTAGGTCAATAATGTTGAATATTTTATTATAAAAGGAAAATGTTTTCCACAACAATCTTAGATGGGGAAAGAAATGATATTTCCTTACTAATGTGAAAAATTTAGTGAATGATTATAGACTTTGGATTAATAGCACCAGATAGGAACCATCAAAATTGAATTTAGCACTTTTTCATTTCATGTCCAATATACCTGTGAAATTTTAAATCAAAGGTAAAAAAGTTCTGTAATCATCGCTCAGATGACTTAGTGTGGGGAAGAATTTTATCTACATAACAAACATCATTTGCTGAATACTTACTATGTGCTATTATGTTATATGCACAATATGATATTGCTGATCCTCAAAATAATCCTGCAAGGTAGGTATTATTATTTAAATTTTACATATAAGAATATTGAGACCGGGAACTTTCCAGAACGCTTGATGAAAAGGCGGAGGAGCGGCAGCTGCCCGAGCTGCGCACAGCAACGCGCTCCTTCCTGCTCCCCTACACCGGCATCAGCCCGCTCACCAGCTGTAGGAAATACTGAAAGAAACCACTTATTATGATGTTTTGGGGGTCAAACCCAATGCCACCCAAGAAGAACTGAAAAAGGTTTACAGGAAACTGGCCTTGAAGTACCACCCTGATAGGAATCCAAATGAAGGAGAGAAGTTTAAACAGATTTCTCAAGCTTACGAAGTGCTCTCAGATGCAAAGAAAAGGGAATTATATGACAAAGGAGGAGAGCAGGCAATTAAAGAAGGTGGAGCAGGTGGTGGTTTTGGCTCCTCCATGGACCTCTTTGATATGTTTTTTGGAGGAAGAGGCAGGATGCAGAGAGAAAGGAGAGGTAAAAATGTGCATCAACTCACAGTAACCTTAGAAGATTTATATAATGGTGCAACAAGAAAACTAGCTCTGCAAAAGAATGTGATTTGTGACATATGTGAAGGCCGAGGTGGTAAGAAAGGAGGGTTAGTGCTGTCCCAATAGCCGAGGTACTGGAATGCAAATAAGAATTCATCAAATAGGACCTGGAATGGTTCAGCAAATTCAGTCTGTCTGCGTGGAGTGCCAGGGCCATGGGGAGTGGATCAGTCCTAAAGATAGATGTAAAAGTTGCAATGGAAGGAAGATAGTTTGAGAGAAGAAAATTCTAGAAGTTCATATTGACAAAGGCATGAAAGATGCCCAGAAGATAACATTCCATGGTGAAGGAGACCAAGAACCAGGACTGGAGCCAGGAGATATTATCATTGTTTTAGATTAGAAGGACCATGCTGTTTTTACTTGACGAGGAGAAGACCTTTTCATGTGTATGGACATACAGCTGGTTGAGGCATTGTGTGGCTTCCAAAAGCCAATATCTACTCTTGACAACCAAACTATAGTCATCACTTCTCATCCAAGTCAGATTGTCAAGCATGGAGATATCAAGTGTGTACTAAATGAAGGCATGCAGATTTATCGTAGTCTATATGAAAAGGGTCGCCTAATCATTGAATTTAAGGTAAACTTTCCTGAGAATGGCTTTCTCTCCCCTGATAAACTCTCTTTGCTGGAAAAACTCCTACCTGAGAGGAAGGAAGTGGAAGAGACTGATGAAATGGACCAGGTAGAACTAGTGGACTTTGATCCAAATCAGGAAAGATGGCGCCATTACAATGGAGAAGCATATGAGGATGATGAACATCATCCTCGGGGTGGTTCAGTGTCAGATCTCCTAATGGGGCCAGTGAATAACACTCACTGCTGGCATTTTATTTGCAGTAGTGATTGAGTGAAGGACTACAATCATAATATGCTCACTACTTTCTATTGTTTGTTTTAATATTCAACTATAGTAGTGTTTTAAAAGTTAAATGAAGAATAAACTCAAATATAAAAGCTCTGACTTTGCCCTGTATGTATGATGACTTCAGTGCGCAAGATAAGTCTAATACTTGTAAAAACTACTTTAAAATATTTCCCCTAGCATTTGTTAGACCATACTTTGTAATTGATTTCAGCTATGTACATGGAATAGCTTAGACTGAAATGCCAGGTATATGTATTGACTTCAGTGTATGACCCTTAATTGTTAAGCTATGAAGTTAAAACTGTATTTAACTGGCAGTCAGACAAAGAATTCGTAGAAAAGTGTTGGTCTGTATAGTGGTATTAAGTGGGATTCATTGTGATGCCTCTGCATTTATTCTCTTGCCTCAACTGTTACTTGAAGATGGCATGCTATATAATTTAATTTAGCCTGTGGTATCAGTGATAGAAACGATACCTTTCTAAAGAAGGGGTTTATCATATAGCATGCTGCTTCTTGAGGGCTTGCACTTGTAGAATTGCATTCCCTTCTGCTGTGCCATCTTTTTTTAAATATATCTAGCTATTGGTCCTGGTTACTTTTTTTTTTTTTCTCCTTCTCTTTGGACCACAGTAAGCCTTGGAGTAGCTACTTCTGGAGCAGGGTAACTTAGAGGTTAGAGTGATGAGACCTTTACATGGAGAAGTAATTTGCATGTATGAGTTAGGAAGGTGTTTTGCAGGTATGTTACAGGCTTACTTTAAACCATTTAACTTATGCTCCAAAGTAACTGTAATTTAATGTTGGTAGTATAGCAAATTATGAATAGCTTTAATTGTATGTTTAAAGTCTTGTGTTCACAAGCTTAAATCTGGATATCAGAATTTAAGCAATTCTTGACATGTATGAATGCCTCCTTAATATGCTGATTACAAAGCATGAAAAAAAAAAAAAAAGAATACTGAGACCCAAAGAGTTTCACTAACTTGTCCAGCTTAACACTAGTAGGACAGACAAAGCTGAGATTCACATGGAGTCTGGTGTGAAGTTTGCAGGCATGATTTTTTTTTTCCCCCTAAACCTCACACTGCCTTTTAAAGTTGGCTCTATAATTTAAAACCACTAATATTTACAATTAAATCTATTAAACTCCATTAACTATATTCACAATTGGTTAAGATGTCTTTGCCTTGGAATTTAATCAATCACAAAAGGTATTTTTTATATTGAGTGGGAAAGGAAACAAGATTATTACTCAATTAAGCCATTATTACCCAGAAGCAACAAAGAGCAACTGCACTGTAAATTTCTTAAAGATTAACAGTGTCTTGACTGTCGTACATTAAATAACTATTTGAAGTTTGTGTACGTATGTCTGTATAAGTGAAATTTCAAAGACCTTGTTCTATTACTTTACTGGAAAGAAGATAAGCTTAGGTACAGGTCAAAATTACATCATGGCTCCTAAGTAGGAAACAATAATGCAAAATATACTTGGAATTATTGACTAACTATATCCAAGAAAATCACAAGTGGTAGGGCATCTCATGCAACAGCAAGGTGGTGGGAAGGAATTATACATCCTGGAGGGAGCACAAACACCGAAGTATGTATAGGTTTCCACTTTGTAATTCACCTGGAGTTTTTTTCCTTAATCTTTGCGTAACTTTCATCAGTGGTGAAGTAGAGGGCTATTGACTGAGGTAGTATGCTACACCAACTTAAAAAATATTTATAAAATCACTTCTTTTGGAAAACATAGAAAAGATGTTTCCTGAAATGGAGAAGCAAGCTCCTCTTATAAGGCTGATTAGCATATGTACAGAACTGTGGGTCAGACATGGGGAGACATTCTTTCTGTCCTTTCTAAAGCTCTGTTCTTCTGTGATGAAAGGCACACTGCATTTGGGAACTGAATAAAAATTCTAATTTTTCTTCACTTCAAGCTTTATTTTATTCAATTTTGCCTTGTAGAGTTAGAGGGCAATGTGCCTGCTGTTATGAGCCTCATTTTCTACACAGAAGTGAATCCCTACATCATAGTGTAAACAGTCACAGGTTCAATGGTATTTTATAAAGATGAGATATTAGCATAAGTGTGATAACACCAAAATTAATCAAGGCAGTTATAACTGAGACAAAATAGAGAGTGGAATTTCATTATGCAGTGAGAATGGTGAAGGGCTTTTTCAAATAATAAAATATTTTAATTAACAAATGTCTATGAAAGGAGACATTACTCTCCCACTCTGGCCTGAAATGATGGGAACATTATCAATGTCTTCATTTGTTTCCACTCTCAATACCAAATCAGTCACCAAGTTTTGCTGATTCTTCATAATATTTTCTTCCTTTCAATTCCCACCATGTATTAAGGTTTTAAACAACACAAATTTATCATCTTACAGTTGTGGATGTCAGAAGTCTGCAGTGGGTCTTACTGGGCTAAAATAGAGGTGTCAGAAGGGCTACATTCCTTCTGGAGGCTCTAGGGAAGAGTCAGCTTTCTTTAATTTTCCCCTTTCTAGTGGCTGTTTAGATTCTTTGGCTCATGGCTCATTCTTCTCTCTTAAAGCCAGCAAGTAAGATATTTAAATCTCTCTCCTGACCTTGATTGTCCTACCTCCTTTCACTTTTATAAGGAACCCTGTAGGGCGACCCAAATTATCCAGAATAATCTCCCTATCTCAAGATGTGTAATTTAAACATCTGCAAAGTTCTTTTTGCCACGTAAGGTAACACATCCATTAGCCATGGACATCATTGGGGGCCTTTATCCTACCTATCAGAGTCCCCCATCTGACCCCAAAGATTCACATTTTCACCACACGCAAAATGCATTCACTCTATTGCAACATCCCTAAAAGTCTCAACTCATTACAGCATCAACTCAAAGTTCAACATCTTATCTAAATTATCAGATGAGAAGTTCCAAAGCTCGTTACCTAAAGCATCTGAATCAGGTAGAGGTCTGTTTATGATGATTTAAGCATTCTCTAAGAAAGCATATTCTTTTCCTCAGTGCTCTTATCAGCAGTTGTTAACATTCATATTTCTACTAACAGTCTGTTCAAGGCAAACTAGGCTTTTAAAATCATGCTCCTCAGAATTCTTCCAGCTTCTTCCCATTGCTTAATTGTAAAGGCACTTCCACATTTGTAGGTACTTTTTACCACAGCATCCCATTTCTGGGTATCAACATCTATATTAGTTTCCTATTGTTGTCATAGCAAATTACCACTAATTTAGTAGATTAAAACAACACATCTTTATTATCTTACAGTCACCACTATTACTTTACATCAAAATCTTACTACATCCTTCTTAGATTACTGAATAAATGTTCTTCCAACTACTCTTTATGCCTCTGCATTTTAAAAAAAAATTTTCACTGCCACCATCAACAAAAACAGCAGCAGTAATAATAAAAAATGTTGAAACTATTGGGAGTTCATAATGTGCCAGACAGCCTTCTAAGTGTTTTATAAAGATTTTCTAATCTGTTCCATACAATGGCCTTATATAGTAAATAATATTCATGTATCACTTTATAGTTAAAGAAATTGAGGCAAAGCAAGATCAAAGAATTTGCCCAAATCATCTGCTTTGTAGGTGTGTGAAAGACAAAACGTTCCCTGCCTTATCAGAAAACAAAGGATGCTGAGGCCACCAAGCCATCAGTCACTACCACCAATGGTGCACCACCCCCAGCAGTGCACCCTGAGGGAAAGAACAGGATACTGGCCCTAGATAGTTAAGGTGCATGTCAAAGGAATGATTTCAATGAGCCCAGACTTTTGTATCTTCCCTTATACATAGACAAGAAATAAATTCATTCACTCGCGGTATCTGGTTTTCTTTAATTAACAATAATATTTTGACGTTCCAACTACCTTGGTCTTTGTTGCAAAAACCCTATATATCCTGGCCCCTCCCTTACCTCTTTGGAGCAGTCCCTCAGAGCTATTTGAGATGCTGTCTTCTGGGCTTAAGGCCTCAGAACATCCGCCAAATTTTAGGTTGTGCATTTTTTTCAGTTGACAGGTGGATGAATATCTAGTTCCCTACAAAAAGAATTGTCTTCCTGAAACACAGCTTTCAACTCTCAACTCAAATATTATTATTGTTTTCCTTTAAAATAAAATCCAAATTAAGCTATAATATTGACCAAATTTTGGTCATTACGCTCAACTCCAGTCCTATTTAATTGCTGTTCTCTAAACATCCTACTCTTCCACCTCTGTGTTTTTGTCTTTTTGTATTTCTTACTTCAGAAGATATTCCTTAAGCTTTCTTTACCTTCAGTCTCCGTTTAAACCCCCTCTCCTTGTGACCTATTCTATCAGGTCCCACAACGGTTTATACCTCTACCATTCACTTGGCCAACAGCTATACCTATTTTGTGATTTTAAAAAATACACCATAGGTTTATTTCTTCCTTTTATTGCCATATAAATATTACAAGTCTTTTATTTTTCCCAATAGAGTATATATTTGTTAAGGATTAACAGAGTGTACTACCTAACAAACATTAATTTACCATTTGGAGTTGGTGTGTGCGTGTGTAGGTAAAAATTCAAAAATCTTTTTTAGAATACAACCAAAGGATACAGCATGACGGTTCTACAGCACTAAGTAATTTGTGTATTCATTTTCTGTAGCTTATTTTTATAGATGCCATACACTGAATCGTTGTAAGAATCTTGTAAATTGAAGTTGACTGTTGCCATCTCTAACATTATTTTCTCCATCACAGAACTGTTCTGATTTGTCTTTCATAACAGCATGCAGTTCAGTAAAGCTCATAGGGTATCAATAGGAAAATAAAAATATTTTTGGCATTAGAGAAAGTCATTTAAATTAATCTTCCACAGAATATAACATGAAATTTCATTCAGTGCCCTTTAGAGCAGTGACTCTCTAATCATGGCCATGACCTTTCATTAAACATTTTCTGCATTCACCAATAGCTGACATAATTCCATCAATGTCTAAAGGTGATTTAAGAAAGAAAATAAATTGCATATGTAAAGTCTGTAAGCTGATAAATGTTAGACTCCAAAGTGCGGGTTTGAACTTTTGTTCTTAATCTTTGTGTGAAAGAATAATATGCACTAGAAGACATAAATTCATGTAACATTTCTTTCAAGGAACATACTTTTGTAGAGAGATACATGTTTACCTAATTATTTAAAATATGTTATAGTTTTTTAAGCATTATTATACAGATACAAATAAATGATCCTCAGGGTTCCAGCAAGAAAGCAGAAGGGAATGAAAATTGGATATTCAAAAGAGTTTAATAAAGGATGATTCACAAAGTTGTGAGTGGGATGTAGAGAAAGGGCAAGGTAGAACTGTTACCACCTTTGGCTTAAAGAGACGGAGGGAGGAATTGGTCAGTGGAACTCAGAGGAATTTTAAATTTAATTTTAAAGAAAATTTTCTCTTAATATTGACACAGATAGACTCCAGCAAAGGAGCTGGGGGAATAAATATTCTGACTTCTCCTCCCCCTTCCCTCTGTTCTCCTACCATTATTTCATGTTGGCTGACCCCAACTGCATTCAGAGGCAAGAGAGTCCATCCAGGTAGCTCTGGTGCATAGGCACAGTAGAGAAGGAAGGGGAGCAGGTCTGGAGGAACATATGGAAGACAGTCTGCACAAATTCTACAAAAGCATAAAGGGGACAAATGATTAGTTGCTGCTGGATGATAGGAGAAAATAGGACCTTAAGAGATGAACAGTATTTTATCTAGAAGAAAAGGATGTTACGAGAATTACATGTAAAAGGAACTATACAAGGAAAGACATCAGAGTGTATAAATATATAGAGTATTGGGGGATTCGAAGGGCTGTTACTATAAAATTTCAAATGTTTGTATAAGTAACAGGATGGAGATCTGGCAATCCAAGATATTGTTACTTTAGGAAAGACAACATACAAATTAACAACTTTACTTCCTACAGTTTTAAAGGTCTTTCATGGATGTAAATAAACCAGTTTAATTTTTTGGAAGATATAAGGTAAAGCAATGTTTCAGGTAACTTTTGTAGATTTATTTTATTCAAAAATTTTCCCCCTGATCTTAGAAATCATTTGAAACTGTCCTTTAAGATTCTTCTCATTGTTGCAGGGTTTTGTTTTTTTTTTTTAATCTGTTTTTCTGCTTCATCCCCAAATCTTCTTGTTCTGGGGAATTCTGGAGGTAGAGGAAAGATAGTTGGGAGGATTTTGTGAAGGAAGGGATAAGACAAAAGGGATATGAGAGGTGGGGAGGGAAAAGGAAGAGGATGAGGAGAAGGAGAAAGATGGAGAAGAAGAGAAGAAGGAGAGAAGAGACAAGGAGATCGAGACAGACGAGGAAGAGAAGGAGGTGGAAGAGGTGCTGGTGCTTTGGAGTAAAAAGATCAGGACTTTGGAGTAAGGTACGTTTTAGGATCAAATCAGGAATTGCCATTTACCAGCTGTTTGACCTTGAAGAATTTTCATTATAAAAATGGAAAGCATGATAATCAAAATCCAAGATACTATGAAAAGTAAATGTGATTTCATATATGATAGGTCTGAGCATATGAAAGGCACTAGATAGCTGCTAATTTCCCTTCCCTTTACTTACTTTTTTTTTTTTGAACCACCTCATGGAATTATTGATTCTGAATTTAGCCCTGACATTGTTACTGATCTGATGTGGAACACACTATAACATCCATGTCAATTGCAAAACCTGTAAGACACCCAGCATTTACAATTTAATTCAGGCTTCTTTTTTGTGTTTGAGTCTAAGGTTGAGGGAAATGAAACCCCAGCATCAGAATCAACAAAGGATCATTTTAAATATTAACAACCCCTAAGCTATCATCAAGTAGTTAATAGAGTTAACTACAAAAATTAAATTCAAGGAAGATAGAGGTTATTATTAAAAGGTACACTACCTTGTCTGAAAAAGAAAGAAAAACAAGCAAGAATGACTGATGTTTTGTAGAACACTTTGTGCTAAAGTTCACCATCTCAGGCTTCCCTGGTGGCACAGCAGTTAAGAATCTGCCTGCCAGTGCAGGGGACAAGGGTTCGAGCCCTGGTCAGGGAAGATCCCACATGCCGTGGAGCAACTAAGCCAGTGCACCACAACTACTGAGCCTGCACTCTAGAGCCCATGAGCCACAACTACTGAGCCTGCGTGCTACAACTACTGAAGCCCGTGCGCCTAGAGTCTGTGCTACACAAGAGAAACCACTGCAATAAGAAGCCCGTGCACCACAACGAAGAGTAGCCCCCACTCACTGCAACTAGACAAAAACCACACGCAGCAACAAAGACCCAACACAGCCCAAAATAAATAAATTAATTAATTAAAATAAATAAATAAATAAAATTCGCTGTCTCAATTCATAAACCATGATGAACACAACATCAGTGGGCAGACCCTGATGACTCCTTGGATGATGTTGTGTAGTTGCTCTGGATACTGCCTTCTAAGGGCACACAAGGGAAAGAGTTGTAGTCCTACTGTGCTCTCACTTTCTTTTGAGCAGTTAGCTGAATTTTAAGTAGGGCACATTCAACGTGCTGTCATGATCTGGCTTTTTTGCAGTTCACCTGACTCACCAAAGACTGATTTTCTAAAGAAAAAGTGTCATTATAAAATATAGTCATTACCTCTATTTTCTTAGCTACCAATAGATTTTATGCAGTAAATACTTTATAATATATTCTTAGAGACACGTTTTTTTGTAGATGAAATGTCTCAAATTTGATATTAAATTCATTTGGCTAGAAGCTGCACAGGGCGGTGTTATTATTATTATTTTTTTTTAATTTTTATTCTTGGCTGTGCTGGGTCTTCGTTTCTGTGCAAGGGCCTTCTCCAGTTGCGGCAAGCGGGGGCCACTCTTCATCGCGGTACGCGGGCCTCTTCACTATCGCGGCCTCTCTTGTTGCGGAGCACAGGCTCCAGACGCGCAGGCTCAGTAATTGTGGCTCACGGGCCTAGTTGCTCCGCGACATGTGGGATCTTCCCAGACCAGGGCCCGAACCCGTGTCCCCTGCATTAGCAGGCAGATTATCAACCACTGCGCCACCAGGGAAGCCCAAGGCAGTGTTATTTTTAAAGATGGTTAATTTTTAACTTTTCCTGCTGAGAAAAAAAGTACTTGAATATGTTTATAGTAGTTGTATTTTGCATCAAGTGTTTTAAATATACTATCAAATTTTAAATTTTGTGTAATAGACTATTTCTATGTGTGTTCTAAATACTATCTTCCTCTTTGAGAAATGATAGCTTTGTGTTAACTAAAAATACGGGCTATCTGGCTTGATTATTATTCTTTGTTTAATCAAGAAATGAATTTAAGGTATCCACGTCCTCTTACATTTAAATAATCACTGAGAAACTGACTAGACCTAAAAATTTAAATTGTATTTTCCATGGCCTTATGCTTACATGTCCCCTCTCTTGGAGAGTGTCACAAACTAACAAGTCTGCTATTTGTGGGTCCATCATCTTAAAATGTTTGCAGGCAGATATGATTTTAACCCTATTTTATTGCTTTGGATTTTTATAAACATACTTCATGTTCATGTTTTGTGCCATTTGTAATGCCTTAAGCTTATTTAGGCATTTACAGTTTGAGAGAATACACTGAATACAAGTTGACTTCTAAACTGCCTTCATTCTAACAAAAAGACAAAGAACATACAGTAGAGAAGGTCAGTATTGCTATTCCATGTGAAGTGTTTTTCTAGTCAAAGTCATATTTTTGAAATTAAATGCTACTTCAGGCTTCACAGCTCACCGGATATTTCTGTGAACAAAACAGGACAATTACAAGCTGCTATTATGGCAGTGTAAGGCTGCATCAATACAACTTTTTAAGAGAAAGTGACACAGGTCAAAGACCCTGGCGGCAAATGCATGTTAGTGGTATTGACTTCTTGGTTAGTACTGTCCTAGATATGGTTTGAAATGAGTAACCCAGATGCAATAGACTATGACAAATTCTCAAGTCTCACAGACACCTCATTCCATAATTTGTGTCTGTCAACTCTGATGGTCCTTGATGATTCTTTCATAAGGACCCTCTGATGTCAATGTAGTAGATAAGACTTTGAGAATTAGAGTATTAGGATGTAAGCTATTCAGGACCTGGGATGATGTACTTGGAAGATGAAATACTTCAATTTCACAAGAATCATAAACTGGGACTCATAAACAGAAAGAGAACAGGTATAGATCAAGTCCAAATGAATAAACATCCATATAAAGAGGAAACAGGGAAAAACATGACGGCTGCTGCCCTTCTTAGCCATTTGCTCTAAAGCGTCTGAAAACTTCATCTTTAATGAAGAATTTAAAGTTCTATATAATTATTAAAATTGTAATATTTAACTAGATAATTATGTATGGGTTTTATAGTGCAAGTCCAAAGTGGTTTGCTCCTGAAGAATGAAAAAAAATGTACACGTTTTTGAAGACCTAAACTAGTGTTCACTTTATAAAATTCTCTACTTTAGAATTGTACTTACTTCTGATATATCTTCTTATTTTCTAAAATGCTCTTCAGATTCTTTTTCTGTGTTCTTCTTCCTCAGCTGATCCTTTGCATTATGTGATTTTCCATAATTTAAACTAATGCAATGGCTTATTTAAAGGAGGCTATTTGTTATGAAATAATTCAAAAATACTTAAAAACATAATAAATGGTAGAATAAGCTTGATATACCCATCACCTATATCCAAAAATATTCTTAATATTTTGATATTTGTCATATATTTTATATAATATATTCTATATATTGTATATATGTATAAATTTTTTTACAGAATCACTTGATAATGCATTACAAAAATGGTGATAATTTATCCATAAATACTTTAACCACTCTCAACATAAAGTGATTCATTTATATAATCATACATTTATGATAGTTTAATAAAATATTTTCTTTGTACTATTATTTTAATATATTTGAGCCTCAGTATTATTTTAATCTAGTGCGATTTCTATATAGTCCTTGAATACTATGGCAATAAGGTACAGATGGTGACCTGTTAATATATGTGGGTTCCAGAAGAGTTTATTTAACTCAAATTATTTATATTCCTTAAAGCAAATAATTGTCACCCTTTAAGTCTCAGACATGAGAAACTGAAAGTAACAACTGAACTTGAGCTAGTCTATTACTTAACATTCAATGTACTTGGCAAGCTAGGATGAAAAGTGATTGAACTGAGGCACCATAGTTAGAATCCTGGCTCAGTCTTCTGTATATTAGGATGATAATAATAGCAGTGACCTCACCAAGCTTGCTCCAGCTTTAAGGCCTTGAAAATCCATTTATTCTGCCTAGAATGAACAAGATGATGATCATGATGATGATGGTGGTGGTGATAGCTAACACTAAAATACTGTTTGCCATGTTCAAGTACTAATCAAATCTCCCCTTTTTATAAATTATTTAGTAATCATAACTCTGAGGTAGGTATTACTATTATTTCCATTTTATAGAAATTAATGAAGACATTAAATGACATTAATCACAGCTAGTATACGCTAGAGCCAGTTTTCAAACACAAAAGTATATATCCTGTATTTATTTATATTCTTTTCCCTTTACTGTTTCTCATAACTGCAAAAAAGTCATTTTGCTGACTTTTTATCTTTCAAAGGTCAGTTAAAATATCACTGACTCAGAGACACTTCCCTTATCAACCAGTCTGAATTGGCCTTGCTGTATCATCCTTTCCACTTCCATTACCACTGATTCCATTATCTTCTTTTTTTGATCCTTTATAGCACTCATCACTGTTTAAATCTATCTATCTACCTATCTATCTATCTACCTATCTACCTACCTACCTATCCACTCCCCTGCTCCAGATTGTAAACTCCTTGAGCAAACAAAAATTCTCAGTCTTGTTCAGCATCCTATTTCCAGTACAAATGACAGGCACATTACAGATAGTTATTAAATAGATGTTCAAGAATTTATATAATTGAATAAGTAGTTATATTTGTAAATTGGATTTTTGTGAGGATTGCATAGCATGGAACATTTAAAAACCATGGGATTTAGTGTTAGCCAAAACTAGGTTTGAGTTTCAGCTCTATCACTTTCCAGATGCATGATATTTTACTATTGAAATTCTTTAAGCTTATTTAACTCTTCAGAATATAAATAATAGTATCTACATTATACCGTTGATTTGAGGCTTAAATACAATGGTATTTATAAACTGACAGTATCTTTTACTTAACAGTCACTCAAATGTTTGCTATACATATTATGCAAAGAGTGATTTACTTGGAATGGGAAGAAGATGTAGCATTGAAGATTATCTAAGATTGAGGTAGTATCAGATTAATAACAATAAGAAAAAGCTTGGTATCAAACTAAGTCAGAACTAGAGTTGGAAGTTTACTCCATAACCAAACACTCTTATTAATATATGTTAGTTTCTAGAGGCCTAATAAATGCACCCCTTTATTCCTTTCTTGGGTTTGGTCCGATAAAGAGATACACATTGGTGATTACAACAGGAGGATGTAACCGAGATGGGGGTCCGATGTTTTCCTTATACTTCCCCAAAAGTCCATTAGAAAACTTACCCTCTCACTTACAAAGCCCATTAGAAAACCTAACCCTCCATCCGATGCTGCAGAAGTTGCTTTGCAGTGTCAGGGACTGTCCTGGAAAATTATCATGTGGATGAGGAGAGACCGTGTGCCTCCTCCATCTCAGCAGATATGAAAGAGAGAGAAAGAAGCAAGTCCTTTTCCTTTTTTAAAATTCACCAACCAGATCGATCAGGTCTCTGTTTAGGAGAAGGCCTGAGGTGAGAGAGGGAGGGGACAGAATTTCCATTCTAGTATTTCCAAGTGGTAGGTGAGAGTGGTTCTCTAAAACAATTGTCATCACCAACATTTATGTTGTAGTTAAGTGAACTACACTGTGGTTCATTACAAAGTGTTTGGCTTGTTTGTTTTTTCTCAGCTAAGTTACTTGTCATCTTCACAAAATATTTAAAATAAATGAATCTGATAAATTATTTTTTAAGAAGAGAAAAGTCCTGATCAAGATGAATCTCCAGTCAATATTTTAGGTAATCAGGCTGATGGATAAGCAACACCCCTTCCAGAAAGTTTCCTGGGCAAAGCCTGTTGGTGCTTCACGTGTCACACATTACAGAGACAAAACTGGCTGCTGGAGTAGAACCAACACTAACAACTGAATCAATTTTTATCCTCAGTACAAGGAAATGGGATGATATGAAAATATTCTCCGTGAGATAAACATTTTCATTATTAATAGAAAACTCCCACATTTATAGACAACTCTAGAAATTCCAATGTGCTAACAGATAAGGACTTTCTGTTTAAAAGCATCTTCAACATTTTAATCATTAGAGTAAATGTGAATGGAGTGTCCAGTATTGTCAGCGACCAATTACATGGAATGTTGAAGCGGTCCCTTGCTTCTTTGACTAATTAGACATGAGTTGTTAGCTCTTTTTATTATTTTTGAAAATGCTCACATTACTGTAGTAGAGTTTGCATAATTTATCCAGTTCCACACATTTGAAAACTCTCTCTGTACCAGTGGGGCATTGCTTGCTGCCAATTTGTTACTGATCCGTTACCATCTCAGGCTGAATTATCTTACAGAATGATCCATGTGTTTGAATAATGAATATTCCCATGAAAAAAGATTATCCATGTTTTAATTATTGATATTTATATTAAAACACTATATTAAATTTTAACAAAAATAAACATTATTAAAAATGTACACATTATTGATTTTTGTAAACTTGTCTCATTATATTAAAAGCAAAATTTTATCAGGGGCTCCTAGTTTGTGAGTCACCTTTTCCAAAAAGTATTTCAGAGACTTGACTATTTTCTATTTCTTTTGAGTAAAATTAAATTGTATCAACATAAGATTGCAGTGGTGTAAGTTGCATATGGGCAGTCTTCGTTTTGCACAATGCCGTGTTAACGGCAACGCTTACTTACTGGAATCATTTCTTAACTTTGTACAGGTCCTTGGTAACTGAGACATGCAAAGCAAGGAAACAGTTCCAATATGCCTCAGTTTCAGTTTATACTGTGCTTCCCAGAATAAAGACTGACTGTAATTTTAACAGTGTAATCTTCTTTAAGTCAATAAGTTGGGCACAATCAAATGTTTCCTATTACTAAGCAATGGGAATATTTTTCATTGATGAATTCTCAAACTTGCTAACATATTAGATAGCACATCTAATATTTACAGTGAATAACTTATATATTTTCATTAACCTTGTTTTCTGAAAGTGAAAAATAATCAGGATTGGCATAGTGTTGTTACCTCATGTTACAATGGTCACCCTGGATTTTGACGTGTATTTGACATTGGGGATCTTCGGTTCTGTGCATGTGTGTTTCTTCTCTAAAATTCTTAAATTTGCCTTGAAAACAACCATAGAATATTTATCACCTCTGACCCATTCATAATTTTAAAAAAGTATATCCTAATTTCAGAAGGATAAAGGAAAAAACAACGAAAATTATAGTTTAAAAATAAGAATAATTAAAGATAGGTTTAAATAATAAAATCTTATCATTTTAAATTATAACTCAACTATTTTAATTTTTACACACAGTGTTACACATGCATAATCTTTATATAGATACAATGGTATTATTTATATCATTTTAGAATTTAATAGGTTTTATGCATTTCCCATGTTTTGCAATGATCTTCATATTTTAGATTTTGATAATTTCACAACTTCCTATCTGGATCACAACTTGTTATTAATCTCTACTTCTGCCACTGCCATGAGAAAAACATACCTCAGCTAGCCTGCTGTTCAAGGAGGCTTGAGCAGACCTGAGTCCATCCAACAGCAACAAGCCAAACCCAGTCAGACCTGCGTCTTGAAGAAAAGCCACCCAGCTAAGTTCAGTCTAGATTAGCCACCGTCAGACAAAACTCTTCGTTGTTTTGCACTAATATTGATTGATACATTGTCAAAACAAGTATTTTTGGAAGTACTTTTTGTTTTTTTAAAGAATTACCAACGATATTCATTTCTTAAATACTGCATCTATACCATACATACTTCTCCTTCGATGTCTCAAAAGATAGTGTGAGATAGTGTCCTGTAATTGCTACTCAGTATGCTTAACCAAGAAAAATGTGCGGTGATATTAGCAAAACAACAAAACTCCAAAACCTCAATAAACTAGAAAAGAAAATATAGATAGACTTCGTATAATTTATACATTTAGTCCCAAAGACATTTGAAAACTCTTATTGCCAACCATTCTAAATAATATAGGTCTGTCATGATCTTAAGTGTAATTATTTTATACAACGATTCAACAACTAGTGTAGTGCTGGAGCCCATACTGGGTATTCAAAAAATGAACTGGCACTGAATTGATTCTTTTGTTTGAACCAAACCTTTAAAATAGTATTTTGTTTCCAGAAAAAAGATAAGAACTACATAAATTCAAAACAATACAATGGCAGTATTCTTAAGTTTCAGATGAGTCTAATCAAATGATACTTTGTTCTTGCATTTATATCTTGGCCACCTATGGCTAATGGTTTCTTAGGACCTCTCTAGTGGAAAAAAAAAAAATAGAAATAACCACAATAGTCACATTCTTTGCCCTTTCTAATTTTTCTTTAATATTACTTGTGAAATTATCCTTCTATGAAACAAAAATCCGTGATTGTCACTCCTTTGCTTAAAAATCTTTAGTGCCCCTGTAGGCAGTGATATACAGTGTAAGTCCTATTTATATAGCATGACATTTAGAAGTGTGTTCCTTCCCCCCTTTTCTTTTCAATCCAATCCTAATATATATCTCTCTTTTTCTACCCATCTAAACTCCCACCATACAAAATACCTTTAAGCTTAGTTATATACTATTTTCTCTGTCTGAAATTCCTTTTCCTCTTTTATCTACCAGGAAAACTTCTACCTATTTTTCAAAATGCAACACGAATATCACCTTCTCTGTGAGACTGACTCTCCTGTCCTCTACACAGAGGTAGTTCCTCTCTCGTTTGGGCACTAATAGATATTTGGGCATATTTCTATTATATTGTTTATTGTAGTATGTTTCCACTTTTTTGGTAATCCCCACTAGAATTTATATATTATTCAAGGATAATATTTTATTCTTTGTATATTTCTGGAGAATTACCAGAGTTCAACATAAAATAATTATTTCATAAATATTTTTGACAGGTTCAATAATTTAAGTAGATTACCTTGAGGTCAGCAATTACCAAAAGGCACTGTCTCTTACCTTGATAATTATTTGTGGTCATTATACAATTGTCACTTATAAGGATGCTGCTAAAAGTCTCAACAAATTGGTGTTATGATTCCATATGCTCGTCTACATAATAATCACTCAACATGAATGAGTCTTATTCCCTGTGGGGCTTATGTTAGTAATTATTAAAAATAATTTTAATAAATATTTCCATTATATTATTAATACTCACTACAGAAAATATGATAAATAATAAAAGCAGAAAAATTAAAAACCCCCAAAATAGCCCCTGTTGAAAATTTTCTGCAGTTCATCTGTCTTTGGTTTTAATTCAAGCATGGCACTCAGACCTGTGCATATACTTTTTATAAAATTCTGTATTTTTGTTTTAAACAAAAACTCAAATAAAAAATAAAAATTTAAAAGTTACTCATAATTGCTTTACCCAATATAGAGGTAAGTAAACACTCAACCTTTACCATGTGTCACTGTCTATTAATCTATATTTTGGCAAAAATGAGATCTTAAAATATATATTGAATTATAATCTGAATTTTTTTTACTAAATAATACATTCATGAACTTATTTCCACATATTACACATAATTCTATAGCCCTGCTACTAAAAGTGTGGTCCATGGACCAACAGCATGGGCATCACCTGGTTACTTGTTAGAAATACAGTATCTCAGGCACCTCCCCAGTCCTACTGAGTCCGAATCTGCATTTTAGTAAGATGCTTGAGTGATCACATACAAGTTAAAAATGAGAGACCTTGTTATACAGCATTATTATTATTATTATTTATAAATTTATTTATTTATTTTTGGCTGCGTTGGTTCTCTGTTGGCTGCGCGTGGGCTTTCTCTAGTTGCGGCGAGCGGGGGCTACTCTTCGTTGTGGTGCGTGGGCTTCTCATTGCGGTGGCTTCTCTTGTTGTGGAGCATGGGCTCTAGGCACGAGAGCTTCAGTAGTTGTGGCACGCGGGCTCTAGAGCACAGGCTCAGTAGTTGTGGCGCACGGGCTTGGTTGCTCCGCGGCATGTGGGATCTTCCCGGACCAGGGCTCAAACCCGTGTCCCCTGCATTGGCAGGTGGATTCTTAACCACTGCGCCACCAGGGAAGCCCTACAGCATTATTTTTAATTGCCACATAAGTATTCATTTTGGATATATAGTAATTTATTTAACCACTACCCTGGTTACTTTTCTTCACGCTTGAAGCAAATAATAATTTCTTTGGTTATATAATCCCATTGAGTGACTATTACATAATTTTCCTGTTCCTCTAATCCCCAATTTGTAGAGTTTTTTAAATTATCATATGTAATTCTAAGACAAACATTGTGTGCGTGCGTGCGTGCGTGTGTGTGTATGTACAAGTTTTAGAGAAACTAAAAGAAACTCATGTAACTAGAGCCGAGGTGGGGCAGAATGACACTGTAGTGGATATGAGGCAGTAGGATGGAAATGAGGTCATGCCCAGACTCCAGTCATTATTCTTATGACCTTAGGGAGCTGTTGAGTGGTTTTAAGCAGAGGAGTGTAATAATCTGATTTGCATCTTAAAATGATCAACCTGGTTGTAATGTAGTGAAGTAGATTTTAAAAGAGAGATGTTGGTAACTTGGGCAAGGTGATGACAATGGAGACAGAGGCGAAGGACAGATAGTTGAGGAGAATCAGAATTTGGATGGGATTTTGGGGTGAGATGGAGGTGCCATGGATAGCTCCTAGATTTCTGGCTTGTGAGACTAGGCGAATTGTGGTACGATCTAGTGAACGTTAGAAAATAAATAAATTTGGTTATGGAAGAAAGTGTTTATGAATTAACTTAATGTCATGTTGAAGTTGAAGTTCCTTGAAACAGCCAAGGGAAGCTCTTCATTTACAGTCCTTCCATTGCAATGAGTATTTAATAAATGTTATTATTTTCATGTTTTCCCCCCTTTTGACCTTCTTTATAGAAGAAGGTTTACTTACAATTTGCAAATACTCTCCATTAGTAAGACCCTGAGATACGTTCTTAAGAATTCTCATGCCCTCTAAGCTATTGTTACTCTTGATTAAATCTCAATATGGACGTCCAATTGATTTGGTATCCTCCTAAGGACACTTGTGTTCACTTGTATAAACTGTCTATTTAGTTGGATCTCTGATATAATACCTATTCTTTCTTCTCATCAAAGACCTTGATATTTTCTTCTAGTCACTGACTTATGCTCTGTTTCAGCTCAGGTAATGCAGTGGGATGTATGGTGCTACTAATTAATCAAACTATAATTATTACTTCTGTTCAAAAACTCTGGGCTACAATACTTTACCCACCAGGGTAAAGAAAGTGGTCAGAGCTTAAAGATCAATGGTATCCAGAGTTAAAGTGTGTAAATTCTCCTGGATGTTGGAACTTTATGTGCTGGCTTGGTTTCACAGCTAAAATAAACCATAGATTCTCTAGTCCAAGCTCATCATGCCCCAAGATTTTTCCATCAGCCTGTCATGAAGGCTGCTTTCTTCCTGGTGAAGCCTCCATATACTCTGACTTATATATTTGATAATAGAAGAATAACAAAAGGAACTCTATCTCTAAATTAATAGAGTTCCTGGTACGTAGTGTAATTGAATGATTGCAGTCAGATAAAACTGTAAGTTACTCTGCAAGTAAATTACAGAATTTCACATATCTCCAGTTTAAACTAAGATTTGCAGGCACAGTATTGAATGTGCAGAAAGAGGATCATATTAGCACTTCTAAAACACTAAAGATCCGTGATTAAAATAGTGGCTCAACATTATAAATATGATGGATACAATTATAAAATTTCCCTTTAGGGCCTTTCTTGGATAAGCAGTTTTGAGTATGAACAAATTCTTGTTATGTGACAGTGAAGGAGCTGACTTTTTTTCATACAATGTATTGATCAAAGCCCTCATTGGATGACTTTTGATAGGAACTAACTGGAATAGCAGATAATAGCAAGGGAGTGGAGGTCTGACAGCCTGATTCTAGCTTCGAAAAACTAAACAAGGAGGTTGATACTTACTCTTCCATGGCCAATTACTGATGAATAAAGCATCATCACTAAAAAGGGACCAACTTAAGGTACAATCACAACAACTCCCATTACTGTACATCTCATTACGGCATAAAAAGAAACGTTTTTACTTAAACAAAATAATAATATTTTTCTTTGAGATTCACATGAAGGAAGTAATAGATTTCCTAAAATTCTAAATAAAATTCTGATCTTCAGAGGAATGTATTTGATATATCATAACTTTCTATAACATTCAAAAATCACTTTGAGAGACATGCAAGTTCCATATGCAATATGTAAAACTTGAGTTTATGTATTATTGAATTGGCTGAGAAGTTCTTGTCAATATGCCCCAGCTTTTACTTTTAAAAGAACTAAAGATAAAATTATAATGTTTTGGACTTTTAATTATACAGGATCTGGAGTTTCAGTAATGTACATTCCAGTTTCATTGGCCCACTGATTCATTTTCTTATTAATGAGATACCATCCAATTACCTATACTATTCCTTTGAAAATAGGATTTTTAAGGTACTTTTCAAATATATAAGAACCAATATTCTCTGTGCTATTTTTTCTGCACTTCAGTTCACCCTGGATGACATACGCTTTTTCTTTCTTTAACAAAGTTATCCATTTTCCAAAACTTTGATAAGAAAAAGGCAGAACAACCCTTTTGTCATCTTGTTTCATTAGCAGCCAAATCAAATATGTTCATTGATATTTAGAGGGATAATTATATTTTAAAATAACACTTTCTTTTTAAACTAATGCTATTAACTTTAGGGCAAAGGTCTCATACACATACACGTATACACAGATAAGCCTGAATAACTGCATCTTTGGGGAAAAGGATGAATTACTGGAAATAAGTACTGAATTTAGAGTTAGGGTACCTGGAGTCCAGTCCTGATTCTACCATCATCTGGTGATACTTTGCAGCCTTATGAATATCACTTAATCTCTGATATTAGGTTCTCAATGTCAAAATAGAGATGGTATTTAGTTATCAGTTGTCTTTCAGCTCTGATAATATATGTAACTGTGGTAGATTTAACACATTTCCCTGTACATACATTGATTGATACACTGTACACAGTTATTGTTTGTATATATGTTTATAAATATAGACTTCAATAAAGAAAAACTCCTTTGTGTCCAAAAGAAAAATACAAAAAACCCAAATGGGAAAATGAACAATGAACATAAATAAGCAAGTCAAGGAAGAGAAAAATTGGATGGTTAACAAGTGTATTGAAAATGAACGTTTACACTCATTACAGAGAAATACAAATGGAAAAGTAATAAGTCAAGATAAAGAAAAATAAATAGAAGGGGGATGAAGGGCAGAGACTATGACAGTTGAAATGCTACACACTGGCTCTTGCAAATATTAGATTTGCTAAATTTTTTGATCAGCCACACTGGCTATTCTCATTCTGAATTAGAGAAAAATATCTCTATTTTTCGATGTTTTACTGTCAACTTTTCTTTTTCTTAAACTTTAAACATTCATCATCTATTATGCCTACGATTATCATCCTGATTTCTTTAAGGCAATTGTTTCTTTGGGTATATTTCTCTTACAGTCTTAAGCTAGAATTTTACCAAAGCATAGCAGACAGGCTAAAGGACAGAATGAGGAACAGACTTCCTGGGTTCACACCTTCACTTGCCACTTAATACCTGTGTAACTTTGGTGCATTCTTAATATCTTTGTGTCTCGATGTTCTTATTTGTAAAATGGAAATGGTAATACTAAAGATGCCTCATAAAGTTATGATTAGGATTAAGTGAGTTAAACATGACAAGTACTAAAAAAAGATTTGCTATATAATTAAAAAGCTCCTAGTAAAGGGACTATTGTTACTGAGAACATTGTACAAAACTTGTTTCTCAGATTCAGAGAAAACTCTTGTGTTCCAAACCCTCAAAAATTCACATTTTCAAACTTTACACTTTTCAGGTTCAACTATTAATTTATTTAGATATATGTGAATATAATCAACTGTTATTTTTCAAGAGCTAATTGTATGTCAAATATTATGGTATATACTTTCACACATGCATTAAATTAATTACACAAGGAGGCAGTTAGACTGAGGTGCCTCTAATGCCATGGTGGGCTACTTAAGCAAACTGAAATCTAAGCCTGTAACTGCCTCAAGTTTAAAAATTGAAACCTAAGGACAATCAATCACAAACGGTCAACTAGGCTTTAAGCTGCAGCCAATCAATAATTTCCTTGCTTTCCTTCTGCCTTTGTCCTATAAAGTCTTTCCTGAGCCACAGTTGGTGGAATGCTCCTAACCACTGCCAGTTTGGTGCTGCCTGATTCGAATTGACTTTTGCTCAAAAAAAACTCTTAAAAATGTTTAATGTGGCTCAGTTTATCTCTTAAGACATGTTATCTCAATGATCTCCAAAATAACTGTTATACCATATTGCTGATGAAAACATGGAGCCTCAAAAAGGTAAATTATTTCACAGTGTGTGATAAATATATTACCACTAAGCAGAATCAGAAAGAAGAGGAAAAGAACAACAAGAAAAGGAAAAGGAGGAGCAGGAGGAGGAACAGGAAACACTGGAAGAAGAAGAAGGAGAAGGAGAAGGAGAAGGAGAGGAGGGGGAGGAGACGGGAGAGGAGGGGGAGGGGAAGGGAGAGGAGGGAGAGGGGAAGGGAGAGGAGGGGAGGATGACAAGAGGAAGAGGAAGAGACAGAAATGTCCATTACCTAAATAGATGGATAAAACAGTAATAGAACAGAATGCATGTGCCTGCAGAAATACACATAATCATGTTGACTGATCTCTCCTTCATGCAGAAAAACGCGGCTCTTCTGCTGCCCAGTGATCCCATCACACAGTACCCTGCTTTCCCTGGGACTTTATTCCCTCTCAGAAAAGCTTTGTCCTGAGAAATGAAGTGGCTTTAAAAAGCACTCTATCTTCAATCAATTCAAAGAAAGTATGAGCTGAAACCTTCCTTACACTTAGTATCTAAGAAGAGAATAACGTTAATCTATGTCTTCCCTCAAGGTTTTCTTGCTTTTCTTAAAATTCAGTACACCTCTTGAAATGGAGCTATTCCACAATAGATTGATTTAATACAGTAGCTTTTTTTCTTAATAGCCTTTTATTGGTCCATTTATTCTGAGACTATTCAACAAAACTTTTACCTGCCTGTAATTTAGTGTGAATGTCATTTAGAGTAATTACATATCCAGCTGGCTGCCATTTAGGAACAGAAAATAGATTCATTTTTTTCCCCTGAATTTTCTGTAACATATGCAATACCAGTAAATAAAATGATTAAAATATCTACACAAAAGGAAATATCACTATATGATTTACTTAAATTGACAAAAATTTAATGGAAATATTATTCTGGCTGCCACTCCAACCTTATTACAGCTCATTATGGTTAGCAAGTTTAGAGAATAGAGTTATTCTGTACAATATTTCCAATACAACTCCTGGAGGCATTTAAAACTAGCCTAGATGAAGTATTACAAAGTATATTGAAGAGGATGATTTTGCACAGGCATGGAGATTTATTTAGATTCAATATATCTTTTGTTTTTCTATCATTGCGCCTAATTTTTCAAGGACAATAGTACAAATTATAATGTGCCTACTCTTTTCTCATTACATGACTTTTAGTTACCAAGAGCTGCATATTTAGGAAAGTGAGAGAGAGAAGAATGTGGATACATACCTTGAAATTAGACTACTTGTCTCTTAAGTAAGTTCTTGGGCAATTCCTAGTTCTTGAACTTTATGCCCTCTGCTCTTCGCCCTCCTCCCCAGTGCATTCAAATACAGCCTAAGGGAAAGCGGACAACTTCAAACCCAGGAATTAAGGCTCTACATTACATTACTTAGGGAATTTAGGTGAAAGGTGCAGAGGAGGGCAAACACACATGGTAGTCTCCCTTCAAAGTGGATACATATAGTCCTCGCTTCCCACTGTAGCCCAGAACTATAAAAATGAATGTATATGTTGAAACCATGCAAAGCAATCTTAATAAGCAACAGGAAAAATTACGATTTTTCTGTGATCCTTAAATATTTTTGTTACAACATTGAAGACTTTCTTACAATCTGTTATAAATTTATAGGGAATGAAAAAAATAGTGAAACTAATATTTACTTACTACACTGTATTCTAAAACATTAGAAACATTGACAAAGTATGTGTTAAAAATGTATGAGGAGTAGTTTGGACAGTTCTTGCCTTTTTCTTCTTGTTGAATAACTTACAGTATGGAACCTGCATCCCTTCTATGCCTTGAAAAATTGTCATATTCCTTTCATAGTTTGAATCAACTTCCAATATTTTATCTTTTGTGCTTGAATACTGTGAAATATGCCCATGAATTCCTTTAATGTGGAGGTTGTTTTTATTTTCTTTTTTTGGTTTTTGTTTTTGTTTTTGGCCACTGTCACCTCCTCTGGGAAATTTTCTTTTTCTTCTTTCCTTCCTTCTCTCTTTCTTTTTTGTGTCACAACCACTTTCCTCATTTAAGTTGATAAGTTTACCTTCACTAAGTTCCTCTAGCTTCATATCTGGAGTCTCTCTAATTGCAGTAATGTCAACATTCCCAAGATTAGTAACTCCATTTACTTTTAATTTATATTTTTCTTTTGGTAAATTATTGTTTCTTTGCTTCATTTTCATCTTTGTTCACCAACTCTCTCTTTGGATTATTCATTTTTGCATAGTTTTATGTATATGCATCACTAGGAGACAAAGAGGCAATGCAACAATATGCTTAGCTGTCTGTGCATGAACTGAATCCATATGTGCAATGACCAACCACCAAAGTGATCTGAAAGAAGTGATGTAATTGGTCAATAATTATGATGCATATCTGTTGCTTAAGCAGTGCTTTTTGGACCAAAGATCTAGCAGCAAAGTTTGTACTTTATGCAATTGCAGTTAGCACACCATGATAATGAAAATTTAAACCACATTATTGTGAGGACTGTGTTATGTATAAACAGTGGTAACTAAAATTCATGCATACTGGAATTGTGCAAATCAAGGACCAACTTGGTATATTGCTGCTATGCTTAAAATTGCCTCTGTTACCTTCATTCTTACAGTTATCTTTTATTGAATCCCTATTGTGTGCCAGGTGTTGCTTGGCTCTTGCCAAGATTTATTCCATTTAATTCTCACATGAATCTATATGTATATAATATCTATTTTGCTGATGAGAAAACTGGGCTATAATTACTTAAGAGATTTTTCTGAGGCTCTTCAGAAAGTGGCACAGACAGCCAGAACGAGACCAATCTAATTTCAAAGCTGACTGTAGCTTGAATTTCACTTCATTAATTTTTTTTTTTACATTTGGTCAACCATTGTTTCCTATACCCTGAGCTTTCTTGAGCCTTCTATAAATTCAACTAAAGCTTCTGAGATAATTCTTCTTGGGATAAGAAGTTTCACTTATTTGCCATCTGTCTTGTGAAGAAGTATAGTAGTACTCTTCATAACCAATATCATTTATTAAGGTTCAAATGTAATTATGTTTTGTTAAAGCTTACTGTAGTACTAGTCATTCTGATTCTCCAAGCCAATGCTACAAAGAAATAGACGTGTTTTATATCACAAAACATCTAACTTGGACTATTATAAGGGAGTGATCAATGATTCTCTAGAATCTGAAGTCCACTGAAATTAAATTATTTGGTTCTATTCTGTGTACTGCCAGTGTAGAACACATAAGGGTACAGAACTCAGAAGAGCTTTGGTTTAATCAAGGCATTGAGTCAAAATGGTGGTTCTGTCCTAAACAAAGCTTTCTCAGGCAGGAATTTCAATAATACACTTATTAGTTACGTAATTCTAGCCAAGAAAATAGAGTATCAGAATTAATAGAACATTTCCATGTCCTATATCACCCTGTTTGTCTTTTTGTGTTGGTTCAACGTTTATAAACAATACTATATATATATACACACAGACACACACACACACACACACATATACACGTATATATTTTAGAAGTCCAAAATCAACTTCATATTAGCTAGGGCAAGCACATTTTTGCAACTCGTGATATTTGTTAATATATGTTATTTATTTTTTGGTAAATTCTGTTTAAATGTCAACTTCCATTTGAAACAATAAGAAAATGCTAAATGTATCAATATAATAATGTGAAACCAACCTGGGATGTTTTCTGACATCTAAGATTAAAAATATCCATCTTCCCTAAATGCCGGTTGCTTTTCCTAGTACTGAATTAATATCTGTATGATTTAATTTAAGTTACTGAGGCTGTGCAGCCCCTCAGACCTAGTGGGGACCTCACAGGAATCCCTGGCACCCAACCAGTCACTGAGCTCACCCAGTGTGGTACGGTCAATGACAGTCTCAGAAAGAGCCGCCTCTGACTAAGTTACAGAGATGATAGAGGAATTTTGTTTCCTGGGTCATTGTTCTTGAAGAGGTTATTCTGGAGGATGAAGTGTATGAAATGAGATTCAACAAAAGAGAAAACTTAAGAATGCTTTTAAAACACTCAAACAAAATCTCTTAGTTTCTTAAAAGCAATCTAATCAATGTCTGTGAAGTGATTATATCACTGTGTGGGAAGGTCTTCCCTAAAATGTCCTTAGTTTTGTACTTAGAGTGCTATGTTAAACTGTCAACATATATCTCCTGATATTTGCTGTCACATTTAGTGGAACAAGGTAGTCACCTTATACCAAGTTAACGTGTTCTTTGATAATATGTCCAGTCATTTCAGAGTTTCCATATAGTATATGTCCCTGCAATTAAGTTGATTTCTTTATTATAATCTATACCTGTTTTATTTCTATAAAATTGTAAGCCATCTTATTTTGAAGCACTATCATCATGAGGAATGAAGTGCTTGGGTAATTTCATATTTTGAGTCCATAATAGGGTCTCTTAACCTGGGCAGAATGTGTGGGAGGTCTGTAGTTGCACTTCAGGGCACCTGGGTTCTCCCTGTAATTGCATACATGCAATTGCCGTGTGCCTTTATGCATGTTCCCAGAGAGAGCTTTCACCTGGTTATCAAAAAGACTCAGAAGGACTGTTCTTACAGGCCTTAATTTTATTCTTGACCTTATTTTTTCTTTTACTCTTAGCAGCATAGTCCTCATCATTGATCCAGTTGCTGGTCTTCCATAATCAACTCTGGCCACCATAGTCACCATAGTACTGTTCCCTCCGGTGACATTTGTAGGCTCTGCCCTAGAAATGCTGGCTCAGTCTTGCCTGGATCTCAGTTTCCATTTCCGCCTACTCCTTTGGCAGATCTTTGTTTGCATCCTGGCCTGCCCTCACGTGGGTCTAGACATTTTTGCTTGGCTACAGGTTAAAAAACAAACAAACGAACAAAAAACTTTGCTCTGTCAGCCTTAAGTTTTATATAGTTTGGCTATATTTGCAGTTGTTTTTTTTAAAAAAATACAAGCATATTTTGTATTTATTTCAAAGTTCTTTAGGTCTTTAAAAGATAATTTAAAAGAAGAAATCTGAAAAGGAAGCAGAGAGACAAAAAATCTTCAAGTTAGGGGGAAAAAATCCGTGTTTGTGCTCCTGGTAGAATGTGAGTGAACAGCAGTGAGTTGCTCTTTCTGCGTTATTGCCACATCAATAGAACTGAGCCTTTCTTCTGTTGATCAAGTGAGGGAGTTCGTGAGAGAGATGAAATTTCTGTTTAATTACCTTTCCCCAAACTAAAGCATCCTAGACCTGATAAGAACTCTTAACTATATTTCTTCCTGTGGTAGTAGCTTTATTTTCAGAGCATTGGGATGTTTTCTTCAATCATTTTCCTTAAATATGTTGCATATTTAAAACCTCAGGCTGCAAATTTTCAAAAATGTTATCCCCACGGAGCTCCTCTCTGGTTAACTACCTCGTCCTTCTCATGTTCAAGACTCAAATTGTTTTTCAGTAAGATTGGCCAAATTGAAGTGATTTCAGTTTGCTAAATTGCTGTTGTTGATTGGTTCCTGATTTCAGCATAACTTCTCATTCCTATGGAAACAATACGCTCTTGCTATAATCCTTGTTCAATCTCTCAGCTACCCTGATGAAAAACTGCTGTGTTTTTCTGGATAACAAATCAGTGGGATTTCACTGTTATATCCTAGCAGGGGAAATTAGTTGATCTCTTCTGCCCTTTTGGTTTTACCAGTTAGCAGAAATTTGCAAGGATCAAATAAATTAATTTCTCCAGTTCAAACAAAAATTTTCAAAGCTAACTTGTTGAGAGATAATAGAAGGTATTTTAAAATGTCATGATTAAATCCATCAAAATATACATGGTGTTGTGTCAGACATTGTTCAGAATAGATTAATAGCAGTTTTCTACAACTTTATAAACTTAAAACCTTGCTGGGAGATAGGCATCTATTTTTTAACAGAAGGTATTTGTCTTGGTTTTTCTTCTACTATTTTGAACTATCTGTACTTTTGAAAATGTTGATCCTTCCCTGTGTTCAGAGTATTTTAAAATCTAAATGCTCCTTTCTTCCAGTTATGTATGAAAAGAAAGAAATTCCATCTCTTTCCATGCTAACTTGATTCTATTATTATAGTTTTAAAATTTAATAGGAACTACTATTATATGATTTAAAAATACCAGACTTGTGCTGAAGTTTTATGTCATACTTACTATAGAATTTAAAAAGTAATGAACTAGAGACATGATACTGAAAAATTCCTTTGGTAATTTTTCTTAATGAAAGATAAATTATTTTAATGCCTACCATTTTATTTATGACCAAAGAATAATATACAAGAATATCAGTTTTTAAAGTTTTTCTACTGGCCAGAAAGGACTGTCAAGCAGTATCACTCAGCTGGTTTCTTTAAGCTGACTTTATGATTTATTATCAATGCAGAAAAGCAGGAGAGTTAGAGAACAGAATGCTCACATTTTACCACAAATTCTTTTAAATTTTTTTTTTTTTTTAACAGTAAAATGCCATTTTAATAAGGTTCAAAAACAAGAAATACAAAACAACATACCATTTAGGGATACATACATATATGGCAAAACCAATTTTTTTTTTTTTTTAAATCCTCATCCTGCTTTACTGGTCTATGGCATTTAACATCTTTTTTTGAAACCAATTTTTTAAGCAAGGGAAAGATACACAAAATCCAGGTTAGCAGTGAGCTCTCAGAAAAGAGGATGATGGCACGAAATATACATGGAGACACAAAGATATTGACAGCGTTCTACACTGAAATAAGACAGTGGATTCAAGACTGTGTGTTTTATTATTGAGCTCAATATATCAGTTCTATTTCATATATTGTTTGTATTTATCAAATATTATATATAATTATTTTAATTAATGAAAGTAGGTTTAAAAACAGGGTATTTTAATTACGTCTCATCTGATTTTTGGTCCCCTACTCTACTTGGTCTATCAAACCTTGTTTGGGGCAAAAAACCAAAATTAAAACTAAAAGTTCTGTTCAAATTGTAATGTTATGGTTTTTAAATTGATTTGACCAGTCAAGCAAATGTGATGTTATTTTTTCTTTTTTTCTCTTTATTAAGGTATAACTGACAAAAAATTGTATATACTTAAGGTATTACAGTTTGTGTTTTATATACATACATATTGTGAAGTAATCATCACAAACTAATTAACATACCTGTCATTACATCTGCATTGTAAATACTGGCTATTTAGATATTTGGCTTCAAAGTATAACAGTTTCAGAAATGTCATGAGCATTGCTTCTAATGGAATCTAGTATACCAAATCTTTCCTAGTTTTTATCATCTTTTAAAATACACCCATGGAACTAGAACTAGAAGCGACTTTAAAGTTATCTCTACTTTATAAAGATTTTACAAATGGAGAAATTAAAACTCTGCAAGCACATGGTTCAAATTCTACTGTTAAAGACTAAAGTATCTTAACAGTAGCAGAGCCACTCACTGGATTAGTTTACTCTGTAGTAAACTGCTTCCTTTTGTGACAGATGTTTCATTTTATACATGTGGGTATATCCCAGCTTCTAATAAGTAAAGTAACATTGTGTGTAGGATACCACTAAAGAATTGAAAATGTCTACTTTGATGATAATAATTATCAATATAAAACCACAATAATTATTTTATCTCTTGAACCCATACTATATGCTTGGTGCTATCCTAAGTTCTTTCCATATATTCACTTACAGCTACTCTATGAAGCAGGTACTTCATAGAGTAGTAATAGGTAGTAATATACCAATTTTACAGATTAAAAACCTGAGCAAGTAACTTGCACTAGGTCATATGCATACTGAGGTGAATGTAGGATTCAAACCCAGGTAGTCTGACACTAGAGTGCACTCTGCTAGCCACTGTGATAATGAAGTGAATTCCTAAGTCAGTTAAGATCTTCTGTATAATCTTAAGCAATTGAAATTACCAATGTTTTGGACTCATCTCTGGAGATTTTTCTTCAGTTGGTCTCTGAGCCTGGGCAGCAGTATTTTTAAAAACTCTTTTGAGGAGTTTAATGTACAGCCAGGATTATGGACCCCTGGGATGGAAAAACACTTCCTATTTTAGTACTGATCTCATTTTAATGTATTTGCTCTCTAGTTTCTCTGTTTTGCGTTCCCTAGCCTTGAAGTTCAAAGTTCAATCTAAAAGTATATGTGAGTAGTTATGGAGACTATGAAAGATAATATGATAAATCCTAATGAAGATAACATTTAAAGGTTCATTTATGCAATGATGTTCTACTAATAATGTATATTAAAGTACAAATATAAATACATAATAATGTATGTAAAATACAAGTCACCGTTATCCTGCAAAGCAAGTAGTTAGACTGAAATGAATAACTGATTGCAGCTTGGGCCTGAAATTTTCTCTTTTCTGAAATGCTTTTTGAATTAAAGTCATTGAGATCTAGCCTAATTGACTCTACACAACTGAATATCATCTACACTCCAGTTGACTTACTTTAAATTTAACTCTTATAGATATTATAGAATCAAGGATCCTAAGTAAATTGATGTTTCCTTGCCTTTTTACTGGTTGGCATGTTGGGACTCCAAAATTAGGATCTGGAAATTATTTTAGTCTGAACTTACTATTTTTAGTGCCACGATAAATGTCTATGACATTATCAAGTATAACTAATGATGATATAAGGAAAATGCAGGTTTAAACTCAGCAAATGAGAGTAAGGAAATTTTAGATGTTGGAAAAATTTCAAAAAATGATTAGTAAAATTTGTCCCTTTTCAAACGTTTTTGAAGATACTTTTGTCAATTGTTTATAGTTCCTTAATTCTGATTCTATAATAAATTTATATATTTACCTATTACTAATCCAAATAGAAAATAGATATTCTGCAACTTTTAAATGTTTTTTTTTCAGAAAAATAATAATAATTCCAAGTGTTAAGATAAATTAGTCTATGAATAGTTCTGTGTCTGCTGCGCTATCACAATGTGGAGCCCAAAACCTCTTGCCAAGCTTTGCTGCTTGCTATTGTAAGGTAGAAGCAAGTAAAATCTTTTTTTTTCTTTAAATACTTTCAAGCTACAACCCTTTAAAAATTGAATCACTTTTCTTCCTACAGCCAACATTCACTTCATCTTAACTAGCCAAAAAAATGAAAACATCTAAAGATGTTTCAAACTTTGTAAAAAGAAACAGCTTTTTCTAAGAAACTTATTATCTTAGTCATCATGAAAAAAATCCCAAAGATTTTCTATCAGTGCAAAAAACAAAAAAAAAAGACATCTTGATATTTTGATCTTTGGGAGGGGCCAGTGTTTGATGATTCTTGTTAATTCATAAATTGGTTCAGAAAATGTGGCTATCAATTTACATTCCCACCAACAGTGCAAGAGTATTCTCTTTTCTCCACACCCTCTCCAGCATTTATTGTTTCTAGATTTTTTGATGATGGCCATTCTGACAGCCACTATGGAGAACAGTATGGAGGTCCCTTAAAAAACTAAAAATAGAACTACCATACGACCCAGCAATCCCACTACTGGGCATATACCCTGAGAAAACCATAATTCAAAAAGAGTCATGTACCACAATGTTCATTGCAGCTCTATTTACAATAGCCAGGACATGGAAGCAACCTAAGTGTCCATCAACAGATGAATGGATAAAGATGTGGCACATATATACAATGGAATATTACTCAGCCATAAAAAGAAACGAAATTGAGTTATTTGTAGTGAGGTGGATGGACCTAGAGTCTGTCATACAGAGTGAAGTAAGTCAGAAAGAGAAAAACAAATACCGTATGCTAACACATGTATATGGAATCTAAGGAAAAAAAAAAAAGGTCATGAAGAACCTAGGGGTAAGACGGGAATAAAGACACAGACCTACTAGAGAATGGACTTGAGGAGATGGGGAGGGGGAAGGGTAAGCGGTGACAAAGTGAGAGAGTGGCATGGACATATATACACTACCAAACGTAAAATAGATAGCTAGTGGGAAGCAGCCGCATAGCACAGGGAGATCAGCTCGGTGGTTTGTGACCACCTAGAGGGGTGGGATAGGGAGGGTGGGAGGGAGGGAGACGCAAGAGGGAAGGGATGTGGGAACATATGTATATGTATAACTGATTCACTTTGTTATAAAGCAGAAACTAACACACCATTGTAAAGCAATTATACTCCAATAAAGATGTTAAAAAAAAAAAAAAAGAACATGTGGCTATCTTTAAATTTTAGTATTCATGTGCTTTTGGTATTTCATAGGTGCTTGAAACACACATCATTTATAAAGTAATTTTTTCACACTTAAAATTTTCACAGAGACCAAGAATATTTTACTGTGCTACTTTATAAGAAAAAAAAATAGGCCCTCTTACTCCTACTCTTGAGAAATGGTACAGAATCCACCAATTCTGACTTTGTGGCTTTTTGCTCCCTACAAAAATATAAAAATGATTAAACAAAGGACTGTTATCTATCCATTGAAAAGAAAGCGTTGTTAAAATTCCTCATCATGAGGGGACTGCTCTTTATTAAGGAGACAGAGAAAAAATGGCAATTAAATGCAATGTGTAATCCCTGAAAAAAAATAGGCCCTCTTTATTCTGTTATATTTGGAATACACTCTATACTGACAAAATCAAGTTAGTATTAATATATCAAAATGAAAACTGCATTTTGTTTTCATTTTATCTTAGTGCCTTCGTCTCATTGGCATAATCTGATTTCCTCCAGGTTTGCTAATGTTCCAAGTACCCCCAATTTAATGGTTGTAATTTCTATACAAACTAGCCCATGACTTTTTAATTTCGTATTTATAGTATGGTCAAGTAATTTTAAAGGCGTGTTAGTGTGTTGAAGACAATTTAGGGCACAATTACAGTTCAAAGTGTTGAAACTTGTCTTTCTGACAATTTCCAAGACGTTGAATATGATTTTGATTTGTTTATGTCTATATGGCTGTATTTACTTTATTATAGGAAGGGTTCCAAACTGACAGCTAATGAATTCAGTGAAAATATTGATGAGATTCTTTATTTGGAACTTTTAAGTATGCTCTTTGGTAAATTAACAGAGTTCTTCATTTTCCATTCAGATGTCATTATATAGAAAGTACAACATTAATTGTGACCTGTAGTTGGAAAATGAATTATTTGATTTATTCCAAGGGAGTTTACTTAATATGGCACTCCCTCTTTGCCTGAAAAATAATTTTAAGCACTCATTAGATAATATGTTTTGACACAATGTGTTAAACTTAAATGATTTCTTATAATACCAGTATTTTCTTCACATATGTTAAATCTTCTGGTAAACCAGTATTTATCACTAATTCTGAAAACTTAATATTTATCAAGAAGTATAATGCCAACTTTATTAATTTAAACATTTATGTAAATTTTGAGTAAAGTGTATCAAATAAATTGATCTTTCTAATGATTGATATATTAGTAGGGCCCTTGATAACATTTAAAAAATGTATTTAGAGTATTAGATTGGCAGTTCTAAATAATGAAGCTTTTATTTATTATTAGAAAATAAATGAGATCTTCCAGGGATATGGAACCATCATCAAAATTCTCTCTGAGGGCACTGAGGTGAAATTAAAACTCATAGGAAACAACTAGCTTCAATTTGGGGCAACTTTGAAAAGTTTGCTACTAATCTCCAGTTGTGTGATTTGGAAACTTGATCCCACCTGATCTAAATGCCAGCAAGTAAATATGACATATCTAGTTTGCAATTTATCCAAGACAGAAAACTGTTAATTGTTAGAATGGATGGAATATTTATTCTAATCTTTCCAAAGGATAAAATTTATGATTTTATACAAATGCTTGAAGACATATTTTACTTTTAACTAAAACAAATTATTTCCATATTTATGTTTTTATTTGATTTTTTAAAAATTTATTTATTTATTCATTTATTTTTGTCTGTGTTGAGTCTTCGTTTTTTTCTGTGCGAGGGCTTTCTCCAGTTGCGGAGAGCGGGGGCCACTCTTCATCGCGGTGCGCGGGCCTCTCACTGTCGCGGCCTCTCTTGTTGCGGAGCACAGGCTCCAGACGCAGGCTCAGTAGCTGTGGCTCACGGGCCTAGCTGCTCCGCGGCATGTGGGATCTTCCCAGACCAGGGCTCGAACCCGTGTCCCCTGCATTGGCAGGCAGATTCCCAACCACTGCGCCACCAGGGAAGCCCATTTATTTGATTTTTTTAAACTTCATATTTAAATTTAATTTCTTAAACTTTTTGAGACTCTCTGCTATTTCTTTTAATATAAGAGAAGCCAATCAAAAAGGTAAGCATAATAATTCTTGTCCTTGAGAGTGATATCTTTTTTTTTTAATGTGGGCAGAGTGGGTTTTAAAGGTACAGTGCTATAAACAGTGGGAACTTTGATTTTATAAAACTGTTTTTAGAGACATATATAATTTTTCCAGTGATGCTATATATAAGGCAATCTGCTGTAACAGACCATCAGAATTATATTGCAAGCAAATGTGGGTGGGTGTGTCTCTAGAATGTGTTTTACATAGAATTTGAACTTGACCATACAGATGTGAGGGAATATATAACTTTTAAAAAAGAGTTGTAGTTATTCTTGACACATGGCTATCCTGCTCATTAGAACTCATTCACCTATATAATTTGTTTAGTGATGGATTATAGTTTTTCTAAAGTTGGCCACATTGATGGTTGGCTCTTGCAGTTTGTCTGCCTCTCTTTTATTTTTCTGTTTATCATTTTCGTTTTTGGTAGTGTTGTTTTCATAATTTTACTCTGTGCTCACTGCTCCTTTTTTTTTTTCAAATCCATTTAGTTTCTCAGGGACAAAAGCCATATCTTTTTTTTCCTCTTTATTCCTTTATTGTCTAGAATAGTGAATACTCAATACATGCTTTGTGAATAAGTGGAAAAAAAAATCATCTTACAACTTTACTTGAGATGTCATCTATAGAAAATAGATACAAGTTCAAGGTCAGTGAAGAAACTCCTTTGTTTATATAAATATCCATTTGTTTATTATTTGGAAACCAAATGCTTGATTGAAATAAAGTGATTTGGAGCCTACTGTAGGTAGAAGAGTGTTATGGCAAAATAGCTTCCATGTATTTTATAGTCAAATTGAATAGATAAGTGTACAGTCTTTCTGTGCATGCATATAATCTTAGGTTTATAATGAACAGTCTCCAAATCAGCTTATCTTGACATGAAATCAAATAACTTAGATCCAAAATAATATGGGAAAAGAATAATACTAGATCTTAATCAGATGGTGGTCATATCAGACGGGAGGAGGATATTAATATCACCTGAATAAATCTGGAGCCAAAAATTTAGAAATAGATATACAGGAAATTTAGAAATCATTTGACATCTTTTTACAGAAAAAGAAACTAAGTTTTAGTACTTGCTCAATATCATATAACTAATTTGTGTTAGATCTATGACTGATACTTTAGATCTCCTGTCTGGTCATCTGTTCACCATTTCCCCAATAAATAATTTTTGATGTACTGTGCTTTTAAATTTGTTTAGAACAAATACATGTTATAGCACATTATGAAAAGAAATGCTCCTCTGTGTGTGCATGTGTGTGTGTGTGTTTATATGTGTATGTAGTGATATTACAGTATTGTCAATAAAAGAGTTTAAGTTCTTTTACTTACGTGGTCATATATTCTATTTTTCCATTCTTTTTTTTTTTTACTTAATATTCAATATAACCAAGAGCCAATTTACAAAATGGATGATCAAAATTAGGAGTATGATCCCATCCAGTTCACCTCATAAACGAATGCATCTGGCCCATAAAGTCAAGTAACCAATAATATTGGAGTCATTAGCACCAGATTGTTACCAGGTAAATTTACCAGGTTTAGAAATGCCAGATAAGGAAAGCTCTACTGGATTTAAATTCTTGCCTTTCAGATAGTTCTGTAGCTGTGACTCTTTTAGATACAGCTCAAGTGGGAGCAAAGTCAGGGGGATGGGAAAAAGTTACCATGGCTTTGCTGTTTAACATGAGTACATACATTACAGTTTTGAAAGGACAGGTTATCCAAATGTGTAGCATCTATCAGAATTAGAGGGAAATATGCATAATGAAAGGCAGAATTTGCTCCTAATTGTACAAATTATACAGAAGCCTGGCATATAATTTTGCATAATTTAAAAAGTTGATGAGGAAACTACCCATTAGGGTACCTCATTAATTCACCTAATGGTGTGGGATTATTACCTAAGGCATATTCTTAAGTGTTTTAATAAGTTTAATATTCCATCATCCAAATGACTATTTTTTTAGTGCTTTCAGTATATGATAGTGTTAAAATCACACTGAAGTTTACTCAATGCTTCTTTCCATTCCTGACTTCTCTGTATTTCACGTCCACACACACTCAAGCTATAATTAAAGTGAAGTTAGAGGTTTCTTAGAGGAGAGGACTCTTCAGCTCACCATTGTTATCTGTCCTTATTACTTACCTGTTACGAGGCTGAAGGAGGAATTAAATGGTTCTGTGGCTTTTCAAGCTGTGAGAGCAAGGGTGTTGCTTCTTTTTATTTCAGTTTGTTACAGCTTTGACCATCACATTTAAAGAGGATAACTGGATCATAGTCTATGTCATATATATTTCAAATAACTGTCTTATATAGATGAAACACATGAAAAAGATAATTCACAGATAATCAAGAGCTGAAGCTACAATGTTGTACAATGCTACATGTCAGGAAATCAAATTTTGTCACCAAGGTATCCATTTGAGTTTTCATTAGATGAAATGAAAATAACTGGAAGAAAAGCTCAAGAATCTTAAAAAATTATGCCCTACAGAACATCAAACTGAAACCATATCAAAGAAAGTAGATCAATAAAAGGAGCCTTCCAACACAGTTCTGCAATAATAAATAGAAATTAATTACTCTAAATTAAACTCAACTTTCAAATGTCCTCTATCACTGACAGTACAAAGTAAGATTATTTTAGTATTTTGCAAGTTGTTTAAAATCTAGAATTTGATCCTCATAAGTACATTCTATTAATCTAACTCTCCCTTACTTTTATTTTCAACACATATCAAATAAGTTTGATAGAATAGATTTATCGACCAGATAAATAAATAAACTCTTTTTCTTAAATGACAGTACCCAGAATTAATTTAAACAAGTGTTAAATTTCAGTGTGAAATCAATAGCCTCATCATCATCTGTGTTTGAGGGTGGGAGGGACCTTAGGAAGTTAAGGTAGTATAATAACTCCCAATTTTGCAGCTGAGAAATTATGCTTATAGAAGTAAAAAATGCCTTTTCTTTTACTCAATAGCTAAATATTAGGAAAATTGGATTCCTAATCATTTGTTTCTTATTTTAATCCTATCTATACTTCATAATTCTGCATCTTTAAAACAGAAATTGGTATTCTACAAATTAAAAGGATGAAACATTTTTGTTTTTCTTTTAATCGTCTATTATTTTGGAAATTTTTACTAAGCCTTTTAATCACATAATTTAGACATATGTTTGATAATATCTCTCTACATCCTTAACTCTTCAAATGGGCATGCTATTAGCACCATTGGTACTCACAGGTAAAAAACTTCTGCAGCTTCATGCATTTTTTAAAAACTTTTCAAAGAAACTCTGGAACTACAACTAGATAAAACTCAAATATTTAACAAACTGGAGACAGAGCCATTATTTGTTTAGTCTTGTTTTCTATCTTTTCCCTCCATCAACAAAATCACCTGCCATTTAAAAATTTCTCACTATTCTATGTGAGAAATGATAAATTTCTTTTATTTGAAGAACCACACTGAAAAGCCTTTTATTACTTTCAGGTAACTACAGTTAGGTCATTACATATAAAACTAAGGAAATAAAAGATAGCAATGTTTATTTGTTAATTCAGTAGTTCTGCCCTCAATTCTTACTTCAGGATGGGCAAGGCCACTCCACTAATAAACAGAAATTAAAATATAGGTTTTTGTTAAGCCAGAAGCTGTGAAGGTTTCTGAGATTTAACCCTACTTGGAAGATAAGAAGTTAGTTGGCTATAGTTATATATATGGACTGTGGGCCAAAGAAAAAGAAGACAGTTCATTACTCAATTACTCACAGTAAAAGCAGCATCCAGGGTATTACCTCATGTTGTTTCCCTGAGTCCCAATCCAGACAGGGTCATTTTGTGAGAGCCAGAACCTGTACATGAAGTAAAGTACATTATAGGTGGAGAACTTAGAAATTGAAAACAAAAAACAAAACAAAACAAAACAAAACACAACTCTGATCTCATATGGGGTTGCTGGTGACCTGCCCATCCTCCTCCCCAGAGAGAGAGAACCTTATCTTTACTCTGGAATAAATCTACTCTGGGGAGGGATGGAAGAGGTCTTTATCTTCACTAACTTGAACCATTTCTGGGGCCGGGGGGTGTTGCTAAGATTTATTGTCATGAAATGTTTGTTTCCTTATACAAACATCCTTAAATTGGAAGTAAGTGATTTTGCTTAGAGGACCAGAACTGCAGAAACGTAAGATATTCTTGGAAAATTGTCTTTATCTCCCAACAGCTGGTCTTGGGATTTTCTAAGTTCTGCATGAGTGTGTTCTCCTCTTAGGTAATGACTTTGCTTTTGTTGGTATCTGCATGAGAGGGTCCTGAAGCCTGACCTGCAGATTAAATACAGCTCTGTGCTTGCTTCCCTTTCCAACCGTATGGCCCTGGAGACTCTTCACAATAAATATTTTTTTCTCTCTTTCCACTGTCACTCATTTCATGTTTGCCTTTTTTGCTAGAATGTTACTGTTAGGTAAAGGATGTCTCCCTTTCTAGGTCAGCGGAAATTTCTTAACTTTAAGTCTCTCTTTTTTTCATTAACAAGTGAACATTCTTTGCAACCTAAGTGCGTGCATTTTTTTGTTCATTCATTTCTTTTATTAGCAATAACTCAGTGCTAGAAACCATATAATCACTGGATATACTGTAAAAAGATAAATACATTACAACCCGTGGCCTGAAGAGGTTATAGTCTAGTAGGGAAAGTCAAATTTGCAAATAAATGGCAATGTGTTACAAGTATATGCTTGAAATCTATAGTGGTTGAGTCAAGTGAGGTGGATTCAAGTCTACCATATGGGTCAGGAAGTCTTCAAAAAGGAAATTAACCTCAAAAGATGAAAGGTGTTGGCCCTTTGTAGGGGAGCTGGGCATTATGAAGTAAAGGGCATTTCAGGCAGAACAGCAATGCAGTCAAAACATGGAGGCAAAACTAAATGTGACATTTGGAGAAGCATGAATAAGTGGGCATACAGGAAAGCAGGATCTGAAGAGAAGTTAGAGAAGGAATTGTGCTAAAGAAATAGATATGCATTACACTATGAGGGTCTTAAGTGCCATACTAAGGCATTTCTATTTCCTTCTTCTTTACAATGTTGTGCTAGTTTCAGGTATACAGCAAGTGATTCAGTTATACATACATATAAATACATATATTCTTTTTTTACATTCTCTTCCATTATAGGTTAGTACAAGATATTGAGTATATACCTTGTGCTATACAGTAGGTCCTTGTTGGTTATCTATTTTATGTATAGTAGTGTGTATATTTTAATCCCAAACTCCTAATTGGACAGTAGTTTTAAAACTTACTTTCTCGATAGGAAAATTATTTTTTCAATGAAAATTGTCTCAGTTAAAATTTAAAACTACTGCTATAGGTAATAATATGCTTAAAGTGGTGATGGAGGGGGACACTTCATAATAGCTGCATTTCAGAAAGATTAGTCTAAGAGTAGAGAATTGACTGAATGAGTAAAACTATGGAGAGATAACTGTAATATTTCAAGTAAGAAATGAAGAGAGCCTAGATTAAGGGGATATTTGTGGGGATAGAAAATATAGATATAAAATATTAAGTATGACTAATTGGATATGGTGAGACAGGTTTTGGCATTGAGGGGACTACATGAGTGTTTATGCTATTCACTGAGACAAGTTTGGCTTTGGATTTGTTTACTTAGAATGACTGTGGTCCATCTGTAAGATGAATATAATAATAACACCTGTCTCTCAGAATTGTGGTGACAGTTAACTAACACATGGTAATACTACGTGATTGAAAGCTATTACTTTTATGATAGTGATGTTATCACACTCAAGTAGAAATCTGCAGTTGGTAAATGAATAACTATATGTGATACTGGGAAGAGAGATTGTATTGCAATAAAGAATTGAGAACAATCTGCATATGGTAGACAAAGTCTTTCCTGTTTCTTTATAAATGGATTTCATTGCTTCTTTTTTTGAATTCTTAGAACAATTACTTGTCAAAGTCACTTACCTTAAATTATTTTTGAATGAAATTTTTTGCTGGCAATGGTTGCAGCTAACTCATTCGTAGTCTGTGATTTGAATAAATTGCCCATTTAAAAATAGTGTTGAAAATGTTTGGGGGGAGTTTGTTGAGGGGCGGAGAGTATTTACTACTGGGTAAGGTCATGGTGTGGTGCAAAGAGTTCATAGCCAGCATAAATATGCCTAGATTCTATCCTAGCTTAGTCACTAATTGCCAAATAATGGCTATGGAATGATGTTCATTGCTTTCTTTACATTTTCTAGGTTTTAAGTTTGCTCATGTGCAAAATTAGGTGGGTAAAGCATATCATTTCTAAGGTTTTTTCCAGCTCAATCTAAAAAATCATAGTAGGAGGATGGAACTTTTTGTAAGTTGAAGCATGCAAGGGAAATGGTTTAGGGTGAGTGGAATGATGGATGGGATGTCAGAATTGTAGAAGGGAATGAGCTGATTGCAACATGCTCAAGCTAGGACATGTTGAGCACTTTGGCAGCAGTGACCTAAGATCAGACACTAAAGTTGAAACGGATACAAGGGAAATTAAATTTACAAGGTGGAGAACATTTCCAAAATTTAGGACAGGCATTAGGCTTTCTTTCAGTTTGGAGGACAATTAAGACCTGGCAGATGGGCCTGTAGAATTTTCTGGTATTTTCTCAAGACTCATAAGAAAACAGAGACTTAGAAACACCTTGCTCTTGATACGTGATTTTTTTTCTTTCATTTGAAAATTAGCAAGGTTGTAGCAGGTAAGATTACACTCTTCAGTGTCTCTAATGCTATGATTTGAAAAATAAAGGGAAGAACTAGATAAAGGCATGAGGTGATTTACTGAAAATGGCATGAAAAACATCAACCATATGTTTTTGGAAAACAGAACCAAACACTTTGGTAAAGTGTTGCATTTGCACTTTTGCTTCTTTTCAGTGTCAGATGCAGATTGAAATATAACACTCACCTCTCTCTTGAAAAGCCTGATTAAAGAAAGTAATCTCTATATAAACAAATTACTTTAATATATAAAGTCAGGCTAAATTTTTTGATCTTTATAATGAAATCAGAATGATTTTTTTAAATTTTAATTTAGAATCTCCTCTTTGGTTCATAATGCACATATTAAGCAGTTTCTCATTAATAGGTTGTTTTCAAATTCAAGATGCAGATCAGAAAGGGTCCAGTTCCCATTCTCAGAGCATCTCATGGTACTCAACTTCAGGGAGCACTTAAGAACAAACACATGGGATTATTTTAATTTGGCATCTCCCTCGAGGAAATAGCAACTATTTTGAAAAGTTCATCACATTCTATTGTTTAGGTGATAAGGTGGTAGCAGGAAAAGCATTCATGGAATATGGGAAGCAATGGGACAGATTCTCTGCTTCTTTTTCCATCTGTCTAAGAGAACAGATCTTCCAGATACAGTGACTACTCTTGCAATCCATACATGTGTCACCCAAGCTAATCACGACAGCAGTCCTCATATAATGTTCAACCTAGCCAAGGCTCAGTTACTGAGCTAAGGAGAATGCTCAGGCTTGTATATGTCCAAACTCTTACGCTTTTCTCCCTGGGCATAATTTCTATAGGCAAAAAATTCAATGTGAATGAAGAGAAAGGGAGGCTATTTCCTAGTTCTAAAGTCATTCTATTGGAAAAGGGAGTGTGGTTTTAGGTTGGAGCTATAGAAATCTTCAGCCCAAAACAGAAACCTGTCAAAAGGTGAGAAGAGGACCTATAGGAACAGCTACCCTCTTCCAAAATAATATTTCTCGGCATCATCATGCACTTGAAGAATAACTTCAACAGGAAAATTAAGCTTAGATGGGAGCTCTAGTTGAACATTTATTTGGAGAGTGTGAGCAGTAGGTTCGTCTGTAAACTGAAGAACAGGACAGTCAAAATACAAGGGAAAGCTTTGGGGTTTAGAACAAGGGTAATCATTTTTAGGGAAATCATTTAGAGAAGTGAAGGTCAAGGTCTAATTGTGTGTGGGCCATTGTTATGACTTTAGTCTGACTTCATCCATGAAGCATAGATGCAATTTTTCCAAGAGCTGGTAATCTATTGATTAATATTATTCTTTCCAGTGGGGTTCTTTGTTTTTCATGGCTTTTTGATGGGAAGTGAAGAGACAGTAAATCAGATAGTGATGGTTAAGAATCACTCAAGAATTTCAAGTTTAAGTTAATTGTTAAAAATGATCGAAGTGAGGAGAGAACATTACTTTTGTTCAGTGATAACTCATACTAAAATATTAAGCTAGTCATTAGTATTCTCAAGGGATAGCTGATTTTAAGATATAATTAGTCTCAAGATTATGTGATTCAATTATTTTAGTTTTCATTTATTTTCCTTAAAAAATTTTGGCATTCTTTTCTTGTGTCTTTCTGTTGTTATATAACGCCCTGAGACATATTTTTCTTACTGTTTGATAAACTTCTGTCAATTTTAATAAAATTTACCTAATAGAAATTTGAATTTCTTTACCTTTCCCTGGTGCTCTAACCTCTAGTGAGTGCTCAAGGCAGCTTTCCTGATATTTCAAACCCAAGGAAGAGCAATGCTCTCAAAAACGGGAGGTATTTAGGCACAATGCTAGGATAAAGAGTTTTTAGTTTGATGAGAAAAATGATTAATGAAGTCTCTGCTGTATCAATCTCCTCTTTTGAATTCACTTTTCTCTTTGACTTGCTTCTCTGTCTTGGAACTCTATGTAAACTAAGAAGGTTTTAGGTATCCCTCCACCTTTGGGCAGGGTAGGGTACAGGTGAAAGATTCATGATTTAGGCCACTTTGATTTGTTATGTCTATGTAAAATAATTCCTCATGCCATCTGTGATTTGACCAAGTTCACCAGAAAATGGTATTGAGGATTTGGAGTCAAAAGTTAAGTAATATTTATTTTAGGTATCTTGTCCCCATTCTACTTCCTGTATCTGCCTGTTATAGCAATAGGTGGTTAGTCATGGGTTCAGGGTTTTGGGAGTCCAACTAACTAGTTTTCTATCTCATCATAATTAATTTTCAATGGAAAGATACCATAAAATATGTAAGAAACTCTATGTAAGTATTATATACTTAAATGTAACATGATACTTATATTGGTGTGTATGTGTATATATATATATATGTATCAGGATAAACCAAGTGTAAAAATCAAATTCATTATCCAATTTATCCAGCAATTTTTTAGTGTGTGGGAACTTTATGTCAGGTAATGAACTACTACTGGTACTTATGCTGCTGCAGCTGCTATTGTAACTGCTACTATATGCAAACTTCCCATGTGTAAGGTACAGTTTTACACACATTATCTCATTTAAGGCTGCATACAACTTTATAAGGACCATCTTATTGTGTCCTTCTTAAAGATGAGAATATAGAGGCTCAAAATATTAGATTACATGCCTTATCACACAGTTAATAATTAGCAGAATCAGGGCTTCTTAAGTCTAAAGGTCAAGTGCTTAACTACAATGCTTTACTTCTAGGTTCCCTAGAGAAAAAGAGACACAGTGTAGAAGCCCTATCCTCAAGAAGTTTATAGTCTAGTGAAGAGAGACTTTATACAAATTCAAATACTCAATAAAGTGTTATTGTATTTGATTAAAGTTTGTTTGGAGTATAGTAACAACACTAAATGAGCTTTCAGGAGTTGAAGTATCTGAACATTTAGACAAAGGCTTACTTAATTCACTACTATTCATTAAGTCACTGTAGGCTGCTTCTTCTGTATTCGGTAGTCCCTTAGTATCCACTGGGGATTGGTCCCAGGACCCTCTGGGCATACCAAAATCAGCAGATGCTCAACTCCCTTGTATAAAATGCCATGGACAATGAACATAGTCATTCCTCAGTATCTCTGGGTTTCCATCTATTTTCCACCAACCGATGGAAATTTTGATCCACAGTTGGTTGAATCCACAGATTCAAAACCCACAGATGCGGCGGACCAACTGAATATTTATTGAAAAAAAAAATCCATGTATAAGTGGACCCATGCAGTTCAAACCCATGGATGTTGAAGGGTCAACTGTGTATGGTAATAGGCAAACATAACACTGTCAGGCATTTGGAGATCAAAAATGCTACCTTAATTTTTGATAAAAGCTTAGAGTAGAGAATAAAGTTTAGGCATATAGCCAAATGGGCTTCTGAATATTGTACCATAGAATAAGAACTACTCACTCAGTGGCAGAGTAGAAGCCAGCCGCCTTCTGGAAGTCTACCCCTGTGACAGAGGAGAAGATCATGCATTCTTCCTACTGGGTGGCTGTCTCTACAATAAAGAAAGAAAGTGAATGGAGCATACCTGGTGCATTATTTTCCATCAATAATCAGTCAATAAGACCTTCCTTCTCCCACGGGTAAGAATAATTAGAAATGGAAAGAGAAGCCAAAGGTATTATATCAGGTTAGTTCATTTAAAAACATGAGGAACAGAAAGTAAATGTAACTGCTTACATATCGTCCTGGGTTCCCAGCCTGGTTGTCAATCAGTTATCTGGGTAATGTGACCTGCTTTGCTAGAAGCCCATGATCTCTCTGTCATTTATTCTTATTTTTTATTAAAGTATAATTGACATATAACATTATATTAGTTTCATGTGTACAATATAATGATTCAATATTTTTATACATTGTGAAATGGTCACCACAGTAAGTCTTGTTAACACCGGTCACCATACATAGTTACAAAAATTTTTCTTCTTGGGATGAGAACTAAGATATACTCTCTTAGCAGCCTTCAAATATGCAACATGGTATTAGGAACTACCATCACCATGCTGTACATTACATCTCCACGACTTATTTATTTTACAAATGTAAGTTTGCACTTTGATCGGTTTTACCCCTTTAGCCCACCGTCACCCCCATCTCTCTGTCACATTTCATTGTGTTACTTGGTTGAAATCCCTTAGGATGCTCATGTTTAACTATTTATGGAGTGTTTAGTGTGTTCCAGGCCCTGTTCTAAAACTGCTATAGACATCTATTAACTCATTTAACTCTCACAAGTTCATAAAGTTGGAGTTATACACTGGTAATATTACATTACAGATTTTACAGGTAAGGACACCAAGACATAGTGTTGCTAAATAACTCACCCGAGGCCAAAATCTAGTATGTGCTAGAATCATAATTGTACTCCAGAAGTCTAGCTCCAGCATTTCATTTTTGATCACTAATGTACATCATGTCTAGGACTAAAAATATTTACCATTGCCTATTTGTACTTCATCTATGTGATTGTCTGGCCCTTCCCCAGGACCACCATTGCTGCCTGTTCTGTCCAATATTGCCATTAGCTCCATTTCCCTCTCCCTACCCTTTCCACTCTGCATGCACATGACAAGGTGCCACGGTTGTATATTAAAGAAACCATTGACCAAAACCAAAACCAAAATAAACATTAACAGTAATAAAAACTAATGAAGGGAACGCATTTAACAAAACAAGCGTAAGATTTGTAAACTAAAAATTCCAAAACATTGCTCAGAGAAACTGAAGATCTAAACAATGAAGATACATTCCATATTCATGTATAAAAGACTCAGTATTGTAAGGTGAGTGTTTTCCTCAAATTTATCTGTAAATTCAAAAATCCCTATTGGAATTCAAGCAGGATTTTTCTTTTTGCAGACATGGACAAACAGATTCTAAATTTTATGTGGAAATGCAAACACATAGAATAATCAAAACAATTTTCAAAAAGAAGAATAATGTTGGAGGACTTTCACTTCTCAATTTCAAAACTTACTATAGAGGTAGAGTTATTAAGATAGTGTGGTGCTGGCACAGGTTAGACATATAGATCAATAGAATAGAATTGAGAGTACAGAAATAAATTCTTATAATTATATTCAATTGATATTTAAAAAATGTATCAAAGGAATTCACCAGGGAAAGGATAGCCTGTCCAAAAAAATGGAGCAGGAACTGTTGGATATCTATACAAAAAGATGAACTTATACCCTCACTTTACACCATACACAAAAATTAACTCAAAACTCATCTTAGACTTAAGTAAAGTTCTAAAACACAATAAAAATAGAAGAAAACATAGGAAAAAGTCTTCAATACTTTGTAATAAGCAAATTTTTTTTGGGTACTATAGCAAAAGCAAGCCTATAAAAAATAAATTAGGCTCCATCAAAATAAAAACGTCCTTCAAAAGACACCAATAAAAAATTAAAAGTTAAGCAACCCACTAGGAGGAAATATTTGCAAAACACATATTTGATAAATAATTTGCAGGATATGAACAGACATGTCACCAAAGGAGATATATGAATGGTTAGTAACCAAATGCAAAGATGCTCAACATCATTAGTCATTAGGGAATTACAAATTAAAACCACAATGAAATACCATTTAATAACCAATGGAATGCCCATAATAAATGACAGGCATTAAAACATGTTGGCAAGGATGTGGAGAAACAGGAATCATTGTACATTGCTGGTGGGAATATAAAATGGTGCAACTACTTTAGAATGTATTTGCTCAAGGGAAATGAAAACGTGTGCACATGCACACAAAGACTTGCACATAATGTTCATAGCAACATTGCTCATAATATTAAAAAACTGGAATCATCCTAAATGTAGATCAACTACTGGATAAGCAAAATGTGGTCTCCACATAATGAAATACAATTCAGCAATGAAAAAATAATTAATTCATAACCAATGCTATATCATGCATGAACCTCGAAAACTTTATGCTAGGTGAAATAATCTACACACAAAAGGCCACATTTGTATGATTCTATTTATATGCAATGTTCCAAAAGTAAATTTATAGCATCAGAACGTAGATTAGCAGTTTCCTGGCACTGGAGGTAGAATGAGGCTTAACTGTAAGTGGTCAGGAGAGATCTTATAGGAGGGATGAAAATATTCTAAAACTGATTTATGATGATGGTTTTGCCACTCAGTAAAATTACTAAAAGTCATTGATTTATAAATTTTAAATGGGAGAATTTCATGATATGTAAAATATACCTCAATAAAGCTGTTAAAAATTATGAAGAACTCCACCTTGAATTGTGTGAACTTGCTCTCTGGCTAGTGGCCAGGATAATTAAACTGTATTGGCATGCCTGTTAGAACTGTATGAGTTGGGTCAAGTTTTACAATCTATGGTTGTTCTGATTTGCTAAAGAGTAGCTTAATACTGCATGAGAGAGAAGACTGGTGCTTCAGAGTTCTGGCCAAATGGCTTGATGAAAGTTGTAACTGAAGAAAAATACAAAGCAAAACAAAACCAAAAACAGACATTCTAGTTTTCTCTAGGAGCCTTCCTCTATCTGAACTGGTATAACATTATTTCAGTTAGTTTATTTCTACCCTCTCTCTCTTTGAATGAAGTATTTGAGAATTTAAAATAAGCTTTAGATATTTATAAAATGAGCTTTACAACAGAATCCAAACTGGTCCTTTGGAAGGAAACACAAGGACCACAATATATAGTTTTCATTCATTAAATACTCAGCCTCAAGCTAATGAACAAAATCATTCTTATGAAAAGGAGATTTGGTACAATTTGTCTCTCTAGAAACTTTTCTAAAAAAATGTTTAAAATCAATTGTTTGAAAGGATTCTGAGAATCTTCAAAAACAATGTAGGCTGCTGTCAACCTGTGAATTATTTTTGAAGATTAAATAACAAATGATTAATTTTCCAAGTGACTTTTCCTAAACCCAGGAAAGCTGTGATTTCTTTATATCTCATACTTCCAACATAATTTTCATGGAGAGAATCTCTGAAGAACAACACATTTCACTAGCTAGAAAACAAGAGATGGAAAGAAATCAGCCAATGCATATCAAATAAAAATTAAATTGAGGCAAACATATTGTCTAACCCACAGCAATCAAAATGTATTAGGCATGTAAAACATTTTTGGAAAAATGTCTTGAAAGAGATGTGACCACTCTTTTCAAAAATCTTCTCTTTGTGTTTTTGATGCCTGGTTACATGACTCAGTGGCAGCCATGCTTGAGTAGCTGTCAAGCTGACAGTAATTTTTGGGTTACTAGGACCTTAGCATGCTCTTGGGATTAGAAAGTTTCAGTAGGAGACTCAGTTGCAGATGAGACAACTGTTGAGATACCAAGGCTAAGAGGAACGTGCCACAGAATAGCTTCATAGCCACTGTGAAGTGTATAAAGCACCTTTCAACAATCCCTTATTATGAAAGATCTGCTTGACTTCCTCCCAAGCCCCTCGTGCCAGAATCCAACAGCCTGGAACCCTCCGAAAGCATCTGCCAGAAATTACATCAGATTCTACCCAGAGAATGCTGAAACATATGAACAGTGCATTTCAGTAGCCAAGAGACAAAATACAGAAAGGATATAAATATAAATTTAGCAGCTGTCTGAAAGGAAACATCCCTGCATAACTCCTTAGCTGTGGAGAAAGACAGAGACTGAAGGGAATTTTATTGTTTCTTTATTTACAACACTTGGTCAAGAAACCTTGATTTTCATCAAGGTAGCCACAGTACAAATATAGTTGAATGAAAAATCAAACCAGCAGAAAAGTAGATTAGAAAGAATGTAAATGGTGATATTGGAAATAGGTACAAGCCAAGTTTGTGTGTGATTCCTTCGGCCTGATAAAATTTTCTGTGCCTTAATTTGTTGATCTGAAAGATAGGGATTCTTTTAACTTAACAATTCAGATGTTGCATGTGTTAGTAATCATTTGTTACAAAGCTTGAGAAACTAATTTTAAATGGAAAATACCAACAGAATTTATTCATGTTTTATGCACAGATGTCAATGTGGAAGAAATGTTCAGAACTATGAAAAAGTGTCAGACACACTTTAGGTGAATGTTGGGCTACCAGGAAGTTTATTTTACTGAATTATCATTTTTTACTCTTCATTTAGCAAGTATTTATGCCCCTTTTCTTGATATTTTGAGAAAATAAAGAAGGATAGTGATTAGTACTGAAACCCAGGAGTATAAAATTATTTTGTGAAAGTGGAAATAACAAATATATGTGACAGGCATATTGTACTTTCAACCTGAGGATAAAAACTAACAGCAATAACATTACAATGACATCACAGAGTGGTTTGAGGGCCACTAGAATCTACAGGTTAAAATAAGGTAGTGAATGTGAAGTCTGGTTCACCAAAGATGTTCAGGAAAGGGTGATTCCCCTCCACCACAGACAGTTCTAAATATATTTGTAGTGTGTATTTAGACCAAGAGCATCTTACCAATGTGACTCATCTACCCCTCTTCCCACCTTTCTAACCTTCCTCTCTTCACTTTGAAGAAGGCAAGATGGAAAAAGGGGCAGGAAATTGATGGTCAAGAGACTTTGGACTTAGCCTTGCTTTAGCCATTGGCATGACATGGCTATTCTCCACAGACCTCATTATTCTTCTAATAGCATCAGCCTCAGTATCCATGAGTTACTCATCTGTGGATTCAACTAACCATGGATGGATTCAGAACTTGCAGGTACAGCTACTGGACTGCGTATATATAGGGACTTGCGTATACATAGATTTTAGTATCCTGGGGGGTCCTGGAACTGATCCCTCATGGATACCAAGGGATGACTGTAGTTTTCTAAAGGATTCCATTAAGCCATAAATTCCTTCTTAACAAAAACCAGGGTGTTCCTGAGTTAAGGGTATACCTCCTTTTTTCCTCATACTTCAACACTGGCTTGAATGTACTTTGTGAGGCTTTCCATGTATCGTTTCTCATAAACCCAATCACTGCCATCTTTATGAGTTTATCAAATTTTGTTCATTCTAATAGAGCATTACGGATCATCAGACCAGATGTTTACTGATCTGTCTCCCTAATAGACTGTCTGAGCAATTCTTGTTGGGAGAAAATGGTTTCTTCAATTCTGTATTCTCAGTCCTTACCATAGTGCCTATCCTATTCTACAAATATTTGTTGAACAGTGTGGAGGTATAGGAAGAGATACTCATTTCTATAGAGACACAGTCTTGTTAACCTCTATTTTTTTTTCCTCTTTCAATTCTTTTATTGACTTTTTTTTTTAGCTCTACAGAGGTATAATTGACATACAAAAAATTGTACACATTTAATGTATAGGCGTACCTTGGAGATAGTGTGGGTTTTGTTCTAGACCACTGAAATAAAGTAAATACTGCCATAAAGCGAGTCACATGAATTTTTTGGTTTTCCAATGAATACAAAAATTATGTTTACACTATTCTGTAGTCTAACTGTGCAATAACATTATGCCTAAAAATGTACATACCTTGATTAAAAACACTTTATTGCTAAAAAATGCTAACCATTATCTAAGCCTTCAGTAAGTTGTAGCAAGACCATCAAAGATCACTGATCACAGATCACCATAACAAATATAATAATAATGAAAAAGTCTGAGGTATTGTGAGAATTATCAAAATGTGACACAGAGACATGAAGTGAGCAAATGCTGTTGGAAAAATGGTGCCAATAGACTTGCTCGACGTGGGGTTGCCACAAATCTTCAATTTGTAAAAAACACAATATCTGCAAAGTGCAATAAAATGAGGTATGCCTGTATACATCATGATGTGTTTGGACATACGCATACACCCGTGATACCATCGCCACAATCAAGGTACTGAACATATCTGTCACCTCCAAAAAATTCCTGTGCTTGTGTGTGTGCATGTTGTGGTTGGAACACGTGACATATCTATCCTTTTAGCATTTGATTTATTTACTTAAACATTTGTGCCTAAAGCTTTATTGTAACTTTTTAAAATTGAAGTATAGTTGATTTACAATGTGTTAGTTTCAGGTGTACAGCAAAGCGATTCAGTTTATATATATATATATATATATATATATATATATATATATATATATATATATATATATTCTTTTTCAGATTCATTTCCATTATTGTTTATTACAGGATATTGAATATAGTTCCCTGTGCTATACAGTAGGACCTTGCTGTTTGTCTGTTTTATATATAGCAGCGTGTATCTGCTGATGTCCTCTTAATATTTTAAAATACACAATACTGTATTGTTAACTGTAGACACTATGCTGCACAGCAGATCTCTAGAACTTATTCATCTTGCATAACTGAAACTCTTAAGTCGTTTTTTCTTACCCCGTTCTGGAGTAAGTATGAGAATAAAAAAATGGATTTTTGTAATAAAAAGAGTCACAAACATTTTGCTGACAAGGGCTCTTGAAACAAAGGAATGTGGCACAGAGAGGTAATCATTTTGCTAATTCATGTTGATTACAACCCATTACTCTTTATTTCTTTGTCTGAATTTTTGAGTTGTGTATCTCCAGGATCCTGCTTTAACATCAAACAAGACAAAAGCATAGTGCTTTCATTTTGCCTTTGGCTTTAATATGAAGCAAAGGCTTTAAAATATCCTCACATGGCAAATCAGACTACTGTTGTGTATAGCTTTCCTTGTTTTACCAAGTAATCTCTAGTTGCAGGTTTTAGTCAGGCAACAATTTTTGTTTGATAAAAATCTAACATATAAAATCCAGAACAAACAAGTAATTCAACTTCCTCCCTTCCTCCTTTTCCTTCCTTTCTTCCTTCCTTCCTTCCTTCCTTCCTTCCCTCCTCCCTTCCCTCCGTCTTTCCTTTCCTCCTTCCTTCTTTTCTTCTCTCTTTCCTTCTATGCTTCTCTCTTTCCTTCTTTTCTTCTCTCTTTCCTTCCACCATTCATTCATTAAATATTTATATGTCTGACAGGAAAAGAAAACTCCTTAATTGTTGCTAAATGGATGAAGGAATAAATTTAATCCTTAAAAAAGTTCTAAATGGTAGGTATTATTTCATCCATTTTAAAGATATAAACAACAAGGCTCAGATAAGTTTAGTGAACCAAAGTTAACATAGATATTAAAGAAAGAATCTGGACTAAACCCAGCTCTTACTTTTCTCTTAATCCTCTTCTCTTGCCAGTTTGCCATACCATCTCACTATCTCCTCTAAAGATGCATAAGACAAGTTGATTTTTCCCCCTAAGAGGCCGTTGTCCAAATTTCATTGTAACTATAGTCTTCTTATTAGTTTGCAATTTTTCTATCCTAAAAGTGATAATATTAGGATTTTAGTGTGTGAAATGTAAATGTACAACTACTATGACATTTTGAGAATTTTAACTATTCAATTTGGGTACTTAGTGCTACATAAGTACATACACCCTTGTATGAACGTGTGGGTGCACACAGACACACATGCACACACACAGAGATTCCTTAATGTGTAGTATTGTCCTCTAGATCCTATTCTACCAATCATGAGTTTGTGTCTGTGTAAAAAGAGGAAAAATCTATAAAATTTCCAAATAGTCTTGTCTTTGGTGAACTTCTGAGGTAGCCCTAGGGAAAAGAAAGATGGCATGGGCTGATGAGTGACTGGTAAGTTTGAGGACAACTAGTGTATTGCTTAGTAACTCTTACAAATATACAGATATTTGCTAGAGCATACTTTAGAAATAAATTAAGTTTTATTTACATACATATCATACATATCATACATAATATGTATGAGTGAATATTTTTGAATGCATATATTTCATGCAGAATTGTCATAGGTTTGCTGCTTACCTAAGTTCATTCTAGGCATCTGAATCTTGACTTGAGTTGTCATTTGGAACTACTTGTTTCACATCAATAATTCCTGAAGGAATTATTTTTCACGAGAGCTTATGACAACAAAAGAATATCTTTACAATGGCTCAGCTCACTAAGTGGAGTAACCTATATATATTGATATTTATTAAGTCATTAATGTTAATGGAATTATACATAGAACAATCCTTATGTTAACTAGCATATTGTTAACTAGCATACTGTTGGGATTCTTAGCCAGTACATTAGTTAGAACTTTTGGCTGCAAACACAAGAAACCTATTTTCACTAGCTTATGCAAAAATGGGGGCTTTATGAGAAGAGGCATGCTGTGCTCGAACCTAAGGTGGGATATAGGTGGGGACCAAGAACTATTAAAACCAATAATTTGAATGCAGTCAAGATTATCTTTATTTCACCTAAGCACATTTTGAACATCTGCTTCCTTCGTCTCTCCTTGATTTTGTCCTACACTCCCTCCAGATTAGCTAGCCCACTTTCTGTTCCTGATGGTGGTGGAATAGCAGTCAAGAGTTTCTGAGGTTCCCATGCTATCTCTTCATCAGTTTCAGTTCCAAATTTTAGAGAAGGGCTTTGTTGGCTTGGTCATATTCCCATCTCTGGACAAATACCTCTGCCAAGGAGTCATATTGTCAATAATCACTTTGTTATTACACCTGTCAATTGTTAACACAAGGCAATTTGGAGTGGACGTATGTTGCAGTGGAGGGGTGGATTTTTATTTCTCCAAACTGTAGGGAGGATCAGGATGTGAATTTATCTACCATAGCAGGATTGATTAGATGAATTTTTAATTTTTGGAAAGCATTTTCCAGGTTTTGTTTTAATTTGTTTTGTTTTCACTACTTGAAAAAAAATATTATTATTGTGAGAACATGATATTTTATTTTGTGAGTTGCACTACCCCCTCCTTCTGATATCCTCACCCCTAATTTTACCATCACTGCTGATACCTGAGATATTACTGCCTTGCAGTTTCAGGTACAGCAAATTTAGACAAGTTATTCAACTTGTCTGCATAAAAACCCCAGGTAACAAAATGTTTCCATGGCATTGATTTCTTTGGTTAATATTTGTGTGTCTGTCAAGCTCTTTCCCTAGATACTAGTGTTCTCTTTGCTCAAGTAACATGATCTACACTCAAGTACACAAGTCAAATTCTGGTACACCTCCCTGCGATTGCTTTTTTCCCTAGGGTCTGACTTTTTCTCTCTGAGAGATCGATCCCTGTTTCACTGCTGTTAGGACTATCAGCAGTGGCTTTGGCAGGTGAGTGGCAGGTGGTCGCTCTAATGTCTGCCAGCTGCGTTTGTGATCAGCTGCGGTGAGAAGGGCCCAAATGTGTCCACAGCTGGCATATACTAACTCCACCACAATAAATATTTATATCATTTACACACTTACATAGGTATATTATCCATATATAGTCCAAATATACAGTAACTACCTATACATCAATTTAGATATGATAGAAGATTTTCTCAGAAATCCTGTGCTATGTTTATGTGACAGATACATGTCTACCATTTTAAGAGAGGCACACATGTTGCCTTCTCCTGTAAGGCATTAGTCTAGGTGGCAGAGTCCGATCATGTAGCAACTGGGCTTACTCTCCCAAAAGAAGGCTACTCTGACAAACCTATTTGCAGTGTGTTCTGGATCAGTGCTCACAGGCAACAAGTTTCCTAGCTGCTCTCCTTTTCTCACCAAAATGACATCAACTGTTAGATGAATGTGTCAGTGGAAATTATGGTGGTTTTCCAGAAGCCTCAGGAAACTCCTTTCATGAATATAAAACACCATTGGCGGAAGCCTAAACCTCTATTTCTTAATAGGAATAGGAATTGTTTGAGAATAAGTGCTATTTGATGCTTTGTAAATTGTGGGCATTTAAAATGGCAAATACCCTCAGAAGCTCTTTTCCTGAAGCTATGGCATACATCTTTCTTTTTGATAAAAGACAAGGCTGACCAAAGTGAGCAATTCAAGGTTCTAATTTTACATGGTCATGTTGGCTTATGTGGGACAATTTTGCAAATAACGTACCTTTCAATTAGCCAACATAAACTTATGTGATCAGTTCTAGAAAGATTTATTCTTTCCACAAACTATCTTTTCTATTATGACTCAAACAAGGGTAAAAATGAGCTAGAAGAACTTCAATTACAATTATGTGAATAAAATAATTAGTATAATAACATTCACTTTGGAAAGGAAAAAGAAAGGCTTCCTCAGAGAGATAAGGGGCATAATACATATAGGAGATAATCCTACTAATAACTATAGGAAAACAGGAGGTGAAACATTGGCTATAAAAAGACAGTAACTACCTGTTTCACGATTCAAGCAGTTCCTTTCTTTGATCACAGGAGAGCACTGTTCATCTATGAAACAATTTGTTTTAAGGGAATAACTAGAGCCTTTGTGATCCGGAAGATGTTTGATGTGGCAAATTATATAGCCTTTATTATTGAATCATAGCTGTAAAAGAGAAACACATTCTTCTCATAGAGAAAATGGATACATATGTATACAATTTTGTAAGCTGTCAGTGTACTAGTCTTGAAATCAATTGACAAAGATTCACATATATGAATCTTGGTAGTGAAAGGTGTAAGACTCTAAAAATCCCCAATAATAGGCAAGATGTATTTCCTCTCAAAAAGAGAAGTAATTTGCGTCATGTTTTGTAATTTGTGTTTCATTTAAGAACTGATCTTAACTAAGCTCAAACCAGCAACACAATATAAATACTCAGTAAATATGAGTACCCAAAACAACCTGGGAACAGTCCCTGTGGACGTGGTATACATGTTTCTTGGTCAAAAAACGTTATGAGATTGTATTTCAAACTAATCTTTTTCCTTTACATGAATCAGGGGGATTTAGCAAAAGATGTGATTATTTATTATATGGATGTTTAGCAAGAGATTTGGTTGTTTCTCACAAGAGCTATGAACAAGGAATGTTATCCTGAGGATTTTTCACATCAATTATATAAGAAAATTGTAGTATTTCTAAATCTTTTAATTTACAGATGGCAATGCTAACAGTAAATGCTAATTTACTTTAGTGCTTTAAATTTATCATATCAAAAATTCTAGATAGCAACTAACTTGGCGTGTAGAAGCTGGGTTTTTTTTGTCTTTTTTTTTAATCACTTGCTAAACTTAAGTCCAGATTTATCCTTTGTGATCAGAAGCTTCAGGGCCAATCAGGAGATGGCCAGGAGAGTAGCTTGAGGTTAGCAACTCCATCTTTCCTTCTTACCCTCCTTAACCTATACACCGCCCCCCAGCCCCATTTCTTTCTCCAGCCTGGATTTCCAGTTTCATGGCCACAAAATTGGTTTTTTCTATACTTAAAATAGCCAGTGATATTTATTGATAATTCAGCTCACCGAGATGAGTGTCCAAACCTCTCCCCTCTGTACCTGTCCAGGAGCAGGAAAGAGGAGTGTTTCCTAGAATTCTCTGGAGTACACCCTTGCAAATAAACATCATCTAAGGCAGTTAGAAAAGATGAAGCTTCTTGCTAATTTGCCATCATCACTGCTGAAGTCTCCATTTTCTGGTCTCTCTCATCCTTTTAAAGAAATGTGTAGTACCAGGCAGTGAGCTTTAAGTAAGTTCCCTCAAGACTAATTTTCCTCAAATATTTTATTAGAAGAAACCCACCTATTTGTGAATTTGGCAGTGCCTAAAGTGTTAATTTTTAAAATTTTAATACAGATGTCTTATCCTGGGTAGGTAAAGTCTGAGAGGAGTAGACAGAAAATGTCCACTGGAAACATTTTATATAGCATGAATAAATTAGGCTTCACCTTCATATAAAATCATCTAGAAGAAAAGTAGATAAATAAAAATCCTTAAATAACTTGGTCTACTTTTTTGGAAAAAGAAACCTATCCTTCTTTATTGGGACATTACTGATCATTGATTTCTAGTTGTGCCTTTTCAGCAGATATCATCATTACACTGTAGATTTTTCTTTTCAAAGGATAATGATTAGTACACTAAATTGATTATTCTAAGATTTTTGAAAGTATCTACAATTTCAAGTGTATTACCTATAAAATGCAAATCTGAAGAATATTGAAGGCAATTTCATGAAAAAATAATGCATTTTAAAAGAAAAACCAGTATCATGTATTAGAACAGATAAGGCTAAGAATCTTATTCAAGTAGGTGAATTGAGTACTCAAATCTAAACAGATACATTTCTTGGTATGAGAGGAGCATTATATACCAAATGTGATATTAAACTGAATACAGAAAAAATCTTTTTGACCATGTAAAAATCCCCCTGGTTTATGTTGGTTTGGTTAAATGGAATAGGTTTAGAAAATATTCAGTGAGTTAAAAATAGCATACTCAGAATAATGACTTTGGAGGATGAAACTTTCTCCCAATATCAGAGAATGAGTTGAATGATACTTTTTAAAGATTTTTTTTTTTTTTTCCTGTTGTAGGATTAACCACTGGCTCCCTCTTTGTAAGAATATACCGTATTTCCTGTATCAACATATTATTACCCTGTAATGCTCATCCTTATTTAACTAATATTTAGTTTCAAAATTACTTTCATAGAAATGATAGTGTTTTTCCCCACAGAGACTCTTTTTAACCTAACCCCTACCAAATCTCTTTCCCTCCAGTATATTTCTCATTTGACTTTATTATGATTTTTTTAAAAGTATAAAAGTTGAGATCTTCTTAAAGATGCAGTATTCAATCAGAAATCAGGTGAGCTCTAGAGTCAAACCTGCTTTAGCTAAATTCTTAAACACCCTTCATTTAAGGAAAAGCACGTCATGTGGCCTTTTGTAGTTAACGTTTGATTTAGGCCCTTAGGGATTAGTTACTTGTAAGATAATGATTTCCTTTCTTTTATCTCTTTCTTATATATGAGATCTATAATTTAGGGACTTGTTTTACTTTTTATTCCTAAATGCTCAAAGTTAGATATATTTGAAGTGTCATACTGGGTGGTCATCTACAACATTTACTGTCTAATTTAGTGTTTTAGACCCTTATAAATTAAAAGCTCACCAAATGGACTCAAGTGCACAGACAGGGCTCCTAAACAGAGGTTAAAAAAAAAAAAAAAAATCTCTGAGTCAAGCAGGTTTAGAGTTGTTTCACAAAAATATACAAAAACAGAAATAAACAGACAAAAACTTGGATGATTTAAGCAGAAACAAATGTTATTAAGAGAATATTGGTACTCACAGGATCAACAGGAAGGCTGGAGACCTAGACTGAGGATGATGCAGCTAGAAAAACTATGACCCAGAAATGGTCGGGGTAATCATTCTGCTGCCCTGTTAGTCCAGGAAGCCTGTACCACCAACACCACTAGCTCCTGACCTCAGGAAATATTACTACCTCCAGCTATTCCATCAACTTTTGTTTCACTATCTCTTGCTTCAAAGTTTGGGGTAGTACATTTGATTGGTGAGCCTAGGTCACATGTTACTAACTATATGTTTGGGAGCTTCAGACTTGTGTTTAGGGCATTTTTAGATTCTATGAGATGAGAACATTCATAAGGTGGGGGGTTTTGCAATCATTGGAAGGAGATTCAGCTATGAGCAGCCAAAAAGAGGGACATATATTGTTCTACTCCCATACACTTGCTTCTCCTCATACTGGCCATCTGTGATGGGATGTTGGTTTTTATGCCCAGATAAAGTTGGGGTAATTGCATAAAATAGTATTATATAAAACCTCTCTTTTGGGAAATATACAGATAGTCACTGTAAGTTCTTATTATAATAATGTGCTGTGATGTTAAATTTGTGTGGGGGGGAGATTAAGTAGGTACATTTCAATCTTCTTGGTCCCTTAATAATAGTGAAAGATGATACAATTATAATTCTGAGACTGAAGAGGAAAAAAAAACCCTAAGGAAACAAAAAATGAAAAGGGTATCTAGAATATAAATGGGGTTTATAGGTTATGTTAAAACTCTGATTATTATGTCAAAAAAGATATACATCAAAGACAAACATGTATCATATGTTCCAAGTCTTATCAAAGAGAAGAGGGCAAGTTTTTCTGTATTCATTGAATTGACTCTGTTAAACAAGTTTCTCCTTTTAAAATATAAACGGAGTTAGTTTCCCTTTGAAGTTGTTCAGTGGTACACTATAAATATACTTTCAAAGTACTTTTTAATACAGGAGTCTCACTTTCTCTTCACAAGAAGTGTAGCTAGGAGGAAAAGAGAAGGAGAGTCTTGCAATCCCACAGAGTCTTGTTTAATCCAAACTAGAGTGTGAGGTTGCCAGGCTACTGGTGTCAAAGGGGGAGCAGGTCCTCTGCTGCTTTTCTCCCACTAGGAGAATGCATTCAAAGTCCCACTTGGTTTGCCATTTTCAAACTGTGTAGCAAAATGGAAGCTATTGCCTAGCTGCAAATGGATCTCCACAGTTTGGCCTAAAGTTGCTGAAAAACAGACTGGTAATTAGGGACACCCAAGCTCCCCACTATACTCTTTGCCTTGAGAGAGTATAAAACAGCAGTGTATGTAAATAGGTAAGAACCGTTGTCACTTTCTCATGTTTTGAACCACATGGGCAGTTTGTGAATGACTCCACTTCAGAGAAGGTTGTAGAAATAAGGTTTATGACGCCTTGTACTACTAACTTGTTGAATTAAAATGAGCTTTTGTGTTAACATTCCTACATGCAAATGGTAAAACTAGCTTTGAATTCAAAAAAAAGAATGAGGGAGAAAGCATTTGCTATAGCCCCTACAAAAAATTTTTATTTAGATCTTGCTTCCTAAGGCTAGTAATAAAACCATGAAGTCAGCATTCTTTTTTCTTTTTATAGGACTTTATATGTTTATATGCCCCAGGAAAAACAGCCACTGGTTATTTCCAAGCCTGATTTTCAATACCATGATCAATTTAAATATATCCCTGTTTTTGTAGGCAAATGCTTTAGCCAAGGATCAGATGGAGGTCTATCAGAAACAAAGATGTCTTTCTTATTATTTTTTTCTTTTTTTAATATAAGTGATTTAACTAAACAAAATTTTAAATTATAAAAGAGTATAAATTGCAGTAAAGCATGGTGTTATATTAGAAAGAGCTTCAAGGTAAGAAGTCTTCAGCTGAAAATCTTTCATCTCTTAGTGTGTATGTGGAGTAAATCACTTATCTATTCTAAGTCCGAATTCCTAAATTTGTGAAATGGCCTGATAATAATATTAGATTATTGTGAGGAGTAAGAAAAGTTGAATATTTGGAAGCACTTTGGTAGCTCTAAAGCAGTATGGAAAGTTACTGTTATTACTACTTCTAAGAGAAAAAATAGATACAACATAACTCCAGAAAAATATTACTCCTGTTTCTCTGATGTTCACAATATTCTTGGTATGATAAGATGTAGATAGATATAGATAGATAGATAGATAGATAATAAAGCAAGGGGACTATCTGTTGACAGAGTAAAAAGAAAGATAATGATTACTGTGGAGGAAAATAGTGCCATTGTTTTAAATGCTATTTACCTCATTATATACAGTAACATCTTTTAAATCTTGAGCAAATGGAAGTATCACAGTAACAGAACAAATGATATGGACTGCCAGACTAGTACATTTAGAGCGGTGTCTCTGTATCATACTGCCTGGGTTTCAAATCCTGGATATGCTACTAACTATCCACGTAATCTCTGCAATGTTTTTTCAGGTCCCTCTGCCTGAGTTTCTTCATCTGTAAAATGGACGTATTGCTAATACCTAGCCCATGGGTTGTTTTATAAATGAAATGGAATAATGCAGTTTTAATAAAGTGCCCTTGACCAGGACACGGCACATAGCACTCAAAAAATTTTAATTTTTATCATGATCACATCTGTGCACTTATGTCACCTAAATATCTATTTATTTTTCTGGGTTATCCTATTTTTTCCCAATTAGACTTTATATCTCATGATAGATATCTAAGTTGTCTTTGCATTGACTTAAAACACAAATGTATAGAATTTCTTTACAGTAGTCAAAGTTTTTTTTTTTTAATTTCATTCTTTCCCATCCCTCCCTCCCTCCCTCCTTTCCTTCCTTCCTTCCATATATGTAGTTCTCTTGTAAATGCCAAATATAACTATAAGCCATTCCTAACAATAGTGTGATGTAGTGGAAACCTTTTAGCATAAGAGATCTGGCTTTAATCATGGTTCTGAACAACCTTACACAAATTGCTTTACATTATCTGACACTCATCTTTTTCATCTGTAGTATGTGAGCACAATATACCCATTTTTGAAAGAATGTGTGTAAACTCCCTGACAGATAGCAGCCACTCTGAAAATGGTGGCTATTACTTTTTTTTCATGTTTATAACATTTGGATTATTTTTCTGAGTGTTTCAAAGTGAGTTATCACATTTTAACATGTTGAACACAGGGATAAGAATGCTTTCAGAACTTTTGTAATAAATTGCCCATAGCATTGGTCTTCAGGGCTTAATGTGCTTGTATAATCAGGACACTGTGGAATCTTATGCCATTTCCTATACTTGGGGATCTGTCACTCAAGAGATGTAGCATAGTGGATCTTGTGTTTAGGCCACTAGAAAGCAGCTCCTTTTGAAAACAATCGACATTTCTTAGTGGATTATATGATGGTGTAACTTAGTACTATTGCTGTGAGATGGAGTCTTTTATGACATTTCTTGTTTAATTAAACTACATTTAAGTAAATTTATTATAGCCTCCAGAATACTCTTCCTACATGGTAGCAAAATCCCCATGAGCTGATAACGAATGCTTTTGAAAATCTTTGCAAACTGTTCCACTAAAGTATTGCCATGGATCCTGTCAGCTGCTATTTGGTAACTCTGAAATACCATGGGGTATATTTTAGCTCATGATCATGTTATAGAGGTGACCATCTAACTTCTGCTTCATTTGTGAGGGCTGGTAGCAGTCTGAACCATGTCATGAATAAGTAGAGCAGTGACTTCTGATAATAGAGCTCTTATTTTAGATTCCATTTTACCATAATGAATTTGACCTCATGCATTCTCTCAGGAAATAAGTGCAGTTCAGCGGCGTCAGGAAAAATGCATTTTATGGACTGTGCTGAATAGTTAACATGGAGCAACAGTCCATTCACCATACTGCTTTAAAGCCTTTCCCCATGGTTTTTCATTGCAGAATTGCACTTCTAGAAAATGGGAAATAAGTGTAAGATGGTAGCTTCAAGGAAACCCTCAAAACCTCTGTTATTTAAGGGAAACGTGAAGGCATTCTTTGATCTTCAAGTATCTCATTTAAATTGACTTTCAAATAGTTTGGGGTGCTTTTAAATACAGTCTTATAAACTTTTAAAAACATACTAGAGCTATTTAGAAATAATATTTCTTGTAAGAATAAAACTAAAAGACAGGGAAAGGAAAACTAAGATAAGTTGCAGTTAATATTTACTGCTCTTTCATTAGAGTTAACTCATGTAGAGAAGATACATTAGGGAAGTAACAGGTGATTGGTATCCTAATATTAGTACTACTGGGTCACAAGTATTTGGTAAGGTTTTGCCATATGCAGGACACTCTAAGAGCATTTTCTAAGCTGAAAGATATACAAGGGTGAAGGTCTGTCTTTTGTACAGTAGGAATTTGCATTTTCATTCACAACATTGTAATGTCTGATTTACGAAGGTGTTTGAATTAATTTGCTATTCCAGACTAGGATGATTTGGACTATATTTTTGCATTTATTCCTGGATCCACTTCTTGTGACGGACTTCATTTAGGCTCATTTTTACCTGATGATATATGTAGTGATGAGGTCACTCTTATGGATTCAGTAAGGTTTTTCAATAAATGAAAACATGTAGATTTAATCACTAATGAAAAATAAATCTGAAGAAAGGAAAGACATTTTTATTGAATGGGGTCCAATAGATTTTTGACTCATAGTCAATTACTCCCACAATAGAGGGGAGTGATATAATTCTGAGATAAAAAATCAATTCTTTATATGAATACTAGTTCATCTGTGGCTATTTTGATAGGAACATTTTTGTGGGCACTTATTACAAAAGACTTTGGACAATCCTTCCAGAGGTTTTCAGTCTGTTTCTCTGACATCTTGGTATAATGTCTGTGGGAAGAGAGGTGCTGACAGTGAGGTTTCTCTGTAGAACAGTGTTAGTCCTGGGGCTGCCCGTACCACTTGACTAGGTATCTTGTAACAGAGAAGAGGGACAAGTAGAGGATGGAGTAAGTCTGTGGTCAGTACCTTGGAGAGCTCTTAGGAAGGCTCTTAACATCACCTGAGGGGTGTGTGTGCACATATCTACACATAAATATAATATATACATGTATACACACACATACACATATATACACACGTATACAATGGACCCTTGAACAACAGGGGTTTGAACTGCATTGGTCCACTTACACACAAATTTTTTTCAATAAATACATACTATAGTACTACAAGATCTGTGGTTGGTTGAATCCTGGGATGTGGAACCAGGGATATGGGACAGGCAACTGTAAAATTATATGCAGATTTTCGACTGTGCAGGGGTCATCACCCCTGCCCCTGCACTGTTCAAGGGTCAACAGTATACAATTATGTACATACATACATAGACATAAACATATATGTCATGTGTATATAAATACATACAAATATACATATATATATATTTATGTATTTGCAGGTAGACATGAACAATTTTTAAATTGAATCAATGTCAGCAAGGGCTGCACTATAGTTATCAACATGTGCAGATTTCAGCTGGACTGAAGTAATGTTTTACTCTTCATTAAATTATGTCCCCCAGGATAAGATAGTGTATAACTTTATTGTTCATTTTCAAAGCAGTGATACTTCTAGATACATGTGCCCCTTGAAAATGCATTGTGATAATAATAGTATTAACTAGAATTTGTTGTGTTCCTACTATATTCCAACCAATATGCTAGGTGTTTCACACAAATTTATGAAATCCTCACTATTATTGCCATTCTAAAGTGTAGAAGACTGAGGTCTAGATAATTTGAATGATGTGTACAGGATCACATATGTGGCAGTTTGTAGATCCATGATTTAGACCCAGATACCAGTTGTAGAATCCATGTTCTTTTTACTACTCTAGGATTTGTCATTTGTCATTAAAATTCTAATATCATTGTTTGGTCAGATCTCATTTCTCTGTGGGAGCTGGATGAATGGGAAAAACAATTAACAAGTTGTCTGAGATTAATTTAGTAGAGCTGCTATGTAATTCACATCATTAGAGGAAAAATAATTCCAGTAGTCATAACACAACCCTGTGGATAAATAAATTTGTGCATTACAGATATTTAGTGATTACCTAGCAAAAGAGTAATACTGACTACTGAGGAGACCTAAGTAATCTTCCATTTGCTTTATTTCCTCCTTTATTTCAACCATCTGAGAGTTGTGAGGGACCACCCATCATGATTTGCATAGATGAGTTGCTATAGTAACATTTGAGCACGTTACTAAAGAGGCAACCTACTAACTGTAACCTTTATCTTTATGAGGGCAGTATACTTTATGGGTTATGAGAGCTATGTGTCACTAATAGCCTCAAGGTGTTAGACTATATTATGAAGTCAGAATAGTTTAACTTTGGGACTACGGTCTCTTATGAAACATTTCTAATTTTTGAGAAAATAAAAATGATGATTTCATTTTTAGTTTAGGTTATTAGTGAATGGGACCAAATATTACAATGCTACTTTATATGCCCTAGGAATTAGCACACGAATAGGATTTTTTTATTTTTCAATTTTCCGACTTGAATTGACTGAACATTGCCTTCTCCCACTTTTCAACAGAATCATCATAAAAATTCAGGTGGAGAATTGAATTTTGAGCTTTATAATTCAAGCAAAACAAATGCATTTTTACCTCTACATATTTTAAAAATTCTCAGTTTTTCACTGCACTTCGGTGTATAGTAGACAGGTTACAGTTAAGTACAATAATATTAGTTGATCTTTTATAAATCCACCTCTTTCATTAAAATTTCCCAGATAACATACTAACTAATGCTTATTCATCTAAATGCTTATATCATCCAAACAGAAAAAAGCAGAATATACACATGATAACAAGAGCTTCCTATCTCCCAGAAATGAGAGGAAAATTTCTCCAGTCTCTGGGCCTTTAGTTATTATCTGCCTCCTGCATAGAGTACCCAGATCACTCTAATTTACTTTTCCTATTTATCTTTCAAATATCAGTTTAAGTCCCACCTTTTCAGGCAAGAGTTCCATTCAACTGTACTCATCACCTAGTCCACATTCTACAGTACTTATAATCTTTAACATTCATTTGCTAAGTATATGCTTGGAAGTCTTGGAAGTATCAGATTGCAAAGATACTATACCAAAGACTCAATATCAGTTGGGAAAGTCTTATCTGAGAAGTAAAATTTTTCACTAGTAAGATTTGTACAATGTTGCTTCCATTCTAATGCACGTGGAAGACTTAAACCCAGGCGCTCTTTGTTAATGCAAGTCAGGTTGAATAACCTTATGTCCAAGTCTCTTGTCCTTGATTCCTTCTGAGGAAGTCTCTGGTTGGGACTACATTCTGACCCTGACTTTTAATTCTAATTTCCTAAGAAATCTGGCTGCTTACCAATCTCATCTCCAAATCTGGACATTCTATAAACCAGATTTGGATCTCTTAACTACAGGAATTGTGTTCATAAATGATGCTTCTGCCTATATTACTGGATATTTCACTTCCTTCTAATCTCTTGGATAGTGAAGCTAGCCCAGATTAGAATAAACTTGGATTGGCTGATTTAGACTGTTCATTCTTCACTGGAAGTTTCAAGGCCTCCGTTATGTTTCTCATTTTGGTCCATCCCCCCAATTTTCAGTCAGATTCTTTCTCCTCACCAGTTGTGTCAAGTAGACAGGCAGGAAAGAATTTAGGGAGACAGGCTAGCAGCGGGAACAACAGATCATTTTATGGGCATCTGGGCCCTGGTATCATTACTTGAATTAGGAGTATTGCTCAGTCCTTGAGCACTGTACTTGCCAACTAAAGGTGCCTTACCGACCGACCATGGCATGAAAATCAGAACCCATCAGAGTACCTAATAGGATACAGACACTATATATCAAGCAGAAACTTACCTACAGGGGGTACCTTAGCCATGGGATTCAGCACAGGCAAGGAAACTCTACACCAGTAGTCACCATAGGGCACACACTGATTTTTATGTCAGCCTAATAGGAGAGAGAACTGAAATAACAATGCAGAGACTAAGGGGTTAACACTGAGGCATCATGTTGCTGAGCACTGGGTATCCATGGGTGGAGATGATTTTTGATTATAGCATTCCCCCCACCAATGGCTTTACTTTCTACGGTTTCAGCTATCTGTGGTCAACTGCTGTTTGAAAATATTAAATGGAAAATTCCAGAAATAAACAGTTTATAAGTTTTAAATTGCACGTTGTTCTGAGTAGCATGATGAAATCTCATGCCATTCCTCTCAGGATGTGAATCATCCCTTTGTCCAGCATATCCTGCCCTTTAGTCACTTAGTAGCCACTTCAGTTATCAGATCAACTGTGGCTGTATCACAATGCTCATGCTCAAGTAACCCTTATTTTACTTAATAATGGCCCCGAAGCCCAAGGGTAGTGATGCCAGCAATTTGAATATGCCAAAGAGAAACGGTAAAGTGCTTCTGAATGAAAAAGGTGAAAATTCCTGACTTAATAAGGAAAGAAAAGAAATTGTATGCTGAGGTTGCTAAGATCTATGGTAAGAATGAATCTTCTATTTGTAAAATTGTGAAGAAGGAAAAAGAACTTCGTGCTACTTTGGTATTGCACCTCAAACTGCAAAAGTTATGGTAACAGTGTGTGATAAATGCTTAGTTAAGATGAAAAAGGCATTAAACATGTACAATAAGATATTTTGAGAGAGAGAGAGACCACATTCATTTAACTTTTATAACAGTATATTGTTATAATTGTTCTATTTTATTATCAGTTATTGTTGTTCATCTCTTATTGTGCCTAATTTATAAATTAAACTGTATCATAGGTATGTTTGTATAGGAAAAACATCATATATATAAATATATATGGTTCAATACCGTCCATGGTTTCAGGCATCCACTAGGTGCCTTGGAATGTATCTCCATGGATAAGGGGTAGCTAATGAACCCAATCCCTCTGATTATGATTGGTCAGAGAACCAGGAAGAAGTAAGTCAAATAAAGTGACTTTCCGGCGACCTGAAGACTACAGAGCCAGCAGAAAAGACATAGATCTATCTGACTAATAAAGTTTAACTTTTTATTTTTAGTGGAGATTTTTTTCTTTCATATTTATGTACACTAGATTGTATATTACTTACGTTCATGTTGATTTCTTCGTATTATGTTGTAAACTTTTATTATTCAACTGACTTGGATTTATGCTAAGCCCAGAGCTACATGCATGAGAATATTCAGGATTATTTGGTGGGGATGATATAAATATAATCAATTCTCAATTGTTTAGGAACCATTGGATGTTTTCCTCTGTGACTAACAGCTGGTCATTTTCCCAAACCTATTAAAAGAGTATGTCTATACTGACAATGTTTGCAGATGACATGATGCTATACATAGAAAATCCTGAAGTAGCTACCAGAAAACTACTAGAGCTTATCAATGAATTCAGTAAGTTGCTGGATACAAAATTAATATACAGAAATCTGTTGCATTTCTATACACTAACGAAATATCAGAAACAGAAATTAAGGAAACAATCCCATTTATCATCACATCAAAAAGAATAAAACACTTAGGAATAAACCTAGCTAAGGAGGCAAAAGACCTGTACTCTGATAACTGTAAGACACTGATGAAAGAAATTGAACATGACAACAAACAGATGGAAAGATATACTGTGTTCTTGGATTGGAAGAATCAATATTGCTAAAATGATCATACAACCTAAGGCAATCTACAGATTCAGGGCAATCTCTATCAAATTACCAGTGGCATTTTTTCACAGAACTAGAAAGAAAAATTTTTTAATTTGTATGGTAACACAAAAAACCCCAAATAGCCAAAGTAATATTGAGAAAGAAGAATAGAGCTGGAACGATCATGCTCCCTGACTTCAGACTATACTATAAAGCAACAATAATCAGAACAGTATGGTACTGGCACAAAAACAGACACATAGATCAATGGAACAGGATAGAAAGTCCAGAAATAAACCCAGGCACCTATGCTCAATTAATCTAGGACAAAGGAGGCAAGAATATACAATGGAAAAAAGACAGTCTCTTCAATAAGTGGTGCCGGGAAAACTGGACAGCTACATGTAAAAGGATGAAATTAGAACATTCTTTAACACCATACACAAAAATAAACTCAAAATGAATTGAAGACCTAAATGTAAGACTGGATACTGTAAAACTCTTAGAGGAAAACATAGGCAGAACACTCTTTGACATAAATCACAGCAATATTGTTTTTCACGCCATCTCCTAGAGTAATGGAAATAAAAACAAAAATAAACAAAGCTTTTATACTCAAAAGCTTTTGCAAAGACAGCAAAGGAAACCATAGACAAAGTGAAAAGACAACCCACAGAATGGGAGAAAATGTTTGCAAGTGATGCAACCGACGAGGGATTAGTCTCCAAAATTTACAAACAGCTCATGCAGCTCTATATCAGAAAAACAAACAACTCAATCAAAAAATGGGCAGAAGATCTGAATAGATACTTCTCCAAAGAAGATATACAGATGGCCAAAAGGCACGTGAAAAGATGCTCAACATTGCTAATTATTAGAGAAATGCAAATCAAAACTACAGTGAGGTATCTATCACCTCATAACAGTCAAAATGGCCATCACCAAAAAGACTACAAATAATAAATGCTGAGAGGGTGTGGAGAAAAAGGAACCCTCCTGCACTGTTGGTGGGAATGTAAATTGGTACAGCCACTATGGACAACACTATAGATGTTTCTTGAAAAACTAGAAATAGAACCATGATATGATCCTGCAATCCCACTCCTGGGCATATATCCGGAGGAAACCATAATTCAATAAGATACATGCACCCCAATGTTCACTGCAGTACTATTTACAACAGCCAAGACATGGAAGCAACCTAAATGTCCTTTGATAGATGAACAGATAAAGAAGAAGTGATATATATATATATATATATATGTATATATATATATATATATATACACACACATACAATGGGGTATTACTCAGCCATAAAAAAGAATGAAATAATGCCATTTGCAGCAACATGGATGGAATAGAAATTATCATACTAAGTGAAGTAAGCTAAACAGAGAAAGACAAATATCACATAATACACTTATATGTGGAATCCAAAAAAAAAAAAAAGAGATACAAATGAACTTATTTACAAAACAGAAAGGTACTCACAGACATAGAAAACAAACTTAACAGTTATCAAAGGAGAAAGGAGGGTGGGGGGAGGGATAAATTAAGAGGTTGGGATTAACATATACACACTACTATATATAAAATAGATAAACAACAAGGACCTACTCTATAGCACAGGGAACTATACTAAATATTTTGTAATAAACTATAAGGGAAAAGAGTCTGAAAAGGAATATATCTATATATCTATATATGAATCACTGTGCTGTACACCTGAAACTAACATGATATTATAAATCAACTATACTTCAATAACCCCCCAAAATTGAAATGTACACACCAAAAAAAAAGCTATATCCTAATTTATAGCTGTTTAGCTAAAGAGACTATGCTCTTGTAATGAGCTAACTTCTGTATCTCATTCCTCATTCACCAATTATTCCCCTTCTAAAGTGAAACCAGGAATAATTTATATATATGTAAAATTTACCATGGAGATGATTTTGTCATTAGCTAGGAGATCCAGAAAGTGAAAATTACTTATCTATTACTATCATTCAAATTAGGTGACAAATACATGGACACAGATGGTGTAGATACTAAAATACAAATTACAACTTTTCAACCCAGACATTTTATGGTCTTAATAAAAAAAAGTTAATGTTAATAACATAAATAAGAATATGACATCCTAAATTTAATTGCTGCTGCTCAGAACTGTTGTCTCTGATGCTCACATAATGTTTCATCAAGAGAACAGAGAATACATTAATCAGCACTTTTCTTACTACTTTTTAAGTCATAATCTGCTAATAGGTAGTTAGAGAATAAAAATAGAGCTCTAGAACAAATATCTCTTTATTCCTAATTCAGGATCCTTTCTAATTACAATAAATTTAGATAAAGTAATTTGCCTTTAGGGAATATTAATTTTTCTGTTTTCCCTCTATACTTTTGTAAAACCTGATGCCTTTAAGGGCTTTTAGCTACTCTGAAATCACTTCTTAAATGTTGAATTCAGAAATTTTGAGACCAATTAATAGTAAGATTCATTCCTCATAGTAGGTAACTTCAAACAGATGTTGTTTTAGTTTAAAATTTCCAGGGCAATTTAATTAATATTTAACTCATGCATTGAATATCCATGTCTTTGGGGTTCCAGGACCCAATTCCAACATGTATATGTGGAGATTCCCCCAAACCAGACAAGCAATTCTTGGTATGAGAATTCAACTCAATTCTGACATTACCTACCCAGAGATTTAGCATCAGATTCCACAGGTAAATGGTTCAGTTCCATAAGATGGCTCTCCATTTTGGATGTCAATCTCAAACCGAGGTTTTTACTTGCGCTTCTGACCAACGGGTTACAAACTGGATGTTTCAAGGAGCCCTTCCTTGATGTTTCAAGGAGCCCTTCCATCTTGAGTTCAAGATGCCAATCACAAGTCCAGGTGGTTACCTGTATTTCTTGACAGTCTGGCTATAAATCAGAGGTACCCAGGATCCTCTCCTTGGGTTCAATTAGCTTGCTAAAATGGTTTGCAGTACTCAGGAAACCTATGTACTCACTAAATTACCGATGTATTACAAAGGATATTAAAAGATATAAATCAACAGCCAGATGAAGAGATATGTAGAGGGAGGTCCTGAACATCGGAGTGTCTGTCCTCATAGAGTGTCAGGTCAACATAGTGGCACATGGAAGTGTTTTTTAATTCCCTGATCTGGAAGCTCCCTGTATTCCCTCCTTTTGGATTTTTATGAAGGCTTCATTGCATTGGCATGATTGATTAACTCATTGGTCACTGGTGATTGATTCAACTTTTAGCTCCCTTTCCTCCCTGGAAATCAGGGGGTAGGACTGAAATTTCCAACCTTCTGTTAAATGGCTGGTCCTCCTGACAACCAGCCCCCATCCTTAAGTGCTTCCCAAAAGTCACTTTCATTAACATGAGTTATGAATAACAACACACCCATTTACAGATACCACATCTGAAGTGTTTTCAGGAACTGAGGACAAGAGACCAAATATTAAGACATGCTCCCATTGCTCTTATCAAATTCCAAGGGTTTGGGGAGCTGTGAACCAGGATCTGTGTATGAAGACCAAATACACATGAGAAGCATACTTTGGTTATCTGAATGAAAATATATTTATATATTTCTTATAAATCACAACAACCCTGGTCTTCAAAAACGGATCCCTTACAGCGAAATAATCATACTGTAACTGAGCAGAACACTATGGGGCCTTCCCAGGACAGATTCCCTCCCCCATATCCTCTGCTTTAGCTCCTCTCTAAAGTATGTACCGAGATAATAGTATCTGATGCACATTTCCTGAGTTTTTCACATGCTAAAACTACCACCAAAGGGAAGAAATTAACTACTTGATGATCATGAGCAGGTAGCCCCCAGACCTTCTGGAGCCCAAGGACTGATCACCATCAACCAATCAGAGAATTACGCACGAGCGATCATGTACCCTGGTATGTCACTCCCTAACCTTGCTTTTAAAAATGCTTTGCTGAAACCCTTTGGAAAGTTTGGGGTTTTAGAGCACAAGCCACCTGTCCTCCTTGTATTGGCACCTTTACAATAAATGCTGCATTTTCCTTCACCACAACTCCGCATCAGTAGATTGGCTTTACTGCATACAGGTGAGCAGACCCAAGTTTGGTTTGGTAACAATTTCTGTCACAGCACTTACATTTGGTGTAGCATCTATAGAACAAATATAGCAACAGTTCCAACAAAATATGCCTATCGTTTGGAGAAGCCAGTGTGGGGTAGAAACAGATTTAAAGAAACAACTCATTTGTCCTATAAAACCATTACAAACATTTTTATACTCTTCTACTACTTTGATTATTATTTCTCCCTCTTCATCTACTGCTACTTGAACTTTATGATAAACTGAATGACCAAATATATACATTTCTGATAAATCACAGTATCACACCATGTAATAGTAATGGCTTATAACCTGATTCCTACTGAGAAATGGAATATCGCCTGCCCTATCAGTAAACAAAGGATGCCACAGTCATCAGGGATTGCAGCCCTCCAGTGGTGAGCAGGTGAGCCCTGAGGAAACTCAGGATATGAAAACACAGGATACTGGCCCCAGATAGCTGAGGTGCATATCAAAGGAATTATTTCAGTGAGCCCAGACTCTTGCATCTTCCTGTACATAGAAAAGCACTAAATTCCTTAGCTTGAGATTTCTAGTTTTCTTTAATTAACAGTAATCTTTTTTTCCTATTACCTGCCTTTTGTTGCAAAACTCCTATATATCCTAGCTCCCCCCTCGCCTCCTCGGAGCCATTCTCTCAGGGTTACTTGAGATGCTGCCTCCTGGGCTTGAAGTCCTAAAAATTCCCACCGAATAAAACATAACTCTCAACTTTGATGTTGTGAATATTTTTAAGTGAACCCTACAAATAATGATGTATTTCCCAAGCACTGTGAAACTGCAAAATTCTTCAATTTTTGTATCTTCACTGTAAGATAAAACGCCTCCTGGGCATAGCATAGTTCCTTCATGATTTGGTCCCTGCTTACTCGTCCAGTTTTTCCTTAGGCATTTTCTTTGATGCTTTAAGTTGCAGAAACATACTATTTTTAGTTCCTTAAAGATGAAATGCTCTGTCATGTTTTCACATTGTGCTCTTTACCTAACATGGGTTCCTGCGTCACCCTCTCTGTGGTCTTCCCTGACCCTCATGAAAGAGTCAAGAATAAAACTTGAAGAAAATAAAAAAAAGGATAAAGAAGGAAAAATTAATAAAATATTATGCAATTAAAAATAAAAAATAAAGACTCAGGAATGCTTTTCTCTCTTTTTCCACTTCATCTTCCACTTAATTCCATTATAACCCTTACTATTTTGTTGTAATTGTTTACTTGTATACATGTCTCTCCAATGAATTTAAATTGTATGAGAATAAGGGTCATACTTTTATATACATTTTCATTATTTTAATGTAGAAAAAGATTAATTTGCCCTAACTTCAGAAAACTTATCCAACATAGCCAACATGACACTTTTTTAATGCATTAAATGATGACATGTTTTATTAATAATGCCTGAGGTGTTTTATCCTAGGTTTTAACCACAGAACATAAAGTGAAACAATAAATCTTTTATTTTACGAGTCTCTATTTCATTAAATGAAAACATTTTTTAAGTTTTAAAATAATTCTTTTTTAAAAAAAATATTTATTTATTTGGTTGCACTGAGTCTTAGTTGAGGCAGGTGGGCTCCTTAGTTGTGGCATGTGAACTCTTAGTTGTGCCATGCATGTGGGATCTAGTTCCCTGACCAGGGATCGAACCGGGGCCCCCTGAATTGGGAGTGCAGAGTCTTAACCACTGCACCACCAACGAAGTCCCCAAAATAATTCTTTTCTTCATAAAGAAGTGTTAGGCACTAATCTACAGTTTAATTTTTCCTGAGTTATTGACTATTTTTCCTTTTATTAATATTTTTGTTAAGGAATTCTTTCTGTTATTTGGCATAATTTCATCATGCCATGATCCTAGTATATAAGTTCTTTCAAACATATCTATCTTTATTTTCTTTAAGAAAATGAAGGAACTTAAGTAGCCAAGACACACATAGTATCACTTAATGTTCAGTAATTCACAGGTTTAATTTTCATTCAGTATAAAACATCATTATTTTCGTTTTCAATGTCACTGCATGAAAAAAGAATTTTAGACTCTATATTCTTTAAAAATGGACCTAAAAAAAAAAAATGGACCTAACTTTTGAACAAAAGTACATGGCTTTTCAAAAATGGCTCAGCTATAATAAGCAATCCTCTGTGGAAATTCCATTGCATTATCTGCCCCAGACCCTAACAGTTAGTCTTTCTCTGCTGTCTTTTGCTTTTTGACTTGCCCCCAGCTCTGAATCCTTTTTTTTTCCCTCAGAACTGCAGTACCTATGACTCAGTGGCTGAAACTGTGTAACTCAGATGGGGACTTGAACCCACGGTCTTTTAATTGAGATAACACACCTTAATGAAGCTCAGGTTCTTGATGTCTCATCACAGAAAGATTTCAGTGAGAGACAAAGTGATAAGTAAGAAGTGGATTTATTTAAAGAGAAACACACTCCATAGACAGAGTATGGGCCATCTCAGAAGGTGAGAGGCCTTGGGAGAAACTCCACAGACACAGTGTGGACCATCTCAGAAGGCAAGAGGCCTTGGGAGAAACTCCACAGACAGAGTGTGGACCATCTCAGAAGGTGAGAGACTGAAATATGGCATGGTTAGTTTTTATGGGCTGGGTAATCTCATAGGCTAATGAGGGGGAGGATTATTTCAACTATTTTGGGGAAGGCGGCAGAGATTTCCAGAAATTGGGCCACTGCCCACTTTTTGGCTTTTTATGGTTAGCCTCAGAATTGTCATGGCACTGGTGGGTGTGTCATTTAGCATACTAATGTATTACAAGGAGCATATGATGAGGCTCAAGATCCACTGGAAGTTGAATATTCCACCATCTTGGACCTAGTTGGTTCTAACCAGTTTTTGTCATGTCCTATGGCTATGTCATTCTTTCAAAGGTTGTGCCCTGCCCCCTTCCCTCTTGTTTCATGGCTATGAAATAATAATATAGAACACTCTTATATTGTTTTCTATGTGCCAGGTTTAAATCTAACACTTTAGTGATGTTAGCTCATTTAATTGCAACAATTATATTAGGTATATGGAATTACGGTCCTATTTTACAATGAGGAAATTGAGACATAGAAAAATTATGTATTGCCCAAGGTCACATAGTTAAATAAATTTTGGAGCCAAAACTAGAGCACAGAAACCTATATCCTTCATCATTATATTATCCTGCCTCTCTCTGAGTGAGTGATGCATGTGTTTAAAAAAAAAATCATTTGTATAAATCTGAAAAGCTAACTTACTTTTTCAATGATTCTTGAATCAGGCACCATCCCATCTAGCAACCAGAAGGATGTTCCAAACATTGGGAATTACTTGTAGGTGAGCAAAATTTGCCTGCCACCCCAAAATGTTTCTTTTTGACATGTAGATTATTTTGAGCTGAAAACAATCAAGGCCCAAAAGACTCAGGAAGAACCTTAGATCTTCCCATTAACTGTTTAAAAGGATTTAGTTAGAGAGAAGGGAGCTATCACCGTAGATAACTATAGGAGAACATAAACTAGATATGGTAGACAGGGAGGAACCTAGCAAAGTATGTTTGTTAAAATTCCTGTGTCCCATCATCTCTGCATGGCCCAGCAAACATTTGTCTACCAAACATTTGCCTTTCCATCTCCATGTGAATTGTCCCCCCCTTTGAAGTCCCACACTACTACCCCCAACATCCTCTTTAGTCTTTACCTGAAGTTGGTATTTAAGGTGAGGGCTTCTGACATTTTGGCGAGATACTCAGTTTTCTTGAGTCTCTCCCATGTATACATGTTACTAAACTCTGTTTGATTTCCTCCTATGAAAGTGTCTCATGTCAATTTAATTCTTAGACCAGCCAGAAGAACCTAGAAGGGTAGAAAAACAATGTTTTCCTTCTCAACACCCTGCTTATTGTAATCATAATAGTCCCCTGGTGTGTTGTATCCTCTCAAAAGCTTTAAGTGCATGTTCACAGCTGCTGACCAGCAGGGAAAAGATCTTCCTAAGACTGGAACATTGGAAAAGAAGCAAAGACAGTAACCAACTTAAGAATTATAAACCTGGAACCGTAACCTGTGAATGTCACAGGGATTTAGCAAAAACATCATGGCCTACAGACATCACATCAAAGATCAACAAAACTGCAAAGCCATAGCTGAGAGTGACACTAATGACTTAAATTTTGATCACATCTCTCAGGCTGAGAGTCTGATCAAAAAGGAAAAATTGTTAAAGAGAGAAACCACAGGCCCAAGATGATGTCATTTGTGATAAAGCCCATGATACTAAGCAGAGATTTTTTATACCTAACTTAATTGCAGTTTCAACCTTCACCGGAAATGTAACCTTAATCAACCAGTTTGGAATTTTCTGGTCTGCACCAGTGAGGTAATCTGTCATGTGGGTCCTCTCCGTCCCCCAGAGGAAGAAGAGGCAATAATGGGCATAAAACCCATGCTGTTCCATTCCCCACCTCTCTGCCAAAGAAGATGTCCTGACCTAAAAATAATCCTTAATCTTTTTTTTTTTCTTTTGCTAATGACTTCCTTTCCCCAACCTCCTTTCTATAAAAGCCTTTTATTTTGTATGGCTCCTTGGAGCACCCTTCTAGTTGCTAGATGGGATACTGCCTATTGATGAATTTTTTTTTTTTAAGGGAACTTTATTATTTTTATTTATTTATTTTTGGCTGCACAGGGTCTTCATTGCTGCTCAGGCTTTCTCTAGTTGCAGTGAGCAGGCGCTACTCTTCGTTGTGGTGCGTGGGCTTCTCATTGTAGTGGCTTCTCTTGTTGTGGAGCACGGGCTCTAGGTGCGTGGGCTTCAGTAGCTGTGGCATGTGGGCTCAGTAGTTGTGGCTCATAGGCTCTAGAGTGCAGGTTCAGTAGTTGTGGTGCATGGGCTTAGTTGCTCTGCAGCATGTGGGATCTTCCCGGACCAGGGCTTGAAGCCATGTCCCTTGTATTGGCAGGCGGATTCTTAACCACTGTGCCACCAGGGAAGCCCTGCCCATTCATGAATTGTTGAGTAAAGCCAAATGGGCTCTTCAAATTTATTTGGTTGAATTTTTGCTTTTTAATCACATGTATGAAAGTAGGCAAAAGAGATAACATCCTGCTATACTTGTATCAGTTTCAGAGTTGAATTCTTACTGGTTGCATATGAGGCTTTGGAATAAGCAATTTATGGGAAATATATTGGAGTAGCTAATAGAATTAAGGGAACAGATAATAACTGAGTCTTAGAGCTCTTTTTGTACTAGAATAGTAGGATTTCAGGGGCCTCTTCTTTTTCCTTGAGTGCAGGTGACTCAGTGTCAGTGACTTTAGGTCAATTTCAGGTCCACTGAAGTTTAAATTCCCATAGGAGTGGTGAATCAACTTGGCCTGAGTCAAGCAAGTATCTATGGACTCCAGGGTAGAGGTGATGGCACTCTGGAATTATCTGGCCATTCTTAGAGAAGAGGGGATCACTGTGAGCCAGCCAGCCACCTCACATGATTTGTATTCTCCCAATATATAATACACTTTTCCATGGCTTATGTAATATGCTGGAATTTGAGCTGAAATAAAATAGCTTAGCTAAACCACATATACATTAAGACAAACTTCTCCATTTACTCACCTCTCCTTAACTTTACCTCCTTTGTTTTAAAATCTGCTTCTAGTCACATATTTAAGATATATTTAAGAGAATATATTTATATTTAAGATATTTATATTTATATAATATAAAAAGATATTTATATTTATATTTATATTTAAGATAATATATTTATATTTAAGATAAATTAGATCCGTATAATGTTGAAAAAAATAATTACTTTTGATGGTTAACTATCGGATTAATTGAACTTCCAGGTTCCACATAGGATATACATTGTGTGACTTTGGTTTAAAATTATAAAGTAAATTTAATTAAGAAAACAAACATATTCCCTTTGCTTGAGATCGTCACAATGGTGTCATCTGTCTCCAAGGTTGGAAAGTGCACTTGTTAGATATTAAGAAAGAGAAATATTCCCATTTACAAAAGCGAGTTTAAAGGTAGGTACATTCTACAATAAAGCACTCAGGAATTTTATGCATTTGCTAATGATTGTAAAGAGATGTACAATAGATCACCTCCAGGGTTGAGTGTTTGTCCTCTTACATCAGTGAAAAGTTGTAGAGGTATCATACTAATGTCACAAGTAATGGAAATCATTTCTAAGCTTGGAGGAGGTCAAATGTGGTTTGTAGTAAGTAAACTGCATTTGCTGAATCAAGCTTTTCAATCTAATTAGTTTAAAGGCACTGGGTATACCTTATGACCTTTGGAACAGTTATCCATTTGAAAAAGATATTTGCCCCCTAGACCTCTGCGAACTCTCTTCAGTATGTGACAAATTTACTACATAAAATCTTTCCAAACTCATTTTTTTTTTTTAAGTTCTGGCCAAAAAGATAATACTTAGATTGGGAAGACTACAGATAACCTGAGAAAGCAGCCTGAGTTTTGAAGATAGCGATATAAAATTTATTATCTAATTAGCAAAATAAAGACAAGATCATGAATCAGGCAATAGTAAAGAGGCTCAAAAATCTTTGTTTCCAGGCTCTATGAGCTTTAGAATTTCTTTTCTCCCAAAATCAATTTAATTAAACTGAGACTGTCAAGAACAAATAACGTAGATAAGCCATCAAATATGCCATTTACACTTTTTCTCTCAGAATATAACCTATTCCAGTACTTTGAACCAAGGCACATCAAGATTCATCCTAGAAGAACTGAGAAGCTACAATTGTACTCGAGGCAGAATAATACGAAAATTCCTTACTTTCACAAATTTGGCTGAGTAGCATATTTCCATTTTCCTGACAACATTTGAAATAAAGTGATTTATTAGTTGTGGAAAACTCTATTTGCCATAGCGTCAACAGAAGGGTCCACATAAAGTGTATCATTATGTTTGCTTCAAATTGTGTTGTGTGTGTGTTTGTGTGTGTGCACTCCACATAAAGTATATCATTATGTTGGCTTCAAATTGTGTGTGTGCATGTGTGTGTGTGCTCCACATACAGTATATCATTATGTTTGCTTCAAATTGTGTGTGTGTGTGTGTGTGTGCGCTCCACATGTGTGACTTACCTTGCAACCAGCGAAAGGAACCAAAACATGATCTATTTAACACCTCCTCCATGCTTCCTTTTCAAATTTTTCTTCTTCCTATATCTGCTATCTTGGTGAAAGATTCTATCATCCATAGTGTAACCCAATTAGCAAGTCTGAATTATTTACTTCTTTTCAAGGACCTCTAAATAAACCTAGCTACTGGAAGGTTTTCACCTTTTGGTTATAATGGAGTACTTTCCTATAGAGTAATTTCCCTGAAAACAGTATCTTTGAAACCTGAACAAAATGTAACGTCAACTGATAGAAGCATCAGAGAACAACCAAGGCAGCCAGCACTAAGGGGCTAAGGTTCCAGAATAAGGGCTAGAACTTTGATGTGAGCCTCACAATTGCCTCCATTTTCCTCTTAGACATTTGCCTATTTTTGACGCAGACAAAATAAGCTAAAAGTCTTAAATTCTGAAACTTGCTGCAGCTTAACTGGGCAGAGCAGCCAGGATTCAAAGTGTCAATAAAAAAGAGAGGGGGGAATTGGAGAAAAATAAAACTGACACTTCTTTTGCAATTCACCTTCTAGGTCAGCTTCTTAGCTACTCATGGACGAGCAAGAATCCAAGAAACAAAGTGGAAAGCAGTTGCCGACAAGCTAAAGAATTAAGCAGAGATTTCAATAGTCATGAGGGAGCTGCTGAAGATACAGAGGTTCCATATTAACAAAGGTATAAGTGCTCCAGATTTTCAGCTGATGTCTCTGAAGCCCTCTGAATGCAACCTATATAGCTATGAAGGCATCGCAATCAAGGAGGGATAGAGTTCTCTCCTTGGTAACAATATCTTAGTTCCTGTCCATTCTCAAGTCAATTATTTCAATTTCCATTATTTTTGTGAGACTCTAGAAGACTTATGATTGTCTCCATCTTTTTAAAACTTAGCCATAATTTTGTTTTTGTTTTTATTCTTTTGTGGAATCAGAAGAGCCACTGAAGGGGGTTTGGATCAAGATGGCTGAGCAAGAGGACATGGAGCTCACCTCCCCCTATGAGTACATCAAAAATCCATCTCCATGTGGAACAATTCTCACTAAAAACGAACTGGAAACTGGCAGAAGGACTCCTACAATCATGGCTGTAAGATGCACACGTAACCAGGTAGTAAGGGAAGAAAAGTGATTGGGTCAGCCCTCTGCCCCTGGGAGGGGATTCAGAAGAAAAGAGAAATTACACAGGGTGACATGCTCCCTGGGGAGTAAGCCATTCACAGATTGGACATCTCAGTCCTGGGTTCCTACCTGGGGGAGACAAGCCCCGTTGGCTGGTTGGAGAACTGCTGGGACTAACAGAAGGGCTGTGGGAAGCCTGGGCTCCACTCATGAGGAACATGCATGTGCAGGCTTGCCACTGAGGCAGGGTTGAGAGAGGTCTGCTCTAGCAGCTTCTGGGTTTTTCACAACTGCCTCACTGCACACCCCAGCCCAAGCTGAGTGAATGCTCTGGCCCCACTCACTCCACATCACAGCATGGCACAGGCTCTGGGGTGGCCACAACAGGGGAAAAGACTTGACTGAGACAAAGAGGTGACCTGTACTGGGGCAGAGCCCGGGTGTTCTGGCGACAACTACTGTTGCAGCTTACTCAGGCATTGCCTCAGAAGAAGTCCAGATCTGTAACAGCAAGCCACTTCACCACAGCTCACCCCTCACTACACACCAAGAGGCCATGTGGGCCCTGCCTACCCTGTGACGTGATTCCACAGCAGGGTGGGAGCAGCAGAGTCTGTGGGCAGTGATTGGCTGTGAGGAACAAGGGGACGTGCACCGTATGCTGTGTCTGAGCAGAGCTGTGGGCACCTGAATAGGCAGCACATTGGACCTCTGTCTGTAGTAGAGCAGAGTCAAGAGCCCACATGGACTCTTTGTTTCAGCACTGCTCTGCTGTGGGGCAAGGCTCCTGGTGTGGGGAGACAGAAAAACACACACTTAAAGGGAATAGAACCAGCTAGGGCTCGACCCTCAGGGCTTCTGTTCCAGCAACTTGGGATCAGACCCTGCCCCCAATAGGGAGGTGATGGCCACTGAGCAGAGGGGAAGTCCCGCCTCACTTATGAACCCAATGCCAGCTCTAGCCCCTCCAGTCCCAGGTCCACCCCCTACCAAAGTGCGAGTTGTCAGCACAACTTGAGGAAGACATGACTTGCATCCGGCTCTCCCACTGAAGGCACTGGGCACACAGTGTGTATAGGGATACCCCCACATAAGATGACCCCTTCAAAACTGCAATAGGTAAGTGTTTCACCTAAATTCACAGAGGCGGAGGAAGTTAAGCAAAAATGAAAAGGAAGGGGAACTACCCTCAGTTGAAAGAGCCAGAGAAAAACCCTGAAAAATGAATAACAAAACAGAAATAAACAATTTACCAGAAAAAAATTCAAAACATGGGTAATAAAAATATTAAACAAATTAAAGAATTGATGTACACAGCAAACACATTAACAAAGACCCATTCAGAAATGAAGAATTCAATAGCTGAAATAAATTTTAAAATTCACTAGAAGGAATGAAAAGCAGACTAAGTTATACAGAAGAATGAATAAGTGATCTGGAAGACAGAATAATGGAAATCACTCAATTAGAACAATATAAAGAAAAACAAATTTTAATAAGTGAAAACAATTTAGGAGATCTCTAGGATAACATTATGCATGCCAATATTTGCATTATAGGGTCCTAGAGGAAGAGAGTGAGAAGGGGATCAAAAATGTATTTGAGGAAACTATGGTTGAAAACTTCTCAAACCTGAAGAAAGAAACAGATATCCAGGTACAGGAAGCACAGAGGGTCTCAAATAGGATGAACCCAAACAGACACATACCAAGGCATATCATAATTAAAATGGCAAAAGTTAAAGATAGAGAGAGAATTCTAAAGGCAGCAAGAGAAACATAAACCTGCCAAGACTGAATCAAGAAGAAACAGCCAATTTGAACACACTGATCACTAGAAATGAAATTGAATTTTAATTTGAAAAAACTCCCAGCAAACAATAGTCTAGGACTGGACAGCTTCACAGGGGAATTCTACCAAACCTAAAAAGAAGAACTAATACCTATACTTCTCAAACTATTCCCAAAATTGAAGAGGACAGAACCTTCTTATATTCATTCTATGAGGCCACCATTACCCTGATACCAAAACCAAAGCCACTACAGAAAAACAAAACAAAACAAAACAAAAAAAACTACAGGCAAATACACTTGATGAATATAGATGCAAAAATCCTCAACAAAATGTTAGCAAACCAAATGCAATAGCATGTACAAAGGATCAAACACCGTGATCAAGTTGGATTTATTTCAGGGACACAAGGATAGTTCAATTTTCACAAATCAATCAATGTGATACAACACATTCACAAAAAGAAAGATAAAAATGACATAATCATCTCTGTAGAAGTAGAAACAGCACTTGACAAAACTCAACACCCATTCATGATAAAAACTCTTATCAAAGTGGGTATAGAGGGAACCTATCTCAGCATAATAAAGGTCATTTATGGAAAACCCGTAGCTAACATCATACTAAATGGTGAAAAGCTGAAAGCCTTTCCTCTAAATTCAGGAACAAGACAAGGATGCCCACTCTCATCACTTCTATTTAACACAGTATTGGAAGTCCTAGCAATCGGACAAGAAAAGAAATTAAAGGCATCCAAATTGGAAGAGAAGAAGTTAAACCGTCACTATTTGCAGATGACATGACACTTTACATAGAAAAAGTATAAAGTCTTCACTCCAAGACTTACTAGAACTAACAAATGAATTCAACAAAGTGGCAGGATGAAAGATGAATGTACAGAAATCTGTTGCTTTCCTATACACTAATAATGAAGTATCAGAAAAAGAAAGTAAAAAAAATTCCTTTTAAAATTGCATCAAAAAGAATAAAATACCTAGGAATTAACTTCACCAAGGAGGTGAAAAACCTATACTTAAAAACTATAAACCATTGATGAAGGAAATTGAAGATGATACAAAAAAAAAAAAAAGGAAAAATCCCTTGCTCTTGGATTGGAAGAATTAATATTAAAATGTTGATATTACCCAAAGCAATCTACAGATTTAACGCAATCCCTATCAACATAACCATGACATTTCTTACAGAACTAGAACAAATAATCCTAAAATTCATATGGGACCACAAAAGACCCCGAATTGCCAAAGCAATCTTGAGAAAGAAGAACAGAGTTGGAGGTATCACCCTCCCAGACTTCAGATTATACTGACAAAGCTACAGTAATCAGAACAGCATGGTACTGGTACAAAAACAGTCGCATAGATCCATGGAACAGAAGAGAGAGCCAGATGTAAACACACTCATCTATGGTCAGTTAATCTACAACAAAGGAGGCAAGAATATAAATGGAAAAAAAGACAGTCTCTTCAATAAGTGGTGCTGGGAAAATTGGGCAATTACATGTAAAAGAATGAGATTAGAAAATTTCCTCACACCATATGCAAAAATAAACTCAAAATAGAATAAAGAGCTAAATGTAAGACCTGAAACCATAAAACTCCTAGAAAAGGACATAGGCAGAACACTCTTTGACATAAATCATAGCAGTATTTTTTTGGATCTGTCTCCTAAGGCAAAAGAAATAAAATAAAAATAAATAAATGGACCTAATTAAACTTAAATGCTTTTGCTCAACAAAGGAAACCATCAGTAAGATGAAAGACAACTTACTGAATGGGAGAAAATATTTGCAAACTCTATGGTCAACAAGAGGTTAATATCCAAAATATATAAACAACCCATACAACCCAATATCAAAAACAAAAACAAACAACCCAATCAAAAAATAGGCAGCAGGCCTGAATAGACATTTTTCCAAGGAAGACATACAGATGGCTAACAGGCACATGAAAAGATGCTCAACAATGCTACTTTTCAGAGAAATGAAAATCAAAATAACAATGAGATATCACTTCACACCTGTCAGAATGACTGCCATCAAAAGTCTACAAATAACAAATGTTTTCAAGGATAAGGAGAAAAGGGAGCCCTTGTACACTGTTGGTGGAAATGTAACTTGGTGTAGCCACTATAGAAAACAGTATTGAGGTTCCTCAGAAAACTAAAAATAGAACTATCCTATGACCCAGCAATCCCACTCCTGGAAAAAAGAAAAACACTAATATGAAAATGCAGGCACCCCAATGTTCACAGCAGCACTATTGACAATAGCTGAGATATGGAAGCAACAAGAGTGTCCATCTACAGAGGAACAAATCAAGAAGATGTGGTATATATATACACAATATGTGTGTGTGTGTGTATACACATACACACACACAATGAAATATTACTCAGCCATAAAAAAGAATGAAATTCAGCCATTTGCAGCAACATAGATAGACCTAGAGAATATTATGTTTAGTGAAATAAGTCTGACAGAGAGAGGCAAATACTGTATGATATCACTTACCTGTGGAATCTAAAAAATAATATAAATGAATGCATATAGCAAAACAGAAACCGACTCACAGATATAGAAAACAAACTAGAAGTAACTGTTGGGAAGAGGGAATAGGGGAGGAGCATGTTAGGGGTATGGGATTAAGAGATACAAACTATTATGTATAAAATCGATAAGCAACAAGAATATATTATATAGCACAGGGAATTACAGCCATTATCTTGTAATAACTTTTAATGGAGTATAAACTGTAAAAATATTGAATCACTATACTGTACACCTGAAACTAAAATGATATTATATCAACTATACTTCAATAGAAATAAAAGCCACTGAAAAATGAATTGATACATAGCATGGATGTAGGGCCAAAGACCCACAAGCTAATTTGAGTAATTTTTAATTCTTTATTTAACCAAGATGGGACATAGGTGGTGAAACTACCATTTACATTTTTGATGAGAATCTGGCAACTTTGTTCTCTGTGGTGGAAAAAACAAATACAGTATCACTTGGAAGCTAAGCCTCTCTGATAATACACAGCTTCCACAAACAATGTTATGAAGGCTGTGGAGAATTTAGGAAATGCAGAGTAGGGTGGTTGCCATTCTGAATGGACTAAAGTAAAGCAGTGATAAACTCAAATCCTTATATATGTGCAGTACACCCGGACTGAAAATCAGGTAATTTTACTGATTACGCTTAAAGAATGTTATCTTTGAGTCATAGCAGCAAGATACTAGAAAACCAAAGTCAATGTTGGGAGGAAGAGAACAAGTTCATTTTCAGTTTTATGGGGGATAATTTCACTTTGTCAGGTGGGAGCACTTTTGGAAGTATGAGCTATAAATGTGAATGCTGGGCAGCAATGTGGGTGGGCTAGAGTGAATCTTTGTAAGTTCTCACTTCTTAGCATTTATATATATTTTGTAATAGCACCTTGATTTCAGTTTGGGGAAATTACCCACCCCACAGTAGTGTGTAGTTTTGGTGGAAACGTACTTCCTATATGAAGTACAGGAAGATGAAGGAGACAGACCTTTCCTCTACTACTGCCAAGGAGAGGCTACATGATCTATGTTTGGCTAATCAGATACTCTCTGCTGGAACTTCAACCCTTGAGTGAGTGAAGAATGGATGGAAAAAAAAAGATCTTTTATCAAGTTTCTTTTTGCTTAAGTAAGTAAAAGTACAGTTGACCCTTGAACAATACGGATTTGAACTGTGCTGGTCCACTTATACGTGGATTTTTGCAATAAATACACACTACTACATGGTCTGTGGTTGGCTGAATCCACGGATGAAGAACCACAGATAGGGAGAGCCAACTGTTAAAGTTATACGTGGATTTTCCACTGCCAGGGGTCAGCACCCCTAACCTGTAGTTTTTACTGCTTGTGTCCAAGAACTCTAATCAATATCTGTATATTTCATGGAGTTGTGAGGATAATCATGTGAAATAATACACATAAAATTCCTAGCATAATACCTGACATACAAAAAGTACTAATTAAATGTGTTATTAATTTTTATCATTAATAGAATAACACATATGACAATACAAATTTTCTTATGTTCAATAAAACATATATTTGCATGTGGTAGAAACTTAAATCATTATCCTTAACCCCAGTTAGAGTTCCCAGGTATATTTACTTAGTTCAAGAAGTCTAGTTTAATTTAGTCTCGCAGCACCATTTTCATTGTCCAATAAACCCTTTAAAAATTGGCACTAGACCAGAAAGATATGGGCCTAAAAGCCTGTAGGAATGTGAGAAAATACAACTTATCCTTAAGTAACTAACAGCTGTATGTCCTGATTGAACCATTCTCATTTAGGCAGACACTCTGCTGAAGTTAACACTTGTCTACATCTTTTCAGTCTGAAACTAAAAGGCAAATATGGTGGATTAGTTGCTTCCTTGTAAACCACATGAACTCTGAGTCAATTGGAAACCAACTAGAGATAGTTTGGGTTTGTCTTTTACTCATTAATGTGTCTAATTTTTAGATATGTCTCAGCATGCCAGAAACAAGGTTGAGCAGTTCTGACTGATTATTTCCTACTGTCCCTGGGAGAGAGAAACTCTCCAACATAGCATTTAGTTTAGGATATTCTGGGAGCTGGTGGTTTAAAAATGTTATGCCCACTTTGATTAAAGATAATTTTATAATTTTAAGAGTATTTTCAATGCATGTCTTATTTTTCTATCAATAAGATTATAATTTTCTAAAAAGTGGGAACCATCGTTTATATTATTAGATGAAAACTAAACTTATTTTTCTATCTTCCAAAGAATTTAGTTTTCCAAATGAAGCTAAAATTCCCAGTATCTTCTCTGGGCCCAGTCAAGTCTTTATCTTCTTTTAAAGGAGAGGGATTACACTACTGGAGAATAGAATGTAGGTAGAAGAAAAAAATGTGGGCTTAGCAAATAAATCATAGTGTCTCATCTGAACCATTTGGTATACCAATATGAGACACCTATATAAACCAATTCTTACAAGTAATACGTACAAAATACAGTCATGTGCCACGTGTTACTAAGAACAAAAGAAAGCAACTGGTTCTTTTTGGGAGGAGGTTTGAAGGAAAAGTCTTTCCGGAGAGTTAAGTTCTCAATTGCACCTTGAAAATTAGTCAGTGATTGCCTAGACAAGGGCATTTCCAAGTCTTGAAAACAGGATATTAAATGGTATAAGGTCATAAAAGTGAATAGATTGTTTGGAAATTGAACTAGTCAAGTGTGGCTAAAGTGGTCAGGATTCAATGTTGGGACAGGGTGTAATGTGGGATAAAGATGGTGAAATAAGTTGAGAGGACTCTCAAACCATGAGAGAGAATTTAAGCTTGTTTTACAGGTAGAGTTGTACAACTGAAATTAGCACATTCTCATTGTTTTACAGAAATGCACAATGAGGCAGCCCTGCTTCAAAGATATTGAAAACCTATTCAAGAGGATTAAAGCAAGGAATGACACAATCCAATTTGTATCATAGAAAGACGACCCTGACAAGAAAATGGATAAGTGGGTAAGACAGTGCTATCTAATAAAAATAGAATGCAAGTCACATATGTTCTTTAAATTTTTTAAAGTAGAAATAAACAGATAAAATTAATTTTCATGTTTTGTTTAACCCAACATGTCCCAAATGTTATGACTTTGATATGCAATCAATATAAACATTATTGATATTTTATATTCTCCTCTCCGTATTGTGTCTTCAAAATCTGGTGTGTGTATTTTGCACTCACAGCTATTTGCATTTGGACTAGCCATGAAATTTCAAGTGCTCAATGGCCACATGTGGTGAGTGGCTTCTGTACTGGATAGTGAAGAAAAAAATGATTAAATACTTGGAGATAAATTGATACAATTTTTTAATAGATGACTAATGAGGGTTAAAACTAGAGTGGTAGCAGTGAGAATGGTAAGAGGTCAACCAAGAGATATTTAGAAAATGGAATCAACAGAACATGGTAATAGATTGAGTATTGTGGGTGAAGAAGTGGAAAAAATAAAATGTCTGAGGTTTTACTTTGGTTGACTGCTACAGAGGCTTAGGTTTAGCAGGAAAGATAATGACTTTGGTTTCGTATACCGACTTGAAGACAATTTAGATGTTTGCAAATAATATATGAATCACAGGAGCTAAGATTTTAGAGCTATTGACATAAAAGTTGAAGTTAATCCATATGAACAAATTAAGTCATTCAGCAAAATAAAGAAGGAGAGCAAGGGTGGAACCCTCAGGAATACCAACATATCTAATATTTAATGATATTCCATAAAGAGAAAAGCAAACAGACAAGACAAATAATTGAGATATAGAATGAGAAACGGAAGAGAAAGTCCTTAAAGAAAGAAGAAATTTTGTAGAAGGAAATAGGGGATCAACAAAGTTCAATGAAACAGAGTGAGAAATAAAAAGGGGACATAAAGTTTGGTAATTGGATCATTTTTTATATTTTCAAAAATTACTTCCATACTTAACGATTTCTATATCTGTATTTCCATAGAAAATGCAAGAACCAACATTACTGAGTCTCTAGGGTACATGAAGTGATAAGCCAGACGCTCCAAATATTTTAACAAATTTAACCATCCCCAAAACTCAGAGAAGGTCTTGTCACTTTGATGGTGACACTTAGTGAGGTCAAGTGACCTGCAAGTGTTGCGCACTACTTTTAAATGGTAGACTTGGGATGGAACCCAGTTCTGTCCTTAAAATCTTGTATTCTTCCTACAAGAAACATGATGTTGCATTCCCCAGATTCCTATTGAGTTTCAGTCTCACAACTGCTCTTCTCTGCTATTAAAATCTTTTATATCTTGTTATCTGAAGAAATTCTAAGCAAAAGAAGCTGAGGAAAATGAGATTGCTAGAGAATGGAACCCTTAATATCGAGCAGAGCATCAAAGGTTAAGGAAAATACATCTCTCTAGAATCAAGCATCAGGGCTACTTTTTCTCTGCTCCTATATTTGGAATGCAGTATGCAAGCCTGCACTTTCTAGCTTTCTTGAGGTCACCATGGTCTGCCAGTGCTATTCTCTTGAATAATGTATGTTTGACCCAGAAAATGACCTTATCTGCTGGTTAGCATCTTTTATATTGAAAACTTTACATCATTCAAGTCAAACTGAAGAGTTTTTCCATAAACATTTGCTTTTCATTTTTATTTATGAATGACATTTTAAATTCATGCACCATAATGTGCAATTTTAATAATAAGAATTGTGGAAATATTATCAATACAAATCTATGTATCTGACATATTGTTTCAATTTTTTTGAATTGCATCGAGTGATTTAGTCTTAAATTTTTCAAAACGTGTGGTTAAATATTTAATGGGATATAAGACTTTGTTGTACCCGCCCAAGAAAGATCAGGGCTTCCTGCCAGCTAATGCCACATTTGGCACAGGTTTCAGATTTCAGGAAGTTAGAAGATGTTTCAATCAAATTATTAGTTTAATTTGAAGGTGGCTCTTAAAGAGGATTTTGAGAAAGACAACCTAAACTGCGTTAACAAACGCAACCAAATTTCTACTGGAAATTGCATAATGTTGCTGTTGCATAAATTGCATAATGTTGCATAATGTTGCATAATGTTGCAATTGCATAAATTGCATAATGTTGCATAAAGCCATAAAATGGCTTTATGTTGCTGAAGAAAAGAAAGAGATTGTGGCATTCCACTGAAATCATGGAAAGATGTTATAAATTACATTTCCAGACACTGAAATCCAACCTTTTTTTGTGTATATCCTTCAATGCCACTCCCTCCTTAAAAGTGCCCCCTTATCTCTCCCCTTAGATGTGATTTTTTTCCTCTTCCTCTGAATGGTAAATAGAGAATTTTGTAATCCTATTATGGCATTAATCACATTCAGCCTTTTATTGGAAGAACTGGTGTTCTATTACTTATACATGCTTTGATAGATTAAAATTCTTGAAAACTATAATCATCTTCTGTTTATTATGGGATGTGCTGTGGCACCGTGCTTCTGACTCACACACTCAAGTGGGTGCTTGATGAATGCTTCTGTTTATTTTTGAAACAAAGGTGTGAATTAGGGTTGTCTTTCTGGGGAAGTGAAGCAAGGTCAGTGAGTATTGAGAACTATAGCTCTCCTTACAAGAATTATTTGTATCCCAATTTCTTGTCTTGTTTCAGTTCCCACCATTTCCCCCCATATGCTTCATTCTCTTGCAGAATCAAACCACATTTTGTCTGAAAACGCCTTGTCTCTTTGCTTTTGTTGTGTTGTTCCTGCTTCCTGTAATGCCTTGATATGTGTGTGTGTGTATGTGTGTGTGTGTACATGCATGTGTGTAGAGGTGGGAGGAAATGATAATATGAAGTAAAAAAGTTATTTTTTATAAATAATAAAAGCTAACAGTTATATAGTGCTGACTCTATTATTGATGCTGTTATAAGTGCTTTAAAATATGAACTTATTTGATTCTTACAACAACTTTCTGGCTGAGCTAATTTTTTTATTTCCGTTGTTTTAGATAAAAAGCCACAAAAGCAGAGAGGTCAATTAATTTGCCCAAAATCATACAACCTGAAGTAACAGTAGGCAAGGTAGCAACTACAACAGAGTTAAATCCTGGCAGAAGGCTTGTGTCCACTTAAACTATGCCACTTCCCAGATGTACTGGCTAGGATGAACCATTTTGGCTCCATAAAGGTGAAACAATATTTCGTCCATATTTTCTTTCTTTTTCAGACTTAGTCATCTTCAAAAGCAAAATCCTTTAAGTTTTATAAACTTTTGACCAGGCTTGACAAAATATCTTAGCTTTCATTTCTGGCAGAAGAGTAAAACAAACAAACAATGCATATATGTGTAAGTGAAAATTAACTGGTAAATGAATCTGCCATACATGTTTTAAGGCAATTTATTTATTAATGCATTATTTTTTAGAAAATTCTTTCTAAAATGACCAGTGAAGGAATTTTACATATGTAGTCTTAAAATGTATTGGCATCTATGATACCTCAAAATACTTTAGGTGTTTTTTAAAAAAGATTTATAATAATGTACATGAGAATTTTTGTGTGTGTGTATTAAGAGAATAAACTATTTGGTTAATATTTCTGTAAGGGAGTTTCTTAAAGTATTGAAAAATTCTCATAAGAGTCAGTCCTTGAATGGCTGATGGAATATGAAAACTTAAGTGTCTAGTTTAATACAACTTACAGAGAACTGAGAATGTTTTAGTAGAATTATTACATAAATTTTATTTAGCTGGTAGATATAATCAAACAAAATACTTTCAAATACTTTATTCTATCCATGAAAACCAATTTTGTCATTTTAAAGATGTCATTGACAGTACTTTTATTATCTTTTAAACAACCTTACTGAATATTTTTCTTTTAAAACTAATTTTATTTGAACTTTTCATTTTATTTTCTTTCCTCTTAGAATTCCCTAAAAGATCTTGATAAAACCCAGTCTATATCTTTCTTGGCTTTGCAACTTTCTAGAATGCTTAAATACATCTTTTATATCTGTAAAATGTACCCTTAACATCCTGTCCCTTTTTTCTATTTAATAACAATAATGATAATGATACTATATAAAAAGATTAATTCCTGTTTGGTGGTTGAGACATGTCTAAATCACTCCTCCATACCACCTGGTTTTCTAATTCAGCTTGTTCATTATATTTAGATTTTGTTTTAATAACTTTCCTAGAAGCCACACTCTGTAGGTAAGTTTTTTTCAATTGAGAATAAGACGGGCATGTAAAACTTCAGAAACATTGGTTCTAGCTCAATTATTGTGATTATTTATTTTCATGACATTAATTTTTCTTAATTCCACTGTTACTCTTTCCTGTAATTAATTTGTCACTAACCCTCAAGGGATCTTGTCTCTTTCTTACAAATAAACTTTTTAAATACCAAGTTACTCCAATTTTCTAATCAAAATGTTCACACTCCTAATATAGAATACATTAGGATCCTAATTTTCTGTCTAGCCTCAGATCCCATCTTTGCGTCTTATACTTGACTTCCTGAGCAGAATTGCACCACACTTTCTCTGAAAACTATTTTGCATTTGCCCCTATTGTTCCTACCTCCCAGAATACTCATCTTCTTGTCTTGTTAATCTCTTATTTATCCTTTAAAATTCAGATCAAATTCCACCACTTTAAGAAACCCATTGCTAATTTCCTTAAATTTAGCTGACAACTCTGCTATGTTAATCACTATCCCCTGTGTAAACTTCTATTTTAGAATTAACACGTACTAAACAGTGAGTTCATTGCAGTCAGGATCATATTTTATTCATTTTAAGGTCTTTGGGGATTAATAGAGTGTCTGATACACCTTCATCACTGTAAGTATAATATTTCCCATTTAATAGTGCTTACTAGGGGCCAGGAAATACACTATACCCTTTAGATGATTGACTTCACTTAACATAGAATCCCTATGAGGTGGGCATCATTCTCACCCCTGATTTACTGATGAAAAAAAAAGTCAGAAGATGGACTGACTTGCCCAAGGTCACATAATAGTGAACGGTGGAGCCACAGTTTGAACTTAGATTATCTGGCTCTTGAGAGAGCCTCTGTCTTTACTCACCATGTTTGAAGACATACCAAGAAACTTGTGGTGCATTGTCTTTCTAGAAACAAACCTAGAATCTAGTACAGCAAAAATTACTGAACTTATTGAAAAGGTATCAAGGATAAAGACTGTAAGATTAAGTCAGTGAAAAAGAAAACAATTGGCTTTTTTATTATTTACATATAAATTTCTTATCATGGATAATTATTTGGTATTCTAAGAAATGCTATGACAGGGAATGAACATTGCTGAGCTTGGTTCTCAAGGCAAAAGCAAGACCTTTGGAGTTTGACAGAACTGATTTGCACTTAGCTCTGCAATTTAAGGGTTGTTTGACTTTGAATGCGTTGTAGTAGCAAAGCCTGTTTTATTTATTTTTAAGTCCAAATTTTTTTATTGAGGTATGATTCACAATTTTAAAGGTTATATTCCATTTTTAGTTACTATAAAATATTGGCTATATCCCCTGTTTTGTACAATACATCCTTATAGCTTTTTTTTTTTTTTTTAGTGGGTGAATTGTGCCTTGGGCACTATTTTATTTTATTTTATTTTTTAACATCTTTATTGGAGTATAATTGCTTTACAATGGTGTGTTAGCTTCTGCTGTATAACAAAGTGAATCGGCTATACATAAACATATATCCCCATATTTCCTCCCTCTTGCGTCTCACTCCCACCCTCCCTATTCCACCCCTCTAGGTGGAAAGCACCCAGCTGATCTCCCTGTGCTACGTGGCTGCTTCCCGCTAGCTATCTATTTTACATTTGGTAGTGTATATATGTCCATGCCACTCTCTCACTTCGTCCTAGCTTACCCTTCCCCCTTCCCGTGTCCTGAAGCCCATTCTCTACGTCTGCGTCTTTATTCCTATCCTGCCCCTAGGTTCTTCAGAACAATTTTTTTTTTTTAGATTCTATATATATGTGTTAGCATACAGTATTTGTTTTTCTTTCTGACTTACTTCACTCTGTATGACAGGCTCTAGGTCCATCCACCTCACTACAGATAACTCAATTTCGTTTCTTTTTATGGCTGAGTAATATTCCATTGTATATATGTGTCACATCTTCTCTATCCATTCATCTGTCAATGGACACTTAGGTTGCTTCCATGCTCTTGTTATTGTAAATAGAGCTGCAATGAACATTGTGGTACATGACTCTTTTTGAATTATAGTTTTCTCAGGGTATATGCCCAGTAGTGGGATTGCTGGGTCGTATGGTAATTCTATTTTTAGTTTTTTAAGGAACCTCCATACTGTTCTCCATAGTGGCTGTATCAACTTACATTCCCAGCAACAGCACAAGAGGGTTCCCTTTTCTCCACACCCTCTCCAGCATTTATTGTTTGTAGATTTTTTGATGATGGACATTCTGAATGGTGTGAGGTGAAACCTCATTGCAGTTTTGATTTGCATTTCTCTAATGATTAGTGATGTTGAGCATCCTTTCATGTGTTTGTTGGCAATCTGTATATCTTCTTTGGAGAAATGTCTATTTAGATCTTCTGCCCATTTTTGGATTGGGTTGTTTGTTTTTTTGATATTGAGCTGCATGAGCTGCTGTATATTTTGGAGATAAATCCTTTGTTAGTTGCTTCGTTGGCAAATATTTTCTCCCATTCCGAGGGTTGTCTTTTTGTCTTGTTTATGATGTCTTCTGCTGTGCAAAAGCTTTTAAGTTTCATTAGGTCCCATTTGTTTATTTTTGTTTTTATTTCCACTACACTAGGAGGCATTTTTCACAGAAGTAGAGCAAAAAATTTCACAATTTGTATGGAAACACAAAAGACCCTGAATAGCCAAAGCAATCTTGAGAAAGAAAACCAGAGCTGGAGGAATCAGGCTCCCTGACTTCAGACTATACTACAAAGCTACAGTCATCAAGACAGTATGGTACTGGCACAAAAACAGAAATATAGATCAATGGAACAGGATAGAAAGCCCAGAGATAAACCCACACACATATGGTCACCTTATCTTTGATAAAGGAGGCAAGAGTATACAGTGGAGAAAAGACAGCCTCTTTAATAAGTGGTGCTGGGAAAGCTGGACAGCTACATGTAAAAGAATGAAATTAGAATACTCCCTAACACCATACACAAAAATAAACTCAAAATGGATTAAAGACCTAAATTTAAGGCCAGACAGTATAAAACTCTTAGAGGAAAACATAGGCAGAACACTCTATGACATACATCGCAGCAAAGCCTGTTTTGCAAAACTCTGCACCAAGCATGCAGAAGTTCAGCACCTACCATTCTAAGTGTCTAGACAGGCACTTACACCTCTGACTTTGTAATTTGAGAAATTATGCCTTTCCTCAGTTCAAAGAAATTTTGGAGATCAGAGATGCATTATTTTCTTAAAATCATTTGTTATCAATCTTAATATCTTTTCATCCTGGCTTTCCTCTCATACTCAAGGGAATTGCAGATGGCAGCAACCAATTCTCACCATTTTCTACAGCCTGATGAAATGTAGCTTCTGCTACCACCTTCTCTTTAACTGATAGCAATGGGAGAGCAATTGTATAAAATATTTGTACTGACTAATGAACAATGGTCAGGAGTCATTGCAAGAGCCATCAGATTCTGCAGATTCTATAAATTTGTACCAAACCAACAAACTGTTAGAGCTATCAAAGTGTGGGATTATTGACTTCTGTGTGTCCTTACAATCTTATCCATTAAATGGCTGGATTTTGTGGCAGGAGGTGAGAGATTAATGATCTAAAACAATCAGAAACTAGGACTCAAATAGTATTCTTGCTGTAACGAGTAGCTACTTTATTAAATATAATAAACATGTTTTAAGTAGTAAGTGGCTGAAATTTTTATAGGTAAAACTAATAATAAGAATATTAACATTTTATTGACTATAGGGGAAATATGGTACAATTATTAAGATTTATACTAATCTGTTAACCAAGGAATCAAAAGGAAACACAATATGAGTATTTAATCTCCTTGAGACTTAGATCATGATCTTTAAAATTGGGATGGTAATACTTCTCTTTTAGAGCTATTATAAAGAGTAAACCAAAAATATGCCTAAAAGGTGCCTTAGCACAGTACTTAGTACATTGTTGGAAATCAATACTCTTTAGTCTCTTTTTTTCTTAATACAAACAATGAGCATTGGAATGAAAGAGGTTAACATAGAGACTTTTTTTTTCAGCTTTGGAAATTAGCTAAGAGCCATTAGCTGTGACTCTTAACAGAAAATCCTTTTATAAGCCCTGGGCTCTGAAGTCCTGGACTAAGCATACTACCTTGTAAATAGTGGGAACTAAAAATAAAACCTTGAAATAAATGGTCCCCTAATGCATGCACTTTTTCTTCATTTATGTTTTTGGTTTTGGTAGTTAAGGAAAATAGCTCTTCGTGAAATGATTAGGAGTATCCAAAGCAAAGTGTAAGCATTTCAGCTATATTACAACACAAGGAACTTTTATGGTATTTTAGGAAACACAACAGTTGCTTAAACAGATAATTGGGATGTAGAAATTCTTATTCTATTATTCACATGACATTCAAATATGAAATAAAAATGTAAAGATAGAGAACAGATTATTCCTTGCCAGGAATTAAGGATAGGAGGGCTGAGCGGGTGTGTATGGCTATAAAGGAGTAGCATGAAGGAGCCTTGTGTTGATGGTATAGCTCAGTATGTTGAGTTTGGTGATAGTTACAGGAGGCTGCACATCTGATAAAATTGCACAGAGCTGCACACACAAACATATAAATACATACACACACAGACAAATGATTGCATTTATAACTGAAAGAACATGGATAATCTCTGTGGATTGTACCGATGTTAATTTCCTGGCATTAATATTGCACTGAAATTATGCAGCATGTAAATATAGAGAGATGCTGGGTAAAGGATGCATGGCAATAACCTGTACATTTCTTTGCAACTTCCTACATATCTATAATTATTTTGAAATGAAAAGTTAAAAAACATGATAATAGGTGGAATATGCAGGGACTTACTATTTTCCAAGCGTGCAATGAGCACAATATATCCATTATCATTTTTAAGTTTTACAACATCTATTTAAGTTAAAAAACTGTTACTATTTCCCTTTTACAAGTAAGGGAAATGAGATGTTGAACAGTAAAATAACTTACTGAGAAACATATAGCCAAACAGAAGAACCAACATAAGCATTTCAATTTTATCCCATATTTTTGAGGAAATGAATCTTTGTAGCTAAATACAGAATTTCAGAATAGACAAAAACCATTGATTCTGATAAATCATACATCCTGTCACGTAGATGGCCAGTCTTGTCAGTGACCAGTTTGATATCCATTGACGTGACAGTGGTCAATATAATGTTTTACCAGTCTTAGTTACTGAAGTTGATTTCTCAGAGTTTACATGCTGAGGTTTATAGTAGGTTACACATTTTCCCATAAAGGCATTAAATGATATTTACCATCAGGAAGCATTAGTGAAGCTTTATTTCAAATTAATTTTTGTCTAATCTGTTTTTATTAATGAATCTGTTTTTATTAATGAAATGTTCTGTTAAAATATATAATGGCTCTTAGAGCCTCTTGGACTCAGGAGATCCCAAACTTTGAAACTAAATGTTGAATGTAGGTGGAAGGAAAATAATTCCCAGTATGGAGATATGGTGAGTTACTTAAATACAGATTATAATATTTTTAAAAATTACGGTCAGTAAATTTGATAATTTTTCTTTTTTTAAAGTTTATTGTGGTAAGAACTTTTAACATAAGCTCTACCTTCCTAACAGATTTTTAAGTGTACAATAGCTAACTTGTGGAAACAACCTAAATGTCTGTTAATAGATCAATTAATTAAAATGTGTGGTATATACATACAATGAAATACCACTCAGCCTTACAGAGAAGGAAATCCTGCAGTATGCAATAACATGGGTGAACATTGAGGACATTATTCTAAGTGAAATTAGCCAGTCACAGACGAATTCTAGGCAATGTTAAGTGAGATGATTACTGTTGGTTTACATAGGAAAAATTTTATTCCTGAATATTTACCCAAAACATAGATTAAAAGATTTTTCTGGAAATAAAATTGGCTTACAAAGGAGAAAAGACTGTCTTACTTTGTATACAGTTTGAATGTGGGTCCAATAGCTAATTTAGTTGTGTGAGATTTTCACTAGTGTCATTTACCTCTCATAATTTACTGAGTATGGAGTGATGTGTGTGGAGTGATAAAAATGACAGGTAATTAAGATTCAAAATAGATTTTAATTAATTTTACTAAAAATAAATCAGCTTTTAAAATACTAAAGTGTAACTTGATGAGTGAGGAAGACCAGGCATGGAGAAGGCAGAGTGTCATGGTTAATTGTGGTCATTCCTGTATACCAAGGAGTTTAAGTTAAAGTAGGGCTAAGCTTGTTATAATAGTTATCATTTTTTCAACGTTACCATGTACCAAAGACTAAGTGCTTTCAAGGCATGACCTTGTTTAATCCTCACAATAATCCTGAGAAACAGCTGCAATTAGTATCTCCATTTTAGATATGAAGAAGCTGAAAGTTATGGACACTATGTGAATTGTCCATTGTTACTTTAATAATCAAAATGCTGGTTAAACTTTTGTAACAAAAGAACCAGAATAATAGAAGCTCAAGACTGATGATATGGTAGCCCCCACAGGAGTATAAGATGGCAGCTTTAGCTCCTGCCATTGTGTCTTAATTCCTTCAATGGGAAGAATGGAAGAAGGAAATGCAGAAAATTCTCCTTTCCTTTTAAGAAATGAACCAGGCGTTTGCTTATATTATATTCGCTCACACTCCATTGTACAGAATACAGAAACATGTCCATACCTAGTTGTAAGGGCTGAAAACAGTCTTTAGCTGAGTGGCTATGTTTTAGGCAAAACTATTTTTGAAGAAGTGGAGAACAGATACCGGAGGTACACAGTCATCTCTTCGAAAGCAAATTACTACCATGGATCAAATGTATATGTACCCTTCTTCCCACACACAGAACATACTCAACCCTTCTCCAAGTAACAATCCCAAAGGCCATCATTACTGTATCCAGTTCAAAGTCTAGGAATAAGTTGCCATTCTTTCCATTATGTCTGGATATCGATCCTCATGGTCTGACCCACTACAAAATAAAAGTTATCTGCTGATCCTCACCCACAACCAGCATACACCTAGTATAGAATAACAGATTAAGAACAGGTTTGCTGCCATAAAACTGCTATTGAGAAGTGGAAAGAATGAAAACAGACATTAATCACTATTCCATAGTAATTAGCAAATCCCATTGAGCAGAAATTACAAAAAGCATCTGCTCTGCGTTCTTCAGAAATGGAATAACAGCCTTGGCTGCCAGATCTGGTGGTCTCTGAGTCTGTATTCCAGGGGTATAGGTGGGACTCCCTTGTACATTGTCCCCCCTGGACTTGCTTTACACTCTAAGAGGTTGTTACTTGTTCCTTGTACATGTCCATTGGAGAGAATTAATTTCTTGTGGGCTGTAGAGCTTTTAATTTGATTTCTATTGGCAAGGTTTTAGGACTTGGGATTGTTTTGTGAGCAGTCACAGGCTTGTGGTTCCTTTGGCAAAACAAATACAAAAAAATTGGAAGGCTTCACACACATACATTTCCAGATAGTTTCATATATACAAAAGTGTTCTTAATCATAGCATGTTCCTCAGAGCTGCTTCAAAATCCTCCAGAGATTTTGTGAAAACAGTGCGGGTGTAGAAAAGCTGACATCACCCTTTGGAAGTGGGTGTGGTTCTTCCTTGACTGGAATCTCTAATGACTTCCTGGTATATTTAGCTTCATCTCTTACCTTCGTTTTCCCTAGTTTACCATCTTTCTTCACTTGATCCTAACCACTTTGTTTGATTTTTCTAAAGTCTTTTTCTTCTTTTAGTCTTTCAGCAAATATCTGAGGTGCCTATTCCATGCAAGGCACAGTGCTAGGCACTGAGGATATAATGATGAACAGGTGTGATTTCTACTCCCATGGAGTTTACTGTCTGGTTGGGAGTAAGACAGTAAACAGAAGAACATTTTGATTTTGATTTAAATATTATTCTAATAAAGTACACAATAAAAAAGTGTAGTGAATTCAAACACTAATGACTTTTAATATCCAATTTCGACACAATTTTGATCTATTCTTTACCCTGTTAAAGAATCAATTGTCTCTCCTCAATTCTTCTAATACCTGCTTTTATCACTAGTCACGTTCATGATGTTCAGGTCTCAGTTTGGCTTGAGGAATAAATAGTCCCATTCATTTCCTCTAGAAAATAAAGTACAACATTAGTTTTTCACTGGGACTGTTATATAATCAATAAACACTCTTTTGTTATTGATTAAAGACTGTAATGTATCCTTAAGTGAAATTTAACTTGATTAAATTCTATATGCTTTCCATTAATCTCTTAATAGCGTACTCAAAGACTACAATTATCGGAAAAGAAATTTTTCCCCTTTAATCTTTGGAGCTATCCACTAAAATTTATGCTTTTAGCAGGTATCACCTTAAGAACTAGGATTACTGTCAAAGACTACTGTGAACAATATTCACACTTGTACTTCAGTTTGACAACTACGAAGATATTTTTGTTATGCACTGTAGATTCACTTGGTGTTTTTACATCTGAAGTGCATTTTCCCTAACTGCCACATGCAGTTTCTATGGTTACAGGCTAATTCCATTTCTATTTTTGCCTTTAAGAGACCATACTGCTATACATGGAATCAAAGCCAAGAAGAACTTAGCCCTAATGCTTCCTCTTTGGATTTTGTTTTTAATACAACAATCTTCAGTACAAGATTGGTTTCATGTTATGAATCTATTAACTATGATTAAGTGTAATCCTTTGGAAAGTAAATTCATGGAATTTTCCTCCTCTTTCTTATCTGTCTACCACAAAGACTGCGTTTGTGGTGGGGCCTCGTTAGTCATTTACCAAGGTTCCAGTGTCTCATATAAGACTTGTGCCAGAAAAACCATCCTTCTAAAAGCACAGTGTGACTGTTAATTTTCTTTCTTCTGTGAATCTATTTTTCCCTATTTTGGGAAGAAAAAAACTTTAAAAAACTCACATTTTTCTTTATTATATTACTTCTAATCTTAACTATTCCTTTCCCAAATAATTTGAAGCTACGGTCTGATAGACAAAATTCTTGTTACTGGTGATTAAAGCAAACAAAAATACTATCTCCTGCTTTAGCAAGGCCTATAATTCATATAAATAGTGATAAAAGTAAGCCAAATCAGTATGATAGAATCCTATTCAACGAGACATGATCAATGAGGGTTGATTTTCTTATGTTGAACATCTTTCATTTCTTGGGTAACTCTCACTTGGTCAAGTTGTATAATCTTTTTAATATGCTGCTGGATTTGGCTTGCTAGCATTTTGTTCAGAATCTTTACATCTGTTTTTATAAGAGATTTTGGTCTGTATTTTTCTTTTCTTCTGATGCTTTGTCTTCAGTAGCAATATCAGGGTAAAGCTGGCTTCATAGAATGAGTTAGAAAGTATTCCTTCCGTTTTTTTATTTTTATTTTTAGAAAGAGTTTGAGAAGGATTGATGTTAGTTATTAAATGTTTGGTAGAATTGACCAGTAAAGCCATCTGGTCCTAGACTTTCCCTGGCCCTGAATTTTTCTTTGTTGGGAGATTTTTGATTGCTGCTTCAATCTCTTTACTTGTTATAGATCTATTGGGATTTTCCATTCCTTCTTCAATCAGCTTAGGCAATTTGTGTGTTTCCAGGAATTTTTCCATTTCTTTTAGGTTATCTACTTTTTTTTTTTTTTAACATACAACTGTTCATAGTATTCCCTCATACTCCTCTTTATTTCTGAAAGGTCAATAGTTTATCCCCACTTTCATTTCTGATTTTAGTTGTTCATGTCTTCTCTCTTTTTTCTTTGTCAGTCTAAAGTTTTGTCAGAAATAAAGAAATATAAAAAAAAATCTATTACATATTAAACTTTCTAATGGATGGTTATCAAATTCTGAGTAAGGGAATGTTATTGATACTTAGTAAACTGGGGTCAGGATAGATAAGAAATATTCTAAAAAGTAAAGATTTAGGGAGACTAATTTTAGAAGAATCATTAATACCAAGCAGACAATTAATAATCATAATTTTCACAATCTCTCATTCTGATGACTCTAGTTGTAAAGTAAAAAAAAATGACTTAGAAAAAGCTGAGTTTAACATGGCATAATTCCCAATAAGATTTCTTAGGAGATATTTAGAAAAAATCTAGACTTTGTTGATTTGAGCCCACAAGTCTTCATGACCATAAAAGCAGGAGAATATCAATGGAAGAATTAATAATAATTCTGTATGCAGTACTAAGCTTTTTCAAAGAAGTACCTGCTATATAAATGAACCAAAGATGGTCTTTGTATATCGGTCCTTAAGTTGTTACTCCTTCATAGCAGAGAGCTCAAAAGCCCTCTGCTGCCAAGTTCAAAATTTTATACATACAATTGCTTTAAACATAGCTCATACTAGCAGACTTTTAGCCTTATGGCCTGCCTGATTTGCATCTCTGGAGAAACTACGCCCAATATCTACTAGCCATAGAGTAGATAAACTCTCAGGCTATAAAGACCCAAACTACTGCTGCCCTTCTGGGCTCTCTAACCCAGACACTCCACACCATGTTGCTGAGTAACATCCATCTAGATACATTGAAGTCCCTATCTGATCCCTCTCTCCCCTAAGAGTTTTCTTGCTCTCCTCTTCTGGATTGTATCCCCCTCTTCAACATTATAACCTCTGGACAATCTCTTGCTATGGGAGACCTCACCTGAATGTAAACCTGTTAGAGTGTCACTCAGATAAACTTGTGTGTGCTACTGCCTCTGCGCAGTTATATCTTTTCGTTGATCAGCCCAAATCCTGAGACTCCCTTATAGTACCTTCTATTAGATAGGGGTGGCAGACCTCCACATTTTCATTGTAAAAACAAACATACAATTCAAAACAAAAGAGAGGCCGACTTGGGTTTTGTATGTAGAAATTGCATGTGCAAAAGTCTTGCGGTGAGAAGCGAGAAAGAACTTGACACTTTTGAGGGGCTGAGAGGTGGCAAATGCACCTGGAGCATAGTGTATGAGGTAGCAAGTAGCACACAGTGAAGCTGGAGAGATTGGTGAGGCCAGACTGTTTAAGGCCTAATAAATCGTGATAAAGAGGTTGTATTTTTATTCCATGTACAATAGGAAGCCATTGAAGATTTTACTTAGGGGAATGACATAATCTAATGATGCTATAATAATCTTTTAATGATGAATTTAAAAGAGGCAGAATAAAATTTTTATTTAGAGCACAAACTGAGCCAAGTAAAAACATGCATAGAAAAATAAGTCGGTGAAAAAAAAAGACAAGAAAAGAACTTGTCTTTTCTTTAAACTTTTTTTTTGTAGTATTTATTTATTTATTGCAGTATTGTAGTATTGATTGTAGCATTTCAGTATTTATTTATTGTACTAGTTATGTGTTTCATAGCTAGTTAGCAAATATAAAACTGTGCTAACATTTTATTTTTATTTTTTTAACAACTTTATTGGATTATAACTGCTTTACAATGTTGTGTTAGTTTCTGCTGTACAACAAAGTGAATCAGCTATACGTATACGTATATCCCCTCCTTCCTGAGCCTCCCTCCCTCCCTCCCCATCCCACCCCTCTAGGTCATCACAAAGCACCAATCTGATCTCCCTGTGCTATACAGCAGCTTCCCACTAGCTATCTATTTTACACATGGTAGTGTATATATGTCAATGCTACTCTCTCAATTTGTCCCACCCTCCCTTTCTTCCCACCCTGTGTCCACAAGTCTGTTCTCTATGTTTGCGCCTCTATTCCTGCCCTGCCACTAGGTTCATCAGTACCATTTTTTTAGATTCCATATATATGTGTTAGCATATGGTATTTGTTTTCTCTTTCTGACTTACTCCACTCCGTATGACAGACTCTAGGTCCATCCACCTCACTACAAATGACTCAATAGGAGGACAATAAGAGGGAGAAGGTAAAGCATGGAATTAGGATGATGTAGTAACAGGCTGCAGCATTATCCAGAGAGGGGTGTAGGTAGCTTGGACTAGGTGGTTGCAGCGGGCATGGAGACACAAGCTAGGACTTGAGACACGTTGTGCAGAGACAACAGGCTTGCTGGTAGTTTCGATGGTGGATTTTATGAAGAAGTTTTCTGACCTGAGCAACTGTGTGGGTGCTGTTGCCATGTTAAGAAATGAAAAAGAATGTGGGAAGAACACATTTTAGTTAGTTCTATTTTGAATGTGCTGGGTTATGGTGCCTTTGAAACATCCAAGTAACGATGTTAAGAAAAATATAAGAACTGGAGCTCTGAAGAGAGTTCATATCAATACGGGATTCATCATAGTATACAGAATGAGCCTTACAGGTCAGTCCCAAAGGAGGGTGAAATTAGCATTTTAGGTGGATAAATAAGAAGGTAACACATGAAAAATAGTTATGATTGCGTTGTGAAATACTCAATTCTAGGGTAAAGAGTTGGAACTTCAGTTGGAAGGTGATGGGGAATTATTGAGTATTTTGTGCAGGAAGAACCTTATATGGACAGAGATTAATGAATACTAATCTGGCAGTGGTAAGCTGGATAGGTTGAGAGAGAAAACTGAAGTGAGGGATATGAAATATAAAGCAGTTTCATCATTATCAAATTATCAAAGACTTTTAAAAAGTGTGACCCAGCAAATGTGAGAGTAAGTAGAATGTATGATGGCTGAGAATGGGTATTGCTCCAAACTTTTGAGAAAGGAATTTTCTTTAAAAAAAAAGAGAGATATCATGTATAAGCTCATTCGATTTGTCTCAGAAATATCAATTCAAGGAATTTATATTAAGAGGAAGAAAAAATTTCACAGAACCCTGAAACAGAAAAATTCTTACATACAATCATTACAGTACTCTTTAAATAATAAAAACAGAATAATTAGTTAAATAAATTCTAGTACGTTTACATGAAATAATAATATGAAACCATTAAAACAATGTTTATGTAGTTATTTAACAATGAGGGAAATATTATAATTAGGCAGATTATATAATTAAAAACTAAAAACTAAACTATGTGAAACATTCACAGAAAATGGTATAGTGAGATTAACGAAGCCTTCTTCTTTTCCCTTTCTGAATTTTCCATTGCTCAAATAATGACCACAGAGAAGGATAAAAAAAACTACCAAAAAGGAAAAGCAATTGTAGACATTTAAACTTAAACTAATAAAGGGATGAATCAGTGTGCTGATCTAAATGGAAATATAAGAGCCAATTTGCATAGGAATTATCATTAAAATTTTCAATATTTACTGAGTACTTACTCTGGCCGACATTCTGTTAAACATTTTAAATTCACTATCCTATTTCATTCTCACAATACACTTAAATGATTAAAGCCAATACTATACCCATTTTATAGATAAGAGAGTTTTGTTAAATTGCAACAGGTTCATTTTAGTAAGTTGACATGCCAAGATTCAGATCCATCTCTGTGTAACTCAGAACCACTGTGCAATAAATTTAGGCAGCTCTGAAAGGGGGATGGTTGAAGTTATTGTGATGGATGAGATCACTAAAAGAAATGAGAAGAGAATCTTGTGGAAAGATCCCAATTCAAGCATGGGAGAAATAAGGAAGTCATTGTTAATGCAAGTTTGCTTGGAACCTGATATCCCGTCCCCGGTGTGGGTGTTTTGCTTGAGTCAGATCATCAACTTAGCATCTCTGACACACTCCTCTCAGTACCAACTCCATTCCTTTTTCTCCTGTAGTTTCCTCTTTCTGACAGGCCTCTACCCTCTGAACCCAGCTGAATGCTAACACTCTTCCTGTACTCAGCATTGGAGATTTCCCAGAAAACTGCACACCACTCTCAACTTCGCTCAGTGCTCTTATGAGGCTGTGATGTGGAGTTAATAAAGACAATTCTAGCTTAGATGTATATCAATTTTAATATTACTAAGAAGTTAACCTAGGGTTCAACCAGTTCGTGAATTGAAAGTGCAAAATCTGGTTGTATAAATAATTGAGGCTCTTTAAGACCCCTGGTGTACAATTGCTCTGAAGGAGTTAGAGCAGAAAAAACTGGAAAAAAATGTATGTTCTTGTGATACACTTATTAGCTGATGAGTTGAAAAAGAGAGACTGTTAATAAAGTGCATTGATTTACAGACCTTTCAATCAGTCTAGGATATTCTATGCTACATTCACTTTGGCACAGAAAGTGGAATCAATTTTACTATTCTCAGTTTTCACACCCTATTGTTTTATGCCATTTTGTTTTTCAGATTAAACTCTTCTTCAGAGTGAGTACACTGAACAGAAGATAGGAAACACTGTTCAGAAATCACTGTCCTGTGATATTCAGAGCTTTGTATTCATCATTGATCAGTCATTACATAAGGCCAACTAGGACATCTATATCCTTAATCAAGAGTGCAGAGTCTCTCATAGCCAAGATCAACATGTGAAGGCAGAATTAATTGCTCTGGGTGTCATTTATTGATCTTGTGTTGTGTGAGGCAGACATGCCCATTTTTATTATCTGCTTAATTGAAAAGCAAAAACACTAATAATTAATAAAGTTCATTGATTTCCAAATTTTCAAAAGCTGGTGACTATGTCACAAAGGCAATCTTTGACTTTCAAACCTTCTTCTGCTGTTAGTTTGGCTTGAATAATCAAGAAGAGGCTCAGTAAATATGACTGGATAATAAGGTTTAGCTTCACCAGGAATATCTATCCCCTTTTGTGGACATAATTATTGCATGTTAAAGCCATGATCTATCTTAAAAGTAGAGGTAATAACATTTAGATTATTTAAAAACACAACATGATACTTATAAAATTTCTTAGCATCTTTATGTATGAATATTTTTTTCCCCTTTGTTGTAAAACATTTGTAATCTTAACAGGAAAAATATATTTATCATCTTTGGTTGTTTGATTGGTATTATTTAATACTTTTACATTTTTATCCACTCATTTGGTGAATTTCAGAAGCATAAGGATGCCATTTAGTGGCCCACAGGGATGAGTGTGCTTGTTTTTAACGTAATGTATTCATGGTAAGGTAGAATGACTCTACTTGATATAGGGAACATTATCATGGAGCAAAGAAAAATGAGTTCAGAACTCAGGACAGTTCTTATAAAAGTATCAATTATCTGAATTTTCCAACTAAAGTTATTTTCAAGTCCAAGTAGAAAAACATTTATTTTAGGAGACCAAGGTTAAGATTCCATCACTGCTGCTAACTTACCTTGTGAATTCACTTGATGACTTAGTCTGTGCTTCAAACTCTTAGTCTATGTCTTAGTCATATCTGAAAAAAAAAAGTGGTTGAACTAGACCTAGGTCAACACATACATGGAGAATATTGCATCAATCTTGCCCACAGCTGGCCATGGAATGTCATTATTTCTCTCCAAAACAAGAACAAGTATCACAATTTTCCTCAGTACAATACTCTTGGCAGCCTTAATGTCAATCAGAGTTGGCATATACTTTGAAACCTGTATAATTATTTGGAATACATTTACTAATGTCTTTCCTAGATCTAAAATTCTATATTTCTGCAAAAAGTTTAATATTGACAGTAGTAAAATATTATTTTGACTTAAATTTATGATGCATTTTAACTCTATATTATACCTACTCAATACTCATATCTTAAGATTTGTGACTTTATATTATTAGATATTTATTATTAGATACTATACTTATTAGATACTTATACTAGGATTCTTGAATAATTGGGTCTTTCAATACGTAAACATTTAGGACCTGAAGGATATTTTTCACCACTTTAATGAAAGAACAATTAAAATTACCTTACTGATTTTGAGATACAGTTTATTCTCTGGCTCATTTAATGCTAAATCTGTCTCTGGAGTAAATCTAGTGAATCCAGTGTTCCTTTAAGAAATACAGTTCAAATTTGTTTTGCCCTTTGATTTCAAGTATTCACTACTTGCAATCTTTTTGGTTAATATTTGACCTCTTTTAAGTTTCTTCATAGATTTACCCTATGAGAGTTGCCTGAACTATCTTGACAGGTACTGTACTGGCTTGCTAGAACTGCTGTAACAAATTACCTCAACCTTGGTGCATTAAAACAATACAAATCTATTTTCTTACAGTACTGGAAGGCAGAAGTCAAAATTAGCTCCAATGGGCCTAAATCAATGTGTCAGCAGGGCTATGGTCCCTCGGGAAGCTCTAGAGGAGAATCCTCTGCCTTGCTTTTTCCAGCTTCAGCAGCTATATTCTTCGCATTCCTTGGCTTGTGGACCCTTCCTCCATCTTCAAAGCCAGCAGCATGGTGTCTTCAAATCTCTCTCTTCCTGCTAAGGTCATCTCATTACCTTTTCTTCTCTCTCTCTGTGTTCCGCTTATAAGGAATATCTCCCTTTGTTTTCCTCTTATAAGGACACTTGATTATATTTAAACCCACCTGGATAACTCAGGATAATCTATGCATCTCAAGTTCCTTAATTTAGTCACATCTGCAAAGTCTCTTTTTAAGGTAACATTCATAGGCTCCAGGGATTAGGATCTAAAAATCTCTTTGGGGGTCATTATTTCAGCTTATCACAGATGCCACAGAGAGACAGTTTATAATATCGAAAATAAGGAAAACAAATTATTTGTCAAGATTCATGAATATATTCATGGTATCTCAAGTTCTGAGGAGGAAATGTCATGACTTTCTAGTTACATACAACTAAAACTGCAATGGTACTATTGCCCTATTGTTGGTTAAAAAAACTTTTAGTGTGATGATATAATTGTATTAAATCATGTTTGTAACCTGAATCTCTTTGTGACTAAGGTTATGTGTATTTTTTTTAAACCTAACTGAATTGAGGCATAGTCTATGCTTATGTACATGATCATGTCACAATATTCCACTCGTATTATGATTCATCTTTCTTATACCTACTGTTATGCCAGAAGGGAAATATTCAACCATGGAAAATATGATGGAAAATTTAATTGTCCATTTAAAAAATATTTACTGAACATCTTCTATGTACCAGGCACTCCTCTTAGAACTGTGGCTATATGCATAAACCAAATAGTCAAAATCCCCTGCTATAGTGTTTAGGGGAGGGGGCGGGCAAATTATGCTCAGAGACTGAGATTGTTTTTGCCAGTAGTATATTTAACATAAGTTCACTGCAGGAATTTCACAAGCCAATAGCAGACAGGGCAATGTCTCTTAATAAGCCAATAAAGAAATAACATACTCCAAACAAATGAAAAATGAATTACTCTATTGTTCCATGCAAGGGGACATGAAAGGAATAAGTCCAGATTTAGCTGAGATGTACCTTTTCTACGAATTTTGGTTTCTTGGGAGCATCAGCTTTGCCAGTGGAGAGCTGACATCCAGCTGCAGCGCAGAAATAAAAGTGCCTTGTTGCTGGAGCACATTGTTAGGGAACGAGGGCGCCCGTGTTGACGGGCAGGCTGATCTCCTTGGGAGGGAGGGGGCTGCTGCACGGTTTGTCCTCACTGCCAATAAAGAAGTCACCTTTATCATGGCAGGAGCTAATGTCCGAAGGTCTTCGGAGAGCGAGATCAGCAAAGGGTAGCTTTGCCCAGAGGGAACCTGAAACTCTCTCGGTATTCATGGCCTGTCTAATCCTTCCCTTGTCTTACTTGCTTCTCCACGAGTTCTTGCTTACAAGCTCCCAGCTGAGGCCCTCAGCAGCTGAGCTCTGAGGGCTTATCAACCACAGCAGATGAGATGATGACATCCTGACACAGCTTCCTTCATTCTTGTATCAAAATAAGTTTAACAACTTTTTTTCGGTCTTTGCCATAAACAAGTGGATTAAAACAACTTCACCTAAGTCATAAACCAGTGGATTTGAAACCATATCAGACTGGTACAGAATACTTGCCCTTATGATGTTTGCATTCTAGTTGGGGGAACATGAAATGTAATAGTAGTCTACTGTCTTGGGAAGCACAAAAATCCATTTTTTCATTAGAATAAAACATGAAAACAAGAAAAATTTATGACTGTTAGATTGTCCTCTGATTTATCCTCTCCCTTTCCTTCTTTCTTTACCCAGTCTCCAGAAACATCTCCCACACATGTGGGCACTTTTTTTTTTTTTTTTTAAACTAAAGTGCACAGATCTTTTTTATTTAATAAATTTATTTATTTATTTATTTTTGGGTGTGTTGGGTCTTCGTTTTCTATGCGAGGGCTTTCTCTAGTTGCGGCAAGCGGGGGCCACTCTTCATCGCGCTGCGCGGGCCTTACACTATCGCGGCCTCTCTTGTTGCGTAGAACAGGCTCCAGACGCGCAGGCTCAGTAGTCGTGGCTCACGGGCCTAGCCGCTCTGCGGCATGTGGGATCTTCCCAGACCAGGGCTCGAACCCGTGTCCCCTGCATTGGCAGGCAGATTTTCAACCACTGCGCCACCAGGGAAGCCCCGTGGGCACTTTTAAAATAGAAATCTTTCAATTGCTCTACACGTCTGGAACAGTGCAGCACTAGAGGCCTGAGCAGTTTCAGCGCATAAGGTTGGTCTCATTGGCTTTATCAGTAACCTACTTGATAAGCATGGTTTTCAAAAGGCATCTGGAATAACTGAAAAACATGCTACAATTTCTACATGTGCTCTCAAATTGGATATAATCCTTGGCCATCCTCTCGGCGGTTTGCTGTGCCCCCCACCTTACTACCTTCGGAGAACATGTGCTTCCCAGAAAAGAGCAGCAGGCCATTTCTCTAACAACCCCAAGGCGAAAGAGTGTTTGCCCCCCAGCACACAGTGTTTGGGGTTGTCAAAATGGTACTTACTGAAATTTGATGAGGCTAGAAAGCAGTAGCATTACAATGTGGGCCCTCCGGTGACAGAGAAATGGACTTTGATCATGTAAATTTTTTTTCACTTTTAGTTCTTTTTTTTAAAAAACGGAAAATGGAGAGAGACAAATAAATTCAAAGATATGAATACATCAATCTATGAGGAGCTACAATGTTTCCTAAAATATAGTCTTTTCATGTGTAAAATTGGTTTACTGATTCTATAGAAATTATTTTTTAACATTCTGATTATCATACCTATTAGGATGTCAATTAGGATATAATTGCCTTTGGGGATTAATTTCATTTAGCTAATGCAAATATTTGATGATCCCTTTTTAATATCCTTGTAGTTCAAATAAACTATCATGGACACTACGTTAAAAGCTTTGTAAATGTTTACATGGGCTGGAAACGCAAGGATATTTCTAAATTATCAAATACTGAGAAATAAATCAATGTTAACTTGTATGACTCTGAAAGTTAAATTGCATTTGGCAATATCTATATTCATGCTAGTGCTATGAATATACATAAAAGAAGGTTACAATCTAAGGTTTTCTCTGTTCCGCATGTCAGGTTAACTGTAGGCTTGGGTAACAGATATAACTAGTGAGGAGTGGGGGCTTGCTGTCTAAGGAGCTGCATTTTAGCTTGTTGTAATAGAATCATACTCTTAGGTCTTCATCTACTTCACTGAAAGCCTTCTGTGATCCATATGTGACATTCACTATTCTTTTGTTCTTGTAGTACCATATTTAAATGACATTTTCATAATTTTAAGTTCTACTAAATTTGACATTTTCTATTTTTATCATCACCTACACAAAGTAAATCAATGAATGATGAATAAGGCAAGCAGAGACCAACAGCTTGGTTGTGGCTTGTAGAAATAATTAAGGGGCTGCATAAATAGGAAAAGTGCTTTGTGTCTCTAGAAACACTATAACTACCTCATAATTCTCCATATGTCCCAGTAATGTTACATGTAGCAGATGTTCAATAAATATTTACTAAGTGATGAAAATGAATGGGTTTCATGCTTATAGTTCTGTAATAATATTTGAACATCGTACTTTTTCACATATTGAATCTCAGCATCAATCTTTAAGAAAAAATCCATAAAGACATAAGTGAGACAAAGCCCTTTCTATAGACTTCAGAACTCTATCAGAAATTCTATAATGCTCTTTTATACTTTATGTACATGTGATTAACTGAATATTTTCTTTAAGGATACATTAGAATAGCAAATAAATGTATCTCGCAAGAATAAATGTAGCAGTAGAGAGTTAGGAAATTAAATTAAAAAGCCTATAGAAAGTTCTCATTAAATCAACTGGAGTATTTCTCCCAGTGCATTCCTGCAGCGACACAGAAGGCCAAGTCGAGCTTTAAAATTCCTGCTATTGGGCTTCCCTGGTGGCGCAGTGGTTGAGAATCTGCCTGCCAATGCAGGGGACACGGGTTCGAGCCCTGGTCTGGGAAGATCCCACATGCCGCGGAGCAACTGGGCCCGTGAGCCACAACTACTGAGCCTGCGCGTCTGGAGCCTGTGCTCCGCAACAAGAGAGGCCACGACAGTGAGAGGCCCGCGCATCGCAATGAAGGGTGGCCCCCACTCGCCGCAACTAGAGAAAGCCCTCGCACAGAAACGAAGACCCAACACAGCCAAAAATAAATATAAAAATAAATAAATAAATAAAAGATTACTATTAAAAAAAAAATTCCTGCTATTTGTAGTTGTTGACATTATAGAAAAGTGGCAGAATCAAGCTTATCCATTCTAGCTCTGCAGAATTCTTCACTAACACTGTATTCAGTGTCAACAAAGGCCTGCCCTAGACAGTGCCTCCAATTTGTTTTTGGTTCCAGTCCAGGACCCTATGACCCTGATTTTCAAACTCTTCAGCCTCCTACTTCAGCTGCTTCTGAAGGTTTTTCTGGTTCATAACTGAAAGTCAATTGATCGTTTTATAGACATTAACTGAAACCACTTAGATATTACATCTCCTTGTAGGTTTTAGTTAAAATGGGTAATCCTTTTGTTAACAACCCTCATCTAGCAGCCCGTTTATGTACTAGACACAACTAAGTGTTTTATGTTTATTACTCAAGTTAGTTTTTGCAGCATTTTGTCTTTATGAGGTAGCTATCATACCTCACGATACGACAGCTTTTATTTAACTCATGAGGACACTTAGATTAAGAAAAATTTAATAACTTGTCCACAGACCCCTGACTTTGGGGCCTTTCATGGCAGTGGCTTTTCCCACTGAGTCCTCTCTCTGCTGTGTAGGCCAAATTTACTTCCAACTTGCATTTGTGAGCTTCTTATATTTCTTGATTCCTAATCCCCAGTTTTTGTTGGTTTAAATCAGATTTTCTTTGACTTTGGATATTGTCAGGCAGGCCTTACTTCTTCTGGCTTCTAGCTAACCAACTTTTTTCCACCCAATTCTATGACTGTTTTTATAGTTTAAAAAGATTTGACTGCTCCCCATCTGTGGTTACAAACAAAGTGTTCTGAGGTCTGGAGCTTAGAAATTGGATTAGAAAAGTGAATCGTCAAATAAATAAGAAAGATGTGAATGTAGTTTTCTTTTCTCTCATGGTTTAACTAACTAGGGGAGAGGTAGATGAACATAACTTCTGTGTTATAATTGGATGCCGTTTTCTAGGTGCAAGCACATTTCTCATAAACCTTCTTACTTGGGAAGCCCACTAGCACAATTTTTCATTAGCATTATGATCATGGGACTAAGGAGGTAAAATCAAATTTGGTTTAAATAAAGTATCTTTGCTAAGTTAATATCAAGTTATGTTCTATTAATGCTCAGGTTAAACAGGGTCAAAGCTAGAAGGAATCATTGATATTCTGAGATTTATTGACAATTTATTGGTCTCCAGCAAAGTTTGGTATAAAAATGCAATCTGTATAACAGTTGATTAAATGTCTTCATCAAAAACTAAGAATGTATGACGGGGCTTGTCTCAATTTTAACATGTTGATTTAAAAATTTGTTACTTTTCTGTGGCTCTGTTATTTCAATATCCTTTCATTAGCTTCTGTTATACTCATATGAATTGGCCTCTTTGCAGTAAATGTCCAGTTAGTACAGTTTGGGACTATTATTGCATGAAAAAACACTATAATATTTGAGCTGTAGAAATAAATTTGTTGAAAATGTTTTTAAAGCACTTAAACTTTCATATTCATAATTTGTAATTAAGAAATATATGGTAAAGAGACAAAGAGAGAAAAGTATTAGCAGCCTCTCTCAGTGGGGTCTTATATCTGTACCTTGACAGGGAGACTCTAGGCTCATGGTCAGGTCCTCATATTTTGAGACTCAGAATGTTCAGGTCAGCAGAAAACTCTACTTAATACAAGTTGTTCAGTTACTTTTTGATTGCTTGTCTTAGACCAGTAAAATTGGCTTGACCATAATTAGAGCAAAGGGATATAGTAGTCATGAAGGATATTTGATATATCTTTTGCTGCAACATAACTATCCAGAGAATATAGTTATGCCATGCAGATCTTGGTCACTCCATCATTATCTTAGATATAGTGTTATAATTATAGTCTTTTTTTGAGACTTTTATCGAATGGGTAAATTTGACTGTTTTCTCTTTTGATCTTCCTTTTACATAGTTCTATGTTTCCAGTGTTCTTTCACTCATGTTGACCAGTTACACAATTTATATCCTGGATCGTACTGAACAAAGTTTATTTCATGTGCTCCTTCCTTTTAGCCTTTATATGAAATGCTGCCCTCATCTCATGCCAGTGAAATAAATCATCTACTCTCTTAGTAACTATTTGTCTTTTGGATGGTATCTTGGGACTCACATTACATCAAGTTACTTAATGACACTTAAGAGACATTTTAATCAGACTATTTATTAGATTCCATATTTTATTTGGCTTATTAAATCTACTTACTAGCTTTCCTTTTAGTGATAAAGTGATATTTTCTAAGCTTGTCCTCAAATTCTGGGGGTTATACTTTAAGCGTCTACAATACACTGTTCACCACTACACGTAATGGCAAGGTAACATTTTATAAAGTAATAAATGAAGCCATATGGACATAATCATTAGTTCTTTAATGAAGAGACAAAATTTGCCACTGAGGTATATCATCTAAAAGTTTTTCAAATCAGTTTGCCTTTCTATAATGAGGGGGAATTTCCCAGCCAATTTTTTCTTGTTATTGGTTGGAAATAGAGGGAATATAAATGAACTGGGGTGTGATCTTGCCTCTTGGCTGCTTGTGCTTTGAAGGGCTCTGAATTAGGTATGATGTGAGTGATATAGTATAGTTAGAATGAATATTCTGCGTTCAGTCAGATTCTTATCGTGTCCTTCCTCCAAAGACACATTTTTCTTTAGTTCCACAAGAAAACCCAATGATAGCTGGAAACAGTTTTAAAAATATCTTCAAAGAACATATGGATAGGTTCAAATAACCATATCTATCCATAGTTATAAATCATCATAAATGTGAATCTTTGGATACAATTCATGAGAAAGTGATTGTAATGATAGCCTGTGCTTTTGCTATAAGCACTATAAAACAATCTATTAATAAAAAATAGGAAAGTCAGAAACTTTATCCTCATTGGTGAATGCTCTAGGACCAACACAGAAAGCTAAACCCAAAGAAAATACCTGTGACATGAATATCTTTGCTACTTTGTCATCATCTTAGATCTAATGATCTAATTAGTCTCCAGAGAATTTAAATTTTTAAAATTTGAAATTTTCTTTCTCATCTTTGATTATATTTTAATATTTCATAGTCACATGTCAATGAATACTCTTCAAGGGGTTCATTTTTTCTGTTATTATAATCCTTAAAATATTTACCTTTGATTATTTACAAAATGTAAGTTAGATCTACCTGCCACATCCAATTATCATGCTAGTTTGGGTCACTTTTGAGTAGAGAGTAGGATTTGTGATATAATTCTGCAATGGTGGACATCTTTTTTTTTTTTAATAAATTTATTTATTTATTCATTTATTTAATTTTTGGCTGCATTGGGTCTTCACTGCTGCACGCGGGCTTTCTCTAGTTGCAGTGAGCGGGGGCTACTCTTTGTTGCGGGGCGCAGGCTACTCATCGTGGTGGCTTCTCTTGTTGCAGAGCACAGGCTCTAGGCACGCGGGCTTCAGTAGTTGTGGCACACGGGCTTCAGTAGCTGTGGTTCGCGGGCTCTAGAGCGCAGGCTCAGTAGTTGTGGCGCACGGGCTTAGTTGCTCCGCGGCATGTGGGATCTTCCCGGACCAGGGCTCGAACCCGTGTCCCCTGCATTGGCAGGCGGATTCTTAACCACTGTGCCACCAGGGAAGCCCCTCCTTTTGCTGGCAAAAATTCCTTCTTCTGACATCACAGTCCCTCTTTTCCTTTCAGGAAGTGACCTTCCAATTTTATCAATAGTCATACCTCTTGGCTTTGATACACGTCCCAGACCTTGTAAATCAAAGTTCAAAGTGATTTGTTCAACAATGGGCACTTGATTTAATCCAGCCTGAAGAATTTTGTTGGGAATATTTGGAAAGAAGTGCTCTTTTCATTCAGAATTGCAAAGAGAGAAGATACCTATAGATTTTTTTTCTTCTGTGTGGAAAGATTATTAGTTAACTGTTGCTGTATAACAGTATTACCACAAATGACATGGCTTAAACACACTTAAAAAAAAAATCTCATCTTTTCTGTGTGTCAGAAGTTTGGACATGGCTTAGCTGGGTCCTTTTCTTTGGGATCTTGCAGGACTACAGTTACGATATTAACCAGGGTTGCATTTCCAAGCTCATGTGATTGTTAGCAGAAAATTGAATCCACAAATTATCTCATGGAGTCAGGGTTTGTGATGCCTCAATAGGCTAAAAAGGGGGGTTGGGTGGTATTATAAAAAGAAAGTAAAAAAAAAAAAAGCTTTGAGGTGGCTCATCCACCCCAGCCATCTAGACCTGTGGCTGAAAGTTAAGGTAGTTGTCTCAATGTGGCCAGAGTTTACATAGAATTTTAAAAAGCAGTTCTGGAGTATTTAGTCACACTTTATAAGACTTGGCAGAGGGGAATAGATTATGCCACAAAGATCCATATCTCACAGTCACATTAGGAACACATCGTCCCCAGGACTTTCCATAAAGTATAAGTGGACAAGAACAGGATATACTAAAAGCCTCATTTGTGTTTTTTAAAAACTCTCTATATTATTAAAATATTGTGTGCTTTCTCTATATATTTAGATATGCATCTGGTGCAAGCAAGCTATGTAGGTGCTCTTTCAAGGTCAACATTTAGGAGCTTGGCATGCCAAACTGTCACACACTTCTGGCCCAGTCTCCCAAGACAGTGTGTGGGTGCTGTCTCAGGTCAGGTTCTCTAGAAGCAGAGGTTAGGGAACAGGCTTTTGTGAAAGAATTTATTGAGAAGTGCTTTCAATATAAGGAGAAGATAGGAAAAAACAGGAGAAGAAAATTAAGAAATGCCGTGCCCTGGGATAGAAATTACACTACAAGTTGGGCCATCTTGAGAAGATGCTCTGCCTTTTGTAACCCCATGATAGTCAGTCATTGGTTGCTGGCTGTTAGGTGTTATGGCATAAGCAATTCTCTGGAGAAAGTGGAAGCTATGAGCCTTAGCAGCCACCATACATAGCCATCGGTAGATGGGTGAACCTAGTAGCTATCAATTTATCTTCTTAGCTTCTGGGGCAGGTGGGAACATGATTACTTCCTGTTATGTATATGGTATTCTAGATTGCAAGGAAAAGGGAGATTTTACTAGGCATCCCATTGTGCCCAGGAAACTCCATGCAAACTTACAAATGAAGCGAAGGGCATCAGTTGAAAAAAATGCATAATATCATGCGGGTGAACTGAATTTTCATAGGTAAATTATATACATGTAGATACTAATGGGTTATAAAAAGTCAGGATTACTTGAAACACTATTAAAGTTTAGAATATATATCAGGTCATAACGTCCTCTCTTGGCAATGGTGAGAGATTAAGTATTGAACAGTGAGGTGTTGCAAAAAAGAAGGGCTAGTGGTTGTGGAAGAGACAGAAAAAGTAATTCAAAAGTAAATAGAGTGATAGCAAAAAGCAAAGGGGCTACACAAATGGACAAGAAATTGAAAAATCAATCCTTGTGTAATTGAGTCGACTGTGGACGGTATATGGTACAGAAAAAACTAAGATAAGCAAGAGTTTTCTAGTTCACTATTTTTAAACTGCTACCATCTCCCAATCAATCCTCATACACGCATTTACTCTTTAAACATTATCTTAATTTTAAAGGCAGTGGTCTCCAACCTTTTTGGCACCAGGGACCAGTTTCATGGGAGACAATTTTTCCATGGCCAGGGGAAGGGGGAGTGGGGGGGCGGTTCAGGCGGTAATGCGAGCGACGGGGAGTGATGGGGAGCGATGGGGAGTGGAAGATGATGACTCGCTCGCCCACCCACCGCTCACCTCCTGCTGTACGACCCGGTTCCTAACAGGCAGCGGACCGGCAGCGGTCCGCGGCCCCGGGGTTGGGGACCCCGCCTTAAGGTATTTGCATAGTTCATCTCTTTACCTTGGATGCTTTTTCTTCACACTCTATTCTTCCTCTTGGATACCTCCTCCTTCTTTATCAGATTTCAGCTTGTACAGGAGCAGTTCCTCCTAGAATCTTCCTTGACCACTTGAGTTCTTGTTAGTGGTGCTTCTCTTGGGTGCTTCCATAGCACTGGATACATATCACAGAACACATTCCCAGACTTTATTTTAATAGCATATTTTATGAACCTGGATTATGATGCTGTAAAGACAGAAAGCATTGTTTTTCAATTTATCTGTACTTAACACAGAGGCAGGCAGTATAATAATTATACTTACATACTTTATAATAAGTAATTATAAATTATAATTTTATAAATATAAATTATTGTACTTAATAATTTATACTTAAATTACACTTAATACTTCACTGAATAAATTAATGGTCAAATTACTTCAACTGAAATAATTGTATGTATTGGGATGGGATTTTTTTCCAATTTTGTATTCATAAGGTGTTAATAAAATTACAACTATCATTAAGATTCAGGTATTTTAGGTTATCACTAGGGTTAAGCAAAAATAACCATTATATTAAGCCATCAATAGAAATAGACAAACAAAGAAACAGAGGAGTAAAAGTAGAAGGACTTAGAGAATTTATAGAGACAGAGAGAGTAGAAGAAATAAAAACATCTAAATAAGAGAGATAAAAAGAATGCATTTGAGATTGAGGGGAAAATATGGAAGATATAGAGAAAAATTCAAAAGCAGAGCCAAATCAATAGTCACAGGAAAAACTGATTAAAAAGAGGCTAATTAGAGGGAGATAAGTAATACTGATAATAACAGCTGTCAGTCTCTTTGGTATTCAAAAGGCAAGTAACTGCTTTATCTTTATTAAGATACACAGAAGGCCTAATTCCTTCCAGTATTTTAGAGATACCTTAAAATTAAGACAATAAATTATTCCTAACATTTCCCATCAAGTCAAATTTAGTTTCAGGGTTTATTTGAGTAGGTATAATTTATAATTAAAGCCGTAATGATGGAAAATATCTTTCTACATGAAGAAATTACTATTAATAGCTCTTTAATTTTCAAAGTCTTCATGCTGGATGATATGGCCATAAAGGTCTAACAGGGGGCCATAATACTATAAATTATAACCTGTGGTGTGCTCATAAATGTTTACCAGCTAGCTTTCAGGAGAAGGAGGGGAAAGGCCTGGTTTGTAGCATTTGCCACATTCTGTGGTGTAAGTACTCCTACTGTGGCCAATTTCAAGATGACAGAACATCACTAGGTGTGGATCTTGGTAGAGATGTGTACAATTAATTCTTATGGCATACAACAGGTGATAAACTATTTTTTTGATATTTAATAAGCATAAAATAAAGGTAATTAACATATATGATTTCTACATGTCTTAGTCAACACTCTCTCAGTTGCAAGTGCCATAAATCTAACTTAAATTAGCTTAATTTGGTTCTTAAACTCATTGCTTCTTTACATAACTAAAATGGTTAAGATGTAAATCTGATTCTGACATGGTGAGACCCAGAGGTTCAAGTGATTTCAGCTTTCATGAAAGACTTCTATCTTTTCTTCACCCTTCTTTTCTCTGTGCTGGCTACATTTTCAGGGGGCTTTTATGTAGTAGACAGACTTTAGGGTGGTCCCCATGACAGGTACCTCCCTATGTTCATACTCTTCTGTAAACCTATCCTGACCCCATAAAAATGGGGCATCTCTGCATTCAAAAAGCTTACGGTCTGGTAACGGAGCTAGATACACATATCAATATACTTAAGTACAAAAGTATAAATTCCAGGAAAGGAGAAAAATGTGTTAACCAGCATTGTATTGTTAGTTTTCTTTTTCTTATATGTATTCAAAGATTTTAAAAATAAATTATAAATTCCTTGAGATAGTGACTCTATTTTTCAATTTTCCCTTTCATGTCTATATAAATTTGAATGACAATTTAAAATGCCATTATTATGTCATTTGCTACAATAACTCATAAGGTATCCTGATTTCAATATTGTCCTATTACCAGAAAAATATATCGCTGCCCTTCTAGAGGCACATTTTCTGATTTAGATACCTAATTTCTTTTGTCTAGAATATCTATCATTAGCAGTAAGCCACATTGCTAGAAAAAATAAGATGATACCCTATTTTATAAAAATTTTATCTATTTCTCTTCTGATACTTCTCTTTGAGGTTAGAGCTTCCATTGCTTATAAGTGCTGGATTCTTTTTGTGGGGGGGAACTTTTTTTTTGCTTTCATTTGGACAAGATGACTTATGGCTAGTATGGTTAATAGCTCAAAAATTTTAGTGTTTGTTATATTCCATTTAAAATGCTCATAACCTTTTAAACAATTATCTATAATGATACTCTGAAATGTCTAAAATGTTCATAAAACTAATTTCGGTGCTTTTTTTTCCTTTGCGATTTCTTTTGGAATTCTATTCTAACTCTTTTGCAATGATGGTCAGCTAACTGTTATACAGAATGAAGTTGTTAAAAATGAAGCACAAATTTAGACTCAGTGATAAACTTTTCGGTTTTCACTTACCTGGAAACTCTAGTGCTAATGTGTTCAGTTTGAGAGAGGAATAAAAATGTTTCTCAGATTTCAAGGAAGTTACATTGAGAAATAATGGTATGTTATGATCTAATTTTTTGCAAATAGATACAAAGTTCACCTTGAGGCTATTTGCACTATTGTGTAATAAAAGAAAAATAATTCATTTTGTATCACAGTCATTTTTCACCTTTTTGAGTCCTTAAACATTTGTTCAAATGTAGTTGTTCTGAATTTCTAATAGCAACTAGCGCCAAGTACCTTCAGCTCTTGGGGTTTAATATGAAAGTGAGTATGAGTGATTCCCAAACCCTGGGATATGCAGAATTTATACTTCAATGACAAATAAAATGTCAACAATATCTGGCAAATAAAAGAAAAACAAATACCTAATGAAGAGAGAAATAAATAAAACACAATCTATTAAAACTTAATTTTTAGACTGGTATAGTGATTGAATTTCATGTGGAGCATTATAGTTTAATTTTTTTAAAGCTTACAAAAGTTTAGATGTTTATAACATTTGGGTGACAATTCTCCATCAATCCCCAACATTTCTGCACATTATTTAAGCAAGGCACTGACTGCTCTTTGTCACATTCTATCTTTTCTAGAATGTTCAGGTAGAAAACTATCTTGAAAGTAGAGATAGTAACCCCTTCCAGAGCAAAGCACAAATATACCTACTGTCCAGTATAATGAAGACAATGCCTTCCTCCAGAACAAACGGCAAGCATGCTTATTAGCCATTATAAAATATTCAAGTTCTCTAAACTCAGAGCTCCTGTCTCATAACCCGACCTACCGCCTGTGTAGCTGTCATCTGACCCACTTCACATAGCCATGTGGGAACTGAGACTTAGGTAAACAGCACAGGAATGCTGATACTCTAGCTACTGCTATTGCTCTGTGTAATCCATCCTTCATTTCTGACCCAGGAGTCTTGTCTTTTGTCAGCATCCATAAGATGACAGTCTAACTTACTGGCCTGGAAATAGGTTAAAATCTCAGACCCTTCAGAGTTCTTGACAATAGACTAATTACTACCTACTGTGGCTGACAACTGAGACATTCTAGAACTATTATAAATAGTTACTAAATACAGTTGTTCAAGTTGTATATTACATAGGCAGGTCTCTAGAACCATAGGCCTGACTTTATAATATTGGTATACCAGGACTACTGAGTGTCACAGACATTCTATTTGGGCTAGTTCTGCAATGATATTTTCATTTGAAAAAAATATTGTAGAATTGTAGATCTCTAGAAGTATTGACTAGGCCTAATTTTTATCATCTATATGTTCTAGAACTAATGGGCTTCACCAGAAATTCTATTTGGGTTTTTTTTAAAAGACTTTTTTTTTTTAAAGAGCAGTTTTAGATTCACAGCGAAAATGAGAAGAAGGTACAGAGATTTCCCATATATCCCCTGCCCCCGCACACATACAGCCCACCCCCACTATCAACATCTCACATTAGAGTGGTACACTTGTTGCAATGGATGAACCTACATTGACAAGTCAACATGAAGTCCATAGTTTACATTAGAATTCACTTTTGGTGTTGCATATTTTATGGGATTGGACAAATGTATAATGACATGTATCCATCATTCTATTGTCATACAGAATAGTTTCACTTCCCTAAAATTCTTCTATGTTCCACCTATTGATCCCTCTCTCCCCACAAACCCCTGGTAACCACTGATCTTTTTACCATCTCCATAGTTTTGCTTCTTCCAGAATGTCATATAGTTGAAATCATATAGTACATAGCTTTTTACGATTGGCTTCTTTCACTTTGTAATATACATTTAAAGTTCCTCCATATTTTTTTGTGGCTTAATATCTCAGTTCTTTTTAATGCTGAATACTATTTCTTTATCTGGATTACCACAGTTTATTTATCTGCTCACCTACTGAAGGACATCTTGATTGTACCCAAGTTTTGGCAATTATGAATAAAGCTGCTATAAACATCTATGTGCAGGTTTCTGTGTGGATAAACCTTTTCAGCTCCTTTGGCTAAATACCAAGGAGTGATTGTTGGATCCTATGGTAAGAGTATGTTTAGTTTTTAAAGAAACTGCCAAACCACCTACCAAAGTGGCTGTACAATTTTGCATTCCCATCAGCAATTAATAAGAGCTCCTATCACTCCACATCCTTGCTAGCATTTGTTGTTGTCAGTGTTTTGAATTTTGACCATTGTGATATGTGTCCAATGATATCTCTTTGTTTTAATTTGCAACTTAATGATGACATATAGTGTAGAGCATTTTTTCATATATTTATTTGCCATCTGTATATCTTCTTTGGTGAGGTGTCTCTTCAGTTCTTTTAAGTCAGGTTTTTCATTTTTTTATTGTTGATATTGAAACAGTGCTTTGTATATTTTGGGTAATAGTCCCTTATCATGTATGTCTTTTGCAAATAGTTTCTCCCAGTTTGTGGCTTCTCTTCTCATTCTCTTGATGGATTTTTTTTATGTAAGGATTTTACATTTGAGTATGTGTGCAATTAATGTGTCAAGAAAATTAAGATAGTCACACTTATTTATCATTATGATAACATTTAATCAGAATGCTAACTCTGTTGATCTAGTCTGTTTTTAATAATCTCTTTTGATTATTTTAGAAAAATTTCCACACATTATAGATCTCTCATATAACAACTTATTTTCACATGAATTCTGGACTTTTACATTTGACTAATGTTCTTTGAAGCTAAAAAAGAAAATAAAATTAAGTCTCTGTCCTAAAAGAAATTACAGTGAGAGGACAGACATGTAAAACAAAACAAATGTCTAAGGTAATCAAGTGGTAACATGAGTGAAGTAAGTCAGGTATGTGAGAAACAATTGAGAGTTTTCACAAGAGTAGTGAACTGAAAAAGTGTCTGGGTTCTAAGTACAAAGTGTTGAATGAAAAAAAAATGTACAACCTAGAAGTTGAGAATTATGTTTTCTTCCGTGGACATACTGAGGACTTAAGCCCAGGAGACAGGCTCTCAGCTCTGAGGCACTGTTTCAAGGATGTAAGGGAGGAGCCAGGTTGTATAGAAGTTTTCGCAAACAAACAAACAAACAAAAAACAACCCAGGTAGCATCAAAAGATTACTATTAGAAAGAAAAACCAGACCTCTCAAGTTAATGAATTTAGCACTTTTCTATGTAGGGGAAGATGCAAGAGTCTGGGCTCGTTGAAATCATTCCTTTGATGTGTGCCTTAACCACTAGGGCCGGTATACTGTTTTCTCCATCCTGAATCCCCTCAGGGTGCACCTTCGGGGGCGGGGGGGTGGGGGTGGATGCAGGGGCTGAGAGCTCATGGCTGCAACATCCTTTGTTTACTGAAACAGCAGGCTACATTCTTTGTCCACAAAACTATCATATACTACTTAGCTGTAGCTAATTGTTTCTATGTAGTAACAGGTCATTTTAGTTTCAAGAGAAGCCAGAAATCCAGACTTTGGTGTAAACATTTCAAATTTTAGAATGTGAGGAAGCATGATGTGGACCAAACAGAACTGTGGACCCAGTTAGTCCCTTCAGTCACATTCAACAGCTTCTATTTAACAAATAATTGCAAAATAATATAATGTGGACTATAGTAGAGGCATATACAAATTGTGATGGTAGCATGGAAAAGTTACATATAAAAGGTAATCTTTGAAGCATTCATCCTTGGAAGAATGTATAGGTACATTCCTTAGCATTGCTGAAATTAGGCAAAGGGAACAACATATGGAAAGCATGGAGGCCTGAGAGAGTTTTCCGTGTTTGGGGAACTATTTATCGTCCCGTGTGTCTGGACGCAAAGCTCCAGAAAACCCATATGGGATACAGCTAATGGGATATAGAGAATGGTAGATGTTTTTGATCATATTGGCAGAGCCAATTCGTTAGTGTCCTTGAATGCCATGCTAAAGAGCACACGCTAAGTGATGAGGAGGCATTAAATCATTTTGAGTAGGGGATTGTCTAATCCTGTTTGTCTTTCAGAAATCATACTGGTTGTTGTGTTGAAGCTGAATAGAAAGGGAGCCAACTGAAAGCAATTTTCTCAGAAGGGAGAAGGGAACAGGAACCAGAATTCAGGTGACTGAATTGAATTTGGAGAGTAGGAGGAATTCATGTACTTGATATAAAATAATTTCTTGATATGAAGGGATTTAGTTTTGCCTCTGCAGATCAGTATTAGAATTATATTTTATTATATTTTTATGTAAATTAAATTTGTTCTAGATGTTCAAATTAGAATCTTGTTAAAATTAAGATGAAAAATATAAATGCTTTTAATAACATATTTTTTAAGTATTTTCAGAAATTCTAGTTCTTTCAAGAAATGACCTTCTCTCATATTACTTGAAAACAACCCTTTCCTCTCAGACTAGGAAGGAAAGAATATAGCCAATATACCAGTGTGCTTAAAACTGTCTATCTACAATTTCTATCTATCTATCTATCCATCATCTATCTATCTATCATCTATCATCATCTATCTGTGACCCAGTTGGGAGGTTTCTGGTTATGTCTGAAGCCCAAACTATTGTTTGCTTTACTCAGTATTGTTTTACTTGCAAGTGACAAAGGACAATCTATATCGGCTTAAACAAATTAAGGGATTACTTTGTTTATGTAACCTAAAAGACCAGGGTTAAGAAAAGTATATCAATTTGAATACTTTTGGGGCATATTTAGGAGAAAACTCAACTGAAAACTTTTAAAAGAACTTATTAGTTCATTAGTTCATTTAATTCAAAAATCAGTTCTGGCTTCTTTTCTCTGTGATTTTCTCTCTTCATACTCCATATATCAGCTTCATCCTAAAGTTAAGGTTCCTCATGGTGGTTAAATGCCTGAAGCAGATCCAAGTTTCACACTGATACACTGAATGTTCAAGAGGAAAAGAAAACTTCTTTTCCCTCAATCTTTATCCAAGTTCCTACGCTTTAATCTTATTGGACCAAGTTAGAACCTTGTCCTAATCCTGAACCAATCACTGTGGACAGAGGAAATGCTATTTACTTACTCACTTAATTCTGAGTTAAATACCCATCTGTGAACTAGTCATTATGGCTTGCAGAGTATGATTAAGGTTAGTGGGATGGGGCAATTAAGACCCATTCTTCAAATTGTGTCTGGAGTCAATTCCACCAAAATGACATGCTGTTATGCAATGGGGGAGAGGTGAAATAGACTAAGAAAGTATCTAATGTCCACCACACCTTGCTTCTGGTATGTTGGACCCAGGTCATTGAGAATTTATCACTTTCTTATCTCTGCTTTCCTGAGTATCTGCTTCATTCTCAGTTCCCAAATTCTGGCAAGATAGCCACTAGCTTCTCCAGGCTAAAAAAACATTCTACCAGCTTAAAAACCTCAGGGTAAAAATTCATCTTCCTCAGTAGCTCTAACAAATGATCAGTATGAATCTTTATTATACCAACTTGCATCACACATCTGTACTTGGAACCACTTCTTCTACCAGAGTTATGAATGCTCATACTGATTAATCCTGGGCTATGACATTCTTGGAGATAGTTTTAAGATCAGCTCTATTCAAATAACATGGACTTAGATTGGGAGTCAGGTAGATCCCCAAAGAAAAAGCAGAAAATACTTATTAAAGAAGGGAAATAATTGTTAGGCAAAACAACAACCAAAAACAACAAAAAACAAACCTCATAGAAATGTACACACACACACACACACAATTTCAACAAGAACAATAACTTCTGTCCAATACAAAACCAAAAATTTCATTCAATTGTTTTTTGTCAACCAAATTCAATAACACACATGTTTAATTGAATTAATTGAAGTTTATGTACTGTTTGTAACAAAATAAAAGGCTGTCGAGCATTTGGATACAACCGAATATTAAACCTGCATGTTCACTTAAAATAACTTTATTGTATTAACGACACAGGATTAATTAAAATAACAATAATAGATTTAAAATCTTATATTACTTGGAATGTGCTTGGAACTTAATGTCATTTACTTTAGAATAATTTATTGAACATTCTTTGAGACATATAAAGAGGACCAAAAAATCACAAGACAGATTTGATCTCAGATTTGGCCCGAGTTGTCTTATTCACTTTACTTCAGGAGCCATTGAAAGTTTTCTTACAGTTGAAAACATTATTCAGGGACTTCCCTGGTGGCACAGTGGTTAAGAATCCGCCTGCCAATGCAGGGGACACGGACTCGAGCCCTGGTCCGGGAAGATCCCACATGCTGCAGAGCAACTAAGCACGTGTGCCACAGCTACTGAGCCTGCGCTCTAGAGATCACAAGCCACAGCTACTGAGCCCGCGCATCCTACAGCCTGTGCTCTGCAACAAGAGAAGCCACTGCAATAAGAAGCCTGCGCACCACAACGAAGAGTAGGTCCCGCTCACCGCATCTAGAGAAAGCCCGCGCACAGCAATGGAGACCCAACACAGCCAAAAATAAATAAATAAATAAATAAACATATAAAAAAAGAAAACATTATTCAAAAATCATTTCTACTTGCATTAAATAATCCAAAATTTATGTAGCATTATGTAGTATTATGTAGTATTAGTGACCATGTCAAGAACTAGGTTGATGAACTAAGAAAAATGGGCTAATATCTAAAGAGAAAAAAGTTATTTTTATAAGCCTTCTTAATTCAAAATGTATTAACGTGATAAGTGCTCCATGGAGTCTGATTAGTGGAACTGTTCAGCATAAAATCTTCACATAAGTCAATTTCCAGTTTAGTTTTGCATTTCATCTTTAATAATAGCACCACTGATATATACATGACTGTTAAAGTTCTTTTTGCCAGTCCCACTAAGGACAGCATAATTCCTAAGTCAAAAAGAAGAGATACCATTAATTGTGTATTTCAACATGATTCAAAGTTTGTAACCTGTCTATTATAGATCTAATTAAGTTATATAAAAGAGCTTATCTATAGAAAGTTGACCCTTGTTAAATCATATATGCATTAGCAATGGCAGCCATGATTCCTATTAATCCTGGTTTCACAGTACATCCAGAGTGAATCAAGATATTAGCTCTAAATCAGGAGTTAAGAAACTCATTTTTTCTAATGTGATGGAATTCTATCCTCTTAGTTTGTAGCACAGGGATGAGGCTATATATGTATATATATCACATATATGTGATATATAAATGTAAATGTAATTATACATAAATTATATATTTTATATTTAATTATAGTATATAACATTATATATATGAATATATATATAACAAGTTGATTATGTGACTGCTTTTCGAAGAGATCTCTCTCTTTTGCATCATTTTATCTGCCCCTTTAGTAGTATTAGCCTTATTGAAGACAGAACTCTGCTTAATTCAAGGAGTCATTTAACGATATTTATTGAATGTCTCTAAGAAGTATAATGAAAAGAAATTAAGTATTTTCTTGTCCTCAATAACTTTTAATTTAATGTAGAGGGAAAATGTGTGTGTGTGTGTGTGTGTGTATTTTTGTATGTGGAAGGTACATAAAGAATAGGTACAATCAAACATAAGATGGATATTTTATGGTATTGTTATTTTTCATTATTATCATTGTTATTATTTCATGTTAACTTTTAAGTGGAAGAATAAATGAAAGTTATAGAAATTAGTAAAATGATACCCAGTAGCAGGTCTTTTTGAGTGGTAGGATTGTGCAAAAGGAAAACTCTCAAAAGGAAATACTCTAAAAAATTTATAAAAAGTACATGTAGCTAAAGCTGTAAGCAGTGAAATAAATTTCCACATTTGTAAAATTTGCTGTAGGTTCCACAACGCATGTTTTTAGGGACCCTGTTACAAGGCAAATGATTGAAAATAAAAATTTCCAAAGAAATTTTAATGAGTTTTGAATCTTTTTAATGGGCTGAATTGAGGGGATTGGTTTACTGCATAATAAGGCATTTCATAAATGTGACTGTAACCAATCTGTAGTTTCATAAATATTCTAAGGGGAGAAATAAAGGTTTTGTAGAGTGTTGTCCTTTAGTCATTAATGTAATACTTTAAAATGTACAGGTATTTGATGTTCTAAACAATCACTGAATATTTCAGCAGTGGTATAAGAATTTTGCCTCTGGGTGGCTCTTAACAGTGTTTTATGTGACATGATTGGCTATTAGCTTAGAAAAGAGAAAAAAATCAAAAGAACATTGTGGATATTTTCCAGCCCAGTTGGCTTTTACGCTTTATTCCAAATGAAGCTTATTTCAAAAGTCTTTGAGAAAAAAAAATAAATCACAAAGGCAGAGCCTGTTCAGTAAGGTTTAGCAGAAGGTAAGTCTTCATACTGTGTATTCTGTTCTTTTTAGTTCTAACCCCATGATTATTCTGTGAGAACAGAGGAGACTGAATTTTATGGAGTGGTGAAATTGCAATGATCTTTTCTTTTTTTAAATTACTTGCTAGATATTTTTCTTTTAACAAAGTCCATGTGCATTTTAGCTCTGTTGCAAGTAGCAGTGCACTTATACAACATTTTTTTCTATGTCCATGTGGAAATATATAAGCACAATATCTTAGAAGTGCTTAATATAGTATAAATATGGAGATTGCCTTTGGCACTGAATTTATTATAAATAGTAATTATAATTACTATTTATTTCTCTACAGAGAAATTCCTTTTTCATTTGAGTTCCCAGCACTTTATCCCTAGAATTTGCAGATCACTTCATCCCTTCTTCCTCAAATATATCTTAATTTTTTTTTTTTTTGGCTGCATTGAGTCTTCGTTGCTGTGCATGGGCTTTCTCTAGTTGTGGTGAGCGGGGGCTACTCTTCGTTGCTGTGCTTGGGCTTCTCTTATTGCGGTGGCTTCTCTTGTTGCAGAGCACAGGCTCTAGGTGCATGCGGGCTTCAGTAGTTGCAGCATGCAGGCTCACTAGTTGTGGCATGTGGGCTGTAGAGCATGCAGGCTTCAGTAGTTGCAGTGCATGGGCTCAGTAGTTGCGGTGCATGGGCTCTAGGGCACGCGAGCTTCAGTAGTTGCGGCATGCGGGCTCAGTAGTTGTGGCTCACAGGCTCTAGAGCGCAGGCTCAGTAGTTGTGGTGCACGGGTTTAGTTGCTTCACAGCATGTGGGATCTTTCTGGACCAGGGATTGAACCCATGCCCCCTGCATTGGCAGGCGGATTCTTAACCACTGCACCACCATGGAAGTCCTTAAATTTATTTTTACTGTGGTAAAATACACATGGCATAAAATTGACCACCTTAGCCATTTTAAGTGTATAGTTCAGAGCTATTAAATACGTTTGTAATGTTGTGCTACCATAACCACCATTCATCTCCATGTAGATGCAGAAAAAGATCTCGTATAACTGAAACTCTATACCCATTGAATAGTTTCCCATTTCCCCCTTCCCTTAGCCCTTTAAAACCACCATTCTACTTTGTCTTTATGATTTTGACTACTCTAAATACTTCATAATTAGAATCATATATTGTTTGTCTTTCTGTAAGCTGGCTTATTTCACTTAGCATAATGTCCCCAAGGTTCATCCATGTTGTAGTATATGTCAGAATTTCCTCTCTTTTCAAGACTGAATAATATTCTATTGTATGTGCGTACCATATTTTGTTTATCTGTTCATCTGTTGGCAAAGATTCAGGTTGCTCCCATTTCTTGGCTTATTCATTCATCCATCGATGGATCTTGAGTTGCTTCCACATTTTAACTATTGTGAATAATGCTGAAATAAACATAGGTGTACAAAAGTCTCTTCAAGAACTTGCTTTGAATTCTTTTGGATAAATACCCAGAAGTAAAACTGCTGAATCATATGTTAATTCTATTTTTACATTTCTGAGGAAACTCCAGTCTGTGTTCCACAGCAGCTGTACCATTTTATACTCCCAGCAACTACACAATGGTTCGAATTTCTCCACATCCTTGCCAACACTCGTTATTTTCTCTTTATTTTTATTTAATAGTAGTCATCCTAACAGGTATGAGGTGGTACCTCATTGTAATTTTGATTTACGTTTCCCTAAAGATCAGTGATATTGAGCACCTTTTCATGTGCTTATTGGCCATTTGTATATCTTTGGAGAAATGTCTATTCAGTTCCTTTGTCCATTTTTGAATTGAGTTGTTAGTTTTATGCTGGATTGAGTTTTAGGAGTTCTGTCTATAATTTGGATATTAATCCCTTATGACATATGTGATTTTAAAATATTTCCTCCCATTCTGTGGGTTGTCTTTTTACTCTGTTGATAGTGTTTTTTGATGCAAAAACTTTTAAAGTTTTCATAAAGTCCAATTTGTCTATTTTTTCTTTTGTTGCTTGTGCCTTTGGTGTTGTTTCCTAATCCAGTCATCACTGAATCCAACGCCATGAAGATGTTGCCCCATGTTTCTTTTAAGAGTTTTACAGTTTTAGCTCTTACATATAGATCACTGACACATTTTGAGTTAATTTTTATATATGATGCTAATAACAGTCCAGTTTCATTCTTTTGCATATGGATATCTAGTTTCCCCACCACCAATTGTTGAAAAGACTTTTTGCCATCGAATGGTCTTGGTACACTTGTCAACAATCAGGTGAGTGTTTATTTCTGGGCTCTCTGTTCTATTCCATTGGTTTATATGTCTGTCTCTGTGCCAGTACTACACTGTTTTGATTACTGTAGCTTCGTAGTTAGTTTTGAGATCAAGAAGTGTGAAATCTCCAACTTTAAATTCCCAGGAGTTAATTTCAGCCAGATGGGAGGGGCTTGCAACAATTTCCTGCCTCTTTGTCTACACCTCTGAAATTAGAAGTAGCAATCAGCAGAGCACAGATCCCTAATATTTGGAGAACAGGTCCTTTTTGTCCATCCTGGTGCCTACAAGCTGCATGTGAGCTGCTCTTAGAATATCTGCACAGATGCCTGCCAGGAGACTGGGGAATGAGATGGGTAACTTCTACTGTGCTAAGAGATGAAATTGACTGAAAGTAACCACAATGTACTGTCCAAGCCTTCCCTTGGAAGTTGCAAGCCTTCAAGAGATTCCAGAGTTCAAAAATAATTACATCTGTCAGGTTCTGTCAATGTTCCTAGTGTTTCCAATGCTGCTGTCGTCCCAGAATCCTCTCAGTTATGTATGTGAGACTGAAATTGAAAGCGCTTGTAGGAAATATGGTAACACACTGGTTTGCCTTTGATGAAATGAAGTGACAGTGGTGAGGTAGAGTGGGCTCAGATTATGATATTCTAATCTCTTCCTTCAGGTGTGGCTTCAGGTAAATCTATGAAGAAAAATTTTATCACCAAATGGGGAGAACAACAGTACCCACTTCACAGAGACCTTGTGAGGAATAAGTAAGATAATGTAAGTAAATGCATTGGCTCTCAAAAATGGAGGTGAGCTGAGGCCCTTTCATTCTTTATTTTCCTTCTTATGAGGTGTCATTTGGGGAAGAAAATATTCAAGCAGTCCCACTGACTATTTACAGACAGCCTGCATTCCCAGATGAATGCAGACAATCCAAGTCGATTGAACAGCCTTCAGGGACTCCCAGAACTCCACCCTAGTCAAAAGATGCTATTAGAATTGTGAACACTGAATGTTCTCCCTTGTGTGCCTTATGTTCCAGTTTCACACACACAAAAAACACAAAACCCCACACTAGCTTGAACCGCACTTCTGTAGCCACCTCAATCAAAAATAAATTCAGGGTCATAAGGACCAAGGCAGTTGAAGATAATATTATATTTCATGAAATGAAGTCACTTTTAAGAGTGATTTTCTAAGTTCTAAAAACAGTGAGTTTCTTTTTGGTATGTCCTCATGGGTTTGCTACAAACTTTGTGAAATGTCAAGACATGACATTGCAGTTGAATAGATTTCCAAATCAGTAAGCACCAAACATACTATGAGTTTGATCTCTTCCATTTCTAAAGCATTTTTTGTGAAATAAACACAAAAAACACAAGTGAGCTGTATTACAAAATGGAAAACATATTTAAATACTGATCTTGAAGCTCATATGATAATCTAACACTGGATATGTAAATTCAGAGAATTTGTTAAAGTCAAAGTCAATTTTGTAACGTTCATGTAAAAAATGTATCTCAAATTTTGTCATTATGATCATTACTTGTGTTTGCCTCTCAAAATAATTCTCACATGATATTTCCCTTAAGAGATTCACAATGCTTATACCTCCACTCATATAGGAGGCACTAATCATAATTGTGGGAAGAAAAGCTGAAAAAGATTTTGATAAACTCAAAAGCTTTGCCTTGACTGGGAAGAGCACAGTCCTAGGAGAATATATTTTCCAGAAATGTTAAAGTCCTGCTTTAAATGTTCACATTATGGTTATTTTTGACAAATTTCTGGTGAATTCTTCTTGGTGATCAAAACTATGAGACTTTATCTTTTTATTTAGTCACACACACACACACACACACACACACAGAGTTGGGAGTTTTCGTAAGAGAAAGAAACTGACACAATTTTCAAAAATATTTTTAAAATATTTTAAGTGTAGTCCTTGGTTTGTATGGTTTAGGTGGCAGGAACAGGAAACAATACTTGGAAATTTCTTGTCTTGTTTGCAGAGATCTTGCCATTATGCGTGGTTGAGTGTGGGAATGGGCCACTCAAGAAGTTTAAGAGTGTTTTCATTGGAGTTTTTCCACAGGGTTAGAACCCACCTTTCAGAAATATAATATGAGAGATTCATGTTTGGCATAAATACTAATAATACCAGTTAATGTTTATGGACTGCTCATTCTGTGCTAAACCCTCCACGCATATTATGTTATTTAATCGTCACAGCAACATTCCTTTCTCTTCCTCCCCCTAGCAAAAATTATTGATCATCAACTGTGTACCAGGATTATGCTCAAGACAGAAGATGCAGTGGTGAATTAGACATATGGGGTTTCCAATCTCATGGAGCTTTTATTTTAGTGGAGAAGACTGTAATAAAGTAAACAAGTAAACAAACAATATATTATAATAAATTCAAAATATGAAATATACAGATTGTATGAAGAGGGAATTATTATTATTATTTTGGCCGTACCATACGGCATGCAGGATCTTAGTTCCCCGACCAGGGATTGAACCCGTGCCCCCTGCAGTGGAAGCACAGAGTTCTAAACACTGGACTGCCAGGGAATTCCCATGAAGAGGGAATTATTGATGTGTATGTGAGATAAGTTACTCAGGAAATACCTACCTCTACAATCCTAATTAGATAAATACACCTAGCCTCAGAGAGGTATATGTTTGACGACTGATATGTGCTGGAATTGGAATTGAAATCCAGGTCTACCCAACCTCAAATTTTGCATTTCCACTGCACTTCAATGGGTGGTTGGGGTAAATGCTCAGTAAGGCCCCTTCAGACCCCAAGATGCTTAGATGCATGTGACACAGCCTATTTTCGTGGATGCCAGTGATGTAATGGTAAAACTGCCTCCATAGCAAATCGTTTAGTTGTTTTTAGTGTCACTAGAAATATTTTTCTAATTAAATACTGGCATAAAATTAAAATAAGAGGTACGGTAAAGCACAGGCTATGCAGAATGGTGGGGTTATTCATCTAAAAATATTCACCTATGTTTTTGTAATATATAATGTGGTATAATTCATAATTTCTCTCTGAACACCCCTGAGAAGCTACATTTTCTTTATATTCAAAATGCTGCTACTAAAACTGATGTTATCCCATGAATGTGGATATCACTAAAGAGGAGTTATTTGCTGAAATACTGCTGCAAAAGCATACAGAGTATAATTTTGTCTAAAGAATAAACTTGTTTAGGGTACTTGCAATGGGTAATTTTTGGCAAGCTCCCCCTAGATTATGCTATAGCGTTCTGTTAAATAATTATCAGGACTTTAGTTGCAGAATACCAAAAGGAGACAGCTGTGGATAAGAAACACACTGAGTTTGCACTCAAATGGGTCTGCATTCAAGTCTCAGCTCTGATCCTCAATTTCCTTTTTTATTTGTAACATGGTCATAACATTGTTGCGATCACAATGCTGAGTGTTGAAGACCAAAATGCAGTTATGTGATGCCCAGGGGAAAATTTGCCTTGTTATAACACCAATCCTTAAGGAATAATGATTTCTACTTAGTGTTTTGGAATAATTTCTTTAATAATTTCTAAATGTTGAATTTTCTGAATATAGTTAATTTAAGCATGTATGTTTCAAATTACATAATGTTGTATTTTCTTTACTTCAATATTAAAGGTTGGCCATTTCTGGCAAATGGAATTGTCTCTGTCCTAATCTTTTTCAGAAACTCTTTTTCTTTTGTTGCCCTGATCATCTTCAGTCCCCAATGCTGTTCCTATATTATATCTGTTTAATCTAAATGGACTGATCTTTGCTCCAGGGCTTAACTTACTTTTAGAGAGCCTTCCTTTCTCTATCTGTGTTTTCTGAAACTATACCTTACATGTTTATGGATTTCTGTTGCTCTGGCTCCCACTGTTTCTAATTTGGGAGGCTGTGACTTTAAGAATATTTGTTTTCTTTTAATAGATATTGTGCAAAATGCTTATCTGTAAGCCAGGGGTGACATCCTTCTCTAGCAGGGGAAGAGTCATCTGGGTTGTTTTGGATGTTGGCTCTAAGTGAATAGCTTTTTAGGTTGGTCACCACCTGAGAAAGCTTTCCCTGCTGTGTAGAAGTCATTGACTTTAGGACACTTACTGTGCTACACACACTCTTGAAGATTTTTCTAGTATGCTGCAGTCTGAGACAGAAAAGACAACCCTCAGAATGGGAGAAATTATTTGTACACGAAGCAATTGACAAAGGATTAATCTCCAAAATATACAAGCAGCCCATGCAGCTCAATATCCAAAAAACAAACTACCCAATCCAAAAATGGGCAGAAGACCTAAACAGACATTTCTCCAAAGAAGATATACAGATTGCCAACAAACACATGAAAGGACACCCAACATCACTAAACATTAGAGAAATGCAAATCAAAAACTACAATGAGGTATCACCTCACACCATTCAGAATGTCCATCATCAAAAAATCTAGAAACAATAAATGTTGGAAAGGGTATGGAGAAATGGGAACCCTCTTGCACTGTTTGTGGGATGTAAATTGATACAGCCACTATGGAGAACAGTATGGAGGTTCCTTAAAAACCTAAAACTAAAAATAAAAATAGAACTACCATACAACCCAGCAATCCCACTGCTGGGCATATACCCTGAGAAAACCATAATTCAAAAAGAGTCATGTACCACAATGTTCATTGCAGCACTATTTACAATAGCCAGCACATGGAAGCAACCTAAGTGTCCATCGACAGATGAATGGATAAAGAAGATGTGGCACATATATACAATGGAATATTACTCAGCCATAAAAGAAATGAAATTGAGTTATTTGTAGTGAGGTGGATGGACTTAGAGTCTGTCATACAGAGTGAAGTAAGTCAGAAAGAGGAGAACAAATACCGTATGCTAACACATGTATACGGAATCCCCCTCCCCCCCCCCATAAAAAAGGTTCTGAAGAGCCTCAGGGCAGGACAAGAATAAAGACGCAGACGTAGAGTATGGACTTGAGGACACGGGGAGTGGGAAGGTTAAGCCGGGATGAAGTGAGAGAGTGGCATGGACATATATACACTACCAGATGTAAAATAGATAGCTAGTGGGAAGCAGCTGCATAGCACAGGGAGATCAGCTCAGTGCTTTGCGACCACCTAGAGGGGTGGGATAGGGAGGGTGGGAGGGAGATGCAAGAGGGAGGGGATATGGGGATATATGTATATGTATAGCTGATTCACTTTGTTATACAGCAGAAACTAACACAGCACTGTAAAGCAATTTTACTCCAATAAAGATGTTAAAAAATATATAAATGCTATAAAGAAAAAAAACCCAGCAAACCAAATGTTCCCTTTCTTGCATTGCTTAACAGCAATATTATTAGTTAATTTATGTCTTATCATGATCTGAGTTATCTGTAGTTATAGAGCACATTAGTTGCTGTAATCTCTCCTCAACACAACTGGTTTATGTTCATTTCTCAAGAATTACAATCTCCTGCTTTCTACTTCAGCTTCCCTCAAGACAGAATGCAATGTGAGCTCTATAACCATTGAAGTCAATTGCTATAAATTTATTTAGGTGACAGATTCTGGGACATTATGACAGGAGTACATAGATGACACCTTTAGATAATCCTGAAAGAACAAATTGCAGACCTATCAAATAACTTTTTTAAACCAAGCCAAAGCCAAAGAAAGATTACACAGAACAAAAACTTTTGCAAAACATGAACAAAAGAAAAGGATTTATGGAAGTCATTTTTAGAATGTTCCCTTATGGATCCTGACACAGCAAAAAAAGGCATTGGAGTACATAACACCTTTTTTTCATGCTTTGTTGGCAGGCACCTCTCACTTGGGGGAACTTTATTTTATTAAATGACTGTAAGGAAAGAAAAGTATCTGCATTATCACATTTTTCAGGAAGGGTAATGCGGTACAACAGCTGTTAGCCTTTGTACATTATTTGTAATTCTGTCCCTTCCAAGGTATGTTAAGAAGCTTGATTTTGATTTACAGGATTTTATTACAAGTTTAAAATAGATTACTGGCAGTGTGCACAAACGAAGTCTAGTTTTGATACAATAACCATTTTATTCAGGAGAATACATGTAACTCAGGAATGTTACAATTATAGTCCTTTTAAAATAACTTAAAAGTGTATACTGTTGAAAATGATTTGTATGTAAAGCTTACTTAGTGACTTTTTTTTATAAATAGTTCATGGCTTTAAGTATGTACTTCTTTTTTCATGAAATCTACAAGTAGATTGTAATTATCTCTCTAAATGTCTCTTCTCCTCCCACCTGCCCACTCAATTAGAATGAGTTCCTGGTGTGCAACGATTATGGCTTGTTAATTTTATTTATCTTTGGAACTCCAACATCTCACTTAGTGTCTGACATGTAGTATCTCATAACTATTTTCTGAATAACTAACAATAAATGGAGACAAATTTATTCTCTCAGCGGTTTCGCTTGTTACCAGTGGTGGGTATTTTATCTGCAGTTACTCATGATTTTACTTTAAATCCTGACTACTATATTTTCTGGTAGAGAACATAAAAAACTAGAACTGGGCTTAGGCAAGCCAGAAGTTGGTGTTATCCATATGCTTTATATTTTTGATGGCTCTATTTTATACTCCCTTTCTGTAATTCAGCATTTCTTAAAGTGTATCCCAAATAAATTTAGACCAATGATGTGTTCCGTGATAAATAAACTTTATAGTAAAATAAATTTGGCAATGCTGTTTATATTCTAGATTGCCTTCTTGGAAATTCATATAGAAATCACTAAAGAAAATCCTTGAGAACTTTTTTACTTGTCTTACTGAAAATTATTTATGTCAAAACCACTGTTTGCCAAACTTATTTTTATATGGAGTTCTTTTTTCTGTAAAATTTATTACTATCCCATGCTAATTATGAAGAAAATACATTGGGGTATGATGCCCAGTGCATTTCAAAGTTACATATTTGTACACTTGACTTTGCTCTATGTTTTTGCATGCTCCAGTTACCCCTACAACCTATTACATAAATACCTAAGTCTTTTGTTCAAGAAAAATAAATAAATAACTGCTCTACCTTCCAGTATCCTACTGTGTAAGATCTGACATCTCCATCTTGATCTCATTGGTTTACTGCCATTGTATAGTCTCCTTCCTATTTCATCTCCAGTAGAAAAGTCATGAGCCAAGAGTTTATCTACAGAATCTGGCCTGAGTTTCAACCTGGTCTAAATATCTTCTAGAGAAAAAAAGTTCTTTATCTTCATATTTTCATCCCACACTGTTTGACAAAATTACTCAAAAAATATTATCCAGTAAATAAAGCTTTTGATATTTATTGATATTTAATATTATCCAGTAAATCAATACCAATTTATTGGTATTGCTTCCATTGTCCTTATCCATTTCCCTTATCCATTTCATGAGTTCTCTTATATTTTCAGAAGTTGTTTGCTTGGATAAAATGAATGACAGTTTTGGCACTATTACAAGTCATTTCACTATAAATTTCATAGCCATTTCTTTTGGTAGAGATGAGGAGCTGAGGACCACTTAGAGTAACTTGCTATAAGTAAGAAATTCATTGACACATGAAACATTTTATTTTGCTTTTGAGCGTACAGTCATAAAAGAGCTATTGAGATAATAATATTTCTTAGAAACATAAAGCTGTATTTTTAGTGTGTTGGCTTTCAAACTGGGAGGTTCCATCACTTCTTTCTTCCCCTGCATTCCATGCTAGCTGCTAGTGTCATCTGTTCCATAATATTATATAATGAGATTAGAAAATTTTTAGGGACAAAGTTGTCAACTATTATGTAAAACAGAGAAATCTATTACTTAAGCTAGAAATCATGACTTAGTTAAAAAGACGCAGGGGTGAGCAGGCATGCTCTCATTCCTTCTCAACTATTGATATGGTGTGCAAAAATGAAAAATCATTAATTTTTGTTGCAGAGGTATCTATCTCAGTAGTTGAGTCTCCTATTTAATTTTTATCTTGATGTGAAAATTAATAAACAGAAACCTCAATTAAAATGGAATTGGCAGGCCAGAATGGGGAGTTCTCACAACCTACACCTCAGCATCAATTGCAGACCCAACAGGAAGAGATGTACCTTTGCATCTCCATCAGGAAAATGGTTACTACTTTACTACCCAGCAGGAGGAAGAAAGAATTTCTCCTTGACTGGCAACTGCCCAGCCAATGAGAGACTGTCATAACTCAGCCAATGAAAAGACACTGCACTTCGAACTCCCAGTTTCATCCAATGGACTCTGTTTATAACAGCCCCTCCCAACTTCTCCCTCTCCTCTATAAAGAAACTCTTCTCTCCTTTGTTCTCCAGTCTAGCCTGTGGTTCATGATAGATTGCATGTCCCACATTGCAATTCTTTGCTGTTCCTGAATAAACCCATTTTGCTGGTAAAATAACTGGCTGTTTGTTGTTTTAGGTCAATCTTGCTTTTGTACTCATTTTCGAACCTGATGCTGTTATTTTCATTAGTTCAAATACAGAGATAATCTTAAAATTCTATATAACTGTAGTCATGTTGTATCTCAACACAATGACTGCAATTGAATATTACATGCAGTTAGCATCCAGGACCACTTTTGTCTCAGTGGCTCAGTTTTAACATTCACTCAGAGAAAGTGTTGGAAATACCATTTTTTATTTTAATTTTTCTTATTGTATGTCACGAGAGTTAAGTAAGAATACCAAATGAAATTTCATGGTATTGGTAAATATGTAATTTGCATTCATGATGAAATCTAAGGAATGTAATCTACCTAACTAGTTATGTCAGTTATATACCAAATTTTTATTCCTTTTCCCTACTGCATTATCATAAATGTTTAAATTTGTCACAAGTAAGTAAAATGAGATTAATCTGAGTCTTTGAGGATCTGTTTAAAGAAAAAAATTAATAATCTGACCAATTCCTTTAAACTATTTTGTTTCTATTCTATTGTCTGGCCTTCATTGTCTTGCAATTGAAGGAAGTTTCCACCTGTCCCTTTTTAAGCAACTTATATGGAAACATACTTTTCTTCTCCTTTTCTCCATTCTGAAAATAATTTTAAGGCTTTAAGAAATTATAACTATTAAATATGTTCTGTAATCTTCAGTGGTTTGTACCTTTTTCTTCATTTTGGTTTTGAAATTAGCCAGACAATTCCAGAAATGCCAATCTTATTTAGTATTCATTCTTTACTGATCACATAAATAACAAAGATCTTTGGAAAGTTTAGCTTACTAACTACACAGGTGAAGTAATGTATATGTTCCTGGGTCTTGATTTGGATATATATGTGCCACTGCTAAATAAGAGAGAAAGATTTGGGATTACTTAAATTTTCCAGAGGCCTTCATTTAGACATTTCATAAGGCATAATGGACTGTGGACTATTACAACTTGAAAGGGTACCCAGATCAGAGGAGCTTGTCTAGAGTTTGGTCAAGGAGTCTTTTTTAATTGCTACCTCACTTAATAGTGAAAACTACACTGTAAGGTAGATATTATTACAAATTAGGAAAGTGAAACAGAGAGAAATGAACTGGCTGAAGGTTAAGCTGGTTACAAGTGTTCAGCCAGTAGTGATTCCTCAGAGAATTTAGAGGCTGTTCTGGGAGTTCAAATCTTAATTGGGTCCAAAGATAATAGGTGAGACTGCCATCTTGGAACCTGTGGTCCCATCTCCCTATAAGCTCCTTGCAGCCATTTCTTTCCGGGATCTTGGCCTCACTCTAGGACCCTGACAAGGATAAGTCTGATTCTCATCTTTATGAGTTCCACAAATTTATTTTCCAACTTGACCTCCAACAGGGAAATCTCATTTTAGTCTGGCAGAAAAACTTGTTCATCTCTGTTTTCCAAACACTCTGTCTCTTTCCTCAATTCTTACGTACTATATTTAATATTTTGGAAAACGAAAATCAAGAAGTTCTTCAAGCTGCTTTGCATTCAACTCCAGACCTTCTTTACTCTGATGCAATGAAGTCAAACCTGCTACTTTTCTGAAGGGGTGTGTGTGTGTGTGTGAATAGAAAATACAGAAGGGAAAAGAAATAAATGTCTCACAATATTACTTGGCTATAAACAAATTTGTCTTTATTATTTGGACAGTATGAACTCTACACTTTATTGGGTTTATCTTTTTCAAGTTGGTTGCTAGAGAGCTTACAATAATATTCATAATTTACCTGTAAATAAAGATATTGATAAAACAATGATAATTATTATAATAATAATAATACTTTTTAACATTTATTAAGGACTTATTATATTCAAGATATATTCAAAGTGTTCTATGTATTACCTCAGTTATCTTTACAACAGCACTATGAGGTAGGTACTACCATTTTCTCCATCTAAGGAAATAGCATGTGCAGAACTTAACCTGTATATATTGACAGCATCGATAACCCTCTTGTCACTCAAATGTCAGACCTTGGCACTTCACATTCAGTTGGTTAGAAAAGAGTTAGAGAGAGAGCACAAATAAATTAAATGGCGAAAAAGAGAGAATTAACTACAATATGGATAGAGACTAAAATGTAATAATATTATGGACAATTATATATATACCTTCATTGGAAAATCAGGATGAAATTAATTAATTTGGGGCTATATATAAATTTCCAAATTTGGAAGAATATGCAAATGCAGACTCTAAAAATATCTTTTAAAAACCTAAATGTAAAAAATAATAGTATAAAACTAACAAGAAAATGAAGGAGCACATTTTTGTGACTTCAAGGTAGAAAAGAACACAAAAGTACAATTCCTATGATCAAACATTGATGTTCTATACCAAAATCAAACATTTCTAAATACCATAAATTTAAAAAATGCATGATGCCTAGAAATAATGCACTGTTTTCCTTTACTCTTACACTGAACACTTCTTTTTTTTTTGAATTTTTGAGTTTTATTTTATTTATTTTTTATACAGCAGGTTCTTATTAGTTATCTATTTTATACGAATTAGTGTATATATGTCAATCCCAATCTCCCAATTCATCCCACCTCCCCCCACTTCCCCCCCTTGGTGTCCATACATTTGTTCTCTACATCTGTGTCTCTATTTCTGCCTTGCAAACCAGTTCATCTGTACCATTTTTCTAGATTCCACACATATGCGTCAATATATGATATTTGTTTTTCTCTTTCTGACTTACTTCGCTCTGTATGATAGTCTCTAGGTCCATCCATGTCTCTACAAATGACCCAGTTTCATTCCTTCTTATGGCTGAGTAATATTCCATTGTACATATGTACCACATCTTCTTTACCCATTCGTCTGTCAATGGGTATTTAAGTTGCTTCCATGACCTGGCTATTGTAAATAATGCTGCAGTGAACACTGGGGGGCATGTGTCTTTTTGAATTACGGTTTTCTCTGGGTATATGCCCAGTAGTGGGATTGCTGGGTCGTATGGTAATTCTATTCTTAGTTTTTTAAGGAACCTCCATACTGTTCTCCATAGTGGCTGTATCAATTTACATTCCCACCAACAGTGCAAGAGGGTTCCCTTTTCTCCACACCCTCTCCAGCATTTGTTGTTTGTAGATTTTGTGATCATGCCCATTCTAACTGATGTGAGATGATACCTCATTGTAGTTTTGATTTGCATTTCTCTAATAATCAGTGATGTTGAGCAGCTTTTCATGTGCCTCTTGGTCATCTGTATGTCTTCTTTGGAGAGATGTCTATTTAGGTCTTCTGCCCATTTTTTGATTGGGTTGTTTTTTTTTAATATTGAGCTACATGAGCTGTTTATATATTTTGGAGACTAATCCTTTGTCCATTGATTCGTTTGCAAATATTTTCTCCCATTCTGAGGGTTGTCTTTTCATTCTGTTTATAGTTTCTTTTGCTGTGCAAAAGTTTTTAAGTTTCATTAGGCCCCATATGTTTATTTTTATTTCCATTACTCTAGGAGGGGGGTCAAAGAAGATCTTGCAGTGATTTATGTCAAAGTGTGTTCTTCCTATGTTTTCCTCTGAGAGTTTTATAGTGTCTGGTCTTTCATTTAGGTTTTTAATCCATTTTGAGTTTTTGACACACTGACTACTTCTGACACCAGATGTGTAAATTTTTCCCCACACCAACCAATTTCCCAACACTAGCTGGTCAATTCAATTCAGTTCTAACACTGTATATCTGTAGCCAGTGTCATATCCCATGAATTAAGGGCTCAGTCCCACAAGACTGCCCCCACTTCAAACGTCAAGATTGTCAGATGTGCTACTGCATGTCCAAGATTGTGCTACTGACAGACTGGTTATAAATTCCACAACCCCCTCCTTGAGTTCAGTAATTTGTTAGTATGGTTCACAGAACTCAGGGAAACACTGACTTATGTTTACCAGTTTACTATAAAGGATATTATAAACCACCCTCCTAGCAAGTAGACATATTACCAACCTGGAAGCTCTCTTAGACCTACATATACTTTTGGGGTTTGTATGTTGGTATGATTGATTAGTAACTCAATTTCCAGGCCCTCTTCTCAGTCTGGAGAATGGGGGATGTGGCTGAAAGTACCAAGCTTCTAATCATGGCTTGATCTTTTTGGTGGCCAGCCCCTATCCAGGAGCCCACCAAGAATCACCACGTTGGAACAAAAGTCATTCTAATCACTTAAAAAATTGCAAGGGATTTAGGAGTTCTGTGCCATAAACCAAGGTCAAAGACCAGATACTTGAGCAAAAGATTCTCCTAGAAGCCCTATTTACAAGTGTTTTAGAGCTCTGTGTCAGAAACCAGGAACAGAGACCAGTACATATATTTTTTATTATTTCACAGGTGATTAAGTAGAGGGAACATATCTGCAACATCTGAAATTGACAGAAGATTAAATCCTACAAAACATACAGAAATAAGACATAACACTCCGTAGAAAACTGGCTAACAGAAGTGAAAAGGCAACTTCCAGAGGGAACACCCAAAGGCTAAAAGTTATAAGAAGAGATGTAATAAAAGTAGTAAAAACTGCCTCTTACCAAATAGAAGGGCTATAATCAGAAAGGTATGTTATTACCTAACTTCATTTAAGTGTTGATGAGACTGTGAGAAGTTGGAACTTATATTGAGACTATTGGAATACAAATGTTTAAGAACATCTGAAAATAATCTGATACTGTTTATCAAAATTAAGCCATATGTTCAAAAATCCCACTCACGAGTAGTATAGAGTTGAAGGCAACTTCAATAACTACAAGAGTGGTGAAGATGGTTATGCACCTACTAGATTCTCCTTCAATGAAGGACTTATTGCACTATGTGTTAGAAGTGCTGTCAATAGACAACCTTTAGTCTCAGCACCTTCAAGGTATACCAAGGTATGCAATAAAAGCTGCAAAAAAGCCCAAGCCCCTCTATGGACAACCCACATCCTATGACTCACTGATGCAGATATATAAAGCTCTGGACATCTCTGTCCAATTGACAAAAAACTGAAGAACCTTTCTAGCTGCGGAGCTCCTTATAGCGTTGCCCCAAATTGTTGTTAAGTCTGCATTACAGCTTGATTTTCCCTCTGTTCCCTCCTACTTCCTTTCACTTATTCCTTAATAAACCACCTGCATGCTAAACTCCATCTTAAAACATCTTTCCAGAAAAACGCAACCTGTCTGTGAAAGCAGGTACTGAAGATGAAGTTTTGTACCTGGACCACTTGCTACTCAGCGGACGTTGAGGATTTCATCATTGGTCGTAGGTGGAGCAGTTAACCCTGGCACAAGGTAAAGAATTAGGATGGTATACGGGTGGAAGGGGATGCATTAGCCTGCATGGTACATTAGATATTTGAGAAATCATGAGGAACTAGTCACTAAAAGGAAAACAAAATAAATGGTCATTGCTAAGTTGTATTAATTTTTCAGAAAAACAGATAACAAAAAAGATGGCCCCACTTGCAGAATTTTTACTTCCAGTCCTTGCAACTGTGGGCTCTGCTGGTTTAAAGACTTTAATTCTCAAATGGGGTATCCTTCTGTCAAGGACAGAGACATTGAATTGTAAGCTGTAACTTGTCTGAGGATTTCAGGCCGCTTGTTCCAAGGGACCAGAAGGCAAAAAGAGGAGTCACTATCCAGGCTGGGGTAATAGACCTTTATTAGAAAGTGACAGGGATGCTGTTACATAATGAAGAAAGGAGGGAGGCATATGTTTGTCAGCCAGATAATCCAATTAAGTGGCTCTTTTGATGGTAAATGGACAAGTTCATCAACCCTGGCCTGAAAAAAGCATAGTGATCAGGGGCTCAGAACTCTCAGAGATGAAAGTCTGAGTCAAGCCACCAAGATGGCAGAGGTGCTTGCTAAGAATGGGAAATGGATAGTGGATGAAGGAGATGATGAGACCAGTTGCAACTGTAGGAACAATGATTTTATTTTCCTATGGTTCCCCTAAAGAGGAGAGGTCACCAGAATCCTGGATCAATTGCTTCCAGAAATGTGTTTGAAGAAGTAAATCCAAACAGCGAAAGGAATGACCCATGTTGGACACTGTGATACACCACCCGGTCTCTCTCAATGAAGGACTTGTTGATAGAGATGCTGGGAGTGTTTTCTGGAGAAAGTCTTCAGCTGTCAGCCCTTCAGGGATTGCCCATGGTCACTTCCTTTCTGGGGTGGCCAACATCCAACAAATTATACATGTAGGAATATAAAAGTTTGGTCATCTTGGCTCAGGGAAAGATGTTTTACTTTAATATAAGACATACTTGAACATGCTTAAATATTGGTGGAAAGAAGCCTGTAAGCAGGGGAAATTTCTTCAAAAAGCAGAAGGCAGGAGGGCAATGAGATTCAGATCACAGGTGATATTGTAACAAAGGGTCGTGTCTTATTAGTACTACATAAGAGGCAAGATTCAGTATAATATTTTCTTAAAAAGCAACACCATTACCTTCACTGAATTTTTAAACTCACACAATACATTGTAATGAATACATCTGAATCATTTAATGTGGCCTTCATTTGAATTTTCTACACATCATAGTGATTTGGTATTGTCATCAAATCAGCAGTATGATAGTATTAACCTCAAATTCAGGTATCTGTAGTATTAATACAAGACTGTAACCATGCTTATCTTTTTATTTGAATAATTTTTTTCCTATGAATTTTGACTGAATTAGGCCATAGTTGCTGGCAAATCCTTGCGTTGGCTCTGGGCTTCATCCCAAATACTGTCTTTACATAGAAATAAAACAAAACTTCTTATATCTGGATCATTGGGGAATGAGGCTGATTTGGATATAGGGGAATCCTGAAAGCCTGGCTCTCTTTTCAGCCATGTGGCCACTTGTTCTCCTCCCTTCTGCTTAGCCCCGTCTCTGCTTTGGGAACTGGTCCCACCACAGTTTCATGCCAATTCATCCTTGGATCCAGCTGGCCCTAACTCTACTGCTAGCTCTGGCTGTTGCATGTTTTCATGCCAGACTAAGTCTTCTATGTCCAATATGGTTGGCCCCATCTTCATTTCTGGTCTCAGGCCAGACTCAAATTATGCAGATAAACTGGAAATTTGGGTGTGGATAAACAGGTTTGGGGCAGACATATGGGGCTGTACTGTAATCCATCAAATTTAGCAATGCATTATTCATAAGATGGGAATTATTGTATCTTCAAAGGGAAATCCTTTTCCTTCATCCTTCTCTCTTCCCTATGTTTCCATTTCCCACTGGCTGAAGAAAAATGTGGGTGGATATGGTCCTGGACATTCTTTTGAGTTAGACTGGTGCCATATAACATCCTTACCACTTTAACATATTTTGTTGAAATTTAGATCTATCACAAGGTGTCAGTCAGTAGCTATTTCTAGAAAGCCGCTACAGTACACTTTGGTTTCCCTGAATCCTAAGGAACTCTAAAGCCAAGTGAGACTGTCTGTAAGCAGTGCAGAAGGAATCTCTTTACCATCTGTACTTTGGGGATTTTTAGTCTCAAACATCCAGCAGACAATTAGGCAACTTGTTTGAAATAAAAAGCAAAGTTGTAACTGCAAAAACTCCCAATACCCCTCTTCTTATCCTGCCAGTGTTGAAGCTGTTTAATAAAAATAAATCAAATTTGGAGATAGTATTTTAACAGAATATAATGATCATGTTAATAGTTATTTTAGTCTGCTTTTATACTTATAGATATATTGCTCATCTTTATTATATAAATCTAACTTAAGAAACAATGCAAATGCAAAGAAATCAAGTGATTCTATTTAAAGATGCTCTAATGATTTATAAAAGCAGTTGTTTGAAAACCTAGAGAAACTAAACGGGTTAAATGTAACTGCAGGTACCAATTTGTGAAATAAGAGTATTTTTTGCCTTCCTTAAAGCCAGGTTTAAAGAAAAAAAAAAATCAGGCCAGAATATTCACCATCTGTTTCTAAACTGCACAGATGGTTGCAAATTTAAGTCTGTTGTAAAGTGTATTGCTTACTGTTCTGTCCACAGCTCTAAGTGTCAAATAAATCAATTGACAGTTAATAGTAGCAATAACTTTTCAACTTCCTAATAGTGGTATTAGAACCCACTGACCCATGCAGAATCTTAGTCTTTTCCTGAGCTAAATCCCTGATGGTTGCTTCTCAGCTAGTTTTTTTCCCCTAGACTCAAAATATTCTGCCAGGCAAATTTCCATGTGTCCCATGACCCAAATTTAATGTGTTCAATATTAAAATGGCAATGTAGCATACATAATTGAATGGCATGACATGAAATTTAAATACATATGGGTATCTACAATTCACTATGAGAAGCAATACTTTATCATTGATATGAAATTGAAAATATAAATTGATCTATGCCAATTTGGTTACCCCCAGCTATTTTTGTTAGTGTGTTGGTTTTGTTTTGTTTGGTAATGGTAGTTGCAGGAAGAATTAGCTATCCCACAACTAGTTTGTAAGGGGATGAGTCAGGGACCAAATTTTGCCATATATAATAAATAGCACATATATATTGCAAAGCAGAAAAAAAATTCTGTCATACGACTTGTTCTCTAAACTTGATGTGGCCTTGGCTTTTTATCTCTTTCTCTCTTTTCTGGTCCTTGGCAACCTTGGCAAACACTTTGTCTAAAATTTTCACCTGAAGAAAACTTAACAGCATTCGAGTTTAAGGATTCAAGCTGCACATCTGCTTGAGTCAGAAGACCGTGAATCCTTTAAGGTAGGCAGAGGACATAAAATCCTTTATGGTTTAGGCATGGATCACCTTCCCTAAATTTAGAGGCTATTGGACTTGCTAGCTTCTTATGTCCCATTTATGCAAGTGTGAGGAGTGTCTGTCGGATATTTTATTCAACTCATGTTTCTTGACTATATCACCAATGAGAACTCATTTTTGCTGTATATTATCCAAATAGACAGTCTATTAATTTTATCCACAAAAACTTATTTTTAACATTCATTGTTTGGATAGCAGAGCCTCTGGCAATAATGTCCAGTTGAAAGCTGCTTTCCTCTTCCTACTGCTACCATCATTACCCCTGGAGTGTAAATTTGTGATTAGAGCAACTCACTGCACCAGGGGTATAATATAAACCATCTAACTATACATTTATATACTCTATCTCTGGTGACCATTTATTGCTAGAGTAGCTTGTCTCTGGCTACGTTTGGAGGGCGGTAAAGCACCTCATTTACAAAGTAAACCCTATTGGCATCTTAATTTTCTTGAAATTCTTTCTCCTCATCCTCCTTCCTGTGAAAGATGCTGAAGAACTGAAAATTTTCAGCTGACTCTAGCAAGATCTTAGCCTCCAAACTGTTCCTACCCTCTTCCTAATTGTAAATCAACCAATTAATGGCTAACTGCAGTCTCAGGCTTAAAGTCTTGCAACCCATCCCGTCATTAACACATCCTCTGGTTCCCTATGTCTTCTGAGAATTTTAACAGTGAACAATTCTGGAAACAAAACTGGACTTTGATGTTCCTCAGTTTGTTCCGTAAGATCTTTAAGCATCTTACTCCTCTCCAGAGCACTCATTTTGAACTATTTTCACTTTGTGATATTATTAATAAACAATTGAGCCATGGTTTTTGATTGATTTTTCTACTTTCCTATTGGTAAACATTTTCCAGATATTTAGCGGCCTCTGAACAAATTACTGTATTTATTACAGCTAGTGTAAAGAAAAGGATATGATGTTTCCGAATACTCTATAATTTATTTATTAATAAAGACTTGCATAGTGCTGACCACACGCCAAGCACTATTCTAAGATTCTTACAAGTATTAACTAGTATAATCCTCATAACCATCCTATGATAAAGATTTTATATTATCTGAATTTTAAATATGAGTAAGCTGAGGCACAGCTAAAGTGAGAAACTTGCTCAAGATCACCCAGCTAGTAAGTGGAATAGCTGAAGTTCAAAGCCAAATAATCTGATTCCAGAGAATGTGCTCACAACTACTAAACTATATTACTTCTCCCACAGCCAAACTGGGCATAAATAGCAAGACTGGACCATTGTTAAAAAAAACCTTCTTTTTAACAATTGACCATTCACTAAGTCACAAGTTACATTTTAAAAGGTTTTTTTCTTATAAAAATGTCAAGCTAAGTAAAAATAAAACACTATTTTATAAAATACTATTTTAATACTATTTGTCAGAGATAAAAAATTTTTGAATCATTTTATGATTATCTTGATTTATCGGATGGATATTTTCAAGTATCTTATCAGTTTTCCAAATATTTATCTACATATTTATCTATCATGGATCAATCAACAATTTTTTTATTCATTTGTCTTATTTTCTTCTCCAACTGATCAACAAAAAATGAGAGGTAATTTTTGTCTTTGCCACCCAATCTATAAAGAACTACCAAGACTTCGTGGCCAGCAGGCCTGAATTCCCTTTAAAGAGATGTTATTAAGGAAACTTTATTGTCAGTCAAAGTATGAGTTTCTAAGTTAATCAAACTTCCTTAACTAGGAGGGAAGGGAAATCTAGAGGGTGGAAGGAGAGAAGTAACCTCAAGAAACGTCCCCCCAAAATAGGGAATTCCTGGAGTTTGGGGACAACTGAGAGGGTGAAGCCCCTTGAGGAGACAATTTTTTGGTGTTGGTGTGGGAAGAATTCAAATTAGTTATGAAGTGCTGGGAAAGCTAAAATAACCAACATCCAGCTGAGCATAAATGGAGTGACTTCTGTAAAGAACAAAGCTGTGGTGTTTTAAGTGTCACTAAACAAAGATACTATGTTTTTCATTAGAAATGGGTTTTATTTATTTATTTTTGTTCCCAGCCTTACTGAGATATAATTGACATATAACATTGTGTAAGGTGTACAACGTGACGATTTAATACACATATAGATTGTAAAATTATTACCATGATAGGGTTAGTTAACACTTCCATCACCTCACATAATTGTCATTCTTATTTTATGTTGTGAACTAACTCTTTTAGCAAATTTAAAGTACATAATACAGAATTGTTAACTATAGTTTCCATGCTGTATAATAAATCTCCAGAACTTATTCATCTTATAAATGAAAATTTGTTTCTTTCTTCCTGTCAAATGTCTTTTATTTATTTTAAAAATTGAGTTATAATTGACATACAATATCATATTAGCTTCAGATGTATAACAGTGATTTGATATTTTTACACATTATGAAATAGCACATAAAGTCCAGTTACAATCCGTCACCAAAAAAAAATTGTTACAATACTATTGACTATTATTTCCTATGTGTACATTATGTCCCTGTGACTTATTTATTTTATAGCTGGAATTTTGTACCTCTCAACCCCTTTCACCTATCTTATCTGTCCCCTCAAGCCCCTCCCCTCTGGCAATGACGAGTTTGTTCTCTGTATCTGAGTCTGTTTCTGTTTTGTTATGTTTGTTTATTTGTTTTGTTTTTTAGATTCTACATATATATGCAATCAGATGGTATATTGGTTTTTCTCTGACTTATTTCACTTAGCATAAATATATATATATATATATATATAAACTTCTTTATCTGTTGCTTCCATCCATACTGTCTATTATAAATAATGCTGCAATGAACATAGGGGTGCATATATCTTTTCTAATTAGTGTTTTTGTTTTCTTCAGATAAATACCCAGAGGTGGAGTTGCTAGATTATATGATAGTTCTATTTTTAGTTTTTTGAGGAACCTCCACACTGTTCTCCATAATAACTGCACCAATTTACATTTCTACCAGCAATGCACAAGGGTTCCCTTTTCTCCACTTACTCGCCAAAACTTGTTTATTGTCTTTTTGATAATAGCCATTCTGATGGTTGTGAGGTATATCTCATTGTGGTCTGGAGTTGCATTTCCCTGATGACTAGTGATGTTGAGCATATTTGCATGTGCCTGCTGGCCATCTATATGCCTTCTTTGGAAAAATGTTTATTCAATTCCTCTTCTCATTTTTTTAATCAGGATGTTTGGTTTTTTGTTGTTGAGTTTTATGAGTTCTTTATATATTCTGGATATCAACCCCTTATCCGATATATTGTTTGCAAATATCTTCTCTCATTTAGTAGGTTGCCTTTTCATTTTGTTGGTGGTTTCCTTTGCTGTGCAAAAGCTTTTTAGTATGATGTAGTCCCACCTGTTTATTTTTGCTTTTGTTGCCCTTGCCTAAGGAGATATATCCAAAAAATATTGCTAAGATCAATGTCAAACATGTTACTTCCTATGTTTTCTTCTAGAAGTTTTATGGTTTCAGGTCTTACCTTTGTCTTTAATCTATTTTGAGTTTATTTCTGTATATGGGCTTCTTATTCTATTCCATTGATTTATCAATGTGTTTCTGATTCAGTAGCAGAATGCCCTCATGATTTTTTTCCTTTTTTTTTTCTTTTTTCTTTATGAGGCAGCATAGTATATTGGTGGCAGAAAGGAATTTGGAGGCAGAGAAACCTGAATTTAAAAACCAGCACTAATTGACCACTGGGTAATATTGGAAAAAACAGCAACAATAACTTAAATTGTCTTAGCATTAATTTCCTCAACTATACCTCCTAGGGTATATCTTGGGCAAGAAATATTACTATTTTGCCCCCCAAAATTTCAAAATTCCAAGAAAATCCCATTGGTATTTACACAAAATATATAAAACAATTTAAGGGCAATTAATATTTTTAAAATATTATTTTTTTCACCAAGCAGTAAGTTGTGTCTCTTCATTTATTTGGAATGTTTATAGACCAAGGAGAACTTTGTCAGCTTTTTGCATTGGTTTTGTACATTTTTAATTCAATCAGTACAGAGATACTTTATTTTTCTTTCTATTATTAATAAGTTGAATGCATAGCTTTATGTTAAACTGTTTAACCAGGTATAACATTATATATTTTAAGTGCTTTAAAGAGTTTGAAACATTTTTAGATAGGAAGGAGTTACATTCTTTTGGGAACATATTTTAAAACTTATCTTAATTGTTTTCATCACAAAAGAGAAATAATAATGTGACGTGATAAAGGTGTTAGCTAACACTACGATGGTAATGATATTACAATACATAAACGTAAGTATGAACTCAATAGGTTGTACACCTTAAACCTACATAATGTTATCTGTCAATTGTATCTCAATAAAAAAATAAAATAAAACTCATAGATGCTATGCACAGAGCTCATGAGCAAATGTTTTGTAGATCCTCTGAAATTGTGGATATCGCTCTTTTTTTTCAATAGCAGTTTTCTCTGGCTTAAGAATTATCAGTAACTTGTCTTACTATCTCAACTCATATTCTCAGGACAGACTTTGAGTATAAATACATATTAATTTTCTTAAATTAAAGTAATTATTTAGGGACACCAGGGAACATTATGGAAGGAAAAAAATCACACCCTGATATGGTCTATTTTTCTTATGAAAATAAACATTGTAGTCAAGTTCTCCAAATATGAAAAAAACCTCACTACCAGTTAACATATTACCATATTGTCACACCAAATTGACTATGAAGCTATTTCCATTTTCTTTTCTCATATGTGAGTAAACTTACAGAATAAACATACCTGAATTTGAAATAAATTAAAATAAATCACAAAGAGGTAAAAGAAAGTTGCAAACACTAGATATAGAAAGCAGTCTTGCTACCCCTAAAGGTTTTACTATAAGCATTTATTAACTAAGCCTAAACCAAATTTTTCCTCACTGCTGCCCTGAGATTGGTTGAATCATTATTACAAAACTTGTCTGGCAGGCTTGCTAAAGCGTAAGCTGGGCTATATGTCATGAAGAATTTATATCAGGGTGTTAAAAGTGATTTGAGATTCCCATTAAAAGAAATAACCTTAATCATCCACAATAACATTGCATTAATTATTGATAAATCTAATCAGTAATCTGAAATTGCTCACATCTAAAGTTAATCAGAAAGGCAGATGAATTCCCAGAATGCTGGCATGCTCTTTTGCCTTCAAGTACCTTTATAGTGTTATTATTTACATGCTCCTGAGTTGGAGAAAATTTAACTGAAAACTGGAAAGATTAGATTCTTCAAAGGAATGACTTCACTGGGGTTAGGTTCTACTCTCAAAACTGGGATATCCACTATGTCAACTCATGTAAACTGCTGCAACTTCAGTGTTTTTTGTTTTAAACTGATTCTCTTGTAAAATCAAATTTTGTACCCATTTCTGAACTTTCCCCTACTTTTATACTCAGAAGTAGCCATAAGCATTCAAAAAATTATCTTAATATATTTATTTTTGTCATGACTTCAAAAAGCAAACAGAGAGAGATAACGGAGTGAGGAGGGAGGGAGGGACGGAGGGGGAGAGAGGGAGAGGGAGAGGGAGAGGGAGAGAGAGAGAGAGAGAGAGAGAGAGAGAGAGAGAGAATTATACACTGAATGGCAATATACCCATAATCCAGTTTAAGATATAAACTATTTCCATCAGATAATATTTCCCTAATCCTCCTGGATCATATTCTCCACCCTTCCAACCAGGGTTAAGCATCATTTTGAATACAAATTAGTATTTACAAATTTCATTTATTCATTTATACTTTACTATATATGCATGCAAATTATATTAAAATATATGTTATTGTTTTCCATGTTTTAATATTTACAGAAAGTGTATCATTATGATATGATTTGTGTAGCTCTGTACAATTCACTTCCAGAGCTGTAGAATGCCCTAGGATATGCAAGTACTAGAATTTATCATCTATTCTTTTGCCAATAGATATTCTAAATTCTTGAGATTTCAAATACTGCTGCTTTGAGCATTCTTGTACATGTCTGTAAGAGAAAATATTCAAGTGTTTCTTGAGGTCATAAAATTAAAGTAGAATGGCTTCTTTGAAGCATATGCAGCTCTTGAACTTTAATAGGTATTTACCAATTTGATTTACAGATGGGATTGTGCTAACCTGCACTATCACTAACAGTGGCTCAAATTTTTGGTTTGTTCACATTCTAGTTAACTTAAAAAAATTTTTTTTCTGCCAGTTTGTTATATGTGAAATTGAATTTCATTGTGGCTTTTAAAAAATATTTCCACAATTAATTGTGAAGTTGAGAATCTTTTATATGTATTGGCAGTCCCATTTTCTCTTCTGAATGATACATATCTGTCATATGCTATTGATACTTATATCTTGGTAATATATTTTGCAATTAGCTGCCCAGGTCTGTGATTTTTTTTCTTTTTTTTTTTTTGGTTGTCATTTGAAGCACATAAATTTTTGTTATAAATTACAGCTAAAACTGTTAATAATTTTTTGATTTACACATTTTTGTATTGATACTTTTAAAGAAGTCATCCCTTTTTGGAAGTTGAAAGATATTCTATATTTTTTCTAAATGTTTAAAGTTTTTATTTTCCTAGTAATGTACTTTTGTGTATGGTGTGAGATTGGAATTTACTTATATTCTTTTTTTTAAAAATTTATTTATTTATTTATTTTGAATCTACTTATATTCTTTAGTGTATCATTCCAGCATTGCTTTTAAAAATCAGTGCCATTGACATTCAATTACATCTCTCATCATAAATGACATTTCCCTATATACCTATATCCTTTACTGCAGCTCCTTTCTGTTCCATTTTTTTGCTGATTTATCTCTACATCAATACCATGCTCCCTTAATTATTATAATTTCATCGTAGCATTTGATATCTGTTAGGGCAAGTTCATCTTCTCTTCCCCCACCCATCACTAGTTCTTTTTCTTCAAGAATATTTTAATTATTCTTGGCCTTTTACTTTTTCTTGTAAATTTTGGAATAAGCTTGTTCCTTTATCCCCCCCCACACAGAAAATCATAAGAATTGTTATAGGAATTATTTTATTTTATACACACATACATAAAATTGAGACCATTTATTTTCAAAGCACATTTTCTAAATTTATTACTGATTTTTATATGTTGATTTTTCTATAACACATTTATTACTTTGTATCATTAATCTTCTAAAATCCTTAATTGTCTTATTAATTCTAAAAGGTGTAGCTTCCGTTTAGATTTCTAAGTAAATAATTATATTGTCAATGAATGAGGATATTTTCTATTCCAATCTTTATCCCATTACTTGTTTTCCTTGTCTTGGTGCAGTGACTGACTCCTTTGGTATTATATTTAATACATACTGTGATATTAGAATGTTGTATTATTCATAATCTTTAAGCTAATATTATTAACACTTTAATATCCATTCTGTTATTGTCATAGTTGTTTTGATAGATGTACTTTTCCAGATTAAGATAATTTGCTTTGTTCCTCCATTGCTGAAAATTTGTTTGTGTATTTTCTTAATTTTAATATTGAATGTGTAATTTCAGTTAAGTATTTTTTTCCTGAACTTAGTGAGATAGTCATTTTTGTTTCTTTTCATGGTTATATCTAGCTTTAAGGGATGATGGGAAAGATAGTCTCTAGCTGATTGGCCAGGAGCCCAGTTAAAACTTTATGGATTGTATTACTGCAATTATCAGTCCTTACCACACAATGTTATACTGGTCCATACATTGATTGGAGAGCATTTGCTCTATTTCAAATCCCTAGAACAATTTATATATGAATATTATTTATTTCCCCATCAATGCCTATAGTTTTATTTACTTTGACTCTTTCTTTCTTTCCTTCTTCACTCTCTCCTTCCCCCCTTCCTTCTTTCTTTCCTTCCTTCTCTCTCGAGGGATTAACGTTTTAACTATTGATTCAATACTGTTAATGTTTACAATTACTTAATGTTTTCTATTTCTTATTGACTTAATTTTGGTAAACTATATTTTTCTAGTATATTGTCTATTTTCTCTAAATTTTCAAGTTTAAACTGTTAATCATAATACATTTTTTATATATCTTTTGAAAATCACTACTGTATTCTCCTTTTTAATTCTTAATATTCCTTATTTTGAACTTATTTTGCTTTCCTTGATCAACCTTGTCAGTGGTTTGTCTATTTCATTAGTTTTTCTTTTCAAAAAACTAATATGTGTATTTGAGCATCTTTTGTAGTACATTTTTGTTTACTACTTTATTGATTTCTTACTTTATATTTATATAGCTTATATTTATACAGGTTTTTTTTTTCACTTTTGCAATTCAACTTATTTGCTGTTTTACAACTTATATTTCCAAAGGCTTTACAATGTCACATTTTCTTGATACAATGCTTTAATAGTTCAGTCAAGAGAGATATCATATGATGCAATATTTAGCTCTTCCTTGAAGCTGGAACTCAGCAATTTATTTCCTCTAGAGCTGCTGGGTATTTCCTAAACTTTATAACATCTGCCTCGAATCTCTGTTACTTTGTAGGGGAACTTGGTTTTTGATCTCTCACAGTTACATTCCAATGGTTTGTGAGAGGGTCTCCTGGACTCCAGTCCCTCTGGCTTGGGCATAGTGTTTTCTTTGGAGGGTGACACCAGCGTTTTCACAGCCATCCTGTCGTTTCAACTGGTAAACCACAGGGACTATGTGCTCATATTCACCACCAGCTTGTAATAACTTGTACTTACTTCTGGTGGGCCAGACCATAAGTTGGGGAGGGACAGAGCACTCAGGTGGCATCCTGATTATCCTTCCAGCCTTCAGATAAGACCTTCCTTTGGAAGATGTCAGAGGGTCTTGTGGACCCACTTCTTCAAGGAGGCATTCTACCTCATCCATTACATCTTCAACTTCCAACTCAGAGTCTTCTGAATCCTCAGGGAGCACAATGGTCAAGGCAGCCCTTTTCTTCAACAAATAGGCTGTCTTAACATTTGAGAAGCTGCTCAGGTCTTTCAGGTTCCTGCCTTTCACAGTCTTTTTAATCTCTGCATACCTTTTCAAGTTCTCCTTATACACCTCCCCAATCTCATCATTCACCATCACTTCATCTTTGTCTGCACTTAATTTCCTGTGACTGGCTTTTTCCATGACCCCTTGGTTCTGCAGTCTGGTGAGGTCCCTTCATCTCTGGAGGGCATTTGCTGGGGGGATTTCTCTACCTTTGCTTCATACCAACTCATGTCGCACTGTATACCCTCATTTACTTTGGTAAACTGGGCCAACCAGGTAGGGGAGGGAACGGGCCCCTCGCAGCCATTGTTCTCTACCTCATCAACTTCATCCTGGTTCCTGCTCCCCATTGACATCTGCTCTGCTCCCTTTCTACCACTTCCTGGTGAAGACTCAGCGGAATTCTCAGACTGTACCTCATACCACCAACTCATATCGCACTGAGTGGCCTCATCTATTTTGTTGAACTGGGCCAACCAGGTAGCGGATGGAACACCCCCCTCAGGGTAGCTATTGCTCTCTACCTCTTCCTCTCCACCCACATTCTCAGGGGAGTCATGGATCCCACTACTGTTCTCTGGCATACTTTCCCCTACAGTAAGGAGTTTCTGAGATTCTGAATGTAGGCTCGGGTCTTTAACTGCTTCCATGCTGGCACAGAGTGGCCTTTCCTGATGAAGCTTGTTGATATCTCCAGGAGACTGGTACAATTTTGAGTTCAGGCTATTCTGGATCTCACCTCTGTCAGTTGGAGGTGGTGGGTTTTGGGAAACAGCTGCATATCCCTTCTTTTCTTCACCCAAGTTCATCTCCATGATAGATCCTGACTTAAACATCTCATGTCTTACAACATCAAGACACTGCTCTGACTGGACAGCTCTGTGTTCATCTTATTTATACAGCTTATTTTCCACTAGCATTTCAAGGGTATAATTATAGTACTTTCATATATTGTTGCTTTAGAGTTTTACATTTAGTGCTAAATATTTTCTGATTTCTATTATCTTTCCTTCACACTTATACAGAAATATGTTTTTAAATTTGAAATTTAGTTTATTCTTCTTTATCCTTTCAGTATTTATTTCTAAGTAATGGTAATTATGACAAAACAATGTTTCTTTGAAATTTGATTGGTTTTTCTTTCAAGTCTAATAAATAGACAATATTTTTGTCTTTTCCACAAATGCTTGAAAACAAGGTCTATTTTTAATTCGTTGACTTCAGGGTTAAATGTGCCCATTATTAATCTCTAATCAGGTTTTTCAAATCTTTTTTATTCTTCCAATTTTTTTCTCATTGATCTATCAATTATGAGAGTTGTATTTGCATATTACCTTTTACAATTATGTATATTTTTGTTTAATACATTTTTAAGCTATAACATTAGCTTCATTTTTTTGTTGGTGTTACTTCACATTCAAACTTTCTGTAGTTTTATGTCATATATGCTGATTTAAAATTGCAAATGGTTAGGTTGTATTTTGTCCAATCTAATCACCTCTTTTCATCTTTAACTGTTAAGTTTAATCAATCTATATTCATTACTATTACTGATAGATTTGTACTTATATCATCCTATTTATGCTTTCTAGATATGTGACTTCTTTAATATATAATCTGATATTTGTAGTTAACATATTTCTTTTGTTCTTTTTTAATGTGTTCAAAAATTGATTAATTCTTGCCCCCTCCCCATACCCCTGACACTGCATTAAAGTTTATACATTCTAGGGGCTTCCCTGGTGGTGCAGTGGTTGAGAATCTGCCTGCCAATGCAGGGGACACGGGTTCGAGCCCTGGTCTGGGAAGATCCGACATGCCGCGGAGCAACTAGTCCCGTGAGCCACAATTACTGAGCCTGCGCATCTGGAGCCTGTGCTCCGCAACAGGAGAGGCCGCGATAATGAGAGGCCCGCGCACCGCGATGAAGAGTGGCCCCCACTTGCCACAACTAGAGAAAGCCCTCGCACAGAAACGAAGACCCAACACAGCCATAAATAAATAAATAAATAAAATAAATAAACCCAAAGTTAAAAAAAAAAAAAAAAAGCTGAAATATTTAAAAAAAAAAAAAGTTTATACATTCTATTTTTATTATTTTTGTAGTTACTCTTAAAATATTAACACCCATATGGTATATTAAACAATTGTATTTAACAATAATTAATGTTAATTAATCTTTTTACTTTTTCTTGTTCCACCCCTGACAATATGAAATTCTAAGTGTGAACCTGTCACAGTCTTCTTGTCTTACATCTGAGGTTGTAGGTTGAGTTCTACAGTTATTTCTTTTTTTTCCTGAAACTCAGCCTAATATTGATTAACTTCCTGGTGTACAGTTGATCCTTGAACAACACGAGTTTAAACCATGTGGGTCCACTTACGTGCGGGTTTTTTTCAATAGTAAACACTACAATTCACATGATTTGCACAGGTCAGTTGAATCCATGGATGCGGAATCAGAGATACAGCAGACCACGAATGTGGAGAGCCAACTCTAAGTTATATGTGGATTTCGACAGCTCTTAGGGTGGGTGCCCCTAACCTCCACATTGTTCAAGGGTCAACTGTATTTTTAAATTGGGGCCTGTGAGCTCATGTTCACTAGAATATCATCTGTGGCTTAGGATGAGGATGTGTACTTCCAAAGGATATTTCAGTTGGTGTCTTGGCAAGGCTGTTACCAGCCTGGCATGGCTCTTTATGTTAACTCCTCAGCATTGGACTCTCTGGACAGCACAGATAGTGACAATTCAATACCAAACATACATCACGATAGGCTCATGTTTTGAATTCCTAGGGAAGACTCATTTTCCTATTTAGAGCCAAAGTCAATAAGAAAGCTTTCTTTCCTTCTCCTTTTTCCTAGTCTATCTTTTTGCTAAAAGTATAACCTTTCAACAGCTCTGTCCTTTACATGGAAGTCACAGTTCCATTCCCCTAATAGCCCTGCTCCCCTGTCTCCACTAGACTCTGTTTAAACCAAAGCCCTTGTTTTTTAAGACTAGCAAATGACCCTTGAATAACCTAAACTTCAGGTACCATTTATAAAGTTTCTGGAACATAATGCATACTCAAAACAGTCCCATTGCCCACCTGTTGTCATGTCTCCTTTCACCCAGAATTTTATGCTTGTGAACAGCTGCAGTAAAACAAAGACTAGAACTCAAGAGCACTACCCTAGTCCACTTCTCTATCAGGTTGGTCATATAACAAAGGACAGGTTTCCTATCTTTTTCTTAGTATATTTTTAGTCCCCAAAGATATCAAAGTTTGAGTGTTTTAATTCATTAACATAGAGTTTGTACCAGATCTTCGTAGGCAGTTAGACTAATCAGAATGAGAGCCAATCAAATTTTGCGTTACCTGAGAATAGAGGGGAAGGAGGGACAATATAGGGGTGGGGAGGTGGGAGACACAAACTACTGGATGTAAGATAGGCTCAAGGATGTATTGTACAACACGGGGAGTATAGCCAATATTTCGTAATAACTGTAAATGGAAAGCAACCTTTAAAAATTGTATAAAATTTTAAAAAATTAAAAAGAAATATATGTATCTAAGTGTAATTTAAGTTTACTTTAATCTTGTATTTAAGTATTTGACACATTGAACTTGTGGCAATAAGATCACAGTAAAAACTGTAACATGTTATTACAGGTGTCTAAATGTCATTCTATGTTGTACACAAATTCATAGTATATAAAAATGGTATAGAAAGAGCATTATATAAGCCTTTTTTCTTTTCTTATTTAAAAGTCTCACTTGCTTTTGCTGAACAAGCTGCAACTTTAAGATACAGTTGAATTGTATGATTGGATTCTTTTTTTAATTGCTCTGTGACAGACTTCACAGAATCATGTCAAATTTGAGAAGAAGAATTACAAAAGAGTTTCACCTGAGTTGTACCTGTCACAAAGAGAACTGTTGAAACATGGATAATGGGCGTGTGCTCTGGGTTTCTTTGATTTAATTGCCTGAGGTCTCCTCTGTAGTAATACGTCTGGCTAAGGTTTTCAACTTTCAAGAGAAAGTTGCTAGACTGTAGAGCTATTTAATAAAAGCCTTTCTGATTGACTTTCAAGATACTTAACCTCTTCAAAGACAGGAAAGCCTACTTCGAAAGAAAAAAATAGGTTAATTGATCTTCATGTGAAACTTTCTAAATAGCTAGGTAGATATTAACCTTTCTGAAAATTCAGAGTTAAATCCTCCCTGCTTGAAATACGTTGCTATGTAAAGCTAAACTTCTACTAAATGAACTAAACACTACTGAGTACAAATAAAGAGGTGATTATTTTATCATCAACTTCATTAACACAATTTATTAAAGGTCCTGGCCATGATACAGGGAGCACTAAGTGAGGTGCTACAGGGGATTATAAGGAAGAAAGCAGTTCTGCCCAACTAGGTTTATTGTCCTAAGAAGGACCTCCAGAAAGCCTGATAAAGATGTGCTAACTTTACTGAGCCAAGGGAATTTAAAAGGAAATAACCATCCTGTTTTCACTGTAATTGGTCCCTTTGAGGCCAGCTTTGCCTGAAGCACATATAATTTTAAAAGGAGGCAGACAACCCAGTTGGGTTCTTCTTTAAATGATCTGAGGCAAAGCATGGGATAAAGATTGGAAGCATATTCCTTGGAGATTTTCCTGTCATTGAGGCAGGATCTCTGTTTAGCTCAAGGGATATCTTGGACTCTTCTTGAATCTTTTAATTTTACATTTTACTACTTTCCTGAGTTTGCTGAGTCCAGTTGTATAAATATCTGAATAGTAACTTTCAAGCCCCATGCTTCATCGTTAATGCTGATAAGAAAGAATTCCAAATATACACAAAATATTGTATCTCTAAATCTATCTATGCAGATCTACACATCTATCTTTAAATAAAAAGAAATTAGTCATTGTAAGTTATTGATTAGAACAATACAACTATTTCTGAAATAAAACTATTTCTTTCTTCACAAAAAATCATGAAAATAAAACAAATATTTATTAAACACCTATCTAATACAGAGCAATATGTCAAATATCATTAAGTGTACAAACATGAAGTCATGGTCCATGGCTGTGAAGTCCTTACGATAAAATAATGGGTATAAAATAACTACAATTCATAGCAGAAATTGATGAGTGTCACAAGAAAGAAAAAGTTCTGTATTAACTGAGAATGGTGTTTCTTAAACTTTGGCGAGTATTAGAATCTCTGGACCTTGGTAATTATGCAGTTCATATTCTGCCCTTTCTAGGATGAACCTAGAATTTACAACCTTAACTCTCCATATGATTGTAATGGATTGGTCTGAGGACCACACTTTGAGAAACATCTCAATAGTATAAATATTATTTATGGCTGAGGATGATGAAGAAAAATAGTCTTCATGAAGCACGTAGAACATTTCTTCGCCCTCAAAAATATAATTTTGACAGAATGGAGATAAGAAGAGAGGAGAGTCCAGTTGATAGAAATAATATGAAAAAAATGGATGGAGAATTTGTTCTTAGAGACTGCCTCTGAAACAGACAGACACTGAAGTAGAACTGTGCAAAAGCAGAGTTGTATGGACTTGCAGAGTCAGACAATAATTAGGATTCTAAAGTGCCCAATGAAACATGGCTATTCTGACTTCTTTTGTTAACTCAATTTTTGTTTTGGAGAAAGACAGGGGAAGGGAGAGGTCATAGAGGAAGGGATGGCAATAATAATTTAATGAAAACATAGCTTGTTTGAGTCCTTTGTTAGCCAAGTAAATATGGTTAAGGAAAGAGTTAACATCTGACTGTCTTTGCAGCCATGTTTGTAAGATGGGGATCATGTCCTACCTGTGGTTGTCTGTCTTCCTTATTAGGCAGAATAGGATTTTTCTTGGTCAGGCAGCCTATCAGCAAAAACTGCTTACTTGTTTCTTTTTTCTAAGTGCAGGAAGTGTTCTTGCACTGAATTTGTTTTGGTCCTAAAAGGAAGAAAAGCATCTATGTAATAGTGTTACATAAATCAAATAAGTTAACATTTGCAAGTCATTTGTAACAGTGCTTATTAATGTAACATGAACAACAACAGGACAAAACAAAAAAACACTGTCTTTGTCTTTGTGTCTGCTATATCTCTTTAGAATTAGGTAAACTTCTGCCTAAACTATACTCAGTTCTTGTTATAATGCATTTCCCTTCATTTCTAATCCATTTTCAAATTCCTCTGTTCCTGGTTCAAACCTATCTTCTTATAACAGTGATGCTTTGCTTACTCCAGTATTTCTGAGACCTGGTCATGTTAATTCTTTACGTTTATAAAGAGGAAGGGTTCTAATTTTATGCCTAAAACCTTTATTGGTTCCACTTTGCTGGCTCAGAGAGAAAGGTGTTAATAATTCTTTTTTCCTATTGTTTCACATTTCTGACTCCACTAATGGCCCTTAGCCTCTGTGCTGGATATAGTCCATTTACTCCTCCAGGTCCACTCTCCCAATACCTTCTCTATGTCCTCGTGGCTGACCTTTATAGACTGCAGCACCTAGGCTTTCCTGTCCTTTGGTTTGGACTTGCCCTTGCAATGGATCAGAGTACACCTCACTGAATGTCCTCAGTAGAGGAAAGCTTATATGAATCAAAGGGATAGTACAATATATGTTTTTAGAAGAAAAAAACAGATTGTTAAATGCTGCTGCTTTTTGTTTGGTGCCAGCTGGGAACTCTTTTTCCTCAGGTTTCCTTCCATCTCTCGTGGATTCTGTTCTGTTGGCAATAGGTAAGGAACTCAAGCTTGTCCCAACATAAGAGAGCTCCCTAACTTTAGAAGGTACAGCAGAACCTAAGGTGATTTCTAAGAAAAAGGAGCGTTGCAGAAGCACCTTGGGGCCATTCTCCTCTCTTTTTCTTGGATCCATCTTTTCTTGCTTGAAGGAAAACGTCAGCATACCGAGCTAGCTTGAAGGGCAAACTTGTGTTACCTGCACCATCACTCTACATGATAATCCCAATCTCTGATACTGCTAATTGAATGGCACTCTTGTTTACTAGGCTAGGTTGTGCATCAGAATCCTTCCCAATACAGCATTTCAAATAGCCTCTCCTAACCCATCAGAATTGGTACTCAAGATGAAGCATATTTTTTATCCCTTCTAAGAACAGAGGGACAAAAAGAGCTCCCAAATATCATCCATGATGTAGTTTAGTTCACCAGAGAAAGAAGAGTATATATGAATTTGGAGCCTTCATCCTAACAAATAACAGAATTTTCTTTTTCAACAATTTTGGGGAAATATTGGGTTAAGTTAAACAGCCTAAACGTCATCTTAGAGCTTTGCGTATGCTAATCTGCACTGCTCATCTTCAACAGATGAGAGAAGTCTATAGCTTGAATTAATCAGATTTACTTCGGTTGTAAGTGAGGGAACTCCAGCTGGAATGAGTTTAAGAGGGGAAAAACAAGTTATGGATACCAGACTATAGAAATGCATGGCAAAGATAATCACTGGTTCAAAACAGACATGGAACCAAGGAGAGGGATACTGTAAAGTTTTTTTTTCCAATCTTATTTCTGTTTCTATCAGTTTCATTCTTTACTTTTTTTTAGACTGGATTTTTCTCAGTGACATGGAACATTCCACTAACATTTCCAAATTAGTATCTTAGGGTTTTGCCAACAAAGAGAGATTGCTTTTTTTTTTTTTTTTTCCAATTAAAAGAATAAAAGCTAGGAAGCATATAATGGGCTTGGTATGGGACATGCCCTGGGAGTGGAATATTACAATTGGTCAGCCCCTGGATCCATATGGTTAAAGCTTAGGAATGAAGAACTCAAAATAGAAAAACAGAGTGCTCTTGCAAATAGAAAATGTTATTGGCCATTCAAAATAGTAGGTGATCATTACAAAGCATTTTCCATGTTTATTTGATCATTGAGTCTTTTTATTGTACAGAAAATCTCAAAAGGACTTCCAGTCTGCTAAATATGCTTTAGAAAATACTGGTTTATTTTAAACATAGCTCTCAGAATATTTAAATGGTGGCGTATGGCTTCTGGAGGAATCAGGTATTCAGAATTCTGGCCATATTCAATACAGCTATCACTAGCCAAACAAAACAGTACTTTCTCATAATTCCTTAAAACTTTTACTCTCTCTAGTCATTTTGCTTTTTTTTTTTCCATAACTTTGCTAGATGGCAACATGAGCTCTTTTTTTTTTTTTTTAATTTATTTATTTATGGCTGTGTTGGGTCTTCATTTCTGTGTGAGGGCTTTCTCTAGTTGTGGCAAGCGGGGGCCACTCTTCATCGCGGTGCGCGGGCCTCTCACTATCACGGCCTCTCTTGTTGCGGAGCACAGGCTCCAGACGCGCAGGCTCAGTAATTGTGGCTCACGGGCCCAGTTGCTCCGCGGCTTGTGGGATCTTCCCAGACCAGGGCTCGAACCCGTGTCCCCTGCATTGGCAGGCAGATTCTCAACCACTGCGCCACCAGGGAAGCCCCATTTTGCTTTTTTAGAATGCTTTCAATGATTATCACTTTCTTTCCTTTCTACTCATCCATATTCTACCTAAACTTTTGGCCATGTTTAAGCTGCTCTGATTGTGGGAAACTAGCTCCGTAATGAACTCTTATGTCTTTAAGCTTTCATACAATGTTATTTTACAATTATTTGGCAAATTTGCAAGTACTGTAAACTGTTGTCTTTGTGTGCACATGAACTAGATGTGTGTTTGCATGAGTGCATAGATGTTCAAGCATGTGTGTATGTGTGTGTGGGGGGTGTTATCTCCCTAAATCAAGGGAATATAATTCAATCAGCAAGTTCTGTCATAGATCATAGAGAAACAGGAGGAAGTTACAGGAGAGAGCCTGGGAACATGCGAAAGCTGTGTCATGAGCTATTGTTACTGATGAGAGTGTGTTGCTTTGATGACCACATCTATGTTCTGCGGGAGATGATGTGTCCTGGCAGAAAAAAAAAAACACAGTCATTTTCCCTCATTAGTTATTTCTGCCTTACTTTTCAGGGAATTTGCGTATTGTTCCCTAAATGGTGGTGCCTGAATTGTGAACACTGTTTTCCATTGGTGATTCCAAAATAAGAATCAAACCCAAACTATGCAAATAAATACATATTATTTGATACTTAAAGAGTATATCAATTAGGATTAAAGATGAGCTGAATGAAAAAGAGAACCCCAAATATCAGTGACCTAAATAAAACAGAGCTTAATTCTCTGCTATTTAAGTTAAGTTCAGAGGCGGACAGTTCTGGCCAGACATGAATATTCCAAACTCAGGAAGCATTCCGTCTTGTTCCACTCAGTGATTACTTGCATGAGTTCTATTTTCATGGTAAAAATTGACTTTCAGGCAGCAAATTTCAGGAAAGGATCAAGATATAGAAGGGGACAAAGCTATGCATCATTTATCTTTTGAAAGTGTTCTTGAGAGCTGTTACCCAACACTTCCACGTTAGTCTTTCTGGTAAGAACATAATCCCACATTTTCATCATTGACTCTATTTTTTATTTAATAGTCTAATGAACATCTGCCACCCTATGCAAGATCTAGAATATTGACAGTAAATTTATTGTTGATATTCTAGATGGTTTTCTTTTTTCCCAGATTAATTAATTAATTGAGATGTAAGCCCATTAAAAAATAAAAGAAAGGAAAGGGAAGAACATCTAGGAGGTTATACACTAAAATGCTAATGGAAGATTATCTCTGACTGAGGCTTTAAAGGTGATTGTTTCTGTTTATTTTCTGTTTACTCACCTAACACTTCTAATTTGTCTGTAATTCTATATTACTTATATAATATAAAAATAATAAAAGTCAAAAACCATAAAAAAGAACTTTTTCTCTGTTCAGGGAGTTTGGGAGAGCAGATCACTTTGACAGAAACCATTTGCAAAATGATAGCTTAATTTTCACATTAGAAAAAAAAATAAATTGTATTAGTTGTGACCTAGTAAATAGATGCTAATCTTATTTATTTCAAATGATGATTTTGTAATAGCAAACCTACCATAAGTGAAAAAGTCAAAGACTTAAATATCCAAAAAAACGTATTGTTGAAAGAACACTAAACTAAAAGCATATGGCCTGGCTTTAAATTCAAAGAGATAAAAGACAAGGAAAAGGAAGAAAATAAACTTCACTCTCCATCTTTACATTCCATCTTTTAAAGTTTTAAACTTTGTGTAAATCATGTTACATCCTTTTCAGGCTTGGCTCTTTAGCAATTAACGTTTCACTAAACATTTATTTGCTAAACAGCTGTCAGTAGTTATTGATAGAGTATGTGTTCAATGTAAGTGATAATAAGGTGACCTTTTAAAACTTAGAAACAAGGAATAAAATCATTTAAGATTAAACAAGAAAACCTCATATTTAGCTGATACAACTGATATTCCTGATATGTCTTTAGCAGATAAATGATCAGCGTCCTCATACTGTGTTACTGATGAGCCTCAGGATCAGCATAACTCCTCAAAATAAATTGACTATGATCTCAGGCATACATAACATGACTGAAATTTCGTATCAATTGTATGACACCATACCTGGAAAAATAATACACAGAGAGGTATGGTCACCTTAAGGGGAAAATGCAAAGAACTAGACACTGTCAGGATTTTCCAGGGAAAAGAGATATTCAATTTAACAGACAAGAAAAAGGTTACTGAGAAAGTGATACTTTCTGTTTGGGAAGTGGAAGAAAAATTTCCATAATCATTTATCTCAGTTCACTTTTGGGCCATTATCCAAACTGCAGATTTGTAATTTGGTGTCCTAAATATTTTCATTCCAATCAGTGATTTTCTTGATAAAGGACTGCTCATTTGTACAAATAGCTGTCAAAGTCCATTCACTACAGTCTAATCATTCCTTGACTGAACAAACTTGTGTGTCTTGACCTTCACAGCTAAGGTTAGTCCTTAGACCATGGTGAATTTACCTAGGCAAGGGTATGCAGTGATGCTTCCCAAAAGCTGGCTAGCTGGCTTTCTTCTGTTGACATCTGCACCTCTACATCACTCTCTTCGAATTTCAACATATTGTCACCTCCAGGTTTGCTAATGACTACTTTGTAGCCAGGTGTATTTGCTTTTTCATCACACATGTGAGATGACCAAGGTAGTTATCTACAAAAGAGAAAAAAAAAAGGCATTTGTAGATAAATTGATTGGATACAGGACAAAATATCTAGTTCTGATACTTGAAGTAACTTGGATCAGTGAATGATCAGCTAGTTTGAAAGTCACTGAGTGAATTTAGTGATAGCAGTTTTACTATAGTCTTTATTCTGTGTAATTCAAAGTAAAATAGAAGTGTATTAATTGTTCTGATAATTTCATATGTCAGCATTCAGATTAGTCTTCAAATATTTGGGTTGCTAATAGATTCAGTGTATTCCAGGAAATGTGTATGCAATAGAAAGCTCTTATTTTTCCTCACACATATACACTCTTCTTTCCTAAATTAGAATTTAGAGCTCTTTGATCTTCCTATGAAGATTCCTCCAGCTTCAGGATATGTGGACATAACCTTATGTTTCTGTTTACTATCCCCTCATATCAAACGACATCCAAGTCAATGGCAGCAAACCCTTTTCCCCCCTTTCACAAGTAGATTTATTTATAATAGATTTTTAAGGTAGATTTGTACTATGAGTCTTTTTTGATGTATATTTATTTATTTATTTATGTTTGTTTGTTTGTTCTCTACATCTGTGTCTCTCTTTCTGCCTTGCAAACCGGTTCATCTGTACCATTTTAGGAGGGCAAGATTCTTTTTATTTTGTTTTGACATCTTTATTGGATATAATTGCTTTACAATGGTTTGTTAGTTTCTGCTGTATAACAAAGTGAATCAGCTATATGTATACATATATCCCCATATCCCCTCCCTCTTGCATCTCCCTCCCACCCTCCCTATCCCATCCCTCTAGGTGGACACAAAGCACCGAGCTGATCTCCCTGTGCGATGCGGCTGCTTCCCACTAGGCTATCTATTTTACATTTGGTAGTGTATATATGTCCATGTCACTCTCTCACTTCGTCACAGCTTACCCTTCCTCCTCCCCAAGTCCTCAAGTCCATTCTCTACGTCTGCATCTTTATTCCTGTCCTGCCCCTAGGTTCATCACAACCAGTTTTTTTTTTTTTTTTTAGATTCCATATATATGTGTTAGCATATGGTATTTGTTTTTCTCTTTCTGACTTACTTCACTCTGTAAGACAGACTCCAGGTCCATCCACCTCACTACAAATAACTCAATTTTGTTTCTTTTTATGGCTCAGTAATATTCCATTTTATATATGTGCCACATCTTCTTTATCCATTCATCATTATTTTTAAAGAACTCTCCTTTTCCTTTTTAAAATAGCTGTATGACATTTATCTTAGAAATCAGATGAATTAAAATTAATTGAGTTTTGGGAATTAGAGGATTTAGAACATGGATTGAATGACTGAAGACATCTCTAGGTAGTAATTTCTAACTTGAATTATGGTTCTGAGGGTTGAAAAATGGGAGCTGATGTAAATTAAATATGCGAGGAATGGAGAGGGGAAAAACAGAAACAAATGCTAAATCTATTCCAGAGGTGAGAAAAACTTATTTTTATATATATATATATACATATATATATGTATGAATGAAAGACATTGAGAAAACTTGTCATAAATCATAGAAATCCACAAATCATAAATTAAGACAGTATTAAGACAGTATAAATGTTCAAACAATTTTGGCTATAGCTTACATTAAAAATACTGTATAATTCAAACCCTTAGGACCATTAGCTGCAAATTCTGAAAACTTCTTTTACCTGAGGAAGAGAGTAACAACAACAACAAAAAAAGACATCTCCTCCATACAGGTAGGATCCTTGTGTGTATGGGGGCAGGAAGAATATAACTGTATAAAAGTGGGATATCTTCCCATGAAGCAGACATGAACTTTTCTCTGATAAAATGTTTATAATTTTTAAAAGTGAACATTACTGTTCTTTTTCACTGTTGCAAACTGACCTAAGTCCTTTTACCCATTCAGTAAACATCAGGGATCTTTTGATAAATATTCACCATCTCTGCGGTTTACAGGGAGGTGGGAACTATATTTCCTTTCCTTCATATCCTTAGCACCAGGTGGTAGGTATCAAAGAAGGCAAACATTGCTTAATGTACAAATATTAATATCAAAAATGTTCAGAACAGTCTTATGACCTATTAAGTAGCTTGGACAATATCTCTCTCTGTCTTAGACTTTTTCAGTGGCACTTTGCGTGAAAACTTGACTCCAAGGTGGACTCTTGGATTCTTTGAGGACAAAACTGGCCAACTATAGTGAGGTTAAGTACATTCCCTGTGAATTTGGATGTAGGAATGTATTAGTTTGCAATTACTGCAATAACACTACATGATAGACACAAATCAAAATGGCATAAAAAAGCCAAAAAATGTTTATTTAACTCATGTTTCTGCATGTTGGCAGTTTCGGGTGAGGGGTTTGGCTGATCTACACTGGCCTTGGCTGGGTGTGCCTGCTTTAAGCTATGGCTTCAGCTGGGCTTGGATCTTTGCTGGGATACGATTTGGTCTAGGGCCCAAGCAAATGGAGAAGTGGCCACCTGGGGAAAGCTCATCAAACGGAGAAGTGGCCACCTAGGGAAAGCTCATCTTAGTAGAGGCAGAAGAGGGCAAGACCAACTGCACAAGTGCTTTTTTTTTTTTTTTAAAAGGAATTCCTTTATTTTTATTATTTATTTATTTATTTATTTATTTAGCTGTGTTGGGTCTTCGTTTCTGTGCAAGGGCTTTCTCTAGTTGTGGCAAGCGGGGGCCACTCTTCATCGCGGTGCGCGGGCCTCTCACTATCACGGCCTCTCTTGTTGCGGAGCACAGGCTCCAGACGCGCAGGCTCAGTAATTGTGGCTCACGGGCCCAGTTGCTCCGCGGCATGTGCGATCTTCCCAGACCAGGGCTCGAACCCGTGTCCCCTGCATTGGCAGGCAGACTCTCAAACACTGCGCCACCAGGGAAGCCCCACAAGTGCTTTTTAAGCCTTTGGTTATATCACTCACACTAACATTCTATTGGATAAAGCAAGTCATGTGATGTGTATAGCCACAAAAGATGTGGATATAGGGAAAGGTGAAAAATTGGGGCCATAAAACAATCTAGCACAAGGACTAACAAGGTTATAGAACTCAGGAGCTGCACACCCCACTTGCCAAATTCTTCTACCTAATCTTAAAATGAGACCCGTACATATATCCTAATCAAACACTTTTCTAGAACATCACTATTTCACCAATAAAAATATTGCTTTTAACATTCTCTTGCTAATTAACAAACACTCTGGTGTAGATTTCCATATCTGAAATTTTAAACAAAACTGTTTAAATATTGATTCCTACTTAAAGTACTTCAAGTGCTGTCAGAATAATCCTAGTGATGTAGACACACATACATCACATCATTATCTTGTATTACCACCCAGGCAATTATGAGAGCCACAAGTCTTTTCATGAAGTGATACCTCTCGGCTTTTGTCAGGCAGCCCCATCTATGTTCTGAAAAATTGGTCCCTCTGATTTTAAATTATATATGCTGGGCAGAGGAGAATTTCTTGCTTTTAAAATAACTTCAAATAACATGGATTTAGCAGAATTTGAGGTCTCAGCTTTTTGGTAACTGAAATTCCTCACCAAAAAGAGTTCACTCTCTTTTTTACCTCTCTTGGCCTTGGATACCTGATCCAATGTTCACATTGTGAAGTGTGAACACTCTGACCCATTACTGACTGATTAAGAACTAGCCTAGAAACAGCTAGAAAGTTTTAAAAACCATTGGTAAGGTCAGAACTACATAAAATTTCTTCTAGTAAGGAATTTACCCTGGAGGGAAACAGAATTACTACCCAGGCTAGTTAGCAGGAGATTGAAAAGGTGAGGAAAGCAGTCTCTCAGAAATGAGTGGCAATTCTTGACTGCAATCATCAGGAGGGAGAAAACTGAGTAAGTTGAAAAAAATATTCACAAGAAAATTGCTCTCCTGATGTTTCCCAATACTGGTATGGGAGGCCAAACAGGCAGCCATGCAAGGAAAGTTAATTGCCTGCAAGGCCTGTAACAAAAGAATAAACCAGAGGGAAAACATCAAATTGGAATCCAAATATAAATTTTCAAAAAAAGAAATTAGTGAACAGTAATAAAATCAAACACAGGGGAAAAAAAGCTTGTAAAATACTATTAAAATGATAGCAGACACTTGAAATGTTTCTAAATGTAAAAAAACTATGCCTGTAAGTTATAAAACTATGTTTGTACTAATACATTTTCCAGTGGCAAAAATGAGGCTACTCTTTTTTGAACAACAAAGATTATAGGCAAAGTGTCTACTGGAATCCATGTAGTGAAGCTATGAATCACAAAACATTAGAATTTCTTTGAAGAGAGAGGTATGGCAGTTATTATTTGAATCATTAAAAAATAAAACTATGTGCAATAATTCCAGACAGTAGAGAAATCATATTTTGCTATATATGTATATACATATATAGATTTATTTATTGCTGTATATGTATGTGTATATGTGGGGAGATGGAGTGTGATTCTGACTTGTAATACAATTTATTGAGATGGGAAGAATAAACTTTATTTCATTTATTTTATTGGGAGAGAATAACATTCATTTTTAAATATTAAGTCAGTTGCCAAATTGATTTGTCTACTCTACATACTATATGTTTCCATATAAATTTTAGAAAGAGTTTTTAATTTCTACAAAAAATCTTTCTAAAAATTTTTTCCTACAGAATGCCTGCTGAGATTATGGTAGTGATTGAACTGACCTTGTAGATCAATTTTGGAGAATTCCTATTTTAATATTACTCAGTTTCCAAATCCACTGACATGGAAAGTTTCCCTATTCAATTAGGTATTCTTTTATTTATCTCAGCAATGTATAATTTTCAATATATAAATCTTGCACTTCTTTGGTTAAATTTATTCATGATTTATTTTCTTTTAAATGCTATTTTGAATAGAATTGCTTTCTTATTTTCATGTTTTGAATGTTTCTTGCTATTGTATAGAAAAACAACTGATTTTCTTACACTGATCTTGTTTCCTGAAACCTTCATAAACTTGTTTATTAGTTCTAGTGGTTTTATTGTAGAATTCTTAGAATATTTATGTACAGGGTCATGTTATCTCCAAACATAGAGTTTTACTTCTTCCTTTCCAATATATATGCCTTCAATTTCTTCTTTCCTCATTGTACTGGCCAAACTCTATTAAAATTTGAATAGAAGTGGTGAGAGGAGACATCTTTAACTAGTTTCTGATCTTAGTAAGAAATAATTCAGTCTTTTTCCATTAGGTGTGATGTTAGGTATAGATTTTACTTGGATACCCTTTATCAAGTTGAGAAATTCTATCTTATTACTAGTTTGCTGAGATTTTTAATCACAAACAAATGCTGCATTTTGCCAACTTTTTTTCTCTGTCTTTTGAGGTGACCATGTGGTTTTTATCCTTTATTATGTTAATATGGAACATTACATTGAGTTTCAGATAGTAAATCAAATGTTAATTCCTGAGATAAATACCAGTAGGTCATGATATATAATCTTGATGTGTTGTTGAATTTGTTTTGCTAATATTTTGTTAGGGACTTCGGTGTATTTATCAGATATTGGCCCTTGTTTTCTTTTCTTGTGATGTCTTTTGATTTGGGACCACTATTACTGGCTTCATAGAATAAGTTATTAAAGATTCCTTCTTCCTCCATTTAGAAAGCATTTTTTGAAGTACTTGTATTACTTCTTGTTGAAACACTTAATAAAATACACCAATAAGGCTGTCTGGGCTTGGGGCTTTGTTTTGTGGAAAAGTTTTCAATTATTAATTGAATATATTTGCTATTTCTTAAGTTAGTTCTGGTAATTTTGTTGTTTTAGAAAATTCTTCATGTCATCTAAATTTTCTAATTTGCTAGCATGTTTGTTCACAATATTCCCTTAGAGGATCACCTCCTCTGTGAAGTCTTCCTTGCCTCCCTCAGATGGAAGAATAGCCCTTGATGTTATTTTCATGTTTCCCTTAACTCCCCAGAATCTCTTTCTTACAGCACTTTCACACACACTGCTGAAATCATCAATGCGTGCATCTGTCTCTCTGCCAGACAGTGAGCTCCTTGAAAGCCCAGGTTGTGCCTTAGTCATTTTTTTTGAATTGCCAGTGTCCTTCAAAGCATCGGGCCCACTGTAGGTGCTGGATGTAGATTCAGTTCCCCAGAAGCACACCCTGAGATGGGGATTTATTTGCAAGTGTTTTATTTTAGAAATGCTCCCAGTAGAAAAGACTAACGGGGAAGAGGGTCAGGGAAGGTGAGGAGGTCAAGCAAAGATATAATTTCAGGCAAAAGTCCCGCAAAGGGGAACTTAAGCTTGATCCCATAGGGAACTCTGGTGCATAAGTTTATGCCTTAGCAGTTGTAAATGGGGTTTAAAAAGAAAAGAAAAAAAATATATATTTTTAATATCTGTAGTTAAGTAGTAATGTTTCCTCCTTTATTGCTGATTTTGGTAATTTGTATCTTTTATTTTCTTACACAGTTTGTCAATTCTGTTGATATTTTCAAAGAAACAACTTTTAATTTTAATTTCATTATTTTTTCTATTCTTTATGTTTTCTACCTCATTTATCTCCCCTTTAGTCTTTATTATTTCATTATTTCTGCATGTTCTGGATTTAGATGGTTTTATGGAGACAGGTTATGTTGATCTACTCACTCCATTATGCCAGAAATAAATCTCTAGTTAAAGCAGAGATACATCATTTTAGACCTCATTAGTCAGAATCTCTGGAGGGGATTACACTGAGTGTCTACGTCATAAAATTCCCATGATGAATAATGATGGTCACCAAGATTGAGATACAATTATATTTGGCAAGTCTATGATTTGGTCTATGATTTTGGTTACGTTCATATTCCTGAGATAAGATAATCAAGTTTAATTGATAACCTAAGTATAGAATCAACACAAAAGTTACATATATATATATATATATAATATACATATATATACAGATATAACTTTTCAAATGATAAATAATATAATATTATCATATCAGTTATTTAGCACACTCTTCTGGACACATTTACATGTGAAGTCAAATTGTAATGGAAAAGTTGTTTGGCAGAGTAGATAATTAGGACAGAGAAAGCTAAGTAATTGAATACAGTTAATCTGATTAGGTTATGAGAGCTCAATATCTCCTTCTCCTTTGGATGATTACACTTGACATAGTGAATTCAAATATCCAAGGCAATCAGTCACTCTTCAATAGCCAGTATTAGAAACATATTGACAGTTCTTTCTTTTTTGGTTGCACCTATTCTAGATTCCCTTCAGATCTTCAATTAACAAGATCAATTTAAGTGCGGGATTAGTTATTGTCACATGACTGGATTTGCTTATACACAGTCTTTTCACAGCACATATTTAAAATCTCTTCTATTGTAGGCTATTTCTGTATGGAGGCTTATAATTAAGAGAGTGACATACTATCAAATGATATTAATACCAGAATACAGAACATCTTTATCATTGATATTTTAGCAGCACTCTAGATAAAAGTTGAAAGATGGATATAACATTGCTTTTTCCAACACTGGATAAGGATCAAAATAATTATGAGGTTACAGTTTTATATCTAACAGAATGCTTAAGTTACTACAAATTTGGGTAACCAATTGCTATGTATTATCTAACTTTCATAACACATATTTAATTTAGTAACACAATTATTAATAAAGGTAACAAGATAATGAAGGAAATAATTTTTATTTAGATAGTAGAGTTTTTAAAAATATTACACTCCAAGTATAAAAGAGATGAATGAAGAATATAGGAATAGGAAGGGAAAAATAACTTGTTTCCCTTACTCAAATATTTAAATGAGGTCTAAACAAAGTCAACTCAATTGAAGCCCAACTTTCGTTGCCTGTTTTTATAGTTCCATGTAGAGTGGGAATCTACATGCCCGGACTCCTTGCCTTGAGAATATCTCTTGTATTTGCATATTTCAATTTTGGTCATGTAAACTAGTATATATGATAAATATCAATTTACCATATAAATTGGTAGCTCAGGAGTGAAAGGTAGAAAGAGTCATGTAACCTTACAGGTATTTGACTTTAGCCTTCATTCAGATCAAAATTCTCTATCAAGCCTTTAGGCTATCAAAGGTAGTATTTGAGATGGTTAGGTCTCAAAATAGTCATGAAAGTTGTGTACACATCCACATGATTATTATACAATTTTAGCACAGTAAAACCCCATACATTTGTCTTTATTTTCTTTGTGATTTATTGGAAGAGATTTGGACCTGAATTCTTTTGAATAACTGGCTCCTTCCCTGTGTTAGTCAGTTTGGGCTGCCATAATAAAATCCCATAGACTGGGTGGCCTATAAACAACAGAAATTTATTTCTCATAGTTCTGAAGGCTGGGAAGTCCAAATTCAAGATGCTGGCACATTTAGAGTCTAGTGAGAGCCCAGCTTCTGGTTCACAGATGCCAGTCTTTTTGCTGTGCCCTCACATAGCAGAAGGAGCAAGCAAGTGAGTGCTCTGGGGTCTCTTTCATAAGGGCACTGTAGGGAAGCAAACTTTGCCACCTCAAAACGTGTCTCTTTGGCATGAAGGTTAATTTAGGCTGATTATTTTTAAGAAACAGAAGAGTCAAGAAGTTTTTCTTGTTACCTCCCCTGAACTGCCTAAAAGAATTTAGATAAAGGGCCTGTTCCCTGAATAGAGCTATCACCAGAGATATCTTCAGAGAATATGGGCTAAGTGTGGTGGGAAGGACTCTGCAGGGCTTAATGATCAAAGTCCACTCTGTTGCCCCACTGTCTCTACATGGCCCAGTAAACATTTTTTACCAAACATTTATTCCTCCATCTCTATGTGAATTGTCTTCCTTCCCTTTGAAGTTCCAATGCAATACACCCAACATTCTCTTTTGCTTTTTAGCTGAAGATGGTACCTAAATTGAGGACTTTGGTCATTTTGGCAAATTACTCAGTTTACCTGGGTCTCTCCCATGTATACATTTTATTACACTTTTGTTTGTTTTCCTCCTATTAATCAGTCTCAGGCCAATTTAATTCTTAGACCAGCCAGAAGAACCTAGAAAGGCAGAGGAAAATTTCTTCCTCCTGGACAGCATTAGTCCCACTCATGAGAACTCCACCCCCATGACCTAATCACCTCCCAAAGGTCCCACCTTCATATACCATCACATTGTGGATTAGATTTCAACATATGAATGTTAGGGGACACAAACATTCAGTTTGTAACAATCCCCTACTTCACTTTGCACATGTAGACTAGACACAGGAATGCTCCTGTGACAATACAGAATGCCCAGAGAGTTACACCTGTTGATTCCGCTGAGACTCAAGGAAAGAACAAAAACATTGCCTTTGCACCAATGAGGACAATTAAAACTGGTTTTTATTTTTAAGCAAGAAATCCTTAGAGACAGTGGAATTCACTGTATTCTTGAAAAATAATTGTCATATTTATTGTAGTAAAAATTCTACAATAGAGCTGTTTTCACATTTATCTAGGATTTTCCATTACTAAAGCTAGTTTGCTTCAACTAAATTATACAGAGACAATGCTTAAAGGACTCCAGAGAGAGCAATCCTAACTCAATAATTTCCAAGCAGTTTTCCCCATCATGACCCATAGTCTATACTCTAGCAGTGTTTCACTCAGCTTGCTTGTTGCTAAGCAACAAATAGGGGATAGAAGTTAAGCTTCTGGAATCACTTACACATTAATTATAAGTCAGAAACATTAAGAATAATGCAAGTTTTAATAATGAAGGGTATTACATATGTTGTCACAGTATGCCTTTTTTCCTAACCAGGAAGAGAAAGACCTGTGGGATACTTGTCATAGGGAAATGACATTTCATTAGCTTTTGGAGGTACCAAGAGAGTAGATTTTAAGAGAAACAATTAGGTGTTTTATAGCTATCTTTCCCTTTCTCAAAGGTTTTCTTTCCTAATTGCTATTGACTTCGCATTCTTTGAACTACTGAAGCTAACAGTAGCATAAGTAGGTGTTAATTTCCTAGTTAGGAAGTTGCTGAAGTGTTCTGATGATTGCATGATTGCTAAAGACTTTTAAATGCAAGGGAATTAAAGACCATTAAGTGCAAAGAAATCAAAGACCAATTTTTGTTCTCTAAACTTAGAGATCTTTATCAGATTTTGATTTTCCCACCAGGAAAAAGCAATATTCTGAAATCATAGTGCCTCTCCATCCACATCTCTCAAAGTTCTTACACTACTATCTACAGTCAGTCTCCTTTGTGAAGTTGTATGGCTGTATGATTTTCCTTTCTTTCTAAATGGAAAATTCTGGGACACGTGTTAGCTTAAGCAAGTACTCTTTCTTGTCCTATGGTAGCATGCCAATATTTGGCCAAAAAAATGGACTAAGGAAAACCTGAAATGGTGTCAGCAGTGAGCTGCCAAAAGACTTGTTAATTCAGACTAGAAAAGCCAGGTTTATTGCGCAGTGTGGGCCTCTCAATCAGCAAAACTTGGATATGAATTATTTTAGCTGTACTAAATACAGACCGTATCAACTACAGACTGTAGCTGTACTACAGTCTATCAACTAAAGTTGTTTAAGAGATATGTCATATTAAATATGCATTCAAACTTCACACACATAAAAGTCTCTTGGGAAAGATACTCAGTATATTGAAAAGGATATGGACTAAATATTCAGATAAACATGAGTCTGATTTCAAGCCTGGCACTTGACATCTGCGTGACCATGGCTCAGTACTTCACTGTTTCTTGGTCTTGGTTTACTCACATATAAAATGGGCGGGGGGGTGGGTGTGCTAGAACTCAGAGGGCAATATTATGGCCCCTACAGAGATACCTTTCCTGCCCAGCCACACTCACTTTCATTTCTTTGCTGCCCTTTCATCTTTGTTGGCCAGTTACTTCTTTTGTTTATCTACAATTGTACAATATCCCCTAGATACATCACTGGGAGACAAGGAGACAGCAGCTTTCCTATCAAATGCCAATAATAACAACGTTTTGCTATCAGTATGTGTAATTAATATAAAATGTGCTGTGATTGATCACCAACAAATACTGAAAGAAGCCATGTGATTGGTCACCCGTCTGTGTATCTATTAATTATGGAGTAATTTGTGGACTGAAGAGCTAGCAATGAAGTTTTTATGAGTTTACTCACTGTAACCCTAACCCTAACCTTGTCTTTGGCAAATGAAATTTCAATCATTTTATTGTGGGACTGCTGTTATTTAACTATACCTTGCCATTTGAAATCCATGTATACTACAACAGTGAGAAACAAGGATTGTTGTGTATGTGTGCATCTATTTCCTTTTCTTCATGAGATAGCATGGACTTCATCCATTTTATTCTCTGCTGCTTCCCTAGCACTCAGAACAATGCTTAATACATAATGTGGAATCAAAGAAAGAATGAATGTTATCACATGCCTAGAGTGCTTATCATGGAGCCCAGAATATATAACAATTACCCACTAAATGCTGGGTTTCTTAGTCTTTACTTAGTGTCTCTGGTTTTAAGAAGAGGTAGATTTGTCAAAATGAATTAAGCACTCAGTGTGCTCTAACGTATATTTGGCACAGTATAATTTTGTGAAGAAAGATAGAATTTAGTTCCCTGAAATACACTTTGTGCTCTGTAACCATAGAATCTAAATTTGATCCTGGCTTTGCTATTTCACCTTAGGTAAGTTATTTAAACCCACTAGGCTTCATTTTCTTTATCTGTGTAATGGCAGCAAGTATATCTACTCACCTAATTAAAGTATGTGAGGATTAAAAGAGATTATATGTGCAAAGTGCTTAGTCCAGTGCCTGGCACTTAGTAGGCACATAAAATATTTAGCTATTTTTTATGAGTTTGTGGCCAATAAGGAAAAACAAAATAATTTTTAAAAGATATAATGAATTCTACAATGTAGATGACAAGAATATATTACAAATATATCCAACTGTGGTTATATGTTGTATTTTTTAATTCAAATGTAATTTCTCCCAAGTGTAATTGACTTTTTTGTTGAGAGCAAAATCTGAAATTGAGCAAATTCCACGTTCTTTTCTTGGAGGAAACTATTTTAAACATTCACAAAGCAGGAGTCTATAGACCTCAACAGAGAGATCAGAGCTATGTTAAGATTAAACTGAGAACTAAAGTCAAATTAAAGATTACTCTGAAACCAAAACCAGTTAAATAGACTCAATATTTTATTTAGTTTTCAAAATGTGTCAAGGTTCTTAGCATCTATGTGCCTCAGTTGCCACCTCAAAACGTGTCTCTTTGGCATGAAGGTGCCTTTGGCATGAAGATGCCTTCGGCATCTATGTGCCTCAGTTTCTTCTTTTGTGAAATGGAGATGGAAAGATCCCTATCTCACTGGATATTATGATGGTCAAATGAGAAAACACATTTAAAATATTTATCATAAATCTTGGACATAGTAAGAATTCAATAAATCTTAACTGATTCTATCCTTTTGTTCATATAAATTAATCTTAATGCCTGACAATAATTTCTTTATTAGGCATTTTATTTCTTTTTTTTAAAATTTAATTTAATTTATTTATTTTTAAACAGCAGGTTCTTATTAGTTATCTATTTTATACAAATTAGTGTATACATGTCAATCCCAATCTCCCACTTCATCACCCCCCCCGCCCCTCGCCGCTTTCCCCTCTTGGTGTCTATACATTTGTTCTCTACATCTGTATCGCTATTTCTGCCTTGCAAACCAGTTCATCTGTACCATTTTTCTAGATTCCACATATATGCGTTAATATATGATATTTGTTTTTCTCTTTCTGACTTACTTCGCTCTGTATGACAGTCTCTAGGTCCATCCACATCTCTACAAATGACCCAATTTCGTTCCTTTTTATGGCTGAGTAATATTCCATTGTATACATGTACCCCTCTTCTTTATCCATTCCTCTGTCAATGGGCACTTAAGTTGCTTCCATGACCTGGCTATTGTAAATAATGCTGCAGTGAACACTGGGGGGCATGTGTCTTTTTGAATTACGGTTTTCTCTGGGTATATGCCCAGTAGTGGGATTGCTGGGTCATATGATAATTCTATTTTTAGTTTTTTAAGGAACCTCCATACTGTTCTCCATAGTGGCTGTATCAATTTACATTCCCACCAACAGTGCAAGAGGGTTCCCTTTTCTCCACACCCTCTCCAGCATTTGTTGTTTGTAGATTTTCTGATGATGCCCATTCTAACTGGTGTGAGGTGATACCTCATTGTAGCTTAGATTTGCATTTCTCTAATAATCAGTGACATTGAGCAGCTTTTCATGTGCCTCTTGGCTGTCTGTATGTCTTCTTAGGTGAAATGTCTATTTAGGTCTTCTGCCCATTTTTTGATTGGGTTGTTTGTTTTTTTAATATTGAGCTGCATGAGCTGTTTATATATTTTGTAGATTAATCCTTTGCCCGTTGATTCATTGGCAAATATTTTCTCCCATTCTAAGTATTGCCTTATCGTCTTGTTTATAGTCTCCTTTGCTGTGCAAAAGCTTTTAAGTTTCTTTAGGTGCCATTTGTTTATTTTTGCTTTTATTTCCATTACTCTAGGAGGTGGATCAAAAAAGATCTTACTGTGATTTATGTCAAAGAGTGTTCTTCCTATGTTTTCCTCTAAGAGTTTTATAGTTCTGGTCTTACATTTAGGTCTCTAATCCATTTTGAGTTTATTTTTGTGTATGGTGTTAGGGAGTGCTCTAATTTCATTCTTTTACATGTAGCTGTCCAGTTTCCCCAGCACCACTTATTGAAGAGACTGTCTTTTCTCCATTGTATATCCTTGCCTCCTTTGTTGTAGATTAGTTGACCATAGGTGCGTGGGTTTATCTCTGGGCTTTCTATCCTGTTCCGTTGATCTATATTTCTGTTTTTGTGCCAGTACCATATTGTCTTGATTACTGTAGCTTTGTAGTATAGTCTGAAGTCAGAGAGTCTGATTCCTCCAGTTCTGTTTTTTTCCCTCAAGATGGCTTTGGCTATTTGGGGTCTTTTTTGTCTCCATAAAAATTTTAAGATTTTTTGTTCTAGTTCTGTAAAAAATGCCATTGGTAATTTGATAGGGATTGCATTGAATCTGTAGATTGCTTTGGGTAGTATAGTCATTTTCACAATATTGAGTCTTCCAATCCAAGAACATGGTATATCTCTCCATCTGTTTGTGTCATCTTTGATTTCTTTCATCAGTGTCTTATAGTTTTCTGAGTACAGGTCTTTTACCTCCTTAGGTAGGTTTATTCCTAGGTATTTTATTCCTTTTGTTGCAATGGTGAATGGGAGTGTTTCCTTAATTTCTCTTTCTGATCTTTCATTGTTAGTGTATAGGAATGCCAGATATTTCTGTGCATTAATTTTGTATCCTGCAACTTAACCAAATTCATTGATTAGCTCTAGTAGTTTTCTGGTGGCACCTTTAGGATTCTCTATGTATAGTATCATGTCATCTGCAAACAGTGACAGTTTTACTTCTTCTTTTCCAATTTGTATTCTTTTAATTTCTTTTTCTTCTCTGATTGCCATGGCTAGGACTTCCAAAACTATGTTGAATAAGAGTGGCAAGAGAGGACATCCTTGTCTTGTTCCTAACCTTAGAGGAAATGCTTTCAGTTTTTCACCATTGAGAATGATGTTTGCTGTGGGTTTGTCATATATGGCCTTTATTATGTTGAGGTAGGTTCCCTCTATGCCCACTTTCTGGACAGTTTTTATCATAAATGGGTGTTGAATTTTGTCAGAAGCTTTTTCTGCATCTATTGAGAGGATCATATGGTTTTTATTCTTCAATTTGTTAATATGGTGTATCACATTGATTGATTTGTGTATATTGAAGAATCCTGGCATCCCTGGGATAAATCCCACTTGATCATGGTGTATGATCATTTTAATGTTTTGTTGGATTCTGTTTGCTAGTATTTTGTTGAGGATTTTTGCATCTATATTCATCAGTGATATTAGTCTGTAATTTTCTTTTTTTGTAGTATCTTTGTCTGGTTTTGGTATCAGGGTGATGCTGGCCTTGTAGAATGAGTTCCGGGGTGTTCCCGTCCTCTGCAATTTTTGGGAAGAGTTTGAGAAGGATGGGTGTTAGCTCTTCTCTAAATGTTTGATAGAATTCACCTGTGAAGCCATCTGGTCCTGAATTTTTGTTTGTTGGAAGATTTTTAGTCACAGTTTCAATTTCACTACTTGTGATTGGTCTGTTCATATTTTGTTTCTTCCTAGTTCAGTCTTGGAAGGTTATACCTTTCTAAGAATTTGTCCATTTCTTCCAGGTTGTCCACTTTATTGGCATAGAGTTGCTTGTAGTAGTCTCTTATGTTGCTTTGTATTTCTGTGGTGTCTGTTCTAACTTCTCCTTTTTCATTTCTAATTTTATTGATTTGAGTCCTCTCCCTCTTTTTCTTGATGAGTCTGGCTAATGCTTTATCAATTTTGTTTATCTTCTCAAAGAACCAGCTTTTAGTTTTATTCATATTTGCTATTGCTTTCTTTGTTTCTATTTCATTTATTTCTGCTCTGATCTTTATGATTTCTTTCCTTCTACTAACTTTGGGTTTTGTTTTTTTGTCTTTCTCTTTTTCCTTTAGGTGTAAGGTTAGATTGTTTATTTGAGATTTTTCTTGAGGTAGGCTTGTATTGCTATAAACTTCCCTCTTAGAACCAGTTTTGCTGCATCCCATAGGTTTTGGATCATCGTGTTTTTGTTGTCATTTGTCTCTAGGTATTTTTTGATTTCCTCTTTGATTTCTTCAGTGATCTCTTGGTTATTTAGTAACGTATTGTTTAGCCTCCATGTGTTTGTGCTTTTTACGTTTTTTTCCCTGTAATTGATTTCTATTCTCACAGTGTTGTGGTAGGAAAAGATGATCGATATGATTTCAATTTTCTTAAATTTACTGAGGCTTAATTTGTGACCCAAGATGTGATCTGTCCTGGAGAATGTTCCATGTGCCCTTGAGAAGAAAGTGTAATCAGCTGTTTTTGGATGGAATGTCCTATAAATATCAATTAAATCTATCTGGTCTATTGTGTCATTTAAAGCTTGTGTTTCCTTATTAATTTTCTGTCTGGATGATCTGTCCATTGGTGTAAGTGATGTGTTAAAGTCCCCCACTATTATTGTGTTACTGTTGATTTGCTCTTTTATAGCTGTTAGCATTTGCCTTATGTATTGAGGTACTCCTATGTTGGGTGCATATATATTTATAATTGTTATATCTTCTTCTTGCATTGATCCTTTGATCATTATGTAGTGTCCTTCCTTCTCTCTTATAACATTATTTTAAAGCCTATTTTATCTGGTACGAGTATTGTGACTCCAGCCTTCTTTTGATTTCCATTTGCATGGAATATCTTTTTCCATCCCCTCCTTTTCAGTCTGTATGTGTCCCTAGGTCTGAAGTGGTTCTCTTATAGACAGCATATATATGGGTCTTATTTTTGTATCCATTCAGTGAGCCTGTGTGTTTTGGTTGGAGCATTTAATCCACTCATGATAAGTATTTTCCTATTACCATTTTCTTAACTGTTTTGTGGGTTTTTTTGTAGGTCCTTTTCTTCTCTTGTGTTTCCCACTTAGAGAAGTTCCTTTAGCATTTGTTGTAGAGCTGGTTTGGTGGTGCTGAATTCTCTTAGCTTTTGCTTGTCTGTAAAGCTTTTGATTTCTCCATAGAATCTGAATGAGATCCTTGCCGGGTAGAGTAATCTTGGTTGTAGGTTCTTCCCTTTCATCACTTTAGCTATATCGTGCCACTCCCTTGTTCCTTCATCTGGTACATAGTCCTCTGACTTTTCATTTTGTCTGTCTTTCTGTGAATGTGGTTTTTGTTCCACAGGCTGCAGGACTGTAGTTCTTCTTGCTTCTGCTCTAGGCATCTTATTTCTGTATCTTCTTTTTCATTAATGCTATTTTGCTTCCCTTGCTCAGTATAAGATTACTGTAACAATCCTCTTCTGGTTTCTCTGTCCTCAATTGCTTTCTCATTTACTTTTTTGCTGAAGTTTTTAATCATTCTCCATTGTATATAAGAAAAATCCAAACTTCTAGCCACCAATTACAGTTCTTATAAACTTTCCAATTAGTACTCTCCTTAACTCTTCCTGTTTCAGTCAAATAAATATACTTTTATTTTACTCCACACATAATTTTTTTACCCATCATGGATTGACAGAAAATTTTCTCTGTGTGCCATCTCTGATTGGCAGGTGTCTATTGATGGGCATTCTGAGACTGCCTCAACTCAGGAAGAGGAAAAAGCTACAGATCTTTAGTAATGTGTGCCATGGGTTCTGGAGTGGGGACAGGAGTATCAGAGATATTTGTCATTTCTGACTTATGTCATTTCCCCTAACAAGATATCCTTATGGCCTTCTCTGCTTCTCTAAGTTCTAACTTTTTCAGAGATTCAGCTCAAATCCCACCTCTTCTATAATTATCGCACCATCCCATCTATCATAGCCCAGAATAATCACTGCCTTTTCACATAGGATTTACAACCTGAATCCCTTCTTTGGCACTAACATATGCTATTTATATGGTTGCTCATGGTTTCAACCTATAGATCCCATGAGGTCAACTATATTGTGCCTCTTTCTAGAACAGAGAATTCTGCATGCATTTATTATTCACAATTTTTAATATCAATCATAACAATAGCTTACTTTTTTTACTATCATATTTTATCATTTTATATACAATATCCCATTAAGATTTAATTATTCATGGCCTTATTGGAATCATGTGTTAATATTGTAAATATTTACTGACTTTAGTAGAAAGCTTATACTCACCAACTTTATTTTTATGTTGGATGTTATTCAAAACATAGACATGGACTTGGAAAAGGCTAGGTAGTGTGTCTTACAAATTCAAAACATTTTTATGAGCCCACATATTTCTTCTAACAGTACATTTTTATGAGCCCACATATTTCTTCTAACAGTGACAATCCAGTTAAATTAAGTATTAAAATAAATATTAAGCATGTTTATACAAAGTAATTATGGATCCCAAATTAGAGAAAAGGGGGTATAGTATTACCCCTTGAGTATTGAAAATATTGAGGAAGAGATTTGATTTTCAGAGTAAATTATGATGCAGATGTAAAGCCATCCCAGTTTACCTCCTCTGATCTTCCTTTGTTCTCCAGACCTACTCAAAGTGGTCCAGAAATTAAGTTTTGGGATTATTCATATAAGAGTTTAAACCTAATTGCAACACTTACTAATAGCTTGGTCTTGGACAAGCTACTTAATTTATTTGTGCTTCAGTCCTTACTGTAAATTTGAGATTAATAATCTTATGTATAGATTACTGAATAGAAAAATGACATAAGGTCCCTTGCATATAATGAGGATTCAGCAAATGATAAAGTAAGGGTTATATTTGGCAGTTGTAACAATATCATTTACTGACTTATAAAGGATGCATTTATCACTTTCAGTATTATTTGAATTTTAATATCATTTTAAAATATTTTAATTACTGGAAATACAAGGCCTTTTATTCTGGAACAGAAATTCAAAATTCTAAATAAAACATTAGTAACCGAATCTAGTACTGTTTTATTATAATTCTATACTACAACCATTTCTTTAATAAGAAATCAAGGATGCTTCAATTTTATAAAATCTACTGATAAACTTTATATCAGTTGTTTATTTTATATTGTGAATATAGTTTATATAGATACATATATTTTACATGGTCATTTATGTTTATTATATGTATTTATTCTTATTTATATTATTGCTGCATAACAGATCACTCCAAGTCTTAGTTGCCCAAAACTACAACCATTAATTTTTCCTCTTGAGTCCTTGGGTCAGCTAGGCAGTGCTCTTGGTCCGGGCCAGGCTTGGCTGACTTTGGCTAGACTCACTCATGCCTCTGTGGTTAGCTAGCAGTTGATAACCTCATTTACTCAATGGGTAGTTGGCTGTTTTGGGCTCAGGCAAAATCCATTATTCAACAGCCTAGCCCAAACTTCCTCAGACTGTGGTGGCCAGGTTTCGAGAGGAAGCATGGAAGAATGCAAGTTCTTTTGAGGCCTAGGCTCAGAATTGAAAAATGTTGCCTTTGCCCTGTTCTGTTGGACAAGGTAAGGCATATAGACAGCAGGAATTCCAAGTATAGAGAAATTGATTCCTCTTATTACTGTCAGGAGCTTCAAAAGCATGTACATGAAGGGAGAGGTGGAGAATTGTTTAGGTTTTTGTAATGTTAAATATTAATACAATAAAGGAGAAAATAACAATAGAATCATATCAATGATACCTGCTGAAAGATCATTATATTCAAGAAATATGATACAAACTTTATGTAAAAGAGAAATAGCAGGACATTTCCTAAACTTGATAAAGAATATCTTTAGAAACCTAAAGAAGTCGTTTTCTGATAATAAAATCTGTAGTCAATATTTGTATTAGTTTCCTAGGTTTAGCTCAACAAAGTACCACAAATTAGGTGTCTTAAAACAGCAAAAATTTATTCTCTCACAGTTCTGGATGCTAGAAGTCTAAAATAAAGGTGTCAGCAGTGTTGGATTCTACTGGACCCTCTGAGGGAGAATGTTTCATTATTTTCTTCTAGTTTTTTTCTCACTGTCTTTGGTTTCCCACTGTCTTTGCCATCCCTTGGCTTGTATCACTCCAATCTCTGCCTCTGTCTTCACAAGGTGCTTTCCCCTTAGTCTCTATCTTTGTGTCTCCTTCTCCTCTTCTTATAAGGACACCAGTGATGTGAATTAAGGCCCCATTCTACTCCTGTATGACTTCATCTTAACTAGTTATGTCTGCAGCAATCTATTTCCAAATGAAGTCACATTCTGAGGTTCCGGGAAGGACATGAGTTTATGTGGACACCATCCAACCCAGTATGATATTACTGCAGTGGGATGTAGATTGTTCAACTACTTTTCTGAATATTTATGTCAATTATTTTAGACGAGATAAATAAGATAAAGAACCACAGATTTGGAAAGGAGAGCAATTATCCTTATTGATAGTTAATAAGGTTGTCTACCAGGAAAACTCAATTGATTCAGTTACAAACTGTTATAACTAAGATGATAGTCTAGCAGGATGGCTGACTTCTAGGCAAAATGCTGATACAAAACTAGTAAGAAAATACAGTGGGGGGGGAAAAGACACCACTCACATAGAGAAGCATCAAAACATAAAGAAAGTAAATGTTTAGGTTGTAAATGAGGAAACATGTAAGGTGGCTCATAAAGGTAAAAGCCTTGTAGTGTGAAAGAACGTTTTCTGAGTGTAAAGCTTTAATACTGGAAGAATGTTAAGTACACTAACCATAATGGCCATCTGGAAGAAGTGTTAAGTATAGCTAAAAAGTTTTGAAAACAAGGAACAATTAAGTGGGACCTGCTTTAACTGGTGTCAAAATCATTATAAATCTCTAAAGAAAAAAGAAATAAGTTGCTGATTCAGGAAAAGACATATAAATCAATGGAACAAAATAATAAGTTCAGAAACAGGACCAAGGACTTGTGGAAGTTTTGGAATAATATATGTGGCATTTCAAATCAGTTGAAAACATTTGTTTTTCAATAGATGGGGGTAACCGTTTCTTAATTTCAGTAAACATAAATTAAGGCCCCTTACTTCAAAATGGTAAAGATTTTAACATTGTAATACAATGAAACCACTAGGAGAAAAAATGTTTGTATTCTCTCGTAATAGATCATTTTCAGCCAGTCACAAAAACTAGAAACCATAAATGAAATGATTGGCAGATTTGACTACACAAAATGTTTGAAAGGTCTTTACAGAGAAAAACATCATAAATAAATGTAAAAAACAAATGAACATTGTTTGTACCTGTAAATGTAAATTTGAGAAAAATATGGTACAGTATTTTGGGTCAATTTGTGTGTGTGTGTATAAAATATCTTATGAAAATGAATTAGGTACTAATAAAGGTAGCTCACAATGTAATTACAAATAAAAGTGTACATTTTTACATGAAAATTGGATAATTACAGTTATATCATGATCTTATTTTAGTTTTAAAAAAGCTTACCTTTTTGTATGCATATATAGAGAGAAATGTATTATTAGACAATATTTCCATAAGCATCTAGCATAATTCTGGCAAGATACACAGAGACTCTCTCCCAGCTTGAATCATAAAATTCCAGGGAAAGTTTCGAACGGACCATATCGATTCCCTCAACTCTCACCTAATCACTGTGACTGGAGGGAACAGAGGCTCTTATTGGCTCAGCTCGGGCCACGTGTTCAGGCCTATGTGTAGAAACTGGGAAACCCTCATGGCGTGAGTGAAAAAGAATAATTCCTCAAAACTGGGGGAACTATTGCCAGAAAAATGGTGAAATGGTTTTGGCAAGTTAAAAAAAACCAAAAAACAAAAAATAAAGATGGCTACCACATTTTCTACTATTTTCATGAATTTCCATATATATATGTGTGTGTATTTATATATCACACTTTCTCATACATACATACACACAAACACAGACACACACATCACTATTACCGTGTATCCTTCTCTTTTTAGTTAATAATAGATGATTGGCCTTTTCTATTTAATTGTAAGAGCAACCCATGTTCATCAAGACCTTTGTCTGTTAAGTTTTTTTGGCTCATTTATAAGCTATGAAGTTGATCTGGAATGATTCTCTAGTGAATAAAGAATTTGGGTTTGTATCTGATAACTGAAATGACATTATTTTTTTGTGTGTGGTGACGAGATGGGTAAATATGAAATAGAAGATGGAGTAATTTTTGTGGATACAATTTCAGGGTTCAGTTAAATCATATCAAAATGGGGCTTGTAAAATGACTTTTATGACATTTTCTACCTCTAGATTATAATTTACAATGATATTTTGTCATAATGAGACACTTTTTATAATCCTTCCACTTTTCTTTTTGCAAAAAAGCTAACAAACGCAAGACGTTAGAAGGGAAAAAATTGGCTTATATCCAGTTAGATATGTTAATGATTCTGTTGCTTTACACCAAGGGTCTATAAACTATTGCCCTTGGGCCATAGTTTGTGTAGAAATTTTACTGGCACACATATTTGTGTATATACTATCTATGCTGCTTTTGTGTTATTCTGGTAGAGTTGAATATTGTGACAGGGAACTTATGTTACTCTGAGGCTAAAATAATTACTATCAGGCACTTTGTTGAAAAGTTTGCCAACCTGTGCCTTAATCATTTACAACAAAATAGCCAATAATTTAAACAGTTTCCTTGCCTTCTGCTGAGACTCTGTCAGTGTATATCCCATTAATTATACTCTTTCTTTTGAAATGGGCATTTCTCAATTAATATGTTTAAAACTATATCTTATTTCCCTTACATGGGATGTTAAAAATACCTCAATTAATTTCCCACTTCTAATTTAGTTTTTCCTCAGGGCTTTTAGGAAATTTGATGCCTAACATTACCTTAATTACTTTAAATGACATATACTGGCTTATTTTCAGTTTACTATTATTTGTCAAACTCCAAGCAGTCATTAAAACCAACAGTAAATAACTATTTGAACTGTAATGACAGTAAGATACTAGTACAAAGTAGCATAAACTACTTATTTATTTGTTGTGAAACTTTTTAAAAGCCTTATTTGTAAAGTGTTTTACTACTGGAAAAGAATTTTCAGATATTTTATCATTTTTAATTCCCATAAGAGTATGAGATATGTAGAAAATAGTATTTCCATTATGTAGGTAAACAAAAGAGCTTAGAGAAATGAGTTGCATTGCTCAAAGTCACATAACTAGTAAAAGAGAGGAGGAATTAATCTCATACATTTTGATTGATTTCTACTTCCTTTGTTTTATACTTTGCTGCAGTTTCAGTCTATCTACTGTCTATCTACCATCTATTTATTTACATGAAATCTAGCCACATCCCCTAAAACAGATAAACTTAACTGCAGAGACTGTCTTACTTATGCCTCATCGATTCCACTAGATGATTAGAGCACTGCTTTGAATACAGTATTGAATCAGTAAATTTTTGGATATAATTTTATTCTAATATTTGGTAAAAAGCTAAATTTGTGGAATTGGGTGGAAATTATAATTATGAATCTATTGCTCTTTCTCACTAAGGTATAAATTCCTTGAGCTACATGTCTAGATGATGACTCTTGCTTTTTGCTGCCTAAGCAACTTAACCTTTTTATTGTAAAAACATCCTTCTCCTTACTGGGAAAACACCCTATTTTTTTAATTGCAGAAACCTCTTATGTAGTTGATTCCAGCTCTATACTTCAGCTTATGTTACCTGGCTATCTCCCCCTATTCCAGTGATGGGTTCAGGAATGTGCACTTATGGAACGCTTAGGGAGAAGGTACATCGTTTCCAACTGGGATTGTTGGTAATAAATTTGATTCAAGCCAGGGCTTGATAAGGATTCAACCCATGAAGCCTGGACATGAGATAAAGAAAAGGAGAGTAGAGAGGTAAGAGACACTGGACTTTGACAATGTTGTTTATCCAGTGGATCCAGTCATGCCTGCATCTATTCAAGTACTTCTAGGTTATGTAAGCCAAAAAGTTCCTGTTTTTATCAAAAAATTGAATTGCATTTTGGTTATTTACAAACCAAAGTAGTCACGACGGAAAAACTGAGCCTTAGAGTAGCTACTCATTAAATAGCAAATTTATAACTGAATGGAGAATATGGTATAAAAATAGGTAAGTGACTTCAAAAAAAAGTTTTAATCCTGCTTTTCCTCAAAATATCTGGTTATTATAAAAGCTCTCTAGGGACTTCCCTGGTGGTGCAGTGCAGTGGTTAAGATTCTGCGCTCCCAATGCAGGCGGCCCAGGTTCTAACCCTGGTCTGGGAACTAGATCCCACATCCCTCTTAGTCATAACTAAGAGTTCGCATGCCACAACTAAGGAGCCGGCAAGCTGCAACTAAGGAGCCTGCGAGCCGCAACTAAGGAGCCCGCCTGCCGCAACTAAGACCTGACGCAACCAAACAAATTAAAAAAAAAAAGCTCTCTATTTTGAGTTCTGTAAATATTTCCATTTATTTGTTGTATAGATTTTTCTTATTGCAAGAATCAGTGAGGCTTTAGTTCAAGATAAAGCCTGTGGGAGAAGGATGGATTGTTCAACGCACACACGCACAAATCAGAACTGTAATGTTCCTGCAGGATAAAAACAGTGATATATTTTATTTGCTTATTCTAAAGCTTTTATGATATATTGGCGCCTTACACAGTATTTGGAAAGAGGGTAATATTGTTGGGAACAAAAATATATTACTTTTAAAGCTTCCAAAACAAGAATATGTAACTTGGTTTGCATTTGACTAAACAAGAGAGTGAATGAACATAATTTCTACAAATTTGAGAGTTTTACAAAAATATATAATTAACTCACATAATTATCTTTGTTTTAATAACTACATTTATAAATTATATGATTACAGCAATGTTGGCCTATTCTCTGGATTAATATAATAAATTATCACTGTATAAATGATGAACAATAATCCCTAGGTGAAATATACTTGATGGGTTTAAATAATATATATAAATAATATATATATATTTAAATTTTATCTATCTATCTAGATATCAATACACACACACACACACACACACACACACACACACACACACACACACACACATGAGATTAAGGATCCTATTTGGTTTCTGTTATTTGTATACCTAGATCAAAATAAAAGTTAGCCAGATGTAACTTGATTCTTTAATGTGACACTCTACCCAACCACTGAAAGTAGCAATTAGAAGTTGAATTTTTTTTTAAAGGGATATTTATGGATTTTGTTTTCATACCAAGTAACACATGCAATTTAAATTAATGCTCTTCCCTCTGTGTCTTCGAATTGTTTTAGTGTAACACAGAAATTTTCTTGAGAATTTTAATATGAAATGACCTTTTCTAAAATAACTTTATGCATGTCTCTGTCTTCCTCAAGCCCTACCCCTACTGTATGGCCTCTTGCCCTACCACACTATTACTTCAGGAAGGGACAGACCATGTCTAGCTTTTCTTCACTGCTATACTTTCTGCACCTAGCACAATGCTTGGCATGTAGTAGGTACTCAATAAGTGTTGTTGTTAAAGAATGAGTGATTAATAGCTAGAAGAATTGGAGGAGAAGAATGAGAAGGAGTATTAACATGTGAGAGAACAGTATATATGAAGGCAGGGAGTAATAAAGGAGCATATTGCAATTAGGTCACTGGAAGTACCTTTATAGCATGAAGACAACATGGAGGAGAATGGTAAAGGGTGAGACTATAGAGGTCATGAAGATCCTCACAAAGCTAAGCAAAAGAGGTGCCGCTTTATTGTGGAAGCCTAGTGAAATATTGAAAGATTTCTACCTAAGGATGAAAATGAGTAGGTTTACATTTTGGAAAGTTTGTGCAGGTAAAAATGTAGAGGATAGATTGAATGGAGTCAAGACTGGGGACAAAAGACCAGTTAGAAGCCTATTGCAGCAGGTGGGAGTGTTTGAACTAAGAGAGAAGAAATAGAAATAAATAAGAGAAAAACAACTCAAGAAAATTACAGAATTATCACCCCCAAATCCTGTCTACCTTTTAGATGCAAAGGGTGATGAAATGAACGAATTCAGATATACAAGAAGCATTCAAAGATCATGTTTGGGAAGAGAGAATTAAGTTCTAAAATCTTGACTTTGAGGTACTTGCAAAACATCTAGGTGAAAATATCCAGTTAGCTTTAAGGGTCTGGGACCCAGTATTCATTCACTCATGTTTATCAGTCATTGTTTATTAAGCTTCCTTTTTGTGTGTGGAAGGCACTGGTATAGGTACGAGGGTTAGTGGCAAAGAGAACAGTCTTTGCTCCCATGAAGCTTAGAACCTAGAATGAACATATACAATAGTCAAGGAGACAAGTACACAACATAATTTCAGTTAGTTATATGTAACGTGAAGAAAATAAAACAGGGCTTGGATCTAGACAGGAGACTATTCTAAACAGGGTGGCCAGAGAAAGCCTCTGAGGTGACATTTAAACACAGACCTCCAAAATGAGAATGAATCTTGTCACACTAGCTAAGCGAAAAGAAAATTTAAGGTGGTGGCAAGTTGTCAACATTATCAAAACCCACAGAGTGCAATAAAATAAAGATGTAAAAATGTCCTTTGGATCTAGCTATCTGGAGGCTATTGGTGACCTAAATGAGAGTGGTTTAAGTAGGTACAGGAAGAGATGTTAGATTGAAGAAGGAAGGCAGGAATGGGCTTAAAGAAATACAGAGCATTAGCACAAGATAATTTTTAAAAGAAAGCTTGGCTGTGAAGGGACAGAGAGAAGCAGCACTGATGCCAGGATCTGAGGAGTGCCAGGAAAGAAATTTGTAAATGTTTCCAATTATATTTTTTTCATGAATCTACAGAGTGAGTACATTTTATGCAAACCTCAAAGATAAAATTTAGCCCACTGATAAAATGACATATTGTTTTAGAGGTGGGTGATAGTATTTTTGCTTAGCCCATTAATTTCATGGTAGAGTAAAAATGGACAAAAGCTGGGGTGCTGCATGTTGCATAATGTAAAGAGTTGACATCTTGTCACTAAGAGATTACATCAGAATGGCTTGGAGTTAATACTATTTTCAAAGCATTTCTAAATTTAAAGGATGGGTCTTTTTCCTTGAGCCATTGCTTTCATAATATCATGAGAGAAATTTTTAAACTTTCCTTTGGAGAATGATGAAAATATTTGCTCTTTCTGATTCAGCATATAATGGGAACAAGTCTTGATGAAGAAAGTCACACTTTCAGTAATAAACATGCAGATACACCTCTAAAACGAGCTGAAAAACTAAGCATAATTTGGCCTAATAATTTTAGCTCTACCATCTTATTTCCTTCCTGAGGGTAGAAGAAATTCTTATTGTACAAAGTAGCACTTTAAATACATTGTCAAGTGATGACAACAACCATTATTTTTCTTCTCCTTTCAGTGGTTGTTCCTTTATTTTACCAGGCAGTGATGCCATTTTTGATTTTTAAAGTAAGACTTTCTAGCTATTTTTTTTAAAAAAGCTTTTATCAAGAAAACCTCTGGCGCTAAAAATTAAATGTCTCCAGGAATGTTTTTGTGTAATTAGGATATGAACTAATGCTTAGCTATCAGACTGGGTCTCTACCTAGAAACTGCTCAGCAGACCCAGATTTTAATTGAGTGCAGCAAGTAAAACAGGGCTGTGCTTGCTATGCAAGGCAACTGTCAAGTCTCAAAGAAGTCGCTGAGCATTTCTCATAACCAATTAATATATGACACCTTAAATAACATGGACTCGCTATTCTTTATTAAAAGAAACTAGGGCAGGGTTGCTAAATGAAAAAATGTTAAGAATATCTGCAGCTCGGACAATTAGATTTCTGTTCAGAATTCTCTGCAATTATTTCTAAAGTTAAGAGAAGTGACCCTAAGATTTCCTCAAACTTCCTTCACAATTTAAACCATTCTTACCACAAGAACAATGTCAACATTATGTGCATAGATAGTTACTGAAAATTTTGCTGACATGATGATAGTTTATCTGGTGAATAACAAATAAATCTGGGTTTGCTTTTTGATCTGTCCATTACTAACTTCTTTACAGACTAAACCATTTTTTAAAATGTGTACTAGGAGATGCTTAGCTTATACTACAGCCTTTCCAGGGAAGCAGGAGTCTATAAATTATTCCTTTCTCTAGTGTTTGTATAACAGAGAGCAAAGGACATGTAAATAGCTGTATTTATTCCATACCGTAAATTCAGACCATGCTACCAGCAGACTTCATATTTTCTCTCCTCTAAATGGTTATTTGAACACTGATTGTTTCAGACTTAGAAGATATTCCTTATAGCAAGAAAATTATATAACTGGTGATTGGGTATATAACCTCCCACAAGTCCTATTTAGTAGAAATTGTACAGTCTACTTATGTTACTAGTTGTAATAAAATTGAATTGAGGGAGAAATCATATTTTGGCTAAAGAAAGAGGAGGAAGAATAAATTATTTGATTTGATTTTACTGAGTCCAATTTGGTATTAGGCAAAAATTTCCAAGGGCTTGCTTAACTACACCCAAATTCTACTGCCTCTCCAGCTTCATGATATATCATTGTCTAATTCTCAAAATTTCTCAGAAAGGGGAAAAAGTGGTTATGAAATTACCAGTTGGCAAAAATCAGTGGAGAAAGTTAGGGGCCTTTATGGTAAAAGTGAAGAATGGAATAAAGACTGTACTTTGGGAACTGCGTGTATTGTGAAGCATAAGGAAAAAATTCTGGCTTCCATTAAAATTCTACCCACAATATAGTACTAACATCTATATAGTGGGAATTGAAAGAGTGGCACAGACATTTTTATATTTTGGAACAATTAGATCAGTGAACCATAAAACAGGATTGCAAAGTCCACTTCACAAAGTATTTGGAAGAAAATATTATGCACAGGTTTGAGAATTAATACTCAGTAAGCATTGTCTCTCTTCCATGAAAAAAATGAATTGTAGATTTCTAGCAAGATTAAGAGCATATAGAAAAATTAAGTGAAAAATGGAGAGAAGATCCTTGGAATATTTATGGAAGAATCTTTATGAAATCTTTAATGGAAGCTTCCATTAAAATTATATGCACAATAAAGTGTCAACATCTTTATATGGGAATTAAAAAATTCACATAAGACATTATTATATCTGAGATCAATATATTAATTGTACTAGTACAAAGCTGAGTCAAATGGGACCCAGCATTTGACCAATTTGCTATGCTTGACCTATCTGTATGGACATGGTAAGATTTATCACTCCTGCCATTGATACTTTATTCTAATCCACTTTTATTTGACAAATATGTTTAAACACTGTTAGGGACTGATTGTGTCCTCCACAAAATTCATCTATTGAAGGCCTCAACCCCCAGTGTGATGGTGTTAGGAGGTAGGGCCTTTGAGAGGTAATTAGGCTCAGATGAGGTCATAAAGGTGGAGCCCCCATGCTGGGAAGAAGAGACACCAGAGCTCTCTCTCTCCAACATATGAGGATATAGCAAGAAGACAGCCTTCTGAAAGCCAGGAAGAAGTTCTCTAGCAGAACCCAACTGTGCTGGCACCCTGATGTCACACTTCCCAGCCTCCAGAACTATGAAAAATAAATGCCTATTGTTTAAGTTACTCAGTCTATGATATTTTGTTATGGCAACCTGATATTTTGTTATGACTAAGACAAGCACCTACTTTATGCCCCACAATTTTCAAGGCACAGAAATTTAAAAATGAGTGAGATAGATAGGATCCTTGCCCTGAAAAGTTTCACTGTATTCTTGGATACAGCCTGAGTAGTAGGAAATAAATGTGGAGCTACCAGAGTGATGACATCAGTTATATTTACACACTAACTTGAAAGAAATCAGCTTTTATATTTACTGGAAAATATCTACATCTTGCACTAAATCTAGTGACATGTTTTTGTGTTTCTCTGTATGTGTATTAAACTGTCAGTCTTTTGATTTCACAGTCCAGAAGAGATGAAAACATAGAAAAAGGCTCAACTACAGTCTACTGATGCCTAAAGAAACTTATTTTCCTGATACCGACATTAATGGAATATATTTTATCTTGGTACAGAAAGAACCCTAAAAGAACTGGCGCTACCTTCAGTAAAATATCCCAAGTTTTGAGATTCTTACTGTAATCTTAGAGACAAGTAGAGAGCATAAGACGACAAAAAAAAAAAAAAAAAAAAAAAAAGAAATAAGAAGAAAAGTAAGAGACTGGTTCAGAAAATGTTACCATAGATCAGAGAAACCTGTTAGATAATTAGTTAAATTTGTGAAATTAGAAATTTGACTTGCATTTACTCTTTCCTAGGACTTCATATTTAGAGCCCAGCTAAAATTCACTCTCTATTACTGAGAAATGTCTTCTTGTATCTAAAAGTAATATGTATTTAGAGGAATCAGAATGGCTTATTATACTTTAAAGTCTAAAACAAATTAAAAGGAAGATTTTAAAAATAAGAATTTGCATAAAGAGATGATGGTGACAAATGATTTTAATACTCAATGTGTTTTTCACTTTTTTCTTTTTTACCTCTCTATGGTTTTGCATGTTGTTTCTTTTACAGTATCTATACATTGGTTTTGTGTCAATTTCTTTCTAATTATCAATTATCTTCAATGCATCAAATTTTATTGTGGGGTGGAGTTGTAGTAGTGAATCTCCAAATTATTCTGGTTGGCTCAAATCCGTCTCACATAATTTGTATTTCCTTGCCATGGGGCACATCTCTCCCCTACCCCCAAATTCCACCCCCCACCACTACCACCAAGTTTTTAATGTTCAGTGGGTCAGAAAACCCATGGCCAAGCCCGAAACTCTCCAAGTACTCACTTAGTGATATGTGGAATCCCTTTTTCATTGTGTCTCACCTTTGAAACGTAGTTTCATCAGGTTTATCTTTTGGTTTCATTATTTCAATGTTTCTTTGCATTTCAATTGTGCTGCTCCAACCAGGAGGGTCTCATTTTTCAGTGTGATCAGAACAAATACACAAAACTTTTTGATTTGTTTGTTGATTGTGGTTGTAACTGTTAAGTTAAAGCATAAAGTTTTATGTTAATTTTTTGGGTAATTCTTTAAGTGTCTCAAAGATAAGAAAGTAAAATTGTGTTTAATCTATTTCAGTTGATCACCTTTTCTTTCCATGTTAACATCTAATGTTGCCAAATATACAGGAAAATATGCAAATTGCTGCAACCTTTAAATAGGAATTTGAATATAGGTCAAAATCTTTAAAAATGATTATATCCTTTGGTCCACAAAATTCACTGCTAGGAATGGGTCAAAAGGACATAAAGTTGTCACCTAACATTTATGCATCAAGTATGTTTACTGCAATGTGCTTGTTGCATAAAGTGACAATTTGGGAACCATCTAAATATCTAGGAAGAACGATATAGTAAATAATGGAATACTGTGTCTCCATTTAAAATGATGCTATGGAGGTATAATTGTGATTATGGGTAATGTTCACATTGTGTTATTTTGTTGAAAAAAGTTTAAAAGCAGAGATACCACTTCTATAAGAAAATACATATCTTTCATTATATACTTGGAATAATAAATAAAAGAATGTAAAAACAAAGAGATTGTGGGTGATATTGTTATTTGTATAGTATATGCTGTGCTCTCTACAAAGAATTTTCAATGTTATTTTAAAATAAGCAGGAGAAAAGATTTACAAGATTTTGTTGTTGCCAGTAACGTCATTAAAAAAAAAAAATTATCAGTTCTTAGAATGTACTTAGTTAGCTTTTTAAATTTCAAATATTTACTTTCTGAAATAATAAAGAAAATATTCTGAGGAGACTTCATTTGATTTAGTTCTTAACACAAAAGTTTTTTTTCCCTTCTGTTGAAAATGAGTTGAATAACCAACAATGGCTTTCTCCAGTAACATAATACTTTTAAAATGCTTTCAACCTAATGTTACATGTAGATTGAAACACAACATAAAATCAATAATTCATGTATCAGATTCTCAACAACCTTAAACAGAGGACAAAAGACCAGATCTGATTGTTGATCCATTACTACTTAAGGTTACCTGCTTAGTGTTGTTTTATTTGTTTTTCTCCTAGAATCCTTTACCTATATTAGATTCTTCAAAACCAGAATATGTGTGATATGTTACCAATAAAAATATACTTTAACCATAGTAACGGTGCATTGACACATAATAACTGTTGGTTGAATGAATGAATAAATATGAGATAACTAAAAAAGAAAAAATAAGAATGCCATATTTAGACAGTTCATTTTTCTTTTACATGTTTATTTTTTGAGATAGTAATGTCTTTCTTTATAATTTCCCTAGATTAACTCTCCTCTTGCTGTTTCACAGTCTTTGTTCTCCTCTGTTCCTATAACATGTCTTTTTTAGATACTGATCTTTCTACCCCTATTTCATAGTTTTATTTCACCAGATTAAATTACATCTGTTTAAATACAAATAAACATTTATAGAAAAAAGCCATGAATCCCAGTGAAGTTATTAAAGTTCAAGCTACTGTAAAATGTGAGAGCAGTCCAAATATTTGTGCATGTAACCTGGATATCCCTCACATCTAATAAATTTATGAACCTGACTTAAGAAGTCATTGCATCTTTGGGTTTGTTTACTGACACAGCCATTGTTTTTGCTGAGGTCCCAACATGGGGGCCACTAATTAGTTCTAGTTTTTTGATACTTAGGTAACCTTTATTCTCTTTACTACTTCCTTCCATAGTTTACTTGTTGTTCCCTCCTGTGATGGGCATTGTTTATTCTACCTCCTGGCAAGAAGAGAAGCATATTTTTTTTCAGAAGTTGGGGAAGGAAAAAAGGGGTCTCCAGCAGAGGGGTTGACATTCTTAGTGAAACAATTCTTCAGTTTTCCACACAGCTCTTTCCTTCCCAGGATATTGCATACACTTCTTTTATGTAGAGGGCCTGGGGTTGGGGTTACAAACGAGGGTTGATGAATAACTGTTTCTGTATCTGGAATCTTGCTATGACAGTCAAGAGACTTGGCTAGACCTCTGCACACAGAGGCTCTCTAGGGTAGAGACTAAGAGGAATATATATTCACACACATATGCATACATATATATATGAAAAAGTACAACTTGAATGAAGAAAGTCCAACATGATCATTACAACTCTATATTCCCAGAAGAAAAATTTATTTCAGTTGCCCATGAGTGGTAAGATATTATAGTTTTACATTGAAAGCCTTCAGAGCATCCAGATATTTTAAAAAACTCCCAACTAGCAAATATATTTGTTATTTTATTTAGTCCTTAAAAATTAAAGGGAATAAAAATCATACAATGTCTGCTCCAAGATCACAATAGAATTAAACTATATAGAAATCAATACAGAAAGAAAACTGGAAAACCCCCAAATACATGGAGATTAAACAACACAATTTCTAAAAAAAAAATCACGAGTCAAAGAAGAAATCTAAAGGGAAATTTTAAGATATTCTGAACTAAATGAAAATGAAAGCACATCTTATCAAAGTTTCTCAGATGCAGCAAAGGCAAAAGAGGGAAATCTATAGCATTGAATGCATATATTAGAAAAGAAGATATAAAATCAATAACCTAAGTGTCCACTTTAGGAACCTAGAAAAAGAAGAACAAATTAAATCAAAAGAAGAAGAAAAAAATAAACAATAAGAATTAGAATAGAAACCAATGAAATTAAAATAGGAAGTCAATAGAATCAACAAAACCAAAGATGCTTCTTTGAACAGATCAATAAATTCAATAAACCTTTAGCCAGGCAAACTAAGGAAACAAGAGAGAGGACACAAATTACTAATATGAAAAATGAAAGAGGGTCATCACTATAGATCCCATGGAAATTAAAATAATAATAAAGAAATATTATGAACAACTCTACACACACAAATTTGATAACCTAGATGAAATGGACGAACTTCTTGAAAGACACAGTCTGCCAAAACTCACAGAAGAAGAAATACACAATTTGGATAGGCTTATCTATTAAAGAGATTGAAGTAATATGAATGACCTTTAAAAACAAGAGTTCCAGTCGGCTTCACTGGTGAATTCTGCCAAACATTTAAAGAAAAGAGTGTACCAATTCTCTGTAATCTCTTTCAGAAGACAGAAGCAAAGGGAATACTTCCTAACTCATCCTATCAGGCCAGCATTACCCCAGTACCAAAACCAGACAAAGGCATTACATGAAAAGAACACTATAGACCAATCTCTCTCATGAACATAGATGTAAAATTCCTTAACAAAATATTAGCAAATCAGAGTCAACAATGTATAAAAAGAATTATACACCATGGCCAAGAGGGATTTATTCCAGGGGTGCAGGTTCAACAAACAAAAAAGCAATTAATGTAATTCATTACAGCAGCAGGCTTAAAAAAGCAAAATTACACGATCGTATCAGAAAAATCATCTGACAAAATCCAACACTCATTCATTTTAAGACCCTCAGTAAACTAGGAATAGAGGGAAACATCCTCAATTTGATAAAGATTGTCCAAAAAAAAAAAAAAAAAAAAGCCTACAGCTAACATAATACCTAACGGTGAGAAGCCTGAAGCTTTCCCACTAAGATTAGGTATAGGCAAGAAAGTCCCCTTTCATCACTCCTTTCTAACATCATAGTGGAGTTTCTGGATAGTGCAATAAGACAAAAAAGGAAGTAAAAGGTATACAGGTTGGAAAGAAAGACATAAAGCTGTATTTGTTTACATATGATATGATCATCTATATAGAAAATCCAAAAGAATCAACAAGAAAACTCCTGGAACTAATGAGCAAAGTTGCAGTATATAAGGCCAACATACAAAAGTCAATTGCTTTCCTATATACCAGCAATGAATAAGTGGAATTAAAGGTTATAAACACAATACTATTTACATTAGTAACCACGGAAATGAAATACTTAGGTATAAATCTAACAAAATATGTACAATATCTATATGAGCAAAGCTACAAAACTCTGATGAATAAAATCCAAGAACTAAATAAATGCAGAGATAGAGAGATAGTCTATGTCTATGCATAGGAAGACTCAATATTGTCAAGATGTCAGTTCTTCCCAACTGGATCTAGAGAGTCAATGTATTCAAAATCAAAATTCCAATAAGTTATTTTGTGAATATTGATGAAATGATTCCAAAATGTATAATAAGAGGCAAAAGACCCAGAAAACCAACACAATATTTAAGGAAAAGAACAAAGTTGGAAGACTGACATTACTTGACTTTAAGACTTACTGTAATGCTACTGTAATCAAGTCAGTGTGGTACGGGCAAAAGTAGACAGATTGATTGAACAGTATAGAGAGTCCACAAATAGACCCACATAAATATAGTCAACTGATCTTTGACAAAGGTGCAAAGGCAATACAATGGAGCAAAGATAGTCTCTTCAATAATGGTGCTGGAACAACTGGACATCAACATGCAAAAAAATGAATCTAGACACAGACCTTCACCCTTCACAAAAATTAACTCAAAGGTGATCACATACCTAAATGTAAAATGAAAACCTGTAAAACTCCTAGAAGGAAACATAGGAAAAAACCTCCATGATCTTCAGTATGGTGATGACTTTTTAGATATAACACCAAAGGCATGATCCATTTTATTCCCAATTATCCAGAAATAATTGATAAGCTAGACCTCATTAAAATTAAAATCTTTTGCTCTGTGAAAGACAGTCAAGAAAACTAGAAGGCAAGCCACATATCAGGAGAAAATATTTATAAAAAACACATGTGATAAAGGATTGTCATCAAAAATATATGAAGAACTCTTAAAACTCACAATAAGAAAGACAACAAACAGATTTAAAATGGGCCAAAGACCTTAACAGACACCTCACCAAAGAAAATATACAGGTGACAAGCATATGCAAAGATTTTCTACACCGTATGTCATCAGGGAAATGCAAATTAAAACAATAATGAGATACCACTGTACACTTATTGGAATGGCCAAAATACAGAATACTGACCACACCAAATGCTGGTGAGATTGGAGCAATAGGAACTCTCGTTCATTGCTGGTGAGAAGGCAAAACGGTACAGCCACTTCGGAAGACTCTTTGATGCTGTCTTATAAAACTAAGCACGCTGTTATTATATGATCCAGCAATCATGCTCCTTGGTCTTTACCCAAAGGAACTGAAAACTTATGTCCATACAAACCCTGCACATGGATGTTTATAGCAGCTTCCTTTATAATTGTAAAAACTTGGCAGCAATATGATGTTCTTCAGTAGGTGAGTGGATAAATATACTGTGGTACATCCAGACAATTAAACATTATTTAGGACTAAAAAGAAATGAGCTATTGAGCTATGAAAATATCTAGAGGAGTCTTAAATGTATATTACTAAGTGAAAGAAGCTACTTTGAAAAGCCTACATACTGTATTTTTCCAACTATATGGCATTCTAGAAATGGCAAAACTATGGAGACAATAAAAAAGATCAGTGGTTGACAAACATGGGGGTGGGGAGAAATGAACAGGCAGAGCGCTGAGGATTATTAGAGCAGTGAAAATACATTATATGCTATTATAATAATAGATATCATTATACATTTGCTCAAATTCAGTGAATGTGCAACACCAAGAGTGAACCATAATGTAAATTATGGACTTTGGTTGATAATGATGTGTCATTGTAGGTTCATCAATTATAACAAATATACCACTCTTGTGGGTGATGTTGACAGTGGGAGAGTCTATGCATATGTGGGGGTAGGAAATAAATGAGAAACATCTGTACCTTCTGTTTAATTTTGCTGTGAACCTGAAACTGCTCCAAAGAATAAAGGAAAAAAGAACCCACCTAAATAAAGTTAGTATAATATAGGGAAACTTGTATTTCTGGAAAATTACTGAACTATACTAAAGCCATAATAATCAATTCCTTAGAAAAGTAGGTATAAGAAGTACCATAATTCAAAAAGACACATGCACCCCAATGTTCATTGCAGTACTATTTACAATAGCCAGGACGTGGAAGCAACCTAAACGTCCATTGAAAGATGAATGGATAAAGAAGATGTGGTATATATATACAATGGAATATTACTCAGCCATAAAAAGGAACGAAATTGGGTTATTTGTAGAGACGTGGATGGACCTAGAGACTGTCATACAGAGTGAAGTAAGTCAGAAAGAGAAAAACAAATATCGTATATTAATGCATATATGTGGAATCTAGATAAATGGTACAGATGAACCTATTTGCAGGGCAGGAATAGAGACGTGGAAGTAGAGAACGGACATGTGGACATGGGTGGGGGGAAGGAGGGGTGGGATGGATTGGGATTGACATATATACACTACCATGTGTAAAACAGAGAGCTAGTGGGAACCTGCTGTATAGCGCCGGGAGCTGAGCTCAGTGCTCTGTGGTGACCTAGATGGGTGGGAAGGGGGTCGTGGGAGGGAGGTCCAAGAGGGAGGGGATATATGTATACATACAGCTGATTCACTTTGTTATACAGCAGAAACTAACACAACATTGTAAAGCAACTATACCCCAATTAAAAAAAAAGTACAACTGCATGTATTTCTCATATGTGTTATAAAAACACATACATAAATACACATTCATAAAAAAGAAAAGAAAAAAAATAAACTTCTTAGCCATTTATCTGTAAAAAGCTGATTTGTAGTTAACAACTTCCCCATAAAGAAAACTTCAAGCCCAGGTGGCTTTGCTAGGGAATTCATCCAAACTTTGAAGAAAGAGATAATAGCAATTCAATAAAAGCTTTTATAGCAGGGCCAGTATGAGGTCATGGTATCAAAACCAGACAAATTTTGAAAGAAAATAAAGTTAGAAACAATATTCTTTAGAAATATTTGTGCAAAATTTCTTTAAAAAATTTTACAAATTGAATCCAGCTATATACAGTTGATCCTTGAACAATGCATATAGCTTATTGTTGTCCCTTCCTAACCAAGATTCCTCTGTATCTGCATCCATAGATTCAAACAACCTCGGATCATGTAGTACTGTATGTAATATTTACTACTAATAAAAAAATAGTGTATAAGAGATCCTGCACAATGGACATATATACACTACCACACGTAAAATAGATAGCTAGTGGGAAGCAGCCGCATAGCACAGGGAGATCAGCTCGGTGCTTTGCGACCACCTAGAGGGGTGGGATAGGGAGGGTGGGAGGGAGGGAGACGCAAGAGGGAAGAGATATGGGGACATATGTATATGAATAACTGATTCACTTTGTTATAAAGCAGAAACTAACACACCATTGTAAAGCAATTATACTCCAATAAAGATGTTTAAAAAAAGAAAAAAGAGAACCTGCACAGTTCAAAACCATGCTGTTCAAAGGGTCAACTGCATATGTAAATATATCTATACATAAATATGTATATATATGTTTATAGGTTAAAGAATACAATATCAATAAATATAAATGAATATATAAATAATGTAAAATATTTATATATAAATATAAATGTATACAATATATATCAGGACTAGAGAGGTTTATCTCAGGATTGCAAGACTGGTTTTACATTTGGATATCAATAAATATAATTCACCATTTTTCACCATTTTTAAAAAAAATTAATTAATTAATTTATTTATTTTTAGCTGTGTTGGGTCTTCGTTTCTGTGCGAGGACTTTCTCTAGTTGCGGCAAGCGGGGACCACTCTTCATCGCGGTGCGCAGGCCTCTCACTATCGTGGCCTCTCTTGTTGCGGAGCACAGGCTCCAGACACGCAGGCTCAGTAGTTGTGGCTCACGGGCCCAGTTGCTCCGCGGCATGTGGGATCTTCCCAGACCAGGGCTCGAACCCGCGTCCCCTGCATTGGCCGGCAGATTCTCAACCACTGCGCCACCAGGGAAGCCCTTTCACCATTTTTAAAAATCAAAATTTTAAAAACATTTGATTATTTTATGGATGCAGAATGAGCATTTTACACAACTTTTAAAAAATAAATTTATTTATTTATTTATTTTTGGCTGCGTTGGGTCTTCGTTGCTGCACATGGGCTTTCTCTAGTTGCGGCGAGTGGGAGCTACTCTTTGTTGCGGTGTGTGGTCTTCTCATTGCGGTGGCTTCTCTTGTTGTGGAGCATGGGCTCTAGGCGCGTGGGCTTCAGTAGTTGTGGCACGTGGGCTCAGTAGTTGTGGCTTGCAGGCTTAGTTGCTCCACAGCATGCAGGATCATCCGGGACCAGGGCTCGAACCAGTTTCCCCTGCATTGGCAGGTGGATTCTTAACCACTGCACCACCACGGAAGCCCATTTTACACAATTTGACATCTATTCTTCATTAAAAAAAAAAAAAACCCAGAAAATTAAGAATAAAAGGGAACTTCTTCAACCTGTTGAAGGTAGTCTTTGAAAAACCTACAGCTATCATCCTTATTGATAAATGTTACATTCATCATTGATGAATAATGACTATTATTAGGAAAGAATAAATGTTTTCTTTTTAAGATCAGAAACAAGACAAGAATGACTTTCCTCATCACTTCTACTTAATAGGAGGCTTTAGTCTGTGCATTAAAGAAGAAAAAAGGAATTAAAGACATTCAAATTGGAAAGGAAAAAGTAGAAAAGTTAAAAATCTCTTTATTCACCAAATATATGATCACCTATGTGAAAAATCTGATGGAATCCTCAAAAAAGCTATTGGAACTAAAAAATGATTCTAGGAAGGTTAAAGAATATTAGATCAATAAATGTGAATGAATTTTATTTCTATAATTATCAATGAACAATCACAAACTGGGATTATAAAAATGATACCATTTACAATAGCGTTGAAAATATGAACTGTATAGAGACACATTTGGCAAAAGATATGTAGGACTTGAACATTTGAAAATAACAAAACATTGCTGAAAGAAGTTAAAGATCTAAATAAACAGAAAGATGTACTATGCTCATGGGTCTAATTTTTCAATATTTTTAAAATATCAAATCTTCCAAAACTAATATATATTTAGATTCAAAACAATGCCTTCCAAATTGCTATCCAATTTTTTATTGAAATTGACAAACTGATTCTAAAATTCATTTGAAATACAAAGCACATACAAAAGCCAAACAAATTTGAAATAGAAGAACAAAGTTGGGGAAACAAACTACGTTACTTTAAATGTAAATATAAACACCTAAATGTAAAATCTAAAATTATAAAACTTATAGAATAAGAGGATAAAAACCGTTTAGAACTAAGTTGGGCAATTTTCTATTTTTAGATATGACATCAAAGGCATGAAGCATAAAAGATAAATGTGGATTCATCAAAATTAAAAACTTCTGCTCTTTGAAAGATACTGTTAAGAGAACGAAAAGACAACTCACAAACTGGGAGGAAATATTTGCAAGCCATATATCTGATAAAGCACTTGCATCTGTATCAGATAAAAAACTTTAAAACTAAATAAGAAGACAAATCAGTAATAAATGGACAAAAGATATGAGCAGAGTCTTCACTAAAGAAGATATGCATATGAGAAATAAGCATAAGAAAAGATGCTGATTACCATTAATCACTAAGGAAACAGTGAATCAACCCACAATGTGGAACCGCTACACAACTATTAGCGTGACTAAAATTAAATAGACTGACCATATCAAGAGTTTAGTAGTATGTGGAAGAAGTCTGGACAAAGTCTCATAGTTTCTTGAAAAGTTAAACGTATACACGCCATATCACCCAGACATTTTCCTCCTATATATTTATCCAAGAGAAATAAAAACATACATATGTATACTTAAAGACATAACTACAACCCAAATATCTACCAAGAGATGAATGGATAAACAATGTATAGTAAATGCCTACAAAATTGAACATTATTTAGCAAGGAAAAAGCATTGACTATTGATACATGCTCCAATAGGTATAATTCTCAAAAATCTTTTCTGCATGAAATAAGCCAGTCAAAAACTATATGATTTCATTTATATAATATTCTATAAAATGCAGAGACAGAAGCAGGTCAGTTGTTATCTGTGTGGGGATGGAGGGAGACAGTAAGGGGCTGAAGGTAGAAATTACAAAGGGACTTGAATAAATTTTTGGTAGTTACAGATGTGTTCATTATCTTGATTTTGGTGATGATTTCATGCATGTTTACACATGTCAAAACTTATCAACTGTATACTTTAAATATATGCAGTTTACTGTATGTCAATTATACCTCAATAAAGCTGTTAAAAATATTCTGGATATTGAGAGTAATACTTGACAGCTATAATTTAGATATTCATACTACCTAATGTAAAAATTTAAAGACAAATAACATGTATTACTTTATTACTCCTAGAATGCAAAGTTGTGGAACCACAATTATAAAAAGTAATATTTTCCTTGGCTGAGATATTTTTTTAAATGTATCAAACATGATACAGACTATGTAATGTATCAAAATGTAATTAATTTAATCACAAGCTTAACCCTGTAAATGTCTGTTTATATATCTTTTAAAAATATCTAATTAAAAGCACGTGTGTGTGACTTAGAGAGCTTAGTATGCTGCTTTTTATGGAATTTAAGGAAACTGTAATTGGCATAATGTAATGGCAAAACATTTATAATACATGCCAGGCACTTCCCCTTCAGCAGCTCAAGATCCAATTTAAATATGAGATTTACATTAAAAAAATAAATTCACTCTGTCTGCTGCATTGAGAAGAGGATTAAGTATTAGAATTGCATATAGTAGAAACAAGATTCCCCAGTTAACAGCCTAGTATTCCAGATAAGAAGATGGTTATTTGACATAGGTTAGCAGTAAAGTTTGTAAGATAGACAAATATGATATATTTTGCGTGGAGACTTAAGAAGACTTGTTGATGAATTGGATAAAAAATGTAAGAGAAAGAATAAATTAGGGATGAATCTTAAGTTTTGGGGTTTGAGCAACTAGATAGATAATGGTGCTACATTCCATATCTGTAAAAACAGATCTGGAGGACAGAAAACAAGTATCTTAAATGTCATTGCCTACCTTGTATTTATTACTTTTTAAATTTATATTTATATAGCCTAGGCTTAGAAACATCAGTGATGTAACACTACCTTGTGAGATAACATATTTCTAATTTGAAACTGTTTTTAGGCTTATCTGAGATCTTCTATGGAATGTCGAAATGTCCCTCTATAGTTCTTAACTCGGTCTTTTGAAACATACTAAGTTTGGATGATGAGTCCAGACAGATTGATTCTAATTTGTTTTGAAACTCAAATAGTAATATCTACAGTTACTGAATTTCTTTAATTCAGTGGACATTAGCCAGCTTTTATCCTTTAAATGTAACTTAGATAATATGAATATAGAAAATCATATTTTGTAATTTTTCTGTATATTAATGAATAAAATGAAAGCAATATCACAGTAGCTCACAAGACAATATACTACTAGCTACGAGCTGAAGAAAATTTTATCCCAGTTGTGAACCAAATTTATTTTACCAGTAGGTGCCAGTCTTGGCTCACAGAACTGAGACCGGAGTAATTGCTTATTGGTAAATTCCATTAGAGGGATTTCTGTTTAAAAAATGTAGAATAGCAGAGATTTTATGTCAAGAAAAAAGGCAATTAATGGATTTTGAAGGCAGAACACAATACAAGCTCCTGAACAAACCTATGACTATAACAATGACCGGAAATAAGACTAATCACTTCTTCCAGAATTTTCATATTGATGTAAGGAGACACTATGCCCATAAGAAGGGAGTGAGAAAGGAAAAGGGAAAAAATATGTAACTGGCGCTTATTAAAGTGACTTCTCTGTTTACCTTATCTTCGCTCCTCTCTTGTTTTTGCTTTTTTAAATTTTTTTGATGGATGTGGAATAAAAATACATAATACATTAAAACCAACATGACTTGATTTTTCTGTACTGAATTGTATTAGCCTGGAATTCTGAATAGGACAACGAGGAGCCCAGTTGACCACTATCTGTGTGTATTGACTTTGCTGTCACTGAAGCAAGGTGTATTCACATACTAGATCAAGATTTAGGAGAGTCCTTGGATCATCTTTTTGTGAGCAGCTCAAATATGCCCAGAGTCAGGTGCTATTCACTCTTGACCAGGATGAAATTGTACCTGCAATAATGAATTGTTATAGATATGATGTAAAACAAAATTTTTTTTTTTGAGTGAATGAGTCTAAGGGATATTTACAGTATCTGGATTACTAATGCTTTCCATGTACACTACAGTGCCTCAAAGTTTTCTCTGCCTATTAGCCTTGTAAAATTGTATAGATAAATACTTAAAAGGGTGACATAGAATTCAAAATCCAAAAGCTCCAAAATAAGGAGTTTGTTTGTTCCAGGAAAAGCTAAAGCAATTCTGAACAGAAGCTATGTTTGTGAAATACACCCATGCACAGAGGTATTAATTTTCATGCACAAATATACTGCTGCTATCCAAACGCATAAAGGTATACCTGCAGCTTGCCAAATTAGCTTTTCTTAGTTAAATGGGAGACTAGTGAAATGCTGGATCAATAAAGCGCGAGGCTGGCTCTCTCTTTCCAAAGCATTTGAGGGTCAGTTGTGGACCTGCTAATTGACCAGGGTGAATATACACAGTGAGTGAAGAACTCATCCTCATTAAATAAAATGTCCCTACCCACAGGCTCCCTTATGTATGACCCAAGAAGAGGTGCCCAGGATAGGCAGAAGAAATGTGAATTAATTTGCACATGCCAAATTCTCCTAGCAATTTTCTCTACCCCTTATTTTTGCACATAAGGTATAGTGGATTAAGAGACAAAATTATTCTCAGTCTGTAAAAGTCACTAAAAGAGCACTGAAATACATTGAAATATGGTGCCAATTAACTCAGAACACCACCCTACTCCCTATTCTTTGCATATCTAGAGATTATGCCTGTCCAGCTTAGGAAAAATGTAGAAAACAGGTTCAAATGGAAAATAAAAACAAAACATAGCAAAATCAAGCAAACTATCAACAAAGAAATTTTGATCACTGGCCTATTGTGTAGTTTAAAAACAGGGATGTGTAAGTTGAATGGTGTAACTTCAGGGGCACCACCAGTCCTGGAGTCAGCTAGCTGACTTCTGTCTGAAGTTGACAGCTGCAGCCAGGTGAAATTCTGAAACTAAATGATACAGTGCATGCTGCTCCTTAGATGGTTTTATTTTTCTTCAGTTTTATTTGTATTTTTCTCTAAATTATAAACACTTTATGTTTTTTAGAAAATCACAAAGAAAATTGATGAATATAAGAGAATGAAGGCAATCGGAAAATTTTAGGTCATATTGAGCCAAGGGAAGAAAGTTAATTTAATTTAATTTCAATACAATTACATACCTTATGCCAATCCTATGTGAGTATGATATATGTTATTCAGATATAACATATGAAGAAAAGTGAAAAAGAAATCAATTCCAAATTCGTTAAAATAATACATTATTGGCATTACTGTGGTGCCAGTGAGGGCCACACTCCCTTTAAAGACTCTAGAAAATAATCCATTCTTTTTCTCTTTCAGCTTGTAGTAGCTGTTGACATTCCTTGGCTTGTGGCTGTATCACTCCAATCTCTGCTTTCCTTTTTATTTATTTATTTATTTTTTAACATCTTTATTGGAGTATAATTGCTTTACAATGGTGTGTTAGTTTCTGCTTTATAACAAAGTGAATCAGTTATACATATGTCCCCACATCTCTTCCCTCTTGCGTTTCCCTCCCTCCCACCCTCCCTATCCCACCCCTCTAGGTGGTCACAAAGCACCGAGCTGATCTCCCTGTGCTATGCGGCTGCTTCCCACTAGCTATCTATTTTACGTTTGGTAGTGTATATATGTCCATGCCACTCTCTCACTTTGTCCCAGCTTACCCTTGCTTTCCTTTTTATATTAACTACTCCTCTGTGTGTGTCAAATCTCCTTCTGCTTTGTTCTTAGAGGATACATATGATTGCATTTAGGTCTCACCTGGACAATCCAGGATAATCTCCCTATCGCAAGAGCCTTAACTTAATCACATCTGCAAAGACTGTCATATAAAGTAGTACTTACAGGTTCCAGGGATTCGGATGTCTTTTGAGGGTCCATTTTTCAACCTACTACAATTATCAATTCTCATTGCAATGTTACCAAAGATCTGTGCTCACCAATTACTCTTTGGTAGTACTCTTTAGTTATTTGGTCCTAAATTAGCCTAATTAGGAAGGCTAATTCAGAGGCATTTAATAAAACATTCCTTTTTCCTTCATGATTGAACTTTACTCTTTGCAGAAGTAGTGAACATTTTTACTACTTGAAACATTGTAATTAGAAACGGAAACACTACTTGAACATTGAAATTAGAAAGCCCTCCTGATTCTACAGAAATCTCATAAAATAAAAGATTTAGGTAATTCAAGAACCAAGTATAATCCAAAAGATATTGGGCATTCAGGGACCCAACCTCCTACTGGTTTCATGCTGTTTAGTTAAATTGCCCTGGTACCATACAAATACAGGACCCATATTTCATCCAAATTCTAAGCTTTCAGGCACTCAAACAGCTAAAGTGTCATTGAAATATTTCTGTATTGAAGCCAGAGAGTATATATTCCCCAGAGTTGAGAAATCTTGTTCCTCCAGATAGAGTATAGACAGTGCTCAAGTTAGAGGAATAGGGATACAGAGTAAATCCAACAATGCCGGAGTAACAAGAGAAGACTCAATATTTGATAACTATATTTAGAGCATATAAATAAGAAAATGACTAGGACTTACTAAAAAAAGCCATGAAGAAAGAATTGGCTGTCCTAGTGTATCAGGGAGAGAGAGGGAAATCAGAGCATCTCAACAGTACTAATGAAACAGGAGGGAAGGGGGCGGGGCACAACCTTTAAAAGAATGACATAGCCACAGTACATGATGAAAACTAGTAAGAACCAACTAAGTCCAAGATGGTGGAAAATTCAATTTTCAGCAGACCTTGAGCCTCATTATACACTCATTGTAATACATTAGCATGCTAAATGACACACCCACCAGTGCCATGACAGTTTTGAGGTCAACCATAAAAGGTCAGAAAGTGGGCAGTGGCCCAATTCCTGGAAATCCCCGCACCTTCCCCAAAATAGTTGTAATAATCCTCCCACTCATTAGCTTATGAAATTACCCAGTCCATAAAAACTAACCAAACCATATTTCAAGGCCTCTTGCTTCTTGCCTTCCGAGACGGCCCACGCTCTGTCTGTGGAGTGAGTTTCTGCCAAGGCCTCTTGCTTTCTGAGACGGCCCACGCTCTGTCTGTGCTGTGTTACTCTCTAAATAAATCCACTTTATACCTATCACTTCATCTCCGAATTCTTTCGTGACCAGTAACACTAACTCAGAGAATTATTTCTCCAGCCACCCTGGTTATCATCAGGGTGTTATCAGATATTGCCTGTAGTTTGTGGGATTAGGTCTCCAACATAGCAAAGGTTTGATCATGTCCAACAGAATCAGTTTTAACCTTCATAAAACTTGTAAATAAAAATAAACAAGAACCAAAAACTTGAAGTGACCCTTCATGTAGGAACTTGACAGGGTATTCTTTACCCATACAATAGTGTGATAGTTTGGATGCCTAGTGTCAAATAAAAATCGTCACTCGCCATCTGGCACTACAAGAATGAAGTCACTAGCCACTGCAGTCACTGACCTTCAACACACCCTGAAAGGATTTCAGGGTGGATATCAGGAATGAGGCACTCTGTGCTCTGGGAAAACTGGCAGAACGGGCCTTCAGATAGATATTTTCAGAAGATTTTAGGGGCCCAAATTCTTGCATCTTCCCATATGTAGAAAAGCACTAAAATCATTAACGGAGACACCTGCTTCTCATGACCAGTGGCAAATATCACATGACTAGTGGCAAATTTCACATGACTAGCAGCTAGCTTCTGCAAAAATCTGTGCTTGATTGCATGTATCCGCCTTCACCAAAGTCACAGATATATTGACTTCCCCCCCTCTACCTCTTCAGGGTAGTTCCTTGGAGCTATCTGAGATGCTGTCTCCAGGGCTATAGTCCTCATTTTGCCCCAAATAAAACTTAACTCACAACTCTCACATTGTGCATTTTTTTTCAGTCGACTCTAGATTGAGTAAAAATGATACTGCAGTCCCAGCCTTCCTTACAGAACTTTCTCTAGGCTCCTTTCACATTGTGGGCAGCCATGACACTGACCTAAGGGCTTACCAATTTATTTTTAAAAAGTTAGGCTGTGGTAAAATGAGAAAAAAAAAACAACACAGAGGCATATATAAATCAAAACGTTATAGCAGATTATATCTTTTCACTTAATAACCATTCTCCTTTTTTTTTTTTTTTTTAGTAATAGAATTTCCATTTTCATGTAGGTTGCAATAAGACAGCTAAAAGACCACATTTCCAAAATTCCTTATAGCTAGGGGTGACATGACCAGTTTCTTGCCAGTGAAATGCAAATAAAATTGTAGTGGGGCATTTCAAGAAAGGTAAGGGAGCTGAATTTTAGCGAAATGGGAATTGTTTCTTCTCTTGTCTCTCTTTCTTGCTTCTTGTAATGCAAACAACAGGAAGTCTCCTGGACTATAGGTACCCTTGGAAAAGGAACCAATGTAGTCAAGGTGGTAAAGCAAATATTGAAGGAATCTTGTTTTATGGGAAAGAAGAATAAACACCTACCTTATTTTGTTGTTTGTTGCCACTATTGTTTTGACATCTTTGTTACATGCAGCTGAATCTAATCCTAACTTATAAATTATTATGTGTGTCATTAGCTGTGTCATTGTGTCACTGATAAAATTCACTCAAAAATGTATTCTGCGGCAAAACGTCAGCAGGTCTAGGGCTGCAAAAAACTTTGTAGATTAGTAAATATTGTAGGGTTTCTCTCTCTTTCTCTGTATATGTATATACATATATATACACACATATATATAATGTAACTTTAAGGGAAATGTTTACCCTAAAAGCTAAATTCTTTTATTTCTTGAGCATAAAATATTAAAATTCAAAATTATTACCTACTCTTTTGAAGACCTTACACAGCTTTGATTTTACTGCATTTGCAGTTCACAATTTTCCTTGGACTTCTTTTTTCGTTCCAACTTCAGATGTGACCTTTATCATCTAAGTCACCAGTCAGCAGTTAATCTTATGTTTTGATGTCATGTTTCATGGCTAAATTGTTTGGAAAGTATTCCAATTAATATGGCAAGATGTTGGAAGGAATATACCCCAATTAATATGGCAATGGTTAAGTATTTTGATTTCACATATCAGCTACAAGTTACAGCTGCTTTGGTTAAAAGACAATTTGTCCACATGAATGTAAAAATAACTTGTATCTGTCATGCAAATTCACTTGTATGATAATTCCTTAATCCCTCATTTAATTTTCTGTCAATCTAATTTAGCCTGTTGCTCAAGTGCATAAATATGCTAGTCAATGATATGCACTTGGGTTCTAAATATAGACGTATCACATATATAAGATAAACTTTTTTTCCTACATCTCCATGAACCAATCTTTTGATTTCAAAGGTAATGCTCTGGGTCATACTTAATTTTCAGTAGCTAAGGGGATATTCGAAAAGGACACTTCAAGTGCAATTTTGCTAACATCCTTATCAAGTTCCATAATCATCAGATTTCTGGTAAATCCAGACTGGTTGTAGTGGGGTGTTGGTGGGGGAGGGGCAGTTTTATACTCCCTTTAAAAATATAGGTATGCTTTGAGGCTAATCAAGTCAGAGTGCCAACTGTAAATGAGGTATTGTAATGATGGTAGATAGTACTTGAATAATACCACTTACAAATACACTCTTTTAGAAGGTATGAGAAAAATGTCATCTATAAAGCAAATTTGATCTTGAGTTAGGGACCAGTCCCATTTTACCCAGATCATCTCTAAACACAAAATCCTGGAGAGAAATGAGTATTGTTCTATTGACTAACACATAAGTCACTGTCACCTCATATAATTGCACTGTAAATAATAAGACCTGTATTGCTTTACTGTCACAAAAATGAAAAAAAATCTTCTATTTCTAGCATTCTCTCTATGCTCTTGTTAATATGTACAAATACAGAAATTTTTGATGTAGATTCACTTTGATCTACTGTAATACAATAGTATGTAAAATATAGTAGTCATTACTACCCAGGCAATTGTACAGAACTCATTTTTCTTAATTAGGTCTTACTATCCTTCGTGAAGGGGCAACCTATTATTATTCTTTTTTGGACAGTGGCCCAAAACACTAGTTTTAAAAAGACAGCTCCAGTTTTGGTTTTCCTGTCTGAAATATGTAAATGCACAGAAAATTTTGGAACTGATGATCCCCAACAGCATTGGGCTGTTGACAAATTACAAAATTCTCTGTGAATAAATATTTTTTACTATAAAGTTGACTGGATATCCTCCCTTTCACAAATCATTTACAGTTCTTTAAAATATGTACCAAAATATATTAGGCTCAGCTTCTCAGTTTGCTTTTTGCTCCACCTATCCACACTAAAAAAAGTGTATGTAGCAAACTTATTCCAACTAAGCATAAATGCTTCAGGTTTTCCCTCTTGGAAAAAAATGGTATTTTAATGTGTTTAGAAGTTTTCTTTCCATTTGCAGTGTTATCTATTGTCATGTATTTGTCTATATACTGGGAAACTCTACTTGTATATCCCGGCATCATCACCTTCCTTTTTCGTAGGTCACCTGGGGAAATTACTCATGAAAAGTTTTGTTAATTCAGTGTTTGTTTTTCTTGGTTGCTTCTTACCTCTTACTTCCCTGTATTACATGCCCTTCCCTTTGACATCTCTTGAATTGTTGTTTATATTGTTATGTGACACTATCATGTGCTTTTAAACTCTACATATGTTTATATACTGTAATATGTTCTTTTGGGGAAGCCACCGAATCTTCTTCTTACTTTTCATTTGCCCTGACCTCCATTCCAGATTAGAGGATAGAGTTGCTTCTTTCTAAATACTTAATGACTTGGTGATTACCTCATATTTTTGCTTTAAGAGTACGGCATCTCAACAGACTTCAAATTGGGCAGCAATATGCAAATTAGCAGCAACCCATAAATTTAGTTTTGGAAAGTGTTCTGGCTATCTATTTTGTTACTCTTCCATATTTAGTAATTTAATTCCCACTTAACCAAAAGAAACTGAGGCACAGGATAGATGCGTGCTTGGGTATTGGAGGAAGTGGAAACACGTCTGCAACTGAGTTATGGGCTTTTGTTTTTTCAAATCTTTGTATTACTCTTTTTTGAGCCAGAGGGAATTAGCTAATAGGAGCAATGCCCAAATAACATGGCTGAATTGGGTTAGTTCATATTGCCAAAGTAAGTTGATCATTAGGATTTCTGTTAAATACCAAATACCAAAGGGTGTTTGGACTGATGAGAAAGGAGTTTGCTGAAATCCTCTTGAAATGACTTCAATTAACACTGGGATTCTCGTTTTCTAGCCTGTATATCTATGTTTATGTTTTTTCACTTCCAATCTTTTAAACACTGGGGAAATAAAATATACAATGATAGAGACCCAACAGAAAACAAAACAAACAGTCCTGGAAGTGGTATTAAAACTACCATTGTTTGCTTATCTGTTACTGAGAAAAACGATGCTTTATTTTTCTAAATCAGGAATAATATCAAGAATTTAATTTGCCATTTTAGAAACAGTGTTATCACAGCATAATTGGTAATATATGTACATTTGAGTCTTCTTATACACTAAATCTAGAAACTTAAGCAAACAACAATAGCTAATACTCACTGGATGTTTACTGTGTGCCACATACTATACTATAGGCCTTTTCATTATTAAACATCACAATAACTTATTAGGTGGGGTTATTATTATTCTCATTTTCCACATCAGGAAATTAAGGCTTAGAAAGGTTAACGTCAAATAGGTAATAAGTGGTGCGACTAGGGACAAACTACCCATTCATTCATGATCAAGCATTTTTATGTTGGGCTTATATTGTTGTTGCTCGTTTATCAGATACAGATGTTTTTGAATGGTTTGTATAATTTTAACATTATCTTAAGATTAGCATTTCTATGATAAACATTCATATTTTTCTATAAGCCTAAAATAGGCATAATTAATAATGCTCTATGATTGCAGGTGATTTGCTATTTATATGATAAAAGATACATGTTTAATATATTTGAAGATGTAAGGTCTCTGTATTGTCTCAGAGAGATAATAAAATGAGATGGGTTGTAAAGAAGTTTTCTGTTGAATTATAATAGCACGATTTTGATGTACTTGGATTTGGCTAATAGGGATCATACCATCTTTCCACTTCACTTTACCTCCTTCCTCTGTCCCCATAAATATTAGGGTGATGTAAAGTTGATATTTTTTTCAATGGAACTTTGTCATTTGCTTTAACTTTCCTCACATCTTTTGTGCAATATCCAAGTAGTGGGAAAATGCATTCATATGTGGGTCTTGGCTGGATATCTCTAATGCAACTCATTAGTCTTCTGAGAACATATATAGCACAGAAATCATACAAGGTTGATATTTCTAAAGCTAATGAGCCTCTGATTAGCATCCGACTAGCTATAGTTAGCAAGATGTATGCCCTTCCAGTGATTTATAGTGATTAACATAATCCAAGATTCTTTCTCATCTCTAAAATTTGTCTTATCAGCTGGCTTAAAGAAACGCCCTCCCCCCCACACACACTTCTTCTGATGTTCTTTGTGGGAAACAGAACAAAATAAAATACTATTACACTAAAAGAAATTATTTTCAGTAAAATATATTTGTTGAAATATTCCCTGGGAAGAAGGAAACAAAAAAATAACATTATTGTGTAGAATATGATGGCAATCAGGAAATTGCGCACATAGGGTTATACATTGATGTGTCTACATAATATAACTTCAGAAGTTCTGGATAGGTAAGGATGGGTCTCTATTTGAGTCCTGAGTTGAAGTTTCATTAATTCCTACATTTATTCATTCACCAAATATTTATTGAGCATATGCCATATGACCTTAAACTGTGCAGGTTTCTAGAGATATGACCAGGAACAGTACAGACATAGTCCCTATCACTAAATACTTAGAGTCTGGTGGGGGTAGGCTGGTAATTAAGTAAGCTATGAATTGTGGTAAATGTCTTGGTAGGAGAAAGGCATAGCAGGAAGAAATAATCTAGTTGGGAAGCTAAGGCATTTTTATTAGAGGAAATGATTTCAACCTGAATATAAAGGATGAAAAGAAGGTAATCAGTGAAATAATAAAGTGTGTGTGTGTGAATGGTAGGAATGGATGCCTAGCGTTCTGCAAGCCATTTTCTGAATCTGCTTTCTTATTTGTAATATGAAACAATTTGGTCACACAAATTCTAAGGTCTCTCTTTGCTTAGGAAAATGCTGTTTCTCTGAAATCATAAAAGCAACATTACATTCATGAGACTAAAAGAGTCAAGCTCTCCTAATGCTTAAGCCATATACTGCTGCATCAAAAATTCTATCTTTTAAAGTTACAACAACTCTTTTGAACAAATAAGATAATAGTCAGGCTTATTCCGGGATGAGCAGAAATCTTGGATTATGCTAAATGCTTCCTTAACATTTAGTAAATTACTGTTGCAATAAGCTAAATACTATCCTAGGGCTTGAAAGAATGATTGCAGTCTCTGAGGTGCATAACTTTCTGCCAGGGGGTAGTGTGCAAAGTGAGAGATACTGGTTCTTATCAACCTGAGAACAACCCATTTGCTCTAAGTAAAATCAAATCGCATGCAGAAATTTAATTTCATATAATCCAGCCGGTAAAAGAACTCTCACTTCATCCTGCAGAAAGAATTCTTTAAAATATTCTGAGAGACTTAGACAAGAAGAATAGGATCTATTATAACTTCAAATTCTTGAGTTTCTCCTAGCAGCCAGTAGTCCCTGACCCTGACAATTCCTCACTTCTAAAAACTGGAAACAAGGAAAGAGTCTAGTAGTAATGGAAGATAGTGAATTTTTCTATTTAGGTTATGTGGGAAATGGATTTTTGATTGAAGTCATTGGACTAAACTTAATATCAGAACTACTTACATAAAAAAAAAGCATTGGGGGACTTCCCTGGTGGCGCAGTGGTTAAGAATTTGCCTGCCAATGCAGGGGACACGGGTTCGAGCCCTGGTCCAGGAAGATCCCACATGCCACGGAGCAACTAAGCTCGTGCGCCACAGCAACTGAGCCTGCACTCTAGATCCCGCGAGCCAAAACTACTGAGCCCGCGTGCCACAACTACTGAAGCCCACGCACCTAGAGCCTATGCTCTGCAACAAGAGAAGCCACTGCAGTGAGAAGCCCGCGCACCACACGAAGAGTAGCCCCCGCTCGCTGCAACTAGAGAAAGCCCAGGCACAGCAATGAAGACCCAACACAGCCAAAAATAAAATATAAATTTAAAAAAAAAGGTCATAGTTAGCAGGTGGACTGTGGAGAAATTATTTCACAGAATACTGAAAAGATTTAGGCTGCATTATTGTTTGGCAAAATGCAGGCAGACTCTATTTTTTCTCTTTGGATGAAGATATGGCCTTGTTGATATGAGACTACTTCAAGCAACAAGAGAGCTTTTCCCAGTTCATTATTTTGGGGGAAAGATCTGATAATCTAGTCTCCCCTAAGACACTAAATACCTGTATTAAATATATGTTATCAGTTGAAGAATACTCCTGTTTTTAAAGAATGCTTATGTAATTCAAAATAATTTAGTTTTAATGATGAAAGTTCAGGAGCCAATGCCAATTCTGTGGAAAAGACATCTCTGGGCATACTCTAAAATGAACCATCTATTTTTCTTTGTAAAAAGAGTATGGCACAGTATCAAATAATACCTGGTTACAAAGTGTATATTCAAGAATCACTACCTCTGAGCCTCTAGGCAATGCATTCCCTGTCCCCAATATTTTCAGGTTTTTTTTTTTAATATGTAAAATGGGGAAAACAATTGTTAGAAAATTTGTAGTCTGGATTAAATGAGATGACATAAGTAAAGCATTTACCATAGTGATCAGTATATAGCAAGTGTTCAATAAATGTTAGCTGTTACTTGCAAAAAGTAAGGGAAACAAGAGCAACAATAATAACATAAGAGTGAGATTTAAAAGAACATAAAAATTAATGTCTTAAAACTTGAAGAACACCTGTTTCTCTCCTCACACCTCATATCCTGCCCACAACAAGGAGAGAGGGCGAACTGATATATTTAATTTTAGGTAAAACATTCCCATTAATATCAGTCAATTAGCTCTTCTATAAAATTCTCAAAATAAATATTTATGCCATTTTATAAACATCACCGTTCAACTTTATTCCCACTGTACCCTCCTTAAAAATCTTAGAAAATCAAAATAAAATTTGCATTTCAAATTGCCTCTATTGGCACTTAACAATATCTTTTCCTCAAATATGAGTGTTTCTCAACTGTAGAACATAATATAAAACCTCATTGTGAAAGTAAGCATTCGTTGATGTTCAGCAAGACCAGTCAGAGATTGAAATAGCTTTAGTCCTGCACCAGTCAGGAGGGAAAACAGCAATAAAACGTTTCAATGTATTCAGTTCAGGACTTGCAATTCAGAACCAAAGAATGCTGCAGTCAGACAACAAGTTATGAACAGAAAGAAAAGCAATGGATATAATTAATCTTATAGTTCTACTGGAAAGTAAATTAAGTATATTCAACATTTTATGATACAAAGAGGGCACATATACCAATAAAATACTAAATTCTTAATGGTTACTAATTGAATATTAATTCTAATTCTTAAACCTCTACAAAGCTGTATTTGAACTTTTAATAGTTTTGTTTTACATTAACTATATATCCTGTCCATCCCATGCCTTAACTTTTAATCTTCTAGAGTACATAAATCTCTTGTATATTATAGTGGGAAGGCATTAACTTAACAAGTTGCAAAGTAGCCGTTAGAAAAACTTTCAAAATATTTTAAAAATAAATTTTCAGTTCTGTGTATTTTTAACCTTCATACATTTAGTGTTCGTTGTGTGCTGGACAATGTATTAAGAATATGACATGCTCTACAACTTAATCAATCTTAGTGGAAACCCTATTAGATGTTATTGTATTAATTTTACAAATGAAGCAACTTAGATTCACAGAGGTTGAGAATCTTACCTAAGACTTCATAGCTAAATATGTAGAAAGATCTAGAGTCACAGCTATGTCTGTCTACCTATAATTTACATTACAGTTTGATTAAAAATAAAATTAGAAAAAAATAATGAACTCATACATACAGAAAACAGATTACTGGTTGCCAGAGGTGGAGGATGAGGGGTGGGCAAAATGAGTGAAGGTGGTCAAAGGTACAAACTTCCAGTTATAAAATAAATAAGTTGGGGGCTTCCCTGCTGGCGCAGTGGTTGAGAATCTGCCTGCCAATGCAGGGGACACGGGCTCGAGCCCTGGTCTGGGAAGATCCCACATGCCGCGGAGCAACTAGGCCCGTGAGCCACAACTACTGAGCCTGCGTGTCTGGAGCCTGTGCTCCGCAACAAGAGAGGCCGCGATAGTGAGAGGCCCGCGCACCGCGATGAAGAGTGCCCCCCGCTCGCCGCAACTAGAGAAAGCCCTCGCACAGAAACAAAGACCCAACACAGCCAAAAATTAATAAATAAATAAATAAATTTATAAAAAAAAAAAAAAAAAAAATAAGTCCTTGGGATATAATGTACAGCATGGTGACTATAGTTAATAATACTGCATTGTATATTTGAAAGTTGCTAAAGGGGAGTAGATCTTAAAAGTTTTCATCATACACACAAAAAGTTCTCATCACTATATATGGTGATGGATATTAACTATACTTATTGTGGCAATCATTTTGCAATATATACAAATACAGAATCATTATTCTGTACACCTAAAACCAATATAATATTACATGTCAATTATATCTCAATAAAAATTTTAAAATAAATATACAACTGCATCCCTATCTTATCCATATATATAGGTAGACTATAGGTGAACATAGAGCTAATGGAAGAAAATACAGGAGAATATATTTGTGATATATGGTTAAAGACAGGCTACCTAAACAAGATCCTAAAGGCAAGCAATAAGATGAAAAATAGATGCTGACTACATCAAAATTAAAGGAAAAATTATTTTCAGGGAATAACACCACAGGTAACATTAGTAGACAAGAGACTGACTAAGAAAAGATATTTGTAGCATTTAAAACCAATGAATCACCAATATAAAAAATAAAACAAAGAAATGTAAAAACAAAGTGAAGGTATAATTGAAGTGTGGGTATAATTTTAAAATGGCATAGAACATGAATAAGCATTCACAGAAGAGAAAGACCCCCTCCAAAAAAAATAAAGTTAGATTTAAGAAGTTATACATTTATACATTTAAAGAGTTAAATAGACCTTCCAAGTGTATTATATAAAAACAGCATCTTCCCAAATTCCCACTCCCTATAAGCCACACTACTCAAGCTTTTAGCTACTTATTTTGGTATTTATTTCCATATACTTAAAAAATATTCTACTATTTAAAGTCATGTGATACATCTATAGTAAACCATAACAAACTTCTGAGAACCAGGATCTCACAGATAATGTTCTCAATGGAAATTAAATTAAATTAGAAATAAAAAAAAAATTAAAATTTTCATCTTGTAATTCAGTTTTATTTTTTTGCTTTACATTTTCAAGACAAATTTTAGATGCATACAATTTTATGATTGTTTAATCTTCATAGAAATATGGAAATAAAAATCTTAAAACTTGTAAAGAGAGCCATAGAAAATTCAACAGTACCTAAAAATTTCCACAAAAAATTCAAAGGAGGCTGTAAATTGAAACTAATAATTTATCCAAATAATTGGATACAGTAACATTATGTAAAATTAAATATCATTCTTTTATATCAGCAAAACACAATTAAAAAGGAAATAGAAATATTCTATTTACCATTATACCAAAAACTATAAGGTACAGAATAAATTAAAATATATTAAGATGTATTACTTAAATATCATAAAGCATTATAAAAGAATATAAATGACTGAACAAAACGGTGAGCTATGGTATTAATCACAGGAAGGTACAATACAATTCTCTGTGGTGGTAACTTTCTAAAGGCAAGGCAAGTTTTTATCTTCAGTATAATGATTTTTGACTTGCTTGAAGGATATAAAATTATATGTGGGATTATGTGCACTGCTTAATACTGATAGGAAATAGAATTAAATTACTTCACATATAAATGGGATCAAGCCTGCCAGGACAATGTATAGAGGAATGCAGCACCTTGGAAAGGAGGAAGAAGAAAGAGAAAAAGAATAAAAAAGGCAAAGCGTATGGCTCAGAGGGACACTTGAGAAAGGAGATATAATTTAGCCATTACAGGACTGTAGGGTTTTTTAAAAATTATTTTAGGGCTGTGGTTCCTGTACAATACATTTTCTCTTCTCTTTACCTACAAAAGCTTCTATCATTTCTAGCTTAGTCACTGATGCTGTTACACATGTGAAGTTTTATTTAGGTGAAGTTTGCGATTGAAGAGAAGAAGACAGCTGATTATCAGTCACAAAGACAAAAATAAAGGATACAGTTTACTAATAGAAAATCAGTGTTGTGCTTCCTCTACTGTATCAGTCAGGATTTCCAGAGAAACAGAACCAATAGTATATGACAGAATATATATATACATATATATATTCATATATGTACGTACATATACACATATGTTTCATATATACAGGAAACAGAACCAATAGTGTATGTGTGTCTGTGTATATACATATACATGATTCAATTTAAGAAATTGGCTCTCATGATTGTTGGGAATGGCCAGGCCAGTCCAAAATTTGTAGGGCATGCCAAGAGGCTGGAAATTTAGGCAGGAATTAATGTATCAGTCTTGAGCATAATTTCCTCTTCTGCTGGAAAACCTTAGTTTTGCTCTTAAGGCCTTCAACTGATTGGATGAGAACCACTCATATTATTGAGGGCACAATGGCCTTTACTTAAAGCCAACTGACTGTAGATATTAACCACATCTACAAAATACATTCATGGCAATACCTAGATTACCATTTGATTAAATAACTGGGTACTATAGCTTAGCCAAGTTGACACATAAAACTAACCATCACACCTGCTAAATGATATTGAATACATAGTTAATAAAAGATAACCTGTATATACCAGTTAATGTATGTATTCCATTCAATTATCTAAGTAATATTTTAACCATTTAATCCTTATAACAACCCCATGAGATGATTATGATGCCCATTTTATAGAAAAGAAAAACAAAATTTAAAGATATTTAGGAACATCTTCATGATAACTCAGTTAATAGGCATCAGGGCTGAGAGTCAAACTTAGTGTGCAAGTTTTTCCAATGTTAGAGCATCTCTGTGGGTGGGCACACACACACACACCACATTAGAAGAAGAATCTGTTGAAATCCTGGTTAATTAGGATTTTCTTTTACCAACGGTCCTCCCCTAACTTGAGTCCGATCATTTTAGAACATTCTTTGGGTAAAAAATGCCTGGCACATAATAAGTGCTCCATAAAAATTTACCAAAATTATTTGCATAAACAAATGAGGAAATGAATGAATGAATGAATAACATGCTAGTGGGTTGTGCTATTTTTTCAATGAGAGACTACAGTTATTTTGGCTCAACAGTCATCCTTTCCAAGGAAGAAGGGAGCTATTTTGCAATATAGAACAAGATGGAATTACATCAATTTGTGATCTACTGTCCAGATATGCTAAAATTTTAAAACTTAAGGAAATATACTAAATCTCTGCACCAACATTGTTATCATAGAATACATCGTATCTTTGTGTAATAGAATACCTCCACAAAATTATCCTTCCCTCCACCTCCTATCTTAAATTATTTTGATAAGTAAAAGCACATTTCATTTTATACTTTGAGATCAGAGTATTAAAATGCATATATAACTGGTTGAGAAATAAGCACAAATGCCTTTTACTCAGAGGATGATGCTGTATCAGCAAGTCCTTGCTTTTTTCAGAAGTAATGGATTAAAAGGTCAAAAGTTATAGCATGGAATAGCACTGAATAAACAAAAATAAATGGGATGCATTGAAGATGAACTTAACATTTATGCTAATGAAGTTTTTAAAGGTACTTCATTTGGTGTGGCTCTGGGTACCCTATTTATAAGGCATGTGGGGCAGCTCTAAAGCATGCCCTTTGAGTTATCAAACCCAAATAGGGATCTGAATAATACATATCAAGAAAGAGCCAGGGTCCTTGTAGGAGTGAAATTTTTTCTTCATCAAGGCTGGGATGCATATTTCTCCACAGTAGTTTCTTCATATTGGTTTTAAGTTTTAAAACAAAGGTTGTCTGTTTGACTCTTGACCTCTGGTTTTAACTTCTGTTATTGGGACAGATGGGAGGCTTGACTTTTTTCAAGTGGCATTTTAAAGTTTATAGTAGATTGAATAAAGCTAGTTGAATATATCTCTGTATCTATCTAAATATTCATCTGTTAATCATATATCAATCTACACCCTTGGTGTAGATATACTGAATTCACAGTAAACAATTTATTTCATTGAAGAATAACTACAATATGGTATGGATCTATATTTCTCATTTTCCCTTCTTTTTTTTCAACTTCAGTTAAGCTGCACACCTTCTGAATTGTAAGAACTGAAATTAAGGAGCATATATGCCATCCATTTTGTAGATGAAGCTTCTGGCAGGGTGGGTACTGATATGCAGGAGTAGCCAACGAGATTGTTGGAGCTCTTGCACAAGGACTATAATGGTACAATCTGTCCTTTTAATAGTCCCTGCAGCTGTTGCTTCTAGGTCCTACACTGTAGTGATTTTGTAAATAGTATAATTGTTTCCTTAAAAAGAATGTCTGACTGACTTGTGAAAACTCTGATGGAAAATTTCCAAATTTCCATATCTGGAGGCAACATTCTAGGTTAGGTTGTAGAAATTCTCTGTACTGAAGATCAAGATCTTATTTTTCAGAGTGTTTTAGAAAGTACAGCTGTGATTTCTGTTGCATTTATTTTCATAAGCTAAACATGACTAGGCAAGTAAACACTCCTGTTGGAAACTTTCTGAATATTCAAGTTTTATGTGCAATGGGGCTCTGGAGTGGACAGCATTACTAGAAGAGAAAATGAAGTGTGAATGTATTGTTGAGGTAAAAGAAGTGCTCGATCTGGTCTAGAACTTCTTCCAAAGTCAAAGCATTGTCAATCCCAGTTTAGCCTCAAGGTGATTTTTTTTTTTTTTTTGAGAATCAGTCCAACGCAGTGGGTTTCCTAAGCGCTTCTGCTTATCCACTCTCTAAAAATAAGTGGTGATAAAAATAAATAGACTTCACAAAATGTATTTTTTTCTAGCTATTTAACCTGATGAAAAGACAGCAAGCAGCACAGGTTTTGAACAGCACAGGTTAGAGAGTCAGTACATGGAAAAGCCATCGGATCTACCTGAGGGTTCTCTCCTGGCCATGGAAACACAGACTATACTGGTTATTTTAAAAACCTCTCTCTGATATTTATTGAATGATTAAACAGAAAAAGAACATGACAAGTCTTATTTCTGGTAAACAAAACAAAATCTAGTCAGCCCCATCACTTCAACCAGCCATATTTTTGAAAAAATGATGAGGCTATTTGCGAAATATTTCTTCTCAAGTACGTAGATAAAATAATCTTGAAAAGAGCCATTGCAATGGTTTTCTTTTTCTCTTAACAAAATTTGGAGGATAAAGATATTTCTTTACCTCTCATTTCCCCCATGAATGCTATAGAAAAGTTGTAGTTATTTTATTTGAATTCTCATATAAAACATCATGGAAACCCTTAGGTTAAGTTTAGAAGAATTAAGGTGAAAAGAATTGATTCTTTATAAGCAGGCTTTGCTACCTAAATGATACAGTAAATTTTGTGCTTGATGTTTGAATAAACATGGGACAAACTTAAAAGCAGGAACGTGTTTATCTGAAAGAATACCATACTCTGTTAAGAAAACTGAGATACAGGGTTTGGTATGTTTTTGAGGTTGGGGCTGCTTTCTATCAGTGGTAGATACTCGTTTCTGTTTTTCCACCTCCCTGGTGGGAATCTAGATGTGTTTTTTATGAAGCTCTTCTGCATAAAGTGGAAAGTTAAGCTGTATAAAAAAGCATTCCTTAGTTATGTTACTCCTGAATTTCTTTTAGCATGACTTATAACACATTAACCAATTTCATATATTTTATAACCTCATATCATTTTGCTTTTGAAATGCAGATCTGCAATTCTGTATTTGCATTTCTAAAATTAAAAAATTTATAAAAAACGAATTTTTCTCTGATAAATATTACTATGTTCTTTTAAAGTGTGCTACCCTAGCCTCCAATGTATAGTAGTTGCATATCAGCTTTGAAAACCCAAAGAAGCCCAAGTCCACAACATATCTAGTAGTAAAGGTTTCCTATAAGAATTGTGGATCTTATATTTTCCTCTTCCAAATTTTTGTATAGTTTGTTTTGAGCCTAATGTTCAATTGACTCTAATGAACTAATTTTGGTTATTGTTTTTGAGAGAGACTCAGTATTATTATTTAAATTTTCATTTATTAACACCGTGTCCATTTTTTTTTTTTTTTTAAACATCTTTATTGAAGTATAATTGCTTTACAATGGTGTGCTAGCTTCTGCTTTACAACAAAGTGAATCAGTTACACATATACATATGTTGCCATATCTCTTCCCTCTTGCATCTCCCTCCCTCCCACCCTCCCTATCCCACCCCTCTAGGTGGTCACAAAGCACCGAGCTGATCTCCCTGTGCTATGCGGCTGCTTCCCACTAGTTATCTATTTTACATTTGGTAGTGTATATATGTCCATAACACTCTCTCACCCTGTCACAATCTCACACCGTGTCCATTTAACCCCAAGAGTACCTCTTTGTTTATGATTTGATTTGAAGAGGCCGAATAATTCATCGTTTTAAAAACAGGAAAACTTGAGGAAGCCTTAGTTTATCTAGTACAAACAGATCTGAACCGTAACACTCAGATTTGACATTTAAGGTCTGAATTTTTATAGTTGGCCTGAGGAAAGAAAAACTGCCTTTATCTAGTGTTAGTTCATGATTTAGATAGCAAAAGAATTTGTCATTTTTTTCTTTTTCTGTCTGTTCATCTTTGACATTTCTTTCCTTCTGCTCAAATATCAAAAAAAACCCCACAAACCCCAAAAACCAAAAACCAACAAGGAAGAGTACTGCTACCTATTTGAAAAGATCAATTGTATTTTGATATGTTTACTTATATTAAATTTATAGTTTAGAATTAGGTCACATTTTTCTTTATCTTAACATAGTTTAAAGCAACTATCCCTGATGGAAGGAAAAGAAAGAGGTATTTAAAATTCTTTTTAGTGACAGGATTCATGGAAGATTAATTATTGTTATTAGTATCTACGTTTACTTTATTTCATTTTGAAATATAAATAAAGAAGTTATTGAAGGCATTTGAATGAAAAGTAACATGATGTTAAATAACGTCCTGGTAAATTTTCGAGTCACTTTATAAACTGATTTTTACCTTAGTTACAAAATTGTAATTTTTATCAATAAAGATTCAAAATAGAATATTATATATTTTTTCCTTTACACAAATGGGCAGTTAGATTGATTTTTCATAGAAATATTAGGATGTATATTTAAAATGGTTTTACATTTGAGTACTCTTGAAGAAGTCATTCATTTATTTCAGTGATGCTTTCATCAATGTTTGCAGAGCGTATATTTTGAAGTTGAATTTCTATAACATCTATATTTTAATATATATGCAAAAGCTAGCTTTTGCTTTTTGATTTGCTGGGTCCAAATTTTATTTAGTGTATTTGTCTCTGAGTGACTTTTGTACCTCACCAGACTGAGTTCACTTTTAATGGAAAGAATATGAAATTACTGAGTGTTTTCAAAAGAATTCATTCATTAAATGAATATTTACTGAATATTAATTTTATTCAAGCACTGTTGTATCATTGGAAATACAACCAGGAACAAAACAGACCAAAAAAAAAAAAAAATTCTAGCCCTCAATAAAGCTAACATTCTACAATAGTAAGGCAAGACAGCCAATTAACAAAATAAGTAAAGCAGATAAGAGGTTAGATAATCAAAAGGGCCAGAGAAGAAGAGAGAGAATTCTAAGATAGGGGTCTGCAATTTTATTTTATTTATTTATTTTTAACATTATTTACTTATTTATTTATTTTTGGCTGTGTTGGGTCTTTGTTGCGTTGTGCGGGCTTCTCATTGCGGTGGCTTCTCTTGTTACGGAGCATGGGCTCTAGGTGTGCGGGCTTCAGTAGTTGTGGCTCACAGGCTCTAGAGTGCAGGCTCAGTAGTTGTGGCACACGGGCTTAGTTGCTCCACAGCATGTGGGGTCTTCCTGGACTAGGGCTCGAACCCGTGTCCCCTGCATTGGCAGGCGGATTCTTAACCACTGCTATTTTAAATGGAGTGGTCAATGACGGTATTACTGAAAGGATAACATTTGAACAAATACATAAAGGAAAACAATGATGAGCCATGTATCAATAGATAACTGGAGCAGAATATTTCAGTGAGAGCAATGAACAAATGCCAAGACCTCAAAGCAGGAGCATGCCTTCTGTGTTCCAGGAAGAATATGGGAGCCTGTGTCCAAAATGCATGTTTGTTTTTTGCACGGAAGTTTGCAAGTTCAGTTTCTGAAGTGTTATTTAAATCGCTATTTATAATTAATACATCTATAAAATAAGATTATATGTGTATTCTCCCAAAGAAAATATTTTGGTATTCATTGTGAAAAATAAGATCTAGATAAAAGTGAAGTGAGAGCCCTATGCTGCTTAATACTGGTCAGTCTGCTTGTGAAACGTTGCCTGAAATTTTATGTATTTTGTTTTATTATAGAAAGGCCACAGAAAACTAGGAGCGATCCAAAAGAAGAAGTCAATATAGTGAGGAAACTTAAAGCCACATCATATAAAGAGCAATGGAAGGATTAAGAATGCTGGTGTGCATGTTAAAAGCCTTCCAGGAGGGAGAACGAACAGAGAAGAAAAGATGATAGCTCTCAGCAATTTGATGGGTTGCTAGAAGTAACCCGGAAACTTTAAATCTAGAAATTATACTTGAGCTATATAGCTCAACCCTTTATTTACATGTTGCTCTTACGTAACTAAATTGTAATTAGACTTTCTACAAGTAGCCAAAGAACTGTTCAGTATGACTAGTTACTCTTTGAATATAATGTTTCTAGAGCTCTTAATGTATACTTAACACATGCATTCTTTATCTCAGTCCTTACAATAACCTGATGATGAAGCTGTCATCATCTTCATTTTACAGCTGACGAAACTGAAATTTCAGGGCCTTAAGTCACCTCTCCAGAATCATACTGCTGGTATGGACTGATCATCTCCAAACCCCACATTCTTTAACCCTCCACTTCCATCTAGGAATCTCATTACAGTGCAATACTAGGAAGAGCTTTATAAACTGAGAGCTGTATGAAAATGGAGCTACTAACCTCACAAAGAAATAAAATTTTTATTACTCTAGGTGGTCATTTATGGACTACATGAGCATTTGTTGAGGATTCATACACGGAGTAAGACATTTCAGTAATGTATTTCTAAGATACCTCCTAATATTAATGCTTTGTTACTGTAAGTTGTATATATGTTAAAAAAATCAAAATACTTTTTAGTGAAAACTTGTAGATAGTCTTGTTTGTATTCCACATACATTTCTGCATCAATTTGATTTCATTTTTATGTATTACACTCCTAGTTGATAGGCCTATTTTCCCAAATCAAAATTGATATGTTCGTTACAAAAAAAAATCAAAGCTAGACTCTTGGATATCTGTTTATTACTTTTGAGTAGTATCGGAACCTAAAGACATCTCATGGTGAATATGCACCTTAACATGTAATGATAGCCACTTTACAAAAGGTTTATTTTTTGTACTACCTAGAATATTTGATTTAACCAAAATCTGCTACAAAATCTATTCCTTACATCTATCTCTTCATATGGTGCATTCCTTAATGATACGTGTGATGCTTAAGCCTTTGCAGACCAAAACACTTTCCACTAAAATATTAGAATATATTTTCCAACCTAATTTTAATAAATAGAGACTTTCTTTGTTATGTTAGTTTGTGATTCCCTGTGTTTCTAAATGAACAGCAGCAGGAAACCTTAACTGCTTCTTGGATTTACCCTAGAGAATAGAAACTTCAAAGACATGCTTTTAGGTTTGACATAAAAAGAAGACATAGGTACCTATTTTATAAACGGCATTCAACCTATGCCTGGAAGATCAGAGTAGATAGACACCACGTTAAAAATGTCCTTGCTGCTTGGTTTCCTCAAAATACTGATTTCACAAAATGTTGATTTTCTATTTGCTCTAATTTTCCCAAGGATGCCTAATTATAGATTACACGTTTCTGTTTTCCAGATGTATGTTTTTGTGTCGTTCCCGTATATGACCAAAATAGCCTCTCAATAAAATAATATTCAATAACACACATATTGAACTTATTTTGTTCCAAGAATTACTTCCATTGAACTAGCTACTATTTTTGTCCCTTGCCTACATGCATATTTGTGATGTGATCTACATTTTTAAAATATTATCTTGTCACTAGGTCTTCCCTGAACACCTTATTTAAAATTGCAACCCTTAAAAATTACTATCCCCAATTCGGCTCTATTTTTAATCAACAGTATTTATGCCTCCTAACCAACTGTGTATTATTTTTTAATGTGGTTTATTGTTCACTTCCACCCACTAGAACAGCAGCTCCACGTGGACAGTGTCTCCTGTCCCTTTTGTTCAAGACAAAAGTGACTTAGAGCCTAGCAGGTGTCTTGCACATGGTAAGTGTTCAGTAAACATTTGCTGAATTTCCTGTGAGAAAAACAAAACAAAGTAAAGAAAAATGAAGTCATTAGTTTCCTGAGCACCTCTATGTGCAAGGTACCATGCCAGTAGGAATGGGAATAAAATGGTAAGAAAAAAAACTGATATGGGCTTTGCTTTCTCAATCCCTTAAACTGACTCTAAAAGGAAGACACTAAATAGTTGTAGGTTGGGTCATACAGGCATACTTTGGAGATATTGTGGGTTTGGTTCCAGACCACCACAATAAATCAAATATTGCAGTAAAGCAAGCCACATGAATTTTTTGGCTTCCCAGTGCATATAAAAGTTATATTTACGCTATAATGTAGTTTATTAAGTGTGCAATACCTTGTGTCTAAAAAACAATGTATATATCTTAATTAAAAAATATTATTGCTAAAAAATATTCACCATCATCTGAGCCTTCACAGAGCAGTAATATTTTTGCCACAGTGACATCAAAGATCCTTGATCACAGATCACCGTAACAAATATAATAATAATGAAAAAGTTTGAAATATTGTGAGAATTACCAAAATGTGACACAGAGACATGAAGTGAACAAATACTGTTGGAAAAATGGTGCTGATAGAGTTGCTTGACGCAGGGTTGCCACAAACCTTCAATTTGTAAAAAACACTATATCTGCAAAGCTCAATAAAGAGAAGCACAATAAAATGAGGTATGCCTCTGTGTGTGTGTGTGTGTGTGCGCGCGTGTGTGTGTGTGCGTGTGTGTGTTATAATTACCAACTGTGATGACGTCTAAAAAAGAAAGACTGAGAGAATTTAGAAAGCACACCTAGTAGGTGGTGGTAGTGTAGGTGAGGGACTGGCTTCTCTGGGACAGCGATGAAAGATTAGAAAATCCTTATAAGCAAAGAAAAAAAAAAAGAAAAATATAAAGAGAGATTAAAGAGAAGAAGAAATGAAAAATAACCTCATTTTACAGAAAACCTTGTTCATTTTCTGGTTTATACATTTAAACAGAGTAAAAACTATTGTCTTAATACACACTAAGTTGCATGTAATAACACTAATTCACAATTCCTTTACATGATCTTTGGAAATTCTAATGACCTCTTCCAGGGTTTCTGTTATATCTGCCTTCCCCATTTTCAGAGTACCCTTTGGCTCTGAGCTCAGGGCCTCTATACACTGATTTAGCTTAGGGTTTCTCCCACTACACTTATTTTTTTTTCCTGTTCACATTATATCAGCCTAGATAGGAAGCCCTGCTTCTTTCCTTAATTGTCATCAAAGCATTTTGTATGTATAGGAGGTTTCAGGGAGTTATTAGGGAGACAAGGATTTTTACTACATCAAGCAAATGCCATAATGTCAACTTCTAGTTACCCCTGCCCCTAACAGCTATGTGGTTATTTAAGCTTCTGGGACTCCAGCTACCAACCATGTTGCTTGCTCTCCTTGCTTTCAACTCTCCTTGTTCTCCAATATTGCCCTTTCTGTTTTCTCTTCCTGAAATCACTGTCCATTCATAAAGCTATAGCATTTAGGTATTTATCTCTTCTCCTTTTTTTTTTTTATTCTCAATTTCTAGTGCTCCATAACATAGGGTCTCAAAGCTCTCTCAAAAGATTCATTTAGTTGACCCATCACCTAAGGCAGTGTATCTAGGATTTTGTTTGTTTCAGTTTTAGTTATTATAAGTCATGTGATAATGAATATCTTTGTGCAGATGGCTCTCTTATAAAATTAAGTGGAAGTCAATTTCTTTGATCTTTATTTCTTCAGACATCTTAGTCCTTCTGAGGTTAGTTCCTCATCCTGAAGTATATCCTTTATAAATTATTTTAAAGAGAGCCTAGTGAACTCTTATTTTTAATATATCAGATAATCTTTCTACTTTCATTCTGAGATTTGCTTGGTTATGCAATTCTAGCTTGACAGTTATTTTCTCCTGGCACTTTAAAGATATTATTTTACCGTCTCTACCTTCCAATGTTGTTGCTGACAAGTCAAAATTAGGTTTACTTGCCCTGGTTCAGCTGTCGAGATATGACGTCATACATACACCAAGAAGGTATGAAATGGTTTATTACTTACATAATAGAGGTCTCTGGGGAGAGCAGGACAGGTATCTCAAGCTGGTCCAAAATGGCTTGAGAAAGAAAGGAAGGGAGATTTGCTGGAGTTTTATTGCGGTTGGGGCATGGGCTGAGATGGGAGATTGCATGGCTTAAATCTCATGACAACACCAAAGGAGTGGGCACCCAGGCTTTTTAAAATCAGTTCGTCCAGATATGGAGCAACAGGGGAAGAGAGAAGGTAGGGCTTAAAAGTTGTCAGCAAACACCCAAAAATGGAGTCAGACTCCTCATCACAGCCTTGTAAGTACTTTGAACACCTTTATATAAAAGTTTCACAAAGATAGATGTGACAATCATCCAGATTCTGTAGGCAGGATCTGATTAACCTCCAAACCAGTGCCTGGAATCAAGACTATTCAGCGATCAAGGTTCAGGTACTATCCCTAAAAGTTACGGGCTATAGGAATCACTGAGTTCTTATTTACATCAGGGTCTAACACAGCTGTAAAATATTTTAGCCAATCAGCATTTCATCAATGAGAAGTATTTTTAATATCCATTATTCTAACTGTAAGTCAGGGCCAAGATCATTCCCAAATTTCTCTTATTACTGCTGAGATCCAGCTGAGATTTTTGGAACAATTTATACGATGCTCAGCATAATGGAAAAGTAATTTAACAAGAGGATAACTTGTAATGCTCCTCCTTGACTAGCTCCTTGCCCGCCTCTGTGTCAGTGATTCTCAACTCTATTAAACTGAATGCTCTTTTTAATACCAAATATTTTCAAATTTCTATTTAGCATAATAAAGTGAAATACAGACATAATACAACATAAACACAAATCTTTCAAAAGCATATTTAAAGAAAAAGAAAAAAATAATTAAAATAAAGCTTGTAACCTTAAGTAGAATTGGCAGCTACAATATAGCTAACAATGAAAGCAGCAGCTACAAACACAGATGTATGTTACCTATACCTTAGAAGTGCTGTCATTAGTAAAAAACTGAGTACCAACTAAGGTAAAATTTACCTTGATTTTCACAATAGTGGCATTAAAGGAAAAAGCATGTATATATTAAACTTACCAAAAACCACCCTGGTTTATATATAAAACAGAGTTAGGCACTGAACGCAGGTCATTTAAGCAGGCTTTTGACTTCAGTGAACATCTCTCAGTACTGTGTATGCATTACAGAAAGGCTAGCATCTCTGGCTTTTCCTTCTAATTACCAAGGAACTTATATTAAATGGCAACTGGGAAATTGCCCTTTGTTCCTTTTCAAAATGCCCACTAGAGTAGTATGACTCCTGATGAAAATCACTCCCACCACTAGCAGTGCTCCAGATATCTTTGACAGGCCCAAATACCAGGACACACAGGGAAAGTCAAAACTCCCTCTTCCTCTACAGTATGACTCACCTAATTAGTTCTCATTTCCTGCCTCAGAACCATGCCCTTCTCAGAACAACTGCCAGAGTTATTAATCCTTCCTTCAGAGAAAATTCCAGACCCTTACACTGCACTGTGGATTTGTTCTCTAGAGGAACTGAACTCCTGACACTCCCCACCATCACACGCACACACACACACACACACACATACACACACACAGCACCACTGAAATTAGATAGAGATGATGGATAGGTACATAGATGGGTAGATAATAAATAGGTAGGTAGATAAAGTATTATGGGGCCAACTTTAATTAATTCAAGTAAAAATATTCACCTTACCTAACAGAACAATTAGCATTTCAGCCTGAAATATTAGCTTTCAGGTCACTTCAGTTTTCTCCAGAATAATGAGTATGCCCTTGCTTTTAATTTATGCCTATTCAGAGGACTTGCCCCAAATAAGGACAATCCAAATGGGATTTCAAATATCAGTCTTTTCAGATATTAAAACCTGGATGTGGCTTTTAAATGAAATATTTCTTTCAGCTGCAATCATTTAATATCTATAAGGCCTCAATGCAGAAAAAAGTTCTTTTGTTTTGAATTTGATCCACTGTACCCCAGTACATTATTTATATTATCAAAAAAGGCCTTATCTAGATATAACATAGTGTTATATTCTCATGCTCATCTTTCTCTGGCCATCACTATTGACGTAACATTTCTGAAAGTTTTAAAGCAGTTCAGGAATATAGGGCAGTAGAATCATTGCTTTTTACTTGATCGTCCCATGGCCAAATCTTCTTGCTTACATGCCATGTTTCTTTACAGTGCTGCCAATTCTTTACAGTGACTCTTCAGGTTTATGGCCAACTTCTTGCTAAAGTTTTAACTCTGAGTAGGTTCTGGACTTCTTTACACATGGCAATGAAATTTTATTTTATCATGCTATGAATTTCAATGCAGTTGTCAGTTCTGCTGTTTATTCTCAGGTTTGCAATGTTCTTATCCAAGTTTGATTTTCTGAGGGTCGTTATAAATCAAGTTCCAATTTCTCCTTAATATTTGAATTAGAAAACTAGGATGCAAGATTTGTAGCTTCTTTCTTACTATCACTGCGTACATACTAAGAAACAAACTAAAATAAAACTCTAACAAAGTGGGTACTTTAGAATGTTATCAAAGAAGCATCCTAAAGTAAATATAAGAATAAGGGTAAGATTGAAATTTCCACTGTACAGTGACCCATTGCAGCCCAGAACAATGCAGTATATTGACCATCATAATATTTTGTTCTTCATTAGGAAAATAAATCAAAATTACAATAAAGTGCTTAAGTTAAAAACTTTACGACACACACACTAAAATAGTTGGAGTAATTACTGAGAAAGTTTAGGGAGGCATTTTTCACATCTGAACTGCCCTCTGTACACATTTGAACAAGATGCTAGTATGACATGGGTCAGGTCTGTGGGGTGCAGTGGATGCAGCTTTGGGAAATTAGAAATCAAGCTAAACAAGCAAACGAAACTATTACCCACAACTAAACCATTTAGTCCTTTGAAATCTAAAATCCGGGAGGCAGGATTGCCCCTAGGGAGCATTTTGTTTCAAGTAGCACATACATTTTAAAATAAACATTATTTTATTTTAAAAGAGTGTTCATGCTTTATTTATAGTTAAGGGATTATATTCAATATTTTTGAAACTTATATGTAGGTGGTGATATTATACATAAATTTCAATTCAGGAGGTTAAAGGGAGCATTATGAAATATTTATCTAGTAGAAAGAGGACTTTCAATTTGATAGGGCTGAAAATCATAGCATTTCTTCAGACAACATCTTTATCCTTTACTAGGGTCAACTGCTATAAGCATTTGAGTAAACGTATATACATCCAAAATTATAATCTTATGTTTAAGACAAAGTATCTAGAACAGTTCCTGGCATACAGTAGATTCTCCATGTATGTTTGTTAATTTGGATTAATTAAATTAATTGCCTGGTGCCTATTGATTTAGCCAAGCAAATGAAAACATTATGTAAATTACTGTTGGGCAGCTGTTTGCAGACAGAATCAATATATTAAAGTACTAGTATGAACCAAATGCTTAAATTTAAGACTCCTGGCTTCTTTAGTGCCAGCTCAAAATAAAAACATCGAGGCAAAAACCTCTAATTGGCCTTGATGGGTCATTTGTGTTATCCTGAACCAATCACCATGGCCAGAAAATTAAGTAATGAAATTCAGTGGAACTTCGGTCAGGACTGAAAGGTAGTATAATTGGAAGTCTGGCCAAAATCATATGATTGTAGCAGGGGAGCAGTAGTAATCCAAAGAAAGGTTGTAATGGATTTTTAGATGAATAAACTGTGAGACACCTTTGAGAATATGCAGAAGATGATGGAAACATTCCCAGAAAAATTTCATGTACAAACACACAAATTGTTTTATTACATATCAAAAATGTTTGTTTCAAAACTCAGCTTCCCTCCCTTTTGTCTAAATTATGGAGCTGGATGAGAGTGAAGGAGCAGCTGGTGGCATTCCGCCTCCTCTCCATGTGAAGAAGCCTGATCTACAGAGAAGAGAATGATGCTGACACAACACAGCAGAACTGAGAGAGAATGAGAGAGAGAGAGAAAGAGAGAGAGAGCCCGCAAGCACACAAGTTGAGTCCTTGGACCCATTGTGCCTGAGATTTGTTTTGTCCTACAATGTCCAGTTGTATGGGGTAATAAATTTGCTTTTGTTTATTTGGGTTAGTTCTGTCACTTGAAACCAAAGTTGTCTATTCAATACTAATTGGTAACTGAATATGTCAAGAACTGCATTATGATATTAGCAAAATTATTTGGACTAAAAAATCAACGCACAAAACTGCAAAACCCTTATCTTTTAGTAACTAATTTAAATTATTTTTGTTTTTAGCCAAACGGAAAAAGAGAATGCATATTGTGGGACATGAATGCATCCAAATTCACCTTGAAATGATTATGGATCTCTTTTCTTGAATGACAGTGGTCTGTTAGTTTTGTTATGAAGTACATGAAAACTATTCCCAACAGTACATTAGAATAAGGTCCATAAAAAAGATACAATATTTCAACACACCCGTGTTATGGAGATGAAATTTATTGAATGCCGATACTTAAAACACGTGGGCAGTCTGTGTATGACTCTTTTAGTGGGGATTGTTGTCTTGATGATTGCTACAATATTATGTGTACAATTTTTTGCCTATTTAATTGCATGTTTACATGAAATGTTTTTTATTTATTAACATTAAAATATGTGATGCTAGGCACAACAATTAAAACATGCTCTTTAATTTCTGAGCATCAGTGCTTTTTCTCTTTTTTGGATGGAGAGTGTCGGGAGAAAGTGGTGTGACTTAAAAACTGCAAACAAACCATGTGCCTAAATGATCTGCAAACCCAACATTTCTGTGGCAGTAGACCTTCTCAGTCAGACCTTCATGGAATTAGTGATGACTTTCTCTACTGGTTTCTTAACTATACATATGGAAAGGACTTTCAGTTAGAAGCTGGTTCATAGTTATGTTCTCTAAAGAGAAATAAAACTATGATATTAAAGCAAAGAGTAGAAAATAAAAGTGCGACAGTTTGAAACTTTTGGTCTTATAATAAATTGAAATACATTAGAATTTTTATCCTCTGGTTTTTACCACTCCTTGAGATTCGGTATCATGTTGAAGAAAGAAATTCACACCATGTGTATATGGCTCTTATAATATTGATCCTTACAGAAGATGATGGCTTCAATAGATTATTCATGAAATGGCAAGTTACCATCACTTTGATTAGAATCAACAAAGTTACAGAATAGACATTTCTTCCATAAGAATTGCTAAGGCTTTAGCATCTTTATTCTTTTCTTTCTGGCAGTTGTTTTGAGAGAACTTGAGTTAGAAATCGAGTGTCTCCCTTTAGATTTATGAAGATCTGTATTTTTTTTCCAAACAATTTGACAGCATGTGATGTAATCATTCAAGCACTGAGGTCAGACATGCAATAGCTTCTGTAGAGATGTCTAAAATCTACTGCTTTTCACACATTCCCTGTAGTCTTTAAATGAAATGAGCCATAAAAGCAACAAGCAAACATACAGAAAATTATGTCACTTGTTTTTTCTCCTGAGTTAACTCTACCCCAAAGTCAATTTCTCTCCAGCTTAAATTTAAAGTAAGACATTTTAAAGGATTTTGAAGATAAGCATATTTCTTTTCTTCTATTATATTTTCCCATACTGAAACATTTGGATAACAATGGAGTCTTGTGTTTGTTTTTTTAAAATATGAACCATATGGTTGCTGATAAAACTAAGTAGTTTTAATTATGAATTTAGAAAGCAGATCTGACTGTTCTCGTAGTCAGCCTAACACTAGTCTCCATTAAGATTTTTAAACTAATTGAACATGTCATACAGATCAATCACCTAAATAACTGACTAAATTTTTATTGTTTTGACTAATTAAACTAGCTGTTTTTTTCTTTTTTTGAGACATAAAAAAAGCTAAAAGTGTTGTAGGAAGTTGATTACTTGAATCCCAGACAGAAATTTTCCATGGCAAAAAACTTAATTAATCAATTAATATTTCTGGCCCAAGTCTACAAACATAGGTTAGTTCTGATCACAGAGATGTTAAAATCAGTCAAAGACTTCCCTCCTTTCTCTAAATTCCCAGATGTCTACCACACTTGAGTGATTTTTGATTGTCTTAAGGATCACAATGGTCAACTAATGTGTGCATGTTGCTTTGGTTACCAAGTATCTTTTCTTTGCCTGATTAAACTTGCAAAGTGAAAAAAAAATCAATTTCCACTGAATATTCATTATACACATTGGAGGCTGAAGGTTAAAAAGACCACCCATATTCTTATTACTAAACCACCTGGGGTAAGTAATTTGAGGATTTCAATGAGTGCTGCTGATCTCATAGTTCCATTGGTCTTTATGTACAATTTGATATAGGCCTGAAGATGTTTAGTATGTTTTATTCCAGTTGGTCAGTAAGTTGAGGTGTTTGAGTACATGGATAATGTGGTAATGAATTTCTTACTTTAACCCAAATTAACTTCATTTATAAATACCACATTTAGTGTTATAAGAAGAAATTTTTTATTTTGGGGAAAATCTTTTGATTGGAATGGAGACAAAAGGATAACATTAGCTAATGTGGTTTAATCCTATAATTATGAACTTTAAAATATTCAGATTATAATTAAAAACCTCATTCTTTCAGAAAAGTTTTATTTTATTTACTTTTAGTTGTGTTATGAAGGAGAAAAAAAAGTGCTTGGTGATACTTTCTTTTCATTGTTTTCATGGGAAAAAAAGAAATATATTAGTAGATAAATGATTTTGAAAGTGATTATTTAGGAAGATTTTAAACTGTTGAGTTGTAGATTTGTGAGAAGTCTGAAAGTAAAAATTCACATCACTTTTCTAACTATTTTCATGTTGATATTAAGGCCAAGAAAATTCACATTAAATAATTGTAATTGACAAATATATTTTTAATTAAAAAAGCGTCACCTAGGACTTTAAGTGTAAATATTTGCACATAAATTCTTTTCATTATTCAGGTATGAGCTGGATAAGATGGCTTTATGGGTCAGCTGTAGGCCAGATGTAGGAGGGATACATGTGAACAAATGAGTACACAATTAGATAGAAAAGTATCCAATCACATGACTAATGACATTTTAAAATAGATTAAAATAATAGGGATGGCAGTCAGGGATTAATAAATGAATGCTTAGACAAGTAAGATTGAAAAGGTGTGAAGATAGTGATAATTATAGTAAGGAAACAGATTAAAGGAAAGAAATAGTATAAAAGCAGTGTAAATGAACTTTATCTGAAAAGGAAGAAAACACAATTGTCCATGAGAAAATACATAAACAGAAACAAAGGCTATACATATCAATAGAATGAGAATTTTTAAAGGAGTTTATATTCTGATTTAAAATACAGCCCATGTGCTTGGTACAAGATAGACACAAGTAAGTATTGAACAAAATAAAGGAATTGAAACAAATTTTGCAAAATTACAAAATGGGAAAGAGTCATAACATTTTCATATGTTTGTTTCTTGCCAAAGAGGTAATACAGTTGCTAATAAAATTACCTTAGAAGTAATTTATTTATATTTGTTTTCATATGAAGTTGCAATATAAGAAAACAGACTAATGGTGGGGAAACATAGAAGGTAGTATGTTGTAAATACAGAAGAAAGTGGCCATTATGATCATGGGAAGTGAGTGTTAGTCATATTATTATCATACAAGTTTATTAATGATCTGGAAAATTCAGTAAATGACATATTAAAATTTGCAGATGACTCTGGTTATGACTATTTGCTCATAATATGATGCAGTAATTACTTTCTTAGTACTTGAATTTAATAGTGACACTGTTTTATGATTGTATGATAATGCAAAACTAAAAAAAATGAAGTAGAACAATGCATTTAGAAAGCCACAGAAGTACGAATGAGAACATGTAAACATTTCTGGATGAATGCAGCTCAGATAACCTTTGATTCTGATCTCTTTTCAAAACCTTCATTGGATAAGAAAGGGGAAGATGGTATTTCTACAGTACACTTAAGTAAGCATTTATATTTCTCTTTCCATGTATTACTGTTGATACATTAAATTAATCTCTATCTTAATTTCAATTGGTAGAAATAAAATGAGTGGAAATCTCTATTTTATGGGGCACCAAATCAAGTAATAATGGTGGTGGTGATGGTCATGGTGGTGGTATTGGGGTGGTAGTACTATTACTACTAGTACCACTACTAGATAACATTCATTCACAATTTTCTATGAGCCAGGTCCTATGGTGAACATCCTGTATGCATTAAACTCATTTAATCATTGCAATAATGAATCTACTGTTGTTGTCGTTATTTAAATTGTTGTAGGCTTATAGCCTGTTTAATATTGAATAGAAGCACAAGAATACCTCTTCTAGACTTAATCATTGTTTTGGGAAGACTGATACATTAAATGTATCAAGTTCGACATATTTAGGGCACCATAGAGACAGATTATCTACCGCTTTCCACTACTAAGACTTTTTTGAGACATATTATTATATATCTCATATTGAATGCTACTATTTGGGGATCAATATTTTGGAAGAAAAACACATTGCATAAGGGAGAAAGAAAACTCATTTTGTGAAATATGACACATTCAATCTGTGTCCAAGGCTGGAACTCTGGGGTTGATTAGAGTGATGATTTGCAAATCAATTACTAGTAATTAAATGCTTATAATTACAACTGGTAAACAGATATTACTTGATATGAAGAGCTTCAACATACAAAAACAGACTAATGGTGGAGAAACATATCCAGCAATAAGTTATAAATACTCAGAGAAGAAAGTGCCTTTATGCTCATCGGATGTCAGCATGAGTCACATTATTAGTCAAATGCTTGTGAGTCATACACTCATTAAGACAGTCATGTTAAATTGAGAAAAAAAGTTGACCAAAAAATATAAATATAATATATATATTTTATATATATATATATATATATATATATATATATATAAACTTGCAAGCCTCTTTCTTTCCATATCATGAAATTCTTTCTGTCCACTATAATTTGGCATTGACATTTCATTTATAGTATGATGTATTGTTAACTGTGTTTTAATATATTAAAATATAACTCCAAAATAAACTTCCTATTTCTTGAGTTCTTGATGTACTATAAAACTAGACAGATTACAATATGCATTAAATGACTACTTGGTCAATTGCTCAGTTAATATCAGATTGGATTTTATAGAGTTCCTAGGTCAAACATTGAAAGATTTTGGAATAACTTTAGTAATAACCCAAAGTTTACCTCCTAAGTTTATTAGTAATACATTTTAATCAATATATGTAAGTAATCTATATATGCAAATAGTAGATAGTTGAACTAGTATCAACAGCATTAAAAAATGTCTGCTAAAGGTAATAAAGAAGGGGAAAAAAAACCCTGTTCTTAGCCTTTTAGAGTTTTCTTTAGAATTGTCTGATCCACTGGAGCATAAACATATATCATCTTTTGCAAAGCATCAGTCACATTCTTAAATAGGCTATTTGCCAAGTTCATTTAAGTGACACTACCATGAACTGAAGTTGGGATTTACCATTTGACCTATGTATTATACAGATTTAGTAAAATGTTATTTCAAGCATTTGGCCCTAGAGGTCACTCAATTTAACTGTCCCTCAAAGTTATAATAATTGATTATAGTGGAAGTCAAATGGGTAGCAAAGGGAACTCATAGCCATAACTGAACCCCATTAAATGCATTTACAATGTCAAAGTCAATTGCTTCTGGCAGTGCCATTCCTGTTATCATGTTGATCAAAAGGTAATGGGAAGTGACAAGCAATATCACAAACACTCCATCGTAAACAAAATACTCTTCAAACACTTAAGTGACTATCGTGATAGCCTGTTTTCATAATAGTCAAATCCAGTAAAGTCTTTCACAGCTTTCAGAAACATGACTATGTTTTACAAGAGGAAATCATCCCCTACGGACTTTGAATAGAAGCCAGTAGGGTAATCTGAAGAATGATGGCAAAGCAAAGTTCACGTAAGGAATCAATGTAAGGAATGGCTTCCACGTAGAACATGTTTGTTTGTCTGGTTGTTTTTCTTCCCCCCACAAATAAAGATGCTGGTGATATACATGCATTATTTCCTCTGTGTCCATATTATATACTTGCAGGGTTTTATGAATTTATGATAATTTTCCTGCCTGAAATGACCTATACTCTATTCTTGTCACTGGCCAAGGCTACCTTATCTTTCACGATTTGCCTCACAATAGTTTCCCTTTATTGCTTTTCCTAAACTTCTTCACACCCACACACAAATAATTAGCCTTCTATTTGTGTTTCTAGTATTTTATCTAATATTTATAGTATCATAAACCAAATATCTCAGTCTGTAACTCAAGGCACATCACATTCAGTGCACAAAACTGAACTTCATGTTTTATCCTTCCCAAGGCAAATTGCTCATACTCTTGAATCAATTATGTAAGTGACTGAAATTGCCATAGCAAGCCAGAAACTTGGAAATTGTTAATAATTACATTCTATACCTCATCATCCATTGTATTTGTACAATTGAGTTCTTGTCAGTACTTCATAAAAAAAACTTGTCCAAACCCTCATGTGTCCACTCTGCCACCAGTATCATATATCTATGGGCTTGCCATCACCTTCCTTCTAACTGAACTGCCTGAAAAATATCTCCTTTATTCTTACTTTTCTTACTTACATTGTTATTTCCCCAACAAATAAATATGATTTGATAGCATCATCAGTAAGTCTAATAATACAATATCAAAGTATTCATGGATTCTTCATTGCCTACAAGGTTAATTTTTTTTTCTTAACATAAATGTCCTTTAATATATTCAACCCCAACAATTTTCAAGTCTCTCTTCTTGATACTTCTGGTACACACACTTTCCTTATTATTACGCTACAAATTAAATTATTCATGCATCTATCCAACAGATATTTATTGAGTGCTCACTATGTATTGGACATTGTTTTAGGTTCTGAAGTTACAACAGGGAACCCAATACACAACTCATCAGACCTGACTTCCTTTATATTTTACTCAAGTGTCACCTTCCAATGAAGGTTTTCTGTGACAACTCTATTTAAAATTTCACCCCACAAAAACCTACTTCCTTTATCTTTTTCCAATCCAGCTTTTCCCCATAACTCTTTTAATCCTAAAACTACTATACATTCTAGATATCTGTTTATATCTCTTCCTCTACTATAAAGTAAGCTCAGTGAGGGCTGAGATTTTTGTCCTCTAGCAACCAGTAATGACAGTAAACAGCTTTAATATGTAAATTATTCTCGACAGGAAAATGTATCTTACATAATTCAAGCTGGTATTTTATAGTCCAGTTACTGCTGTCCAGTACAGAGTTTTTTTCCCCTCTATTGTCAATCCTAAATGTTAGTTTTATTTTATTAACAAAGGTGAAGGATTTATGTAAATGCCCACATCCCATTTTCCATAATTCAATTATATTCATTTCATATGTAAAACCCTGTCCCAAATAATTCCTCCTCTATGAAACACTTCTTGATACTCCTTGTAGAATTTCTTTCTTTTCTGTTTGTGACACCAATAATAAGTAATGCTTCTAAACAAGCATTTATCATAGTGTATACACAAATTATGTAGCATTAGGTGAGGTGAAGAGAGGGAAAGCAAGCATTAGACGGCACAATCAGAATTTCCTAGAGAATATTATTAGTTTTTTATCCTAGAGAAGAGATACAAAAGTCACACTAGCTCTACTTGTGGCTCAGATAAGTACATTTTAATGTAAAATTTAAAACACTAACATGAAAAATGTCCAAGATATATTGTTATTTTGAAAAATAATAAAGATATGGAACAATGCATCAGTTTTGCTTGAGGAAAAATTGCAATGAAACTCTTATTCTCTACACTTTTTTGATTTGGATCATACAGATATATTGCATACAAAAACAAACAAACAAATACAATCACACCCTCCCTTTCTGTATTGGTCAGCATAAAAAAACAGACATATTCTTATTTATATGACAAATAAAATTCTGATTCTTTAAGATAGTTAAGCTATTAGTGATGAGTCGATATATTTAGACATCAAGTCTTAGGAGGGAAAAAGCTAATGAAAGTTAAGTACTTGATTTGTGTGTCGATGTATGTGTAATACCCTTGGGAAATATTAAAACAATGTTCAATTAAGAAATACTTATTGAGCTTCCCTGCTAAGTGTCTGGAATACAGTAGGTTACCTAATGGCTATATTTCCTGCCCTCTTGGAAATTACTAACTATTCAGGAAAAAAACAAAATAAATTACTAAAAAGACTTAATACAATATTTAGCAAGTGCTGTGTGAGGAAAGCAGAGAGCGCTGGAACAGAGAACAAAAGGAGAATAGGTCTAACGGGGAAGAACTTTGAGGGGAGATAATATCTATCTATGCCAAAGCCTAAAGAATGACAAGGAATCATCCATGAAAAAAGAATGGGGGACTCATGTTCCTGGAAGTGGTAATGACCTGTTAAAATATTCTGAGGCAGTAAGGAGAACACTGCATCTCTAATGACATTGGAGAGCAATGAAAAAGATAAGGAGAGTGGTATGATTTGAGGTTGAAGAGGTTTGCAGACACCAGATCCTGCAGGGTCTTAAAAGATGGAACAGGAGTTTGGATTCTACATCAAGTTCAAACTACCTTATGAACATAGATGCATTATAGCTCATTAGGCCCTTTTAGGCAACATTTTCCCATTCTTGCTACATCCTAATGGCACCTTTTCCTACACATCATTTATTCCTTATTTCTCTCTGAAAAATACGTTAAAACTCACTTTTAGACTTCTAATCTATGTTTCACCCCCAAGGAAATTAAGATAGACAAAATCTTTAAGCCCTTACAGCCTTCACAATGTTGCCTGGATTTCAAAGGACCAAATAATAAAGGTCATTTAAATCCCAAACAGAAAACTGCTCCCCTCCAGAAAAATGTTTCATAGGTGCATATGCCACGTGTATACTATGGAAATCTACTGACTTCAGCATGCCTAAAATACATTTATATTATATCCATGCATTTCTCTTAAAATAAACTATAGAGACTGTTGAAATTCCCAGAAACCTTGTAAAATAAACTGAAACAAAACATTATTTTCCAAGAACAAAACTTAAGTTAAAAACACCAAGTTAGGGACTTCCCTGGTGGTGCAGTGGTTAAGAATCCGCTTGCCAATGCAGGGGACATGGGTTCGAGCCCTGGTCCAGGAAGATCTCACATGTCGTGGAGCAGCTAAACCCGTGTGCCACAACTACTGAGCCTGCACTCTAGAGCCCGTGAGCCACAACTACTGAGGCCACGCGCCTAGAGCCTGTGCTCTGCAACAAAAGAAGCCACCGCAATGAGAAGCCCACGCACCGCAACGAAGAGTAGCCCCCGCTCGCCACAACTAGAAAGCTTGCGTGCAGCAACGAAGACCCAATGCAGCCAAAAATAATAAATAAATAAAGTTAAAAAAACAAAACCAAAAAACACCAAGTTATATAACAGCAATCCTTTATCATTATTATATAAATGTAATTGTTGTGTGGGTGAAAATTTGCATAGCATTAGTATGTATTAAGCATTCCATTGTTATGTCTATAATTTTACCAACAATAAATAAAATACTACAATAATAATTGAAATCACCAATGAAATTTTTTCCATGCTTAAATTTCAATCACTAATTCAATATTTTATTAATCTGATGAATGCATCTACTCTGAATTATATCGTTATAGACCAATTTGTACTTTTCAAATGTTAATGTCTCATTTCCATCAGGGTTTTTCTTTTAAAGAATCACTTTGCTGTACAGTAGAATCTAACACAACACTGTAAAGCAACTATACTCCAATAAAAATTTAAAAAAAGAAAAAGAAAAAGAAAAAGCAATACAAAAATGAAAAATGACATTCAATGAGTACATTAAAATTAGTTCTCAGTGTTCACATTTCATGGAAATAGACACATCTAATTAAAGTTTCTATCAAGTCTATACCCTTTAACTATGTGCAGCCTTCAGAAGTTTATTAAATTCACATGGAGGAAAAAAGTAGTTCTGGCAGCATTGCCTCAAGTATTGTGTTAGGTATACCTGAGTGCTTTTGACACTGTAGATCACCAAGTTTTATGATTCCTTAGATTTATTGTAGGAAACTGGAATCAGCATTTTGATAAACACCCTTGTGATTCTGATTCAGACTAAGATGGGCTACCAATCAGACACTGAGAAACCTGTCCTATGGTGCAGATTCTCTAATGGGCAAATACCCAAGGAAGTAGGATTTATAATTTTGTCTTTACACACAGGAAAAAAGTCCTCTGATATAAACAGCTCTCATTGTATTATTCTTACCTGATGATTACTGGAGTCCCATGGCTCGGTGCAAAACACATTGTAGGTGCTCTTCCTTTTCCCCTTTTCTAGCCCATGGCTGTAGAATGAAGGATTCATACTAAGTAAGCTGAGCTACCTTCTGTTACAAAAATTTACTGGGAATTACCCACGTTCTGCTGAAAATCAGACAAAAGAAAATAACGTTACATAATTGTATCGAAAATGAGAATACTCCACATAATTACAAAATATGAAGTATGAGTAGTTTATATTGCAATGGCCATACACGTTAAAAATTTTCCATACACTGCTAAAAAAAAAAGTATAACTTCCAAAGAAAAAGATCCTGAAATGGAACAAATGACCAAACAAACAAACAAGCAAACTTGAATTATGTTAAAATAAATTAACTTCTAACCAAAAATAACTATTGGATAAGAGTAACTAGTAATTGTTTAGGCCATACCAGGCTGTGTTGTAAGACTTTTTAGAGATTAATTCCTTTAATCCTCACAACTATCCTAAGCAATAGAAAATATTATTCTCCCTAGTTTACCAATAAGGAAATTGGAGCACAAGAAGGTTAAATAACTTCCTGATACTGAAGCTTATACTACTTACTGTTAGAACTCGGATTGAACCTAAGCAGTTTGGCTCATGACAATTTCACTGTACTGACTCAATATATGTAACCCCAAACTTATTAACCTTTTATGTACACATTTAAAGAAAACTTTCTTAATCATTTGTAGGTTTTACATAGATATATTTTAAAATCTTTCAAAATTTCATAGGAGCTAATATTCCCAGCTGACCAGTTTGCTATTTATCTAAAATGGAAACCCAGTCATCAGACTAATAAACCATATGTAAAGTCCACTGTCAGTCATTTTATGTGTCTACAAATAGAGAATAGCAATAAAAAGATATAAAAAAGAACCAAATGGACATTTGCCACTATTCAATTTCTCTGACAATAATGCCTTAGTTGAAGCTATCTTCCATATAATGACAGGAAAGTTACAACAGCTCCCATCCCCTACAAGCCACCCTCCCAATTAGTTTATACACATTTTTTCTTGTCCCTTCTAATCTTTTCTTTGCACAGTAGCCAGACTGACCTGATCCAACAGCAAATTGAATCAGGTACCTTCTCCTGACTTTTAGCATCTCACGTCAACTCTCATTACCTCAGGAACATCTTTCCTGTTCTTTCTGAGCAGAATACATCTTGCGATTATATAGTTTTTATTGCACCATATATCTTTCATTCATAGGATTGCTCACAGTTGGAATTTTATCAGCTTTATGTTTATTTGATTAAAACCTGTCTTCTACCCTAACGGAAAGATAACGGAATTCAGGGACTGAGAATTTTTAATTTTTTGCTTGTCATTATTTCTTCCAACAACATCCTAATTGTTGGGAAATAATGCTCCATGAATATTTTCATGTTTCTGCACGATCAGTGTTTTCTGGAAAAAAAAAAAATACTGGCAACCGAGTTAAAGGATGATTAAATGATTATCATGGGGCACAAAAACTAAGTTTGACATGTAAGTAAAAAATTGGTCTTCCTCCTATTCAGAACCTTCATATTTATTATCAGAATAAAATAAATACAAAAACTTATCACTGGTGTTTTGTATATGGTAAATACATTTTTTAAGAAATAATATATATACATATGAATATATGAGGTTTTATACCAATTATGCATATGTAATTATATAATTATATTATCTTTCTCTAAATTCTATATATATATGTATTTGACAGGGAAATATATATATAATTGTTATGGAGCCTCATAATAAAATATACACATTTATTTTAATATAAAGGATTATATTATTTAGATGTAAAACTACTTTATTTTTAGTAGTCACCACTTATACTGGTTACTTTAGATGTCACATATTTAATTTTTTCTTAGCTATTAGAATCTAGAAAATCTGAAATTTCTTTTATTAAATTAATGACAAAATGTCATTAAAACATTAAAAGAATATGAAAAATCTATAAAATTGACAATACAATTACTATATAAGATCGTCAAGAAACCTACATTACCTAATGTGAAAGATAAATTCTGACACACGACCCAAAATTGGTTAATAGACCAGGTAAAATTCAAATTGGGTTTTCAAATATTTTAACACATGAATTTGGCTCTAAAATGGTCATTTTTCCTTATCATAATCAATATATTTTACCCTTCCAAGAGTTGGTTTTATTGCTGCTTCCCTATTTAAATGTATTTTGTGGCAGAATTTTTTATACTATTTTATTTATTATTTAAAATAAATATAAAATATTTATATCTGTTTTAGCCATATTGGAACTTATGTATAACATGTTGCATTCAGTTCTTCCCGACTCCAATAAAATTGTGCACAATAATATTGAGAGTATCATTCCTACCTTGAGTTTGCCTTGCCCTAGAGGCAAGAAAATATTAACACAGTTATTCATTCATTCAATAAATGTTCACTGACAGCCTATGAGGTTCCAAATATTCTCTAATCACTAGAAGCTGTCAATTGTGATAGCAGTTGCAGTCCTTACCCTCAGAGGTCTAAGGATAGCATGGAAACTGATGTTAATCACCAAAATATAAACTAGAGCTGTTTGTAGGACCAAATGGCATAATGCATATGAAGCACTTGGTTGAGTATCTACAGACATTGAGCTTAATACGTCTTTAGTACCATTATTATTTTTCATATTAAGAGTACAGTAGAGGGTAGGTGCTTAGGTGGGGTTAAATTATAACTGCCCAAAACACAGCTCATAGCACTTAACCCAGACTAAGAGCAGGGACTGGGGAAAACCTTACTGGAGGCAGCAAAACGACAGGTATATTTTTTGTTGTATGTATACAGATACAACTTCATGCTTCTCAGGTGTGCCTCCAAATCTCACATGGGTATCTACCTTTGGAGAACTCTTCATCATATATAAAGCTTTACTGCAAGGAAATAGAGAAACTATTGTTTTAGATTTCCACGTTCTATAGTAAAAGAAGACAAGTTAGAAAAAGGGTTTTGAATGAATCTCCATTGAACTAACTTACAGCATCTGCACGGTTTACTGTTTGGCTATTCATATGCACATACATATCTGCTTATCATACTTGACTTTGAAATAACAATAATAATATGTTTTTACCTATCATAAGATAGTCATCTTTTGTATCGGTGAAAAAATACACACCATTTACCCAGAAGTGGAGCTCCAAAGTTTTATCAGTCACTGCATCCATGTTTAGGTGATGTTCATTTCTTCTGTAGTTCAATTAAAATCTCATCTTGATAGATTGTAGCCAATGGAATAAATTATAAATCTAAGCACTTCCAACCTATCCTATATATAATTATAGAGAAAAGTTAATGGAGAAAGATTAAAATTAATATAAACTAGAACAAATAAAAAATCTGGTATCTATTATAGTCCTTGTTTCTGCAACTGGCCACAATTTGATAGCTGGTTTTTACAACTTATTCCTCCATTGTACATTTTTTTCTTTGCCCTCATAACGCACCTAATGTGCTCTGGTCTGTTTATCTAATGGGGTAGCCCAAACCTTCATTTCCGAGGGTTTTACTTTGCTGGTCCCACCTATATTAGCTTTCTGGACTCATCTATTATATTTTACCACTGTACATTACAATATTAAAAGGTGATTCAGAGGATTCCTCCAGGCTTCAGACATGATCTCACTATATAGCTACATCTAATTTTCCATTAAATTTTGTGCCCCAGGCTGCAAAGAGGCTCTGTGCATCCCTGTTTATCCAGTGGAATGAGAAGTCTGAAAAGGTCAAGTGATGGGCTCAACTATCAACTTAATGGAACCATTCTTATGCCTTCTAGAGGAGGCATTCCTCCACTGGTTCTAAGAACAAACTGTAATCCTGCATAGCCCAGCATCACAGGCATAGACAACAAACAAACAAATAAAAGCAAAAAACAAAGCAAGAAAAAACACAATACAAAAATGTATGTGAGTTCTTAATTGTAATAGTGACAGATAGCTCTCTACTCCTATGTTTTATTTCCCAGACCTACATATTCTGGCTGTGGGTGAATAAAACAAAATGAAAAAAAACCATATATTGTTTATGCTTTTTTAAAAATTTAACATCTTTACTGGAGTATAATTGTTTTACAATGGTGTGTAAGTTTCTACTGAAGAACAAAGTGAATCAGCTATACATAAAAATATATCCCCATAACTCCTCCCTCTTGCGTCTCCCTCCGACCCTCCCTATCCCACCCCTCTAGGTGGACACAAAGCACGGAGCTGATCTCCCTGTGCTATGCTGCTTCCCACTAGCTATCTATTTTACATTTGGTAGCGTATATATGTCCATGCCACTCTCTCACTTCATCCCAGCTTACCCTTCCCGCTCCCCGTGTCCTCAAGTCCATTCTCTACATCTGCGTCTTTATTCCTATCCTGCCCCTAGGTTCTTCAGACCACTTTTTTTTTTTTTAGATTCCATATATATGTGTTAGCATATGGTATTTGTTTTTCTCTTTCTGCTTACTTCACTCTGTATGACAGTCTCTAGGTCCATCCACCTCATTACAAATAACTCAATTTTGTTTCTTTTTATGGCTGAGTAATATTCCATTGTATATATGTGCCACATCTTCTTTATCCATTCATCTGTCGATGGACACTTAGGTTGTTTCCATGTCCTGGTTATTGGAAATAGAGCTGCAATGAACATTGTGGACTCTTTATGAATTATGGTTTTCTCAGGGTATATGCCCAGTAGTGAGATTGCTGGGTTGTATGGTAATTCTATTTCTAGTTTTTTAAGGAACCTCCATAATGTTCTCCATAGTGGTGGTATCAATCTACATTCCCACCAACAGTGCAAGAGGGTTCCCTTTTCTCCACACCCTCTCAGGCATTTATTGTTTGTAGATTTTTTGATGATGGCCATTCTGACCGGTGTGAGGTGATACCTCATGATTAGTGATGTTGAGCATTCTTTCATGTGTTTGTTGGCAATCTGTATATCTTTGGAGAAATGTCTATTTAGATCTTCTGCCCATTTTAGGATTGGGTTGTTTGTTTTTTTGATATTGAGCTGCATGAGCAGCCTGTATATTTTGGAAATTAATCCATTGTCAGTTGCTTTGTCTGCAAATATTTTCTCCCATTCTGAGGGTTGCCTTTTCTTCTTGTTTATGGTTTCCTTTGCTGTGCAAAAGCTTTTAAGTTTCATTAGGTCAAATTTGTTTATTTTTGTTTTTATTTCCATTACTCTAGGAGGTGAGTCAAAAAGGATCTTTCTGTGATTATGTCATAGAGTGTTCTGCCTATGTTTTCCTCTAAGGGTTTTATAGTGTCTGGCCTTACATTTAGGTCTCTAATCCATTTTGAGTTTATTTTTGTGTATGGTGTTAGGAAGTGTTCTAATTTCATTCTTTTACATGTAGCTGTCCAGTTTCCCCAGCACCACTTATTGAAGAGGCTGTCTTTTCTCCATTGTATATTCTTGCCTCCTTTATCAAAGATAAGGTGACCATATGTGTGTGGGTTTATCTCTGGGCTTTCTATCCTGTTCCATTGATCTATATTTCTGTTTTTGTGCCAGTACCATACTGTCTTGATGACTGTAGCTTTGTAGTATAGTCTGAAGTCAGGGAGCTGGATTCTTCCAGCTCCGTTTTTCTTTCTCAAGATTGCTTTGGCTATTCGGGGTCTTTTGTGTTTCCATACAAATTGTGAAATCTCTTGTTCTAGTTCTGTGAAAAATGCCATTGGTAGTTTGATAGGGATTGCATTGAATCTATAGATTGCTTTGGGTAGTATAGTCATTTTCACAATGTTGATTCTTCCAGTCCAAGAACATGGTATATCTTTCCATCTGTATGTATCATCTTTAATTTTTTTCATCAGTGGCTTATAGTTTTCGGCATACAGGTCTTTTGTCTCCTTAGGTAGGTTTATTCCTATGTATTTTATTATTTTTGTTGCTATGGTAAATGGGAGTGTTTCCTTAATTTCTGTTTCAGATTTTTCATCATTAGTATACAGGAATGCAAGAGACTTCTGTGCATTAATTTTGTATCCTGCTACTTTACCAAATTCATGGATTAGCTCTAGTAGTTTTCTGGTAACATCTTTAGGATTCTCTATGTATAGTATCATGTCATCTGCAAACAGTGACAGTTTTACTTCTTCTTTTCTGATTTGGATTCCTTTTTTTTCTTTTTCTTCTCTGATTGCTGTGGCTAAAACTTCCAAAACTATGTTGAATCATAATGGTTAGAGTGCGCAACCTTGTCTTGTCCCCGATCTTAGTGGAAATGGTTTCAGTTTTTCACCATTGAGAACGATGTTGGCTGTGGGTTTGTCATATATGGCCTTTATTATGTTGAGGTAAGTTCCCTCTATGCCTACTTTCTGGAGAGTTTTTATCATAAATGGGTGTTGAATTTTGTCGAAAGCTTTTTCTGCATCTGTTAGATGATCATATGGTTTTTCTCCTTCAATTTTTTAATTTGTTTTATCACATTGTTTGATTTGCATATATTGAAGAATCCTTGCATTCCTGGGATAAACCCCACTTGACCATGGTGTATGATCCTTTTAAGGTGCTCTTGGATTCTGTTTCCTAGTATTTTGTTGAGGATTTTTGCATCTATGTTCTTCAGTGATATTGGTCTGTAGTTTTCTTTTTTTGTGACATCTTTGTCTGGTTTTGGAATCAGGGTGATAGTGGCCTCGTAGAATGAGTTTGGGAGTGTTCCTCCCTCTGCTATATTTTGGAAGAGTCTGAGAAGGATAGGTGTTAGCGCCTCTCTAAATGTTTGATAGAATTCACCTGTGAAGAAATCTCGTCCTGGGCTTTTGTTTGTTGGAAGATTTTTAATCCCAGTCTCAATTTCAGTCCTTGTGATTGGTCTGTTTATATTTTCTATTTTTTCCTGCTTCAGTCTTGGGAGGTTGTGCTTTTGTAAGAATTTGTCCATTTCTTCCAGGCTGGCCATTTTATTGGCATATGGTTGCTTGTAGTAATCTCTCATGATCCTTTGTATTTCTGCAGTGTCAGTTGTTACTTCTCCTGTTTCATTTCTAATTCTATTGATTTGAGTCTTCTCCCTTTTTTTCTTGATGAGTCTTGCTGGTGGTTTATCAATTTTGTTTATCTTCTCAAAGAACCAGCTTTTAGTTTTATTGATCTTAGCTATTGTTTCCTTCATTTCTTTTTCATTTATTTCTGATCTGATCTTTATGATTTCTTTCCTTCTGCTAACTTTGGGTTTTGTTTGTTCTTCTTTCTCTAATTGCTTTAGGTGTAAGGTTAGGTTGTTTATTTGAGATGTTTCTTGTTTCTTGAGGTAGGATTGTATTGCTATAAACTTCCCTCTTAGAACTGCTTTTGCTGCATCCCATAAGTTTTGGATCATCGTGTTTTCATTTTTATTTGTTTCTAGGTATTTTTTAATTTCCTCTTTGAAATCTTCAGTAGTATCTTCATTTTTTAGTAGTGTATTGTTTAGCCTCCATGTGTTTGTATTTTTTAACAGATTTTTTCCTGTAATTGATATCTAGTCTCAGAGTGTTGTGGTTGGAAAAGATACTTGATATGATTTCAATTTTCTTAAATTTGCCAAGGCTTGATTTGTGACCCAAGATATGATCTAACCTGGAGACTGTTCCATGAGCACTTGAGAAGAAAGTGTATTCTGTTGTTTTTGGATGGAATGTACTATAAATATCAATTAAGCCCATCTTGTTTATAGTATCATTTAAAGGTTGTGTTTCCTTATTTATTTTCATTTTGGATGATCTGTCCATTGGTGAAAGTGGGGTGTTAAAGTCCCCTACTATGATTGTGTTACTGTCGATTTCCCCTTTTATGGCTGTTAGCATTTGCCTTAAGTATTGAGGTGCTCCTATGTTGGGTGCATAAATATTTACAATTGTTATATCTTCTTCTTGGATTGATCCCTTGATCATTAGGTAGTGTCCTCTTCATCTCTTATAATAGTCTTTATTTTAAAATCTATTTTGTCTGATATGAGAATTGCTACTTCAGCTTTCTTTTGATTTCCATTTGAATGGAATATCTTTCTCCATCCCCTCACTTTCAGTCTGTATGTGTCCCTAGGTCTGAAGTGGGTCTCTTGTAGACAGCATATATATGGGTCTTGTTTTTGTATCCATTCAGCCAGTCTATGTCTTTTGGTTGGAGCATTTAATCCATTTATATTTAAGGTAGTTATTGATATGTGTGTTCCCATTACCATTTTCTTAATTGTTTTGGGTTTGTTATTGTAGGTCTTTTCCTTCTCGTGTGTTTCCTGCTTAGAGAAGTTTCTTTAGGATTTGTTTTAAAGCTGGTTTGGTGGTGCTGAATTCTCTTAGCTTTTGCTTGTCTGTAAAGGTTTTAATTTCTCCATCGAATCTGAATGACATCCTTGTTGAGTAGAGTAATCTTGGTTGTAGGTTTTTCCCTTTCATCACTTTAAATATGTCCTGCCACTGCCTTCTGGCTTGCAGAGTTTCTGCTGAAAGATCAGCTGTTAACCTTACGGGGATTCCCTTGTATGTTATTTGTTGCTTTCCCCTTGCTGCTTTTAATATTTTTTCTTTGTATTTAATTTTTGATAGTTTGACTAATACGTGTCTTGGCGTGTTTTTCCTTGGATTTATCCTGTATGGGACTCTCTGTGCTTCCTGGACTTGATTGACTACTTCCCTTCCCATATTAGGGAAGTTTTCAACTATAATCTCTTAAAATATTTTCTCAGTCCCTTTCTTTTTCTCTTCTACTTCTGGGACCCCTGTAATTCCAATGCTGGTGCATTTAATGTTGTCCCAGAGGTCTCTGAGACTGTCCTTAATTCTTTTCATTCTTTTTTCTTTATTCTGCTCTGCAGTAGTTATTTCCACTATTTTATCTTCCAGGTCACTTATCGGTCTTCTGCCTCAGTTATTTGGCTATTGATTCCTTCTAGAGAATTTTTCATTTCATTTATTGTGTTGTTCATCATTGTTTGTTTTGCTCTTTAGTTCTTCTAGGTCCTTGTTAAACGTTTCTTGTATTTTCTCCATTCTATTTCCAAGATTTTGGATCATCTCTACTATCATTACTCTGAATTCTTTTTCAGGTAGACTGCCTATTTCCTCTTCATTTGTTTGGTCTGGTGGGTTTTTACTTTGCTCCTTCATCTGCTGTGTATTTCTCTGTCTTCTGATTTTGCTTAACTTACTGTGTTTGGGGTCTCCTTTTCGCAGGCTGCAAGTTCGTAGTTCCCGGTGTTTTTGGTGTCTGCCTCCAGTGGCTAAGGTTGGTGCAGTGGGTTGTGTAGGCTTCCCGGTGGAGGGGACTGGTGCCTGTGTTCTGGTCGATGAGGTTGGATCTTTTCTGGTGGGCAGGACCGCGTCTGGTGGTGTGCTTTGGGGTGTCTGTGAACTTACTATGATTTTAGGCAGCCTCTCTGCTAATGGGTGGGGTTGTGTTCCTATCTTGCTAGTTGTTTGGCATAGGGTGTCCAGCACTGTAGCTTGCTGGTCATTGAGTGGAGCTGCGTCTTAGCGTTGAGATGGAGATCTCTGAGAGAGCTCTTGCCGTTTGATATTATATAGGGTTGGGAAGTGTCTGGTGGACCAATGTCCTGAACTTGGGTCTCCCACCTCAGAGGCTCAGGCCTGATACCTGCCTGGAGCACCAAGACTCTGTCAGCCACTCCGCCAGGTATGTGGGGAGTTTCTTGCGTTTCGGGAAGTCTGAGGTCTTCTGTCAGCATTCAGTAGGTATTCTGTAGGAGCTGTTCCACATGCAGATGTATTTTCGATTATTTGTAGGGAGGAAGGTGATCTCCATGTCTTACTCCTCCACCATCTTGAAGCTATCCCTGTTGTTTATTCTTTATGGTACAAAATATGGTATTTCTGTGGAAAAATATTAACACTGCAACCTCTTTAAAAATGATTCAGAAGAGGACTGTGAATGTCTAGTATTTTAATAAGAAATGTAAATAATAAAAAAGCACCATGTCATAGATTTATTGGTGGTATTTAAAAGTTTTATTTTAGTGTTACATAAAGTAATGGTGCAATTACAATAACTGGCATCTTTGATTTTATGAGGTTTGATAAGAAGTCATCAGTCCTTGTGGCAGCCATGCACATGTGCCACTCAGATATCCCTTCAAGAGAGAATCTACTCTTAGGAGTGTAGTTGGCTGATAGACTCCAGCTGTGGCAATTTTGGGATCCATTTCAGTTCTCCTTTTGGAGCCGTCTCCCCACGCTCCTCTCAGTCAATGCAAGAGCATGGCAGGTTCACTAGGGATGGGCCATTTCTGCTCAATGTGTAAATTCTCTAATGAGAAATCCTTTCTCTAGGGTACTATTGACTTAACCAAGACTTTCTCAGATTAGCACTCTGTGCCTCTCTTTCAACATAATAAAAACTTTCTTTAGACTATCAGGCCTGAGTGGGAAATTCAAGTCTTAATCTGCCTTGTGTTGAAATGTTGGAATTTACATGGGCCTTTGCCACTGAAAGGCTTTCTGAATCTTATGCTTCTTATAATTTGTCTATATGCAAGCAACTTTCCCAGTTCTATGAGGTACTGTTTTTCTTAATTTTATTGATTCTCTTTCTTTTATAAATGAAAATCATTAAATTATGGCCCAAGCTTATTTTTTTCTTGTATTTTATTTCTAATCATTTTTTCTTAGAGCTTTTGGTTCGATATGGGATTTGCCTTTTAAGTTATCATGATTGACAGTTTTACTAAATGGTTATCCACTGTATAAAATATCCATACACAGTCTGATGTTTCTTTTTTTTTTTTTTTAATTTTTATTTATTTATTTATTTATTTATGGCTGTGTTGGGTCTTCGTTTCTGTGCAAGGGCCTTCTCTAGTTGTGGCAAGTGGGGGCCACTCTTCATCGCGGTGCGTGGGCCTCTCACTATCGCGGCCTCTCTTGTTGCGGAGCACAGGCTCCAGATGCGTAGGCTCAGTAATTGTGGCTCACGGGCCCAGCCGCTCTGCGGCATGTGGGATCTTCCCAGACCAGGGCTCGAACCCGTGTCCCCCGCATTAGCAGGCAGATTCTTAACCACTGCGCCACCAGGGAAGCCCCAGTCTGATGTTTCTTTAATGCCCACTATATGACCACTCAATCAATGCCATTTGAAAGTATTATTGCCTACATTAGTCAGAGAGGATAAATGCAGAAAAAAACAATCCTGGATCTCAGTGACTTAACAAATTAGTTACTCCTTACTGGCATCACTGTCTAATATGGTTAGTGGAGGGGTTTCTGTGTCCTGTTCATACATGCACCCTGGCCACATCCATCCTATTATGCTAATATCTTCAACCATATATCCTCTAAGGTCAAGGTACATGGGAAAATGCGTATTGAGGGGTACAACCACTCTTAACTCTCCATAAGAAGTGATTTTTCACCTCATCATTGGTGAGAATTAGTTATGTGACTGAAGTCAAATTAAATGAGGCTGGAAAATTATGTTTAACTATTTTTCCAGAAAGAGGAAAACCATTTTGTTGTACATCTAAACAATCATCACTATAAAGAGGAAATCCTTCTTGTTGAGACATAAAAAAGTCTCAATTCTTGCCTTCATATTCACTTTGATCAATAGTGTACTTTGTGAGCACTGGAGTGACTGAGGATGGCAGCTTGCTGGTAAGCAGATAGGTCATTTTGATCCTGTTATTATTGAGAGCATTTTGTGTAGAGGGGACCTATAGGTGAGCATTCTGGACTCATTCCAACAGATCTAACCACATAATTAATCATTAGACATTCTGGTCACCAGTCTTATCTCCTTCCTTACAAAGTATCCAACCATCCATATAAACCATTACATACACACACACACCCCTCTGGCCATCTGTCTTTCCATAAAAATGGGTCAGTTAAAGGGATAGCTTAAAATTCTGCCAACTTTGAAAATCTTTCTTTTCTACTCTCCATCAGAGTAAATTAGTGGGGTTTCAAAGTTACCACAGTTCATTTCTGGCTGGTGATAGCATATTCTGAACAAGCTTTTGTAAACCAGGCAAAATTATTATTATTTTTTTCCTTCTTGGTCAACTGGATATAGGGAACTCACATAGGGCTTATAACTATGTGCTGAAGCAGAAGTAGATGCATTGAAAGTGTGAGCTAACTACTTATAGATGAAGAACTGTTGATGATGTCTGACTATATGGCTGGATGGAGCAGATATCATACAGCTTATGAAGACAAGCTCAGGATATGGGGCTACTCAAGTTTCCAACAGAAAGCATTTAGCCTTTACCATGGTTCAATAGCAGGCAAAATTTATTTCTAGTCCTCCAAAGTAGGATAGTTATTTGATGAAGAGGACATAGTTTTTTTCCTAAAATTCTAAAGCCATTTGCTATTATTCTACAGTTGAGGCTTTCCATGGCACGAAACAGCATTACAGTCTACCAAGAATACCTTAAGGAACATTAAATCACCTCGGTCATACAAGCATTCTCTCCTAGAGCACCTGATGAATTCTCTCTTTTTCTGGAACACATTGAAAACTGACAACATCAGATAATCTTTGAATGGTCAAAGCTTTTAAGTGTGTTTCCTTTTTAGTGTAGAAAGTGCAAGACATAGCAACTGATTTTTAATTAGAAGACATTTCTTTCATCAAGCATTCACTGAAGTGATGGCCACTGAATTCCCATGGAGTTTATTTCCCATTTTCTGACATTCATGGATCTTCCTATGGTATTAAAATACTTCCTAGTTCCTGATCACTTGGTTCTACTAGCCGGATGTTATCAATACAGTGGATCAGGGTAGTATCTACTGGTATATCACTGTTCCTGAGGACTAAATTATATATAAGACTGGGGAATATATAATATATAATATATATAATCCTGAAACAATATGGTAAATGTGTATTGTTAACCATGCCAGATGAAAGCAAACTACTTTTCAGTTTTCTTCTGGAAAAAAAAAAAAATGCTTTATCAGATTGATTACTACACACCAGTCACCAGGGTTTTAATTGTTTCACTCAAGTAATGAAACCATATGTGAGACTACATTTGCAATTTGTTTTTCTACTTTGTTAAATATTGTTAATCATGACCCATGTATTATACCAATAAGCTAATCAAGCAAGTTTAAGTTAGATATTATAGAGATAACTCTCCTTATATTCTTCAAGTCTTTAAGGATGTCACAGATTTGTAATTTTTCAAGTGATGTAGTACTGCTTTTAATACACAATTTTGGTAGGACAAGAGAGCAATAGTGGGTTCCCCATGTGGTGCCTTCTCCAACAGAAGCAATGGATTTATGGGTCAGGGGCCAATGTGAGGTCCAGCCAATGTCTGAGTTATGTCTACAGCAACCAGAGATATAGGTACCAGGAAATAAATACAAGATGAATTCTGAGATCCACTGGGTCAACTGCAAGATGAATTTGGTCCAAACTATATTTATTACCTAGTTCTATTAGATCTACTCTGACTGGGAAACTATATTAACCATCAATATTCTCTGTGATAGGTGTGTTAGTTCAGAGAACGGTCCAATAATCCCTCAAATATTAAGGTATTTTCTTTTCTACAGTGCACTGATACCCTGGTAAATGGTTGCATGTCACTTTAGGAAAAGCTAGGAGGAAGATTTAAATAATATATTAATGTATAATTTCAAGACTTTTCTCAAAAATACCAGGCCTCCCTTTCTTCAAGGGTCTCTGAATCTATGAAATTACCTAGTCCTGGGAATTAGACAATTATACATGACTCTACTTGTATAGTGGTTCAAAGCCGGGCCTAGAGAGTTTTTGCTTTTGTCTTTGTTTCTCTAGCTTAAGGATGGAAATGGAACCTATCATGACTGCTCCTCGATTTTGGTCATAGGAGTGTAACAATCAATTGCAATTGCCAAAAATCCATTTGGGCCAAATACTTCTTATTATCAGTTTACTTTTGCTGCCCATTATGGTAATCAGATCAAAATTATTTTTCCAGCTAAGTGCAATGTTTCTATTTTGGTTACCTGCATGCCTTGGTTAAATGGTACTCTTTTGGTATCAGCCACTTGGGATAAAATCACCCATGGTAGCATCACCCATCATTATCCACACCCACAAAAAATAGTCACTATGTCACTTCTGAAAGAGGCTGGAAAATCTTTCACCAATGTAGGTCTCAATGATTTTGTCTAGGACCTATTCTCAGTTAATATATAGTAAGTGCACTCAATGTTAATTTGCTTAAGTGTTTAACTTCTTTTTAAGGAATTTCTGTCAACTTTATTTACTTCGATGCCATTGATTCAGAGTTTCATTCCACTAACTAAGCAAACATTCCCAGCTGTATGAGTTAAAACAGTGAATGAAGAATAGCCTGTGAGTGTGATCATATCAATGAATTCACTTCAATGTAAAATGTATTCCATGTTCCCTGGGGTCGCAGCTTCAGAACCCATTACATAAATATTCCCAAATATTGTCCAATATAAATAAGCAAAATACTGAAATTCATTTGGTATATAAGGTTTTCCTTTTGAATTTGACTTTGGAAATTGTTCATTGGAATAGAGAGAGATATATTCCTAGTTCTAGGTCTGGAGAGGATAAGACATAAAAGAGAATCTGAAGGAATTGACACTTCTTGCAGGGTAACTGTCTCAGGTTACATCATTATAAGGTGTTTCAGTAAGGCAGGATAAGCCCCACAGAACAGAGAAGGGGCTGTTGCCCTGGCAAAGGAGATTCTGTGAGGTTAGCTGTACTCAGAGCTATCTGAAACCAATAAAATATTTCCCTTCAAATTTTGAGGTTCCCACTATTGCTTACAAGTTTCCTGGTGATTCTGTAGATTCAATCCATGCTATATTTGAGTAACAGGATCAGAATCTACATCTGACTTTTTGTTGTCTATATCCTGTGGTTATGAGTGAAAGGAATTATTTTAGGGTAGTCAAAAAAATCTCTGCTTTCTATTTAGTTGAGATTTTCAAACTTTCTTTTATTTTGACATTTTGACATTTTATTTCTTTAAGATTTCTAGCGCAATTAGACACAACCTGTTAACCCTGAATCATTATATTCCTCATGCCTATCACAGTGGTCTATAAAAGTAAGTACACTCTTCACCAACCCCCTACTTTAGTAAATGCTTCATTTCAGTTAATAATCTTACTGTTTCACCGCAGTATGCCTAAGATTATCAGTGTACCATCATTGAAAGCTAAATGGATATCACTAAATTAAAACTCAATCAGGTAAGATAATAATTCCTAGATTCCCAATTTCTTAAGTGTATATTTATGATATCTCCTCTGACAATTACTCTATCAATAAAGTTTTTGTAGTTTGCACCTTTAAAAATTTACAGTATGTTTATATCTTAATCTTCTTGTTATTAGAGACTGCTTAGAGATTAGTATAATTTGTGTCAGTTTCAAGATTTTTGTTGCTATTATGAAAATTATCCAGTTGTCAGTGGAATTAGTATCAGTGGTCCAAAACTTTAATATATATTTCTAAACTAATACAAGTAAGGAGCTTATATATTTCTATGCTAGTTTAATAATACTTTTTAAAAGATTTAGCTCCCCACAGGGAAAAATTTTAATTTGGCAGCAAAAAGTGATATTGACTATCTAGCTCATAGTTGGATATTTTTCCCTTGAAAGTTGATAGATTTGAGATGAATGGATAAAATGTAAAATCCCCTAGTCAATGTTTCATATATAAGTTGGGAAAAATGTGTTGAATTATATTAAATAATTGATGAAAACTAAAACCTCTATTGGCAACATATAATTTGCATTTCTGACTGTACTCAGATCCTGGTTCTTTTTCTTGTAACATCTTTTGGCATAAATCTTAGTGTTAACTACTTAATTTAGTTATACAATTCCTATCAAAATTTATATTCATTGTCTTAACAAGGTAACACATTATATATACATATTTTAGCATTTTAAATGTAAAAATTACTTTGGTGTATTTTTGGTAGGTAAAGGAGTTGTTCATCACAAATTTAAATACCTTAGCCATTTCTATAGCAAATGCTTGGGCACATTTTGTTATTAAAGACTAACCAGTAGAGTCACCTCCTGGTGCTTGAACATGCTAAATTGCTTGTCCTACTCTATAGCTACTGTATGAAAAATTTTGGCTTTCTATTCAGCAATCTGCATGTGGAACCAACATTCCAAGAATATAATTTGGGTAAGTGAAGGGAATGGATTTGGTAAGGTGCTTGTTTAAAGTCTCAAATACAAGATAGAACAGTTGCATGATTAGTCTTCAAGACCAAAGGACTCAAAGGTGCAGATAGCTTCAAACATCTCTAGATTGATATACTTTGACATTGATATTGATATTGATATGTGACATTGATATTGAAGTGCCAAAGTTTTAAGTCAAAGAGCTGTAGATTTGAATCCTCTACTGCATTGGCTAGTTTCTACCTTGACAAAAAGGAGAGTGATACCAAACACATTAGAAGTTGGTGAAAATTAAATTTAATTGTTGTGTAAAAACACTGACTTTCAATTAATCTTTATTGATTTATTAACCTTTAGTATCATTACCTTTATATATCTATTTGCCAAAAAGTGTTGCCTCTATTTTTTTTGTTTTACAGTCATTAGTCTTCAAATGTTAAAGGAGTGTGCTGCCAATTCATGCAGTGCATAGGAGAGCAGCTGTGTGGATGGAAGCTTAATAAATGGCTTTTAACAACAACAACAAAAAAGACTAACAAATAAAACAAGAATCTTCTAAGAAAATATGTATATTTTTAAAAGATCCTCTAGTCAAATAATATAGAGGACACATACACAGGCTAACAAGAAACTTTCTAATTATCTGAAATACTACTAAAATAATCCTACTGGAATCATGTAAAGTTCACTATAATATTTGGCTTTTTATCAATAATAACTTTTCCACTAATGTTAAGAATCAAAATGTACCCAGGTGTGTTTTAAATTCTGTTCCCCAGATTTAGACAGAGAATTACATTAAGGTGCAGAGTAAAAAATGTCAGTCGATTATTAATTATCAAGACATCTTGGGGAAAATGGCTTCTAAAATGTATAGATTAATGATTTTATTTGAATTATAGGAATGGATTATAGAATGGAAATATAGTCTGGTGTAAAACTGAGCATAATGTTTTATGACAATTTAAACATAATATTTCCCTTGAAGTAGAGACTTATATGTGTAGTTATTTGGCATCTCTATTTTGAAATCAAATTATAAACTACTGAGCCTGCACTGTGGAGGCCACAAGCCACAACTACTGAGCCTGCGTGCCACAACTACTGAAGTCAATGCGCCTAGAGCCCTTTTTTTTGCATGTCAAAAGAACGTTTATTCTGTTGCTATCATAGTAAATGGACACTCCATGTTTCATGTGGCTCAACAAATCTGTTATTCTTAATGCTTATTTTCCTTTCATAACCTAAATCAAATTCATCAGCAAATATTATCAGATCCATTTTCAAAACTATCTAGAATCCATCCACTTTTTCTGCCTTGAATTCCGTCTCATTAATTTATTGCTAAAGCCTCTTAACTGTTCTCTCGACATCTGCCTTGAGTCCTTTTGATCTATTCTCAACAGAATAGCTACAAGTTTCCTTCTACTGTGACAGTGTACCTAGTATCATATAAACCTCTTGATAGGAAAACTATTAAAGGTAGATAAAGTATTTTTAAAAACAGCTTTTGATTTTTTGATTGTATTGGGAGTAAATATCAAAGACTGTGTGATCCTGGAGAGACAGAAGATGTACTGAAAGGGAAATTGGGAAAAGTTCCATTTACAATAGCATCAAAAAGAATAAAATACCTAGGAATAAATTCAACTAAGGAGGTTGCTATAGACTAAATCTGTGTGCCCCTCCCCCACCAAATTCACATATTGAAAACTAACCCCCAGTGTGATGTTATTAGGAGGTGGGGCCTTTGGGAGGTGATTAGATCATGAGGGTGGAGCCCTGATGAATGGGATTAATGCCCTTATAAAAGAGGTGACCTAATAGAAGTTATTATAGTCTTTTTGATGTTTCCATTTGGTTAGGCTATAGTCCCTAGTTATTCAATAAAGCACTAATCTAGGTGCTGTGAAGGTATTTTGTATATTTGATTAAAGTACATAATCAGTTTACATTAAGTAAGGGTGGATATCTTAAGTAATCTGGGTGGGCCTGATTCAATCAGTTGAAAGGCCTTAAAAGCAGGATTGAGGCTTCCCTGAGAGAAGAATATATTCAACCTATGGACAGCAGCTTCAGCCAATGCCCATGAGTTTAAATCTACCCCTCCTGATGGCCTGCCCAACGGATTTTGGATATTCCTAGACAGCTCTCACAATCATATGAGCCTATTCCTTGCAAGAAATCTCTTGATATATATACTGGTTCTGCTTCTCTGATTGAACTCTGGCTGATACAACTATCTAACACAAGATGTCCAACTTCCAACCAAAACTTATTGAACATACAAGGAATCAAGGGGAAAACAAAAATAAAAACAAAAATCCAACATACTATCAAGGGAGAATTCAATCAACAGACCAGGCTCCAAATGTTGAAATTAGAGAAATTAAAACATTATGGTTAATATGTTAATGTCTCTAGCAGTAATGAAGACAGACAATATACGTGAACAGATGGGAATTATTGGCAAAGATGTGTAAGATATAATAAAGAACTAAATGAATATATTAGGAATGAAAAACATGTTAAATGAGGTGAAGATAGTCTTTGACAGTTTATCAGTAGACTCAACGCAGCTGAAGAAAGAATCAGAAAATCTGAGCATAGGTCAATGAAAATTACCCAAATTGGGACTTCCCTGGCTGTCCAGTGGTTAAGACTCCTCGCTTCCAATGCAGGGGGCGTGCGTGTGATCTGTGGTCAGGGAAGTAAGATCCCCCATGCTGTGCAGCATGGCCAAAAATTTAAAAAAAAAACAAAAAAAACCAAATTGAAGTACAAAGAGAAAAAAAAAGTTGAAAAAAAACCCACAAAGCATTATCAATTATCCAGATGTTGTGGGACAACATCAGTCAATATCATATGTGTAATTAAAATCATATGTGTAATTAATATCATATGTGTAATTAAATTAGAAGGATAAGAGAGAGAGAATAGGGCAAAAGAAATATTTGAAGTGTAATGGATAATTTTTCCCCTGAACTTAATGTCAGACACACACACACACACACACACACACACACACACACACATATCACATTTAAACTTGTAAACCAAATATATAAAGGATACTTTGAGGACACTGAGGAAATAATTACATTCAGAGAAAAACAAGATAAGGATCATAGTACTTTCTCTCAAATAACCATCTAAGTCAGAAGGCAATGTAGTAATAAAGTACTAAAAGTGAAAAATAATTTTCAACCAGATTTTTATATATATGGCAGAATATCCTTGAAGGATAAATAATTAACAAAAATTTTATCAGACAAAAATGAAAAACAAATTACCAGCAGAAAATAAGAAATATTAAAGTTCTATGATATATGAACTTATCAGGTCAATTTATTAAATATAACTGCAAACTGTTTGAATTCCCATTTTGTGTTTATAGGCAAATCTACATGAAATGTCAGATTATAATCAGAAGGCTAGTTGGTGATCACGACATAAGAACAGAGGAGGTTAAATTAATAGAATGTTTAATGTCATCAATACATCATGACTGATCACACAGTAATCATGTATTAATTCCATTAATACATCACAGACAGCTTGCTGCATTCACACCTGAAAAATCAGTAGTTGCAACTGGAGAGGAACATCACACACTGATTTTTCCAAGAGACTTGCAATTGTTGATAGCTTAGAATTCACACATTTCAACAGCTAATGTTTCAAGTCTTCTCTACCTCAGGTTGACTCTTCTTTTTTTCTCTCTATTTTTCATTCTTTTTTATGCTTTCCTCACTGATCTATCACCCTTTTAGTTTACACATTCTTTCCTTTAACATATTAGCACATGCAATCTTTTTACCACAAATACTGACTTAAGAACCACTCTGTTTCTTTAACATAGACTTGAATTTCTATGCCTTCTTTTGGTTTTATAGCTTTAATGTAGAAGAGAAATTTAATTTCCCCTACTTCTCAGTATTGCGTTGGCTTTAAGACATCCCTTAAAGAAGATATTTCTACTTTAAGTTTGCCTATTTACTGCCTAAGATTAGCCACCATGTCTTTAAATTTACTTGAATAAAACCCTATGCACTTTAAATGTCTTTGAAGGATCTATACAATCTGCATCATTTAGTTACCCATCATTTTTCTGATCTCATTTCCTGTCATTTTTAATAAGCATGTTCTTGCTCTACCAAAGCTGCCTTCCTCACCATTCTCTAAATTCAACTATTTGTCTGCATATCACCTTACTCTTGTTTCATCTCCCTGTAAAGTTGTTCTCTCTAAAAATATACATAGCTTGTTTCTTCACTTTTTTGGTCTCTGAACAAATATCGTTCTATCATAGAGGCCTTCTCTTATTAACTCCATTCACTGTAGATACCCCTTATTCTACTTATTTCTTGACTTACTCTTATCATCATCTGACAACTTATGATTTTTTAATTTAGGGTCATGAGAGGAGAGACTCCATTTGGTTCACAGTTGTATGCCCGACAAACAGAAAATTTCTGGAACAAAACTAGCTTCTGTAAATATTTGCAAAATGAATGAATGTATGTCAGACACTACATTAAATCCTTTCCCACTCTATTATTTCAGTAAATTCATATACCAACTAATTTTATAGATGAGGAAGTAGAGCTCAAAAAGGTTAAAATAATTTGGTATTTCAAAGTTTGAAAAATTATGTAAACTCTGCTAATCTGCCAGGAGTAGTCAGCCATGATGTTCAAAGACTGACTTCTCTGACATATGTCATACTTGGTGAGCTCTGAAAAAATAAGGATGTGAGGTAAAGATCAAGGGGAATATTGGAACAAAATACATAATTAAAGGAAGGCTGGCCCAGATGAAACTTCCAGCGTTCTCAGGGTGAAGGTAAGATTGAGAATAGAGAATAGAGATTCTGGACTGGAAAGTAATTATAGACGTGGTATCACATAATCGTGGCAGAGAAAGGTGAAAAAAGGGTGAAGATGGAAAAAAAAAAAAAAAGGAAAGCATGCTTTGTTATTAATGAGAATTTTCCTTGCACAGGAGGGCTAACTGTCTTGTGTCTGTATCTTTAGACATATTTCAGAAGCGGAGTGGCTGTCTCTGTCAAAGCTATTCTAAAAGACATTCCTACTTTGTTTTGGTAGTTTTATTAGTTGAAATGAGGACAATCTTATAATATTTACGTCTGTTAATTAATGTTTCTAGTCTGCAGAAGAGATAGTGTTCATATAGCCTCTCTCCTTTTATCCAGGTCTAGCAACCTCAAATACAGTCAGCATTTAAGAAATGCTAACTTATGACAGTGATGAGATGATTCAGTAGAGAATTGACCTTTCCTTTTGAACCAGAATACTTGTTTTATCAGTTTGACTGATAAATCTTGTGTTATGGAAAGAGATATAGCCACTGAGTCAGAAGCAGTCAAACTTTGTCTAAATCTTTCACTTGTAGCTGGTGAATGTACTTAAATTATCAAGCCTACATGGGGGGATAAAATACATTGTCCTGATCATCTCAGAGCATTGTGGCAAATGTGAAAGTATTTTGAAACCATAAAGTCTATTGTTATAGGAAATTTGCATTTAATAGATATTAATTTTCCTTCACTCTGAATAGACATTTTAATTTCTGGATTTTCCTGTTATTTTAATTTATTTTTAAAAATTATATTTTCCACAACCTTGTCTTCTAGATTAAGATGAATTCCAAATGTTGTGCAGCATAGATCCCATAAGGCTTTTCTCAGAATATTAAATTGTTTATCTTCCACATTTCAAGTCACACAATGAAATCCTCATGTGGAAATTGCAGGGAATTAAAAAAGGAAAAATAAAGAATTTTAAAAGAATACTTAGTAAGTGTCATATTTTCTTTTCAGATTTTCAAGGAATTGTCATAGCTAAATATACCTATTCCATTACCATGCCAATCTAATCAGAGCTCTGAATAATAAGACAAAAAGACCTGCATGTGGAACTTGGGGGGTTTCTGTAAGTTGAAGTCACAGCTACTTATCAAGCTGTTGTGGAGGGATTATTGGTAACTGATGGAAAGAGCCATTTTTTGAGTTTTGATCTTTACAATATAAAGGAAATCTTCAAGTTTATCGTCCCAAGTGCTAAATTTTGGGATAAATAAAATACTTGATCAAGACTAGTTCTACAAAGTATGTACATATTTGTATAAATATTTTTCTACTGTTTTACATATTCTAAGATCATAAATGAATCAACTTAGAATATTTTAGCACTTTAAATGCATGATACTTATAATTTAGTACTTTCAATGCTACCAACAAAGTCTATGGTATATATCTTAAGAGTTGATTATTCCAAGATATATATATTTGAAGACATATTAAGTGACTTGAAATAGAGGCTATATAGTCTTCCCATTATTTCTTTCTAAGATTTCAGTAGTCTTCCTATATAATTTCTAATGTGGAATTAGAGATTAGTACTGCTTATTAACACCTAGCAGTTCAGCAGAGGTTAAAGGCCATATTGTGAAAGCAGATGGGCAAGCTCCTTAGTACCACTTAGGAATAGCAACAGAAAAATATGCCTGGGGAATCTGAGCAATTTTGTTAAAAAAAAAAAAAAAAACTACAAAATATTGTAGTTTAAGATATAAGAAGTACATACTGTGGGAAATGCTCCAGTGACATTCTGGCCATGTGTCAATTTTGTCTTTATGTCTGAGTTCAACATTAATTATGTTTGTAATAAATTAAAACTGTTTTCTTTCCTGAATGGAAGGGAAAAGGGTGAGAGAAGAGCTCCTTCCTAAGAAAATGGGATGGAAGACATAATTGAGAAAGTAAGGCAGAGAGAAATGATAATATAAGAAATAAGACAATTAAAAGCAAAAGAAAGAATACTACTACAAAGGGGAAAAGAAGAAAACACTGGAATCATTTTATAAAGATCTTTTTACTTCAAAAGAGAAGAGGGTGAAATCTGATCTTCTGTAAATTAATGAAGATTCCATATATTTGAAAAGGTTAACTCAACAGTGTGACACTGTGAATATCACAAACATATATCCAAAATATTACAGTATGTTTATACTCCATGTCCATATTCACCTCACTCACTGATTTCACCTGACTTAGCTGATATAAACAGGAAAGGATAATTCCTCAAATCACACCTTGGTAGGAAACTGAAAGGAGGCCCAGATCGGTCCTGCATTTTATTCTTATCTATTTATTTATTTGGTCTTATATTCTTAAATTTGAAATGTTTGGTATAATAATAAGGAAAACAGAAATGATTCAGCAGCTATTTTCATAAACATGATCTGTTTTCTGGATCATACATGACACACTATCACAAAATAATGGGCTCCAAGCTAGGGCCATAGGGTATTTCATAACATTTAGTGTGCAGGTTGTAAATGTTTTTGTGAATGTCTTGCTGATTTTGTGAAAAGATCTTTTAAGTGATAAAGAGCAAATGTCACCATAGTAAGGTGAACCTGAATAGAATTGGAGTGGGTAAAGTATGACAAAGCGCAAATGAAATGCTGAAAATGAGGAGAATAAAAAGCAGCAGGAAGAAAGCATGTGTCTAAGTGTCTAAGTGTCTGGGATGCTGGGCAGTAGAGGGAAGGCATCATTGGTTTGTCCTAACTCAAATTACCCTCACACCCGGTCTTTGATCTATGCTCTGCTTTACCTCTATCTTTTATATCTCAGTGAAAAAGTCAACCAAAGTACCAGCTATGAATTGAGCAGATGGTGTTGTCAGCAAAGATATTCCACTTGTAATCAGTTGACCCACTGAATTACCCAAGTTCTGTACATGGAGTAAGTGATAAAGTGATGAGTCCATCTTTCGTAACACCTCCCAACTTAGTATTCAGGCATTTAATTAATGTTCTGTTTACATACCACTTCCAGATCATTAATAAAGATGTTTAACAGAACTGAATTTTTTTTTAAAAAAGATCTTTTGCTTTTCTTCTTCAAGAGAAGAAAATGTGAGTCTATATCATTTTGCCCTTTCTAGTATGTCACCAAACTTAAGCTCTTTTCCTATAATCCAGTATCATTTCCCTTGGCATGTTCAAGTTTCTGCCAGTATAAAAAATAAAAATAAAAATTCAAACAATCAAATTAACCTCTTTCTAATCGGTAGTCCCTTTGTCTACTTCCATTTATGGTAAGATTCTTTAAACAGCTTTCTTCATTCATTGTCTCCAAATTTTTTCTCCCCAATTCTCTTCTAAAAAGCTTTAAAATTTAGCTTCTTTATCTACTATTCCACTGAAAGTGCTGTGGCAAGCTACCAGTCATAAGTTATCTTAATGCTTTGTTAAAAACGAATCATGGGCTTCCCTGGTGGTGCAGTGGCTGAGAATCTGCCTGCCAATGCAGGGGACACGGGTTCGAGCCCTGGTCTGGGAAGATCCCACATGCCGCGGAGCGATTAGGCCCGTGAGCCACAATTGCTGAGCCTGCGCGTCTGGAGCCTGTGCTCCACAACAAGAGAGGCCGCAATAGTGAGAGGCCCGCGCACCGCGATGAAGAGTGGCCCCCACTTGCCGCAACTAGAGAAAGCCCTCGCACAGAAACGAAGACCCAACACAGCCATAAATAAAAATAAATAAAATAAATAAATAAATAAACAGGAGCTGTTGTTTTAAAAAAAAAAAAAGAAAAGAAAAAAACCGAATCATTTCTAATCCCTATTTTATTTGACCTTTCTGCAGGGTTTGCCAGATAAATCTCTCTAAGGAGCCTTTCCATATGATTCCCATGACACAGTGATTTTCAGATTCTACTTTTCTCATTGCTTTGTCTTCAGACCCTGACATGGTCTTCTCTTTCTCTGAAAATGTTTTAAAGGTTGACGTTTCCTGGGGTAAAATCCTTGGAAATCATCTGGATTTCCACTTTCTCCTTTGGGGTTTTCATTCATTGCCATGGCTCCCAGTAAATGGTAATGACACCCACTTTCATACCTATTTTGAGAACTTCAGATCCACTTACCTGACTTTGTCCAAAACAGCTATGGTATGAAATAAATTAATTAAAAAATAAATTAGCAACTAAGATTATTTTCATGTCTTGACTATTAATTTTTTGCATATTCTTGGGTTTGACAAAATTATGAGACATTCTTATATTTATGGTCATTTTACATGTGCAACAGATGTTATTTAAACAAATTCTCATCACTGATTCTCTTACATAGAGAGGGGTATGTCCTTTTTTTTAAATTAATTTTTAGGGAGTACAGTTGATTTACAATGTTGCGTTAGCTTCTGTTGTACAGCAAAGTGAATCAGTTATACATATACATATATCCACTCTTTATTAGATTCTTTTCCCATATAGGTCATTACAGAGTACTGAGTAGAGTTCCCTGTGCTATACAGTAGGTTCTTATTAGTTATCTATTGTATATATAGTAGTGTGTATATGTCAATCCCAATCTCCCAATTTATCCCTTCGCCGCCTTCCCCCCAGTAACCAAAAGTTTATTTTCTACATCTGTGACTCTATTTCTGTTTTGTAAATAAGTTCATTTGTACCATTTTTTTAGATTCCACATATAAATGATATCATATGATATTTGTCTTTCTCTGCCTGACTTACTTCACTCAGTATGACAATCTCTAGGCCCATCCATGTCACTGCAAGTGACATTCTTATATTTATGGTCATTTTACATGTGCAACAGATGTTATTTAAATAAATTCTCATCATTGATTCTCTTATATACAGAGAGGTACAGTCTTAAAGTGATCATTCTTTACTTAGTGCAATGGAATCTGGATGGATTGTATATAAGTATCAACCCAAATGTGTAAGTTTGTTGTCTCTTGACAGCTCACATGAAATACCGCATTTCATATTTATGATCTTATTTTAAATAAAAACTTCTGCAGTCAAATCTAGGAGTCTCAACACTGGAATCACTGACCTCCTGTATTTGTATCCCAACTACAATTGTGTTTGGGGAATTGGCAAAACATAACTTGTATTCTTTTTTCAAACAGCACATTAAATAGGACAAGTTGCAGGACTGATATAATGCTCAAAGCTACAGGAAATTGAAACTTATAAACTTCTAAATTTACACTATATAACAGGCTAGTTTTCTACCTTTAACGTCGAATTAGAGTATAATTTCACATATTGCTTTTTTTTTTTCTTTTTTAAAGAAGGAAACCTTCATTTTCTTCCTCCAGCCTATTTTTTTCCCTAGCTGGCTCTGCTCAAAGACATCAAACTGAGAAACATCAAAAATGGCATGGGAGCTGAGCTGTTCACACTAGAGAATTGTTTTCTTGTTGTGAGTTTTATGCAGAGAAAGAGCTGAACTTTTGGATTTAAGTTTAGTTTAGCCCTCTGTAGCAATAATTTTTTTCCAGATTTGTTTGACATCCCCAAATAAATGCTGGGAAAATTGACTTTCTGTGGGAAATCTGAAGTATCTAGAGAACTTTGACCACAGAGTTTAAAACAAAGAAGGATGACAAATTCTGATTTGTTCGTTTTGATTTATCGAAGAGCTCTGACCTGAGATAAAACAGAATTGATTTTTTAAACTTTTAAAAAAGTATTAAGTCCCCAGATTCATGAGAATTGCCTTTTAATCATTTTGCTTAGAGATTCCATTGACTTGAAGGGATATTACATCTTGTTCCCCACAGGAAAGGATGAGAATTAATGGTTTCACAAACTCTCGTCTTTAATAATGAGATTGTGTAAGTTATTTGAAAGTATGAAATATAAATGTTAAATTACACATTCAAAGGCTTTGGAATTTGTTTTTAGAACAACCAACACAGAAAAATCTTGCATTGCTTTCAGGGTTCAATTTGTCAGCCTAGTGCGCAAAATAAATAGTAAAGCTCAGGGTTACAGCTTTTCTGCTTATATATGTGTTGACAGATTGTGCTTATCAAAGTCTAGAGGTTCAAGAAAGGTGGCACGGCAATCATCACTGGTTCAGCCATGGCTGTCTTTAGCACTACAGTGGTTTTGACAAAATTGCAAATTGACCTCAAGCTGCCCTTGAAAGTTGTAAGCTGAGATATGGCAAGCATATGCCACTAGGCCTCAAACCCATACCTGCTAAAATGGTAAGAATTGGTTGCTGAGTAAACCTGTTAAAAATGTATCCTTTTACCAATTAAATAGATGGAACGAGTTTATATATTGAATTCATTTACTATTTAAAATGCTTTACTTAGAAAGTGATTGCTAAACAAGGAAATAGAAAAAATATTCTTTTTTAGTATGTCAGGCTAAAGTGATGTGACTTCTTAGAATGTAACACTTAACTTGAAAATCAGTATTAGTACAAAACTATTTATTTAAGGTAGATGAAAGCAAAAATACTCTACATTTTAAAACACTTGCTTCAGCAGACTGTATTTTCAATTTATCTGAGACGACATACATTTTGCTGAGCTAACATGGATAAAAACGAAAATCATCAGTGCTCAAATATATTGTCAGTGTTTCCATGGAGACCAAAGAAATCATAACCACTGAGTTCAAACATTTTGAGAAAGGCTAAATACCACACCACACATAAGGTGAAGAGTGAATGGGAAGAAATTAAATAAGTGATAGAAATGCAATTTTATATATGCCATGCTTAATATGCATAAACTGAATTCTTTATTCTCCTTAAATTCTCCCAAATAAGTACAGTTGTGGTATGTGATGTAGTGAGCAATGAGTACCTTGACCCTGAAGTCAGAACACTTGGGTTTTAGGACTGACTTTCCCTTAACAGCTGCTTGTCTTAGGGAAAGTAGCATAATTCAGTTATTAATTCCGTTCAAGGAGCTTAAAAGAAGGATAATCAATCAGAATTGAGATGAGCAGCTGAAGAGTCAAAGGTCTAAATCCAGCAGAGATTTCAAGCTGCCTTGCCTACATCTTTTTTTTTCTTTTTAGCCCTCAGGATGGTACCTTTTTCAACTTGCTAATATTATGCATTTCCTTAGCCCTAGTCATTACAATCTGCATCTCTTTGTCCTAGAATCTAGTTCTACTTTTGCAAGGTGGAGTATAGTAGTATGTTGGGATTCTTCACTTTTCCTCTTATGTGGTTGGTGAGATTTATATAAACAAGAAACTTAAAAGAACATTATTTCAAAAACTGATACTGGAACTATCTTTGAGGGAACTACTAATGAGGCAACTCTGATAGGAAAAATTCTATACCATAAATTCCTTGAGTAGAAAGTCATGCCCAAGAGTATGAATATGTGAAGGGACAAAATGAAAGAGAGAGAGAGAGAAATATATGAGGAAAAGAGAGGAATTTGACTTTCCATTTGAAATGGAGAAAGTGTTTCTAATAAGAGAAGAAAAGAGGGGGAGAGAAGACAGTAGGTGGTGAAAGGAAGTTCCTCAGAGGTCACATAGCCACAACATACTTAAAAAGAGTAACGTCTCCTGTGCAACTTTTAGCTAATTGCTAGGAGTAACTTCTGGTACTTGCCGGCGGCAGGCTGGTCTTTCTATTTGGAGGTCAGACTAATAGTTGCATGGAGAGTTTTGTACTCAGATTTTTCCAATACTCAGCAAGTAATGGTAACTACCAAGGAAGGAACTTTGTAACTTCCACTCAAGGATGCTCTCTCCTATCAAAATAGACTAATTTTTCTTTCTCAATTTTTTAATACAGAGGCACGTGTTGAGGCCTGTATTAATTGTCACCTTGATTTTCAGTCATAAATGTTTTAGTATTTGCTATAACTCAATGTTTATATCCCCCCAAAATTAATATGTTGTAAACTAACCCCCAATGTGATGGTAGTAGGAGTTGGGGGTCTTTGGGAGGTTATTAAGTCACAAGGGCAGAGCCCTCATGAATGATAATAACATCCTTATAAAAAGACCACCGAAAGCTACCTTCTTTCTGCTTTCTGAGGATATACAGCAAGAAGACAAATGTCTATGAACAAGGAGACAGGTTCTCACCAGACACTGAATCGGCTGCTGCCTTGATTTGGGACTTTCCAACCTCCAGAACAGTGAGAAATATGTTGTTTATAAGCCACTCAGCACATGATATTCTTATTATAGCAGGCTGAATGGATGAAGACAGTATTCTTCATAGATGGATAAACAGGCTAGCTGTCCATCAAAATCCACTATCCAGGGGCTTCCCTGGTGGCGCAGTGGTTGAGAATCTGCCTGCCAATGCAGGGGACACGGGTTCGAGCCCTGGTCTGGGAAGATCCCACATGCCACGGAGCAACTAGGCCCGTGAGCCACAGCTACTGAGCGTGCGCATCTGGAGCCTGTGCTCCGCAACAAGGGAGGCCGCGATAGTGAGAGGCCCGCGCACCGCGATGAAGAGTGGCCCCCACTTGCCGCAACTAGAGAAAGCCTTCACACAGAAACGAAAATCCCAACACAGCCATAAATAAATAAATAAATAAATAAATAAATAAATAAATAAATAAATCCACTATCCATTGTAATATAATAATGGCCATGAATATGGCTAGACTATATTTGCTAAACTCTCTTGCAGCTAGGTATGATTATATGACTAAGTTTTCTCAAATGGATTAAGAGTAAAGGTGATATGTGCCAGGACTCTAAGAGAACAGATAATCATTCTCTGTCATCTCTTTCCCCTTCCCTCAAATCTGAGCATAGAAACTCCTTATTTCAGTTTTAAAGGTTCACCTGAGGACAATACTGTAGCCGATGGCTGAGGAGTAGGATGGAAAGAATCTGGGTCCCTGAGGCAAAGTTATGCACCATCTTAGAATTCTTACACTTGAGAAATAATTTTGTATTTTGTTTAAAAAGCTGAATCTGGGGAGGATTTCTTTGTTAAAGGGGCTAGTGTTACTCTAAGTAATATAGTGACCCATCCTAGCCTGGTGGAATCCTCCACTAGGGCAACTATGTGATGTGCTAGAAGATAGCTTAGTTCTACCTCCGATTCTGCAAGGACATGGAATATACATTTCAACAACTTCAACTATAAATTGCTAGCTTTGTTAGAAACTTTTGGTGCTCTGCCCAGACCCACATTACAGGCCTGGTGGACCCAAACCCAGCTACAGCGAATAGGACCATTTTCCTCACCTGGATATGTCTCTGAGGTTATACCTTATCCCAGAGGTAACTCACAGCCAATACTGCCAGCCCCCTTAATTCAAAGTGGTCAATTATGAAATGGTATTTATTTGCAGGCATTTGTTGAGAATCTTCTACATGCCATGCATCATGCCAGGTAATACTGAGTTGAGTATAGGCTTTAGCTGGACGCATCCCTTTGCCAACGTTCTTTCCCTGACCTGTCCTTCATCCCTCACTCCCATATAGGTGTCACCTGAGAGAAATTTCTCATTAAATAATCTGAACAAGAATCTCCGAGAGGGTGCTGCTTCTACTGAACCTAGCTTTAGAATTCAAATTAAATGATCATGAAGTTCTGTTCATTAAAAAAATTACTTAAAACTAGGAATAATCATAGAATTTTACGCTCATAAGTGACTATAATCTGTTGGTCTCATTTTACATTCTAAGGCCTTGTAAACTCTTTTTCCCAATATATATTCTTTTGCATATATTGGAAGATTTTGGCCACCATTTAAATGATTTTTTAGTTTATTTACAAAATACATGTGATTGTGCTGGAAATAGACAGAATGGTTATAATGAACAATGTTAGATCATACTTTAGAACCTCTACGATAGGAAGAACTTTAGCACTCATATTCACTCCAACGCAGTTAACAATTTTATTTTTTTCATTTTTAAAACAATATTCTTTCCTTTATTCTCTTATTTCCTTTGTTATAATTAGATCATTGCTAATCCCAATGGATCAAATAAAAATTTCATTCTTCTTTAATGTAAAAAATAGGCTAGTGTAAGATATTTCTTGGAAACTTCTCTATGAATCAAAATATTTTGGAAGGGCAATTCAACCATGTAACAAACCTTTTGTTAATTAGTACTTGAACCTTTCAGCTCCAGCTTTTTTTATAGCTGGAAATGGGGATCTAAGAAATTTAATCTTGAGTTTCTTGGGAAATTTTTAAGTGTAGAATTCTAAGATTTTTTTATCTGTGGAATTAAAATCAAACCCTTTCTATTGATAATATTATACATTCAAATTTATATTCAACGAAGAACTTTAAATAATGTAGTTATTGATAAAAACATGATTTATAATATTCAAACATCTTGAGTTCATATTTTTTAAATAAATTATTTATTTTTGGCTGCTGGGTCTTCGTTGCTGCGCGTGGGCTTTCTCTAGTTGCAGCGAGCGGGGGCTACTCTTTGTTGCGGTGTGTGGGCTTCTCATTGTGGTGGCTTCTCATTGCGGAGCATGGGCTCTAGGCGCGCAGGCTTCAGTAGTTGCGGTGTGTGGGCCCAGTAGCTGTGGCTCGTGGGCTCTGGAGCGCAGGCTCACTAGCTGTGGTGCACGGGCTTAGTTACTCCATAGCATGTGGGATCTTCCCGGACCAGGACTCGAATTCGTGTCCCCTGCACTGGCAGGCGGATTCTTAACCACTGTGCCACCAGGGAAATCCCTGAAACATCTTGAGTTCATATTATCCAGATGTTTATTTCAGCTATAATGACCACACCCTGCAATCTCAGCTTCTACCAGTGAATCAATAGTTTGTGATTGCCATATTATCTATCTAATGAGACTTTATAGACATTTCTCAAAAAGGAAAGTAAAACAGTAAAACATAGGCATTTTCCTGTAACTTATTTCTTGTCATAGATAATGGACTATGTCTAGCAAGCTAATTCCATTTTTATGGTAAAAGAGCTACTTCTCTTGACTTACTTAAGCCTATGTTCCTCAAACACTGTTCTTAAATCATTCAAACATTATTTCATTAAGCATTATAGTAACTTGAAATTTGAAAACTTGGTAAGCTAATGGATATTTAAAGAAAACATAAAATTATAGAGTTCAAATTAGTCAAGTGATAGTTTTCCCAGTTCATTATTCAGAAAATCTTTAGAATTTGAGTGATAAAGCCAGATTAAAAATCAATAAATGTGATACAATTAAAACTTAAAAATTAATTGCTTACATTTTTCATGTTCTCTTCTGGACTTTGTTCACATTCATACACAAGTTTTATATAGTTTTATCTTCACAGTTTTATCTTTTGCTTCTGACAATATTTTAATTTGAATAACAACATACCACTGAGAAAGTGTGCCATAATTAGCTGTTTATATTTTATAAATTAAAATCTCTATTCATCATGCCATGTAGAAATATTCATAAGTAAAATAATTGAGAATTTTCTTTTTATTGGTTTCATGGTGTTTTGTATAGCTGAAAGCATCATAATTTCACTTCTCCAAGTGTAAAAGGGAAAAAAGGTAACCAATAAAAAGAGCATAATCTGGAAAATAACTTATTTCATTACATACAAGTGGAATTAGGCACAAGTTGGATGAAATGTGCTTTTTTTTGTTTGTTTTTTGTTTTGTTCTTTTACTATAGAATTACTTTTCTGAGGGCAAAAGGGAAATTAAAGCATTTATTAGAGCTCTGTGTGTGTGTGCATACTAAAGAGAAGACTAAACTAATATTATAGACCCTGTAAAAAATTAATAAACAGAAACCTCAGAGTTAGGGGACTATAAGGGGGAGCTCTCGTGCCCTGAGATGATAGCAGAGCCCAGCAGAAAGAAGAAAAACTCCTCTTCTCTCCAGGCAAAGACTCAGCAAATAAAAAGCCGTGGACTCTGTTTGCTACAGCCCTCCCAACTTCCTTTTCCTCTTTATAAAAGTGCTCTCATTCCCTAGCCATGTGGGAACTCGCACATGGCTCACCGCGGTTGCAGACCCTAAATTGCAATTCTCCACTGATCCTGAATAAACCAATCTTTACTGAAAACATATCTGGCAGTCTACTTGTTTTAGGTCAACATGCTATGGGTAGATACTAGTAAGTTGATTTTTTTTTTTTTTTCAGGTCTTTCCAAACAGGCCTAGATTGGATCTTTGGTCTAGATTTTTATTTTCATTGCAATATTGAAAATGAATAGTGGAACAGTTCCCCTTAAACTTTAATAAAGAATTGTGCCTTAGTCCCTAAATAAAATCATGATTAGAACCATAGAAACTTGCCAAATAGTTCTCTATAGAGACTCTTGAGATTTAAGTCGTGACAGAATCTGATTCACTGACAATGTTTAAGGCTGGAGTCAAGATTCTCATAAATTTTAAAAACGTGGCTCCAAACTTGACCCTGTCCAATTACTTTTCTGCATTGGAAGTGATTGCAATTCTGGATCATGTCTAGGCTGCTCAGTGCAGGTAAGATTTAAAAGCCATTTTCTGTAAAAAAGCTTGCCTTAGCAAGATAAATAACGTGTGTGATCATTTCTCTCCAATTGGTTTGCTGGCACTTTTTGATTAGTATTGAAATAGGAGTAATGGCATATTCTGTGGTTTCTCCTATTCTTTTAGGACAAAAGAATGAATGTGGATTCCATTAAAGTTGGAACAGGAACTATTTTAGAATGAATTCCTGATGTTTATGGACAGATATTAGTTATATCAGAAATAGTCTCAGGTGTGGCTATTTTCCAAGTTGTTAAGGTTGTAATATAAAGAATAAGTTTGAAATGTCTGGATCATTACTTTAATTCTTAGCTAACAGGAAAAGTCAGCAATATGGACAGCCATGCACAACAAGAGTATAGGGTGATAGGTATAGCCATAAGAAAAACAACAAAAACTAAATTTTACCAAGAATTTCTAGAAATATTTTAAAGTTGTGTTAAACCACCACATTTCATGACTGTTAATGACAGCATCTGCTAAAAGATTCTGAGAATCTCTTCTGAAACTGATATTCACCAAATGTCATGCTGTAATTACGATTAGAAAACAGCATTGTGGTGTTCCATATTCATTAATCTTGGATAATTGTCACACCAAATGTGCAGTTTTAAAAACAAATAAGATCAATTGCTGTTACTGAAAGCTTTACTCAGAGATCAAAATCAATGTTCCTTTTTTTCTACTTAAGACTGTACAATTATTGGAAGATGCCAATTAGAGCAAAACTTATGATTTATAGCTCTAACAAATACAAGATTTCTGCTCCAGATAAACAGGTTCATAATTCTCTCAGTACTAAAATGTTTAATAAACTTTCCTTATTAAAGAAAGATACACAAAATCTATATATATTATTATAGACCTTGTTGAGGCCTTCTTAAGAATAGCTTAGTTATGAAAAATCCATTTGACATTCCAAGAAAATTTTTATAGTAGGGAATGAATCACTCTCTATGTTGAAAATCATGCTTACTGAGGCCCAATGTTTTCTCACAGATGACAAGGTTAGGGCATAAGGAGGTTGGGGCAAAATAAAACTAGCAATAATCATTCTTTACGATTAATATACCAATTCCATGTGGAATGACTCTCAAATTTCCATCAGAATGCAGATCCCTGGTGCCTACACCAGGAAAAGACTTTCTTAAGAGAGAGATAAGGTTCAGCATTTTAGACAATTTTTGTGCCCTAAATTTAAAATCAAATGGATGCTTGTAATTTCCCCCCTAGTTTTAAAGAGAAAATGAGTAAGGATTATTGGCTCTATGACAGATCCCATAACTCCTTCAGAACTTCTTAGGTATGTGGTTTTGTCATAAGGGTGAAAACCCATCAAATGTGCATCCTAAACAAAATGAGGTATTTGGATTTCTTCCATGACTACACACAAGCCCCTCAGGACACCGTCCTATTTTGATCAGGCTAGGACTTGCCAAAACCCCAGGAAGGACAGCTGAGCAATATGGTAAGAAAAAAAAAATGTAGCTTTTACATTAATTTAAAAATTTTATTCACTAATGTATTTTTATTTCATACATACAAAACAATATACGTAACCTATAAGCAAGCTATGGAAGATGTTTATAAAATGAATACTGTGAATTTATCACCCAACTAATGACATAGAATGTTACCAACAGTGTTTAACCTCCCTGGTTGCATCTTTGACTTTTTCCACTGAAGTTAAGCACTACTTCGAGTTTATGTTTATCATTCTCTTGCTTTGTTCATGTCTCCTAAAGCACACTCACAAGAAATTATCTAAGGTATATATCTACAAGTAGAATTTATGGGTCATGAGTTATCCATATATTCTTCTTTGCTTGTTAATGCAAATTTGCTTTCCAGTTTACCTATACCAGTTTAAATCCCACTAGAAATGTATAAATCCCCATTGCCCCACATCTGAAGAAATTCTTGGACTTCTCAGAATTTAAAAAAATTTTGAAGTAGTTCATGTAAAGTGGTATCATAGAGATAAAATTTTTCTCTCCCATATTTCAAAAGAGAATGAATATATTTATTTGTTTGTTGGCCATTGACTGTTACTCTTCTAAGGAGAGTTTATTCAAGTCTTTTAGGAATTTTCTTTATTAAGTTGTTGGTCTTTTTGAATTGTAACAGTACTTAATATTGTTTAAATATTGATTATTAGTTGGTTAAATAGGCTGCAAATAGTTTCCCAGTAGGTAACTCATATTTTTACATTCTTTTACTAACAATAATTCTTAATTGAATGTAGTCAAATTTACCTGTTCCTTTTTGGTGAGCTGTTTTTGCATCATTTTAATCAAACATTTCATAGATCCAGAATCATAAAGACGTTCATCCATATAACATTGACAGAGGAATGGGTAAAGAAGATGTGGTATCTATATGCAATGGAATATTACTCAGCCATAAAAAAGAATGAAATAAGGCCATTTGAAGAAACATGAATGGACCTGGAGATTATCATACTAAGTGAAGTAAGTCAGACAGTGAAAGACAAATATCTAATGATGTCATTTATATGTGGAATCTAAAAACAAAAATTGATACAAATGAACTTATTTACAAAACAGAATTAGACTCACATACATAGAAAACAAACTCATGGTTAAAAAAGGGGAAAGGGGAGGAGGGATAAATTAAGAGTTTGGGATTAAATGATACACACTACTATATATAAAATAGATAAACAACAAGGACCTACTGTATGGCATGGGAACTATATTCAATAATTCAATATCTTGGGACTTCCCTGGTGGTGCAGTGGTTAAGAATCCGCCTGCCAATGCAGGGGACATGGGTTCGAGCCCTGGTCCGGGAAGATCCCACAAGCCATGGAGCTACAAAGCTCTTGCACCACAACTACTGAGCCTGCATTCTAGAGCCTGTGAGCCACAACTACTGAGCCCGTGTGCCACAACTACTGAAGCCCGTGCTCCTAGAGCCTGTGCTCCGCAACGAGAAGCCACTGCAATAAGAAGCCCTCACACCGCAACGAAGAGTAGCCCCCGCTCACCACAACTAGAGAAAGCCCGCATGCAGCAACAAAGACCCAACGCAGCCAAAAAAATAAATAAATTTAAAAAATAAAAAATTTAAAAAAACATAACTAATTCAATATCTTGTAATTACCTATAATGGAAAAGGATCTGAAAAAGAATACACACTCACACACCCACTTTGCTGTACACCTGAAACTAATATAACATTGTAAATCAACTATACTTCAATTTAAAAAAAAAAGAGTAGGTAGACATTAACAGGTCTTTTTGGTGCAAATGTACATTTTAAGTACATGCATAGCATCTTTCCTACAAGCTTCTCAAAATATCAAACATTTAGATAAAGCAGCCCACATGATAATCAGAGCTTTTATTTTTAAAGTCAGATACATTGAGATAGATTTACATATAGAAAAATTCATCTCAGTTCTGAGTTTTGACACACACATATAAATCAAATACAATATAAATACGTACAATCATGTAACCACCACCACCAAGGTAAGAACAGTTCCATTTCTCCAAGAAATAACTTGTAGTCCTTTGTTGTCAATCCCTGTCCTCAACCACAGTCTGAGACAACCACTGATCTGTTTTCTGTCCCTAGAGCTTCATCTCTGTGTATGTCTTGTCCATTTTTAACATTAGTTGCTTATTAGAAATGTTTATTGAACACCTACCACATCAAAGGCATCGTTCCCCACAAAATTACACCAGTCTATTAATATTCAACATTCATTTCTAGTCAGATTCGAACGTTGTTCAGAACAAAATAAATATCAATTTAGAAATAGCCACATGCAATATGCAAATTTCTCCCATAATCACTATATTTTTTTTACTTTATAAGTCTAAAAATGGAGACAGTGATTGGTGGGAGCTTTCTTAATCAGTGAATGATGATAAACAGTTTCTGGAACTCACACTGACTTTCAAAACACAAAGCCTTTAGAGCTGTTTCAGCCATAGCTTTCAACTGTAGTCTTTCTCTGTTGGAAGAATTGAAGAGTCTAGCACTGCAAATCCCTGCTGATTGCACCACCATGTATCTAGACCTGGGCTGATTGATTTCGGTGAAATTGGCTGGAACAGATTTGTACCATCAACAGAGAAAAAAAAAAACCACCAAAACTAGCATGTTGATACACATTATACTCCAAGTTATGCCTTTTCAAAATCAGAAGTGAAAATCAATCAAATTGTTAAGTTTCTCTTGAGCTTTCCTTTAGAAAGATTCTAGCTTTGCAAAATGGCAGTTTATTTCTTGGCATAGAGTTTCCCATCTGAATTGATGAGCCTTTATTTTTGTCAGTAAGTTACTCACAATAAGTTGGTCAAAGTCTTTCCCTTCCACTTAGAAAGTATGGATCTAGGCAATTCCTTTCACTTTTCCCCTTGAATAACAGTTCTTTTTTATTTTAAACTAAGGGTATTGTTTAGTGTAAGTCAAATCAGAAAAGTTGAAATATGATTAAATTATCTTCATAGTCAAAGAAGTACTCAGATTATTCAAAGTCCTAGTGTCATTTTATTACCAAATATACTTTCTCCTCCTTATGAATTAATATTCAAGCCACTTCTGACTTGAAATACTTCAATCTGTTTCAAATAAAGGAAAACAAAAAAAGTTTTAAAGCTCTTTTATTAAATCTCAGTAACTCTTAAGCTTTTGAATTGCATCTATGCATAGCTTTCTCATTTCTCCACTTACATAAAATCACAATCTTCTTTATGGTAGGGATAATATATATTTTTATCTGCCACTGTCCTCAAAGTTATTCCAAGCACATTAGAATCTATGTGCTTATTTAGAAAATATTTAGAAAATAACTATTTAATTAAATTTCCCACAGGTACAAATAAAAATCAGATATTTTAGTTGTAAGCCTGGGGAAATAATTGCATGGGGCTGTCAAATTAAGCAATTCATTAAAAAATTTCTTTTACATGTACAGGCAGCATCTCTTCTAGGAAGCCTGTCTCACCCCCAGTCTAGGCTAGTCTCTTAATACACTGTAATATAATAATCTATTAATTTGTTTCATTCACAAAACTAAAAATACCTTGAGATTATGTATGTGTGGCTTAATCATTTTTTCAATCTTTCCTGTAGAAAGCATCTACTTCATGTTTGTTAAATAAGTCAATATATGTTGAAAATATTTCTTTCATACTATAGTATGCTGTAAAGAGAGAAACTATTTAAATATGCAAGGTAAGTAAAATATATTATACCAGGTGTACAGTTAGAAATATTGACTTAAACGTGGTTTTCATTGCTTCAGGAAGTTATCAAGAACACAAGGCAACAAAAGTGGAGTGTACAGCAAAGGTACTTTGTGTCTGCAGAGACTGGAACTTAGGCATTGAACCACAGTGGACTTCCCCAAATGTATGACTTTGTGTCTCACTGACAAAACTCAGCACGCTGTGGAGGTGGCAATGAGCAGATAGGTCCTATTGCTTATGCTTTTGGTGTCATACCCAAGAAAATACTGCCAAATCTAATGTCATGAAGTTTTTCTCCAGTTTTCTTCTAAAAGTTTTATGACTTTAGCTCTTACACTTAAGTCTTTGATCCATTTTCAGTTAATTTTGGTGTATGATATAATGTATGGGTTCAATTTCTTTTTTCTTTTTTTTGCATGTGGGTATCAAGTTTTTTCAACACCGTTTGTTGAAAAGACTGTCCTCTCCCCATTGTATGGTCTTGGCATCCTTGTCAAAAATCATATGACTATATATGTGAGGGTTTATTTCTGGACTCTCTATTCTATATCTCAATCTATATGTCTACCTTTCTGTCAGTACCACACTGCTTTGATTACCATAACTTTGTTGTAAATTTTGAAATGAGGAGGTGTGAAATCTCCAGCTTTGCTATTTTTTTTCAAGACTGTTTTGCCTATTTAGAATCTCTTGAGATTCCATATGAATTTTAGGTGTCATATCTAAAATGTCATCACCAAACACAAGGTCATCTAGATTTTCTCTTGTTATCTTCTAGGAGTTTTATAATTTTGCAATTTACATTTAGGTCTGTGATCCATTTTGAATTAATTTTTGTGACAGATATAAGGTCTGTGTCTAGATTCATTTCTTTGCATGTTGACGACCAGTTGTTCCAGCACCATTTGTTGAAAGACTATTTTTTTCTCCATTGTAATGCATTGCTCCTTTGTCAAAGATCAGTTCATATGTAATTTAATGTGACAACTTTTAGACCATAATCCTATCCCCAACAAACTTTTACCCAATGGCTTTAATATACATTGTTGATTGTCACCTGCATCAATTGTTATACTGGAGATTGCAAAATTAACCTGACTTTAATTGATATTTTTATAGCATGAAAATTTAATGCAGTAAGTTAACTCCATAATATCTTTTAGGCTCATAATATTAAAAATAAATGACATATTCCAAGTTGGGGTATTTTAAAGAAATACAAAGAAATGCTTAAAACCAAGAATAACTTGGATCAACATATAAAAATATACCATAAATGCATATGTTTTTTATTTTTTTAAAAGCATTTTAATTGTCTCATATATTGGTATAAAAGATCTTGTAAATATTTTTATTTTATTGCCTTACCATGATATGATATTATTCCAGTAACTTTTATAAAATCCAAAGTTTTTAGCAAAATATTCTAACCCTTAAAATGGACTCTGCCTGGTTCTCCGAGCTTCTCAGTGTTTTCTACCCTCCCTTTCAAAACTTAGAGCTCCAACCATAATAAAATTCTTGCAGATAAATATGCTTACCAATTCAGAGCCTTGGGATTTTACACATGCTAGTCTTTTATCGGAACGTGTTTTCTTCTCAATCACTTGCAAAATCCCTCTTCTCCTTTAAAGTTTTAAAGCTAGCATTATTCCCTTGGGAAACATCCCAGATTGATTTTAGTTAGAGTTGACTATTCTCACCTGTTTGTTCCCCAAATCCACTATATACTCTTATCACAGCACCTAAGTCACTGTGTATGCAAGGGGCTTTTATGAGTCTGATTCCCATTCTCAAGAGTTAGCTCCTTGAAAGAGCAGGAACCTTATCTATGACACTCTGCTGGATATATAGAGTAGTGGCTGCTGGATAGCTGGTGTAAACCCACCTAACATGATTCAAAATGGAGTAACACCTGTCAAGGGCCCCTATTAAATCTCTTTCAGACACCCAAGAACTGGAAAATTACTAAAGACTGCAAGTCTATTATCCGAAAAACCACATCCTATAGAGACACAGCCAGCCCGGGTACTGCTGTGGACCAGGATAGACATGAACACACCCCCTTTTCATGCACCTTGTCCTTTGAAGCCCAATAAAAGACTCAAATTCCCACCCTTCAGTGCCAATGCCACTCTATGCGTCTGGTCCCTTTTCCTCTCTTGGAAAGTGAATAAAAACTCTCTTTTCTCCTCTTGCTAATATTTCTCTGAATTCTTTCACAACCCGCATCAGCCCACCTAACAGCTGGTTTCAAAGACTGTTTGATGATTTAATTATAAAAGTTTCAATATATTATATACCACAAAGATGAATGAGGAAGGGTCCTTAGGACCTAGGAATTACAGACGAGGAGCAAAGGGCCTTGGTGCAGGAAGCATTATAAAGAGAAATTTCAGATCTCACATAAACACTGCCCACTTCAGAAATCACATTTAGGTCTGCCTTGTTTCTATTTAGGTAAGGGATAGTACTATGGTTTAAATATGTGTCCCCCCCAAATTCGTAGGTTGAAATTCTGAAGCCTGATGTGATGTGATGGTAGAAAGTAGGGCCTTTGGGAAGTACTTAGGTCATGAGAGGGAATCCTCAAGAATGAGATCAGTGTTCTTATAAAAGAGACCTCACAGAGATTCCCTTGCGCCCTCCACCATGCAAGGGCACAGCAAAAAGATACTGGCTATGAACCAGGAAGAAGGCCCTCACCTAAGCATGCTGACACCCCAATCTTGGACTTCCTGGCCTCCAGAACTGTGAGAAAATAAATTTCTGTTGCTTATAAGCTACTTAGTCTGGTATTTTATTATAGCAGCTCAAATGGACTAAGACAAAAACCCCACTCTCAATATCAAAATCTGTGTTAAAATTCTCCAGAGAAACAGAATCAACAGAATACATAGAGATATATACAAGATAGAGATATATACAAGAGGATATTTATTATAGGAATTGGATCACTTGGCTGTGGAGGCTATGCAGTCCCTCCTTGAAGTCATCTGTAAGCTGGAGAGCCAGGAAAGCTGGTGGTCTATTTCAATCCAAGGCGGAAGGCCTGAGAACCAGGAGTTCCAATGTCCAAGGGCAGGAAAAGGTGAACATCCAGCTCAGGAAGAGAGAGTGGAAATTCACTCTTTCTTAAACTTTTTGTTCTAATCTGGCTCTCACTGTAATAGATGATGCCTACCCATGTTGCTGAGGAGACATCTTTACTCAATCTACTGAATGAAATGCTAATCTCTCCCAGAAACACCCTTAAAATACCCCCAGAAATAACATTTTACCAGCTATCTGGGTGTCCCTTAGTCTAGTAGAATTTACACATGAAATTAAAAATCACAGGTAGGTTATAAAAGCTCTCTTTGGACTCAGTAGATTTCTGGTCTCCCAATGGAAACATTGGAATCAGGTGTGTCTCATTGTCTAAGCACTCTTAGATATCAAAGATTTGAAAGGATTTTAAATGTACATTGATTTTTGGTTGGAAAAAAATGCACAGATTTCTGTATGCCAAGAATTCACTTTATCATATCAAAAAGAATGTGCAAATGCACACACCTTTTCAGCCTCCTCTATAGAAGGTAATGAAATAGTTACATTTTACTTGTAAGGCCTGGCTATAAAATGAATGATTTTGGTAACTTAGGGAGAGTGCAAATCATCAGTAAACAATTGCTTGAATATTCTGGACTACTTGATGACATAGCAAACAGCTTTTCTGATTCTCAGATGTGCAATTACAATGCAGCTTGAGTTCCAAATCTGCTTGCAGCCCATGATAGACTCCTGCTGAGTACACTGTCTGATTGCCTCCTTGAAGACATTTTATTGTTGATCACAATTTAAGTCAGTGTATTATTAATTTCATTTGTAACTTGATTTTGATATGCCTTTTTGCCATTCTTCTTAAATTCTCTGTAGCATTTACATGAAGGGAGCTAAATGGGGGATGACAATGTGGAGCATTAATTCCACAGGTGGTCTTATTGAATGACTTTCTTCAATGTTCTCTGAGGAATTATGTCATTTTCAGTGATTGAAAGTTATTTTTTAAAATTATCATTTCCACCAACTATAACTCTTATCTCCCATAAATAAGGCCACGTCTGTAAGTGACCTAACTCAGTGTTTCATTCAAAAAATATCAAATGGTACTGTTTTTCAAAGTCTGCTTGAAGACCACCTAAAAAACAAATAGTTGTTTTTAGGTCCTTATTCTGGTAAGAATATTAAGTGATTCTTATTACTACTGATAGAGTAGTATATTCCTTACATTTGAATTCAAGGGTAACTTCGAAGTTTAAGTTCATAATCAGTAAGAACTCTTAGCATACTATCTGTAAGATGTTTTATCTTTCATGAAATCCAGCAATGAAAAGCTAATTAAAACATTATTACATTTGTCAATATTAATTTTAGAAGTAACTACTTATAAAGAGTTAAGTAATATCAAGAAGCAAGTGGAAATTGTAGTCAAGGTCATTTTTTATTAGTCACTTCCGATTTATCAATTATTTTCCCCGATCCTACTTGTATGGGCAATAAAAATAATTTATCTTTAAATGTGCATTTTTCACCTTGCATCAGCTGGTTTACTTTCATAACATTAAGAATTGAGGAATCATAGGATATAGTCATATTTTTTTGCCAACAAATAAAATATGAACACATTTGTGAAATTCACTTTTACATACACATTTACAAGGAGCAATATAAAAAGAAGAAAATATATGCTAAATAGTTTATAGTATTAAGAGTGAGACCTAGATCCATCCCTAATGAATCCATGATTTTGGGTAATCAGTACTAGTCTCTGAGCCACAGTTCTCTCTTACATGGGGATTGCAGTGTCAATAGTTGTGAAGATTAAGATGCCCTGAAAGTGCTTTAAAATATAAAGTCACAATATAAAAGAGAATTCTTTTTATTTATATATCAGTCATTTGACTTTATCAACAAATCTCTCTTTTTTGAAAGACAGTAGCAAACTAGAAGTTATACAATCATTCTCCATTTGTGTTAGATCACCGAAACATCGGCAGCTTTGTCAGTGATGGAGTCCAGAAATAAACCCATACAAATAGAGTCAACTAATCTTTGACAAGGGTGCTAGGAATACTCATTGGGGGAAAAGACAGTCTCTTCAACAAATGGTGCTGGGAAAACTGGATATTCACTTGGAAAAGAACGAAACTGGACCCCTATCTTACTCCATACCCCCAAATAAACTCAAAATGGATTGAAGATTTAATATAAGACTTGGAACAGTAAAATTCCTAGAAGGAATAACATAGCAGAAAATCTCCTAGACACTGGTCTTGGCAATGGTTTTATGAATCTGATACTAAAAACATAAGCAACAAATGCAAAATTAGACAAGTCATACTACATCAAACTAAAGTTTCTTCATAGCAAAAGAAACAACCTACAGAGTAAAAAGGCAACCTATGGAATGGGAGAAAATATTGGCAACCAATATATCTGATAAGGGATCAATATCCGAAATACAAAAGGAACTCCTACAACTCAATAGCAGAAAAAACAAATAACCTGATTTAAAAACATGCTAAGGACCCAATAGGCATTTCTCCAAAGAAGACATACAAATGTCCAACAGGTACAGGAAAAGGTGCTCAGCATCACTAATTACCAGGGAAATACAAATACAATGAGATATCACCTCAGAGTTGTTAGGATGGCTGTTAACAAAAAAGCAAAAGATAATAAGTGTTGGTAAGGGTATAGAGAAATGGAACTCTTCTACACTGTTGGTGGGAACGTAAAATGGTACAGATGCTATAGAAAATTGTATAAGAGTTTCTTAAAAAATTAAAAATAGAACTACCACACAATCTAGCAATTCACTTCTAGGTATATATCCAAAAGAATTGAAATCAGGATCTAAAAAAGAGATCCTTGATTTTATTGCAGCACTCATTATTCACAATAGCCAAGATATGGGAATGAGGCAGGAGATAGATGGGCCCCAGTCTGAGCAGCTGGCATCTGTCCCCCATGGACAGATACTCCAAGATAAAGATAATGGCAGAAGCGAGGAGGAGCTGAGTCCTGCTTGGATTAAAGGTAAAGAGAACACATATTTCTCATTCTTGAGGTCAAGGAGACCTCCCAAAGTACACATGTGCAGAAAGGGTCGTCAGGGGTAAGAAAAGGGAGGGCACACCAGACCATAATACCTTCTGTCAACTTCCCAGAAACCCTTGTGCTGGAATCTACCTTGGCTAAAAGATGTGCATGCACACAGGGCAGAGCCCTGAGTGAGACCAAATATGGACTCAGAGCCAGACAAAGCAAGATGACTGGCTAGAGGGAACATGGAAGAACTGCCCCCATATAAATGATTTAAACTACCCCAAAAGCACATGACTTTCTCTGAGCCCGCCTGTGTGTCTACCCGCATGTACCTTTTTTCTTCTAATAAACACTTTACTTGTTTTGCTACTTTCTGTCTCTTTGCTGAATTCCTTCTTCAAAGCAGGCAAAAAGCCAGGGCCCTACTCCTAGCTACTAGTCCCTGGTGGTCTAGTGGTTGGGATTTGGTGCTTTCACCACCACAGCCTGGGTTCAATCCCTGGTTGGGGAACTGAGATTCTGCTTCAAGCCACCACAGGATGCGGCACCCCACAGCCACCTGAGATCAGGAACGTCCTAAATGTCTATCAACAGATGAATGGCTAAAGAAAATGTGGTATATACATACAATGGAATGTATTAAGCCTTAAGAAAGAAGGGAATCCTGCCATATGTGATAATATGGATGAAGCTGGAGGATATTATGCACTTAGCCAGTCACAAAAGGACAAATACTACATGATGGCACTTTTATGGAGTACCTAAAACAGTCAGACTTTAAAAAGCACAGAGTAGAATGGAGGTTGGCAGAAGAGAGCAAAATGAGCAGTTGTTATTCAATGGGTATAAAGTTTCAGTTATGCAATTTTTAAGTTCTAGAGATCTACTGTATGGACCTATAGTTAATGCTACAGTTAACAATACTATATTAGTTACTAATACTATATTGTACACTGAAAAATATGTTAAGAGAGGAGATCTCAAGTATTCTTACTACAAAGAAGGGAGGTGGGCAGGAGGAAACTTCTAGAGGTGATAGATATGTTTATTATCTTAATGTGGTGATGGTTTCACTGGTGTATGCATATGTTCAAACCCATCAAATTGTATACATTAAATATGTGCAGTTCCTTTGTTTTTCAAGTATACCTCAATAAAGCTGTTAAAAAACACACAGGGAATTAAGGTAATTCTCACATGCCCTGGAGCCAGGCAAACTGAGTGCACAGACATTTTTATTTTATTAATAAGAATGCACAAAGAATGAGGTATTCTAAGTTTTTAACTTAAAATTAATTTGGAAAAGGAGAAAAAGTTACTTTTGGCTTAAATGATAGCTGTGGAAAATACCTAATTTTTCACATACCTAATTTTCTAAGTAATTAGAAATATTTGAGTCTAACAAAATAGTTCTATGGTTAATAAGGATGATTACATCCCTTACATCTATGAAGATGAACATTTAATTCTCATTGCAATGGATGTAATGATAAATTGTAGGGGACAGTGATAAATTATTGATGATATCAGGATGCTGTCTAGAATTTATTTCTTTAAAGCAGAAAACACACTTATCTTTTATTTATTAATTCAGGTAGCTAATATTTATTGAACACAATATATTGACTATTTACATTTTGTTTTGGTTACTGGTGGGATTGTTTTCCCAGTTAGTATTTTCTAGGAAACACTCCTACCCTTTGCATGAGGATACCATATTTTTAATACAATGTGACACACCCACTCTGTTACTGAACACAAGTTCCTGTGCCTGATGCACAGTGAGGTCAAACCAACTGAAACTTCCAGGTTTGGAGCAGAGAAAGGTTTATTGTAGGGCAAAGCAAGGATACTGGGTGGCTTGTGCTCTAAAACCCCAAACTCCCTGATGGTTTTCAGGGAGAAGTTTTTTAAAGGCAAAATTTGGGATAAGGGCTGCAGGGTGTGTGACTTTCTTGTTATTGGCTGGTGGTGAGGTAACAGGGCAGTGCTCCAGGGATCTTGTTTTCAGGTTAAAGTTACCATCCTCCACCTGGGTGGGGGCCTTAGTTCCTGCAGAAGAACTCAAAGGTAGTGTCATGTATAATCTTTCAGGAGGAACCAGGAACCTTCCCCAAGGCTGCACTATTGTTTCTTGACTGTTTCTGCATCCCCTCCCTTCCCTGATTAGCAACTGTTTGAATCTGCCCTTTGGAACTCAGGGAAGGTCAAGGAGTTTGAATGAAGCCTATTTGCTACAAACAGCAAACAGGAATGTGGAAAGGATTTGTATCAGGGAGGGACCCACAGTGTCCTGCTTGGTTTCAACTCCTGCCTTCAGTTGATTGGTTGATAGGAAGATAACTAAATCAAATGTGGTAAAAAAAAAGTTTGTAGTCTAGGATTATTAGACTTGACATGATCCAAAAGTATATGGTAAAGTTTTTTTCCAGCAATTAAGGTTGTGAGATATAAAATTCAAAAACCATCAGAGGACACATTCTGTATTATGAGGAGAAAGCTTCAATGAAAAGAATGAAGTGGATTCAAAGAGAAAAACAGAGAGAAAGGCAATCAAGTCTTGACCTTGTTCAAGTTCCAGGTTCCAGTTCTGAGGATTAGGAGTGCCTCTAAAATTTCAGGAACAGTGTTGCTTATAGTTAATATGATATCCTCCAGGGCACTGAGAATATATATACATTGGATTTCTGCTAGTTGCAAATACGAACTCCGGTTAACATTGTTCTTAAAATTTCTCTCATATTCATAATGAAAAAGAAATACTCCCGTGTGGAATGAAGATAAGTAATTCTTATTTATGTAGGATATGATTCTAAGTTATTTGGCAGACCCTGTATATTGACAATGGAAGTCCCATTGTGATGATTTATATACTACTGATTGGTTTGCAATTAAGAAAATACTGTTTATTACTTACATACATGAAAAATATCTACAGATGTCTCATTCAGGAAAATACAAAGTCAAACAAAACAAAGGAAACAAATTCAACCTGTGTGGTAGGCAGAATAATCGCCTCCCCAAACATGTCTATGTCTTAATTCCTGCAATCTTGTGATTATGTTAGATTACTATGTCAAAAGAAAGTGAAGGTTGCAGATGGAACTAAGGTTGCTCATCATCTGACTTTAAGATAAGGAGATTATCCTGGATTATTCAAGTTCACCCAAAGTAACCACAGGGGTCCTTGAAAGTAAAAGGAGTCAGAAGAAGATCACAAGGAGATTTGTGACTATAGAAGAAAGTCACAGAGAGCTACAACCTTTCATGATTTAAAGAGGGAGAAAGGGAGCCTCTAGAAGCTGGAAAAGAAAAGGAAACTGGTTTTCCCCCAGATCTCCAGAAAGGAACAAAGCCTGCCAACATACCGATTTTCATTTCTGTTTCTGACTTCTGACCTACAGAATTCTAAGATAATAAATTTGTGTTGTTTTTAGCCACTAACTTTGTGGTAATTTATTATGGAAGCTGTAGAGAACCAATATAAACAAATAGTTCAAAATTAATATAGAGAAAATTGAGTAGTAACCCTTGTAGGAAGTAAATCTTTTTTCTAATACTCAATGATTAAAAAATCATTTTTTATATCTTTAAAATAATTAAATATAAATATTTTATACCATGTGGTAAGAATATGATAGTAATGGAAATAATTTTGAATATTGACCTCACAGAGCTAGACAAATTAAATATATAATGTCATATGTCAGAAGAAGTAAATGGCATTATGGAATCTAAAGGAAGGGCATTTAACCCAGATTTGGTGGAGAAAAAGATTTCTGGGATAAGGGGACTCAAGGGATGAATAAACCTTAGTCTGTCACATGGGAAGGGATGGGGGTGTTGAAAGGACAATTTATATGAGAAAAGACTGGGAGTTTAAATTAAACTTGACAATCAAAAAATAAGTTCAAAATAATTGGATCCAAAGTGGCAAAATAGGGTGCCAATATATGGGCTCATTTTTAGAAACGCTTATTGTGTCCTTAAGTCTTTCATATCACTGGTCCTTCTGCTTCCGAGATTAATTACACATGGGTAAGGTAAACATGGGGAGAAATGGCTAATTCCCCATTAGTAACAAACCATGAAGTTATCCAGTTTTCCTGACTATGCACAAGCAACTCACTCTAACTCCTACTATCTATATTTCCAAACAAGTATGCACTAGAGTCCTGTGACATTTTGTCTATTTTAAGAAACTGATGCCACCAAATTCATTTCTTTATAAAAAAAATCAAAGCACATAATTATAATTTCAGAGATTTCCATCACATTAGCTATTCTGAACACTTACACCATCATTCTGGAAACACCAATTGCAACAGAAAAATAGTAACCCATTAAATTTGTAAGTCCCAAAATACTTGAAGCATCTGCCTTTTAAGCAGATAAACTTGGAGGAGAAATTACACAAGATAGACCTGAATGACAATCCATCATCAACAGTAACCCAAACACATTGTGTTTTTATATATGCTTTTTAAGTGTCAGTAAAGATGACACATTCCTGGGGATAGTATAGAAGCTGCCACCAATGGAAACTGCCTTCCATTATACTTCTCTCTTTTATGGTTCACTTTTCACTGACCAGAAGTTGTTACAACAGTAGATGGAAGAAACCATTTAGAGAATGTCCCCGAACACCTGATAAACATTGATTTCATGGACAATGCTTTTCAATTTTGTGCATGTCCTTCATATTCTAAAACCCACGCCAATCTCATCCATCCATATATCCAACTATGATAGAAAACTTATAGCCAAAATTTGTTAGTTAATATCAAAATTGATATTACAAATGGGAGCTCAAAGGAAAGAACAGTTAAAGTTTACTTTTAAAATCAGCCATTCTATGTTTCAGGCATGTAAGTTTGGGGCAAAGGTACTACATAACTAGTAAGAAATCTAAAAAAATTGATGTGACAAACTGGACAATCTGACACCTGGACATGGATTTTTTCATTAACATCAATTCTAGCTACAATGATTCTTTCCTCTCTCTTGTTTCCAGGACCCTCCCAGAGCCAATGAAATGGAAAATTATGAAGAAGATAAGTTTTTCAGGATGACTGGTGCTTTACTTCTCTTTTTCCCCAAAACTCCCTTCTTCCTGGCCCTCATTTCTAGAGAGTAGGAGTTGCGTACTTCTTTGCTTTTCCTTTAGAAAAATACAAAAAGGAACTATTCACTCATACATTTCTTCTTTTATTTTAGTGTTTTTGTTCAGCAGAATATAAATGTTAGTCTTGCTACTAAACAATTTAGTTCTGGTAAACAGCTGGGCCAAGTATGGCATTTTGACAAAATCATCTGATTTGCAATGGTTGAAATCATGAGACTATAGACTTTATATTATAAGCCAAGATTGGTGTATTATCTCAACAAGTCAGCAGGATCCCCAGCCTCTTTCTATGTATCCATGATTCCACCTTCATTTAAGGCTTTTAATTTCAGGTTTGTCTTCTGATTGATTGAAAAGTGGCTACCATAGCCCCAGACATCATGATGTGATAAAATAACAACGAATCTGGAAGTAAGGAAGAGAGAACAGGACAACTATTTTATCAAGGAGGTTGATGGGTTTTTTTTTACTTTTTAAAAATTCACTTCACTCTCTTTTTGCTTTCTGGTTTCTGAAGAAAAGTCCAATGTAATTATTATCCCTGTTCCTCTATAGGTAAGGTGCTTTTTTTTTTCTCCCAACTTCTTTCAAGATCTCTCTTCACTTTAACTTTCTGCACTTTGAATATGATATATATACAGGTGTAGATTTTTCAGAATTTATCCTGCTTGGTGTTCTCTGAGCTTTCTGGAACTGTGGTTTGGTGTTTGCCATTAATTTTGGAAATTTCTCAGTAATTATCACTTAAATATTTCTTCTGTTCCTTTCTCTCTTTCTTCTTCTGGTATTCCCATTGTATGTATGTTATACTTTCTGTAATTGTTCCACAGTTCTTGAATATTCTGTTCTGTGTTTCCATTCTTTTTTCTTTCACATTTTGGTTTTGGAAGGTTCTACTGACATAACTTCAAGCTCACTGATTCTTTCCTCCATTATGTCCAGTCCACTGATGAGCTCATCAAAGGCATTCTTCATTTCTCTTACTGTCTTCTTAATTTCTATCATGTCATTTTGATTCCTTTTTAGATTTTCCATCTTCCTGTAATATTACCAATCTTCTCTTGTGTACTGTCCACTTCCTTTTTTATTAGAGCCTTTAGCATATTGATCATAATTATTTTAAATTCACAGTCTGATAATTCCCAAAGCTCTGCCATATCCAAGTCTGGCTCTGATGGTTGCCTTGTGTCATCAGACAGTGTTTTTTGTCCTTTACTATGCCTTGGGATTTTTTTGTTGTTGTTGTTGAAACCTGGACATGGTATATTGTGTAAAAGGGACTGATGAAGGTAGAACTTTAGTGTGAGGTTTCATGTTTATCTAGCAATGAGTTAGGCTGTGTTTACTATTAGATGTAGTTGTGGTGTAAGAGACTAAAATTTCCTAAAGTGTCCTTGTTTTAGTTTCCCCCATTTTCTGTTTTCCTTGGGACTCTTTAAATAAAGTATGAGCCTATGGTTCTTTTATCTGTAATCTTCTGTTATTATAGAGGAGCTCTACTGATGCGGTGGTAAGGTCTGTGTATGGGGGAGGGCAGAGAGCATTGTATAGTCCTATAATTTGGTTTCAGTCTTTTATAGTGAGCCTGAGTTGGGTATTTCCCTTGCCCCACAGTAAAAGCTAGAAGGGGTTGGAGTTGAATAGGTCCCTTCCTTCAGGTTGGTTAGGCTTTGATAAAACTCCAGTTGTTTAGGCTCTGATAAAATAGTTTCCTTTCAGAGAAGGCCTTTTTAAAGGGAACAGAGAGCTCTGAGCGTATTTCAAAATGGTTACTTTCTGTATTGGCCTGTCTGTCTCTACAGTTTTGGGGGCAGCAGTCTACCCTGTGAAAGCAATTCTCCTGTGGACCTAAAAAGAGGTGTTGATTTTTAATTTGTCAGCTTTTTTCTTCTTGTGAGGAGAGCAGTGATGACTTCCAAGTTCTTTACATGTCAGACTGGAAACCTGAAGCCTATGATGCATTTTTAATGTTAAAAATCACTATGGATTTCTGCTTGATTGTGATTTGTGCATTTACTTCAATTGACTATGAAATGAGAATAAGGTACTGTGTATTTAAGTATACCATATAATAAAATATATATGACATTTTCACAAAGGCCTATACAAGTTTTGAAGAAGAGTATGTCATGTGAAAAGAACATGTCATGTGAGACACATTTATTGAGAAAGAACTCAATGCAAGCCATGCATATGATCTGATTAACATCTTTAATCTCTTGATTCCCTAATTCTCCTCTGCTTGGTGCATTCCCTTAGTGAACCGAGGTGTTCATGTGCTACATCTCTTCTAGTTGGTGGGGATTTAGGAGGAAAAAAAACAAACAAACAAGAAATATTTCTTTGTGTTTACAACATAGGAAGTTGGAAATATGGACTTACCTTGACTGATTTTATTAGGCGAACATGGAGAGCCATCTGACAATATTACAGACTATAAAGCATATGTTGAACATCTTTTAAAATTAAAATACACATAGCCTTTGATTTGGCAATTCCATTTTCAAGATTTAGTTTTATAAATACATTAGCACATGAATAAAAGATTTATGCATAGGGATATCTACAAGGTTTGGAAACAGCTTCAATATTAATGTAAAAGGATTTGAAATGGTCTATTGTTATTTCACAGCAGCCTTGCCAGGTCGTCGATGGCAAAAATTACTATTACAACAAAGAAACTGAAGTACAGGGAAGTAGGTTAAATGATGTCTAATTAGTAGTCACCTACTCTTAATCCAGTATATCAGGTTGTGTTCTCTCAAATTAATTGTTCGTTTAGTTCTATCTTATTATTTCAATTTAAGTAAGATAATTTTCCTTTCTACTTACTTGAATTTCTAAGCCTTTCATTATTCTTTCTCCTCTAGTGTACTTAGGTTATAGTTAATGTTTCTAAGAATAATAAATGTGAATATTTAATCTTCTTTAAAGTTTCTTTAAGTACATCTGAACATTTTTGGAATATGTGATAGTGTCTAATTAATAGTATGTATTAAATTTGTTTCCTTAATATCATTTATGCTTATAATGTTTAGATTAACATTGCTTCAAGAAGCTTTGGAAAAGTAACATTTTATTTGACATTTTCAAAGAGCAGAAATAGTTCTTTGCCTACTAACCTTTAAAAAAATGATGAAGTGTCAGACTGATGATGTCATTTTGACTATTACAATCATTTCACCAATGACCCTTTCCACTTTCACATACTCTAATCTGAACAAAAGTGGCACATTCTTTGTGTTTTTCTAATACAGTCAGTTTTTTTCATCATTTTTTCATAATTTTTTTTTTATAATGTCCTTTACTTGGAGCTGTCTCTAACATTTTTAAAGGGAGAAACAATTTCTACCATATAACATAACACATTAACATCTTTGAACAATATTATGAGGCATAGAATATTTATTTATTAGGCTTTGTTTACATTAGACCAAGTCAACAAGTTCTTTAGGTTAAAAGATTATAAAATGAATAAAATGATCATTCTCATGGAGATTAGCTGGGGATAATGGAGACAGCCCATTTGCTATTTTTTTTTTTTTCTACACAAGTTGATGTGAATCATATGTTCATCCTAAAAACCACTTGATAAAGTACTACTTTCCTTCAAATGAACGTAACAAATTAAATGTTCTGACCCAAAAAGTTTAATATAGTCCCTTTCACTAGATATTTTACCATATCAACTTTTGAATGCTACACTCAAATTATTAGACTATTAAAAAGAAAAAGTTAAAGGCCACTGGGATTTGGAAGCTCACAAGCCAATAACGCTAATAGTAATAGTAATAATAAAACAACAAAAATAATAGTAATAACTCAAAAGAGACACAAGAGGTATGTGTGAAAAATTTTTAAATAAAAAACGTTTTTTTCATGAATTTCATATTCGAGTTTTTGTTTATTAAAGCAGAAACTAAAATAAGAGAATGTGGCAGATTGTACGTTCCAAAAATGACCACAGCAATATTTCAGTTCACAAATTTTCTTTTAGAACCTTGTAACTTTTCCTCAAGTGGTGGAGTTAATTTTCCTCTCCTTCTGAATCTAGGTGGGACATTGTGACTGTTCCAGTGAATAGAATGGGCTGGAAAGGAAAATGCTGAGTTACTTCCAAGGCTAGATCAAAAAGGGCCACACAGATATTCTGAGATATTCTGAAAATTAACCTCTCTCTCTCTCTCTATTTCTTTCTTTCTCTTTCTCTTTCCTGGGGCTGAGGAAGCCCTGGCCATATTGAGAGGTTGCATATAGATCTTCCAGCCAACAGTTCCAGAGAAGTTTCAGTTGACAGCCAGCCTTAAGCATTAGACATGTAAATGAATGAGCCTTCAGATGATTTCATCTCCTAAACTTTGCACTGCCTCAGTCCCGTGCAAATGTCAGGTTGATGCATACAATAAAATTTGTTATTGTTTTAAGCCACTCAGTTTTGTGGTAATTGTTTATGTGGTCATAGTAACTAGAACATAGAGCAGCAAGGATTCTTATTGTTTTTCTGCTCCTACAGTATATAAATAAACTCCATAACAGCAAGAACAAAATCTGCTTTATTCACAGCTGCTTCCCCAATGTGTGGCACATAGTATGTACTAAATAGAAATCAGGTGAATTAATGAATAGAATTTTGACTAAACTGTTTCAATACCGAAACTTACAAGAATGTTGTGATGCATCTCAATGTCTTTCCTGTCTCAAAATGCCTTAAATATTTATATTAGAAAGAAAGTCTCTTTTTCTTTACTGTTACATATTGGATTTTTCTTAGAAGCCAGTCAAATTGTTAGGAAACATCGATTAATAATAGCATAAAAGGGTCAAAATGAATCCTCTCTCATGCCTTCCCCAGCCTTGGAACAGATTGTTCATGCTTGGAAAGCAACTTCTCATTTACCTTCTTCAAACTCTGAGGTTTTTCTTCTCTTCTTGAAAGCTGATGTCACTTAAACCTTCTCACTTACACACATTTTTACACCTTTACTGCTTTGTATGTATATTTATTTTTTTATGTAATTTGCTTAAGGTTGATTAATTTAACCATCTTGCATGTGATTTTTCAGTACTTTTCAAATTTAGAAGACATTAGCAATATACAAAATGTCAAAATGAATCCATGTGTCTGTGTTCTATTGCCTCAATCATGTATCAGGTTCCTCTGGCAATGAGGCAAATAGAGCAACATTAGTATTTTCTACAGATTTTAAGTAGCATCCCACTATCTGCCCTCCATCCCAAGAGTCACACTCCTCTATTATATGTAGGACAAGTGGTTTCTCTCATATTTATTGCTGAGTCAGCCAATATAGCTGCTTGCTTTTCTGCTTCAACCTGATCATCTAGTGTTATCCTTTGCTAGATTTCATCACTATTCTTTCATTCCCCTATATTTACTCTAACACCAGGTGGTTTTGTGTGGCAGACCTTTCTAAAGGTTAGGAAGTAGCAGAATGCAATTACCACATAAGGCTGGAAAGAATTGTAAATCCAATGTTAGACATCACTCTTCCTAGAACTGCACTATACATTACCCAGGGAAAGTGATTTTTCACTCCCTATTTGTTCTCTTAAGACTCAGGTCCCTGGTCATGTTTCTAGGGCCTCTCCTTTCTCTTTGATAAGCCCCAGTTCACACTCTAGTTATTTTCCAACCACGTATCCAAGCTTCCTATCCACATCTGAAAATCTACAAATTATTATTATGGTTCTTGGCTTACAAATAAGAATGAGACTCATTTCTTGGGTGGCTGAATTCCTTACCAATGCAAAAAAGCTTATAATGGCTTGGAAAAAATGGTGCTTTTTAGAGGAAAGAGAGAGATGAGATCTTTTCTTCTAGGTAAGATTAATGGCAATGATCTCATCTATGCAGTATAGAAATATATATTCTGCTTCTTTTGTCATCCTTCTCATGTCATCCTTCTCATGCATTGTTAAGTATTCTGAATGCAGTGAATATGTGAAAAATAATAAATGACTAAAAGTAAGTATAAATCTGAAAATGCCCTAGAAATTTACTTTGTGATTACAGTTAAGACTGGTATCGTTGAACAGTTTCACTGAACAGAAATTTACGAAAGTATTCTCAATCCATAAGTATTGTTTATCAGCTAGAAATGTGAGAAAGAAAAATGATATTTCAAGAATTTCTCTCAAAAAATATATATTATGAGTTTGAAGATGAGATAATTCTATAGTTTAAAAAGAGTTTTTAACAGATTCATTTATATAAGTGTAAAAATATAGAGTCTGTATCTCAAGTTTTAGAAAAATCTTACATCCTTTTATTAATATTTGCATGTAGGAAATGAGGAAGGCCATCTTGAGGCTGTGACTGGGTAATTATCATTCTTTGTTCCTTAATACACCAAATTAGAGCTCTGTTTTATACATGGATCTAACTTTTAGTCATCAGAGAGAGTCTTGTGAACAAGTGAACAGGGCAAAACCTTGTGACCCTCAGGTCATAGAAAAGACTGCTACGTTGCAACCCCAAATACACTATTCACATCACAGCTGTAAGGAGTGAATATGAATTAACAAACTTTAAAAGGCTTTTTATAAGAGGTTTTAATAACATATATTTGAATAGGATAATATTACTTGCAAAACAATACATTAATAATCTATCTGTTTTGGGGTACTAATTTCCTTTCTCTATTTAGGTTACATTGTGTACTACTATAATGGGAACTAGTTTCTTCATTAATATCCAGAAGATGGAACATACTACTAAATATACATTTATCAGTACCAGCAGATATTGAAGAGGAAGTAGAAACAAAACATGCCTTGTTGAACTTGAATTATAACTTAATATATTATCATTAAAAATGTATAGTCTAAGTAAAAAAAGAAAGCCCTTATTACACTATATAAAGGGAATCTATTAAGAGTGAAGTTTCTCAACTCCCTATTCCCACCCATACATATTCACTTTCCTATATCTGCATCCACCTTTCCTTTTTTTGCTCCATATAATGGCTAATTCCATATGCAATGTTGTTTTCCTGACCCAAGTGCTATCCTTGTTTCTTATGTATTTTTAACATCTCCCTCCCTATTGACAATCTCTTGATTATTAAATCTATTCACAAGTTCCTTCATCTTAGTACATACTTCTAAGTAAAACAAAATAAAGCAATCTCTTTCCATCTGCATCTTTCAGGTACTACCATTTAGCTCTACATTCTTACAGAGTTATTCTTTCGAGAGTCTTAAGTCAGGAAATCTTTAGACTTACTGACTTTCACATACTCATGTTCATTCTTCAACTGAGAATACTCTATATTTCTTCTTTCCCAAATCTATACAATCCACCTTTATCATGGACATCAATCCTCTATATTGCCTAATCCCAGTGTGAATGACTCAGCTCTGATCCTCATTGAAATCCATAGAATCTGGCATTGTGGACTAATTCTTCATCATCAAAACTTCCTCCTTACTCATCTTCCAAGACGAGTGCATATGTGGAACAGAATCCAAATGAACAGTAGTTAGTTTAAAAAAAAAAAATTACCTTACACATCCAAGTGTTTGCTTGATAAATCAATATATGTCACATCTATTTATGAGTAAAGTGAAAGAAAGAGCTGTGAATTAAATCCAGAAATATAGAACCAAATCCTGTGACAGAGAATTATAGAACTTTAGAGCTAGAATGGGTCATTTTATAGAGAATAAGATTGAGGACCATAACCTTGCCAAGTTCACACTTACACTGAAGAGCACTGAAATTTATATCCCCTGGATCCCATTTCATTTTTTTAAATTTTATTAATCAATTACTGTATTTAATTATTCTCCTTTACCTTATCAAGATAAATACAACATTATGGGAACCAAATTTATGAAAAATTCCATTAGCAAATTTTATCTTATGTGAAGGGACTATATTGATCCAATTACGAGATTTCAGAAATTTCTATAGTTATCAAAATAATGAAAAAGTTGAGAGAGCTGGCATACTTCGAATTTTTGGTTTTATATAACACATTTTACTGTACAAGCTGGAACGATTATTGATTCTATTTAAGATTTTTTTTTTCCAGATTAGGCATTGGTGCAGCTAAAATGTATTAATAACTAATATAGATGTGTGATCATTTTTATCATAAAATAAAAATGTATAATTTTTATAGGCTGCTATACACTGACAGGTGATATATGTGGACTCTATTGAAAATAAAGTATAATACAAAACAGAAACTGTATGGTTGTTTTGAACATTTGAATTCTAGAATCTCATATATATTTTCATTTGTAATTTGAACTGAATAGAAATATCATTGGCATATATAAAGAATCTAATGTGATCTCTTTCTTTCTCCTTCTATCCCTTTCTCATAAATGCCACTTTATCTTGGAGCCTTTCCTAGTTCGAGCGAAGTCACAGCTTTATGACATAGCAACAAATATTTCTTATATCCCCAAATATTATTTTACCACTGATTTTGCCGCCTTGTATGTATTATAATTGCATCGTATTTACCAAAGATAATTCTAAATAATTGTTCTATAGATACATCTAAATGTTCCTCTCAATTTTATACAATAGCATGTAGGCATGTTTGTAAAAATGTGCAAAACAACAGAATTATCTGTAACAATGTAAAATTCAGGAAGTTTATAACTTGTTATAACTTGCATACCTACTTAAGGCTCAGTCGGTTACCAGATAGAAAAAAAAAGTGCATGCCAAGTCTGTAGGTAATAAAGCATGCCTGGATATAGTAAAATAAATCACCACAGGAAGATGAATCGTTGAATGAAAGGTGAAAGAACTTTTCCTTGTGCAACAATCAGGAATTCACTGAACAAAACAAATTATCCCGTCAGCCATTTAAATAGTGGCCTCAGAGAAATAAAAGGATTTTAAATATAAAAGACTCCTGTAAAATGTGTATAGGTAACTGCTTAGCACATCAGACAGCAGAATAATAAATTTCATATTCCTTAAGCTTATTCCAAAAAAGTTTCAATTTTATTAAAATAAAAATACACCAAAGGTTTTTTAATATGAGAACATTTCCTTAAATTTGATTTATTCTTGAATAAATAAATCAAATGGATTTGGAAGAAAGAACTCTTTATGTTGTAAAGGTAATGGCAAGATGAGCTAACTATGAGTTCCAGCTAACAAAAAGTAGGATAATTTTTACCTATATATGTTTCTTGCAGTTAAAATAAATTTGGTTAGATCACCTAAAATCACAGAGTGTGAATTTCTTAAATGATGATCTAGAAATATACTGGATTTTTAAAATAAATGTAGTGAAGTTAGAATTTACATGAAGGATGAAACATAAGGTTGCAAAAACCTTCGAATTAAAACGTCAATGGTCTTGTGTCTGTTTCCATTTTTGAACAGTTACTGACAAGTACCTTCCTTTTAATTCTTTCAATTAAACCACACTTCGTAACTTCCGGGGAAACTAAAATATTATTTTGTGCATCATTAAAAGATAGATATAAGTTGTGCTTGATTCATAAACTAAACTCGCTTATCTCACAGATTCTCCCATATGGGTTTAGGTAAGCCGCAGCTGTGCAAGCATTCAGTCCCTGCAAAATAGATCAGGGTTTTCTGCCTTAGATTTAGGCTGACCTTGAGTTCTGTAGGACTCCTGAATTGCCGAATCAATTATAATGTTCCAAAATCACCTTGGCTCCCTCCCACACTATCCTCCGTTCTCTCTTGTTTATGCCCAAATATACGCAGGGAGCTAGACAATATACCTTGAGAAGCCAGACAGGATGTCAGCCAACCATGGCTCTTTTGAGCTAAGCGAAGAGAGAAGATATATTCCTGAATACTGCACATGTCTTGCCAAAAACCTCTTCCATTTTCCTTCTTCCTTGAAATCCATAATTATGTTTCCGTTTTTAGACTTTCTATAAAATTTGTTGCCAGCCCAATAATTCTCAACATTTGTGCTATCACAAAACACATATTATGTATATGGAACAATAGGATAAATGGAGGGCCCCTGGCTTTCCTGAGGCTGAGAGATTCATATCTCACACACTTTGAAAAGCTCTGACTTGGCAAAATGATCAAACAATATGTTGCATATGTTTAAATTATTTCATATATAGTGTTCCGATGTATTTTTTGAGAGCATCCTCCATATTTTTAGTTCCCATATTCACCTATACACTACTGGTTCCATAGTAGAGAGAGACAGAGGAGAGAGAGGGGTTATCCAAACTCCTTTATTTATTTATTTTTATAAATTTATTTATTTATTTTTGGCTGCGTTGGGTCCTTGCTGCTGCGCACGGGCTTTCTCTAGTTGCAGCGAGCAGGGGCTACTCTTTGTTGCGGTGCGTGGGCTTCTCATTGCGGTGGCTTCTCTTGTTGTGGAGCATGGGCTCTAGGCACGTGGGCTCAGTAGTTGTGGCTCGTGGGCTCTAGAGCGCAGGCTCAGTAGTTTTGGCACACGGGCTTAGCTGCTCCGCGGCATGTGGGATCTTCCTGGACCAGGGCTCGATCCCGTGTCCCCTGCATTGGCAGGCAGATTCTTAACCGCTGCACTACCAAGGAAGTCCCTCCAAACTCCTTTAATAACTATAACTGATTTTGCTTGATGGGCAAATTATAAAAGTTCGTTGCTCCCCATAGTCAGCACCTATAGTGTAACTTTAGAAATCATATTTTTGTGTTGGTTTTATCATAACTGGAAAATATAATTTTAATGAATTTTATTTTTGGCTTTATGTTTAAAAGCATAATTGCACTCTCAAGAGCAGATTAAGTGCATAGCCTATATTCAAATAATCCTACAAGCCACTATGCTGAATAGAATGATTTCACCGTAAATTGTTATCCTCCCCAACTCTCTCCTTCCCAGTAAAGCTTCTGATAAATGCCTTCACTGAGTGGTCATGAAATTTACACCTTTGATACTTCTATCAAAACTGATTATACAGTGTGTAATACTCAGAACAATTTTCATATAATTATTACGACATTTACCAGAATAATGTTCCTGACATTTACCACAAATTGCACTATTTAGATTCTGGATCTTGGACCTTTTTTTTTCTTCAAATAACCCTGAAGTATTTGCTGTCATAGTAAATTGTACATACTGTACATATACTTTGATTAGTTCTGCAATTTCTTTTTTTTTTTTAAGTTTGATAACTTTGTACAGGAATCCATGGTATAAGATTAGGTAGAATTTTTATTGAAACTGGCATTTCTCTGATAAGCTTCTCCATTACTTAGAATGTGGCCAACTTTCTTATATACATTAATTGTAAAATGTCTGTGAACTTAGCTTGCAAGTGTAAAATACAGAGAAGATGAAATACCAAAATTCTCTCTCAAAAGCTGTCAAGGAGGAATAATGAGAACCATTTCAGTAGTCCATTCACTCTACGGCAGGATTTCAGAGCTTGTTGCATTTGGTTGTGCTGCTGATTTAAAACTGACCATAAAGCTCTGCTTTTTATTATATAGCCTTTTTATTACAGCAGTGTACACAGTATGGTAGCATTTTGAACAGTTCTGTAAACTTATACTTTGACAATAACAGAGTTTCCCTAAGAGACTCTTAAACATTAAAAATGTTTTCTAGCTAATAATAAACTGCATGGGCAAGTGACAGTTGATGGGAGGAAGAAAAAAAATGAGGTCATGAGACCTGAATTCCAGATAGGAATAGGACTGCTTTACTAAACTCTTGCAATTTTACCTTAAAAATAAAAGTCGGTCATGTGGTCTCTACAGTCCTGAAAACCATAAAATTACTTTTCTCCAGAGGCCAAAAAAATGTGATTAAATAATAAAAATAAATCCTATACATATTCTTCCTGTTTTAGGAGAAATGGAAAAGTAACTATGCCAGGATGAGTAAACAATTTGTTTCATGGATCTAGGAAGATAATTCAATTGAGCAAATGCTAATTTATAACCTCCTATGTGTTTAGTGTGTCAAAGGCATGATATTGGTCTAAGCTGCTATTCCAGGGTCCTGGGAAAACCCATCATTCTCCTATAGACCCTGTGAATGATTTTAAATAAAAGCCCCCCCCCCCCTTTTTTTTTCTGATTTCACTTCTGAAGGATAATGGGAACAATATCAGCTTCTAATTGTTCCACAGGAATTGTAAGAAAATTCAATAAAGTGGCATGGAAATAAATTTTTAAATGCATATTGAAGCAATCTGAAATATGCCATAGAAAAGTAAACTAAGAACTAAAATTGTATTGCTCTGTATAAAATTTTTAAAAATTCTCATTATTTTTCCCCAACATTATGGAAAAAAATCATAATATTTGGATAAAAAATAAATAAAAATCCAAGCTCTGCCCTTCCAGCTGTATGATCTTTGATATGATAATCTATTTAATTTCTCTGAGCCTCATTTTCTACATCTGTAATAAAAGCTAATAAAAATGTACTCAATACTTGGGTGGGCATAAAATATAAGTGTATAAAGCTCCTTGTATTTAGTAAATAGCTAGTAAAATTTCCATCCTCTTTTCCCTTGACAAAATTATATGAAAGTGGTGAAGGATTCTTTAATCTGTCTCAATTTCAAACCAGTATAGGGTAGGTTATTCCATAACCGTTATAGTTTTAGAGATTCCCAGGGGATGTTTACACTCATTCTTAGTCACTTGTTTCAGTTTACTAAACCACATAAGTAAGCAGTTCTTTCTTCTGCCTAGTATATAGTGAACCTGCAATAAGGAGAACATATTTTCCTGCATTGCCCTCAGGTTGTCAGATTCCACTTTATAATGCCTAGTGTTTATTCACCTAGGGATACATTCATATACAATCTTTTTAGTATATAGTCAGTTCTTGAGGTGAAAAAAAGAAGCAGTAATGAGATAATCCAAACAACATCTATATTTGATTTTGGATTCCATTAGTTTTTGCTTTTCTTCAGATTTACATTCTTAATTATGTTTTGCTCAGGCTAATATTCAAATTAGGTTGATTCCCTGAGCATAATTATCAACGGTAGGGGAAGACAGCTTAGAAGAGTGGAGGGTGATTGAAAAATATCTGTATTTTTCACTAATAATGCAAACATGAAAGAAATGTAATTACAGGTAACTCAAACATTAGATAGCCCACATGTGTTGAAAAAAAGACGAATAAATCATCTATCAAAATGCAAATAAAATAAACATTTCTGCACTTAATTACTACTTAGAACTCAGAATTCATTTCATGTGATGCTGTGATTATTCCATTATAACAAAAATCCCAAAGCCTGGAGAGAAATCATTTATTCGTGCCAATGGAAAGCAGTATTAGCACAGATATGTGTTTTTCTTACTTCTGTGGTTTTTTCATATTGAACAATCATATCATAGTTGGAACATCAGAATTAAGCTTTCAACTCACAAGTTGTTGGGCTGCTTCAGAAAAAGTATTTTGGTAGGAGATGAGAAAAGGACTTAAGTTCTGAGATGGGACAGAAGAATATTTAGAAAAGAATGAATGGTTTAAATATTTAAATAATTTTCTGCATGGTAAATTTTGGTTTGAAAAATTGGCAATGTGCTAAGTAGGCAGTAACTAAGGTTCACATTGCTGCCCACTAGTATTTAATTCTAATCAACTTATGATCTGTCCGATAGGAGCAATATGATATGGCAAAACAGGATCCTGAAAGTCATTTCACACTTAGCTGCCATTCCTCTTCCTAGAGTACAAAACGATTGTACAGGTCCCCTGTCAGTTTTCACTGTTTCTCACTGAATTACTCTGACTTTTCTTCTATGTCCTTGAATGCTTATTCTTTGGACTCTTGCTCTTATCTAAATTGTTCTCAAACGCAGTGCAATAAATAATTACATAGAGATAGAAGCAGAAAACTAAGAAGTAATCTCACAGTGAAAAGTTGAAGTTGACAGCACAGACATGAAGGTAGTTTGGTCTTTGGAAAGGAACGTTTTAGTTTTTGTCCTAAGAGTAGAGTTGGAATTTTGTCCATATCTTGGCCAGTTGCACTGATTGCACCACTAAAGGTAGGCAAGGGCTGAGTTGGGATTTTACAAACAGTGAAGTTCAAAAAATTCAAGAGGGCAAAAGAATAATTTTATTTTTCCATAAAGTACACTTAAACAAGCTCTCAACATTCTGCCTAATAGCACTTGGTCTACTCACAAGTAAATTCAGTCCAAAGAGGCCTGACTCACTAAATTTTGTCCCAGGTTATAAGTGTACCAAGATATTGATTCCTTCAGACACTAAAGCCTCTAGATCCGGAGGTCTGAGGTAACGGAACTCTGGAGTTGCTTGTTTCACCTATGTGCAGTCTTTTCCATTTACGTTGGTAAACTGTATAAGTACTATCACTTTCTACCTGTGATTGATATAGTAATAATATTTTAGAAAGCTCAGGAGTAAGGTTTTTTGTTGCTATTGTTCTAGCAAGATATCATGTCAAGGTTCACTCACCAAAAGGTTAGGATAAGGTTTGTGTAAGCTTTTGAACGTCTTAGAAACTCACATGCTCAGGTGATTTAAATTTGTGTTTCATCATCACTTGGTAGTCAGTTTAAAGAACAAAATTGATCCAAACCTCAGGATTTCAAGTTGCTGCGGCCAGCTTTACGAATATTGAACAAAGTAAATCTATTTTAGCACTTATTTTTCCTCATAGTTCTGGAGGCTAGAAGGCCAAGATCATGGTGCCAGGAGGGTTGGTTTCTGGTCAAGCCTCTCTCCTTGGCTTGCAGATGGTGCCTTCTCACTGTGTCCTCACACTACCTTTTCTCTAGAGAAAATCAAATGACTACTTATATGTGAGTCTATTTCTAGACTCTCTATTTTGCTTCACTCCCTTATGTTTCTACATTACACCAGTATCACACTATGTTGATTATTGTAGCTTTAAAATATGTCTTGAAATCAGGTAATGCCAATCTGCAAACTTTGTTCCTGTTTTGACTATTCCAATTCATTTGCCTCATCAAATAAATTTTAGAGTTAGCAGATCAATTTCTTCAAAAAGCCTATTAAGATTTTGATAAGCATTACATTAAATTTATGGATGAATTTGAGGAGTACTGACATTTAATAACGTTACATTTTTTAAAAGCATGAACATGGTGTATCTCTTGAATTATTTAGCTTTCTTTAATTTTCCTCAACAATGCTTTGATATTTTAAATGTATGTATTCAAAATTTTCCATAAATTCATCCCTAGTTTTTTTATGCTGATAATATAAATGGAATTTATATTATCAATTTTTTGTATCAATACTTGTTAATATTATAGAGAAATATAATAGAACTTCGGATATTGACCACGTATCCTGATATCTTACTAATTTCACTTTTAAGATTTATCAGTGATTTTATAGTTTTATAGTTTTCTACATATACAATCATGTCATTTACAAATAAAGGATTTAAAAGTTTACTATTTTCTTCCTAAAGTGTATAAACTTTATTTAATTTTCTTGCATTGTTCACTGACAAGACCTCCAGTATAATGTTGCATAAAGTGATGAGATTAGTCAACCTTGCTTTGATCCTCATCTTAGAAAGCAGTCTTTTTCCATTGATTATAATGATGGCTGTAATTTTTCATAGTAGCTCTTTATCAAGCAGCAAAAATCTCATTTATTTCTAGTTTGCTGAGAATTTTTATCATTAATGGGTCCTGCTTTTTATCAAAAGTCATATTTTTTGCATAAAATAAATACTATATAGTTTTTGATCTTTGAATCAATTAATATGGCAAATTCCAATGATTGATAATATGGATATAAAACCAATATTTCTTTCTAAAATAAACTTTACTTGCTCATTATGTATTTTCATTTTTATACAGTGTTCAGTTTGATTTCATAATGTACTTTAAGGATTATTGCATTTTTGTGTAGGGATATTAGTTTGTAGTTTTCTCCTTAAGATTAGAGTATAAATTTGGGGGATCGGAGTAACATAAAGATGTTGATAATGTTACCTTAATATGCTTTTAAGGTCTGTAGGATTTGCAGTGATGTTTTAGGCATATGTACATCTATTATTGCTGTGTCTCCCTGCTGAATTAACCTTTATAAAGTTATGATATTTTCCTATTTTCCTTTGATAATACTTTTTTTCCTATTCTTTTTCAAATTATTTTCCCATTTACATTATTACAGAATATTGAGCAGAGTTCCCTGTGCTATACAGTAGGTCTTTGTTGGTTATCTATTTTAAATATAGCAGTGTATTCATGTCAATCCCGAACTCCCAGTCTATCCCTGCCCCCCCATCGTTCCCCCTGGTAACCATAAGTTCATTCTCTAAGTCTGTGAGTCTGTTTCTGTTTTGCAGATAAGTTCATTTGTATCATTTTTTTTAAGATTCTGCATATGAGATATCATGTGATATCTGTCTTTCTCTGTCTGACTTACTTCACTTAGTATGGTAATCTCCACATATTGAGAAATCATCCACACACAAATATGGTATTAAAACCAGCAATTGTGAGAGGGGGAGAACACAAATGCAGGATATTGGAAATGCATTTGAAATTAAAAGCCCAGCAACTTAAAACAATCTTGTTTATATATAGACTGCTATATAGAAACCTCATGGTAATCGCAAACCAAAAATCTACAATAGATACACAAGCAAAAAAGAAAAAGGAATTGAAACACAACACTAAAGTTAGTCATCAAATCACAAGAGAAGAAAACAGGAAGGGAAGAAAAAAGACCTACAAAAACAAATCCAAAACAATTAACAAAATGGCAATAAGAACATACATATCAAAAATTCCCTTAAATGTAAACAGATTAAATGCTTCAACCAAAGGACACGGACTGGCTGAATGGATACAAAAACAAGACCCGTATATATGCTGTCTACAAGAGACCCATTTCAGAGCTAGGGACACATACAGCCTTTGATAATACTTTTTAACTTGAAATATTTTTTTTCTAAAATTAATATACCACTCAAGCTTTCTTATACTTATTGTTTATATGGTATACCATTTTGCAACTTCTACTTTAATTTTTTGTCAGCAGAGAATATATTCTTTAATATTTCAATATTTTAAAATATTTGATTTATTGAGAATTATTTTACAGACAAGTGTATGGACTATCTTATTAAATATCCAGGTGTGCTTGAAAATAATCTGCAATTCTCAGGTTTTGCATGTAATATTTTACAAAATTCACTAGTTCATTGACATTGTTCAAATATTCTATATACATATTGATTTTTTATTTGTTTTATCCAAATATATAAACTAAGAGGATTATATTGTAAAACACTTGTAGATTTTGACTCTACTCTTTCAAAGGGATCTAAACAAGACTGAGAAGAGGGGAGCAAAGATGGGGGCATTCTTTTTTACATGACATTGGAAAGGATCTAGATGTGAAAACACCTCTGTAAATGGAGAGTAGAGACATTTCCTGAAGGAAGAACTGGGTGGGGTACAAGACTGAGGAATTATTTTTTTCTTAGACTTTACTTATTTTGTCAGATTTACTTAATCTATAATTTAAAAATAGTGTGAACTCCAAAGCAGGCTGGTGTTGGGGATCTGGAGATTGACTAGTTGGGGAGAGACAGCAAAGGGACATTATTCATCACCGTCATCTTAGGGAGGAATTGGTAATGATGAAGGTGGGTAAGGATAAGGACCAAAGTGGATTCCTATTAGAGTGACGATCACTACCTGCTCCACAAATAGGTACCACCTGGTACCAGAACAAACTAAAGGCAAGAAAGACAATGATACAGAATTTCTTATATGGTAGCAAAAAACATACTTGCAAAATGAATGAGATCCTTCCATCTCTGAAAATAAACAAATGGGACCTAATTAAACTTAAAAGCTTTTGCTCAGCAAGGGAAGCCAATGACAAAATGAAAAGACAACCTACTGAATGGGAGAAAATACTTGCAAATGATACGACCAATAAGGAGTTAATATCCAAAATATATAAAGAGCTCAAACAACTCAATATCAAAAAAACAAACAAATTAATTAAAAAACGGGCAAAATATCTGAATAGACATTTTTCCAAAGAAGATATACAGAAGGCTAACAGGCACATGACAAGATGTTCAACACCATTAATCATCAGAGAAATACAAATAAAAACCTCACACCTGTCAGAATGGCTATCAACAAAAAGACCACAAATAACAAGTGTTGACAAGGACGTGGAGAAAAAGGAACCCTCATACACTGTTGGTGGGATTGTAAATTGGTGCAGCCACTGTGGAAAACAATATGAAAGTTCTTCGAAAGACTAAAAATAGAACTACCATATGATCTAGCAATTGCACTCCTGGATATATATAAGAAGAAAATGAAAACACTAATTTGAAAAGATATATGCACCCAAATGTTCATAGCAGCATTATTTATAATACTCAAGATATGAAAGCAACTTAAGCTCCCATCAACAGATGAATTGGTAAAGAAGATGTGAGATACATATATATATATGTATATATATACACACACACACACACATATATATATCTTAAAATACACACACACACACAATGGAATACTACTCAGCCATAAAAATAATGAAATTTGCATTTACAACAACATGGATGGACTTGGAGGGTATTATGCTTAGTGAAATAAGTCAGACAGAGAAAGACAAATACTGTATGATATCACTCATATGTGGAATCTAAAAAATAAAAGAAACTTGTGAATATAACAAAAAAGAAACAGATTCACAGATATAGAGAACAAACTAGTGGTTACCAGTGGGGAGAGGGAAATGGGGAGGGGCAACATAGGGGTAGGGTATTAAGAGGTACAAACTACTATGTATAAAATATATAAGCTACAAGGATACATTGTACAGCACAGAAAATATAGCCAATACTTTATAACTATAAATGGAGTATAACCTTTAAAAAGTGTATGTTGTACACCTGAAACATATAGTATTGTAAATCAACTATACCTCAAAAATGTTTACAGTATTGAAAAAGACGAATAAGAGATCCTTCCATATTCAAGTTGTTCCTGTTATCTCCTTTAATTCTTAGAATAAATATATTAACTGTGAATTATCAATAATTTATAGAAAAGGAATCTGAAATTCAACAAGGTTAAGTAGGTTAATGTCTATAGCTATAAAATAGCAGCACTGAATTTTTGATTTAAATAAGGTCAGACACCACATTTCATTTTTCTTGTACAATACTGCAGTATATGCAAAAGAACAGTCTTGTAGGCAAAGATCCAAAATGCATTCTACTTTCCAATAATGTTTAACTGTACAACTAGATCATATTTTGTATCTGTTAAATATTGGAATCATTTCGTTAATTATACTTAAGAAATTAATGACAAGATAAAGACAGATTCTTAGTAATTAAGTGACCAATTCTGCCTCCAAGGAAATAGCAGCACTGTCTCTTTGTTTTCTTTTTGGAGGGAACATGTAAACAACTGTATATATAAAGTAGCATAGAATTCATTCAGAATAATTCAGATAGCAAGCAGCATTTGAAGTCTTGGTTTCTTTTCCAAATCAGTGAGCTGTTGAAATTTCTCTTTAAAAAAAGAAAATTATTGATGTACGATTGATATGTAAAAATTTCATGTATACTACATGATGAATTTGAGGATAAGTATACATCCATGAAATCATCACTGTCATCAAGGCCATAAACATATCCAGCACCTCACAAAGTTTCCCACCACCCATTTTCTTCTCCTTCTCCTTCCCCTTCCCCCTCTTCCTCTTCCTCTTATTCTTATTTTGTGGTAAGAATATGTAACATAAGATTATATTTTCTCAGCAGATTTTATGTGTACATCACAGTATTTTTAGGTATAGGCACTATTTTGTATAGTAGATCTCCAGAACTTTTCTATGTTGCACAGTTGAAACTTTGTACTTTTAGACCATTTACCTCCCCATTTCCTCCTCCCCCGCCAGCCCCTGGCAAACCACTATTCTACTCTCCGTTTCTATGACTTCGACTACTTTAGATTCCACATATAGGTGATATCATGCAGTATTTGTCTTTCCTGTGTTTGAAATTAAAAAAAGTAATCTAGGAAGTTGAAGGATTCCAGGATCAAATTTAAAATGTAACTAAAATGTTCTAACTGTATTACAAATGTGTGAAATAACTTCACTATAGGTGGTGTTGGTGGGAAAAGTGCTGAACTAAGTATGTTTGGAAATTAAGTTTAAATGTCAAAGAATGTACATAGGCAGTGTATTTTAGTGGACAAATTGTTTTCCATAAGGATATATGTTAATTCTGATACCACTCTACATGTATACCGGAATTGAATAATTAAGTAAATGGTAAATGACAGGAACCAGGTTTCTTACTCTTGGAGAGGGGAGTGTACAGATAAACAAGGGGAGAAAACAAGAACGGTCCATGTAATAATGGATTAGAGTTAGAGACATCAGTGTGAACTCTTGTTTAAGTTAATATGGATGCAGTAGGTTATATATAAAAAATACTTATATTGTGTGTATATATATATTTAGTATATATTAGTATATATATTCATCTGTTAGCTGACGGGATCCAGAAGCAGCAATACATCATTAGCAATGAATATCCTTAGTAACCATATTTTGGTTTCTAATACTATTCAATAAGAGAAACCAGGGCTCTTTGGAAATGTGGCTGATTCTAAAAATGGGGCAAGAAATACACAATTTGAGGCCGGAGTATCTTTCAGCAGCAGAAAGTAAGAAAGTGCTCAAAAAAACCCTCAGTGAACAGAGTGTATCAAAGGGTCCCAGGATCCAAATGAAAGAGTTCCCAATGGCCAAGGCTGAAATAATTTAAGCAACAAAATAAATAAAGTTGTACTGGATTATAAAACAAAATATAACATAAATATCCCTGAGTCCATAATTATATAAATAAATGATTGAATAAATAAACAAATGGAGGAGAAGTAAAGAGACAAAAATCTTGTGGAAAATCATCCCCCCAAAAAATATTTAAAAGAAGCTTCACTCTCAAGGAGATAGAACATACTCATGATTCCTTACATATGGCTGCACATAGTGAATTCCTTCCAAAGAGTACAGATATAAAGGGGGTAAAAAGAAAAACTTTAGACTAGAGAAACCTGACAATTACCACCTCCCCCAGGAGTTCAAGTTTAACTTCCACAGTGCTGTCACGTTAACAGTATGTACACTTGCTGTGATGTGTTGGGAATGGCACTTTACTTCTCTGGGCCTCCTCCCAAAAACCTGTACCCCCGCCAAGTCTGGTAATGAGAAAAACAACAGACAAATCCCAACTGAAGGAAAGTATACAATATACCTGACCAATATTCCAAAACTGTCAAGGCCATCAAAAACAAGGAAAGACTGAGAAATAGCACAGCCAAGAGAAGCCTAAGGAGACTAGGCTACTAAATGTAAAGTAGTATCCTGCCTAGGATCCTGGAATAGAAAAAAGACACTAGATTGAAAATGAGAAAATCTGTATAAAGTATTGCCTATAGTTAATAATAATTGCCTCATTAATTGTAATGAATATGCATACGAATGAGACAGGCTGGGACCTGGGACCCTTTGCTGCAGTGCTGCAATGCTTCTTGCACCTGGACAAACCTCTCCTCCAGCAACAAAATACGAAGAAACTATAAGGGACTAAAAATAGCTGCATGCATGGGAGGTTGGGGCAAATTCTGGACGAAAGATACAAAAAGACCAAAAAACCCCTACTGCCACTTCTGAAGAGCCAGGAGCAAAAACAGGGTGTCAAGAGCAAAAGCAGGGTACTGCGCATGTCCTCTGCACACACCACCACCTAAGGGGTGGGCAGACCACCTCAGCCACCCCTCCAGCCCGACCCCTGGACACACCCCTACCCTTACACCATGTAAGGAACAAGCTCGGCCCCCCTCCCCGCCCCAGGGAGTGAGCAGCAAGGGAACATGATGCTTGTTCTCACTCCCCTCTGCTGCAGCAGGGGCCCCAGTAAAGCCCTGCCTGAATTTCTTGTCTGGCCTCTAGTCAATTTCTATTGATTGGGGAAAGCCAGGAACCCTGGTCGGTATCACTAACATATGATTTAGTAACATGAAAAAGTGTATGGGGTATATAAAGTTTTTCTCTTTCTACTATTTTATCAATTTTTCTGTAAATCTAAACCTAAAAAAAAAAAAAGTAAAATAAAATTTATTTAAAAGGAAGGAAGGGAAGGAGGGAGGGAGGGAGGGATGGAAGGAGGCAGGAAGGAAGAAAAGCAAGAGAGGGAGAGAGGGAAAAGATTCAGGGAGGCAAAGTATCCCTTTTTTATACCAAGTCTCTTCCTGTGTCCCTTTATGGCACAATTTCTAGAAGAGTGGCCTATAAATCACTATGTCGATGTCTTCATCTCCCCTTTGTTTTTTAACTTACTCCAGTAGAGTTCCTTCTCATCACTACAATAAATTTGATCTATGGCATGAGTAACTTGCATCTGTCCAAATCTAAAGGTATGGTTTCTGTCCTTGCTGCATTCTTTTGCTGAGTAGCATTTTGCACAGTTGACTTCTCCCTCCTTCTGGAAGTAGGTTTTTTTGGTTTCCTTGTCCTCATACTCTTTAGTTGTTGCTGTTGCTGTTTTTTCCCCTTTTCAGTGGCCACTCCTTTTCTGCCTTTTTGCAAAATGTGGGTTTCTTTTCCTGCTGGACTAGTAATTGGAATCTTCCAAGCCTTATCCCTAACTCTTTTATTCTTATATGTCCATATTTTCTTTAGATGGGTATTTCCAAATGGTATTTATCTCCAGCCCAATATCTCTCTTGTGCTCCATAGTCTTATATAAATGTCACCTCTTCAGAAAGATTTTCCCTGACCACTCAATCTGATGTTTTCCTCAGTATTTCTACTCTGTCATTCTATTTTTCATTTTATTGTTTTCAGTAGCATTTAACACTATCTAAAGATGCCTTTTTCCTATGTTTCTTGTAATGTCTGTCTCCCTCCTTTCTGACACTCCTGCTATCAGTTCCCCACTAACCATAAACTTCGGAATTGCTACAACTTTGGCCATTTCCTTCACAATTTAATTCTTAGGGCTAGTGCAATACAAAGAAGATAATGGATAATTAATAAACTAAATATACAGGTCTGGTATTATTAATATAAACACTTATTTGTTAGATAAATAAACATTTAATATCTGTGGAGACAAGAAATCACAGAGATTGAGACTGAGATATTTATCTATCATATTCTAATTTTTCAGAATTGACTTTTCAATTAATACAGTAGTATATTTATTACATTATAGCTCTTGGTATGTTTTCTGGTATCTGAACTATATCTCGCAGACTGTGAATTTTGCTGACTATTCTTTGTAGGAATGGAGAAGTGTTTGCTGTAATGAATGAAAAAGGAATTTAGCTTTCGAGTCAGATACCTCTAGGTTTATTTTCTGTTTATTAAGTAGATTTAGTAATCTTTGACTTTATAAGGTTAACCTAAACTCTGGTCACTGATTCTTTTCATTTTCGAAGCACATGCACATATAATTATTAATTAAAATATGCATATGATGCTATAGGAACCCAGTAGTGAGTGAACTACCCTGGCCTGATGGAATAAGGAGGCTTCTTAGAGTAGGTTATTTTTTAGAAGGGTCTTAAAATTTTAAGTAGAAATTTAGGAGAGCTTTGAAAGAATTGACAATGCAGAAAAAAATAACATAAAATACCAGAACATATAGTGGCCCCTCAAAAACCAAATCTTGTTCCAGGGACACAGGATTGTCCCCTGTAGCTAGAACACAGGTTTTACACAGAGACTGAAGTAACATAATTTGTCATTCCAAGATTTTGGATTTATTAGTATAAAAAATAAAGGAGAGCACTTAACATGAAACAACTGTGATCATCTCTCAATCATCATAATTTGCTCTGCATCGGTTACATGCTGGACCACTTATTTGAACGTTTTCAGCCAATGGAAGGAGTGATAGACTAGTGTGTCCCACAGAATCCATTATCTCATTACTTCTTTACTGTTACAGTGCATTCATTTCAACTGAGGATATCATTAGCCAGCTAAAATACTACACTGCCCCTCAGATTCTTGAGACTAGATGCGATCATGTGGCTAAGTGTTGGCCAATAAAATATTGCCAGGTTTAAAAAGAAAAGCCTCACTTCTGGACATGCTCTTAAAAGGAATGGGCATGTCATCCATTTGCCCATTTTCTCCTTATGCTGGACTAGAGTGTGGACTTGAGAGTGGGTGGTGATGCAAGCATCTTAGCATTCAAAATGGAAGCCACATGTTTCAAGATTGTAGAGTAAGAAGATAGAATTAGCGTGGATCCTTGTGCCACCTCATGGAGTAGAGCTTTCCTGCCAGCCCTGGACCAAGTAGCTCTGACTGTGACATGATAGAAAAATAAAACTCTATTTTGTTTAAATCATTGACTTGTTTTGGTATTGTCTGGCTGCTTGATTATAGCAGCTTAGACTGTACCATGGCTAATATAGAAGGGACAATTCAAAGAATGCAACAAAAGTAGCAGACATAAATTGTACTTTTCCTGCTGCCCCAAAATTGAACACCTTGGCCCAGATTTGGAGATGAGAAGATAATAAATACCCTTATATTCTGAAGGGGAATTTTGAAGAAAGCTATCTAACGATTGAAGTTAGATGTTGCTCCTAGAGTTTACTAAGAGGCAATATTGCAACCATCCCATCTACCACTGCTCCATAGAATCTTCTCAGAGTGTAAACAAAACAGAGAAATCGAGAGGGAGTCAAACTTTGCCAGCATTGTTTGTGATAAGTCTTTTTCTGCCTTATCTCATAGATTATCTTCATTGAAGCCACGAGAAGAAAGAGGCTCCAAAAGAATAACTTCTATGGTTTAGGTGAGTCCACAACCAAAGGTAACTGTTGTATTGTTCTCTGTTGGAATCTGTATAAGGCAGGAGACCTGCTTACTTACCTTTAATCTGTCTGAGCATAGGTCAGCAAACCAATTATTCACATATGCATAATCACAGGAAGCAGAACTTTACCCTAAAAACATGTTTGTGATTCACTGTAGACAGCCTTAACTATTTTGATACCTACCAGATTGCAAATTCATAAAGTAAATGCAATGCGTGTATTTTAAAGTTATTTTAAAATCTGAAAATATTTTTGATCTAATCACTTTTCCATGTTTTAAAATAAACCACAAAATAAAGTGTTAAATGATTCCACATTATACTGATGAAGTTCAAAGAGCTATGTAATGTTTTGTTTGGTACTTTATTTAGAAATGGAGACTATATTATGATTATTAACAAGAAGCTTGGTAAGCAAGGTCAATTTAAAATATTACTCTTTTATTTTAAGAAAATACAAAGGTTAGCATCTTTTTAATTTTAGAGAAAATTAGCAAATATGTTTGCTTTCTGGGTATCTTGAATTCTCTTTATGACAGTGTCATTTCAAATAGAGAGATTAAAAAGGTGCTAAACTTTTGGCCCATATCGAAATAAATTGCCCTTGATTAATTTATTTGGAAATTTAATTGTTGGATTGAATTTATAACCTCAACTTTATTATTTTCTTCAAAATATTATACAAATTTGCTAAGGTTTTAAAGTAGTTTTGCAAAATTGATATCTCATCAAAAAGTAAGCATCTACAATGAAGAGAAAACTTATTATTAATTGGCATACACATAGGAAAACAATAATTTAAAGTGCTGCAGTGAGTAAGTATGAGCAATTGAAAGGCATACATTAAAATGTTTTATTTATTCCTATAACACACACAAACCATACTTTACTTTTTATTGTATTAATTTTTTAAATTTGGGATTTGCTTAATAGTCATTTTGAACAATGTGAAAGATTAGAATTTTCTTATTAAACAATTTTAGTGGATAAGTGGATAAGTGAGCATACCTTAAAACAACAAAAATATCACTAAACATAATCATTGGCATATACTGGTGCATTTCCATAGCCACCTAGATCCAGAGTGATGTGACTCAGAGAATGATATGTTTGAAAGGAAAGTAGGAAGCTGATGAAATATCTCTTCCCCAGTGATCTATTTTGAGATTTCTATATTTAAAATCACCAATGATTTAAGAACAGAGATTTAAAAAATTATATTTTTACATTTCCACATAAGTTCATCAAAGCCTCTGGGATGTTCTTAAATGGAAACAGTGATGATATATAAAGACTGGCATTAGAACCTGGTATGAATGAATTTTGCCGGTAAAGATGCAAATTGGAGTACTAAATAAAGAATTTAAGGTTTAAAGTCATAGCAAAATGCCTAGTATATCTTTGTATATCAGTAAATAAATAATTCAATAACATTGATCATGTCTGTATATAAACTTACTCTTATCTGAAGAATTATCAGCTTAATTTGGAATAAGACCATTTAGTTTAGCATCCATGATACCTGTTGGTTCAATCAGGAAACCCATCATCACATTTAAAAATATTTGTAGCTATTTCTCTTCATTAGAAATTACATCCTTTGATAACAGCCTTTAGGAGATTCTCTCAGAATTAATCTTGACTAGGACCCCAATAAAAATAAATAATAATAATAAAAAGGCTGAGAAAATGATTTTTTTTCTTTTTCTTTATTTCCATTCTCACTCAGAAATGTATATCTTTTCTATGTGCCAAAAGGGAGAAAAATATACACTAATTTATGACTCTGATTTGATACCTATAAATCAATTCCCATTTTATAACATGTACCTTGTATTCCAGGTTCATAATAAACACTGAAAATGAGTCAATGACATTTACTTGAAATCTTCAGTAGGTAAAATAGGACACTGAATGATAGAAACAACATAAATCAGTGGCTATTTAAATAATTACTATAGTAAACTAATATAATATGGACATTAATTAGTTGAAAATCACAACTATATTTATTTATCTTGTTGCTCCTGTTACCACAGGCATTAAGAGGTGATGTTCTATAACTTGAAGAATGTATTTGCTTAAGATCTAAATTGATGGCTATGACTAGTTTCCATTTATCAATTCCCATTTTCATTATGTTTGAACTTCAGACAAATTTGATTCAAGATCAGTAGGCTTTGGCAGTTTCACTGAGATGAAGGAAGATAAAAATAGAAAGATGAAAATTGAACTGACAATGCTGTGTGAAAAGTTCGTCATGTACAGTCACTAAACCCTCTATCTGCTGGATTCCATAAACAGCTCACAGAAGAGGTGTACAACAGAAGATGAGCAACATCGTTTCATTGGTTGATTATTTAACTTGCACATTATAATGTAGCATTTAAATTCATGTATTAAATGATCTCACTTCAGAATATGTTTATAATATATAAATCAAATTTGCACTGGAGAAGACATTCAATGCAAATATACATCATCACTAAACCATTAAGTCATAAATGCAAAGTTGCATCTGGAAAGGACAATAATTAGAATTCATAATATGTTAGTACCAGGATAAAATAAATTTAGTCAGGAAAGGGGTGTGTGTGTGTGTTTAATTATTTAAGAAAATTTAAAGATAATACTATATTAACAATTTAGAAAACAAGTGAGTATAATTTAATCACTTAATTATTCATTTACTCAAGGAGTGCCTAGGACATGAGAAATACTTAGATACCTGGATTCAGTGATGAGCAAAACTGACACTGCCCTTGCCTCATTGAGCTTGAAGTCCAGTGAGTGTTACAGAAAGTAAACTATAAATTACGGCCAAGTACGATAAGTAGAAAAGGAGATTATGGGGTGCTGGAAGAGCAAAGGGCTGGGTCATCTACCCATGATTCAAGTGCTAGGAGGAGGGTTAAGGACATTCCCTGATGAAAATGATTTCCAAATTGAGACTTGAATAGGAGTAAATGTTAACTAGACAAAGTGAGAGGATCAAGTGTTTCAAGCAGAGGAAAGAAATTGCAGGGCCAAAGCCCAGGGTAAAAGAAAGCCTGGCCAAGTGGGAAAAACCCAGCCATGACCTTTTTCCTCGAGTATAGAGGGAGACAATGGGGAAATAAGAAGTTGGAGAATAAGACTGAACCAGCTCATAAGGGACTTATAGCTCATTTATTACTTTTGTACTTCAGCTAGAGAGCACATTCACTTTAGCACTGAAGCGTTAAAAGCTGAGACATAGCATATTTTATTAAAATTATTTTGGCTGCAGTCCAAAAAAGGGACAGGAGGTGATCTACTCGGATGGCAGGGATATCAGTTGAAAAGCTGTGAAAATTTGAAACATGATAGTTATCTGACTTTGAAAAGAATAAGAGAGATGGAGAAACATAAACAAATTTAAATGATAAACGTGCATTAGAATAGATGACTTGGTGATATGGTAGACATGTATGGGATTGAGTGGCTTTAAGTGAGTGGGTGGGCAGAATGTAGCCCAGGTTTCCTAACTAAAACAACTACAGAGATTGTCCTACTGATAATGAACTCTGGAGAAAAAGTGGATTAGGGAGGGGAGATGATAAATTGATTTTTGTGCATATTTTAAGAGGGCCTGTTATGTAGATATTCTTTCTGGGGCCAAATTTGCCTAGGTTTATAACCCAAGACTATCATTTATTAGCATGGATTTTGGGTGTGGTACTTAACCTGTGCCTTATTTGTTTGACAAATAGGTGTCCTGGTAGTTTCAAAATCATGGGGTTTCTGTGATTGTTAAAGGAGATAATAGTGTAAAGCATTTAAATTAGTGCTAGGTACATAATAAGCACTCAATGAATTTTAAATATTTTATCAGTTTTAGATATCTATAAGATATGCAAGAAGACATTCTCAGAAAGAGAAAGGACACATACATCTTAGGTGGACAGTGTTTTGGCTTGGGGATAAAGACGCAGGGATTATCAGAACACAGCTGTTACCTGATATCATGGAAGAGCAGAGGAAGTCTCTACAGAATAATAAAAGAGTGCCAAAAATTGCACTCTGAGAAACTCAAAATATTGAAGATTCAGAAGAGAAATGAAGATACTGGAAGATTGAAAATTAACAATTATAGATTTAGGGGGAAAAAAAGAACATAAGATAAAATAAAATGAAAAAAAATATATAAAAAAAGATATGCTTCAAAGGTAAAATTCTAGATTTTCTGAATGAATATGAGTTGGGAAAAAAAAGGGGAGTCAAAGTAGACTTCAAAATATTATGCAACCTGGTAAGTGGTGTTGTAATTTTTAAGATTTGACAGAAGTTTGAGGTGAGCAAAAATAGTCCTCAATGAAAGCTTCTAGGCAGTGAATGTAGATATAAGATAGAAGAATTCTGAGGACTGGATTACTTCAACATTTAAAAGTAGAGAATAGAAAAACCATTGCTTTTTTATATTGATTTTATATTTTGAAACCTTACTGAATACATTTATTAGTTCTAACAGTTCTGGTGTTGTTGAGTCTTCAGGTTTTTACCTTATACGATCACACCATCTGCAAACAGAGATAATTTGACTTCTTCCTTTCTGATTTGGATGCCTTTTATTTCTTTTTGTTGTCTAATTCCTCTGGCTAGAACTTCTAGTACTATATTGAATAGTACTTGCCTTTTACTGGATGTTAGAGGAAAAGCTTTAGTTTTTCCCACTGATTATAATGTTGACTACAGGCTTTACATATATGGCCTTTATTGTGTTGAGGCAAGCTCCTTGTACATATTTTGTTGTGAGTTTTTTTTTATCGTGAATAGATGTTGAATTTTGTCAGGTACTTTTCCTGCATCTATTGAGATGATCATGTGGTTTTTCATCTTTCATTCTGTTAATGTGGTGTATCACACTATTGGTTTGCAAACAAAAATTTGTGGCATTTCTAAGCACTAACAAAGAAATATCTGCAAAGGATGGATAGTAAGAAAACAATACCATTTACAATAGCAATAACAATAATAAGATATTTATGAATAAATTTAAACAAAGAGGTGAAAGGCCTGTACACTGAAAATTATAAAACATTGAAGAAAGAAATTAAATAAGACAGATACTTGCAAACACATCCCATGTTCATGGATTGGAAGACTTAACAGTCTTAAAATGTCCATACTACACAACGTGATCTACAGATTCAATGCAATCCCTACCAAAATCCCAATGACATTCTATGCAGCAACAGAAAAAACAATAGTAAAATTTGTATGCAACCACAAAAGACATGGAATAGCCAAAGCAATCTTGAGAAAGAAGAACAAAGCTAGAAGCATCATGCTTTTTAATTTCAAAATATATTACAAAGCTACAGTAATGAAAACAGTATGATACTGGCATAAAAACATTTAGAATAATGGAACAGAATAAGAGTCCAGAAATAGATATACACTTTTACAGTCAACTTATATTCAACAAGGGTGCCAAGAATACATAGTGGGGAAAGAGTAGTCTCTTCAATAAATGGTGCTGGTAAAACCAGATCTCCAGATGCAAAATAGTGAAATTGGTCCCTTAACTTACACCATACACAAAAATCAAATTAAAATGGATTAAAAAGTTAAATTTAATACCTGAAACCACTGGAAAAATTTTTTTAAAATATAGGAAAAAGCTTCCTGACATTGGACTTGGCAATGGTTTTTTAATCTAACACCAAAAGCACAGGGAACAACAGTAAAATTAAACAAGTAGGACTGCTTCAAACTAAATAACTTCTGCACAGCAAAGAAAGCAATGAACAGAGTGAAAACGAAGACTATGGAATGGAAGAAAATATTTGCAAACCCTATATATGAGAGAGGATTAATACACAAAATATATAAGAAACTCATATAAATCAATAGCAAAGAAAAAAAATAACCTTATTTTAAAAATGGGCAAAGGAACTGAATAGACATTTCTCCAAAGAATGCATAGAAATGGCCAATATGTATATATGAAAAGATGCTCAACATCACTAATCATTACTGAATAGCAAATTAAATGCACAAGGAGATATCACTTCACAACTGTTAGGATGGCTTGATCAAAAAGGCAAGAAATAACAAGATTTGGTAAGAATGTGGAGAAAAGGGAGCCCTCATACACTGTTGATAGGAATGTAAATTGGTACAACCATTATGGAAAACAATATCTCCATATTCTTGATATCTTCAATATCTTATATTCTTGAGGTTAGTCAAGAAATTAAAAATAGAACTACTATATGATCCAGCAATCCCATTTCTGGTTATATATTCAAGGAAATTGAAATCAGAATCTCAAAGAGATATCCTCTCTCCCACGTTTTCTACAACATTATTCACAATTGTCAAGACATGGATATGACCTATGTCCATCAACTGATGAATGAATAAAGAAAACATGGTATATAATACAATGTAATATTATTCAGCCTTAAAAAAAGAAGTAAATGCTGCTATTTTTGATAACATGGATGAAACTGAAGGACATTATGGTAAAATGTCTGGTGAAATTAGCCAGACACATAAAGACAAATACTGCATGATATATGTGGAATCTAAAATAATCAAACTTCCAGAAGCAGAAAGTAGAATGGTGGTTGCCAGGGGCTGGGAGGAGGGAAAAATGGGGTAATGGTGGTCAAAGTGTACAAAGTTTTAATTATGCATAATGAATAAGTTCTGGAGATTAAATATATAGCATGGTGACTACTGAAACAGGAGGGAAGGAGGCAGGGCACAACCTCTGAAAGAATGACATAGCCCGAGGACATGACATACACTGATTAGAACCAAATGGGTCCAAGATGGTGGACAAGTCGATTTTTTCCACTAGAGCTTGAGCCTCAGTATACGCTTACATCAGCAAACTAAATGACGCACCCAAAGGCCCCATGACAGTTCCAAGACTGACTGTAAGGATCAAAAGTGGGCAGTGGCCCAATTCCTGGAAATCCCCGCCCCTTCCAAAAATAGCTGGAATACTCCTCCCACTCATTAGCCTATGAAATTACCCACTCTTATAAAAACTGACAACCCCATACCCTGGTGTCTTTCTCACCTTCTGAGCTGGCCCACACTCTGTCTGTGGAGTGTGTTTCTCCCAAGGCTGCTCTTGCCTTCTGAGATGGCCCACACTCTGTGTGTTTCTCCCTAAATAAATCCACTTCTTACCTATCACTTTGTCTCTCACTGAATTCTTTCTGCAATGAGACATCAAGAACCTGAGCTTCATTAAGTCCTGAAATCAGGTGTGTGATCTCGGTTGGAAGACTGTGGGTTTTGGCCGGGTTCAAGTCCCGGCCACGTGGGTTCAAGTCCCAATCTGAGTTTTGGCTGGTTTTGAGCCCCAGCAGTGTGGGTTCAAGTCCCAATCTGGGTTTTGGCCAGGTTCGAGTCCCAGCTGTGTGGGTTCGAGTTCCAATCTGAGTTTTGGCTGGGTTCGAGTCTCGGCCGTGTTAGTTCAAGTTACAGTCTGAGGTGCACTGTTTCACTACTGTATTGTATACTTGATATTTTCTGAGAGTAGATCTTAAGTGTCCTTGCCACACACACACACACACACACACCCCCCAAAGACCAAAAAGAAAATAATTATGTGAAGTGGTAGATATGTTAATTAGCTTGATTGTAATGATTATTTCACAATGTATACATACATTAAAACTTCAAGTGTTACACTTTAAAATATATAATTTATATTTGTCAAATATACCTAAAGAAATTTTTTTTTTTAAAGTAAGATACAACAAAGGAAAATGCGGGGCTTCCCTGGTGGCTCGGTGGTTAAGAATCCGCCTGCCAATGCAGGGGACATGGATTCGAGCCCTGGTCCAGGAAGATCCCACATGCCGCAGAGCAACCAAGCCCATGCACCACAACTACTGAGCCCGTGTGCCACAACTACTGAAGCCCACATGCCTAGAACCCATGTTCCATAACAAAAGAATCCACTGCAGTGAGATGCCCGTGTGCCACAACTAGAGAAAGCCTGTGTGCAGCAATGAAGGCCCAATGCAGCCAAAAATAAAAATAAATAATTTATTTAAAAAAAAGAACAAAAAACAAAGGAAAATGCAAAGGAGTGATAGTGAGATAGTGGGAAAACTCAGAGAACATGGTATCACAGAAGCTAAATGAAGAAGGAAGAAGAGTTAAATGGTGTCAATGTTGAAGGTGAAGACATCTGTAGAGGCCAACAGCATCAGAAGGAATCAGGCAGGACCAGAGCCAAGCCAAGGTGGCTTTATCTCATAGTCACAGTGCTCAACTGCTTTCTTTGTGTCTCCTTCCTGCTTCCCACCCAGGATAACTTAGTTTGGAGAAAAGCAATGTAGAATATGGACTCAAAACAAGCCACATCCCATTTTCCAAGCCCACACTCTCACCACACCCACACGCACCCTCCCCCCAACACATGCACTCTCCTTTAAGCAGCTTGAGTCTTTGCTGAAGGGAGGGAAAAGATAAAGCCCTAAAACAATTTGAAAACTTACATTTTGAAAATAAACCAGAATATGTCTTAATATAAACTAAGATTGTTCTAACTGCCAGAAGTTACAGGAAAATCATGGAATTAGGGCAACATATAATTTAAAATCTTGTTACTCAATAGGGAAGGAAAAGCTCAAGAGTAAACAGATAAATAAAATAGGTAAACAACAAGGACCTACTGTATAGCACAGGAAACTATATTCAGTATCTGGAAAAGAACCTGAAAAAGAATAGATATTATACATATATATATATATATATATATATATATAAAACTGAATCACTTTGCTGTACACCTGAAACACTGTAAATCAACTATACTTCGATAAAAATAAATAAATACATGAATACAAAATAAAAGTTAAAATTAAAAAAAAAAGTGAGCAGATGACAGCAGGGTTTGGGGTCAAATAAAACCAGTTCTTGACTTCATGGAGCTTATTGTTTCCCCTTTAAAATATATTTTAATTATTAAAAAAAAGGGGAATTCCCTGGTGGTCCGGTGGTTAGGTCTTGGGGCTTTCACTGCCGAGGGCCTGGGTTCAATCCCCGGTTGGGGAACTAAGATCTCATAAACCGGGAGGTGTGGCTAATAAATAAATAAATAAATAAATTTAATTTGTATTACCCTCTGTGTGATAAAAATATACTGTTATCTCATTGAAAATCTTTTGTGTTTAGAGATTATAACATTTTTGGATTTGGTAGATTAATCCAATGAAAATGAGAGAAAGAAAAACTTGAATGCATACAATTATAACCCATATATCTTATTTAACTGGAGAACATGCTAAGTTATATAACTTAGTCTTGACATACTTGAAACTTAAAGCTGATCTTTTGTTATGCCGTTTTCACCAAAATAAAAATATGTAGTAATTTAAATTATACATTCTAATACATATGAAACTACTGTGTGTACACATATATGGGTGTATATATGTGTCATTCAAACTGATAAAATTATGTTGGTCAAAACCAAAAGCCAGAACAAAACAAAAACTAAAATACGGGCTTCCCTGGTGGCGCAGTGGTTGAGAATCTGCCTGCCAACGCAGGGGACACGGGTCCTGGTCTGGGAAGATCCCACATGCCGCGGAGCAACTAGGCCCGTGAGCTGCAACTACTGAGCCTGCGCGTCTGGAGCCTGTGCTCCACAACAAGAGAGGCCATGATAATGAGAGGCCCGCGCACCGTGATGATGACTGGTCCCCACTTGCCGCAACTAGAGAAAGCCCTCGCACAGAAACGAAGACCCAACACAGCCATAAATAAATAAATAATTAATTAATTAATTAAAAAAAAAAACAAAACTAAAATACAAGAGCTCATGAAGTCTAACAATGTTTTCTGAAATAACTATGCTAGTTCTTGATCAGAAAGCATAATATAATATAATTAATTATATAATATATAATTAATTATATATTATATAATTATTACTAATAATAAATAGTATAATTAATAGCAAACTATGCCATTTATACCTGTTTTTATAAGCAAGTTAATCTCCTCAAATCTCACCTTCCTTGTCTATAAAATAAGATTATACTACATTATGTCATAATTTGGGTGTTATATATATCAAAGGAAAGCCAATTATAAACCATAAATTTATCAGATGTCTGAGTAATGAGTATTGTACATCATGTGTACAGACTTATCTACTTACTGATCATCATTTTAAATGTATATGTTTTAATTCACCTAGAACCTAAACAACAATGACGAGTACAAAATACATTTTCAGTTGGATTTTAGTCACTTTTTAAAGCTCTTTCATTTTGTTTCCATACTCTTTAACATTTAGATTCTTCCACACCATTCAACACGTATTTTTCTTCACCATTCTTTAACTAAACAAGACAGGATAAGGGTCATTACCTGACCTAGTCTCATCAAAAATTAAAAAAACAAATACTTCCCATCCAAGACCTATGAATTTGTATTTTTCAGATGAATTTTCTCACTTGAATAAGAAAATTGATATCATTCCCATGCTTTATTTTACAACTTATCATTTATTGCTCCTATTTTCATCTCTTTGAACTTTGCAGAAATGAAAAGATGAACGTTCTGTGTTTCCCATCTTCTGAGAAATGTTATTGACTAAGATGTTAGTCTTATGCACTGTTCATTGTGAGTAGTCAGACCAAGGACAATTTTCTGCTAATTGATTTCAGTCTATCTTTGGTTATAAAACAATATTGTTGATCACGCAGTTTTGTCAATTAGACATGCTGTGCCTCTCTGTCCCACCGTTTTTTACTTCACTGTTGTACATACTTAAAATATAATTATTAATCAAAGCACAATCTTTTTGCTTTTCATAATAAACAAGAAACAAGTCTAGAGAGCTCTGATTTCTCTCCAACTAGAGTGGGAGGAAGTGGGTATGTACCATAACTGTAATATATAATATTATATACTTAGTGACCACAGCTTTTTCCCTTATGAAATAAAATATATTACTTATTCAGATACCATAGATTTCTTAAATGTTTCCTATTTCTGTATGTTTATGATGAAGGGAATTTTTAATGTATGAGAATAAATCCATAAAAATAGATTATTAAACACATTTCACTCTATATACATTAATATAATTCTATTCTATAGTTAATAAATTAGAAGATTATGACATTAATGTAAAGATGATTATGTATACCTAATTTATTTTAATTTTCCTTTCTACCATTGACTGAATTATTCTTCTTAAATATTCTATAAAACTTACTGTATTATATTTTCTTATCCATCATTAATTCCTGTTATTCCCATGAACGGAAAGCACGGCATAATTGACCTGACTTAGTAACGATTTACCACACATGGTAATTATACATGAACTCTTTGATTAAAGTCTTCTACCATCATCCCTACTGAACTTTAAGCTTCAGTAGGACATGAACCATGTCCATATTGCAATCAATGGGAAGTTTTGTGACATATTGAAATATTGTCAGAAACCCTGGTCATATGGAAATGGAATCAAAACACCAATAAAGGGACTTCCCTGGTGGTGCAGTGGTTGGGAGTCCTCCTGCCAATGCAGGTGACATGGGTTCAAGCCCTGGTCCGGGAGGATCCCATATGCTGCGGAGCAACTGAGCCCGTGTGTCACAACTGCTGAGCCTGCACTCTAGAGCCCACAAGCCACAACTACAGAAGCCCAGGTGCCTAGAGCCTGTGGTCCGCAAGGGGAGAAGCCACAGCAATGAGAAGCCCGTGCACCGCAACGAAGAGTGGCCCCCACTCGCCGCAACTAGAGAGAGACCTCACACAGCAACGAAGACCCAAAACAGTCAAAAATAAATAAATAAATTTACTTAAAAAAACACCAATAAAAAGGAATTTATCTATTTTTTTTTGTTCAAGTGGTAATCCTGTTATTCTATGATTTTAAATACACCTGATTATACAGCTGATTTTAAATGCATCTGAAGGTAAAAATTTCCCCTGGGTTTCTTGTACAGAATCTCTATAAATTCCAAAAGAAAATGTTTATTTTCTTGGGAGTGTGAAACATTTATAATTCAATTACCTGAAATTATTTATATGCAGTTATTTAGCTACATTTCCCAAAACAGTGATGTTATTTTGATTAAAGAATGAATATACTATTATTACTTCAATAAAATTGTCTTAGAAATAATATTAGAATTACTGAAGTTTCAGATTAAGTTTATTCTGCTTTCTCTTTTGTGTTAGAAGAAATTATTCAAACAAAACACATATAGCTGTTGGGTTTGGATATAAATTTATGTCTCTCAACACCAATATAAATTAATTTTGAAATTATTAGTTTAACTTTATTAACAGACCAATGGCATGTATTACAAAAACAATCATTTCAATGTTAATAATTATTGTGATCAACGTAAAACACTTGGCAAACACACATGTCAAAAGAAAATAAAATTACTGATTACCCATGAGTCCATAATCTAAAAATATTTCTCCTAAAATTTGGGTTAATTTCTTTCCAGATTAAAAAAAAAACTTTTCCCATACTTTTATTATTCTGTGGTATAATCACAATAATGAACATGTAGGACTACTTTTACCATTTAAAAATATAAAGTGAATTATAAAATAAGTATTTTTCACATAAATTTATAGATTCAAATTCTGTACTTTATAATATTGCACAGCCTTAATATGTTATGTAGGAACAGATGTTATGAATATGAAATACTTGTTATAGATTTCATCTGCAAATGAATATTCAAGAATTTCTAATGTTTTACTATTCTAGATTTATTTTCATATGATGACTCTATCTGTATGTGCATTTTGACCAAGTATCTGGTTACTTTTAGACATTTCAATATTTATTCATCCATTTAAATTATAATAGTTAATTTAATGAATATGTTGATTCATATGGAAAATATAACTCAAGTCATAGTATTATCAAGGTGAGCTTCTAAGGTGGAGTTGACTGGTTGTTTAAAACCTATATTTAAATATAGCCTATTTATTTATCATTTTAAAAATCCAGTATCTTTTTTTTCTCTCATGACATTTTTGGAATTTTTTCCTATGACATCTTATTTAAAGTCAATTGATCTCAACAAATGAAAAAAAAGTTCTTGAAGATAAATTAAGCATTTGTAACATCAAAAAGAAGTCATTATATCATTTTTGATAATACATAATTTGGTGAAGATGAATCAGTGGCCAAAGATAAAAATTAACTCAAGCAAAATTTAGACTACTGAGTTCTAAGTTCTACTTTTAGTTTTCTGTATATTAACCACAGTCTGTGGTCCAGGTACTTATAGAGGTATGTGATTTTTATATTATTTGCCTTTTGAATTCCCTTAGATTGTATACTAACCTACTATTACTCTCATATTGATGTGATACACTGAGCACTGTTTCAGATAGGTTTGGGATTGCATAATTAATGATGGTTAATTTTATGTGTCATATTGAAGAGATGCCCAGATATGTAGTCAAATATTATTCTTAATGTGTCTGTGAGAATGTTTTGGGATTTAGATTGGTAGAGTGAGTAAAGCAGATTGTCATCCTTAATGTGGGTGGGTCTCATTCAATCAGTTGAAGACCTGAACAGAACAAAAAGGTTGACCCACTCCTGAGTAAGACAGAGTTCTTCCTGCTTGGCTGCAGGAAGAACTAGAATATCAGCTTTTGTTCCCATTCTCGGGCTTGAAAAATTAGCTCTTCCTGGGTTTGGAGCCTGAGGACCTGTGTATTAGAACTAAATCATCAGCATTCCTGAGTCTGCAGCTTGCTGATTCACCCTGCAGATCTTGGGATCTGCCCACTTCCATAATCATTTGAGCCAATTCCTTTTCTCTGGAGAATCCTGACACATAAATATAAGAACCACTCTAAAGAATCAACACAAGCCATTTAGAGATGTTTTTTAGATATATAGACTTAGATTTTGGTAAATTTACTAAGTGATATACAAGTCATTGCAATTTAATGCCTCAAACTGGACCCCTACTCTAAGAATAATAGGGGGCATCAAAGAGACTGTAATAGTGTGGGGCTTACTCATGTTAGAAAAAGTAAGACTTAGAAATACTCACTTTTCATAGAAATTAAATTCACATAATCAGAAATCCATGTGTGTGTTCCATAAATTATCCTTATTACTTCTCACAATCGTGTATTATTCCTATTAAAATACTTTTTACTGATTATTGATTAGTTAGCTTCTGTTGAGTAGTAAATAACCACCAAAAAAAAAAAAATCAGAGATATACATCATTAGGTATTCATTCCTGTTCATGGGTCTCTCTGTCTGGGCAGTTCTGCCACATGTCTGCTCCATGAGTGGCTCCTAGAAGGATGTTCTTAGGAGAACATCCTAAGTGGAGGTGAAGAAGTCCCAGAGGGGTCCATCTTCTCCCTAAATGTCATCTATATTTATATCCATTTGTATTATATTACAGATATATTATAGATATAAATAGATAGATAGGACATATATAAATATGATAATATGTAACCCTAACCCTAAAGTTAATATCATGTGACATCTGGTAAAATGGAGAGGGCCTCAAATGTCCTAACTACAAGTTTCTGCCTCCTCTGCACCACAGATAAGGTCACCTAGCCAAACAAACCTCCTTTTCTCAGAGACCAGGTATAGCGTCTGCTTATCCTGGAGTAGTGGGTTTCAGTTCCCTGTCAGCTAACAGAATTAGGCAAGCAAGCCAATAACTTATTCCTAAGGAAACCAGGAGCACTCTATCCTCTTGATACTAGAAAGTCTGCCTCCCAAAGCCCTAGTTGTTCACTTTATCCCAAGTGCAACTTCCATGTGGCCCTGCATAAACAGCTCTCAGTTTCATAGGTCCAGGGTAGGGTGTCATGGGTTTGGTCATCTCTATGATCCTAGTGCAGGAATTCCTCCCTTATCAATGGAGTGAATAGGAGGAGATCAAAATATAACATATTATATATAGGTTTATAAAATCATGAAATTAAAATTTGCATAGTATCCATTCAGGTTCAGATTTTATTCTGACAGTGCATTCAATGCAAGCATACATAAACAAGATTTGCACACAAGCCAAGTAACAGAATGAAACACATCTGTAGATTTACAATATCAATTATTGCATTTTTAAAATGATGTTATCCTTTATCATTGCTTCTTATTATATCTCCCCTTACATTCTCTCATCTGCCCTAGTTCTTTTCTCAAGGTAATGAGTCCATAGTTTTTCTTGTGATAAAATCCTTAGAAGTTAATGGCATTCTTAATGTGTATTGCAAAAATGGCTTCAAGCCAGTTTATCTAAGTATTACATTTTTACTGACTTAACCATAATTTTGGAAAGAGTGCAGATTGGTTAACATCTGGCAAAATACAGTCTTCGTTATTTTTGTGATTAATAAAGATTTTTTAAAAATTGAGACATAAACTAGACATTTCAGTCTTTGCTATATATGTTATTTTGTTAACCAGTTACTTAAATAGTGTTTAATGTGTTGTAATACATTGCAGAGGTTATCTAGAGCTGTTAAGTTTAGTAATGTACAAATAAGAGTTGTCACTTTTCTATAATATTTTAAGTGTTCTTTTGTCTATTATCAACAGGTGAGGAGGCAATTGGTCTTTTTTGTTTGTTATGCTTGTACAGGTTTCACTGCTGAAAAGCTAAGATTGTACAAACCTGTTCAAAATATGTTCTCTATGTAAACCTTGTACATGTAATATTATTTTATAAAAATGTATATGTATTGAGTTCTTCTGACCTCCAGACTTCTGTATCAGTATCATAATCTAAATGCCTACTAGTGACACCATTTTGGTCCAAGGCACCATTATTTTTTTCCTGCATTATTTCAGTAACCTCCTAACTCATTTCTCTACATTTCCTCTATGGTCCCTAGAAGTTATTCTCTATCTTGCTGCTATACTACTTTTCTTTTGAAATGCAAATCATATTATGGCACTCCTCTGCTGAAAATTCTCCAATAGCTTCCTATGTCATAGAGAAAGCCAAAGTGCTACATACGTGGTTTTCAAACTTGACTCTGCATTTGAGTCACCTTTTTGAAACCATCCAAGGCTGGACTTTAGCCCAGATCAACTGAATCAGAATTTCTGGAGTTGTGACCCGGCAAAAGTATTTTTTAAAAGTTCCCCAGGTGATCTTGATGGGCAGCTGGGGTTGAGAACCACTGACAATTATGGTCTAGCTCTTACATCCCTCTGACTTATCTACCATATTGTTTCTTGCTGAATCCACTCTAGCCATAACAGTCTCCTGTCTAGTGCTCAAACTAGTACTGCCGTAAGACGTAGGAATAAGGATTTCCTGCCCTGAGATGATTATTTTAAATGGTTTCAGTCTGGTTTTCCATTGGGTGCACTCCTCCTCCCAGGTGGGAGTCTATGGAGACACAGCATGTGCCAACACACATACCCATTCTAGATCACACTATGGACACCTGGAATCTCACAATTACAGGCCTAAAAGGCCCTAATCCCAGCTTCAAGGCCTGTGCAGGTCTCTTCCCTGGACCATCCTCTCAAGTATTCCATGCTACGTGCATGATCACCTATTTGTCTGAAGAGTGTCCATGGGGAAATGGCAAGCGCTTAGATGTGCAAACTGGATACCCATAAGCTTACATGGCCCTTTATGGTGTGGTACAAAACCTCAGAGAGGGAAAAGAAGGGAGGTGACCATCAGACTGGTGTCCCACTTTGAAGGCTTGCTCTTTCTACAGTGCAATATGTTCCTGTGTAGAAATGCAGAGTCCCAAAGTTCCAGGTAATTATGAAGGTTTATTTGGATATATTTTAATGGTTTTTAAACATGATTTATAGTTTTTAAATAGTAAAAAAGATGGTTTATGAAATTCTATTTGGATTTTTGTCCATAACCCTGCAAATATTAAAGATGGGCAGTATCAAACATACCAACCATATTCTTACCTTGAGGTCTTTGCAATTTCTGTTCCCTTTTCCTGGAATCCTATTTCCCAGAATTCTTCATGGCTCCTTCTCTCACTTCAAATCTCTATTTAAATATTATTTTATTTGTGAGGTCTTTTCTAACACCCTTGTATTAAATAGCAATCCTCTTCCTCTCCCAACCCAAGAATTCCCTATGCTTGAGGCTTGTAGTACTTTTAAAGTCTTATCAAAATCTAATTTTTATTCCAAAAATTTTCTCTCAATCTATAGCTGGATTTTTTGTTTTCTCAATTGTGTTTACTGAAGGAAAAATATTTTAATTTTGATAAAGTCCACTTTATTACTATTTTGTTCCACAGTTTGTACTTTTTGTTTTTGAAAAGATAATCTATTATGAATTGAATTGTCTTGAGCCACTTGTAAAAAATCAGTTGACTATATACATGTGGGTTTATTTATGGACTCTCTATTGTGTTCCACTGATCAAGTTGTCTATTTTTATGAAAACACCTCACTGTTACTGTGACTTCATAATTAGTCTTAGATCCAGGCAGTATCTGAATGAGGACTTGTACCCAGAATATATGAACACTTCCAGTTCAATGATAAGAAGGCAAATAACCCAATTTTAAAGATGGACACAAGATTGAACACATACTTCAATCAAGAAAGTATACTGATGGTAATTAAACACATAAAATGATATCCAATGTCATTTGTCATTAAGAGAATAAAAATTAAAATCACAATAAGACGTTACTACTACACACTCACTAGAAAGGCTAAAATTAAAAAAGACTAACTAGGACACTACTGGTAGGAATGTAAAATGATTCAACTATTTTGGAAAATAGTTTAATAGTTTCTTAAAAAGTTAAACATACAGCTGCCAAATGATACAGCTATTCCACTCCAAGGTATTTACCCAAGAGAAATGAAATCATGTGTCTATAGAAACACTAGTGTATAAATATTCATAGCAGCTTTACTTGTAATAAACAAAACCTGAGTGAAAAAAAAACTACATGTCCATGAACTTGTAAATAGATAAATTATTGTACATCTGTACAATGGAATAACTCTGATCAATAAAAGACAAACTATCGATACAATAAGCAATATGGATGAATCTTAAAATGATTGTGTTGATTTAAAGAAGCTAGATAAAAAAAGTGTAGATGCAGCAGGATTCTATTTCTGTAAAATTCTAGAAAATGTAAACTAGTCCATAGTAACAGAGCAGATCAGTGATTAGTTAGGGATGGGAGAAAATAATTACAAAGGGGCAGAAGGAAAGTTTGGGGGATGATGGTTATGGTCACTACCTTGATTGTGATGATGATTTTATTTTACAGCTATATATATGTACAGATATACATATGTCACAACTTATCACACTGTACAGATTAATATTATGTGTCACTTTTGCATCAATAAACCTGTAAAACAAAACAAAAACTGTACACATTATATGTTTACTAGTTTATTATTTTATTGCTTGACTTTCTTACTACAATGTAAGCTCTATGAAAATAAGCGTCTTATTTGATCAATTTTGTGTGCTAGTTATATAGTGGTTGTTCATTACATACTTGTTCAGTGAATGTGTCTTACTATGACATATCAGTGATGATGGTTCACTGTAGGATTTCAATTTTTTATATTCAATAATACATGTTTAGGGATCAAGGCAGACCTAAATCTTGCTCAGAATTTGGAGATATAGCTAGAAACACTGTATCCAGGATCTTGATCTTATTTCTTCTGTTGGCAATCAGTCTGGCATAGCCTTATACAGTCTTCAAAATCCAACTCAATTATCACTTCTCTTTAGCCGAGATGCTAACCTCCCCCACCACACCCACAATGGCACTAGTAGACTTGGTTGCTCATATGTCTTCCATACCACTGTATATGATGTAGAGTGTGTGCGTGTATGTGTGTGAGCATATATACAGTTATACAATAATGCCTATAATCATACAGCAATAATCATGCAATGTGATGAAAAATATTTATATATGTATATTTATATTTTTATTACAAAAATTTATGTATACATAAATGTATATGTCCATACTATTATATAATTATTGTATTTATATCTGTCTTCCAGGCTAAATTCAGGTAGTATTCAAAAAAAAAAATCATGTCCTATTCATTTTGAATTCTTCAAAAACTAGAATACAATCCAGAATATAAGTAGTCAATTAAAGAGTGTTGCATTCAATTAATTTAATCCATCTGATCATAATTTTTTCAGTTGTGTTTCAATTGAAGAAACACCAATAAGAGTGATATAAGTAGATTATAGCAGGAATTAAACCTTATGGAATTATAAGTGCTGAGGAAGCAGTCTGCCCAAGTCTGTGGCCCCTGCATCTGCTGCTAGTTTTAAGGTCTCACAGTGCCTGCACTTTGGAAAGAAAGTGGACATGATATGAAGTGGAAGGGAGCAACAGCAAACTGGAATGTGCAAGAATGAGCTGAAATCTATAAGGTAAAACTGGAGCCCAGGCTTACAATGTTGATAATTTAGGTGATCTGCAAAAATGCTGATGCACTTGACCATGAAACTTTATATACTGTGCCCTGGATTTGGAGAAGCTGAAAGAGGATATTGGACAGGAGGTAAAGGAACTGCAACTTAGCTGCTTCGTCAGGCCTAAAAGCCACGTCTCATAATCTCAACAAGGTATTGAATACATGAGCAGCAACATTACCTTAACCCTACCTGCTAAGTATTAGCATGGCTGTTGCTTCACTCTGCCTTCCAAATCTGCAAATTTCTCTGGGTTAGGTCAACATTATCCCAGAACTATGCAAGAAATGGAATTGAGAATGGAGACAGAGTTCTAGCTGAGCTAGATCGACACAACTGAAAGCCCCCCCAATCAATTCCTTGTCATCTTGGCAGATATATGCATGACTTTAAACTATACAGAACTTCCAAGTATAGGTAATAACAAAATAATACTTTACTATAATTATGCAACCATGCACCGTAACAACTGAAAACACACTAATCTATCCCCACAAGAGGATAAAAATCATTTTGACCATCTTACTGTGAAATACATTTCTCCTCTAGCGTAACCACACACTCCCTTGATTTATTTTAACTGAAATATTGAGATATGAGGTCAGCTTCTTTTAATACTTCTTATGTTTGATAGGAGGGGAATGAAGGATGGAAAGAATTAAATGTTTTTCATATACTTAACTACGTTCATATCAATATAAGGAAGAAATACAGATAGCAAATATAGTCCTTGTCTCTGCAACAGTTCATGTGGTCATAGCTATTATCTTTTTCTATCCATTCCTGACTCTCTGCCCTCAGTTACCACCTTAGCTGGTTGTGTTTCCCTGTCTGATGAGGAGACCCAAACTTTATTCCTGAAAATTCTGGGTGATGAGCAGTCCTACTGAATTTGGGTTGTTACAGTTTTAAATTGAGTTTAAGCACAGGATATGGGAATACTAAAAGGTACTCCAGGGAATCACCTACATTCCAAATATAATCTTTCTTACACCACTGTGAAGTAGCAACCTAGTTTCCCAGAATAGTACTGTAACCCTAATCCTAATCATCTCACCTATCAGAGTAACCTCCTTCTTTGATTTTTGATTATCTGGCATTAGAAGCCCAAAGTGGCCAGGTAGCAAACTCGAATTCCAATATATTGGAAACATTGTTGAGTCCTCTGGTACAAGTATTCTCCCATGGGAACTAATACCTGTATGTTCCGGAGCCCAAAATTCTGGGCATTTGAGGATGGAAAGCAAAAATCTCACTAGCGCATCACCAGGGGTAATCGGAAAGATTCTTACTTACACCCTTGGTAAAAGAGTTGGATCAGCGAGCCCAAATGGTGTGTTTGTTGCCTACAAAATCCAAAAATCTCAATAAGCATAGTGCTCTCTCTTAGTAGTATGAGGGGCCAGATGCACAACTCATCTTTAGGAGTTACCTCAGACTACTAAACTTCTAGAAAGGAATACCAAACAAGTACCAAATTTTTGCAATTTAAATTCAGTTCTTGACACCAAACTCTTAAGGCAGTTAAACAATAACTTAAGTAGACTTGTACATTTTAAGTGCATCCACAATAAATTAAAGAATAATTCATACTCATAAAAATATATGATGAAATTATGAAATATTCTGAAATTCTGAAAAATATCCACAAAATATTTCTATAATTGCTCACAATATATTGTTTTAAAGGGTTCTCAGTGAACCCTCAGTGTATCATCAACTTAAGAAATGAATATAATCTCCACTTGCCATTCTAACAGTTCACAGAATACATTTTCTTCATTCTTTCAACACATTTATAGATTGACTACCAGGTGCCTGGCACACTGCGCAGAGTTTACAATAGTAATCAAAATAGGCAAAGCCCCAGTTGTAAAGTAACTTTATTCTGGAAGGTAAGGGGGGATAGGGGAAAACAGACAATAAACAAGTAGAAGTTCTTCAGAAAAGTTCAAATAAAGTGCTATGAAGAAAAGGAAACAGTAAAGTGAGAGAGTGATTCTATCTAAAGGCAGCACTTTGGATAGAATTATCAGGGCCTACTTTGAGGACATGACATTTGAACAGGAAAATAAATGACAAGACAGATGCCACTATAGAAAAAATCTGAGATGAGAGCTCCAGTAAGATACTAGAGGAAGAACAAGCTTGGCATGTTGAGGGACAAAGAAACCAGTGTGAATGGAGCATTATGAGAAAGAGAAAAGTGATGTTGAGTGAGGTCAGAGAAATAAGCTGGACTCAGAATGTGTAGGTCTTCATAGACCATGATAAATAGTCAACATTTATTATCTAAATTTGATATAGAGATGTTTGTTGTTTTAAGCATGGGATTAGCATAAAATAATTTACATTAACTGACCCCTGCCTCCTCATATGGCTAGAATGGCTCTCTAAAAGTGATCAAGTGTAGAGACAGAGAGACCAGTCAGAATACAGTAGTTGCTAAGATGAGAAGTGATGATGCCTTTAACAGAATTTTATTCTTTGAGAAGGAAAGAAGTGACTATAGGATATGTTGGAAGAAGAAAAAAATACGGCCTATTATTAACGTATTATATTTAGAGGTGTGTGAGGGAAAAACAAATCAAGAACCTCTCCACGGTTTTGACCATGAACAACGGTGTAAAATGTCTTGCCATTTACTGAAATGAAAAGCCTATGTTAGGAGTAGATTGGCAAGGAGTTAAAGGCGTGGGAAGTCATGAGTTCAGTTTTAGAAATATTAAATATTACTATTAAGAATTACTATACAACATCCATGTGAAGTTATTGATTAGATTGAACAGTATGAAGTTGTCATTTTTTGTAAGCTAAAAACAGTCAAATTCATGTGATTTTTACCACCAATTTCATGTGGTTCTAGCACCTAATAGTATGTAGCTATATATGTGAGTCTGGAGTTCAAAGAAAAGTACAGATTTAGAGAGAGATTTGGGAAGCATTGGCATATTGATGCTATTTAAAGCCATGAAGCTAGATGAGATCATATAAGAACAAAATATAAATAAAAAATCAGCCTATACGTGAGCTAGGAGCACAATAATATTTATAGATCAAGAATAGATGGCAAGTACAAGAACCTCAGAGAAAACAGCTGAAATGAGTCAAAATTTTTGTATTTCCTTGAACAAAACAGCAAAACATTTTTGGGGTCTGATCTTTTGGCATTGCTGTTTTCCATTTCCTGTCACATTACTAAAATAAATACAACTTTCTGAGCCACTGTGAGTCTGAAAAGTTGGCTCTTGATCTAACAAAGAACCTTAGTAAGTCTTTTCAAATTTTCACAACCCTAGGATTTATCTACCTGGGATATTCGATGTTTTATATGCTGCTCCAACTTCTACCAACTATTCCGTAAAATACTGACAGTTTAGGGTAGACTCGAAAAGAAATACACAATCATAATATCTTCCTATATTATATCATGGAATGAATTTCACAGAGAATTTCCCAACCCATATTTACTTGATAAATGGTGCAATGTAAACTGAGCACTTCAACCTTCTCTTTACTTCAATAGATTTTTGACTTTTTCATCCTTATATTCAGAAGTTCCATCTAGGGCAAGTGTATACTTGTTATCTATATGTAGGCAGCATCCCTCAAATTCCTTGTACTTGGTTGCAAAAACAGAAATATAAGAATGGAAGTGATTTATTGAGATGAAATAAAATTGCTCCTAGGATGAATCTGGATAACCAGACCGAAAAATGAGCATGAACAAGGTAACTAGTTGGCAGACAACATGCTACTGAAGCAGACTGGACAGACGCCACTCTGGGCATTTCAGTACTAGAAACTCAACCCTGCCTCCTATTATAAATGCCACCATTGAAACCTTGACTCTGTCAACTTGAATAACCTCTAACTTTTCTTGAAATTTGTGATTGTCTCTTAATATTCAATGCTTGGAGAAGGAAGATCTGATTTGCCAACCTAAGCTCATATATCAATGGCCTATTAGAGTGTGAGTGTAGGATGGGGCCTTGGCTCTCACCAGATACACCATCAAACTGGAGGTGCCTTCTAAATTTAAGAGTTATTGAAATAATGGATAGTCAACAAGTGGCAAATATCTACTATAATTAAACAATTTTCCCCAACATCTACATATATTGCTCTTTTTATACTCAGAAAAAAACTGATTTTATTTGACATAATGCAAATATTTCTTATATAACTGAAATAAATTCCATTCCAAAGGAAGATGACCTAAAATTTCATCAATCTTGGTATGCAATTTTCTAAGTCCAGACTCTCTAGGAAATCCTTATTCTTTTCTATTGTAGTTTGCTACAATACAGAAATAATAACAGAAACTAATAAGGACTTAAAAATGGATAAAGGCTAAGTCCTTGGTGTTTAAATACGAGGCTATAACATATTTACAAATTACCTCCTCCACCATCCATTTCAAATTCTTCTCACATTGAGGCAGTACTTCAGATTGTCAGGGTTCTCTACCCAATGGCATGACCCAAACTTTCATAAATGAAAGATCTATGATTTTGGGGATCCTGCCTATACAGATTGCAATAACATTTGGTACTCCATGTAGTACTAACGAGTGCCCTAGGGGATCATCTGGGATCCATTCATTCCTCCATTATGTAATACTTATTCCTCTAACAGTGAGAATTAATCAACCCAGTCAACATAAAAGGCCCCTTTTGCCTTTTGACCTAATTGTGTAAGACACTGCATTGGCCAAGAGGCAATCTCAGCCTTTAAATCAATGCAATGACAACCAATCAGTGCAATTCAGTGACCACTTCTACTTATGGGAGGAAATTTTCCAACTACTGATTGCTAATTTAAAACACATTTTACAGCTTGCAGGGCAATGTCATAACTCTACAAGGTTCTGTCTCACATGTGGCTACATTTGAATCTTCAAAAATCCAAATGAGTCTATAAAGCCATTCACTTCTCTATAATAGGGTATATAAGAGAACTGTCATGAGCACCAGTTGATACTTATTTTGCTGTAAAGGTAATTATTTGGTCAGATTATATATCTGAGATAGCATAAAAAGACATAATGCATTCATATTCATATAGTTAGTGGTGCTAGATGAACAATGATGGGCAAAAAAAGCAAATATAAATTTCAATATTCAAAGACTGGCATGGGAATACCTGATTGGAGAGGTCTAAATCTGGGGTCTGTGCCACAGCTGTAGTAGAATGAGATATGGGAAATAAAACATGGGGAACTTTTTATTGTACCTAGAATTTTTGTCTTGCATAGGAGAAAAAGAGATATTAAATATTTAGAACTACTCAAATTGAGTAGTGTTATGTACTCCCTTGGTTACTTTGATAACAGATTGAACAAAGGCTCTGGAAATAACAGAGAGGTGACCAAAAGGATAGGTAGTAGCATAACACATGTTATGCTTATTTAAAAAAAATGGTTTAAAGTGGTATTTTAGCCTATAGTCCTAGTTTAATTGGAGGGCACTTTTATGAAATTTATTTTAGTTCTCAGGTATCAAGTAATATGTGCTTATCCTGATCATCTGTGTGGTCACCTACCTCTGACGTGACCTCCAGTGTCCCCCCCATTCTCCTGGTGTTTATGCCACTGTGTATTCCATTCCCATTTTATACTAGGTTGATCTATGTAATCAATAGAATGTCACAGATTGATGGCATGTTACTTCTGAAGTTAGTTTATGAAAGATTTTGTGCTTTCCATCTTGTTGTATCTCCCTCTTTTGCATCCCTCACTTGGGAAGAAGCCAGCTGCCATGTAGCATAGCTCTATGGTGGAACCCATGTGATAAATAATTAAGCCCTGTGCCACTGACCATGGGAACAGATCCTACAGTCCCTGTCAAACTTTAATATAACTGGAGTCCTAGCTGACAGCTTGACTAAAACCTTGTAAAAGACCCTGAATCAGGATCAGCTATCTAAACCACTGTTAGATTCCTGATCTCAAAAACACGTGAGGTCATAAATGTTCATTGTTTTAAACTGCTGAATTTGGGGACAATTTTACACAGCATTAGAATACTGATTAAATCTGTTTGATAGATTGTCTTGAAAACTTTATAGAGCTATGCTGATAACTATTGCTAGGGGCCCATAGTCCTGCTTATGATTTTTGACTATTGTCTTAGAATCCTTGCGATATCAGGCTTAATGAAGATAATTATTAGCAATAAATAAGCCAAAGAAAGTGGGATAAATCTTTTGACAGGTTTTAGTGTGCCACAGTAAGAAAAAATTAGGCATAATTAATGTCTGTTAGTCTAAATAGAGGCTTTGAAAAATACAGAGTGAAATCAGTTGTTTGATATAGAGATAATTGGTTAAAAAGTGAACTTGTAGTCCTCACCATGATTGGCTTAGGTACTTAACCAGGGCCTTAATGTCCCTACCTAAGTACTGAATTACACTTAAGAAGATGGTTTAACTCATGGATTATTTAACTCCAGTATGATTTTTTAAAATTCTCTATGAGTTGAATTCTCTTTCAAAGTAAACTTTAACATTTGTAGTCAATGCAATGTACAGAGATATGGTTTTCTGTATTTTTTTTTTCCTTTTAGTAATGAGCAGATAGGTACCCCAATTGTGGATGCATAAGTGTGTGTAAGGCAGTATTTATCTGTGGTATTTACCATCTGGTGAAGTTCTGCGAATTATACCAATTTAGTTCAGTACTTTAATTAGGCCCACTGTAAATACTTTTTGAATGGAATTTAATTGCACTGTTAACCTTTGATTGACATAGGATTACTATTATTTTAACAGTTGCCATCAACTCCGTTAAATTCCTCTAGGGGAAATATGTTTTCCCAAAGACATTGTAAAAGAAAAATCACCCAAAAGGCAGAATGAATTCTAAAATCCCAACTCCTACAGTTTCTATTTTAAAGACATCTTAATAGTTATAAAGAACCACTTAGGAAAGATATAAATACATTTATCTCTTCCTCCAGGTCTACTGAGCAATATAACTCTAAAAATACCTGAAGACCCTGCCTTGAATTATGATAAGTTGCTAAATCATTTACAGACGTGTGCTCTGTGTGTGCATGTGTGTGTGTCTAGTTAAAAACTTATACTGAAAAGTCTGTTTTTGGAATTTTTTTCTTGCACATTTTAGTATGTGTTTTAAAAATCAGGCAATAGATATGAGAAAGTATCTGTAAGTAACATAGAAACTTGAAATCCTTGACAACTTGAAAATATGTGGGGAGAAAAATGTTTCAAATGACATGGATATCTTGTCATAGATCGAGAGATCATATCACAAGTGGCTTAGATACTTGGAAATAATGGAGAGCAACAACAACAAAAAATGCCCTGGGTAATTTTGATAAACAGTAAAAGAAAGCACACTGGACTCCAGGTGTTTTCTCTTCCAACCTAGTCTTTGGCTAAATACAAAGATTTGATGTGGTGGGATGATTAGGCTAGAATGCATGCCTGGAAATGAGGGCAATGCCAATAAAACAGATACCTGTTGTGATTCTATTTTCTGTGCAGTATAATACAGGGAAAATTTAGAGACAAAATGTTTATTACAAGGATATAATCACAGCAGTGACTAACACCTGGCATTCAGAAGCAATGGCTTCATGCACCTAACCATATAAAAAGCAAATTTTGCATTCTCGTTAATGGAAATTTATAGTGTAAGAGAAAATGCTAGGTACTGTAATTAGGAGTATTCTCCCATACTACAACAGCACAAGATCATTTCAGTTTCTATTTACTCATCTGTCAGTGTTTTTGCAAGTACACTTTTTTTTAAAGCATAACACCTGCACCTAGAATCTTACAAAATGTTTGTTATGCTAAATATACTTAAGCTTTTCAGGTTTCTGCACATATACTCAAGTTATGTGTTCTATGTTAAATAGCAGTAGGGACAGGTGTCCCAAATTAGCCTAAGTTTGTCGAGCTTAAAACAAAATATTACCATGTGTCTTTTGCACTTTAAAGACCTAACAAATACTATGCTTCAAGGTGTTGAATCTGGAAATTTATTTTTAAGTCTTCCGCTTCCTCATTTGCTTTTCATTTTGATGGAAACCCTTCTTGTTCCCATTTCCATCAGTACTGTCCCTTGCAGGCCCATGAATGAGAATGTTTTCTACCTAAAAATACGTTTTTTTAAAAGGAGTTTTGGCTTGAGTTTTCCATAATTCTTGCTTGAATGACTGATAGTGGTGTATCAATTCACATTTAAATTTCTTCTTGTGTTTCTTTTTACATTTTATATGGACATTTAAATGTCTGCTCTCCTAACAGCAACACAAGGAGAGCATTAGCATGAATTTTTGTACTCACCTAGATTCTACATTCTATGTGCCTGACAGAATCTGAATCTGAATTATGTGCTTTAGGGCAAAAACTGAATCTAATTTTCTGTATTTCCTAATTGTAGCACCATGTTAATGTAGAGATTATATATATTATATAAATATATATATAACATGTATTATACACATAAACATACACATGTACAGTGAGAGAGAGGATCTGTAACAGATTTATAATACAAATTTTAAAATTTCATCTTGACACTTCTCCTTCAGCTTTTTTTCTTTCATTGTTTTTGAAGGCTTTCTATATAGTTCATTTTCAGATATCATTTATATGTATATCTGATCTGCATGTCTCTGAAACCAGTATTAGATTCTGGCCATAGTTAAACTTTATATTTGCTACAAGAATCAAAAAATTGAACAAGATTTTTTAAACTCTTGGAAATATTTGAAATGACAACAACGACAAAAGTTTTAACTAGAAGGTGGTTGTTTCTCCTCAGTTGGCCTTTTACCCCTTTAAATGATGTGAGATGAATCCTAATTATTAAGCTATTGGGTTGGCAAAAGTTTCTTCCTCAGTGGAATGACAGTAGAATGAATAAGAAAAGAGAAAGCAGAGAAGTTGAAAGTGCAACATTCTATATTTGTTTCCTTTCAGTGGATGTAACTTTATGCTGTATAAATATTCTTAAATAATATTTCTATTCAACTATTTCTAAGATGGGAAATGTTAATTCAATTAGCTGTAGTTAGAGCCAAGACATTTTAAAAAAAAATTTCAGCACTTGTAGAATTGCAAACAGCACAGAAAACAAGGTATAGGTACAGGTAAATTTAATGGTAAACAAATTTGAAAGTTGAGAAAAACAGGAAGGAAAATGACCTTTAAGGATCAGAATAGAAAGGAGCCTATATGCTTTGCTTTCCAGGCTCTGTATATCTGAAAAGAAAAGCACTAAGAAAGTAGGTGTTGTATTAGACAAAGAAGTACAAAAAAAATCTGGAAGCATGAGACTTTCACTGATTTCAACCATATATGAATGCCTGGATAAATTGGTATTGTAGCCAAATGGAATGGAACAAGGCAACAGAACCTAATCATGCTGTGCATCACTGAGGATATTAGCAGCTTGATAATTGTGCCTGAAATGCTTTCCTTTGTTTCTGTCTAATTGCCATTAAATTCATCATTTCACACAGAAGTTAAGGTCAGAACTCAAGGAACATTTCGAGTCATGTTAGTTCATTTTAGGACTTGTTTTGTCTGCTTAAAATCAAGCCAATTTTCTATCTTACAATTCATCCACCTGAAGGATATGATTATAAATGACCTGAAAAATTAACAGGGATGGGTGCTAGTAGATCAGTACTGCTGCCTATTTTTCTATTACCTTTTTATTCCTGATGTGAATTTTGAGAAACATATTTTCCCACTTTAAAGATGGGAATTTAGGTGGGAGATCAATGATATTTTTAATCTATAGCTACTTAAGTGGCCATTGAACACAAAATGTCTGATTCTAAACGAGGTGTTCTTTCAACCACTCAATGCTATTGAACAAATAAACTGTCCACACACAGAAGTTTTTCAAAACTTTAAATTTACAAGTCAAAAGGACTTTGAATGTATCTCCAAGGCTTAGAGAAGAAAGATGATGCTCTCCTATCAGGGGTGTTGACACCAGACAAAGAAGGTTTCTATTCTCAGTAAGTGTGCATAGTTATATATGCCCTGGAAGTTATACTCCTGGAGAAAAGGTAGTGATGACAGACAATTACAGAAAAAATAAAACATATTTTCAGTGTCAGACCCACCCATATTTCTCTATGATCAATAGCAGGAAATGTAGTTTCAGCCTTAGTAAGAGAAGTGAGTTTTTGGTAGTTGTTCCTCCGTGGTATCAATATCGGATAATGTCTTTTCTCTGCTAAGCAACAGTTGGCCAAGTAAGTCTCTACATCCCTCCTTCAGCTTTTCTCTGCCAACACTGGCACTTGGCACAAAGTACAAAACTAACCAGCCCTAAAGCTTTGCCTATGGCAATCTGAGTCCCACATGTGTTGCAAATCTAAGGCATTTACCAATTATTTATTTACTAAAAGAAAAAGTGCTTTATGCAACTGGTTTATTACATTAACTCTCTTCCAACATGCAATGCATCTTCTAGTTAGATTGACAGCTTTGAGGTACATTATTTTTCTTTATTTGAGTCCAAATAAATCACATTGCTGTTCTACTTTTGCAATTTACTCAACTTGACGTATTTCTCCCAATATTATGATCTGGTTTAGAACTAAAAGTCATGAAAATTGTAGAGTTTACTACCTAAGGTACTTATAAGAAAGGAATCAATATTTTCACAGTGTCAAACATGCTCTGAAATTCAGTGCCCTATTTTAACATTGTGTATCCCTAAAAACCATTTGAGAACAATGATATTCATAGGGGCATAACTGATTCATGTTATGGCCTCTTTAAAATATAACACTGTATTATGGACAGCAAGATCTGAAATGCTTATAGGCATACTCCATTACCTGAGTGAATTCCTTCTTATTCGGTATTAGTAATACATAATGAGTTGTGAAATATCATTCCTATCCAGTCATTTCATTTCATACAAAAGCCTCATTTGAAGGGGAGATAAAGAGGTCCTTTCATTCTTGGTTGACCTGCTTTCTTCCCTTCCTTCCTTCCTTCTTTGTCTCCTTCCTTTCTCCTTCTCTTCCTTCCTTCTCTGCCCTTTCTATTTAGTTGAAATTCAACTTTCCACCATCCCATAATGGAGGCTGGTGAAAATCAAACCTCATTTTGACCAGAAAGAGCAAAAAAGAATTCTAACATGCTTTGGATGGGACCATCTTCAAAATAAACCTTTTAGCATGACCTCATTTCAGTATGGAACTAAGTGACCATTACTTCCAGGGATAAGTTGGAAAGGAACAAATGGGATGAAGGAATAAAAATATAAAAATTTTTCCCTTCTGTAGGTGATAATCTGAAGATCACTATCTAATAACTTTCCTTCACTGTACACTCAACCTCAGTCTGTTTCTGGGAACCTGCAACAGATTTCTATAAGAAAGCAAGCTTCTGAAGGAATCATTAAGCTTATCTTTTTTGGTTGCCTTCCATGTTTGGAAAGCAGCCTCTTGAAGCTTTTCCCTCAGTTTCAGAGAATACTTGTGGTAGTATAAGAAAAATACCCAGAATCTACAGTGAAGAACAGTGGAAATAACCATGGGCTTGGAGCCTCACGTTCTAGTCCAGTTCTCCTACTGTCTAGCTGGGGAACTTAGAGGTATTAGGTGTAACATTCCATGTCCCAAACAAGATACAGCACAGTATCTGCCACATAGGAGTACTTTAATATATTTCAAGGATGCCAAATATTGTAAAATATTTCACCATGAAAGATCACAACTTCTACCTTATATCAGCTCAGCAAATAAAATTAAATAATTTGTAGTGATATTTGGAAGAATGAAATAGAGAAAGAAAAAGAAACCATTCAGAGCATTTTAGTTATAAATCTGTTTCCGGGATTTTTATAGCCTTATTGAGGTATAATTGATATACAAAAAACCTGCAAAAGGATGAAATTGGACTCATATCTTACACACATACACAAAAACATATTTTAAATGGATTAAAGAATTAAAATTAAGAATGAAAACTGTAAAACTGCTGGGCGAAAAGCTTAGTGACACTGGTCTTGACAATAATTTCATGGATCTGACACCAAAAGCACAGGCAACAAAAGCAAAATAGGCAAGGGGGACTATCTCAAACTATAACACTTCTGCACAACAAAAGAAACATCAACAGAGTGAAAAGACAGCCAACAAAATAGAAGAAAATATTTGCTAACCAAATATAAGGGGTTAATTTCTAAAATGAATAAGGAACTCCTACAACTTAATAGCAAAAAACAAACAACCTAAACAAAAAATGGGCAAAAGACTTGAATAGAAATTTCTCCAAAGATGACATACAAATAATCAACAGAGATATGTAAAGGTGGCCAACATCACTAATCATCAGGAATATACATATCAAAACCACAAAGAGATATCATTTCACACCTGTTAGGATGGCTACTATCAAAAAAAAAAAAAAAGGTAACTGTTGGTGAGGATGTGGAGAAATTGTAATCCTTGTACACTGTTGATGAAATGGAAAAAAATTGTAAAGTGGTGCAGCCACTATAGAAAACAGTACGAAGTTTCCTCAGAAAGACTCTATTTCAAACATATTGGGATAGAATTTGCCTGAAGACTATGTTTATATTGTAAAATTAAGTCTGAGAATACTATGTTATCTCATGACAATCCTTAGGCAGTCATTCAGGTATTTTTCTAGTTTGGTTTATTTATAGACAGAGTGACCAGATAATTTATCATTCAAACCAAGACACTTTAAATGGGAATGGGACATCATTACTAATTATGAAAAACAGCAGGAATAATTTAGGACTATACTAGACAAGCCAACATATATTGTCCACATTATTTATAGTGCTTCCAGGCTAAAATGTGTGTTCAGTGGAATGTTCTATCCATGATACGTAGCTCTCCTCAATTACAGAGGCTAGTAATATTTGGACTCAGTCAGAGTCCAGTTATGCTTCTTATGTATAACACAGAGAACAGAATATGAGAAACTGAGCACATTTTAATTTATCTATTGTTGGGAGATTAGGAAGGGGTCAGCTAGGTTGCATAATTACTTTAGTAAATAAAATGTTGACCTGATGACACAGAGATAGTGTTGTTTCACTTACATGATTTTATCTCACTGAGTATGATCATTATCCGGGCTTCTCAAATATTCCTAAGAGAATTCTATGGGACTTCCCAAAATTCCTATGGGAATTTTGAAAAAAATGCACGTTCTGATTTAGTAGGTTTGGAGTGAGGCTCTGAGATTTTGCGTTTATAACAAGCTCCCAGTAATAGTAATGTTGTTATCCAGTATGCATACTTTGAGTAGGAAAACATTTACTAAACTCTAGATACATCTATTATTTCAAAGCTATTTACAGCCCGCCATGTCAGGCAATTCTAACAACACTGGCATGCATATTTTATGGTACTTTGGAAAAGTACAGGGTCCATAAGTTAATTGATTTCTGGCAAGCGCAGACCTCGAATAGAAAGATTATATCTTTCCTATATTTTTCTATTAATAAAGATAATTTCTAAAAACATTAATAGCAGCTTGCCAACTATAATATTTAATGGTTTACAAAGTACTTTTAAATGTTTATCTTGTAATCAAGTTTCTGCTGATTTCTTTAAAACAAGCATATTCATATTTAGATGAATCAATATATAATAAGTTCAAAATAAATACATTTTTAATGTTAAAACATTAGTTATTTGATTTTTATTATATGATAGCGTCACTCAATCTTTTACACTGCCAACACTGCAAAGTTAAGTATGAAAACAATGTTACTGGGGTACTTATGGGGCTAATACATATCAACTCTCTTTCTTACCTGAGTTCAAAACCAATTAAAAGATAAATGCAAGTGTCAGACAAATGGAGATCAAACTCTCACCTTTATTAGTAATGAAGCTGACCCTGGGAAGTTTTTAGGTTTTCCATAAAATGCAGAGTACTTTGGAGTTAAAGCACATTTACTGATACATCTATCACACATTTCAAAATTCTGTGTTAGCACAGTGCCTGGCTCATAATGGAGCTAAAGAAATTTTATGATTTCATTTGAATTATTATAATCCTTATTTTGTATAACAGAAAACTAATACTCAAAGTATTAACCACTTATATAGCTAGTAAGTGATGGAATCAAGGCTCAAACCTACTCCCAATTCTTCTACTACCTAGTACTGTACTTATTCAGAATATTACAGTACCTATCCCAATACATCTAATTTACAATGTTTTTGGTAAAATCACCTTTTTGACACCACACAGTGAAATAATTAAATTTAAGTATATATAGTCTCCATCTAATAAAGATACAAGTGATTTTATTTGGAATATTTATGAGAGGAAAATGGTGTGATTAAAATGGGAGTTTTGCAGGCTCTGTTACATAGAACAATGATTAAAAGGCATGTACAAATGAGTTAGACTGTTCTGGTTCAATGTTTTGATTCAACTACCTGTGAAAATTGGTTTTCTAACTACTCTGTAAAACGGAAATAATGATGACTCATATAAAGATACTTAGAAGTATTAATGAAATTATAAATGCACAGAGTCCAATTCAAACCACTTAAAATGTACAAATTTCTTCCTCCCTTGTTTTTGCTTCCTTCTTCCATAAAGTATTTTGATGACTTAATTTAATTTATATGAGGCAATAAAGATATAGATTCTGCCCTCAGGAGACTTACAATCTAGCGGAGGACAGAGACTTTAATCAAAGATTAAAGTTTCATATAAAGGAATACAAAATTTCAGTTGTGATAGGCACTATGAAGGACACATTTTTACAGCATAATTTGAGGATTTGTATGAAAGACTTTCCTGAGAAAATAAAAATTGAGTTGTGGTCTTAGAAAAAGCATAATTTAACTAGTTAAAGAGGAATGCATGGGAAGATTCTGCCAGTAAAACAGACATTGGTGAGAAGAAAAAGAGCCAATTAAAGGTGCTGGAAACCAGAGAAGATCAAGAAAAATCAAGATTCAAAACGTGTGACATTATGTGCTAGTAGTAAATAACCTGGACCAAAAACGTAATGGAAGAACATGAAAACAAACCAAAAACTAAAAAAACAAGATGTGTCTGACACATGGAATGGGTAGACATGATCAGTTATTAAAGCTAGATTAAAACCAAATTTTATTGTTTGTTATTTTTAACTGGAATTATATGACTAATATTTTGATAATAAAAGATTATTAGCAACTTCTTTCTAAAATATATATCTTACTAATCATTTCACCAATTACCTCTGTAAATAATATCACTAAATGAAGCATATAACTAATATAAACAATTACTAACAGAGAGAACAGTGAGCCAGAATATCTACAAGAGTAGACAATTAAAATGCATTGCATAATGGCTAACACAGGTTAGTCAAATTTCATTAGGACACAACACATATTGCCAATTGTTTCTCTGCATATTTTTTATCTCACTGAGCATATTGGACATCTGATGACCTGTGCTACAGTCACAGTAATATTCAAGTGTGTAGAAGGGTGAATATTGCACACAAATTCATTAGTAACACCTGGGACTTCCTGGGTGCCAAGAAAGCACATTAATCAGGAAAATGGACTGAATCAGGATAGCTATTAAAAAACAGAGTGGCTTCTTATCAACTTGTTTCACATCAACTATTATAAAGTGCTCCAACTAGCAACTGATGGCTCTCTTACCAGATGAAGGATCTAGAACAGTAGTCTCACATCGCGAGTGGCCATGGATAAGCTTTTTATAAAATTGCACTTGACTATGAATGGGACATTTATTTATGAGCACCATAACTACATAAAAAACCCAAATTCTGATTTCACCCTTATCTCTCTCTCCCTTTCTTTTTTCTTAAACTTTTCAAAACCTGAGATGTTGAGGTATGACAGTCTTATATGCAATTTTGACTTTGGGTTACAAGTATCCAGAGAGTCTTGTGACAACTGTACTGAACTTATATTATTACTGCACTGAATGATGGAGCAAATTTCTCAAGGTTCTCAACTAACTGCAGAATATATGAATTCCAACCTATTTTACTAATTTAGAGACATTGGTCAAAAATCAGAAGACAGACATGACAAAAATTATCAGAAAGACGTTTTAGTATGGATATGATACTGAGAACATAGTTGTACGCAAAACCCTAGAGTTGGAAGTGAAAATATTTTAAATTTCAAGGATCATCTTTATTATTTTTTTTACCAATTTCCATACATTTACTAAGCAATAATTATCATATTTTTCTAATTTAATTAAACTTTGACAACCATACATCCAAAAGCTCTTTTTGGAAACCTAACAGAGTCAACCTTAATTCTTTTTCTCTTCAGCTTGTCAAGTCATTAATACTTGCCAATATCATTTAAAAATATCTCTTAATTGTCTTCTCTTCATCACCATCGTAACTGCCATTGTCCAAGCAACCATTATCTTCCACTTGGACACATCCAATTGTCTATCCTTTCCTGCCTGCAGTCTCTATACCTTTTTTAGCCAGTTAATTTTATAAAACATAAGAAATAAATTACATAATTTACATCACTTCTATACTAAATGCTTCGATAACTTTCCATTACACATGAAATAAGATCTTCATTACTTATCATCTCACCCATGTTGCTTTCTCTGGCTTCATTTGAACTTATCATGCCCCCTGATCAGTATGATCAAACCCTACTGGTCTTCTTCCCATTCCTCCAGTACATCACATTCTCCCACATATCTTTGCTATAAGCAGTCTTCATGGCTGGAAATCTCTTAGCTTCCCCCTCCCTCATTATTCTCAATGCCTGCTCCTTCTCATCCTTCAGATATCAGCTCAAGTCTCACCTCCTCAAAGCTGCTTTTTGAAGAATGGTATGGAAGGTAGGTCTAATTTAGCACTCTATTTTCCTTCATACCAGTTATTGCATTTTTAATTTATTAATGTTTTTGTGTATTTTTTCACTCTGACTCCTTCAGTAGACTGTATGTTTCTTAAGAGTAGCAACTTCGGGACCTCCCTGGTGGTCCAGTGGTTAACACTCCACACTCCCAATGCAGGGGGCCCGGCTTAGATCCCTGGTCAGGGAACTAGATCCCGCATGCTGCACTGAAGAGCCCACATGCAGCAAAATAAATAAATAAATATTTTTTTAAAAAAAGAGTAGCAACTTCATTATTTTTAATTCACAATTTTACCCCCAGGAACTGGCAATAATAGATGTTCAAAAAACATTTCAAATAAATAAGACTTCTTTTAGAAAATTTTTAGAATTTAGAAGAGTGAAGAGAACAGTCCCTGGGTAAAACATGAACACACCCTCAGACCGACACACTGACACAGACAAACATACATGGTACATTCAAAATCTAACAAAACACAACTATAGGGAACACACTTTTTTTTTAAACTTAATGTGAAACTGCTGTATTGTCTCTTTCAATTTTGTGTGACTATTTGACTAGGAAAATATTCAGTGCTGGATTCTGTAAAGAATATTTCTTACATGGGTTTACTTATATGAATACTAGAATATTTATTTTAATAAAGTGATATATTCCAGACACTCTACGTATCTACACACAATAATACCCACAGGAATTATATAACTTGGAAAATTATGAAGAAAAGAAATAGGTTTGTAATAAGGAATGACCCCTATTCAGAACAAAGATTATGCATAGTTTAATACATGTATGTTTATATAAGTAATTCTAAGCGATACACAAATTTTCGCCCCTCCTTCCTAAGGAGCTAGGGTTAACCTTAGCTTTGGAAATTATCTTTGTTTGTTATGTTTTGTTTTGCTTTGCTCTCTATGATTCGTGTTTCTCTTGTCTAATGATATACATTTATATTTTACATTGAGACATCCATCTTCTATTTCTGGACTAAGTCTTTTATATATATAAATCTGTATAATATGGCATTTTCAACTTTCTAACCTAAGCATAACTATCTCTGACAACAGTTTTCTCTTACTGTTTAAAAGATGGAAAGATTTTGAAATTGGCAAATTTCAAAATCTTTGAAAGCAAATTGGCTTTCAAATTTGCCTTTAACTCAGCTTTTAGGCACCTGATACCCGATCACAAAAAACGATGTTTTTATATTTTAAAAATATTATGTAAATATAATAACATGCAGCTCTCCAATCACCTAGTTAATGCTTCATCTTCCTTCAAAAGCAAGTCCATATAACAATTGTGGGGAACACTTCTTCCCTTGTCCTTCTTCCACAGTAAATCATTACATCTTCAATGCTATTTTTGTCTGTATTACTTATCTAGTGCTGTGTCAAAAACAGCCCTAAAGTTAAAGGCTTGAAAATATAAACATTTAGTATTTCATAGTTTGTGTGGCTCAAGAATGTGGAAGTGGCTTAGCTGGACAGTTCTGGCTCAGATTCTTTCATAGGTTGCAGGCAAGATGTCAGTTTGGGCTGCAGTCCCTGAAGACCTGACTGGCACTAGAGAATCCACCTCTTTGGTGTGTCGCTCACATGACTGTTCGCAAGATGCTTAGGCTATTCTCCATGTGGACCTCTCCGTGAGGTTGCTTAACTGTGCTCACAGAATGCCAGATGGCATCTCCCAGAGGGAGATGTACAAAAGAGAGGGCTGGACTTTGGGGCCACATGTAATGTGGGTCCCAATACCTCCCCCAATTCCTACTCATTAGGTTTTATAGAACTATGAGAACCATATCCCTCTTCTCCTTGTCATAGTTACAGTCACCCTGTATATGACAAATGGAAAAGACAACGGAATGGAGGACATTTATTCTTCTGAGATGGGTAAGTCAGCTTTTACTACTGTTTAGACCCAGAGTAATCTTTTGGAGACTAAGTAAATTGTAGATTGAATCGGCTCTACATGTAACTTCTTCATTATAGTTCGATTTCTATTTTAAACCTCCTGTAGAATGGAGTGAGAAAATTTAAGCCTGAGTAAACTTCCATGTCAAACCCTTTAATATGTACCAGCACACAGGCAGCTGTAGGTTCCATACTTTTTTGTCAACACAACAGCAGGTCTTTCATTTTACCTTGAAAATGGATGTCAATTGATTTTAGCAAGAGCTGTACTATGGTTCCTATCCGTTAGAGATGCATCATCACAAATGATTTCCTAAGATATTTTCCTGGGGAACAAATATTTTTTGAATAGAAAAAAAGTGATATCCAGTTGCTTTTTTTCATCATATGTTTTCTCATTTGTTCAGGCTTTTACTTTTTTCCATTTTCTTTTCTCTGAAGTCATGTATGTTTACATGAGGTAAAAGGCTGAAGCCCTTGGCTCTATTATAGCAAACCAGGATTCCTGTAAGACCAGCAAACTGCAGTTTTCAATTTTCTATTATGGTACTCTATTAAATATTGGTAGCTGCTTCTCACTGGTACCTTGCGCTGATATTGTCTCTCAGTGGGATTTTGAATAGCAATGAGCTATGTCATTAACCTAATTCATGAAAATACGTCTACTGCATCTAAAGGTAAATGCCTTATTTTGTCATGTGATGTATGAATCATCAACTTGGTGAGGAATTTCTCTTTAACTTACCAAGTGGTTTTTTGGTTGGGGATCCTAAAGTTTGAAATTGCTTATATTTTTAAAAATTATTATTTTAGAAGTAATAATTAATTCAATCAATTTTTGATATATACTTACGATCCATAATATCGGTACACCAATCTAAATTTGTGGGAAAGGGTGTGAAAGGGTTCTTGGTTTTTATAAAGCATGCACTTATTTTCTAGACACAGCTCGAAACTGCATTTATTTTTAAAGGATAAATCAAGCTGCGTCTAGAAACAAAAATGTAATCTCAAGTTCCTCATAAGAGGCGAAGCATACCAAATAAAAATAAAAATATCCCTGCTACATCACTCTTTGAATCTAAATATCAGTTGTTATAACTTCAGTGGTTAATGTCTAGAGAGGAATTGGTGGTTGTATAGAAAAATAATCTAATTTATAATATGTTTCAACTTCCCAATATTTTATAATGATAAGATAATCAAACCAAGTTATATAAACTATCTGTTTCATTAATCAGTTGTAATTTGTTCTAACAACTAAATATTTAGTTATAATTCTGACTTTCTAAACTTCTACATCACTTTTTTTTCCTAATTCTACCTCTATATCCACATACCTAAATGTTGACTAATTTTATTAAATTGACATATAGGTTAAGAAAGTAATTTAAAAATTACGGTTACACAAAGTTATTATTCTAATGAGTGGATTTGTTGTGTTCATTAATAATTTTACAGTTTAAAAATAGTTAATATTTAAAAAATATTCTCATTCATTTAGTGTATCTTTATAACTTATGGGGAATTTATTTTTGTACTGAATTATAGTTGATTTGGACACAAACCTTTCCAGATAATTAATTTCCAAAAGACAATATTTGCAGGAGAAACGGTAGAGACTTCCATAACCTGAAGTATCCTCCAAGGTTATACCCATACTTAGACAATTTCAGACCATATCACCACTGCCTAAATAGGTCATTTATTGTGTATGACTTTTCATGACTTGGCACTCCCTTCTAGAGAATGATAGACTATTTCCTAGCACCACAGGGATATATTTCCTTCTTACAAATAAACTAAAAATATATGGAAAGTGAACAAAAACTATGGAAATGCACGTTGGAGGTAGGCAAGGAATAAATTTTAAATAAAAAGCCAACTTATAAATTGTCAACTAAAAAAGTTATTATTAGTCAATGGCTTAAGCTTAAGGTATTAGAAGAGCTGGGTTTTCCAGAAAATGTGGCAACAGATGTGAACTGAACAAAAAGTTGAACAAAACAGAAGACAGATTGAATGAATGTAGTAGGTAAGTCATTTAAAAGATATGTATTTCAAATGGTATTTGTGGCCCATAGGAAGACAGTCTGTTGTACTTTGACATGTTACTTTAAGATCTCTTAGACATTCTGGCCCCCTTGACCCAGAACATTTGCTCATTAAAGACCATCTTCCTTCCTTAGTTTTATAGACATTCCTGGTCTTGCACCTTCAGTCATGCATGGAACCATCTAATGATGCCACAATCCTTGAGGTTGGGCTTCAAACATTAGATCATTTTCTAGGTTTCTCTGCTTTCAGGGACTTTGTGAATTCACCATACCACCCTGCAGCAGTGGTTGCTAAACTGTAAGTCAGCATTGGTTCATTGCATATATCCAGCCTTGAGTAATTGACTTTTTGAAAAATATTGATTCAGTCCCAAGTAAAAGTTTGGCAGACGGGTAGAGGGTGGAAGAACATTCCGTGCAGAGAGAACAGTGTGATCAATATACAGAGGCATATATGACATTAGCTGATTGTTTAAGAATGAGTGGGCCCATCAGCAATGGAGTGAATTAGGAATGTATATAAGACTCAATCAGATTCAATTTTTTGTTGTCCGAAAGCATGCTTTTTTTCACACAGAATTAAAATACATATACATTATCTCTTTTATAATTCCTTTTATAACTATATACTGCAACTAAAATTATCCAGTTAAAAACTGTACATATTATATATTTTATGATTTGGGAGAAAATATATCAAATGCTGTGTTAATGTTATATAGCTAAAAACATATATTAAATATTATAAATAGGCTCCTAACAATTTAAACTACATCTCTAAATATAGTACATTTAATTTGACAAAGATGTACTTCTTTGAAAATATCTTCACAGGTAAAATGGGACATTGCATATTTGAAATCATTTTATATTTATGCATATATAAAGGAGGGTTTATAGGATCACTTTAAGCTGGGTCTATTTTAATCTATATTTTACTGCACTACTTACTTTATCCAGAAAAAAATTTATTTTAATGGCTGCAGATTAGTCACAGAAATAATGTCTTTTCCATTTATTCTACATTCTCCTATATAAAAGCTGTATGTCTTTGGCAAATCGTTTAGCACTTGAGACTTGAATATTTTTCTCATAAAAATAGCAGTCATATTTTGATAAGAAAGTAATTATTTAGCAATATGGATAAAGCATTATGAACTAGTCTTTATGTATCATTTGAAGACATAAAGTATGCATTTACTTAAAAGCACTCTAATATCTTCAAATAATCCCTAATCCTCTCATGAGGCTGTATTTTTTTAAAGGCACTATTCACCTGTCTGGTGGTATTTCTTTTTCTCTAGATTGCCTAATACTAAGAAAATGAGTGGTATGTAGAAGAGAAGGTTTTTTTTTTTATTTTTTATTGTTGTGTGTTATTGCTGCTATTCTTTCCACTGTTGTATATGCCAGTAGTAAGGGTATTAAAATAGAACAAACATAACAGGGTGTATGTGTGTGTGTAACTGACATAAAATTTACATACCATAAATTTGTTCTTTTAGATTATAAAATACAATGATTCTTAGTACATTCACAGAGCTGTGCAACTGTCACCATAATCAATTTTTGAACATTTTCATCATCTCCAAAAGAAACCCTGTACCAATGACCAGTTCCTCCCCAGGATCACTCCTTTTTATCTTAGAAATTCTCAGTTTGGAGTTAACTTTCCAAGCACACCAAAGCTGAACCCCAGTGTTGTCTGAACAAAGAAGAGAAAGGGAAATTTCTCCCAGCAGCCTCAGGAGCAGCGCATTAAATCTCCACAATCAACTTGATGTACCCTTCATCTCTGGAATACCTGAATAGACAATGAATCATCCCAAAATTAAGGGGGTGGAATTTGGGAGCAACTGTAGACTTGGGGTTTGCTTTCTGCATCTAATTTGCTTCTGGTTTTGTCTACCTTAGTTTAGTATTTAGAGTTTATTATCACTGGTAGATTTGTTTATTGATTTGGTTGCTCTCTTCCTTTTTTTTTATATATAGATATATATATATATTTTTCTTTTCTCTCTTTTTGTGAGTGTGTATGTGTATGCTTCTTTGTGTGATATTGTCTATATAGCTTTGCTTCTACCATTTGTCCTAGGGGTCTATCTGTCCGTTTTTTTTCTTTTTTCTTTAGTATAGTTTTTAGTGCTTGTTATCATTAGCGGATTTGTTTTTTGGTTTGGTTGCTCTCTTCTTTCTTTTTTTTTTCAATTATTTTTTTTTATTTTTAATAATCTTTTTATATTTTATTTTAACAACTTTCTTTTCTTTTCTTTCTTTCTTTTTTTTTTCCTTCCTTTTCTTCTGAGCTGTGTGGATGAAAAGGTCTTGTGCCTCAGCCAGATGTCAGGCCTGTGTCTCTGAGGTGGGAGAGGCAAGATCAGGACATTGGTCAACCAGAGACCTCCCAGCTCCACGTAATACCAAACGGTGAAAGCTCTCCCAGACATCTCCATCTCAATGCTAAGACCCTGCTCCACTCAACGACCAGCAAGTTACAGTGCTGGACACCCTATGCCAAACAACTAGCAAGACAGGAACACAACCCCACCCATTAGCAGAGAGGCTGCCTAAAATCATAATAAGGTCACAGACAACCCAGAACACACCACCGGACTCGATCCTGCCCACCAGAAAGAGAAGATCCAGCCTCATCCACCAGAACACAGGCACCACTCCCCGCCACCAGGAAGCCTACACAACTCACTGAACCAACCTTAGCCACTGAGGGCAGACAACAAAAACAACGGGAACTACGAACCTGCAGCCTGTGAAAAGGAGACCCCAAACACAGTAAGTTAAGCAAAATGAGAAGACAGAGAAACCCACAGCAGACGAAGGAGCAAGGAAAAACCCACCAGAAAAAATAAATGAAGAGGAAATAGGCAGGCGACCTGAAAAAGAATTCAGAGTAATGATAGTAAAGATGATCCAAAATCATGGAAATAGAATGAAGAAACGTTTAACAAAGACCTAGAAGAACTAAACAGCAAACAAACAATAATGAACAACACAATAAATGAAATTAAAATTTCTCTAGAAGGAATCAACAGACGAATAACTGAGGCAGAAGAACGGACAAGTAACCTGGAAGATAAAATAGTGGAAATAAATACCGCAGAGCAGAAAAAAGAAAAAAGAATGAAAAGAATTGAGGGCAGCCTCAGAGACCTCTGGGACGACATTAAAAGCACCAACATTTGAATTATAGGGGTCCCAGAAGAAAAAAGAGAAAAAGAAAGGGACTGAGAAAATATTTGAAAAGATTATAGTTGAAAACTTTCCTAATAAGGGAAAGGAAATAGTCAATCAAGTCCAGGGAGTGCAGAGAGTCCCATACAGGATAAATCCAAGGAGAAACAAGCCAAGACACATACTAATCAAACTACCAGAAATTTAATACAAAGAAAAAATATTAAAAGCAACAAGGGGAAAACTACAAATAACATACAAACGGAATCCCCACAAGGTTAACAGCTGATCTTTCAGCAGAAACTCTGCAAGCCAGAGGGAGTGGCAGGACATATTTAAAGTGATGAAAGGGAAAAACCTACAACCAAGATTGCTCTACCCAGCAAGGATCTCATTCAGATTGGACGGAGAAATTAAAACCTTTACAGACAAGCAAAAGCTAAGAGAATTTAGCACCACCAAACCAGTTTTACAACAAATGCTAAAGGAACTTCTCTAGGCAGGAAACACAGGAGAAGGAAAAGACCTACAAAAACAAACCCAAAACAATTAAGAAAATGGCAATAGGAACACATATCGATAATTACCTTAAATGTAAATGGATTAAATGCTCCAACCAAAAGACATAGACTGGCTGAATGGATACAAAAACAAGACCTGTATATATGCTGTCTACAAGAGACCCACTTCAGACCTAGGGACACATACAGACTGAAAGTGAGGGGACGGAAAAAGATATTCCATGCAAATGGAAATCAAAAGAAAGCTGGAGCAGCAATTTCATATCAGACAAAATAGACTTTAAAATAAAGACTATTACAAGAGACAAAGAAGGACACTACATAATGATCAAGGGATCGACCCAAGAAGAAGATAAAACAATTGTAAATATTTATGCACCCAACATAGGAGTACCACAATACTTAAGGCAAATGCTAACAGCCATAAAAGGGGAAATCGACAGTAACACAATCATAGTAGGGGACTTTAACACCCCACTTTCACCAATGGACAGATCATCCAAGATGAAAATAAATAAGGAAACACAAGCTTTAAATGATACATTAAACAAGACGGACTTAATTGATATTATAGGACAATCCATCCAAAAACAACAGAATACACTTTCTTCTCAAGCGTTCATGGGACATTCTCCAGGATAGATCATATCTTTGGTCACAAATCAAGCCTTGGTAAATTTTAGAAAATTGAAATCATATCAAGTATCTTTTCTGACCAGAATGCTGTAAGACTAGATATCAATTACAGGAAAAAAATCTGTAAAAAACACAAACACATGGAGGCTAAATAATACACTATTAAATAACCAAGAGATCACTGAAGAAATCAAAGAGGAAATCAGAAAATATCTATAAACAAATGACAATGAAAACACGACGACCCAAAACCTATGGGATGCAGCAAAAGCAGTTCTAAGAGGGAAGTTTATAGCAATACAATCCTACCTCAAGAAACAAGAAATATCTCAACTAGACAACCCAACCTTCCACGTAAAGCAATTAGAGAAAGAAGAACAAAAAATCCCCAAAGTTAGCAGAAGGAAATAAATCATAAAGATCAGATCAGAAATAAATGAAAAAGAACAGCAAAGATGAAGGAAACAATAGCAAAGATCAATAAATCTTAAAGCTGGTTCTTTGAGAAGATAAACAAAATTGATAAACCATTAGCCAGACTCATCAAGAAAAAAATGGAGAAGACTCAAATCAACATAATTAGAAATGAAAAAGGAGAAGTAACCACTGACACTGCAGAAATACAAACGATCATGAGAGATTACTACAAGCAACTCTATGCCAATAAAATGGACAACCTGGAAGAAATGGACAAATTCTTAGAAAAGCACAAACTTCTGAGACTGAACCAGGAAGGAATAGAAAATATAAACAGAACAATCACAAGCACTAAAATTGAAACTGTGATAAAAATCTTCGAACACACAAAAGCCCAGGACCAGATGGCTTCACAGGCGAATTCTATCAAACACTTAGAGAGGAGTTAACACCTATCCTTCTCAAACTCTTCCAAAATATAGCAGAGGGGGGAACACTCCTAAACTCATTCTAGGAGGCCACCATCACCCCGATACCAAAACCAGACAATGATGTCACAAAGAAAGAAAACTACAGGCCAATATCACTGATGAACATAGATGCAAAAATCCTCAACAAAATACTACCAAACAGAATCCAACAGCACATTAAAACGATCATACACCATGATCAAGTGGGGTTTATCCCAGGAATGCAAGGATTCTTCAATATACACAAATCAAACAATGTGATAAACCATATTAACAAATTGAAGGAGAAAAACCATATGATCACCTGAATAGATGCAGACAAAGCTTTTGACAAAATTCAACACCCATTTATGATTAAAACCCTCCAGAAAGTAGGCATAGAAGGAACTTACCTCAACATAATAAAGGCCATATATGACAAACCCAGGGCCAACATCGTTCTCAATGGTGAAAAAGTGAAAGTATTTCCTCTAAGATGAGGAACAAGACAAGGTTGTCCACTCTCACCACTAATATTCAACATAGTTTTGGAAGTTTTAGCCACAGCAATCAGAGAAGAAAAAGAAATAAAAGGAACCCAAATCGGAAAAGAAGAAGTAAAGCTGTCACTGTTTGCAGATGACATGATACTATACATAGAGAATCCTAAAGATGTTACCAGAAAACTACTAGAGCTAATCAATGGATTTGGTCAAGTAGCAGGATACAAAATTAATGCATAGAAATCTCTTGCATTCCTATACACTAAGGATGAAAAATCTGAAAGGGAAATTAAGGAAACACTCCCATTTACCACTGCAACAAAAAGAATAAAATTCCTATGAATAAACCTACCTAAGGAGACAAAAGACCTGTATGCAGAAAACGATAAGCCACTGATGAAAGAAATTAAAGATGATACAAACAGATGGAGAGACATACCATGTTCCTGGCCTGGAAGAATGAACACTGTGAAAATGACTATGCTACCCAAAGCAATCTACAGATTCAATGCAATCCCTAACAAACTACCAATGGCATTTTTCACAGAAGTAGGACAAAAAATTTCACAATTTGTATGGAAACACAAAAGACCCTGAATAGCCAAAGCAATCTTGAGAAAGAAAAACGGAGCTGGAGGAATCAGGCTCCCTAACTTCAGACTATACTACAAAGCTACAATAATCAAGACAGTACAGTACTGGCACAAGAACACAAATATAGATCAATGGAACAGGATAGAAAGCCCAGAGATAAACCCAGGCACATATGGTCATGTTATCTTTGATAAAGGAGGCAAGCATATACAGTGGAGAAAAGACAGTCTCTTCAATAAGTGAGGCTGGGAAAACTGGACAGCTACATGTAAAAGAATGAAATTAGAACACTCCTTAACACCATACACAAAAATAAACTCAAAATGGATTAAAGACCTAAATTTAAGGCCAGACACTATCAAACTCTTAGAGGAAAACATAGGCAGAACACTCTATGACATAAATCACAGCAAGATCCTTTTTGACTCACCTCCTAGAGAAATGGAAATAAAAACAAAAATAAACAAGTGGGACCTAATGAAACTTAAAAGGTTTTGCACACCAAAGGAAACCATAAACAGGACGAAAAGACAACCCTCAGAATGGGAGAAAATATTTGCAAATGATGCAATTGACAAAGGATTAATCTCCAAAATATACAAGCAGCCTTTGCAGCTCAATTTCGAAAAAACAAACAACCTAATCTAACAATGGGCAGAAGACCTAAATAGACATTCCTTCCAAGAAGATATACAGATTGCCAACAAACACATGAAAGGATGCTCAACATCACTAATCATTAGAGAAATGCAAATCAAAACTACAATGAGGTATCACCTCACACCAGTCAGAATGGCCATCAACAAAAAATCAACAAACAATAAATGCTGGAGAGCATGTGGAGAAAAGGGAACCCTCTTGTACTGCTGGTGAGAATGTAAATTGATACAGCCACTATGAAGAACAGTGTGGAGGTTCCTTAAAAAACTAAAAATAGAACTACCATATGACCCAGCAATCCCACTACTGGGCATATACCCTGAGAAAACCATAATTCAAAAAGCGTCATGTACCACAATGTTCATTGCAGCTCTATTTACAATAGCCAGGACATGGAGGCGACCTAAGTGTGCATCGACAGATGAATGGATAAAGAAGATGTGGCACATTTATACAATGGAATATTACTCAGCCATAAAAAGAAATGAAACTGAGTTATCTGTAGTGAGGTGGATGGACCTAGAGTCTGTCATACAGAATGAAATAAGTCAGAAAGAGAAAAAGAAATCCCATATGCTAAAACATATATATGGAATAAAAAAAAAAAAAAAAAGGTTCTGGAGAGCCTAGGGGCAGGACAGGAATAAAGACGCAGATGTAGAGAATGGACTTGAGGACACGGGGAAGGGGAAGGGGAAGGGTAAGCTGGGATGAAGTGAGAGAGTGGCATGGACATATATACACTACCAAATGTAAAATAGATAGCTAGTGGGAAGCAGCCACATAGCACAGGGAGATCAGCTTGGTGTTTTGTGACCACCTAGAGGGGTGGGATAGGGAGGGTGGGAGGGAGACGAAAGAGGGAGGAGACATGTGGATATATGTATACATATAGGTGATTCACTTTGTTATACAGCAGAAACTAACACAACATTGTAAAGCAATTATACTCCAATCTTTAAAAAAAAAAAAAGGTAAGTGGGGAATGCTCTTTACTGTCAGCCTTGACATTACTACATTACCCAAATACACTTACTCTCAAGCTTGAAAGAAAAATAATTTTGGAAAAAAAATTTTATTCAAAGCTATAGAATTCTCAATTTGAAAGTGCTCAGTTTTAAAAGAGCATCAAATTTTTTTCTAAGTGAGTGTTCACATTATTTGATGAAAATATTTAATTTTTTAATTTAAAAAAATCTGTATAAAATAAAACTATAAAGATGGTCAATAGGCACAGACAAGAATTTCACAGAAGAAGAAATGCAAATGGAAAAAAACTGAAGATATACTTCACTTCATTAATAATCAGGAAAATAGAAATTATACTACAGTGAAAAGACATTTACAACCGCTAAGTAGACCAAAACCAAAGTACAGGCAAAGAACTGGGAAAGCAGAAACCTCAAGCTTGGATGGTGGAGTGTAGTTGGCATAACCATCTTGGGAAATAAGCCAATTTGTAATTGGCATAACCATCTTGGGAAATAATTGATAAAATTAAATATTTGTATAACCTATGACACAGCAGTTTCAATCACAGTTACATAATGTAGAAAAATATTTTTATATTCATCAAGTAATAGGCAGAAGGCTGTTCATGGCACCATTATTTGTAATACAAAATGGAAAACATTCAAAGCCTACATTAACGGGAAAATTGAAAAATTATGGAACATACATTTAACACAATATAACAAAAATGGATGGGCCAAAACTACTCTTATAAAAACATCTTAAAAATATAGTGTAGAAGAGACAAAAAATGTCATATAATTTTTATAAAGCTCAAAACCAAACAAAAACAATATTTTTAATGAATACATACGTATAAGGCAGTGCTCTAAAAATAAAAGCAATGAAAGGATAGATAAACAGTAAAATCAGAATAAAAGTTATTTCTAGGGGTAGTAGGAAGGATGAGTTGGTGAGAATGCATTGCTGTATATTTACTTTATGTTTCCCAGATCATTTATATACTCTTCAATGTATAATATTAATTATAACATAAATGAAAAAAATTCTATAACAATGCTATCTAGTCTTTATTTTCTATAAAATCCACCGTCAAAACATTACAAACACATTATTTTGCAATGTGTAACTCAAATTCTTATTCCTAATTATATCATTGATATTAAAGTCAAAGACCTGGTCCTCTCATGTCATATTTGAGAATACTTGAAAAATGAAATTTCTCAATTTTTTTTTAAAGAAATTCCTTGTGTTCTTGATATTGTGCTCACCACTTGACTGTCAGCCAATGAATTTTGGCAAATTCTGTAGATCACAGTATACATTGAAAATGTAGAAAATTTGAGAATTTTTACAACATTAACAGCCACTGTTAAAGATGTGGGTACTTTCTTATGACCTAGCACTTTTACAAAAATGTACAGTGACATCTAATTTGCATTTTGGAACTAATTCTGTTTTCTTAGTTTTGCTTTTGTACCATCAGTACATATGTCACTATATATTTTTGCCAGTTTATTTAATGGTGTGTTAAAAATGAATACAAACACTTAAAAATTCCCTTTGTCAAAAGTTTTACAAAGTAATAAATCTTCCTTGTATTTGCCTATCTAAAATGTTATATCAAATAAGCAAAATGGAGAGCTTCACAACATTCATACTTCATTAGTTTACTTGAAAACATTTCACATATTCTTAGCATTTGTTATATTAACTGCATTAGATACACAATGCTCCTAATTCTATTTTCATAGCAGTTTTCACCTAAAAAAAGTGTTACTGTGTTATTGATAAGAAAACAATGAGCTTTTTAGATCTTAGTGTGCCTTTCTCTCTCATGTGTTATTCAGTAAAATGAAAAATATTTAATAAGTTGAAATCAAGTTTTAATATTAACGTATTAAATATTTCATAAACACATGAAGCATATATACAGAACATGAGAGGTCCATAGAACACCATTTTGAAAACTGCAATACAACCTTAAGTCATGGAAAATGTTGACAATTTTCTAGGAAAAAAAAAAGGGGGACACTTCTAAAGCAACATTCCATATTCATCATAATTCCTGTCTTTCACAGTTTAATTATAGCCTTAATATTTTAAATGGAATAAAAAGAAAATGTAATGCCAGACATGATTCTGCCCCAAAGGGTTACACTTCTAACTTTTCCCCACAAAATAATAAGCAAGATAAAGCTAATCCACATCCTAGAACTGTGAGCAGAATACAGGGATAGTTTGTTCCATTATAGTATACTGAGAGAGAAAAGGTAAGTGCCCTAAGCTATCTATTGCTGCGTAAGAAACGACATCAAAACTAGTGACTTAAAACATTTATTATCTCACAGTTTTATAGCTCAGGAATCTGTGTGTGGCTTATCTGGGTACTCTGCTTCAGGGTTTCTTAGAAACAGAAATCAAGGTGTCCACCATGCTGCAGTCACCTTGAGGATCAATGAGGAAAGAGTCACTCACACTTCCATGTTCACTCTTGTTTGTTAGATTCTGTTCCTCATGGGCAGTTGAACAAGGAGTTTCAATTCCTTGCTAGCTGCTGGTTGAAGGTAAGCCTCAGTTTCCTGCCATGTATACCTCCCCATGGAGAAATTCACAACATGGCAGCTTGTTTCATCAGAGCTAGCAAGTGAGAAGGCAAGGGACAGTGTAAGCAAGATAGAAGCCAGTCTTTATAACCTAATTTTGGAACTGACATCCATCATTTTTGCCATTTTCTACTTACTGGAATCAAGTAACTAGTTCTAGCCCACATACAAGGGGAGAGGGTTTTTATAGTGAAAACCAGGAAGTGGGATTGTTGGAAGCCATTTTAATGGCCTCAGAATAACACATTTATTTCTGAATTTTCATCTACATCCCAGGTTTCAAAGCGTGAATACTGATATCAGAATCTTAACTATAATAGAATGATAGGTAAAATTTTACAATAGTTTAAGGAAGTCTAAATGATGTTGAACTATGTGTTTGGCTAACTGACTTTTTAAATGCTAAAGCCAAAAGTTAATGGGAGATTTAGGCTAAATATTAAGAAGTGTCATGTATGTCTGGTTGTTTTTGTTGTTACTGCCATTATATTATAATTTAAAGCAGTATCCATGTCATATTCCTGATTTTAGGTGAAATGCTTGGTCATTAAATATGATATTTGATATAGTTTTTGGTAGGCAGCATTTATATAACAAAGAAAGTTTTAATCTATTTTTATATTTTTTAAAGTTTTTATATTACATTTGTATTTTGAACTATTTCACATGCATTTTATCTACATGCAAAAGTAGTAACTTTTTTTCTGTAGTTAATGAATGTGGCAAATTACATCAATGATGTCTTTCATGTTGCACCATCCTTGAATTCCTGAGATATACACACATCCACATATACACATTTCAAGAAAATATTTTAGGTACATAATTAAAACATATGTAGTATATATCTCACATTCCATTGATCTGTACATTTATCCTTACACCAATACAACCCTGCCTTCATTACCGTAGATTATAATTCTCTTGAAATCACATGGTGTAAATCCTCCTACTTTGTTCTTGTTCTAAATTGTTTTGGATAATGTAGGTCATATGAATTTACGCATACATTTTAGACCATGCTTCTAAATTTCTAGGAAAAAAAAACACTTCTGAGATTTTCATTTAGATTGCATTAAATCTTCACATCAGTTTAGAGACACATTTCATCTTAATAATATTGAGTCTTTTGGTCAACGAACACAGTAAATTTCTCTGCTTCTTTAATTTCCCTCAGAAATGTTTTAAAATTTTCAGTGTATAGGTCTGACACATATTTTGTTCATTTTTTCTAAGTATTTTGTGTATGTATGATTTCATTTTGGATGCCTTGTAAATTATGTTTTATAATTTCAAATTCCTATGTTTGTTGATAATACAAGAAACAAAATTAATGTTACATTGGTCTTTATTTCCCAAATTTGCTAACTCCATGAATTAGTACTAGTTGTTTTAAGTAGAGTCCTTATTATTTTTATCCCTGGATTATTATAGCCTCTATTTATAAAGACAATTTTACTTCTTTTTCAAGTCTCTTAAAGAAGTTTTATAACCTGCTTCCTGGTAATAGGATGACAGGTGAAAAAATGCACAGCTTTCACTTAGCTTTAACTATGTGGAGGCACTTGATACCTATCAAAAAGAACCTCTGAATTATGAATGACCAGATTGGCTTAGGACAATCTTTGTATGTCTTATATTTCCCTTTTCCTAGTAAAATCAATTTTTTTTTGAGAGAGAGAGAGATATATAATCTCCCTAAGTGGGGGGAGGGGGAGGTCAAAAAAAACTAAAGAGAAATAAAATGGGATACTAAAATATATACAACTGATAAAAAAGAAAGAAGAAATATGGAAATATTGAACAAAAAATAGAAATAGCCAAACCAAAAATAATGATAAAATGACAGAAGTAAATCAAATTATATCAATAATCATATTATATGTAACTGGGGGGAAAAAAGACCTAACTATATGCTATCTATAAGAAACCTCTTAAGTATATGAAGACATAGAGAGTTTAAAAGTAAGAGGTTGGAAATAGGTGAACCATGAAACAGTTATCAAATAGGCACTGGGAAGATTAATGCTTCTACCAAGACGCAGTAACAGGGCCCAGATTTAATCTCCTTCTTGAAAAAAAAATATACAGAAAGAAATGCCTGAAACAATGGTTTTCAAGACACTGGATATCAAGCAACAAAGGATAGTGTTCCCTGAGATAAGGGAAAACAAATGAGCTGAGCCCTACGATTGCCCCAGCTTAGTGTCCTGTCTTACTCTACTCAGGCTGCTATAATAAATACCACAGACTGGGTGGTTTAAACAACAGAAATTTATTTCTCACAGTTCTTGAGGCTGTGATGTTTAAGATCAAGTGCTGGCCAATTTTATTTTTGAAGAGGACTCCCTCCCTGGCTGGCAGACAGCCACCTTCTACCTTACTCTTGCATGGTGGAGAGAGACAGAGAGCTATGGTGTCTGCTCCCTTTCTTATAAGGGCACTAGCTCTATCAGATTAGGGTCCCACTCTTACGACCTCATTTAACCTTTATTGTCTCCTGCTAGGCCCTATCTCTAAACACAATAACACTAGGAGTTAGGGCTTCAACATATGAATTTTGGGGGCACACAAACATTCAGTCCATTACATGTCTTGAGAGAGTTTGCAGACCATAGTGCAGGGAGGAGAACTCTACGTGAAGTCTGGCAGTTAAGGAGATGGAGCTGAGAGTTTGGCAAGATCAGTGTAACTAGAATTTATAGAAGGTAGTATTGGAGAGGAGAGAGCTGTACAGAGAAGAACCCTGGAAATATGCATAGGTCACCCTGAAAGAATTTGGCAGAATACTAATCATAGCATGTGTGAGGAAGTTACCCAAGACCGAAGATAGAATCTCCTAAAAAAAGCAGAGGGAAGAGTGCCTGGCACTCTCATAAGGCATAAAGAAGTGCCTGTTCTCACCAACCAAATTAAAAATTCTTATAATTCAAGGTACATTAAATAGAGTATTCAGAAAGGTCTTGGTAGTGAAGAATAATTAGCCTAAGAATAAAAGATGCTCTGATCCAGACTAACAAATCTTAAAAGCAATACCCAATAGAATTAAACTGTTTCCAAGTTGAAAACCACCAACCTAGGTAATTCTTCAAAACTTCCTAGCAAGGCACCAAAATTTCACTTAGAGCTCAGTCTTTAAATAATGTGTTTTTCTTAACATACCTCTGATTCCACAAAGTATGAAAATAGGAAGCTGTTTTTCAAGAAAAAAAATTTTTTTTTTATTTCTACAGAATGTTAGAAACATTAATTACTCATAAAATAGCATTAATGGCTCATCTAGTTATTTAATGACCACAGAGATTATTCACACTTTGGGCTCCTAACATCTCTTTTTGATTATCTTAATGGAGTAGGAAAAATTTCAAAATGTGCTATTATTTCTGATCAATTATATTTTAAAGTACTGTATTAAATATTTTTTTCAAAGAGGAACTTGCTAAAAGTTATCAAATTATATACTAGAAAATTAAGCCATTCTACATAATTTAATAGCTTAATCTGAAATTTTAAAAGGGAACCAAATGGAATAGTCTCTCATTCGTAAGTTCAGTATACAAACTGACTAAAGATTTCCACAATTAGGATGATGAAAGTTAAGATTAAAATGTGACTAACTACTTCTATATAATGTGCCTAATGAGCACAGTTTCAAAATATATTATCCCCAAAGTGACATTTTTTCTCAAAAGTAAGTTAGATAATGGCAGCAAGTCAAGGCTTACAGTAATAATAAAATTTTGCATCTAGACAGAAACATTTTTTGATTCAATGATTCTTGTATTAATTAATATATGCTTTTATAAGGTAATCCTTTAATTTTACTTTTTAAGAAAACATTGGCAAATGTCTCTAAACCATGGTATAGAGTATGCTTAAATTATAGTAAAAATGCTAAGATAAAATTCAATGTGTCTAAAATGGACACATTTAGCACAGTACTAATTTTTTGGAAAAAGGCTTCAGTTCTATGAAATCATGTAAACATGAGAGTTCTCATTAAAACTATTAAGTACAATTATAGATTAAATTAAGATCTATTTTTACTGGTAAGTTTCCTTTTTACCTTACAAAGGAGATGTATTCTCATTTTATACAGATTACGGTCTCAGCTTGTTAGAACTCCTGAAATTAGTGAAGAAACATATTTAATGTATGGACCCAGGTTTATTCTTATGGAACATCCTTTTTTCTCATGGTTTCAAGAAATAACTTTCTTTCAGCTTTGCTCCTTTTGCAGAACAAATAGAACTTGTAGAGTCTGTTTTGCAGTCTGGAAAATAACATGGTCATTTTGGGGGAAATATCATGGAATTCCTGCTAACCAAGAATCCAATGTTCTTCCCAGATGTATTAATGGACAAATTTGGTTACAAGTAACACAAATCAAATCAATTTAACTAATAAAGATGATTTAATTAAAAAAAAAAAGACCTAGAACAGGTCCCAAGGTCACCTGGATTGAGTGATTCAAACAGAATCTGGATATGCTTTCTTTGACTCTCCATTTCTCTTCTGTTTGTGAGTTGCCTTATTACCTCTAGTTCTTTCATATCAACTGTACCTAGCTGTAGTCATTTGTATAGAATCATCCTCATAACTCTTAATTCAAGGGAAAAGAGTATATGCCTCCTTTCAATTTGAAAAATTCCAGCAGAAGACTGATTTATCTGGCTTAATTTGGCTTGTGTCAAATTCTTAAACATTTGCTGTGATTACTGTATCTAGAGGGATAGCTCTGCAGTTGGTTTATCTTGCATCATGTGCTTTCTTCTGGATCAAAGGAGGACAGTAAACTATGTGAATTTGAGATTGTTTTGGTTACTCAAGGCTGGTAAGAGGGGCACAAAGAAGACAACTTGATACTACTTTTAAGAAAATGAACGTTTAATTAATCAGCGATTTAACGTAGACAACCCCTAAGCTTTTATATTCAAAATTCAGACATTTAAAAATTTAGTGAATTTAATGATCACTATTAAGAATGCTCTTAAACTTAGTCAATAGAATTCCTTTAATTATTTAAACTACATTTTTAGATTTAACATATTTGAGTATCATTTTCAATATCTGATATAACAAGTAAACAACAGTTAACCAATCAAGTATCTTTAATAAATGTATTAGATACCTATAGCTCCTTTGAAAAGATACCATTTTCATCTGCCCATTTTTTAATTGGGTTGTTTATTTATTTTTGAAATGTCATCCAAACTGGAAGAGAAGAAGTAAAACTGTCACTATTTGCAGATGACATGATATTATATACAGAAAACCCTAAAGTCTCCACCAAAAATCTATTAGAACTAATAAATGAATTCAGTAAAGTTGCAGAATACTAGATTAATATACAGAAATCTGTTGCTTTTCTGTACACTAATAAAGAACTATCAGAAAGAGAAAGCAAGAAAAAAAATCCATTTAAAGTCTCATCAAAAAGAATAAAATACCTAGGTATAAAGGTAACCCAGGAGGTGAAAGACCTATACTCTGAAAACTATAAAACATTGATAAAAAATTTTGAAAATGATACAAATAAATGGAAAGATATCCCATGTTCTTGGATTGAAAGAATTAATATTATTAAAATGGCCATACTACCCAAGGCAATCTACAGATTTAATGCAATCCCTATCAAAATAGGCATGACATTTTTCACAGAACTAGAACAAATAATCTTAAAATTTATATGGAACCATAAAAAACCCCGAATTGCCAAAACAATATTGAGAAAAAAAAAAGAAGCTGGAGGTACCATGCTCTCTGACTTCACACTATACCACAAAGCTACAGAAGTCAAAACATCATGGTACTGGAACAAAAATGGACACATAGATCAATGAAACAGAATACAGAGCCCAGAAATAAACCCACACTTAATGGTCAATTAATCTACGACAAACGAGGCAAGAATATACAATGGAAAAAAGACAGTCTCTTCAATAAGTGGTGTGCGGAAAACTGTACAGCTATATGTAAAATAATGAAATTAGAACATTTCTTCACACCATATTAAAAAAATAAACTAAAAATGGATTGAAGACCTAAATAAGATCTGAAACCATAAAACTCCTAGAAAAGAACATAGGCAGAACACTCTTTGACATAAATTGTAGCAATATTTTTTTGGATCTGTCTCCTAAGGCAAAAGAAATAAAAGCAAAAATAAACAAATGGGACCTAATTAAAATTAAAGCTTTTGCAGAACAAAGGAAACCACTGACAAAATGAAAAGACAATCTACTGAATGGAAGAAAATATTTACAAATGATGTGACTGATAAAGGGTTAATATCCAAAATTTATAAACAGTTCATACAACTCAACATCTTCCTGGATTCTCAACTTTTAATCATAAATATTCTGTAACCATCGATAAGTCCTACGTGCTTTGTCTAAAGCAGTAATTGTTAAAATGTGTTACAAAGACTTCTGGGGGCACCTGAGATACTTTCAGGTGAAGCATGAGGTAAAAACTATTTTCAGAATCATACTAAGATGTTATTTGCCTTTTTCACTATATTGATATTTCTACTGCTGGTAGAAAAGCATTAATGGATACTGGTAATAGTTAAGTGCCTTAGCATGAAGCAAAGCAGAGGCACAGAACTATACCAGTAGCCACTGTATTCTTGACTTCCATGTACTAGCAGTAAAAAATCAAATCAAATTAAATTAAAAAAAAATCAGTTTAAGACTTTCTTTGATGAAGCAAATATATTCATTGTATTAAATCTCAACCAGAGTATACATCTTTTTAAAATTCTGTGTGACAAGATGAGAAATGCACACAAAGCACTTCTGCTTCATACTGAATTGTCTCAAGGAAAATCATGCATGTGATTGTTTCAACTGTGAGTGAAATTAGCTGCTTTTTTGTCATGGAACACCATTTTGTTTGAAAGAATGACTGACTATCTGTGGCTATTTGGATATTAGTATTTGGCAGACATTTTCTCAAAAATTAATGAAGTGAGCTTATAGCTCCAAGCTTAACTATGACATTCGTTATCAATAATAAAATTTGAGCTTTCAAGTGAAAATCAGAATTTTGGAAAACTTGTATCTACTACTATGAATTTGAGAGCATCCCAATACTTAGTTTTCTGTTGAAATTAGTAGTGATATTAAAGAATGGGGGGACATTATATAATGAAGTGTGTTAACATTTAGAAGAGGTACATAATTCAATGAATCAGTATTTTCTAAATGTGGTTTCAAATTCTATGATGTGACTGTCATTTAAGAAATTATCAATTATTTTTGATTTTTTGGTGTGGTGTCCAAGAAGAATATCTATAATCATATGAAGATACTATCAAAATACTCCTCTCTTTTAAAACTGTGTATCTGTTTGAGGCTGACTTACTTTCATATATGTTGCAGGAGGCCATCAAAAAGATGTGACCACCAGTTGACCTGAGAGATAAATCATGGGCAATGGGAGCTCTCCACCCCCTCCCCTGTCCTTGAAATGTGTGTTCTGCTTGCCTTCTCCTCTCCCAGAAGCTGCTCCAAGGATAGAGCCTTGAATAGAAATGTGTTGTTGAGGCTATCTGGATTGGGTACCTGACTAAACCCAGTTAAGGCCTCCATATACACTTTTAAGATTCTGGCGAGTGGGTGCAGAATTCTATACATCTTGCAGCTGCCCAAGATAAGCCTTATACGTTTCCTTATTAAATCTGCCACCTACCAATCTGGAGCGGTGTGCCTGTTTCTTCTGTCTCTCCATGCCCACTGTGAATACGGGGGTGGTTTCAGATTACAACTGGGAAACTCTCAAGGAGGTTTGTGAACCAACAATATACTTCAACCAAAATATTACAACAAAGATAATGCAGAGGCAGATAGAAGATTCCAGTTGCCATCTATTCATCCAAATATCATATGGATATGTGACAATGTAAAATAATGTTATTTTTCTCACTGAACATTTTATTTGGTAAAACGTAGTAATTTTTATGAAGTATCTAAATTTCTTTCAATACATAATAGATTATTATTTTGAGATTTAAGAAATATTTTTAAATGTATCATTTAAAATTTCTAATACATTCACTGTCAATAGATATAACCTACATTAACAAAAGTTTTTGAGTCCTCAATAATCTTTGAGAGTGTGACGTGATCCTAAGATGAAAAACATTTATGATCACAGATCAAAAAAAATCTGAATATCGGTAAATTGCACTTGTATTACTATGCCGACGTAATTACTATACATTGTACAATGTTGGGCCCGGCACTACACAATAACAATTCTTTATCATTCCAATGCTAGTGCTGATAGCATTCAACAAAAAATCCTCCTCACATCAAATCGGAATACGCTTAAAAATTACACTCCAAAAATGGCACAGAAAGTGATGTATATTGTCTCTTTCATATGTGGGTACGGTGCACCATCTATATTTTGAATTTCCTTTTTTACTTTACAGATGTATAAAGGACTGCCTTCTTCACGTTGCCAGTATTTCACAGTTTATTACACATTATGTCTGATGTTTGGAGTTAGTTCCATTCTCCATTTTCTCGAAACCACCTTCCTATTCTAATTTGGACTAGTGTCTTCGTATTTTGAATAAAGGTTGACTTTTTACGTGAGTTTCTAATCATCTCTCTTTGCTTCTTGCATTTTAGAACTTTATTATAATAGTTTTTTCATGTCTCAACCATACCATCTTTTCTTGTAGTCTATTTCCTCCCTCCCCTCTCTGCTCTCCAAAACTTCATCCTGCTGCTCCTTTCTGGAATGGTTGCTCCTATCTCTTCTGCCTGGCTGCCATCCTGCCTCCCTGGAATGAAATGAAGTAATTGATTCTTGACTTTTTTCTCTTGTGTATTATGCCAGATTTCTATCTTTGTCTTTAGTTCTCAGAATTCTGACTATGATGGTTCTTGATTTCTTTGAGTTTTTCCTTGAGTTCACTCAACTTCATGAATTTTTAGGTTTAAGTGTTTTGCCAAATTTGGAAGATTTTCATCCATTAGTTCTTTTGAATAATTTGTGTGCCATACCCTCTTTTTCCTCTCCTTCTGGGACTTTAATGACACAAATCTTAAAACTTTTGTTATAGTTCCTCTCGTCTTTGTGGCTCTATTCATTTGTCTTCAGTCTTTTTTCTCTCTTTTGTTCAGACTGGGTAATTTCTGTTGTCCTATTTTCAAGTTCACTTATTTTTTGCTCTGTCTTCTCCATTCTTGTATTGGGCTTATCCACTGAGTTTTTAATTTTTTTTATCAGCTATTGTATTTTGTTGAGACACTCTATTTCTTTGCTGAGACTATATTTTTCATTCATTTCAGGAATTTTTTTGTAATTCCTCATCCAGCATTTTTATCATTGCTGCTTTAAAATCTTTGTCAGATAATTCTAACATCTTTGTCATCCTGGTGTTGGCCTCTATTGATTGCATTTTTAAATTCAGTTTGAGATCTTTATGGTTCTTTGTATGACAAGTAGTTTTTCTTTTTATTGAATCCTGGACATTTTGGGAGTATTATATAATGAGACTCTGGTACTTATTTAAAGCTTCTGTTTCAGCTAGTTTCCTCTGGTAGCATTCCTGCTGGGGAAAGGGAGTGTGTTGCCTCATTTTCCAGGAGTACTGGAAGTCCAGAGTCCCCCACTCAGCCTTTGTTGACACCCAAAGAGAATGCTCTTTGTTATGGCTAGATGGAGGTGGAAGTTCTGGTTTCCATTAGGCCTTCAATGGTACCTCTTTGTCTGGAAGGGTTAGGAGTGTGTCATTACTGCATTCTATTGACATCTTGGGTGAAAGTGGCCTCATAACTGGGCAGAGGTAAAATTCTGACTTTTTCCTTTGCCTTTTATGGCATTTTTAGCACAGAGAAGTGTCTCATTACAGAGAGGTTGGTTTGGAAACCCAAGCTTCTCATGTCATTCCCATAGACACCACAAGGGTGGCTTTGTTACTACCTGGATGGATGAAAGGTCTGGATTCCTCCTAGACTTTCTCTCATACCGCCCCAGTGGGGAAGTTGGGAAGCTTCATTACAGGATGATAATGCTGGAAATCTAAGCTCCCATGTGGACTTTACTATCATGGTTGGCAGTAGGACCTCAGTTTTTTCTGTACTATTTAGCTAGAATAAAGCTGTTCATTGCAGCACTATTTACAATAGCCAGGACATGGAAGCAACCTAAGTGTCCATCGACAGATGAATGGATAAAGAAGATGTGGCACATATATACAATGGAATATTACTCAGCCATAAAAAGAAACGAAATTGAGTTTATCTGTAGTGACGTGGATGGACCTAGAGTCTGTCATACAGAGTGAAGTAAGTCAGAAAGAGAAAAACAAATACTGTATGCTAACGCGTATATATGGAATCTAAAAAAAAAAAAAAAAGTACTGATGAACCTAGTGGCAGGTTAGGAATAAAGATGTAGACATAGAGAATGTACTTGAGGACCCAGGGGTTGGGGGGAAGCTGGGGTGAAGTGAGAGTAGCATTGACATATATACACAACCGAATGTAAAATAGTTAGCTAGTGAGAAGCAGCAGCATAGCACAGGGAGATCAGCTTGGTGCTTTGCGATGACCTAGAGAGGTGGGATAGGGAGCGTGGGAGGGAGGCTCCAGAGGGAGGGGATATGGGGATATATGTATGCATATGGCTGATTCACTCTGGTGTACAACAGAAACTAACACAGTATTGTGAAGCAATTATACTCCAATAAAGATCTATTTAAAAAAAAAAAGCTGTTTTGTAAAAAAGCTTTCTATTTTATGAGGCTGTCCCTTTCCTGGAACTTTGGCTAGATATGCAGGCTTTGGGAGAAACTTTTTTGTCTGTGTATTGGTGTTTTCAGGTGTCAACCTCTTCAGTCTCAAGTCTGGAAAACATGGGGCAAAAAGAAAAACCAGGAACTAAAAATCATGCCATTCATTGGGTTTTGATGTCTCTAGTCATTCTGCCTCCCTCTCTCCAACTTTCAGAATTTTACATTTGTTTTAAATATCTAGGGGTTTTATTTGTATTTATTGGGAGGAGGGAAAGAGGGAAAGAACTTTACTCCATTTTTATCAAAAGCAGAAGTCCTCAATTTTTAATAATTAATTAATTAATTAACTATTTCGGACTTTCTTCTTCAAATTGTAGGTATTTCTTATTGTATGTTCTTGATTTCTTGTGTGGATGGAATGTGTACAGTGCTGTATAATGAACAGGCAAGGTGCTGGCTTTTATAATGTATTACCCTTAAATGCCAGACATAGCTTTCTTGTTGTCTTCTGTGGTGCTAAGACTCACTTGGATTGAGATTTCTGTACCTAGTACAATCAGCTAAGGAAAGGATTGAGTCTCATAATACATACATTGTCACTGAAGTCCCAATCTTATACATTTATATTAGTCGGGTTTCTGATGGCAAACAATACCCAAACCTTGTGTTTTACAACAACGAATATTTATTTTTCTTGTTCTCTGCTCAGTGGGTAGGTCAAAATTGGCTTTAGGCTGTGAGTCTGGTAGGGTTCTTCTCTACGTATCTCATTCTGGGACTAGCAGCAAGACTATGCTCTTCTCATGCGGACAGCCAAAGATGGCAGAAGTACAAGAAGTCAAGTTCATTCACCCATGCACATCTAAAGCTTCTATTTGCCTCATACTGTCTAACATTCTATTGGCCAAAACTAATCATATGGCCAAGTGCAATATGAATGGGACAGGGAAATATATTCTGTGCACTATAGTCAGAGGCACTCCAATGTCAAATTGTAAAGAGCCTGGATATGTGATTCTATAATAGTGAGAGAGTAAAGACTGGGGACAATTAATCACTCTACCACAATTAACATTATGTCCAGAAGAGAAGAAGCAATTTTGAGCTAGAAAATCATTACCATTAATGTCTGCTCCACCAAATACCTCAAAGAAAAATGACAGAAATATATCAGTTACTGCACATGAAACTACTCTGAAACTCTAAGGCATCATTCAAATGTAAAGTCATGTATATCTTCAAATGAAAACAGAATAAGTAAATGCATTGATTATTACATCTTCTAGTATAGTTTCATTTAAATAGTAGTCCCTAGAAGTAACCAAAAGGAAAAAATGTTTGAAAGAAAGCCTGATTTATGGTACTCAAATTTCTAAAGCCAACTCCATTGAATTGTAATAAAATAAAATGGAAATTTGTCAGTTACGCAGCTTGGCTAATTACATTTTTCAAACTTACTTATATTAACTGCCTAATTCTTAAAGCTTCACTTCACTTACTACTGTGGAAACCCAAATGTGGCACATTCTATTTTAAAAGGCATAGAAAAGTCACACTATGTCAAATAACTCCTTAAAGAAATAGCCCAAGGTTATACTGACATGCAGAAAATGAAGTGGAAAATTGAGATAATTATTTAGATAAATCAAGCGAAAAATAATACTAACCTTTGCCCCAATTGCTTGAAAATTCTGGACAATTAAAATGAATTCTAAAATGTCAGTTGTTTCAAATCTCTTAGCCAATTTCTGAATAAATTTATGATGAAGTATATTATTATTTAGAAAGAAAAATATTGTACTCCTAGTTTGTGGTACCATAGACCTTATGTGCTAAACCTGTTTTTCACTTTACTTTTCTACTTTTTCTGTTTCTATTGAATATTTGTCCCAGACAAAAGCTCCATAATTTTATCTGTTTGTAATTCTGGTCCACTTAGAATCTCCATTTTGAAGGAAGGACAGGATCAGCTTTGCTGTTATTAGGTCAGATTCATGGGCTGCCTTATTGTTTTATACTTTTCACTGTGATAATACATGATATACTGGACAGAGAATTCTTTCTCAGCCTGAATCAATGAAATTGTTCATTGAAACAAAAAAGCTACCACCTTATAAGCACCTCTACCAAACTAGAAAGCAGCTAGAAAATATGTCTAATGCAGCATGGTATAGTTCATATAATTGGTAAGTTGTACAAATGGAAACTAAAAGACCTCTTCTAAGTCATGTTCATTTAACAATACAAGCTAGTGTACATTGCGTAATCAATATATCAGCTACTACATTAGTTGCTTTACAAGTATTTTCCTCTCCTCCCAACAACCTGAGCTAAATTCAATTACCACCAATTTCTAAATAAGAAAATAAGATGTAGAGAGATGGACAACTGTGAAAGGAGAAAACTATTTCTCTACTCACAACACTTCTGACACCAAATGTGTGGACTTCCCACAACATTTTCTTCAGTTCTCCGTGGACACCAGCTGGGTGTCCTACATTTTAATTCAATTCTGAAACTACCTGGAATTACTGCAGACTCCACAGTTTAAGAGCTCAGTCCCACAGGACTTCCTCCCCCAACCCACTTCAGAGGCCAATCACAAGTAGTGGGTTCCTAGGTTACCTATACCTCTGTCCAACTTGGCTACAAATCAGGAGTTGCCATGACCCCTTCCTCAGGTTCAATAATTTGCTAGAAGAGCTCGCAGAATTCAGGGAAACACTGTACTTGCTACTCCCTATTTATTATAAGGAACACAACTTAGGAACAGTCAAATGAAAGAGATACATACGGCAAGGTATGGGTAAGGTGTGCAGAGCTCTCATATTCTCTCCAGGCAGGCCACTCTCCAAGGACCTTGATGTGTTCACCACCCTGAAAGCTCTCCAAACCCCTTCCTAAAGGGTTTCTAGGGAGGTTTCATTACGTAGGCACGATTAATCAGATCATTCACCACTGGTAATTAACTCAACCCCCAGCCACTCTTTCCTGGAGGTTGGGAGTGGGGCTGAAAGTTCCAACCCTCCAATCACAAGGTTGTCTCCTGTGGAAACCAGCCACCATTCTGAAGCTACCTAAGGACCCATCAAGAGTCACCTGATTAACATAAACTCAGGTATGATTTAAAAGTGAATTTTATGAATAGCAAAAGACACTCTTCTCACCCTCATCACTCAGGAAATTACAAGGGCTTTAGGAGCTCTGTCCTAGCAACTGGTAGTGAACACCAAATATATATTTCTTACTATATCACAATATCATACTTGTCCAAGACCCATTGAATATATAAAAGGAAGAACCCTAATAGTGCTAATCTGGCACCTTAAATTAAATTCCATATGGTTTCTTATATGTGCATAAATGTTTGGAAGGAGTTACATGACACCACCAACATGATGTCCTTTTGCTTCATGTCTACTAGATTTAGAACATTTAGAACCTTTCCTGAGATAAGAACTTGTGTGCTGGTGGTAGCTTATTTGGAAGGTTATCCCAGGAAGCACAATTGAGGCAGTGGAGTGATGAGACAGGAAGAGAAGAAATTCTTAAATTGTTTTATTAAACTAACTTTTGTAATGGACAACTAGGAGTCAATTGAATTGGGTATCCTCCCAGGAATTCTACAGAATGTGCCTTAGACTTATATCACCAAAGAAGGGGAAGTCTGGGGCCTTTATCCAACCTCCATTTTCCCTCGTTGAGGTTTACCAGCATAGGCATTAACTTCCCAGAACTTCTAAGTTGCAGCTACATGTGGTCTAAGTGGCATTCTATGGCTTAGGAGGAAGTCCTCAGGTACAAAAGCAAACCAATACCAAGGCACAAAGCTTGAGATATGATGGAAATGACAGGCTCAGCTGGGCTGAAATCATGTAGACTGAGGGCATGCTATGCATCTGCTATTGTCACATTTCCCAAGTGCCCAGGGGTGCCCCGTGAACTCCAAGAGGCACTCTCAGGAATTTAGATTTTTCAAGGGAAACCCAGTGACATCTCTTGGATACTGTTTTATACACTACTTTCATTTATGTGTATTTTTTCAAATAGCTATTAAGTTGTCATGATATAAGCACTTATTTAGGTATTTATTAATTATTTAATCAATAGAGCTGTTAGAATTTTTTTGGAGGGACCTAGTAATGCCATGAAAAGTATTACTGAGACACTAAGGGCATCGCGAACCAAGAATATTTGGGAAACCCTCTGCTACTGTATGGACCCCCATCAAAAATTTAGTTTGGATGTCAAAATCGATGGTGCCATGCAAACACCAAGAGAGAATGAAAAGTTTTATTACTCATATGATAAGGCTTTCTGGGGGCGGGGGTGCAGAGAAGGTCCAAAAATGGTTTGAGCGAGCAAAGAAAGAAGACTGGCTTGGAGTTTTTATGGTGGTTCAGGGATAGAAGCAGGATGGAAGAACATGGCTTGAATCTCTCACTAGTTGCAAAGGTCTGAGAATCTGGGGATTTTTTATCGGCTTCCTCAGATGTGGGACAGAGGGGGGAAAGGGAGAGTGAGCTTTAAAAGCTGTCAGCAAATATAAAAAACGGAGTCAGACTCTATTATATTACCTAAGTTCTTTTTATACTTTAATAAGTGATCACACTTGGATTTAATTCAAACATACAATGAATTAATGTCATACATCTAACTTATATATATATATGTTCACTTGGACATTTGAAGTATAGCCAACAAGTGTCCATCAAAAGTTAAGCATCAAGCTAGGGGCTGGATAACCCTGATATGATCTCTAATGAAATTTATAATCTAAATGAGGAGAGCCATAAATGCAAACTAGAAATGAGTTTAAAACTGTGGTAAATGTTAAGAAGGTTACAAGGAGGATGCTATATTACAAAGCAACACAGGGGATCTATTTTGTAATATGTTGTCTTTTAAGGCCTCACTGAAAAAAGTGACTTCTATGCATGGTCCTAAAGGATGAAAAGGAGCTGATCATATGGTAGAATAAGGGAAAACTGTTCCATGCAAATTGAATACGGATAGAAGGTAGAGCTTGAAATGAGCTAAGTGTGTTCTAGAAACTGAAGGAAGTTTGGTATGATTAGAAATTAGTGTCTAAGAAGTAGGAACAGCATGCTGTGAGATTTAAGAAGTTGGTGAGGAGTTTGGCATTTATTTTAAGTGCCTTGGGAGCCACTGAATGCTTTTTAAGCAAGGGAGTAGCCTGACGTGCTTTTAAAAGACCGAATAGGGCTATAGAGATCTCTAGTTGGTATTACTGAAGAAAATATGTTGTTGAAGGAAGAAAAATGCTATCATGAGAAAGCAGAGGAAGAGCAACCAAAATACAATGCATTTTTCAAAAAGGAGTATTAATACTGATGATATTTTTAGAGACTATTTTTTATTTCATTACTCATGAACCATCTAATACATGTTTTAGGAAGGATATGGATGGACTGGTAAGGGAAAAGAAGTCAATTATTTTTGCCAAACAGATAAACTTATTCCACATTAAAGATTAAAGGATGAGTGTCTGTTATATATTTTTACCCTACCTGTCTGTATAGAAAGAGTTTGAATGAAAATTAACTGTAGATATTATACTCTGTCTTTAACACTCCATATTTTAAAACACTGATGTTAATTGTGAAAATTTCTGATCAGAAACTGAGATAACTCTCACTGATTTTAAAGTGTTATCTAATAATTAAACTCACACCTTTAAAAGATTGAGTTAAATATTGTTTTATGAATTTTAGGTTTTTTTTAACATCTTTATCAGAGTATAATTGCTTTAAAATGGTGTGTTAGTTTCTAACAAGAGAATCAGCTATACATACACATATATCCCCATATCTCCTCACTCTTGTGTCGCCCTCCCATCCTCCCTATCCCACCCTTCTAGGTGGTCACAAAGCACCGAGCTGATCTCTCTGTGCTATGTGGCTGCTTCCAACTAGCTATCTATTTTACATTTGGTAGTGTAAATATGTCCATGCCACTCTCGCTTTGTCCCAGCTTATCCTTCCACCTCCCTGTGTCAAGTCCACTCTCTACATCTGCGTATTTATTCCTGTCTTGCCCTTAGGTTCTTCAGAACCTTTTTTTTAAGATTCCATACATTATGTGTTAGCATACGGTATTTGTTTTTCTCTTTCTGACTTACTTCACTCTGTATGACAGACTCTAGGTCCATCCACCTCACTACAAATAACTCAGTTTCATTTCTTTTTCTGGTTGAGTAATATTCCATTGTATATATGTGCCACATCTTCTTTATCCATTCATCTGTCAGTGGACACTTAGGCTGCTTCTATGTCCTGGATATGGTAAATAGAGCTGCAATGAACATTGTGATACATGACTCTTTTTGAATTATGGTTTTCTCAGGGTATATCCCCAGTAGAGGGATTGCTGGGTCATATGGTAGCTCTATTTTTAGTTTTTAAGGAACCTCCATACTGTTCTCCATAGTGGCTGTACCAATGTACATTCCCAACAAAAGTGAAAGAGGGTTTCCTTTTCTCCACACCCTCTTCAGCATTTATGGTTTGTAGATTTTTTGATGATGGCCAGTCTGACTGGTGTGAGGTGATACCTCATTGTAGTTTTGATTTGAATTTCTCTAATGATTAGTGATGTTGAGCATCCTTTCATGTGTTTGTTGGCAACCTGTATATCTTCTTTGGAGAAATGTCTATTTAGGTCTTCTGCCCATTTTTGGATTGGGTTTTTTTTTTTTTAATATTGAGCTGCATGAGCTGCTTGTAAATTTTGGAGATTAATCCTTTGTCAGTTGCTTCATTTGCAAATATTTTCTCCCATTCTCAGGGTTGTCTTTTCATCTTGTTTATGGTTTCCTTTGCTGTGCAAAAGCTTTTAAGTTTCATTAGGTCCCATTTGTTTGTGTTTTTATTTCCATTTCTCTAGGAGCTGGGTCAAAAAGGATCTTGCTGTGATTTATGTCATAGAGTGTTCTGCCTATGTTTGCCTCTAAGAGTTTTATAGTGTCTGGCCTTACATTTAGGTCTTTAATCCATTTTGAGTTTATTTTTGTGTATGGTGTTAGGAAGTGTTCTAATTTCATTCTTTTACATGTAGCTGTCCAGATTTCCCAGCACCACTTATTGAAGAGACTGTCTTTTCTCCACTGCATATTCTTACCTCCTTTATGAAATATAAGGTAACCATATGTGCGTGGGTTTATCTCTGGGCTTTCTACCCTGTTCCATTGATCTATATGTCTGTTTTTGTGACAGTACCATACTGTCTTGATTACTGTAGCTTTGTAATATAGTCTGAAGTCAGGGAGCCTGATTCCTCCAGCTCCGTTTTTCTTTCTCAAGATTCATTTGGCTATTCAGGGTCTTTTGTGTCTCCATACAATTTGTGAAATTTTTGGTTAGTTCTGTGAAAAAACATTTGAGTGTTTCCTTAATTTCTCTTTCAGATTTTTCATCTTTAGTGTATAGGAATGCAAGAGATTTCTGTGCATTAATTTTGTATCCTGTTACTTTACCAAATTAATTGATTAGCTGTAGTAGTTTTCTGGTAGCATCTTTAGGATTCTCTATAGTATCATGTCATCTGCAAACAGTGACAGCTTTACTTCTTTTCTGATTTGGATTCCTTTTACTTCTTTTTCTTCTCTGATTGCTGTGGCTAAAACTTCCAAAACTATGTTGAACAACAGTGGTGAGAGTGGACAACCTTGTCTTGTTCCTGATCTTAGAGGAAATGGTTTCAGTTTTTCACCACTGAGAACGATGTTGGCTGTGGGTTTGTCATATATGGCCTTTATTATGTTGAAGTAAGTTCCCTCTACCCCTACTTTCTGGAGGTTTTTTATCATAAATGGGTGTTGAATTTTGTGAAAAGATTTTTCTGTACCTATTGAGATGATTATATGGTTTTATCCTTCAATTTGTTATTATGGTGTATCACATTGATTGATTAGAGCATATTGAAGAATCCTTGCATTCCTGGGATAAACCCCACTTGATCATGGTGTATGAGCCTTTTAATGTGCTCTTGGATTCTGTTTGCTAGTATTTTGTTGAGGATTTTTGCATCAATGTTCTTCAGTGATATTAGCCTTTGTGACATCTTTGTGACATCTTTGTCTGGTTTTGGTATCAGGGTGATGGTGGCCTCGCAGAATGAGTTTGGGAGTGTTTCTCCCTCTGCTATATTTTGGAAGAGTTTGAGAAGGATAGGTGTTAGCTCTTCTCTAAATGTTTGGTAGAATTTGCCTGGGAAGCCATCTGGTCCTGGGCTTTTGTTTGTTGGAAGATTCTTAATCACAGTCTCAGTTTCAGTGCTTGTGACTGGTCTGTTTGTATTTTCAATTTCTTCCTGGTTCAGTCTCGGAAGTTTGTGCTTTTCTAAGAATTTGTCCATTTCTTCTAGGTTGTCCATTTCATTGGCATATAGTTGCTTGTAGTAATCTCTCATGATCCTTTGTATTTCTGCAGTGTCAGTTGTTACTTCTCCTTTTTCATTTCTAATTCTATTGATTTGAGTCTTCTCCCATTTTTTCATGAGTGTGGCTAATGGTTTTTCAATTTTGTTTATCTTCTCAAAGAACCAGCTTCTAGATTTATTGATCTTTGCTATTGTTTCCTTCATCTTTGCTATTCTTTTTCATTTATTTCTGATCTGATCTTTATGATTTCTTTCCTTCTGCTAACTTTGGGGTTTTTTTGTTCTTCTTTCTCTAATTGCTTTACGTGGAAGGTTCCGTTGTCTAGTTGAGATATTTCTTGTTTCTTGAGGTAGGATTGTATTGCTATAAACTTCCCTCTTAGAACTGCTTTTGCTGCATCCCACAGGTTTTGGGTCATCGTGTTTTCATTGTCATTTGTTTCTAGGTAGTTTTTGATTTCCTCTTTGATTTCTTCAGTGATATCTTCATTATTTAGTAGTGTATTCCTTAGCCTCCATGTGTTTGTAGTTTTTACAGATTTTTTCCTGTAATTGATATCTAGTCTCATAGCATTGTGGTCAGCAAAGATACTTGATACGATTTCAATTTTCTTAAATTTACCAAGGCTTGATTTGTAACCAATATATCATCTATCCTGGAGAATGTTCCATGAGCACTTGAGAAGAAAGTGTATTCTGTTCTTTTTGGATGGACTGTCCTATAAATATCAGTTAAGTGCATCTTGTTTAATGTATCATTTAAAGCTTTTTTTCCTTATTTATTTTCATTTTGGATGATCTGTCCATTGGTGAAAGTGGGGTGTTAAAGTCCCCTACTATGATTGTGTTACTGTCAATTTCCCATTTTATGGCTGTTAGCATTTGCCTTAAGTATTGAGGTGCTCCTATGTTGGGTGCATAAATATTTACAATTGTTATATCTTCTTGGATTGATCCCTTGATCATTATGTAGTGTCCTTTGTCTCTTGTAATAGTCTTTAAAGTCTATTTTTTATGATGTGAGAATTGCTACTCCAGCTTTCTTTTGATTTCCATTTGCATGGAATATCTTATTCCATCCCCTCACTTTCAGTCTGTATGTGTCCCTAGGTCTGAAGTGGGTCTCTTGTAGACAGCATATATATGGGTCTTGTTTTTGTATCCATTCAGCCAGTCTATGTCTTTTGGTTGGAGTATTTAATCTATTTACATTTAAGGTAGTTATCAATATGTATGTTCCTATTACCATTTTCTTAATTGTTTTGGGTTTGTTATTTTAGGTCTTTTCCTTCTCTTGTGTTTCCTGCCTAGAGAAGTTCCTTTACCATTTGCTGTAAAGCTTGTTTGGTGGTGCTGAATTCTCTTAGTTTTTGTTTGTCTGTAAAGGCTTTAATTTCTCCATCAAATCTGAATGAATGGGTAGAGTGATCTTTGTTGTAGGTTTTTCCCTTTCATCACTTTAAATATGTCCTGCCACCCCCTTCTGGCTTGCAGAGTTTCTGCTGAAAGATCAGCTGTTAACCTTATGGGGATTCCCTTGTATGTTATTTGTTGTTTTTCCCTTGCTGCTTTTAATACTTTTTCTTTGTATTTAATTTTTGATAGTTTGACTAATATGTGTCTTGGCATGTTTTTCCTTGGATTTATCCTGTATGGGACTCTCTGTGCTTCCTAGACTTGACTATTTCCTTTCCCATATTCGGGAAGTTTTCAACTATATTCTCTTCAAATATTTTCTCTGTCTTCTCATTTTGCTTAACTTACTCTGTTTGGGGTCTCCTTTTCTCAGGTTGCATGTTTGTAGTTCCTGTTGTTTTTGGTGTCTGCCTCCAGTGGCTACGGTTGGTTCAGTGGGCTGTGTAGGCTTCCTAGTGGAGGGGACTGGTGCCTGTGTTCTGGTGGATGAGTCTGAATCTTTTCTTTCTGGTGGGCAGGACTGCATTCCGTAGTGTGTTTTTGGGTGTCTGTGGCCTTATTATGATTTTAGGCAGCCTCTCTGCTAATGGGTGGGGTTGTGTTCCTGTCTTGCTAGTTGTTTGGCATAGGGTGTCCAGGACTGTAGCTTGCTGGTCACTGAGTGGATCTGTGTCTTAGCATTGAGATGGAGATCTCTGGGAGAACTTTTGCTGTTTGATATTACATGGAGCCGGGAGGTCTCTGGTGGACCAATGTTCTGAACTCGGCTCTCCCACCTCAGAGGCGCAGGCCTGACACCCAGCCGGAACTCCAAGACCCTGCCAGCTACATGGCTCAGAAGAAAATGGAGAAAAAAAATAAAGAATACAATACAATAAATTTATTAAAATAAAAAATAAAAAAAATTATTAAAAAGAAAAAAATAAAGAAAGAAAGAAGAGAGCAACCAAAGCAAAAAATAAATCCACCAACGATAACAAGCACTAAAAACTATAGAAAAAAAAAAAAGAAAGAAAAAAAACGGACAGACACAACCCTAGGACAAATGGTAAAAGCAAAGCTATACAGACAAAATCACATAAAGAAGCATACACATACACACTCATAAAAGGAGAAAAAGGAAATATGTATATATATATATATATATATTTTCCCCTTTGTGCTTAGTCTACTTTCACTTGCTCATAGGGTACTGTGTCTAGAATAGTTTTTAGCTTCAATTTGTTGGGGATAATGAAAGAATAGACAATGAAATTAAATATTATCTAGAAATGTTTAATATGAACCTGAGTCATAGTCAAAAAGATAACTGGTGAAAGACATAACTTTGTTAGATACCTTACTACAACATTGACTACCTCTCACTTTTAACATTAAATGGAGTATAAGAACTTATGAAAGGCCAAATTTTTTTAAAAAAATGGAATTATATAAATTCATTATAGTTTAGACAACTTGAATAATTTACAGACATATTTTTTCCAAGTAAGGGAACAGATTTTGAATGCATTCAGAGAATTCTTACCTCATCATTGCAAAGAGGGTATATACTTTCAAAGCATTTATTATTCTTAAATGTTTAATGATTTGATGATATCTATATTTTCCATAATGCTTTCCAAATTTACTTACATGAGAACATGAATATATTTATTTCAAATACTTTGTCTTAAAAAATAGACATGCAACAAAAACACTTTTTAATATTTGTGCAAATGCATTTCATTTGACATACTAATTTACATTTTAAACATCATATACTTATGTTTATTTTTATAAAAGACATAAGGCATTGAAGTATAGTTATTAATCTCATCTTTCAAATGAAGGCATTAAGATTTAAAGAGATCTGAGGTCTCAGAACAAATTATGAGAGAGATTCCCATTCTTGGACTTATTTTTCTGGCTTTTTATGGCAACCAGTTAATGTGATGGATAATTTAGTTCCTCAACTCTACAGGTTTCCTTGTATCAAATCTCTATTCATTTTTTTTAAAGAATTTTTCTCCTTGAATGTATATTTCCAAATTCTCAATTTTAACAATCAATCATATAACAAATAGAAAGAAAAACAGAAATTCAAGGTGCATTTATGATGAAAATACTTTGGAAAGTTTGGTGAGCATATTTATGAGTAGTAACAGGCTCTGTAGATGCAGAAAATACCAACTTATAAAATGAATATGAGGAAGATAAAAAATAACATAATTTCTTAGGGGGAATCCTCAAAAAACTAAAGAAAATGCCAGTACCAGTGATGAGAGAATGGGGCTAAATAAAGATTGGTTGGAACCTGTTTAAGAAGCAGTTTGATCCTTAGATTCCATTTCAAATCCATTACATTGATTGATTGCTCTTTCCCTCCCTTCAGAAAGCTAGAGATTTATTCTTTGCAAAGGCAAAAGCAGAGGCTACATATTGGGTGACAACAGCCCAAGTTGAGGACATGATTATAGTACCAAGACAAGGGAATTCAATCAATGTAAGAATGCTGTATGCTGAATCCTAAGAGTGACTAATCTCCCTCCATGGCTCTAAGAACACTGGAAGCTAGTCCTTTATCATCCAGGCACCATATTGAAAGGATCTTTGCTGAGAATATGATGAGATCACAAAAGTACCAAAAATTATTAACATCAGGAATTTTTCAACAAATAGTACAACTAAAGCATCTTCAGCGATGCTCAAATTCAACATGGAACACCAACTCATTCAGAGATTTAGATTAGGTTCTCTGGAAAGATTTTGATGAAAGGTTGCATTTAGAACATTAATGGAGGTGGGGTATGCTTGGTAGTTACATAACAATGAAGAAATGAAGAAGACAGAGTTAGACAGGAGAAGTTGATTTCCAATGCAGTTGTAACTGAGGTCTCAGGAGCTCTGTAGCTGGGATGACTTTTCAGAATTGTCTCCGACAAAGACTTAATAGCCATCCTCCGTACACATCAATCAATCAGTTCTGCTACTGAGGATAACTGATCTCCAAGTGTCTTTGAACATCTGTGATCAGATCCTTCAAGAAGATATGACAGTTAATCAGCTGCACTGAGTTAAGTGGAGAGTCTGGCAAGCAACCTGAGAGGAAAACTTGCCTTATTCTCACCCCCAAAAATGGAATATTCTTTTCCAAGCAGTTGGAAAGCTATGAGTAAGTGCAGGAAGCATTAGTCTGGCTTTATGATGATGGTGATTTAATGGCATTGACATTGATGATGATAGATGTGATGGGAGAGGGGGCGTGGGTAATATAATCTTTGTTATCTTATATAATTTTTCTTTGGGGAAGACCAGAATATATTCAGAAAGAGTTACTTACTGCTTCAGTTAGAACGTGTAGGGCTGCATGATAGTCAAAAGAGCAATACCTTATCAAAGAAAGGGTGTGCAATGAAGAGAAATGAAAAGATGGCAAGCGGGAAGCAAGGTAGAGCTCTTTAGATGACTTTTGAGAAATAGTTGGGAATAAAAAAGAGAAAATTGATGGTGTTTCTCCTAGGAGTTACATAACACATGATCAGTGTTTGTGGGGTAGGAATGCTTCTCTTACCACAGCCCCACCTGTTAGAGCAAAATGGCAAATTTGCTCTCTATCCTTTTCTGTCTTTGATTGGAGGAATTTAGATTCCACTATGATGAATGTGATTTAGATTAAAAAATATTTGAACAATGGACTGAAATCACCCCCTTAGATAAGGCCATCACATCTGAAAAAGAAAGTTTGAAAGTCTGTGATCTGCTTATTCAATCCCCGGAATCTTAGCCTTACTGTAATGATTTGGGTGAATGACCTATGAGTGGTATACAGAACTTCTTAGGATAGTGAGATACAGGTGTTCAAAGTACAGTAATCCTTAAGGGACACAGTAAATGATGATCTGAAAAGCCTGGATTCGAAACTGTGAGGGTTGGATACTCTATGGATGAGAGGAACAATGTAGGGGTGAACATATGAATTGGAATGTGTGACTGCAGATTTTATTCAGTGGCTATGTTACCTAGACCTGAATGCACAATTGGGATGGCTATAATTTGTGAATGGTGCATGTGGCTTTTGCCCTTTTCATGTAGATATCACCCAAGTCCAACCTTCACACAGTTTGAATTGGTTATGTTGAATGGGAGCCATTGGAATTGTCCTGGCCTTCCTCAATAGTAAGCATTTAGCTATGCAGAATTCCAGGATGTCATAAAGAGTTCACTGATCTTATCAAGGAAATTGATTCATAATAATGTCTTGTTGAATGGTACTGTCTGGCCAGTGCATAAGGCAGATGGTTCCTAGAAGTTAAAACTGGACTATACAGTATTAAGATCTTCCTGAAGTGATACAAACAAACAAACAATCAGAACTATGCAGTAAGTACAAAAGGCCAAGAGGGTTAATATAAACCTGGATAACAACATCTTTTCCATTCCCATTTCAAAATCCAGCTAGATGCAGCTTGTATCCTCATGTAAGGGAACCTAGTGGATATTTGCTGATTGCCGCAGGATTATGTGAATTTGCTGACATACTGTCATAATCTATTGCAGTGCTATCGAACAGAACTTTTTCATGATGATAGGAATGTTCTGGAAATATACTACCAATAGAGTAGCCACTAACTACAAGTGGCTGTTGTATATTTGAAATGTGGTTAATAGGACTGAGTATCTGACTTTTTTTTTGGTTAATGTTTATTCATTTAAACTTAAGGGTGGCTTTCATATTGGACAATGCAAATCTGAAGGCACTAATAACTATCAAGAGCACATGAGTGCACTATATTGATTTATATCATGATAATTGCATTATCAGAGAAAGAAACTCAGGAGGAATAAAAAACCATAGTGACACATATGACAAATAGGACCTGCTTCATAAATCCAGCTAACATAACAAAGCCCAGACCAATTTGTGCATTCCTGGGAATGATACAGAGTAGAGTAGAGACAGTAATCAAATCATTGAAAATAAATTACCTTGCAAGAAGCAAGAGTTCCAGAGGACTGCAGAGGGATTTGAGTTTGGCAAAATTATACTCCTTATCTAGGAATTATTTCAGACCCTATTCATAATGCCACCAAAGAGAAATTTAATTTGAGGGAATTCTGAGAGGAAACGATTGATTTAAAACAAAAACAAAAACAAAAACAAAAACTAGAGTGATAGCACAAACATCTCACTTGGACCCTATGACCCAACTATTCAGATGAAATTTGTCATATATGCAATAAGAATAAATATGTAGTAGCATTTGGCAGAAATTTAATAGGATTCCTTAGGGAAGGCTTTCTGGTTTTACCTCTTCCTGAGACAGCTGCTCAAATAATCCATTTGAAATACCATTGATAACTTCTAAACCACTCCCACCACTGAAGGACATGAGATACTCTTCAAGACATCTGTCTTGGGTAGTATCAGAAAGATTTTTGAGGGGAGTGACACAACAAAGCACACTGATAAAATGGAAATTGCATTGTCAAACAAATACTAAGGGGAAGGGCTTCCCTCGTGGCACAGTGGTTAAGAATCCGCCTGCCAATGCAGGGGACATGGGTTCGATCCCTGGTCCAGGAAGACCCCACATGCCACAGAGCGGCTAGGCTCGTGTGCCACAACTACTGAGCCTGCACTATAGAGCCTGCAAGCCACAACTACTGAGCCTGTGTGCCACAACTAGTGAAGCCCACGCACCTAGAGCCGGTGCTCCGCAACAAGAGAAGCCACTGCAATGAGAAGCCCGCTCGCCGCAACTAGAGAAATCCTGTGTGCAGCAACAAAGACCCAACGCAGCCAAAAATAAATAAATTAATTAATTAAATAAATTTATTTAAAAAAAAAAGTACTAAGGGGAAGACTTCATTGTCTACACAGTATACATGAGTAAGTTGTTTCTCTGCTCATCAGGCCAGTAACAGATCTCTTTGAGAACTCTTTGCTCCTATTACTCTGGTCTGAGTCCCATGACATCTTCTCAAAAGAGATAAGGCAAGCTGTTCTTAATTGAGGATTATATAGCTGTTTGGAAATCAGCAGCAATATTCCTGGCAAATGGTAAAATATCAATAAAGGCAAGTTGAAAAATGGGCAGAGTTGAGAGAGGTTTACTTATTTGTGAATGAAGTTAGGCCCCTGCTTTTCAGGGAGTATTTACACATTCATTGGATCTTGGTGTCCATCCAGTAGCTTTGCTATGTGGCTAAACTTCAGGCTATAGATGATGACTAGTAAAAAAACAAATGAACAAACAACAACAACAAAAAACTCTTATAGGGGGACTAAGTTATGGAACTTAGAAGAAGAGTTAAAATGGATCATGTGTATGTCCACCGAGAAATCTCAGTTGTGACCCAATAGAGGATTGAAATGCTAAGGCAGATATTTTAGTAAGATCCATAGAGAAGGATAGCTGGGTTCATTATGTGAGCATGCATGTAGATATTCAGGCCTTGTACCAGTGGACTGAAAGACCACTGGGCACCTGAGAAAGAATCTGAATCCAATGACAAAGAAAACGGAATTGCTTGAAAATGGCAGTGGGTAAATTTCCCTGAGGGAAGGGGATGGCATGTTCACAAATAGATTACACTGAACCTTCCTGTGAGCACCATGAGCCACAATTAGATGTTACTAGGTTTGACACCTATACCATATTAGGCTCTGCCTATTTATAACCAAAGCACTCTGGAATATACGATCAATGTTTGGGACAGAAAGTTCTTTATCAATTTTGTTCACTTTGATAACTTTTTTATTATCAAAGTGCACATTTTACTGACACTAAATGGTGAAGAAAACATACTAGGACTTGGACATATATTCCCTATCACCCTCTGACTAGTGGTCAGAAAACTAGAAAACTGGAATATGAAATATTACTTATTCAAAAGAGGTGGTGAAAAACTTTAGTGTTGAATTAGTAGGTCAGATTAATATGTTCTAAAATTGAATCTGAGAAGAAAAAGGCAAGGACTCTACTGAAAGGATTTCCAGGATCAGAAAGCAATGAGAAGATGGCAATGAATTCAATTATGCAACTATGTATGTTTTCCACTTCACAACATTTTTTCTTTTGTTTTGCTTGATCCAGGAGTCTCAGGCATGGGTTAAAAGTTACCCAAGGAAGAGAATATCAGTGTCCAAAATAAAATATATCACTGAATTTTACAGTTCCCGTTTCTAAAGATATGACCCATAAGTTCACCCCATGTAACCAAATTAAAGTTAATTGTAAATTTAATTCTATTACGAAAGTACAAAGGTCAGTTCTGTGTGTCTTTACCTTTCTAATCCCTTGACATCTGTCTAGGAAGATTAGTAAAGCTGCTGTTGTATACTGGCTCTGTGGGTAAATCGTATGCCTCTTGATTTAGAAAGCCCAATTGTGGGATGATAGTGAGGATCAAAACAGGTAATAAATGGAAAGCAAAGATGGACAAGAGTATTACAGACAGGAAAAGTGAGCATATAACTCGATTTCTATCCAGTAAAGAATGCAATCATGTTGTTTCTTCATGGAAATATCAAAGCAAGAAAAAAAAAAAAAGAAGAACTCAGCTATCTCTTTTGGATCTAGTGTTGACTACTGGCTGATGTTTAGAGAAATCCTCAGACTTATTTTCTCCAGAAAAGAAGACTGAAATCATGTATACATGTTTATTTTCAAATACTCCCTAAAGTCTCTACTTGAATAATCTGTAGGAAAAAAAGTGATACTGTTCCCCGATGATTCAGTGTACATGAAGTTACCTGCAGCTATCTCTGATTCATGTTTTTCTTCCATAGGTATCTTTTTAACATATTTATTGCTGTATAATTGCTTTACAATGTTGTGTTAGTTTGTGCTGTGTAACAAAGTGAATCAGCTATACGTATACATATATCCCCATATCCTCTCCCTCTTGCGTCTCCCTCCCACCCTCCCTATGATTCATGTTTTTATTATCATTCTGGTAATTTATTACCATATCCATTATCATTTCCTCAACTTTGCTTTCCTTTGATAAACACGCATAACTTTTATTTAAGATGCTATTTCTATTTGTGCCACAATGTTTTCCTTAATTTATTCTTTCTTTCTTTCCTTTTTTTTTAAGTAGGAAGAATTTATTCTAAATGGCTATGGTAGATTTATAAATACGACCATTATGTCAAATCCAGAAAAAAGAAACTTTGAAATGACTGTCCTCCAAGTTTCTGCTTTAAACATCTTTTTATAACCATCTGTCTTCCTATTATTTATTACCAGAATGTACCAGAGTGGTTCAGTCTGTTGATGGTATACTTATTTTCAAATCAGGTTCAGGAGAAACTACTCTAGATTATTCAGTTTCAAATTCTTACACACAGATTTACAAGCAGGTAAATGTCTCATGAAAAGGTCCATTTCTCTATGGCCGTTATGTATTTTTAAAATACTTAACCTAGAGCTTCAGAGTGCCTGTGAACCCCATGAATGGATTTAAGAATATTTGTGCAGTTTTCTGCTGAGCAGTAAGGTGCCAATCTAGTGCCAATAAAGTGTCAATAAGGTGCCAAACTTGAGGAGCTCAGTTTCTTCCTCTGCCAGCTTCTCATGGTCTCAGGTGTTCCTTGGCTTATGGCAGCATAACTCTAATGTATGCCTACCTCTGTCCTCACATATTCTTTTTCTTTCTTTACTTTTATAGGAAGTTGGCCTTTTCATTTTTATTTGCTTTTTGGGGACTATGGGATTGGTCACAAGGTAGAAACAGAGTCAATGATTATAATGATTTGCTAAGGCCAGCTTTATTTCAGCTTTATTAATCTAACATTTTGTGGGCATAAGAAATTATAAAAGCAGTCTGTTAGCTAATTAGCTAATTTTTAAAGATAAACCTCCTTTCCCTGAGTAAGTTTCAAATCATTATGTTATACAATTCTAATGCTCAAAATCATTTTCAACCAACTGGATGCTATGAGAGAATTCTAGAATATACACAGTCTTCCTTCTTGAATCAATTAAATATAATTTAGTTATAACTGCTAATCCAGAAACCAGAATTTAAGAATCCCCACTTTAACACACATGTTAAACCAGAAGGAAGTGAAAATTACTTTCACTCTGATCCTCACAGAGACACTATTACACTTGCTTTTATTATTTTCATTAGACTGTATCTCATAGGACTTTTTTTGAATTGTAGAAAAATTGAGAGTACACAGTTCCCATATATCCTGTATCCAGTTTTCTCTGTTATTAACATCTTACATTAGTGAGAAACATGTTACAATTAATGACCAAAATTAGTACATTATGAACTAACGATTTCTTTAGATTTCATTAATTTGCACCTAATGTCCTTTTTTTGTTCCAGGATCCTATGTAGGATAACATATTATGTTTAGTTGTCATGTCTCTTATGTTCCTTTGGCTATGGCAGTTTCTTGCACTTCCCTTGTTTCAGATAACCTTGAAAGTTTTAAAGAGTTCTAGTCAGGTATTTTGTAGAATGTCCTACTATTGGAATATTTTTCTTATGCTAAAACTAGAGTTATGAGTTATTTGAGGGACACCACAGAATCTTGTCTAGATGCCTTTGTCTGCATATGGATGTCCAATTTTCCAGGACCATTTGTTAAAAAGACTGTCATTTCTCCATTGATTCACCTTTGCTCCTTTGTCAAAGATCAGTTGATTATATCTGTGTGTCTATTTCTCAGCTCTTATTCTGCTGCATTGATTTATATGTCTGTTCTTTCATCAATCTGTACTGTCTTAATTACTGTAGTTTTATATGTCTTGAAGTTCAACTTTGTCCTGCTTTATAAATGTGCTGGCTATTTTGTCTTTCTATATAAATTTTAGGATCAGTTTACTGATACCCATAAAATTGTTGGAATTTTTATTTGTATTGTGTTGGGACTGAGTTGGGAAGAATCAACACATTAACAGTATTGTCTTCCAATTTATGAATGTACTATCTCTCAATTTATTCAGTTCTTCTTTGACCTTCTACCAGTTTTTGATTTTTCCCTATATTAAATCGGCACATACTTTATTATATTTACACGTATTTCAGATTGGGCAATATTATACATGGTGTTATTTTTAATTTCAAATTCCAATTACTCATTGTTGGTATTTAGGAAAGCAATTAACTTATATATTAACCTTACATCCTGCAGCCTTACTATACACATATATTTATTCCAGGAGTTTGGAGTTTCTTTTTGGGGGTGTTGCCAATTCTTCAGGATTTTCTATATAGACAATTAAAGACAGTTTCATTTCTTCCTTCCTAAGAGTTATATCTTTTATTTCCTTTATTGTCTTATTATGCTAGTTCATGTTTCCAGTACAATGTTGAATAGGTGTAGTGAGAGGGAACACCTTTGTCTTGTTCCTAATCTTAGGGAAAAAACATCCAGTTTCTTACCCTTAAGTATGATATTAGCTGTAAGGTTTTTTTTATATAGATATTCTTTATAAAGTTAAGGAAGTTCTCTTCTATTCCCAGCTGAATTTTACTCATGAATGGTTGTGGAATTTTTTCTAATGCTTTTTTGCCTCTATTCATATGATCGCATAATTTTTTAACCCATTTATATGGTAATAACTTTGATTTTCAAATGTTGAAATGTCCTTGCATAACTTGTTGTGGTGTATAACTATTTTTATGCCTTGTTTGATTTAATTGGTTAATACAGTCCTGTCATTTTTACCTAATAATTATTTCTTTTCCTCATTTATCATCTCCCCCAAATAAGGGATGGACTTCTGTTCATTCTGCATTTACTGCTGTTCTCCTCAGTTTATTCTCCACTTTGAAGTTTGCTAAGTGGTTTCTTATTAAAGATAAAATCCAAGAACACAGGATTTTGCCCAAGAGCACCACAAATTCTCTCTTGCACCTTATTGATTTTTCAGCCATCCATTACACCAACTTCACATCCCTAGTCACATAACTAGCAAAATATAATGTACTATCCTAACTCTTCCTGAACAACGTAAGTACCTTATAATAATTTAATTCCATACACTCTCCTCTTATTTGTCATTTTAGGAACTTTACATACACTTTTCTAACTCCAAAATACCTTATTATTTTTTCATACTCATATATATAGATATATCCAAATATTTACTACTTCTATCTTCATTCTTTTTCTGCCTGAAGTGCATTCTTTAAAATTTCCTGGGTTTCCCTGGTGGCGCAGTGGTTGAGAATCTGCCTGCCAATGCAGGGGACATGGGTTCGAGCCCTGGTCTGGGAAGATCCCACATGCCGCGGAGCAAGTAGGCTCGTGAGCCACAACTACTGAGCCCGCGCGTCTGGAGCTTGTGCTCTGCAACAAGAGAGGCCGCGACAGTGAGAGGCCCGCACACCGCGATGAAGAGTGGCCCCCGCTCACCACTAGAGAAAGCCCTTGCACAGAAACGAAGACCCAACACAGCCAAAAATAAATAATAAATAAAATAAATAAATTTAAAAAAAAATTTCCTTTAGTGACAGTCTGCTGGTTTTAAATTGTCTGTGTTGTTTTGTTTGAAAATGTCTTTATGATGACGTCTTTTTTTGATCAGCACATTCGCTAGGTCTAAGATTCTAACTTACTAGCCATTTCTTTTAATGGATTCAATGTATCATTTTTCAGTCTTCTGAATTTACTTTTCCTTATGCCAAGTCAGCCACCATTCCACATGTAAGTTGTTTTATTTTCTTTCCTCTTAATTTCTCTGATGTCTCTTTGTAACTCTGTACTATATTTTTATAATTTCTTCAGCTCTGTATTACACTTCAACAATTCTCTCTTTAGCAGAGTCTAATATACTGTTAAACGTTCAATGAAGTATTTAATGTAAGATATTCCATTTTATTTCCTAGAAGTACTCTTTGACACTTTTTAATAATCTGCTTGTCTTTACTCATCTTTTCAAGTCTAATATTTCTTGGGGAATACCTATTTTTATTCTGTGTCCTATATTTCTAATATTTGAACACTTTTGGGTTTGACCATATTATCAGTTGTTTCTGCTATCTTTCATTTATGATAGCTTGCTTTCTTATCGATTTTGCCATGTTTGACTGAACGTCTCATGTTCTCTACAACTTTATCCATGACAATCTTTTGAGCCCTAAGAAGGTGGGTTCCTCTTAAGCAAATTTGCATTTGCTTTTGTTAATTCCTTGGGTCTGCTAGCAGTTTGGGACCCACTTTTAACTGGGATTGAGGATCTACAAATTATTTAGGCAGTAAAAATTTAGGCTACAAATTCATATAAACTCAGAATGACTTCCTTTTGCCCTAACCCTTCCTCCCTCCTTTCCTTCCTTTTTTCCTTCCTGCCCTTTTTCCATCAGCACCAAAGTTTCAACCAAGCAAGTTTTCTTTCTCTTTCTAGTTCATATTTACACTAAGTGTGTAGTCCTTTGTGGTTCATCTCTTATTAGAATCTCCTATATGACCTAGACCTTGTCTTCTGTACCCTAATTCCTGCAAGGCCATAAAATTTTTGCTGACATTGACTTAATTTAGCAAATGTTCTAATATTGAAAGCTCACTTCAGGCTCCATTTATCATCCTGGTTTGCTACAATTTACTTAGATTTTAGTGTGAGTACTACTCAATTTTAATTTTAATATTTATTTTTATTTAAAATACGATCTCCCAGATTTCAATTTTTTTTTTCAATGGGAAAGCTGATCTAAGTAACAAGTCAACTACAGGCATACCTCAGAGATGTCGTAGGTTTGGTTCCAGACCACTGCAATAAGTGAATATCGCAATAAAGTGAGTCATGCTTATTTTTTGGTTTCCCAGGGAATATGGAAGTTATGTTCACACTATACTATAGTCTATTAAGTATACAATAGCATTATATCTAAAAAAACGATGTACATACCTTAATTTAAAAATATATTATTGCTAAAAAATGCTAACCACCATCTGAACCTTCAGAGAATTATAATCTTTTTGCAACAGTAACATTAAAAAATCACTAATCAGATATCACCGTAACAAATATAATAATAAGGAAAAAAGTTTGAAATATTCTAAGAATTACCAAAATGTGACATAGAGACATGAAGTGAGCAAATACTGTTAGAAAAAATAAGGATGATAGACTTACTTGATGCAGGGTTGCCACTAACTTTCAATTTGTAAAAAAACAAAAAACAAAAAAATGTAATATCTGCAAAGTGCAATAAAGCAGAGCACAATAAAATGAAGTATGCCTGTATACTGTTGGTAATGGAGTGCCTAAACTACTATATAATAAATATGTATATGATTTGCTTTTAAGTTTGCACAATCGTTTTCTTTGTTTTGTGCAAACAATATTGGTTTAATATGGCCAGTTCTTCCCATTACTTATATTGTGATGTAGACTTCCTGAGTTGAAAGTGACTCTGCCATTAACTGTGTCACTTAGGTAATTTATTTAATCTTTATCCCATCAATTTCTTCACCTATAAGGTGAAGATGACACTAATACCTGCCTTGTAGGGTTTGTATGGGAATAAAATGCATTAAAATACATTTTAATGTATAGAATGATGTCTGAGTTTCAATTCATTGTTTCTCTAAATAGCCAATCAGTTTTTTACATGATTTTAGAAAATATTTTTCCATTCTATAAGTTTCTTTTGTGCTTGATCTTACATTAATTTTTTTAAAGGTCTTTCTGGGGGTTCAACATTTGTCTAGGTTGTGATAGTTACAAAGTGTGATATAGGATTCCACCCATTTTCTGACTTGGAATTAAAGTGGGATTTTAAACACAACTAACAGAATAGACTCTAAGACATGATTAGAATCTTAATGATGAGAGGAAAGTGGGCCTCAGGTCTGTTGACCTATGAACTGAGCATTAGGTAGAGTGGAAATGAGAGGTCTTCAATTCCTAATTTTATTCTACCTTACTCTACCTTATTTTCTGAAATTTCTAGTATGTTAAATAAACGTAATTATTTGAAAAGTTGTAGTATAAAATGTAATGTCCCAGGTCTGTGCAGTGCTCAATTTGAGATATAATGAGTTTATTCTTATCTTGTGTACATTTTTTAGCTCTGAAAGAATAGTCTCTGCCTAGCTCATGGTGGATACACTAGATTGATAGCAGTGATTCACTCCAGATCTGAATTACACTTCTTTTCCCAGTTCTGATTTTTCTTTTAACCTCTGAAGAGCATGCCAAGAAGTTATATGCATATAACTAAGCATAACTGTATAGCTTAGTTATGAAGGCATTCCTTTATCCTTAAAAGAGAAGTTGAGGACATATCTGACTTGCAAAGTTCACTCATAGGATTCTTTGTCATGCCATATTTGAAAGGATTGTAAAGATACACTCAATTTCTATGTTTTGAGCATATTTTTCCATTTAATCTGTCCTTAAATAAATAATATTTATTCCTTATGTAACTTCCTCCTCGGATTATGGAATCAGGCAGAATATTTCCCAAGAAAAATATTCATAGTTTGAGGGATAAATACTAGATTTTAGATATGGCAATTGTCAAAAAACTAATACCATACAATTACATTACTGCAATAACCACATATGGGGATGAAAGATGAAGTTACAGCAACATGTCACATTATGTCCTAGGTGTTTGCTGAGTCCTTTTAACAATGTAAAACATATAAAATAAACATGATTCACAAAAATATCCAAATTGTAGGCTATTTTACGTTCATAATTTTTAGAGTACTTAATTAGCCTTAGAGCAATTCAAAAGGCAATTAGAAATTTAACCCTTTTATATTTCTTTAGAATAAATGCTAAAGAGAATTTGGCATATAAAGTGGGAATATAGAAAGAAGAAAATATCCTTAAAATAATAAAAAAGCATACATGTAAATATTTATAAAAACTGTTCATAAATATATTTAGAAGGGTTCATAATTCCTCTTGTGATTAAAATTTATCTACAATCACAAAACTGTTTAGAAATGCCTAGGTGTTTCAAGTGTAATGAGTACATGCTCATTATTCTTGAAAAGATATCTTCATGTGCATATTATTGCATTTACGCATTAGAATTTGACTATGTATTTAAGTTCCCAAATGATATATTTTCTTTTCACAAAGTCATTTTCCTGGATGAAAATCTCAGCGCTATCCTAGAATACAAAAGTGCATCAGTTTAAAAATAAAGATGAATCACTTTTGTTTAAAACTCAATTTGAATGTTCTGAGGGAAACTGTATCATTGCTGCAATTCACACCTATCAAAAATCACTGGTTTCTCTGAAAGGAAAAACAAAACTGACAGATTTAAAGACAATTTCTGTATTTGAATATTCAACTGCATTTTTCCTCTCACAGTGATTAATCATATCATAATTTGTCATTTAAAATATTTTAATACATCAGCTTGTGATCTTTAGGCACAAATATGTTAAATATAAATATACAAGAAACATTATATCCGTCACGATTCTTAGAAAGTACACATTTTATTCTTGAAAATAATCTGAGAGTTGAGTCAATTTATGTTATACACTCCATTTTTGTATTAGTAAATACACTAGTGTTGTGTGAAATATTTTTTTTTCAACACAATGAAAAGTCTGGATTTTCAAAGATCTATATGTTAGATATAGCAAGGTAGAATATTAAGAGCTTCACTTCAAAAATGAATTTGGATTTTTTCAATAAACAAAATTCACAATATATTCCAGCTTTGGTCAAAGCACATTGTAAATCTGTGACCATTTTTAAATGCAATGATACTGAAAACCACAAAGCAAAGGAAAACAAATAATTTTTAGAAAATGGATGTGTTCTTAAAGAGTTACTAAGAGTACACATCCTTGATTTAGATTTGCCATTAAAAATCATGGAGGGGGCTTCCCTGGTGGCGCAGTGGTTGAGAATCTGCCTGCCAATGCAGGGGACACGGGTTCGAGCCCTGGTCTGGGAAGATCCCACATGCCACGGAGCGACTAGGCCCGTGAGCCACAATTGCTGAGCCTGCGCGTCTGGAGCCTGTGCTCCGCAACAAGAGAGGCCGCGATAGTGAGAGGCCCGTGCACCGCGATGAAGAGTGGCCCCCGCTTGCCGCAACTACAGAAAGCCCTCGCACAGAAACGAAGACCCAACACAGCCATAAATAAATAAATAAATAAATAAATAAATAAATAAATAAATAAATAAATAAATAAATAAGAAAAGAAATACCTTGAAACATTAAAAAAAAAAAAAAACATGGAAATTCCATGAGGGCTGTGTAAACCAACAGCATTTCATGGAAATGCATTTATTTCCATCATTATGTCTTGTTGAAATTGAAACTTTTATGCTAAGACCAGATCTCAAAATGCTTGGAAAACAAAAGGAGTTTATCACCATACAATTGATAGAGGCTAGGTGTTACATTTGTAGTGAGAGACAGAGTGGGGAATGATCTGTGTCCATACCTTAGGGGCTCTTAGATTTCAAATTAGGCATTGTTTACAGCCAAAGACTTTAAGAATGGGTAACTAAGTTTTCATAGCTAATACTCAGCAGTCTCAGAGTCTGAGATGACTTCTCTTACACAAAAGAAATGAAAGATTTCTCCCTGCCGCTGGGAAGAGTACAGAGATCACACAACATACAGAAGGATAACACTGAGGTTTAAGTTTCTTATTATGATATTGATTCATAGTTGATGGGGAAGAATCTTTTTGAAGAGCTGGGTAGCAGAGTATGGCTCATGTTGTTTCAAATGATCCTTGTGGGATTCATCCCTGTCAAGATGCAGGGCTCAGGAAACCAAGCCTATTACTTTCTTGGAGCTCAATATAGTGAGCTCTCTAATGCTGTTAGGGAGAAAAAATACCTGCAGTTTTCTGGTTTTTGTGACGGAGAAAAAAACAGCAAAAGTAAGAAGAGGTAAGCCACAGTGGCTGCAGCCATATTTCTAAATACAGCCCCATCAAGTGCACAGTAGCAAGCCAGGCCAACTCCTGACAGATCTCCTGACATACAGATTTAGCCAGTAAAATACAGCAAACCATTTCTAGATTCAGACACTTTATTATTTACACAGCCAACAAAAGAAAGAGTAGCAAAAGGAGACAACTCACCAAGTTCTTTGTCCCAGACACCAAAAAGGATGAAACTGAAATAAAAGGGGCTAGACAACAATGCAATGCAAGCTTTGAACACCCTGTTTCTGAGAAGCCAATTCTAGAAGGCATTTATAGACTGCAATTATAACCCAAGGGGCACAGGGCAGAAGAAAGCCTCATATCTCATTAGAGATAAGAAATTGAGGGATTACAGCCTCCTATGGAATATAAGGAGGTGAGTAGAAATTGGCCTCAAAGCAGCTTTTCATAAGCTTTCCATCCTCTTGTGTTCCAGGAGGATGACAAGGTGTTGTTCTACAAGGGCTCAGAAAAGCTGGGGTTCAAACCACACTGTCTGCATGACCTATGTGAACACATGCAAGGCTACTAGGCTGCCACAGTGCAAATTTTCCCCTACAACGCCAATGAAATACTGCATAATTCTACTTACATGAGGCATCTAAAATAGTCAAACTTATAGAAGCCGAAAACAGAATGGTGGTTGCCAGGGGATGGGGAGGGGGGAAGTGGGCAGTTATTGTTCAATGGGTATAAAGTTAGTTATACGAGATGAGTAAATTCTAGATATCTGCTGTACAATGTACTTATGCTACATGCCTATGGTTAATAATACGTTTATGGTTGTACACTAAAAATATGTTAAGTTTAGATCTCATGTTGTGTTCCTACAACAACAATAACAGAAAAGCAAAGGGCACAAAGAAGCTTTTGGAGGTGATGGCTATGTTTACAATCTTGATTGTGGTGATGGTATAATCAATGTATGTATATGTCCAAATTCATCAAATCATATATATTAAATATGTGAAGTTTTTTAAAATATCATTTATACAACAATAAGGCTACAGAAAAAGGGGGAGAGGACTTTTCAGCTCCTTCCTTCAAGAGGTAAAGTCTACTTCTTCAACATTTTAAAAAGGGTTAGTGTTTTGACTTGCTTTTGCTAACAGAAAAGACCAGAAGAGATAGATGTCAGTTCTGAGGTCAAAAGTCCTTGGATACTTTTCTCTCTCTTCTTTGGAATCCTATTTAATACCATCATGTGTGGTCAGATAACACTGTCACCAAAGACATCCATATGACATCACCCAACAGACAACCAACCTACATACAGCTGCATGAGTGAAGATGCTGAGATCAGAACTGCCCAGCTGAGTCCAGCCCCAAATAATGAGCTAGGTGCATTAACTGTTTTAAGCCAATAAGTTTTGGTCTGGTTTGTTTTGTGGCAAAAAGTAACTGACGCAATCATGTATTCACCACAGTAGTAGAAAGGGTATTCTATCAAGATACCTTTGGGGGACTACCCTGGTGGCACAGTGGTTAAGAATCCACCTGCCAATGCAGGGGGCATGGGGTCGAGCCCTGGTCCGGGAAGATCCCACATGCCATGGAGCAACTAAGCCCGCATGCCACAACTACTGAGTCTGCGCTCTAGAGCCCAAGAGCCACAAATACTGAGCCCTCGTGCTGCAACTACTGAAGCCCATGTGCCCAGAGCCCATGCTCCACAATGAGAGAAGCCACTGCAGTGAGAAGCCTGCTCACCGCAACAAAGATTAGCCCCCGCTCACTATAACTAGAGAAAGCCTGCCCACAGTAACAAAGACCCAACGCAGCCAAAAATAAATAAATAAATTAATTAATTAATTAATTTAAAAAAAAAGATACCTTTGGGGCATATAAAGTGTTACTGAATTATCTGAGAGATTTTCTATGTATGTTCAGTTAAAGACAATTTTGTAATTTCCAAAATTAGTCACTTCAAATTAAAATAAAAAAGTTTAAAAACTTTCTTCTTTTCAATGTAAATATTTAGTGACTTCATTTCATTCTTTCATTTGCATGAACAATACTCCAGTACTGCAGCAATGATCAAAAGAAGAGCAGAGGTATAATGGTGAGTTTATTAAGACTCATACAATGTACTTGACTATTCTTAATGACTTTAAGCATCTCAAGCTGTGACTTAAATAACAAATAATTTTTAAAAAGTCTATTCATTACTTTTTTATTGTATAATGAAAGTCAGTGACCTGCAGAAAGTAATTTAATGAATTGAGACACGGATTTATAGGTGATGGTATAATCACTTCTAAGGTTACCCCCTCATTTTAATAATAGGATTACACTGGGTATTGAATGACAGTGCTTTTATGTTTTTAATTTTATTACTTAATAGTTACAGGTAAAATGTTAAGTTAAACATATAGTATATACTTTTTCAGGGATTTAGTAAAAAAAACTTTTTCTTGACATTTGATTACTTAGGAACTTATTCATTATAGGTAATTAAAAATAGGATTAGAATCCTTGGGTAAAGAACACTTTTGCTTTCAATATATGTAACTCATGTAACACTTCATCAGATGGCAGAAAATGGTACATGTATTAAAAAGCATTGTTTGGGTTTCTTTAAGACAGGCTGCTGTAGTTCACATAAAGTTCAGGCCAAATCATGTAAACCAGAATGGTTTCCCTACACTCCAGTATTCGAAAATTTCTTCCATCATAGTCTGGGTTAGTTTTTTCTGTCATACAATATTCTACCCATCTCGTTTTCTTCATCTTATCACTTAATACAATGAAAATTAATTATTTGACTAATTATTTGTTTAACACCATTGAAGTATATGGGATAAGTAATTTTTTGTATGTTTTCTACTTTATTCATACCACTTACAGCACAAGGAGGCAATCGAGAAAAATAATTCTGAATGGATAAATGAATCTCTGATACTCTACCTAAAATCCTCCATTTGTTGGACTGCCCTTCAAAGATTCACTTTGGGACTCCATGGATAGCACTGTATCCTTTACTAGCCCATAAGACAAACTTCTCAAGATCTTTTAAGGCTGCTTCCCTCTGCCATTTTCTTACGTTCTCTCTTTTCTTCCCTTAGGCCTAAAGCAGAGCTGGTCACCTTTATCTGCCTCCAGCGTTTTCTGGTCCAAAGGGGAGACACACATAGGCTAGAATCAACCTTAAGCCAATATCAATATATTAGTTACATGGAAGTAAGCTATTCAAATTCAAGACCTTCCAAAGTGGTGATTATAAATGTAACATGCTACATGATTGCAAGAGTACTCATCCTTCTTCTTTATTATGCTTAAAACTCTGATCAATGCTTTGAAGTAAAATTAAAACACAAAAAAAGAAACACTAATGCCATGAAGGTCTTCTTAAGAGAGTAACATTTGAGATCTGAAGGATGACTAGGAATTAACCATGACAGACGATAAAAGGAAACCAGGCAGAGGTAACAGATGTCTAAACATAGTTAGTGGTGAAAAAGATTAGAAGCTGAATAAACAGAGTTAAATCCAATATGAATGGAGCAGAATGGGCAAGAAGGAGAGTGCAAGGAAACGAGGATGAAAAGGGATAAATACAAATTTAAGTTCAATTTCCTTGTACTATTTTTTTTTGTAATTACTTACTTCCTTTCTATTTTCTTGGTAATCTTTTTTTTCTAGTCCTCTTGGAATAATATATGACATCATCTCAATTGATTCTCTGTATTGCTTGTTTCTTTGTTGATTGGTTTGTTTGACTGTATATATATATATGTTTCTATGTATATTAGAAACTAAAGCTGGGGAAAAATGTATCATGTTAGGATATCGTGTGTGGGGTTCACAATTCTGTCAAGTTCTTATAGAGGGCTTAGCATACCCAGAAATACTTTCTTTCACTCCCTAGTATGTGTTCATTTTCAAAGTAAAATTTTAATGAAATATGATGTATATAAGACATACTTAGAGAAATGTACACACATTTTTAAAAAAATCATACATTTGGAACAACTTTATGAGTGTGAATACACTTGTGTAACCAACATCCTGATCAAAAAATAGAATCAAGAAACTAGCTTCATATGGATCAGAGATTTGCTTGTTAAAAATTAAATCATTAATGAACTAAAAGACAATATAGAAGTCCTTTATAATTTGGGAAGAAGGGCTTTCCAACTGTGTATCAAAATCCAGAAGCCATGACAAATTTGACAAATTTTACTATACAGAATATTAAACATAAATATCCATGATAAAATATGACATAAAGTCAAAAGGAAAAATGGGAAAATATATTTGTAGCCAATATCATATATTAAAAACTAATATCCTAAAGTATAAAGAGCTCCATAAATAAATATATAAAATACCAATAAGTCTATAGAAAAATAGGCAAATGACAAGAGACAATCCAGAGGAAAAATACAAATGCCTCTTGAACATATGAAAATATACTCAATCTGTCCAATTATAAGATAAATTAGTATTAAGACTCCTAGAATCTGTCATACAGAGTGAATGAAGTAAGTCAGAAAGAGAAAAACAAATACCGTATGCTAACACATATATATGGAATCTAAAAAAAAAAAAATGGTTCTGAAGAACCTAGGGTAAAGATGCAGACGTAGAGAACGGACTTGAGGACACGGAGAGGGGGAAGGGTAAGCTGGGAGGAAGTGAGAGAGTGGCATGGACATATATACACTACCAAATGTAAAAGCGATAGCTAGTGGGAAGCAGCTGCATAGCACAGGGAGATCAGCTTGGTGCTTTGTGACCACCTAGAGGGGTGGGATAGGGAGGGTGGGAGGGAGACGCAAGAGGGAGGAGATATGGGGATATACGTATATGTATAGCTGATTCACTTTGGTATAAAGCAGAAACTAACACACCATTGTAAAGCAATTATACTCCAATAAAGATGTTAAATTAATTAATTAATTATTTATTTAATTTTTAAAAAAAAGACTACGTTGAGCAACAATTCTCATCTATAATGTAATGAAAATAAAAAATTTTGATCACACACTCTATTGCCAAAGCTGCATAGAAAGTGGCATTTTCATGCATATTTGTGGCAGTATCCATTGTTAATCCCCAGTGAATGTAGTATAATTATACATACTTGCTTTTACCAAGAAATGTTACAATTCTACTTCTAGGAATTATCCTATAGATGTACTGTACACATGTAAAATGACATACAGGGTTACTTATTGAAAAAAATAACTAAAGATAGGAAACAAACTATTAAAAAAGGATCTGGAAAGATATAAAAGAGACTATTTGGTTAGTGGGACGTTATTCAGGGGTTGGTGGGAGAGTAAGTGTGGAGGAAAAGGAACTGGACAATAGCTTTTACCTTTTTAGTGTGAAATGGACATGATATTCATGCCAAAAAATAACACAGGATAAACTTTGATTTTTTCCAAAAATTAACACACCAACCTATCAACATGGAGATAAACACACATAAACTTACCATTGACCCTGAAATGCTCCTGTCTTCCTTGTAGTCAGAAGCCCCACCCAAAGTTCTACTACCAATTTGATTTCTGACAATATATTTCAGTTTTCCCATTTTTAAAAATTTAGAAATTATAATCTTACAGTGTGCAATCTTTGTATTTGGTTCCTTTAACCCAGTGTTATGTTTGTGAGAATCTTCTACAAACGTTGTTGTGTTTCGTTGTAGTTGATCATCCCTTGGCATATATTTGTAATTGTCTTGAACGAATATACTCTAACATACTTATCTGTTATAACTTGATAAACATCTGGATAAGTTTGATGGAAATATCTTGATGGTTTCCAGTTTGGGGCTACTGAAAATAAATACTACTTCTAAAAAATACATAATGCTGTTATGAACATTCTAGTAAATGTCTTTTTGTGAAAATATGTATGAATATCTGCTGCATATACACCTATGAATGGAATTTCTGGATCTCTACATATACATACATCTGAGCCAAAAGAATGTATTATTCTCTCAAAAATTAAAATTCAAAGCAAACAAATGGAAATAAATAATATCACAGAAAATTAAGAGTGAGACCATATCAGTTCATGATTTCTAAGAGCTCTACTTTCTCAGGACTTCAGTTTTCAGAAGTCATAGAAAAACTGCTTACTTTTGGGAAAAATATCTCTACAGTTTTTCTTTTTGAAGTGCATAACTTTCCTAGTGGTTCAACATGTTGATTTTCTTTGTACAGATCACTGGAGAAACAGATTCATGTTATTCAAATCCCCAGCTAATATTTTGTCTGGTATATGATGACATAATAAATACAAATTATATTGATAGGTGAACAAAATAACTTGAGATCTTTAGTGCTGAACTCATTATTTTACTTCAGGATTTTCCCTAGGTGTTTATTTATTTATATGTTTTACAAGGTCATGAGACTTTTTTTTCTTTGTTCTTTAGTTTCTTATCTTTCAAGTGGCTGTGAGAATCATTTTTTGGGAAACATATATATGATTGATTATTCAGGCAGAAGCAACTGTCTATAAAGTACGATGAACATACAGTTTTAGCAAGGGTCATCTTTATTGCTTTCCTAAGCCAGATGATAGCTTCCAAATCATCCAAAACTTTTCTCTTAAACCTGTCCCTAGAATATGGACTTCTCAGATTCAATTGCTGGGAAATATATGGTAATTTGTCTATCTCTTAGCTTCACATTAACTTTCAAGTTGTTTGTTAGAGAAAGTTCTTAATATTAAAAAATAAAAAGCACGTCTAATTGTTGAAATAACATGTACTTGAAAGATGTAAAGGTGTCATATGATTACTCTACCTATACATCTGAATCCATCCATATTAGCTGAAAATTCTTAATACGAAATTAACCCCAATTCTATAAAAAAATTTAGGAATATATTGTGGCTTTATTGATTGTTTTTATTGAAGCATTGAATGAAATGTAAACCTTTAACTTACATTCATCCAGTTATCCCCTTGCATTTGCAAGAGCCCCATGGTAAGAAAAAATGAAAAGATATACAATTACTAAGTTCCCCCCAAATAGTACTTCAGAATGTTTCTACTCTATATAAAAACAAGCAACTGTAGAACTGTTTAAAATATATGTACTATATTTTAATGTAACCATTCTATCAACTTCTGTTACTGTTTGATCAGGCTAGTATTAGATCTGCCTCTCCTCCTTAATGACATCTAGACACACCACATCAATGCCAGTGACCACAAGTAATTCAAAGGTGTATTACTCACTCAGGCATAAGCAAGGCAAGGGAGATCCTGGGCGAGGGGTCCCATCAGGTCACGTAGAATCCTGGACTCTCTGATGTCCTGGAGGAGGGAAGAATGGGAGAAGGAGGGGTAATGGAAGGAAGAGGTATTGGGAGAAAGGGAGGAGAAGGGAGAATGGGGAGAGAGAAAGAAGAGACATTCAAAGAGGTGTTTGTATTTATACATATGACAGGAGATAGTAGGCAGGATTTCTGAACACTGCTAAACAGACTAATTTTGAGTAGCCAGTCAAATTGTGGGGAAAAGAGGAGGATGAACAGAGAGGCAGTGCTGGATACCTTACATATAACTTGCCCCATGTTCAGCATAGCAGAAATTGAATAGGGCTGGGGAGTCTGATGGTGCCTGCCCACACAAGTGTTAATGGCTTAACCAGATTTCATTTCGCTGTGTGTGGGTAACTTACTGCCTTCAACTTTATTTCTCCACAAATATGTGTGTTATGTATACATATGCACACACATACAAAAAGAATATTTCCTACTTCTCCTCTTCAATTTTATTGGCTAATTTTTAAACACCAAAGGTGAAATATGGTAGATTTGTGTGCTAACTTATTTTCTTTCATCACAGAAGCAATTTTGAACTAATGTTTCAAATCTAATGTTTTTCCATAGCGTATGGGTCAACAAAGTATTAAAGTACTTAGATTCATCTTCTCTGTTAGGCCTTATAAATATCATTAACAAATTTCAAATTATACTTTGTGTGTTATCAGTTGTGATTTCTTTTGATAATTTAGTAAATGGTTAAAAGTCAGAAATATTATACATAATTCCAGAACATAACACTGCCTTGAACATCAAAATACTTGTATACTTATTCATATTTTTACCTTTAAGACAGATATATTTTCATTTGGAAAACACTATATGAGGATGAGATAATGCAGGGGTATTGCTCATAAATTATGAACTCTGGTGACTGCTGATTCCATTACAATGAAAAATGTCATAAATATTGTTTGTCCTCCTTAATTAGGATGTGTGTTTGGCACCTAAGTGTAGAAATAATTCAATATGCTATTTTCAGTGTTCATCTTACGTGATGATTTTTGTGCTGTGATTATTGACCACTCTCTTCAAACTCTCCTCTCCGGCTTCTCTCCCTCTTGGCTCTCAGAACCCTTTTAATATAGATTATCTTTCTTTGTCCCTTAAATATTGATATTCACTATGTGATATTTTTGACTCTTTTCTTCCTTTCCATTCTTGCTAGGTTTATTTACCTTCTCCCATGATCTCAAATATCACATACATACTCAAAACTTACAAAGTTATATCTCCATCCCTATTTTCAACTAACCACTAAATAGAGGATATATATGTAGATTCTTCAGGCACCAAATTTGAAATACTTAAGATGATATTATTTTTCACCTAAAATGTCTTCTTTTATATTTTCTCCTACCTCTCGTATCAGTAACATCACTAATTTACCAGTGATCTAAGTTTAAAAACACAAAGTGTTCCCCAACTCTTCCTACTCCAATCCCTCTTTTCCAAAAAAATTAGCATACAACCCTACCCCTCTGGCCACATAGGACAATTTTTCATTTTCTATAGACACATATACTTCTACAATTCAAGGCTTGTTTGATCTACGTGGAGTGTCTTCCTTTTTTCTCCCCACCCTCCACTGCCTAGTTAATTCTTACTCATTCTTAAAGACCTGGCATTTTACACACTAGGAACTGTCCTAAGTGATGTATATAGAGTATCTCATTGAATATTCAAAATACTCCCTTGTGTTGGAAACTATTGTTATCCTGATTTTACAGAAGATGGATCTTTGAGGGGTTAAGTAATTGTGACCCTCCCATTTGGCAGGCTGATCCTAAGGCATAGTTCTCTGTTGGGACTGGAAAACTGACCTTTACCCTGCCTAAGTGTATGAGCTTCTGATACCTTGCTCAGTGCTTCAGCCTTGTCAGACAATGGACGGGAAAGGTCACTGCTCCCTATTTTCTCATGGTTTTCTTTAGATTTCATTTGTGAGAGGAAAAAAAAAATGTCCTGAATAAAATCACTGATATCCACATAACTTTAAATATTGCCCTTTACATTGACTTAATATATATTTACTGCACTAATATATATTACATGCACCACCCTCAGCTCTGAGTATTCAAATGTAAACTAGATCAACAAGAACATTTACATTGTTAATTGTTGTCATTTTATGAGAATATACCTTATAGTAATACTTATTAAAACCAAGCATACTATGTGGCTTGGACGATAACCTTTAGTTTTCCCAACTGCTTTTCCAAGATCTAGTAGATTAAGTCTAGTCGGGTTTCCTTATTCTTTTCTCCTCCTCTATGCTGTCTCAGGTTATGAAAGATATATAAATGCAAATTACAAAGCAGTATTTGTACGTCTTACCCAAAAAAACTATTCCTAAATTAAGATACTTAACTCATTCCTGAAGCCTGTTACACTACTGTCATTTCAGTGGATGTAGTAGTTTTACTACCATTCTATTCATGAATAAATATTATCATTGCATTTTTATATTTTCTAATTGTTTTTAAATTATGAGAAAATTCTATCTATCTATCATCTTAAAAGATGCATAAAAATACTGGTATTCAATACTGCTGGAGAGGAAGAAATTTTCCTCTACTCTTCTAAGTTGTTCCAGTTGGTCTGAGAGTTAAATTGACATGAGACAGCTTAACAGGAGAAAATTAAACAAAAGTTTAATAGCATATATACATTGGAGAGACCCGGAAAAACTGAAAAATGGCCAAAATTATCACCTTAAATATCATCTTCAGCTAAAGATAAAAGAGAAAGTTGGCAGTAGTCCTTTGGGACTTCAATGGGAAGGCAGACACATGGAGACGGGAAGGCAGACACATGGAGACGGAAAAGCAAATGTTTGGTAAAGAAATGTTTGCTGGGCCATGCAGAGACAATGGGTTACAGAGTGAACTCTGATCTCTAGGCCTTGATAATTTTCCCCTACCACACCCAGTCCATATTCTTTACAGATATCTCTGGTCATAGCTCTATTTCTGGAACAGGTCCCTTATCTAAATTCTTTAGGCAGCTAACCAAGAGGTAAAAAGAAAGACTTCCTGAGTCTTCTGTTCTTAAAAATAATCAGCCTAAATTAATCTTCATGCCAAAGAGATACATTTTGGGGTGGAAAATTTTTCTTCCCCTATAATATTCTGATCCATCTGTGTTTGAATGGAATTAATAGATAAATAACTTTTCTCCAAAATATTTATGTCCTTTTTCAAGCTGTTAAGCAATTTATCAAATATTCTTGTAATTAAAACAGTAAGTGTGTTAGAAATCAGTTGCAATAGCAAATAGGGTCAATATTTTTGGTACATTTGATCCAGAAGTGCATGTTGCAAAAGACAGATTAAATACATTTTTATATCAGGCCTATTTCCCCTTTATCATACAGATTTATCCTGTAACTTCTAGATATATTGGCCACTGAATGACTCTACCAAGTTTATTTAGCAATAGGAAACTCAACTATCTGCAGTTTCCTGATAATTTTATTTTATTTCCTGGTAATACTCTTTCCTGGCTCCAGTCTTTGCAATTTTTGTCCTACTGTCTGGAATGTCTTTCCAGTGTTCCTCCCTTAGTTAAGGCTCAGCTTAAGCTTTTCTCCTCTGAGAGGCCTTCAGTGAACAGCTATACTATGATCCTGTCCAATCAGTGTGTACACTCACACACATGCACACACAATTAATGCTGGAAATATGCTCCCTTTGCCATATTCCAGTAACACCTATATATTGATAGCATCTATCACAGTTCATGAAAATTTATTTTTCATTTGTCTTCCTCCCATAGTCTTCAAATTCCTTGAGAACAATGACTATCCAATTCGTCCCCATTTCACATAGTAGAGACTCAATATGTATATGTTTAAATAAGTTGATAAATTAATAACTATGTCTCACCAGTCTCCAAAATCAACTAATTTCTTTTTCTTGTGGTTAATTATAGCATTATTGATGTCAGTTACAGTCCAAAGACATTTCAAAGAATTTCAAAGAATGTCTTTGCCTTAGCTTTTAAATTTCTACGAAAAAAATATTTTACTTAAAACATTTACAGCTCCAGTGTCCATGCAAATATCTACCCAATATTATTTATATTTAAAGATATTACATGTTTAGAGTCCCACAGGGATAGTAATGTGTGTGGCATGATGCCCTCTTGAAGATTCACTGTAATTCTGCACATCTGCTAAAAAATGGGAAGTGGTTTCCTTATCAACACAAGGAAAATTACATACTCAAGTTATGTAAAAAAGATCCATATGCACCTTAAAGAGATTAAGAATTAGAGGGCTTTATAGAAAGAGAATGCAATTATAGAAGTTCAAAATTCTTTTCCACTATGAAATTCCATATTATTAGAAAAATCATTAACAGTTTTATGACCTAGTTGTTTTTTCAAATCTCTGTGAAATGAGTATTAATATATTATTTCTTTATTGTTTTCTAGGTTTAAATTTCTAGGATATAAATAACAAAGCTCCTTCCAACATAAACTATTCAAAACCAATATAAACAATTTTTGCTGTATTTTTTAATGTGTACATGTGTACACATTACATGTGTTAGCTTCTATAGGAAAGAAAAATACATAAATAATTTTTGCCCTCAAGTTACCAATTGTCTTGTTGCAAATATTAGAAGTATGTAGATAATCAGCACCTGGTATAATCTGAGAGCAGTTGCCACACATGATGCTAGTAACATAGAAAGTACTAAAAAAAAGCATTTGGAATGCAAAGAAAGTTTTAAAAATATAATACAAAAAAATTGGGATAAGAGCCTCAGTTCTTTAAATAAGTTACTCGTTTAACCACTTTAATTTTCAGTTGTAAACTTAATATGTTTCTTTATAGAAGCATTAATTTTTGTCAGAAACAGCAACTCTGATTCACGGAAGTCAACTTTAACCTGATGTGTCCTGAGTATATTTTTCACCCAATCATAAGCTGCATCATGTCCAGGTCAAAAAAAAAAAAAAAAATCAAAACATATAATCATTCCCAACAAACCTTGTTGGCATGACTTCAAACCAATTTAGACAACTCTTTTGACTTACAGATGTAAATGCCCAACAGCCTATTAGGCATAGTCACTTGATGATTCCAAAGTTCACTTCTCAAAAATGAAACTACAGTGAACTCAGCATCCTCCCAACCCAACTCTCAAACAACAAACTGAAATAAGCAAAATAAAATAAACGCTATGCTCTTTATTCCAGGCCTTAAATTGGAAGAAAAGAGGAATATTGCCCTTTGTGTTCCTACTCAATCTTAGCCTTGAACTTATACTTGGAACGGAAGACTACATCCCTGACCTAGTTTCTAGCCTAATGCTTGAGATGACACAGTGGTATGAACCATGGAAATTGCTTAAATTGATAAAGACCCTATTTTACTCTAAGAATTATCCAACAAAAAAAGGAAGAAAGAGGTTATTCTGTGCCAGCCAAGCTCCAATCTTTAATTCCCTTAAGAAACAGTCAAATGTTGAGCTTTCAACACCACCACCCACCTGTCTGAATGCTACTACAGAAATCCAGGGAGCATTTTCTGCTACTAAGAAAATATAGAATTCAAATTAGCCGCCCTGCTAAATACCTGAATTCCAGCAAACTGCAAAAACGCATGTAATCTTAATGGAAAAATACTAACCAGAATTCAATACAAAATGGTACAATTCAGAGAAAAAAATTATTTTTAAAGAAAAATAAGGCAGAATATGAGCCCTAACTCAAAGATGTATTTACCACAGAAAACTTAAAAATTTTAGGGAAAAAAGGTTTTATCCATTTTCCAAAAGGAAAAAAACACACACATCAAGGTTGCTAAAGAATTATTCAAATCTTTATCAAAATGTGTCCATACCACAGAAAATTGTACTTATGAAATTATTTTCAAATTAGCAGAAAATACCTCTTTTCTCAAGTATTCCCTTTCCTCAAATAGTTCATGAAGATTGGTGCTTACCCACTTCAAAATGATGAATTCTGCTCCTAAATCTCTGATAAATAGAAAATTATAGTATCTTTTCCAGCCGCTAATAGATTTTGTCATTGTTGTAGCCGTTCATCCCAGCATTGCTAAAATAATATTGCCAGCAGAGCCCATTAACAATCCCTGGAAAATAAAAATAGACTCTGGGTAGTAAAGTCTAACCTTTTATTCCTTTGCACTTAGTCTGGTTTCACTTGCTTGTAGAGAGCCGTGTGACGAGGCCTTGCAGCTGCTCCTTCAGACCGGAGCTGCTAGTGGGAAATGGCTACACAAACGCCTCAGCCGGAGAACGTGTGCAGAAGTGCTGCCCACGACACCACAATTCAAGATGGCGGCCGCGGGCTGCGTGCAGAGCCGCTGCGCGCGGCACCGCGATCCGCTGCGCCCGGCACCGCGATCTGGAGCCGTGAGCAGCACAGCTGCGCCCACTCTCCAGAACTCCACCCCCTCCCCAGCTGATGAGATGCCCTATGAAGCAGCCCCGCCTCTCGCCTTTCAGGGGGAGTATCTATTCTGGAGCGTGAGCTCGCACCTCTCCCTCCATTCTTTCATCAAAGAATAAAACTCTCCTTTGCTTCTGAACCGAACCTGGTCTTGTTCTATTGGCTCAAAGGACACCAGGCAGAAGGACCATTGTTGGATCACACTTAAAAGGGTCAGTAACATTATTTTCCAAGAATACTTCTATTGCCTGCTTAAAATGTCTCCTACTTGGGTCTTTAATGTTTCAACTCTAGCTTACACTTATATCATGTAAAATTTTTCCGGAAGTACATCATTTTAGGTTTGGCAGGTAGGCATGTGGAAATGGGTGGGAGTGGATGGTTTCCGGGTGCAGCCACACGCTAAACTAGAATTAAGTATTACCCTCAGTCATATATGTAGGTCCTAGACTTGAAACCAGATTATCAGTTCAAATTTCAACTCTGCTGTAATGGATAAGACCTCAGACCCTGGGGGCAGGTTGCTTAAGCTGTTGAGTCCGTTGCTAGCTGTGTGACCTTGGACAGTTCACTTAATCTCTCTGTTCCTCATTTTCCTTAACTCTAAAATGAGGATAATAAGAGTTCGTATAGTGCTATTGTGATGATTAAATGAGTTTCTAAAATTAAAGAATTTAGGACAGTGCCTTGTGCATAGGAATTGTCATATAAATATTAAATTTTAACCATTGAGTTCTCCTTAGGAGGCCCTTGGTGTATTTCTTAATCTATTAAAAATGTTCAACATTTAAATTCCCCTCCTTCCAAGAAGATCCTTGTTCCCTATGAAGTTTTCCTCAACTTTCCTGAGGTCACTGCATTCCAAGATACTTTTGATGTGGTAATTTCTGTCTAGACACTAAGATTCAATTTCCTTTTACCAGGCCAATTGGGAAGATTCTGAGAGCTGACTTTAGATGAACTTTCTGAAAATAAAACTCACTGACTCCAAGCTGACAATTTTAAAGAGCAGCTTCTCTTGCAAATGTTCATCCTAACAGGGCACACAGCTACAAGAGAACTTTTACAATATGGACATACTTCAATACATGTTCTCAGTCAACCATCCATAAAGCTGAAGTATAATGTTAGTGAAAACACTGAGCTTTGGACAAAGATGGAGGGTCCAACCATCTTCTTTTCAGTGGTGGATCAAAAAGATGCTAAAATTTCTATGTAAACATCTCAACCCTGCTCAAGAACTTGGATAATTCCTCTGTTGAGACAGGAGAAGACAATATACTTATAATTACTATTCACTTGAGCTGTTAAAGAGCTTCACAATAACTCCTTTAAATTGTCCAATGTTGAGTCTATGGCCATACCACCCTGAACATACCCGGTCTCATGTAAAATATCCAATGTTGAGGTTCAGGGAGTTAATAGTAAACATTGCACATTTATCTATTGGATGTAATTATTTAGTACTATTAATTTAATATCAGAGATTGTGTACCAGATTTAGCACATTTTACTATTTTTTCTTACATTCAATGGCCAAAAATTTTAGTGATTTCTTACAACAAATGCTGTTATTAAAATTATATCATCATGATGATGCTTGCCTTCCTTTTTGTTAGGTATTCAATTACTTTGAGGTTTATAATTAAATTTATGTCAAGAAAACTGGCAATTGTATACTATTCTTAGCAAAATATGTATCATTTCTACCCCTTCCCACACACAAACTCCCCTACCCAGATAATTTCACCATGTTAAATTCATTTAAACACAATCCATCTTCCCTTTCATGTAAACACGTCACCAATACGCATGCGCAGTTCTACAGTTGTCAGAGCTATAAAATTATGTAAAAATGGAACAAAATTATGTATTTGAACATCACTTACCATTTACATGCATTTTTATCTTCCCTACTCCTTTTCTTTTAAAAATGTTAACTTTTTTCTAAAAGGAAAAACCCAACATTCATGAACTAACGTAGTTTAGCTCCTTTATTTCATAGAATTCTAAAACAAACAAGCAACTAAAAACTGAAACCTATAAGGAATCAAGAGTGCAAGCATACTAAGAAACATGTACCAGATGCCATAATTGGAATCAGAATTGGGATTCATCTCCATGTTTGTCTGATGTAAATATCTGGATAATTTTCTCAGCACTGCACAGTTCCCTTAAATGCATTTAAAACATCCGATGTCTTTATTTTTTTTTTAATTTTATTTATTTATTTATTTTTATAAAGCAGGTTGTTATTAGTTATCTACTTTATACATATTAGTGTATACATGTCAATCCCAATCTCCCAGTTCATCCCACCACCCCCCCCCACCCCCGCTTTCCCCCCTTGGTGTCCATACGTTTGTTCTTTAAATGTCAGAATAAATGATAGGATCTTTCACTTTATATCTGGATGATTAGTTTTATGTAGACACAGTCTGATTTCTAACTTCTCTATTCACAAGATAAAGAAGATAAATACATTTTCAGTGTAGATAACATGAGAATTATTTTAAAAAGTCATATCCACTCTCAGTATGAAAAGCTATTAAGTAGCTGTTCCCACAACGTCTTTGCCATCATCATCAACTATCACTTACTGAGCACCCACTGGCACTGTGCTAGACACCAACAGCACGTTTTAAATGCTTCTTAAGCTTCAATTAATCTACCCAGATTTATTCCGATGACATATACACTAAAACACTTCCTTGAAAAAATGCAATGTACCATCTCTCAGTGCTTATTCCAACAAAGAAAATGTCTTTTTTTTTTTTTTTTTTAATCAGCTGATTTGGAAACATTGAAGGAAAAAAAAGCTAGAAACACAATTGCATTTAATAGCTCCTCCATGCTTCTGTCGCTTTCTTAATGAATTTGGCAGAACGAAGTTAATAGCTGAGAAAGACTGGGAGGAGAAAACTCTTAATGGAGGGAAAAACATTAATGGTTTCAAATGCTTACATTCCATGATGAGTCCACAGTCTTTTATTGTTTTTATTACTACATTGAAAATGGCATCATCAAACCACAAAAATATTTTTTTTAGTAAATTGAGAATGAATTATACTTACTTTTCTAAAGAATACATATATGTAGAATTCAGACAAGTGAAGTCACAAATCATTCTTAACTTTTTTTGAAGTGTTTTTTCTTGGTTAGCATGACTTTAATAAGTCCATTTTGTACTACCAAGCCGTTTAACAACAGATTCGAGAAAATAAATACACTCTTTTTAAGATCTTCTGTTTGAACTCTATTGCCATCACTTCAAAAAAATAATCAATTGAGCTGAATATTTAGAGAATTATTATAAATCTCTAAGTCCTAATAAAAGAAGAATAAAAGAAATACCTTAAGGATACTGAGGTAGGCATATTTACAAGTCACCACTATTTGTTCTCTGTTTCTAAGAACACAAGAGACTTGTACCTCCTCATCCTCTTGAAGTTATAGGTGGCCATTTGACCTCTTGGGTAATAATATATAATCAGAAGTGCATTTCATTTCCAGGTGGAAGCATTTAATTGTTAGTGCTCAGGGCTTCCCCGTTCCCCTACCCCCCCCAACCATCCTCCTTTAAGAATAGTGGAAGCACCTGTTGATAGGGAAACACAACACTCAACTGCCCTTAGAAAGTTGCTTACACCTGCAGTGGACTTTGCTTGAGGCAAAAAACAAATTTCATTTGTTTTAAGTCGCTGAGATTTTGGAGTTTGTTTCTATAGCGCAATCAAGCCGTTCTGATGAATATGAGTACGTGTAATAATTGCAGGTTAAGAACTACACTTCTTCTTTTTTTTAATTTGGCCGTGTTGCGTGGCTTGCAGGGTCCTAGTTCCTCCACCACGGATCGAACCTGGCCTGGCAGTGAAAGCGCTGAGACCTAACCAGTGGATCGCTGGGGAATTCCCAAAAATTACACATTCTTAACATGAAACACATATAGTTTATAGTCTGTTAATGACCTGACAATGATGACCAGTAAATGTAGGACATCAAAACTTATCATTTTAATTTATAATGGTAATTCTATGTTTATTTTGTCAATAAAATCCTTAGCAAAATCAGGCCTTAATTGGCACTCTTTAACTATTTGGCTTATTAGCAGAGAACGATACCTCCTGATATCTATCTATCGCTCTATCCATCTATATCTTTGGTCTTATTTGCCAGTCAACATTGCTCTATCTTTTCTTCAAGACCTAGCTCAAATTACTTCTCTGACAGGATTCTGTCACTTCACAAGTAATTTTATTTTGCCCTTTACTCACACAGCACATTGTTTGTTACCTTTTAATTTTTCAATCAGCTTGCTAAAGATGTTTGAATTTCCTTGGTTATATTGATACTTCTAAATTTGCCCACAGGTATTCTAAAAGATGTAAACACCCAGTCCTTCATATTTTTACTTTGTGAATCTCTCCTATTCCATTTTCTCAATCTATGTGTTTTGTCCTGACTGTCCTCTTTAGATGCCTTCTTAATTCTTATTTTTCTCCTGTCCTTACTGGAACTTGAAGTTAGAGTCTATTTCTTACTACCTAAGGATTTTTCTCCTGAAACTTCAAATCAAGTCCATTTTGCCTAGCATGCTCTACAATATGTTATCATTTCCATTATCATCACTTTTAATTAATCCTTTACATAACTCTCAATTTCTTTGCTCCTCACTTGGTTTTGCTTTGTTTTACCCACTTGGCAAATTAAAATCATTGTTATATTCAACTATCTGCCTCCTGTATGCCTTTGTCAGCACAGCTAACATGGCTGAGAAAAACTCACAACCATGCAGGTTGGAAGTTAAATCAGGATAATAGGATCTACCTTGTTCCTTTGATTATGCATGGACTTTCCTTGATCCTAGATAAGTCAACCCCTGCACTTGTGTACTAGATCTTGTTTCCTAGTCTCATCTAGCTAAAGAATAAGACTCTAGCAATCATCCAATCTCTCGCTTACATCATCAAATATTCCCTCTTTACTGGATCATTCCACAAATATATGAACATGCCATTACTTCTCCCATTTTATTAAACAAAAAATACAATCAAAAAGCTTTGTTGTTCTCAGTGCCCCTCCAGCACTGACCAACTTCTCTCCCTGTCTTCAGAGTCAATCTTCCTGAAATAATTTTGTACACTCACTGTCTCCAGATTTGTCCCCACTGCCCCCCTTCTGCCTTGAATCCACTCCAATCAGGTTTCAATTATGGCTTTCTACTAAAAGGGCTCTTAACAAGATCACAAAAGACTGGTGCCTTATTACATAAAATGGTCATTTATGAGTCCTTATCTTGCTTGATGTGTGGGCAGCATCTGAAGTATTTTTCTCTCCTCTGTAAAACAAGTTCTTCACTTAGCTTCCAGGATACCAGTCCCTCCTGGAATTCCTCCTATCTTTCTGCCCATTTCTTAATAAGACTTTTTGGTTGTTGTTCCTAACCTTACCAACCTGAAAATGTTGGAGAGCCCAAGGATCTGTCTTTTAACTTACTTAGATTCTTAATTTCTACTTTCTCCTTAGAGCTTATCAAGTCTCATGGCTTTAAATACCATCTGCATGTTGGTAATTACCAATTTTTTAGTTCCTGCTCAGTCCTCTTCTCTGGATACTCAAGTATGCAGCTGGTTTCTTGTCATTTTCTCTTAAATGTCTGGTAGGAATTTTTTGATCAACATGCACTAAACTAACATTTTGATATTTCTCCAATACTACCAAACCCAACGTGCTCTTTCAGAAGTAGTCCTATTCAAAGTCAAAGATGATTCCATTCTTTTGGTTGCTTGGGGGAAAAAAGTGTCAAACTTTTGACTCCTCTTACTCCACACATTGAGGCTGACAGCAAATCTTTTCTGCTTGACCACTCTTTACCATCCTAACTAGCCCAGTCCACACCATCCTCTCTCATCAGGGATTCTGCAATAGCTTCTGTCAAACACAGAATTTCAACAGGATCATCCAATGACCCATGGCCTTGCAAGATTCTTTTCCTTGTTTGTGGAAGAACTTGTAACTTGCTGCTAAAAAAATAGAATCTGTCTCAAATAATAGAATATCTCAGCCTGCTGCTTAACACTGTAATTTGTCCTATGATTATGTTACATCTATGGCAAGGGTAAAGGGATTTTGGTGATGTAATTAAGACCTCTAATCAATTGAAAGAATCAAAAGAGCATCCTGGTGGGCCTGACTTAAACAGGTGAAGGCTTTAAAAGCAGACCTAGAAGTTAGAGACAGAAGTCAGAATGTGATTTCCCTGCTGTCCTTACAGAAGTAAGCTGCTGTGTTGTGAGAGGAACATGTGGCAGGGAACTTTGGGGGTTCTCTAGGAGCTGAAAGCAGAACCCAGTTGATAGACAGGCGGAAAACAGGCACCACAGTCCTACAATCATATTTTCCTATGAAAAATTATATTAGATATAAATTATAAAAGCTCCTTAAAATAATTCTATAAATCTAATTAACATCTAAAATAATATTTGCAATTACTTATTGATATTAGGAAAGTGACTGCTGAATTAATAAGAGTTCTTTAGAATGAGAGTTGCTGACCAGTACCAAGAAAAGAATATTGTAAGACAAAATGATTTTTGACAGATCACACAGGTTCTGGCAGACAGCAAGCAAGGAGTATAGAGAAGAGAGGATAAAGGTTAAGTGGAAACTTAGAACAAAGAGAAAAGACTGGTCTAGTTCTACTGAAATTTGGGGCCAAATAATACTTTGTTTTCTGAGGTACTGTTTTCTGCATTGTAATATGTTTAGCAGCACCCTTAACCTCTATCCACTAGATGCCAGCCTCATTCCTCTTCCAGTTAAAACAACTAAAAATGTCTGCTGATGTGGCCAAATGTTTCAGAGAGCAGAATTTCTCCCCTTTTCTTCCTCATCAAAAATTATTAGTATATAAGAACAATAAAGAAAGATTTTAAAGTTCTAGATACAGAGTATCAGAGGTCATACAATTCTAAATATATAATTAGCAAAACACATCAAATTTCTTTTTACTACCTGAATAGATGTTTTGATTCTTATGAAATTTCCCTCTCCCTGGGATGTGTTGATAGACAAGAACTCAATTGGGCTTGCTTCAGAGGAAGTGATATAGCATAGCCTTCTCCACAATGAAGCATTTGTTGTAGACTTGAAGTACATCTTTTATCTGGAATACACAATGAGAGTGATGATAAAAGTGTGAAAATAAGAAATGTCTCTAGCCTTAATTATTGTCAGAGTGTTCACTATAAATACTGTTCTAAAATTTGAATATGGAGAGAATGGGCACACTTGTTGGCATAAGATATGAAAAATTGAGAAGGAAAAATAATAATAAACAAAACCCAAACCATCAACACTGAAACATCAAACCATATTTCTAAAAGAAAGAAAAAACTTCGTTCAGACAAAGCAGTAAGAAATTAATAATAAATTAAGTATGATACATTTAAGCAAATAGAAGGTAGAACTATAACAAAGATGAAAGATGAATGAGATGAAATGATAAGATATGTAAAGAGTATTATAGCAAAAAAAAAAAAAAAAAAGAACCATTCAGGAAGAAAATACATATAAGGAAACAGAAAAATTTATCTCTAACAAATGCTTCATACTTTAATAATTGGTAGACATTATGAAATGTATGAATAGAACAAAGGAAAGATAATAAGGCAGAATAAGAAATAAAAAAGGCCAGTAAATAAGGCATGAAAAAGGAGAGTACATGCAAAGAAACTAATTATCAAATAGCACCGTTAGAGAAATGATAACAATAATAATGATATTAATAATAATAAATTAACAATTGAAAAGATGGATACATTAGGGTTCAGAGTAGACGCTATGATCAAGTGTGATTTATTTTAGGGATGCATGGATGGTTCAATATCTGCAAATCAATCAACAGGCTATGCCACAATAAAAAATAAGATAAAAACCATATGATCATCTCAATAGATGCAAAAAAAGCATTTGATAAGATTCAATACCCATTTATGATAAAAACTCTCAATAAAGTGCATATAGAAGGAATGTACCTCAACATAATGAAGGTCATATATGACAAACGCACAACTAACATCATACTCAATGGTGAAAAACTGAAAGCTACTCTTCTAAATTCAGGAACAAGACAAGGATGCCCACTCTCACCACTCTTATTCAACATAGTATTGAAAGTCCCAGCCAGAGCAATTAGGCAAGGAAAAGAAATAAAATGAATCCAAAGTGGAAAGGAAGAAGTAAAACTGTCACTATTTGCAAATGACATGATCTTATATAGAGAGAACCCCAAGGACTTCATAAAAAACTATTAGAAATAATAAATGAATACAGTAGAATTACAGGGTACAAAGTCAACATACAAAAATCTGTTGCATTTTTATATGCTAAAAATGAGCTAACAGAAATAGAAATTAAAGAAACAATCCCATTTATAATCACACACACACAAATAAAATATCTAGGAATAAATTTTACCAAAGAGGTGAAAGACTTATACACTGAAAACTGTAAGACATTGTTGTAAAAAATATTCTGTGTTCATGGATTGGAAGAATTAACATTGTTAAAATGTCCATTTTACCTAAAGCAATCTACAGAGTCAATGGAATCCCTATCAAAATCCCAAGGACATTTTTTACAGAAAAAGAACAAAAAATTCTCAAATTTATATGGAACCACAAAAGATCCCAGGTAGCCAAATCAATCCTGAGAAAAAAGAACAAAGCTGGCGATATCACACTCCCTGATTTCAAACTATATTACAAAGTCATAGTAATAAAACAACATGATATTGGCAGGAAAACAGATACATAGATCAATGGAACAGAACTGAGAGCCCAGAAATAAACCCATGCATATGGATGAAAATTTACAACAAATAAGCAAAGAATATATAATGGAGAAAGGATAGTCTCCAAAAATGGTGTTGGGAAAGCTGATGCGAAAAAATGAACTAGACCACTATCTCACACTATACACAAATATCAACTCAAAATGGATTAAAGACTTGAGTGTAAGATATGAAACCATAAAACACCTGGAAGAAAACATAGGTAGTATCCTCTTTGACCTGGGTCTTGGCAATATCTTTCTAGGTATGTCTCCTCAGGCAAGGGAAACAAAAGCAAAAATAAATGATATCTCATCAAACTAAAAAACTTCTGCACAGCAAAGTAAACCATCAACAAAACAAAAATACCATGTACTGAATGGGAGAAGACATTTGTAAATGATATATCTGATAAGAGGTTAATAACTAAAATATTTAAAGAACTCACACAACTCAACAACAACAAAAGAAACCAAACAATCCAATTAAAAAAATGGGTGGAGGAGCTGAAAAGACATTTTTTCCAAATAAGACAAACAGATGGATAATGGGCACATGAAAAGATGTTCAACATGACTAATTATTAGGGAAATGCAAATCAAAACCGCAGTGAGATATCACCTCATGCTTGCTGGAATGACTATCATCCAAAAGGCAAGAAATAATAAATGTTGGTGACGATGTGGAGAAAAGGAAACCCTCATACCCTGTTGGTGGAAATGTAAATTGGTGCAGTCACTGTGGAAAAGAATGTGGAGATTCCTCAATAAATTAAGAATAGAACTACCATATGATCCAGTTATCCCACTTCTGGGTATTTATCCAAAATACAGAAACACTAATTTGGAAAGATATATGCACCCCTATGTTCATCATGGCATTGTTTACAATAGCCAAGCGGAAACAACCTAAGTACCCATCAACAGATGAATGGATAAAGAAGTTGTGGTATATGTGTATATATATGTATATATATGATACCCTAAAAGATGAAATCTTGCGATTTCCAACAACATGGGTGAAACTTGAGGTTATTATGCTAAGTGAAGTAAGTCAGAAGGAGAAAGACAAATACTGTATGGTTTCACTCATACGTGGAATATAAAAAACAAAAATAAAATAAATGGACAAATCAAACCAAGCAAAAACAAACACATAGATACAGAGAACAGAGTAGTGGTTACCAGAGGGGAAAAGAATTAAATTTAAGGATACAATGGAATCCCAGAGTATCCAGGCAGAAAATTAAATTACTAAATCAATAAAAAATTAGATAGTCTCACATTCATTTAACCCAGATTAAGAAAAAGAAAATAAATTTCAACTTTAAGAATTCATTATGACATTCCAAAAACTTCAGAAAAATAAAAAGTAAAAATTTCTACATTGTGTATGAACAATGGTAAAAATAAGTCAAATGTTATAATGTGAAATTAAAAAGTAGATAAATAATAATACATGATGTCTAACTTGTATTTCAATCCAGAATATTAAGTATGGTTTCAATTTTGGAAATTTCGTTAATATAATTAATGGAAAATCAAATACGCAAAAAAGGCATTTGATAAAATTTAACTATAATTTTTTATTTAAAAAAAGAAAAATTCTGAAATAAAAAAGCAATGAATTGTGACTAACCCTGTCAGGTATTGAATACAGTACAACAGTCAATTAAGCAGTAAATGTAACATTACAGTAGTAGTGTAGGACTAGATGAATCTATTGGGTTGGCCAAAAAATTCCTTTGGTTTTTAAGTAAAAATAAAAGACACATTTTTCATTTTCACCAAGAACTTTATTGAACAATGTATTAACCATTTTGTTCCACTACCTTCTGCCATTTTTCAGGCAACTTCATAATTCCATCTTCCCAAAACTTTTTATCTTTTCGAGCAAAGAACTATTCCAGTTGCCTTTTATAGTTTTCCAAGGAATTGAATATTTTTCCATTAAGAGAATTTTGTAAAGACCTAAATAAATGTAAGTCCGAAGGTGCAATGTCTGGTGAATACAGCGGATGAATAAGAACTTCCCAGCCAAGCTCTAACAATTTTCGCCTGGTTATCAAAGAACATGCAGTCTTGCTTTATCCTCATGGAAGATTATGCATTTTCTGTTGACTAATTCCAGATGCTTTTCGTCGAGTGCCATTTTCACGTGGTCTAATTGGGAGCAGTATTTGTTGGAATTAATCGTTTGGTTTTCCAGAAGGCACTCATAACAGAGGATCCCTTCCAATCCCACCATAAACACAACATCACCTTCTTTGGATGAAGACCGGCCTTTGGTGTGGCTGGTGGTGGTTCATTTCGCTTGCCCCACGATCTCTCCCATTCCACATTATTGTACACTATCCACTTTTCATCGCCCATTACAATTTGTTTTAAAAACAGAACGTTTTCATTACGTTTAAGTAGAGAATCACATGTGGAAATACGGTCAAGAGGTTTTTTTTCACTTAACTTATGTGGAACCCAAACATCAAAGAGATTAACATAACCAAGCCAGTGTGAATGATTTTCGACGCTTGATTTGGATATTTTGAGTATGTTGGCTATCTCCCACGTGGTATAACGTTGATTTTTCTCAATTAATGTCATGATTCGATCGCTATCAACTTCAACTGGTCTACCCTACCGTGGAACATCGTCCAGCGAGAAATCTCCAGCACGAAACTTTGCAAACCACTTTTGACATGTTCCATCAGTCATAGCACCTTCTCCATATACTGCCCAAATCTTTTTTTGCATTTCAGTTGAGTTTTTACCTTTCTTGAAATAATAAAGCATAATATGCCGAAAATATTGCTTTTTTTCTTCCATCTTCAATACTAAAATGGCTACACAAAAATTCATGAATTTTGATAAGCTTTTTTTTTTAAATGCATGCTGATATGACAGCTATCACAATACAATCTAACAAAATTCTTTTGAATGAAGTTAAAGACAACTAAGCACTACTAGAGCCATCTTACGGAAAACACCGAGCAAACATTCTGGCCAACCCAATATTTAAAAAGAGCAGTCTGGAAGCATATCTAAGAAAATATACATTTAATACACAATATTGGGAAAATTTACAAGAATTTTTAAAAGATAATTTATTTTAAACAAAAACTCTTGGGACAACTGATTACCGGTGTAATGAGTTACAACATATACTATTACTGCTTCTAAGCATATTTAAAAAAAAAAATGACTGGATTACTATTTCATTCTCTGATAGGCTCCTTGTATTCTTAAAAGCAGCCCATGGATAATTTGAAAACATATATTAGATAATGTCAATGTCTTACCAAGTCCTTTTCTTGTCTTTCCATTCCATTCAGCATAAAAACCAAGTCTTGTAAGTGGTCCGAAAAACCCTAAGTAGTTTTTTCTTCTACCTCTCTGATCTCTTCTACCACTCTTCCCCACTGCTTCCTTTGGTCCACCCACACTGGGCTTGTTGCTGTCCCATAAGCATGGCTCATGTGCTACTGTCTCAGGGCTTTTTTTCTGTTTCCTTTACCTGCAATTCTCTTTTCTCAGAGTCCTGTGACTTCTTTTCTCCTTCAAGAATATGTATATTGCCACCTTCTCAGAGAAGTGTTCTCCTTCTCCTTTAACTAGAGTATCAGCTTCTGTAAGCCAGGACCTTTCTAGTTTATTGACTGCTATATCCCTAGTGTTTATATCAGTGCCCGGAACAGAACAGAGATTCGTCTGTTAAAATACGTATCTGGATAAATGACTAAATGAATGAATGAATAACTTTATGGTTTAACTCTTTCAGCTTTTATATTTTTTAAAACCAAAATCACTGAGCTTGTATTAAAAAGTATGGGCTTTTAATTTTATTGTTGTTGTAATGTTGTAAATTCAAGCAAACAACTTAAAATAAAAAAGCTGATCGGTGACTTTTTTGTTTTCTTTTCTGTTTACATTTCTATTGGAAAAGCCTTATTCTAAAGGACTGGAATATTTTGACCCAATAGAGTGTATTGCAATGAGTATAAAGCAATTGTGGATGAGAAATTACCAAAAAAAGAAAAGGTCAATTAACAAATTATCATGCCCCAACATTCATGTTCCTAGTAACATTTTGGGTCCCAAAAGAGATATTCTTTCCTCCTCAAGCATGTGAGCAGTTTGCCTCAGTTCAGAATTTGTATTCCCAGAATAGAAATCCCATGTAGAAAGCAGCCCTAGACTTGCATAGATAGAGCTTTCTCCAGATTCAACCAGTGTCCAGTGAGTAAACTTAGACATTTTCAGATACCCTGACATCCTAGTCTAGGGTATTAAGAATATATTTCTGAGGTCTCGTCTGTGATAGTGGTCCCTTTTCCTAGTGCTTGAAGACGTAACATGTCTTATTTTTAATTTAATTTAATTCTGGATAATTTCTATGTCAAAGATTTAAAACAGAGGTTGAGATTCTGAGCGAAGAGTGAGCATTGCCATCTTCATTTACCAGCTGTGATTCATGGCTCACTATCTTCTTTCTCACTCCTTATTGAGTTAAAACTAAGTGCTCTCACTGTCTGAAGGGCTCACTACTTCTACACTCTGTTCAAACTACTATTGATGGCACTAGTTTTCCAACTATGTTGTCCTAATGATAGTTTATTTCTGGGAATTACTTTACTTGTCCTGTTCTAATGGCTTCCCACCTTAGTACCCTGTAGACACCTGCGCCTCTTCTTCATAAGATAGAGAACTGGGTACTGTAATCTTCAACCCCTTGGCAGAAATTTTTCCCCATTTTGCAATTTTTGAAACTTCACTCTAAGTGATTCTTCTGCCCTGTGTTCCCCCAAGATTTCTGTAAATTGAGCTAAGATTAATTGCATACTGAGCAAGGCTCTTCAATATTTCACTCTTCTTGTACAATGCAAAACAGAAATGGCTAGTTATCTCAGGTCTTTTTCATGTGAAAAGATATGTTAATAGTCAGTGGCAAAATTCCTGTTTGAGGAATGGCAAAAATGTTTTGTTTGTTCAAGAAAAGTGTCTCCACCGCGTTTAGTTCTTTGATTATGGGCCACTTGGCATTTCTCAATTTCTGCATTTCAGTTTGCTGAGATATTTCCTAGAGCAGAGAGTTCTCAAACTGTCTGTCTTGATATGAGAGAATTAGAGGACCATACAGAACATTGGCACAAACTTTGTTGGGATTTTTTTTTCCCCACTCCCACTATCCCAGGTGGGATAAGCTTTCACACAAAAAATGCAGTGATCAATCAGGACACATCTCATTATCATGTTCCAAGGGCAGGAAGTCTCTGCTGAGAAACTTCAGTGGTTTGTTTTCCAGATAAGCTGCCTGAGTAACAAGGTATTCAGATGTAGGCAGAGGACACAAATCTTACGTGGACTTGATTCTTCTGCCAATTAGAAACAAAAGAAAATGAAAGTGCTTTTTCTCTGATAAATGATGTCTACAAAAATCTATAGCAAACATAATTATTGGTGATTTCTTAGAATTAAGAACACTTTAAAGTCAAGAGCCTAAATCACCAGTATTATTCAACATCATACTGGATGGAATTTATAGTGCACTGAAGGGCTTTATGAAAATCTTTCATAAATTCAGAGCTTATTGTAATATCCACTAAGGATTTCAAGGACAAATATAAATTGAAAGTGGAGGCTTAATTCTCCCTATTGAAAATAAGGAAGGAGATTTCCCTTTTCTCCTTTTCATTAGATTATCTACTTTGGAAAATCTGTAATTTTAAGTACTTTCTTCTCCCCTTGAAATGACTGTAAATCATTTTGAAGACTAGGTTGGCATTTTCTTAGTTTTATGACCCAGGATTATCTTTCTCAAGGACCTGAGAGCCACTTCTTTGAAATGTAAAGATCAAGGGTGATATTGCCCCAGTATCCCAGTGTCTGTGGGAGGGAGGGACCTAACTTCCCCTGGGCACCTTGCTCTCAGTTGCAAAACTACTTTCTGCCATAAAGACATGAAAAGTTTGTTTTTCCTCTGGATAAAGCCTATTAGCAAACACAGATAGTCACCTCAATTACCAGGGAAAGTTAAGATGAACAATGTGTGACAAATGGTGCCCTCAAGTACTCTTACATAGTGATTGTTTATCTTGAGAAACGTGTGTAAAGGGTTGTATCTGCTTGGCTATTGTTATGAACCAAATATTTGTGTCCCCTCAAAATTCATATGTTGAAACCATACCCCCACAATGTGGTGGCGTTAGGAGCTGGGGGTCTTTGGCTGACAATTAGAATTTTATGAGGTCGTAATGGTGGAGCCTTCATGAATGGGGTTAGTGTCCTTATAAAAGTCATGAGAGGGCTTGCTTCCCCTCTCTGCTCCCTGCCGTGTGAGGACACAATGAGAAGTCAGCAGTCTACAGGGTTCTCTCTAGATCCTGACCACGCTATCACTCTGATCTCAGACTTCCAGCCTCCAGAACTGTGAGAAATAAATTTCTGTTGCTTAAAAGCCACCTAATCTGTGGTCTATTGATTACAGTAGCCCAAACGGACTAAGACAGCTTTATAAGTGGATGAGATTCCATCCTATCTTTGCAATCTCTTAGCAGACTGCATGTGATGCACATCACATCTGGTTTACTGCTTATTCAATAATCAAACTGTTTTCTTTCTCTACTACCTTTGTGGAGAAGCTTTCCAGCTTCTTTTGGGAGAAGATCTTTTTAAATTCTATTTCCCCAACAGGATGCAATGTCAGCAAAAATGTTACCAGAAAAATTAAGTTGGTAAATATTCCATGACACGGCTTCTTGAAAGTCAATTCCCCAAGAAGTCATGGTTGGGTTGGTGGTGATGGAATTTTGCCTGTGCAGGAAGCAGTTCTGCCAAGTTTTGCAAAGCTCCATACCTCAAGTCTTATAAAGCCCAACTATTTCACCTAAAACTCTAGCACCTTTGCCTAGTATGGGCCAAAAACAAACAAGCAAGCAAACAAACAAACAAAACCCCCCAAAACCTGTAGAAATCTATGGAGATTAAGGGAACAGTTTCCTACTATATTACGAGTACATTTGCTATTTTTTTCTACACAGTTCTTAATAAGAAAACTAGGCATCACCTATGCAAAACTGCACTGTAATCATGCAATGATGACCAAAATGTGGATATGAACGATCATTCAAAACCTAGAAAGAGGAGATATGGAGGTCTGCCAAGGATCTAATATATAAAGAAATGTAAAGAAATGAAATGACACGGTTTATTAAAAACTGAAGTGTGTGTCCATTCAGATTTGATCCAGGTGCAAGCAAATGAAAATAATAACACTAAAAAATCAGTGGCCTAAATAAGTGATAACATCTTTTCTGTCTCACAGAACATAGGGAAGGTTACTATTCTTAAACCAGGCAGGCTCAACACTACTACTGTTTTCAGAATTCTGCACACTAAAGGAAGAAAAAAAAATTTGCTAAATCTTAGGAAATCCAAAAAGATCTTTTTATACTAATTCTTCAGGGCAAGGGTTGCTTCTACTTCCATATTTACATAACTAAAGAAGGTTTTCTTTTCCTCTCAGAATAAAAAATATCCTCAAAATGACCTAGCATGTCCATCTCTAGGCAGAAAACAGGTTGGCACAACTGTTTCTAAATTCCAAAGCACCAGAGGCTCTCTGTTACACTCAAAATTTTAATAAGTGGCCTGTATTTATTGCAATGTGTAACTCTTATCTAGTAAAATGGTCCTTCAGTTCATATTTGTTCTGTTCCCTTGATCCTACAAGGATTGAACTCATTAGTTCATTCATAATCTAAGACTGTGTCTGTCTCAACTTCAGTGATGACCTTGACATTGTACCCCAGGTGGGATAATTTTGATAGGAAAATATACAGCTGGATGTTGAAGTGTCCTAAGCAATTGTAGAAGACATCAGCTGTTTTCATCAGTCCAGAATATTGTCTCCTTTTTGTTTTTTGGCAAAGTAGGATCTATCATTTCTTTAGGGAAATGAATTATCCCTGGAACCGAGCAGAACTCTGCAGCTGCCCCCTCCCCCCCACAACTACAAAGGCCCCTCCGTGTCCCCTGACCCTTGTTTGTAGAAAAGCTGAAGTCTCCCAGATCTCTCTGAGGCACAAAAGAGCAGGTTCAAGCAGTTAATGATTAGGACAATAGAATCATAGACTCAGTGTCTGATGCAGATTCCTGAGCTGTTTTACAGACACTATAACAGCACCACAGGGTAAAAGCTAACTGCATGATGACCAGACTACAGCCATGACATAAAATGCTCCATCTTAAGCAGTACTGAATATATGGCTAGCACAATTCCAATAACGGGCCTTAAGAGAATGAGATTAACACTATTGCTCATAATAATCTATATTTTTGTGGATATCAAAATAATTATAGCTTGCTCTGCCTATAAATGTAAGCAAGCAACTAAAATTGTCAGCAAAGAGAGCTATAGACCCATATCGACATCTTCCAGTCTAAGAATATGGCACCCTGTGTCAGCATGAAAAAGTTACAGACGACAGACCTTCACCCATAATCCCATAGAAATGGAATGATGTTCTGACAAGTGGGGATTTGTAAGCAGCAGGGGATTTTTGGCAGGGAAGAGCTCTCTGCAGGAGGCCCTTTTTGTCTTGTCACTTTAGCAAAGCTATATTGTAACTAACCTTAAACCAGGCATTCCCATGCTCTACTCATTTCCGACTCAAACACACTTTTCAGGTCTTTGGCTGAAACACAATGTTCAGGTCTTTTGATCACATGATACCTTGCCTAACCTGTTGGTTCTTTCCATAGATCAAAGAAGTAAAAATGAAGAATAAGTAATTAACAGATGACCAGATCTCTTCCCTAGCTTCCCTTTCAGTAATCTCTCATACAAACTGTGTGAGTTAGCTTCTAAAGAAACATCACAAGGAGTTGACAACCCTGCATGCAGTAGAAGACGGAAATGAGTCTGATCCCCTAACTCAATGATTAACTGAGATTACTTCCCCTTTTCCCTTTAAAAACTTTCATGGCCAAGCAGAATCTTCAGAGTTGTATTTGAGACATGGGTCTGCCTTCTCTCCCAAAATGCTGGCTTTCTGATTAAAAGCAATGTTTTTTATTTCTACCAACACTTGCCTCTCGAGTACTGATTTTCAAGCAGCGAGCAGCTGGACCTGAGTTCGGTAAGATCCTCACACTTTGGGCTTTGGTACGATTATTAATTACCAAGCTAATAGCACATCCACCCTCCACTCCTGGGGTAGTAGTGGTGGGCACATGCAACCCAAAGAGGCTAAACAGAATTTCTCTCACATATTTACTTCTTGTTAGAATTAGACACTTACAGACGTCAGTAAGAGGCCAGCTAGGTTGTAGGCAGTATACTACCTAAATGAGATTCTTCTTGCTGTTCTTCCTGTTTTTCCTAGAGTCTGGTATATATTTTTCTTAGATTTTGTAAGTTTACAAGAATGGTTGATTGAATCGTTAGCCCAGATTATTCATCTCTTCCATCATCTAATGCTCAAGCCACGGACTTACCTTGGGTCATATATTTCCCTTCATCTTGTATTCCCCCATACCTCTACCTTGGTTTGGGCTATATGAATTGCTTTCACCAAATAAGAATCCTTCTGAGCCTGGGACTTAAGAAGTCCCCCCCGCCCTGCCACGATTCTGCTTACCATTTGGCACATCTGCCATCACGAAAATAATACTATACATACTTGAGAAAAGCTGCTGCTCCCAAGAGGATGAAGCAGAGCCACCATCAAAGACAAAGACAGCCAAGTGCAACCTAGATCAGCCACCTGTGAGCCATCCTGCAGTAAGTGAATAATAAGAAATCAACGCTGTTTTAATCCACTGCATGTTGGGGTGGTTTGTTTGATGGCAATATCAGATTGATACACTTAGATCCCTTTGCACAAATTCTCTTTTATTCCCTCAAAATATCCAGGTCTCATTTCAGCTACTGGCACCTACAGAGCACTGATACTGATTTAATAATTAATAAAATTATTATGTTAGTTTCCATCCAATAAAGACCTAGGAGTTGCTAGGAAATTGTGAGCAGGAGTAAAAATTCCATGATTATGACATCCTGATTTCAGAAGTAGACTCTCATTCTAAGGGATTTTCCCTATCCCTTGGAAAACTTGGTCTTGGTTCTTGAACTTTCAATACTTTCAACAAATGCTCCTGGAGTTCACCCTGTTACTTGTAATAATAATGATCTATATTAACCTGGAAATTAACTGATTATTACAGATACCAAGTTTTGGGAATAAAAATCCCACTCCTATTGAAGCAAAGCTTATGATCACTGAATGTATGATAAAAGGAACAGCTGCATAGTTATTCAGTGAGTTTAAATTTCATCAAAGCTCATGTTCAGGAATATCTAAACTCTCAAGTGGATAGTATGCACTGCAATGATTTGTCTAAAAATGATTCTGCAGAGAACAGGCCCAATTTGTTTAGAACCATATGTTTACCCATCCTTCCATAGTTTTTTTTTTTTTTTTAACTATCACTTGCTCTGTTAAGATACCCTTCATTCTAAGGATAGACAAATCATTAGAATATAGTGAAACTTCAGTGTTACCTGCCCAGAGAAATGACTGGAGGCAATGAAGGGGATGTTCATTCACTGCAAATTATCACCGTCAGTTGCACACACTGAGACTGTATCTAGTAAAGAGAATGTGATGATCCCAGCATTTTTCCTCAACCTGTTTATACAGGCTCCTGCTAAGGGAAATTTGCCAATCAGAACAATCAAGTTAAAAGCCATAGTGAATACTATTATATTGGCAGAAGAAAAAGAATGTTAAGACTAGTTTGGGGATACACCAGAATGGTTAAGACCATAGACTCCAGAATCACATTACCTGGGTGTTAGTCTCCATCTGTCACATACTAGTTTTGTGAATTTGGGACATTTATTTACTCTTTCTAATTTCCTTATCTGTAAATGGGATAAAAATAGTATCTACTACATAGGACTTTTCTGAAGATTAAGTAAGTGTATATTTATAGTGTGCTTAAATGACTCTTGGCACATTAACTAAAGTGTCTAACTTTTAGCCACTGTTGTCATTATCGCTGCTGCTACTGTTATTATTATTATTCATTATTCTTAAATACCTAGAGATCGCAAGGACCAAATTTTTAAGTTGTTTAAAATTCTTTGCTAAATAAAGGTGGAAAGAAGGATAAACCTAAAACTTTTTGTTTACCATGTGCCAAGCACAGTGATAAATATTTTATATGAGCTAAATCTTCCTGGAGAAAAACAGAACCAAGTAAGGCAATGCCACCCAATTAAGTCTATAACCGTGCTCACTAATTTGGTAGCTGCTAGCCACTCTTGAGCATTTCAAACTGGTCTAGTGCATTAATTTTTTTTTTAACATCTTTATTAGAGTATAATTGCTTTACAATGGTGTGTCAGTTTCTGCTTTATAATAAAGTGAATCAGTTATACATATACATATGTCCCCATATCTCTTCCCTCTTGCATCTCCCTCCCTCCCACCCTCCCTATCCCACCCCTCTAGGTGGTCACAAAGCACCGAGCTGATCTCCTTGTGCTATTTGGCTGCTTCCCACTAGCTATCTATTTTACATTTGGTAGTGTATACATGTCCATACCACTCTCTCACTTTGTCCCAGCTTACCCTTCCCCCTCCCCTAATATTAACTAATTTAAATTTAAAGTAAAATCTGAATGTTTCAATTATTTGAGAAAAAGTATGTTTGAAAAACTTGAATTTTTTTTCATCATAAATTTTATAAAATCTAATAGATCAACATTTCTGATAAAATTTAGTGTCCAGATTGAAATGGCTATAAGGGCAAAATGCACACTGGTATTTGGAGATAATACAAAAAAATGAGAAGTATCTTATTAATAGTTTTATTATACTGATTACATTTTGAAATAATAATATTTGAATATATTGGGTTAAATAAAATATACTATTAATTTCAACCGTTTCTTTTAATTTTTTAAATGTGGTTATTTTGAAATGTAAATTACATTCTATTTCTGTTGGTCAGTGATGGTGTGTGACCTCAGCTAGACCCTGAGTACTTCTCAGAAAGCTGTCAGTTTTCCAGCCTTGCTCACTCTCCAGTGAACCATCGAAGCAAATTCAAATCTGTCTCACCCTTCTCAAATTTCACCTCCTATCATCTCCCACTCAATCTCTGCTAAGAAGCAAATTCAAACGTCTCACTCTTCTCAAATTTCACCTCCTATCACCTCCCACTCAATCTCTGCTAATTACCACATAGTCTCCTCACATAAAGAAAGAGGTCTAGGGCTTCCCTGGTGGGGCAGTGGTTGAGAATCTGCCTGCCAATGCAGGGTACATGGGTTCGAGCCCTGGTCCAGGAAGATCCCACATGCCACGGAGCAACTAGGCCCGTGAGCCACAACTACTGAGCCTGCGCTCTAGAGCCCGCAAGCCACAACTACTGAGCCTGCGCGTTTGGAGCCTGTGTCCCGCAACAAGAGAGGCCGCGACAGTGAGAGGCCGGCGCACCGCGATGAAGAGTGGCCCCCGCTTGCCGCAACTAGAGAAAGCCCTCGCACAGAAACGAAGACCCAACACAGCCAAAAATAAATAAATAAATAAATAAATTAAAAAAGAAAAGAAAGAGGTCTCACACCTGCATGGTTATCATCCTTTCGTCCTTTCCCGTCTCTCACAGCGAAAGAAGATTCCTCCTCTTGTTCATGCCCAGGCCCAAACATTTTGGGGTTTTGTTTTTTCATCTTCTCCCAATCAATCTTCTCAAACACTGATCCCTTCTCTCCCCAGTACTTTCAATATCTCCGTATTTAGTGGTTTGTTACATTTTTTATCAGAATTTAAGACACACAAACCCTCAATCTCAATTTCCCCTCCAGTTATCAATCTAATTTTCCTTTTTATAGTTACAAAGTTTCAGACAACTGGACACACTCCCCTATCAATTCCTTTCTCTTTAGTTTCTGACAAGCTGAATTTGGATTTCTGATATCATAAAATATCTACTTACCAATGTAACCAAGTATTCAGGTGAATAGTTCTCATTTCTTATTTTGACTTGCCAGAAGAACTTGGGGTAGTTGATGTCCATATTTTTCTTGGCTTCTGGAATATCATACTCTTCCAATTTGCTATAAATCTCTGTGATTTTTCATATAAGCATTACTGCTTCTCAGAGTTTTGCCCTGTTTCTTTTAACTTTACATTCTTTTTCTGAGTAGTATTATAGACTTCCACAGCTATAATTAGAATCTATATACTGTTGATTCTGAAATAAATGTCTTCAGCTCAGCTCATAATCCTATACATGAGAACTGTGCATCCAAATTATCCCTAGTTTCTTCCAGTAGTACATCAAAGATATTGTGGCAGGCAGAATACGCTTCCCCCTGCCTCAATGTCCAGATCCTGATCCTTAGAACCTGTAAATACATTACCTTAAGAGGCAAAGGGACTTTGCACATTTGAATAAGATTATAGACCTTGAGGGGGTGATAGTTTTAGATTTTCCAGATGGCCCCAATTGAGACAAATGAGTCCTTCACAGCAGAAAACAGTTCCCAGCTGTGATCAGAAAGCCATCTGAGGGTGGAAATAGGATCAGAGAAATGCTACATTGCTGGCTTTGAAAATGGAGGAAAAGAACCAAAGATCAAGGAATGCAGGCAGCTTCTAGCCTCTGGAAAGGCAAAGAAATAGTATCTCCTCTAGAGACTGTAGAAAAGACCACAGCCCTGCTGACACCTTGATTTTAGCCCAGTGAAATCCAGTGGACTTCTGACCTACAGAATTGTAAGATAATACATATTTTCATTGTTACAAGCCACTAAGACTGTGATAATTTGTTTCAACAGCAAAATAACACTAATACAGATTTCCTATTCAAAAGGAAATTAACCAATTTCATCCTCTATGAGACAAAAAACAATAAAAAATATAGAAATTAACAATAGAACTTTTTTTCTCTTGATTTACTATCTTGGCAAATGGCACTTTCATCTCCCTGATGCTCAAGTCAGAAACCTGGGTTTAAATTTGCCTCCTAAAAAAATAAATAAGTAAATAAATAAATAAATAAATGTGCCTCCTCCTTCTTCCTCACCCCTCACATTCAAACATTCACCAAGGTCTGTACATGTATGTATGTGTACAGACACACACACACACAATTTATGCTGAATCTTTCCAATTGCCACTGCCATTTCTGTACTGGGAGGCTCTATTACCTATAACATGGATTAAAGCCACAGCCCGTTAATGGGTCTGCTTATCTATTATCTTCCTTCCTTCCTTCTACAATCCCCTACTTACAAACAATGGCTTTCCAGGCCACTATTCTCCTCTCCATTTTCATCTCTAGCCACACAATTCCCTATACTGAACTCCAGAAATCCTGAACTTGTCTCAGTTTCTCAATGCATCGAACTCTTCATCTTATCCTTAGGATAGTTCTAGCAATTTCACTTCCATTTCTCTTTTAGATTGTCTATTTTATATTGATGTATAGGAGTGGTTTTTAAAAAAGTATATTCTAAATGTGACCCATTTATTAATTATATGTCATGCAAATATTCTCTTGTACTCTGATTCATCTTCTTTTTTTTAAACCGGGAGTGTCTTTTGATGAACATAAGATATACATTTTAATGTGATTCAATTTATCATTTTTATAGTTAGTGCTATTTGTTTCCAATTTAACAAATATTCCTCTACCCTAGTGTCATAAAGTTTGTGTATTATCTTAGATATAGAACTCCTCTTTTTGGGGCTTAGAACTCTAATTTTTATTCCACCACCACCATGACCCTATCAAAAGCATTCTAATGTGTTATAATAGTTTTTAATCATTAAATCCTTCTTGGTAAGTGATTTTAAACTTTAGTGTACATCAGAATCACCTGCAGTGTTTGTTAAAATGCAGATTTCTAGACTCCACTCTCAGATTTTTCGATTCATTAGGTCTAGGGTGTCGCCTGGGAATCTGCATTACTAACAAGTCTGCAGGTGATGCTGATGCTGCTTATCTGGGGCCACACTTCGAGGACCAATGCTTTTGGAAAAGGCAGCACCAATTTCAGGCTCACCTCTATGAAGCTTCCTTCACTCTCATACCTGGATCCTTCAATTTCTCACTGACATTTTAACTTTCTTAAGCTTTCGAACAGTTGTGTGTATGTGTGTGTTATGTGTGTGTTATATGTTGTCCAGAGATCCCAGCTGTTCTCAATAAGGGGATTGTTTGCTCCAAAGAACCTATTCTACCACAGTCAGCATAAAGTTTTCCTTTTAGTTTTATATAAAAGTGAAGAAAGGTGAAGGAATGAGTAAAGATAAATAAATTGGTGGGTGACCCACTAGTTATTATCTCGTGGAATTTTGTGAGAGGAGGGCTTTTCCTTTCTCATATCCCCCTAACACTGATGTTGTATACTTGTTTCCACTTAGAAACTTAGCTGTGACCCTTATTTTTTAATCAGTTTGACTCATTAATTGTGAATTCGGACAGTGCTATTTCTGAGACATACCAATGTACCATCAATATTTTCTTTTTCTTTTTTATCATTTTAATTTAGCAATCCTATTCTCAGAGACTCTGTTCTGCAAGTTCTACTGGGTGATCATGTAGCTGAATATCTGATATTTTCTTTATGACCTTCCCCTACTTGCTTGTCACATTTGGAGATCAGTCAGTCTCCCATTGATTCCTCTTTTTCCCTTAGTCGTCATTTGGATTCTGGACAAGGATATATATCTACTTCCTGTCTTTTTTTTCCTTTTTGGACTAATATGGTTATAAATCTCTTTTCTGAATGCATTTTGAATATCTGATCCCAATCCCTTCCACTTTTAGGTAACTAATAATTCTTGACACTTCTCTGCCTGCAAGCCAGGTTAGAGCCTCTTTAAGCCTTCCAGAATGACAGAAACAGAACATGTGTCATAATGAAGAATATTTACCACTGATTACAGATTATATATATATTACAGATTATAGATATATAGATAGATAGATAAATAGTCTTTAAGCTGATAATCAAGATTCAAAAGTGATCTAGGCATTTTGTTTTGAAAATTCTAAAATCTTTCTATGAAGTAATTAGTACTTAAACAGACTTGAAGTGTTCCTGTTGTGAATATAGCTGACAGTGTAAATTCTCTATCATCTTAATTGGAACGGGATCTCATTATCAGTACTTTTCCACACAATTACACAGATATTTTTTAAAAATAAGGCAACAATACTATGAGTTATTTTTATGGCTAACACTCTCAGTTTCTCATTATAATAGTTAGAAAATATAAGAAAGACTGAGAAAACAAAATGTATCCAATGCAAATTTACATACTATAATGATTTACTGGGAAACAGATGAGTGATATTTTTCTAGATAAACTGTTTCTAGAATTAAAAAAATAGAATACAAAAATAACCTATTACTGGTGAATACATAGGATTTTTAAGAGTATGAATGTCCAGGTTACTACTCTTAGAAATGGGCAATTTATATACCAAAGAATAATTAAGCAATAAACCTGTAATCAAATCAAATCCTCTGACCTTAGGAATCTGATATGTATCATTTTCAATCATTTATTCTAAATGATAGTAGTTAAGCTCCCAGTTTAGGAAGACACTGTACTAGGTGCTATGGAGGATCAAAAGATAAACAACAGCTTTCCTTTTATTCTAGAGGTTTAGAGTCTAAAAACTGACATAAGCCACATAGGAAAACAGATATCAATATATTCTTATCACAGACCTAAAACATACTATGTCCTCAAAATGCAAATGTATGCAAATGCAAGATCTAGTGAAGTCTAAACTCCAAATGAGTGATTGACTAATCTCCAAGTGTAGCATAAGTAGGAGAACATCATGAAGTGACAAAAGTTAGATACAGTTTAGAATTTAAGGAATCTGAGAAATGGGCTTGAAAAACATTTTATTGCTGGTATACAATTTTCTCTAACTTTGAGGCATTGACAATGTTTCGATTTTTCAAGGAGAGAGGCAAATAGGCAGAAACATGTAAAGGAAGACATACTGATATTAGCGAGTTCTTCAGTTTAGATAAAGATGAGTTAGGTGAAATAGTAATAGTTAAAGCTTGAAAGGTACATTGGTTTTATATTGAAAAATGATAGTGTATACTCAATTTTGTTTAGGAGGAAACACACCATGATGGAAAGTTGTGAGCCAGGAAAGACATGATATTCATTATTTGATGTACTACTAACACTAGAAGATTTGGAAATGCAGTGATGGATTTGAGAATGTTGTTGAAGGTCAACGATCACATTGGGTGATTATTTAAAATTAATACAATTAGTAAAAACAAAATATTGAGAAGGAAAGGGCTTTCCAGAATGCCCACATTAAGAGATGCTGGGAGGCTGGTAGAGATAACCTAGAGTCAGATATGGAGAAAGAGAGGCAAGAGAAGCAGGAAGAACCTCAGAAGAATGACAGAATGAAATATCATGGAATATAACAAATGATATTATTTCAAGAGGAAAGATAAAATTAAACTATGAAATGCTGCACAGAATTTTACAATTTGTAGAGAATAATAAATTATTCTGTAAATAATAGATTACTGATTACTTTTGAGAAAACTGTTGACCAATATTGTCTTTATCAGTTGATACATATTATAACATTTACACAGCTTAGATGAATATTATACAAATTAAAAATAAATGATTAAAAACTTATTTTAATCCCAAATACAAGAAGAACTCTCTTAACTGCCTTCTGCTTTACCTACTTACAAAAATATCTAAAGTTTCATTTTTCTCTGACATTTCCATCTTGACTGCCGATGACACGTTAATGCTTCTCACTTGCATGCTTATGCACTTTCCCTTTTATTCACAACTGCTTACCAAAATTCAATGTTTGTTCACAAAATTGTATGTGCTACTAGACTTTTTTAAAACTAACTTACATTTTACTAAGCATTGTGTAAACTGATAAAATAAGAGTATAAAAGGAAAGAGGTTGTTTTCTAGATTAAAGCCAAATTAAACATAAGAAAAAGCAATGAAATTAAGTCACAAAAATGCTATTAACTGATGCCTGGTTGAGACTGTTGTAGCAGTAAAATAATAAAATTCAACAGTTATATTGCATCGCAAATGTCTTTAAGTTCTTTCTCCTTTTTAAAAAGAATTAGTGGAAATCCTGACAGTTGCATTAGATTTGTCACTAATACAAGGAAAAATATATACATGAAAAAAACAGTAGTTATTGGACCCATAAAAAGACCCATATCAACAAATGTATATGCATTTACTTTAACGTTTAAGATAAATACAATGGTTAAGGTAAAATGACATTAGATGTTAACTTTTTCTTTCCCTTCAATTTCATGACAAATGACTCCCTTTTGGGCTGCCACTGGATATGCAAGAGTCCTGGTTAAATCCCGTAATGTCACGTGTCATGGGATAACAAATACATTTTATTTATTAGGAAAATGGAAAACTCACAAGACCAACATCAGAAAGATAGACATATATATAGTCCTCTAGTCACAGTCTTCCCAAGGAGATGCATGACAGGGATAGGGTATTTGCTGAACATGGAAAATGAGTTTCCTTTCTAGGGGAAGGATCCTTTCCTGTTGTGGATTCTTCTTTTGGGGCAAGCAAGCAAGAGAGAAAATCTGTCATTTGTATGATAAACAGATTTTTTTTTTTAATCCCCATGGAGTGCATCTGTTTATTGGAGATGTCTGTGGAAACTTGAGGACTATGGGAAATTACAGAATAGATAAAAGTTTCTGCAGAAGTTGAGCTAGAACATATCCATTTTATCTGGGAGAAGGGGGATCCCCGGGATCTCAGATGGCAACTAGGCCAGGCAACTCAGTGTCAGATAAGAGTCATTTTTAAACTATCTTAAAAATTACAAACTTCTGGTCCTAATATTGTCAGATATGTTAAGTTTGTACTCTAATACACTATTTTACCTATAGATCTGAATTATTTATCCACTTCCTAAAGAGCTTCCACTTTTTATCATTTACTTTTCTGAATGCAATATAGTATTATTCGTTAAAAATAGATCTGTATTTGTTTGAGACAGGACAAATAACCTAGAGGCAACCACTGCACATTATTAGATTATATTTAAAGATGTCTTTAAAATGATCTCTGATACAGTTTTTCATGAACTTCTCCATTGGTTTGCTGAAGTATGTTCAACTGGTATTCTAATTATATTCATTTTCTCACTTTACCAAACCAACCAGGTATTATTTACAGTGATCATGCCACAAATATATTTAAACTGAATAACCTCATGACCTAGTTCTTACCATTTGAACAAGAGACTCTTAAAATGGAGTGATTTGTAATTTGCACTCTTTCTGAATGAATAAGTATAATAACAAATGAACTATCTAAATATATGTTTGTGGTAGTTTGATTTCTAGCTGGGAATTTATCTGATGATTTGACTAATAAAGTTTTCATTTTAAATTCTATTTGCTTAAAACCTTCATCAAAGACAAATAAACTCAAGTGACATTATTTAACGAATAGACTCACATTCTATCAACTGAAAGCAAAGAGCTCAAAAATCCATCAGTGCAAAACATCCTATTTGTGGTAGAAAATTGTGAAATAAATTACAAAATGCATCTTCCAGCCAAAGTTGATATTAACAAATCTTCAGTCCTTGGAGGTATTCAAGAGACCTAATTAGAGAAGGAAGATTGTTTCAAGGCAAGACTTGATAGACACTTACTATCATTTCCAGTGAGAACAGAAGTGGCTCTTTGTTGAGAGCAAAAATAATTCTTTTGAAATTACCTTAACAGTACACAGTCAGTATAATCCTAAATTTTATTTTGACAGTACCCTGGGTATCTCAGTTGATGGAACTTCTTTTCCCTCATTAGTCTTATGTAACTTGTCATTGAATGCTGGTCAACACATATCACAATCACTACCTGTTATGAAATATGGTACAGGGAGCATAGAACTCCCCAGCATATTGATCATTCTTCCCACCATCCAAACCTCCTGTCTTTCTTCTTCACGTAAGTGTCTCCTTCACTATTTAATATTGTTCTCTCTGTCAGCGTTGCTATAAGCTGAAGAAATCATCTTTAAGAAGTCAAGTAACTCTGACTCTCTATACCTTTTTGAGAATTTTTAGCCTTCTTTGTGAAAAAAAAACTTCCTTCATACCATTATTTCAAAAAATTCATAAAATAATATTTAATGTATGATATTTATGCAATTGTAATGGCTACATTTTACAAATATTCCAAGGTAAAAGAGAGAGTACATATTGAATAAAACTGAAATAACAGAAAGTAAAAAGTATTTTAATCTAGTTGCTCCTTCTCTAAACCTGAAGTTCTATTACTCTTCTCCTGGAGATTTTTAGTTTCTCTGCTCCCAGATCTTTAGATAATTAGGATAATTATATCTTTTACTGAGATTTGTAATCCGTGTGTGTATGTGTATCAGAAACTATAATTTGTGACTCACTGAAATGTCTGGTATGTTAAATATGTATATTGTATAGCTGGTTAATATACAGGATCCTAGTTGTTTTTTTTTTTTAATGTTTGTTTTGCACATGAAAGTACACTTATTACAGCTTGTAAAACATATACACTCTGGCTCAGCAATTTCAATCACAGAAGTGTCACAGAAAGAAAAACACCCAGTTTTATTGGTGCATACAAGGACATCTGTGGTAGAATTATTTTGTGTAGCATAAAATTTGGAAACAAAATGGATGCCCATAAATAGAAGAATGTTTCAATAAAGTAGATACATTTACATTCTAAAAAATTACAAAGCCACTAAAATAAATTAATTACAACTACTCCAATTAATCTACATAGATTTCCACAAGTTATAGTCAAATGAGAAAAAGAAAGATGCAAATATATAAAAATAATGACAAAGATCTACTTATATTAGAATTTACAACATTTGTGTGGTATGTTGTAGAATTATACTAGTATGGAGAAAAATATGGACACATACACTGAGGATTGTTAATGGGTTATTTTGAGGTTGCTAAACTGAGGGAGAGTGAAAGAAAAGGAGAGATAAGTCAAACAAAGAAAAAAAAAAGATAAAAAACACGATCACCCTGTTAATAAACAAAAACAGCAACAAGATCAACTCCTGTGTCCCCATTTAGGATAGTAAAGATCCAATGGGCTTAAAGTAATTAAGCCCATTGAGGTAGTAGCTCAAAGAAGAAAAAAGAAATACAATGTGGTACCTTGAACTCCAAGCCTGGGACATGGTCCTTTTGGATGTTCTTAGTTCCAAGAGCCTGGAGGGATAAGGGGCTGGGCTGTTCCCTGAGGACAGAGTCTCTAGGCCACTGTTTCCTCTATCCCTTCTGTTCTTTCCTATTGGTGATAATGACTCTATTAATATTATTAACATTCACTAACATGCACTGTCATTTAATTCTTTAAAAATCCTTATCAAAAAGCATTATTAGTGTCCCCATTTTATACCTGAGAATGAGCTTAGTTATTAAATAACTGTTCAAGGTTTTTGTTATTTGTAAATGGTAGGGTGGTTGGAACCATGTTATTTATTGAAAAAACCTGGCTACTAAAAACAAACAAAACACAGAAAGTTTTTTCTCTTGCTGCCTACATTTTTCCTTTTTCTCTGAAACTGTCAGACACACTTTGGATCAAGAGTCAATTCTTGATTTGGGGCTTGGGAACAATAGACCAAATGATCCTTTCAGCTTGCCCTGGGTTCAGCATTCATAGTGCACCTACAAAGTTATGTGACTATTCTACCCTATCCACCCGGTCACTGGAGTGCCATATTGAGTTATAAAGCTAAGACCTCAGAAACAAACACACTTTCACACTTTGTTTTTCTCACCTATATTCCAACTGCAAGAATTTCACAGAGTATGGTGACTTTGGGGGCATTATTTGAGTATTTTAGGGTCTGCTGAGCAAAATAATCTTAATATAACCCCTTTAAAACACTGTTTTAATTTTTTTATTGATGTGAAATTAACAAAGCATAAAATTAATCATTTTAAAGTAAACAATTCAACAGCATTTAGCATATTCACAATATTGTACAACCAACCACTTTATCTAGTTCCAAAACACTTTCATCACCCCAAGAAGAAACCCTTTACCCATTAAGCAGTTACTCCCCATTCCTCCCTCCTTCCAGATTATAACCAACACTAGCATTTAATCTTTTTTTCCCCTGAACTAACAAAATGAATGAACAAAGAAAATTAAAATTTCTGGGCCTGTTTTTTTCCCTATATAATTGAGATTGTATACTCATGTTACAATTTACTGAAGAGTAAACAAGGCATCTGGCACGACGCCTGGGACATAGTAGACCCTGAGTGAAGATATTATTTCCCCCATCATAATCCTTCACACATATTTATTATTGTGAATTGAACAAAAGGACCTATTCTTTGCAATACACTGATTTGTCACTCTTTAGCTCTCTCTGCTTATACAAAGTTTTTTGTATAGTATGCAATTTATTCTTTAAACCTCTTTGAAGGATAAAGAAGAAGAACAAAGAGGATAAGAATGAGGAGGGAAGAGGTGGAAAGCAAAGGAGATTTTAGTTTTCTAACTAACACAGGGAATTCTGGGCCATGGAGTGACTGAGTATGCAGAACAAGGGCCAGGACAGAAACCTCATTTCACTGACTTTCAGCTCAACCCCTTTCCACCTGGCTACACTGCTCTAAATGAGTTCCAGACAAAGGGATCTCTAAAATATGAAAGAATGCTAAGGAGGGTGATTCATGGGGGGAAAATTGAAATTTCCTGAAGGACAGTCTCTCAGTCCTTAGAAAGTCATTTTCTAAAGCTAGCGTTGCACAGCAGGGAGGCTTTTAGGGCCTTCCATTTACTTAGAAATGAAAGCCAGAAAAGCAGAAAAAGTAGAAAAGAGCTGGGAAGTTTGAACACACTGTAAACAATGAGACAGTGAAAACCAGGTTTTCCTGAGAAAAGGAAATCATTGGAAGGATGCCAGGGAATTGAATAATACTACAGTGGAAACTGAAAAAAACCCTGTAACTCTAACTGAAAATTGATTAGAAATACAGGGGTGTGTGTGATCTCAGTCATGAGAGAAGGCATCATATTTATAAGACAAACTGGAAAAATGCTACTTTTATCTCCTCTCTTTCTTGCTCTCTTTTTTCTTTAATTCACAATTCTAGCACTTAGATAACACATATTAGTAAGAGTAAAGTGAAACACAGAGGGAAAACCTCTTTGAATGATTTATATATTTCTCAAAAAAACCAAAAATTAGCATAAACTACTGCTAAATTATTAATACAAATGTGTAAAAATAACAAATATGGTAATGATACTTTAGTAATCAAAATTAATGTACAGAAATTTACTGCCTTGACTCTTTTTGAAAGTAAGATGGTGATATAAATGAATGTATTTTTAAAACTGTTATTTCACTACTTTTCTTTAGACTATTCTCAGATACCACCTAAAATGTCATTTTTTCCTAAAAATAATGATTTTTGGTATATAAATAATAAAGCATTAAAGCAATAAACTGATCAGTGTATATTTGCCTTAAAAAAACTTGAAAACAAGTTTTGGATTTTAAAGCAAAACTCTTCTGGAAATTTTATTACATTAATTTTATCATTCCTTCACTTTTTATTCTGGGAAATATTTTTAACTACTCTTGGTTTTCCAAGAGTAATACCGTTGAATACCTAAGCTCTGTATACCCACCAGGTACTTCTCTTCAAAACTTTTATGAAGAGATTGGGCTCTTAGACTTAGGGTAATGTTTACAGTTAGAATACACATTGAATTGGGTTAGGTGGAGTTATAGCCTTCTGTCTAATCTAAACAATACTACCAGGTAATGATCAGCGCTCCCTCCATCTCATTCCCTGGATTCTGTGCACAATCTATGGAATTATAAGTAGTTCTTTAAACAGTTGACATTAGACTTTGAGAATGGAGCAAAATGACAAGACTATAAATACTTTACTCCAAGCTTAGAGTATTATGTATTGCTTCATGCTCAGTCATTGAGATTAGACAGACCTAGTTTTAGACCATTTTTTAATTACTCTTTAATATCTGCAAATAATAGTTAAGACTTTACTAGAGAGAAGAGGGTAGTCGATTTTCTTTATATCAATTTCATTATAAAATAAGGTTAGACATATTCATGTCATATTATTGATGATTACATTAAAAATCATGTTTCTGACAGGCTAGTCTTTCTTTCTTTTTTTTTTTTTTTTCCCTTCTTTAACTTACCTCAGTATTAATTAGTACCCTGGAAATGGAGGAAGGGTGCTAGGTCCAGTTATGGAAAGATGATTGGGTTACTACGCTGAATAATGATATACACAAATAGGTACTTAGCTCCTTCATGATGAAAGTCTTATTTAGAAGGTGAGTTTTCAATTAGAACTAAATTAAATTATCTGAGAAGAACAGGGGTTTTGGATGCTTCTAAAATTTTCAAAAAGCATTTTTAAGCAACTATAAGAAAACTAAATCCTTTAAAAATGTAAGAAGCAAGGGACAGCATTATTATGTGTTATATATGTTGGTAGTTTTGACTGCACTGTCCTCACATTGGTTCTCTTAAAATGCCAAAATATTTTTTAGGGGGGGTGGGATGAGAGGAAAACATTCATTTTATCATCACAGTCTCTGAAAGTCAGCTTTCTTGCTGAGAAATGAGTAGGAATCTTCCTGTTTTGTTGGACTAGACTATTCTCTGGAGTTACAAAGCAAGATAACATTTGATGTTAGGTGTAAAATACATAATCAAGGAATAGGAAAACAGTTATGCTATGAAATATATATGAACGATGTTTAGACCTTCTTAAAATAAAAAACATATTTTTAATTTTTGTAGTATCCTTTCTATTTTAATTTAAAATTTGATATTTAAAAACTTACATGTTCAAATGAAAAAATGGAATACTGAATTAGAAAATAATGGCTGAAGCATAAATTTAGGATTGTTGTTTTCAGCATAGTGTGATACCTCAGAGTGTTTTATGGATTCTAAAGCACACCTGCCTAGGGTTGCATTCCAACTCTTGTATTTAGTACCTGTGTATCCTTAATCTCTTTTTACCTCAGTTTCCATATTTGTAAATTGCAGGTAATTATGCTGTTTTATAGTAGCATTGTTTTGCAATTCCCTACAAAGAATGACGTAGGTGAGAGTAGTAGCATACATAAATCTAGTGAATTGTTTAGGGAATAGCAGCAATTTAGATACAAGTTATTGGATATAATTTGATGCTTATTTAAAATTTCTGTTTCATTGTGAGGATATAAACAAAACCAAGATGAAAATTATGACTTCTTCAAATGCTACTGCAAAATGAGACATTTTAATAACTTCATAAGACAACTCAAACAATTGAGGGATATTACACATTCAGTCTTTTATTACTTTTATTACATTTATACTATGATGTCTAAGCTTTTAATTTGCATGAATAAAAATCAATTTTGTTTCCTATGTTTGCATCCGTGATAAAAACATTTTTTAATAAAATGTGTGAGGATTTTAAGCAACGTGATATTAACAAGAAAACTTTTTAAAATATGAGCATGTACAAAAGTGAAAGCAAACAAGGGGAGATAAAACAAGATATCAAGACCACCATGGAATATAAAAAAGCACCAAGATGCACTGTCTGATTCACCACGAGACACCTAACTTCAAATATTTGCCACTGATGTCCTGTTATAATCACTTGACATGGAAAATGCTAAATTTATAGATTTTGTAAAATGTGAAATCTTATCCTATTACAAAGATATATGCTACAGATAGTTCTAGATAGAATTTTCAAAATTAGCTAGTATTGTTATTTTTAATTGTGAAAGCAACCACAACCAACTAGGAAAAGTTGGATGAAATAAACTCACAGATAATAATAATAAGTAGCTCAGAACTTGATTTTCTCTTAAGAGGATAAAAACTCAAAAACTGCCATAATATATCACAGATTGTTAGAAAGAAAGGAAGTTTGAGTAATTCTCACTGAGAACATGAACACAATCTAGCTGCCTTGGCCTTCTGGCTCTCTCAACTCCTCTCCTCAACTCTCTTCTCCCTGCACAGCAGCCTTGAGACTCTTTCCAGGTGGTAAGCTCAGGCAATAGTAAAGCTTACATTGTTTGTTTCAAATCATCAGATGTATAAAACTGTAGGCAGAAAATTCAGCTCTTACTGATGTCTAATAAAAATGGAACTTCTCTCTTGTGAGGAATATACTCAATAATATAGTATATACAATTATAAGTACACCACACATTCATTTTCCTTTTTGGTGGGAATTGAATAAAATAAATATTTTTATTATTCCTGTGTGTGTGTGTGTGTGTGTGTGTGTGTGTGTGAAATTTGTACCAGTGTTAAAAACAAAGAATATGCTTTTTAAGTGCTTATATATGAAGAAAATTTAAGAGTTTTTATAGAATTTGACAATACTAATCTTCCAATAACACCTTGTGAGGCTGAAACTTTTCTAAATTATATTAAAAAACCCAAGAAACCCAGATGCCCCCAAAAAACCTTTCAATCATAATTAATAGATGAAAGACTGAGTTTTCTTTCTATTCTCTTTAAGAAAAAAATCGTAACATTATTGTCATAGTAAGAGATGACGAAAGATTATGCTTCCAAATGGCAATAGTCAACAACTATAAGAAAATGGGCACAAGAGTGAGGGACAAGAAGCTGCTTACACTTAACTCATTCTATGAGGCCAGCATTACCCAGGTACCAAAGCCAAACAAAAATATTACAAGGAAAGAAAACTACAGACCAATATCCTTTATAAACATTGATTTTGAAATCCTCAACAAAGTTCTAGCAAACAGAATTCATCAGCATATTAAAAAAATTATACACCATGAGCAAGTTGGATTTATCCCTGGAATGCAAAGATAATTTAACATATGAAAATTGATCAATGTATTACACCACATTAACAGGATGAAGAAAAATACACACATACGCACCTGATCATTGCAATTGATGCAGAAAAAAAAAATTGACCAAATTCAACACCTTTGCATGACAAAAACACTCAAAAAACTAAGAATAAAAGAAAACAACCTCAACATAATAAAAACTGTATATGAAAAACCCACAGAAAACTTTATACCCATGGTGAAATATGGAAAGCTTTTCCTCTTAGATCAGGAACAAGACAAGCATGTCTGCTTTCACCACTTCTATTTAACATTGTACTGGAAGTTCTACCAGAGAAAATAGGCAAGAAAAAGAAATAAAAGGTATCCAAACTGGGAAAGAAGAAGTAAAATTATCTCTGTTCACAGATAGTATGATCTTATATATAGAAAACCCTACAGATTCCATCAAAAAAAGTCCAAATTAATAAATGAATTCAGCAAAGTAGCAGGATACAAAGTCAACCCACAAAATTAAGTTGCATTTCTGTACAGTAACAATGAATAGTCTGAAAGCAAACTACAAAATCAACTCCATTTACAATAGCATTAAAAAGAATTAGTATTTATGAATTAACTATGAAGGTAAAAGTCTTGTACAATGAAAAGTACACAACAGTGATAAAAATAAAGAATTTTAAAGAATTAAATTATTTATTATTTAAATAATTAAATAAATGGAAATTCATTGCCCATGTCTTGATGTGGAGAGCCCACCAGACCAAGACAGACGTTGTCACACACTATCATATCTCCCATCTATTAGCCGAAGAGCTAATTTATCTTTCCTAAAAATCATTTGCTCTTCCATAGGTCGCCTTTCTCCCAGTCCTCTTCCCCTACTAAACATTAATAAATTTGTATGCCTTTTCTCCTATCAATTTGTTTTTAATTTCACAGGTTTAGCTTCTGAACCTAAGAGAATCTAGAAAAAGCTTTTCCTCTCCTACAGTTAAGAACTCTAAACATTAGTAAAAAATAATGAATAAATTGTTTATGCCAGTAACTGATAAATTATTTAGTATGCAAGTTTTGCATATAAGTTCTGTTTGTAGTTGTATTTTCTTTTCTGAGCAACTCAGCAAAAGTAATTTCAGACAGCATATATTGCATTACTTTTGCTTTATGGAATAATGGTTTCCAAGTGTAATCTAATTATTTCATCTTAATGACATCAAATTTGTGTACACATTTCACAAAATAGGAATTGTAATTTTAATAGTACTTATGTAAATTTAATTTTATCAGACTCATGCTAAATCATTTCTTTAATTACTATTGGGTTAACCATATGCTTAACTCCATAAATGACACACTAATTTAATCATGAGCAGTACTGCTTGTTCTAGAGGCCTATGAAAGAAGAAAAAGGCACAAGAGGCAGCTTTGAAGAAGAAAAAGACCATTTGGCTAAACTTCTATTAACACTTAACATAACAAATGCCAATGAGTCCTGGCAGTAATTTAGTATATTTTCACTGGTGAGTATTAATACTCTGAATACAACTTCATTCTAGCTGAGCTTTTCAAATCTGAATTAGCCAGTGCCTGTTCTAAATTCCAAAATATCCCTTGCCTATAGTGCTTTTTCCTCCATTCTATATTCTATTATTGCTTTAAAATTATAATTAAGGATATGAGAACTTCCTTTTAAGTTCTGTGAATATGAAAAAAAAACTTCTATATGAGTTTCCAGTTAGGTAATAACTACTATAACATACTATTCAAAAAAAAAAACAAAACAGCACTGGCTTTGATGAGAGATATGGGACATTTTACCATCTGTCTCTTACGTTATCTCAAGCAAAAATCCTAATCACTCTAAGGCCACTGTTCTCACTTATAATTGAACTAATCATCAGCTAGCAGAGCTCCTTATATAATGTTGGCCATCATGAGTATTACCAAAAATAAATGCATTAGAAATAATAAATTTGGTTCCTATCTGTTTATTCACTCACATGTCCTCATGTATATATGTAATTATTACTTCAAGTTCATTGTCCCTTATTTGAAAAACACTTTAAATCTAGCTGTGTTTTGGATTTCAGGATTTTTTTTTTTTTTAATTTTTTGGCCACACCACAAGGCATGTGGAATCTTAGTTCCCTGACCAGGGGTTGAACCCACATCCCCTGCATTGGCAATGCAGAGTCTTAACCACTGACCACCAGGGAAGTCCCTGGCTTTCAGGATTCTAAGTTAGAGGACACCGCCAGCAGAGTCTGGAAGAACACCTAGTGTCAATCACATTAATATTTCTGCATTGAAACATATAACTATTTATACCAAGTATGCTAAATAAAGACAATAAATCACCTGATCTCTCTTTAGGTCATGTTTTGTACAAAATTCACTTGCTGCAAAATTTTTTTTAAAAAACCTAACATTTGGGGCTTTATGAATTTCAGAATTATGAATAAGTATGGTAGCTATGTGCTTTATTTCAAAATGAGACACTTTTGAGACTAAAAATAGGCACCATTAATGCTTATGCCAGGATCACAATTGATTACTGAGATTGTCCCAGTAAGACACGATAGATAGTCTGAGGATCTGAACTGACAAAGCATCGTTCTTGGCGTTTTCGAAGTACTAATGGTGAATTATGTTTATTTGTTTACTTACATTATTTACTTTCCTATCTACTTGTTTATTTATATTACAGCCTGGTTCCATTAAAAAAATAAATGAATGACAAGGTGATCTACTTCTTAAAGGCTGGAGTCTGAAGGCAAATCTGAGTTTGAATTATTGCTTTGCCTATTGCTACTTATGACATCAGCAGGTTACTATCACTATGTATTGGTTTCCTCATCTGTGAAATACAGGTTATAACACTATCGGCTTCATAGGATTGTTTTGAAGCCCAAATGAGATAATATATGCTAAGACCTTATTAAACTGTCTCTCCATAAATACACTCAAAAGGATGAAGAAGTAGTAGCAGTATCCTACTTTTCTATACCCTAAAGCAACTCAAAGTAAAATATAAAGTGCAAATGTATACAAATAATTTACTGGATCTACTGTGATTTTCCTAAATTAAACTTCTCTTTCTAGGCATATGACTAGATCATACTTCAGTGCAAATTTTGTAGGTGTCTTTATAAGTTTTATGTGCCCATTTGATTTTCTGGCCAATGGAAGATGAGCAGAAGAGCATGTGTCACTTCTGAGCAAAAGGATTTTAGAGACAGTATATGGTTTGTCACCTTCCTATCCCATGGCATGATGACTAATGATGCTCCAGATCTAGAGGTCATGTCAGACAAGTCCCATGATAGAACATAGGAAGAGTAGCAAATAAAACTTTGTTGTTTTAAGCCAATAAAATTTGGGGGTTGTTTGCTTCTGCAGTATAACTTAGCATGGCATGATAGAAAAAAATGTACATATATACATACATATATATATATATGTGTGTGTGTGTGTGTGTGTATATATATATATATATATATATATATATAGAGAGAGAGAGAGAGAGAGAGAGAGAGAGAGAGAGAGAAAGAGAAAGATGAATTGTGTCCTCCAAAAGATCTGTTGAAATCCTAACCTCTGGTACTGGTGAATGTGACTTGGAAATATGGTCTTTGCAGATATTATCAAGTAAAGATAATGTCATCCTGGATTAGGTCGAGCCTTAATTCAGTGAGTTAATGCAATGAATTCAATTAATTACATTAATGATATCCTTAAAAGAAGAAGAAAATTTGGATACAGAGACATAAGGAGAATGATCTCTCTCTCTCTCTCATCTATCATCTATCTATCATCTATCATTAGTGGTTCTTAAGTTTCAAGGTGCACAGGATCCCTTAGGATTGTTTGATTTAATAATACACTGCCAGTCCAGAGATTCTGATTCAGTCAGTCTTGAGTGGGGCTCAAGAATTTGCAGTTTAACTAAATTCTAAAGTTGATTTTGATGCTAGTGGTTTCCAGACCAAATATTGAGAAAAAAGATATAATTAATACCATGATTTGATGTAAATTAACTTGATTTTGTGGGTGTTACATGGGTAAATAAAAGATGCTCTAGTAAAGGGATGTCATGAGTAAAGGTATTATAGGAAATGCTCCAGGTATGTTCCTGGAAAGACAGGATATGAATTTGGTTGATGCCCAACGTTTGTGTTATTAGTTCTGCAAAGATAGTTAGGAACAGGCTGTGGAATTCATTAAATGCCTAGTTCTATGTTCCAATCTTTATTCAGAAGACTCTGAAAAGATACTCATTTTATTTTATTTTCTGAGGGACTAGAGGTGGTAACTCATTAATTGCCTTAAGACTGCAGGAAAAGGCTTTACTGAACTGGAGGTGCCTCCCACATATAAACTGCCCTGAAAAAACTCTGCATCGCATGTCATACTGGAAGTAAGCCTGATGATCTAATTGTGAAGCATTCTCCTGGGAATACAGATTAGTCATTAGATTTCCAAATTAGATCTCTTCCTATAAAACCAAGTGTCTTCTTTACTAGGTGATTTTGTAGCGTTTAAAGATAGATGATTTGATAGTGTTGAAGAGAAGATTGAGACCAACATAATAGTGTGCAGGAAGGGAAAATAATTCTCGTCATATTTTGAATATTGGTCATTTGCCAGCCAAGGGGTTAGGAATTTTAATTATTGACTTTTTAATGCTCACAACAATATTCCAAGGTAAAATTATATCTAATCCAGAGATAAATTCATTAATGTTTAGAATTTAAATATCTTATCTAGGACAACTTGGGGATTTAAATCCATGTCTCAATTCCTCCTAGGTTTGTGTTCTATGTAAGAGAGAATAAAGGAAGAACAGGGAAGGGAAGTAGAAGGAAAATAAGGAAGGGAGAAAGAAAAAAAGGAAGGGAAAAAGGAAAAAAGTGGAGATAAATTATTTTAAAAACGAGTATTAATTAGCAAATAGAGAACGGAAGGTTAGAACATTTATCCCTAGGAAGAGCGGCTAAAGCAAAATAACCTCTTTTTTCTCCCTTTGATCATCACTATGAAAAATAGCTTATCAATGAACTGCATAGTATGATCCGCAAGAGTTCACCTCAGATTTTCTAGTAATATATTCTAATCAACTGAGCTAACCACTAACAGTTCCAAATGACTTTACTTTTCAAATTAACTTTGTACTCTATTGATTTAAGAGTGTTCTGTTTTATATAATGATTTCCATTCTCTAAGAGACACTACCAAATTTCAGTATGTATGTCTTCCTCTCCTACACCTAATTTTTTCCCCCTATTTAAAGCCCACTGAATTTGGCCCACATGACTCATGTCTCACTATAAATGTAAGAACATCATCTTAAATTGATTGTTAGGTTTGATTATTTAAATGCTGAATGTAATATTTTCATAGCAATATTTTATATTCATTTCACAACCTCTGACTTTTGGCTTCTTATTAATCCCTGTTAAAGTAGTTCAATTCAGTGAGGATAGTTTAGTATTTTAAAATATCAGATCATCGATTAATATCATTTTAGTAGAGATTAAAATTTCCATTTTTGTCCTCTATGACACAAAAACTTGCAACACCAATCTATCAAAAAAGGTTTGCCAGGGGAAAGGATTTTTTTAAATCCATGTGCTGTGATTTTTTTTTTTAACCTCTCCTCATTGTCCCTTTGCTCTTTAAATTTTATACCCTAACAGTGCTTTGAGGGAGCTTTTTACAGCTGTGCACAATTCTACGGCAATGGAGTGGTATATTCACTGTAGAACTAGGATTCTATAAAAACTGAAGATAAGTTGTGTAGGGTTCATTTTCAGTAAGATGGGTCTAACTTACTGCTTGAAACTGACAATTCCATGCCTAACTGAATATGCAGTTACACTTGAACACACTCTAGCATCTTCATCCAGTATCTTAGCATAAAGCCGCAGGGCATTGAGCAGGATAGGAGCCGTGTAAGAAAATTTGTCAAAACCTTGAGAGTCTGCATTGAATTTCCACTCGTTTCTACTCCCATTCTGCAATTTTTGCCTTTTTTATATCAGCATGCTATTAGTCCAAAAGCAATAAAATGAAGACTAATATAATAAAATAATATCTTCTATTTGTAGAATAAGTATTATTTAAGATTTGCATCTTTCCATATATTTTCTCATTGTTTAGACCTGTAAAGTGGACTGAGAAATGTGCATATAAAATTTGGTGAATCTTTCAGGCTTTTGAATTTTAGGTAGCAGTAACAGCATTATTCCAAGTGAGACTTTGTAAAAGAAAGGGAAGTTATATTTCAGTTTTACTCCAGGACTGACAATATGAATCTGTATGTCATTTGATACTTAGGCTCATTTGTTTAGTGTTAGATGCAAACCCACAAAATATTTGATCATTCTCTGAAATTACTTTGATAAAATGTTTTAATTCACTGAATGGAAGTTATAATAGCTATTACAGTCTTTCTGACATATTTAGGTATTTTAAATTTAAAAAATTTAAATTTTGCTAATATGAGGAAAGAAATAAAAATGACATAAATCCTCATGGACAAAGAGAAAGGGGGAGGGAATGAGAGTAGATAGGAGATGTCAATACATTTTTGGAAGATGGCAAGAAGATAGAAAATTGGTAACTGGCTTTTCAGGGTGAAAAATGTTGCAACCTTAGTGCCCACAGAAGGCAATATCAAGGAGAAAAAGGCTGATTCTTTTTGTGGAATCCCAGAAAAGCTTAGCAACAAGTGACACTAAGAACCTTAAAAGGTGAGGATAAAGTGTGGTTATGAAATGGATCATTGCATAAGAATCTGTGAAAAAAGCAGCTAAAACACTAAATCTCCACCACCTTTCCTACAAATTCATTGAGCTACTCCTTCAATACCACCCATATAACCCTCTCTAAATATCAGAAAATTATTCCTTAATGACAACTGATCAAAATAAACTTAGGACTCAGGGAATCAGGGGCAAAAATACAAGCATTTACGTGACAGTTTCATATCAAAACATCATCATCATCACCATCATCATCATCACCATAATGCACATACATTTTTTGTAATACAAGTCTACTAATGAGAAAAATGTAATTTTTGCAGGGGGGTAATATTTCACTTAACTGGGGTTCAAAGTCTGTGTCCCTTATCATTAAAATCCATTGCAAATTTCATCTAACACTAATCTCTAGTGAGATTTTATGTATTTCATTTTTGAAAATGTTATTTTGCATAGATGCTGCCAATTAATGATACCAATTTGCAAACGTATGATATTTTAAACCTTTATTTTGAAATATATAGAATCACAAGGAATTGCAAAAATAGTAGAGTTCCTGCGTAACTTTCACCCATATTACTCTAATAGTAACGCTTTACATAACTAGTATGATGTCAAAAGCAGGAAACTGACATTGATACATTGAACAGAATTTCATGTCACCAGTTTTACACGCACTCATTTGTGTGTGTGTGTGTGTGTGTATCTGTGTTATTGTTCTATTCAATTTTATCATATATATAATCTATATCAATATAGATTTGTGCAGTCATCACCACAATCAAGATGAAGAACTATTCCACCACTTTATAGACACATGCATCTCCCTTTACCTCCCCATTGTTAACTCCTGCTAATCTCTAATCCATTCTCTATAATTTGTCACATCAAGGATGTTATGTAAATGGGATGTAATCTTTCAATATTGGCTCTTGTGCCTCAGAATAATTCCCTTGAGATCCGTCCAAGTCATTGTGGTGTCAATAGTGTGCTCTTTTTTGCTGAGTAGTATTACAGTTTATTTACCCAGTCACCCATTGAAGGGCATTTGGTTTACTTCCAGGGTTTGGCTATTACAAATAAATCTATTACAGTGGTGTACAAATTTTTGTGTGGACATACATGTGGTATTGTAGAGAAAAAATCTTTTTGTTTCTGCACGGGTAGGGCTTTCCAAACCATTTTTACTAAGACATGGGTCAAAGAAGAAGATGTGGAAGTTACTGACAGATAAGAAATTTTACTCTCCAGAGGTAAATAAATGTTTGCATTTCAAAGCAGGATAAGCCATGGATACACAGTATGGGTTGTAAACTATGTGACTCTTATCTTTACCCTGGAGATACTTTTTTACAGCCTGAAGAGAAAGAATGAATGATCCTTCCCCTTTTGATCCCAAGGAGAATTTGTTTACATAGGAGCAAAGGCTTCCCTCTTTGTCTCAGAAGTTGGGGAATGACAGACAATCTGTTTTCTACATAAACTATCAGATTCATTTTTTCTGGGTTCCTAACCTAGAGTACAGTTGTCATTATCTGCAGGATGATATCTATCTTGCCCTCTATGACCCAGAAGGTGGAAGAATTGGGGAAAGGGGAAACAAAGTGTTTAATGTGTTAATTAATAATTAATATGCCCTTGACCTAAAATACTCATGTCTACTCTCAGGATATTACAAATTAATACAGATATTAAAACTTATCAATACGTTTTCAGTTCTCTGGGATAACGGCCAAGGGTATGATTACTAGATTGTTAGTAAGTATATAATTAGCATTTTGAGAAATATCTCACTATATTCCAGTGTAGCTATACCTTCTTACAGTCTCACCAGCAATGTATGAGAGTTTCAGTTTTTCTGAATTCTCACAGCACTTGGTATTGTGACTTAAAATTTTTTTGGCTGTTCTAATAAGTATATAATACCTCATTATGGTTTAAATTTACATTTCCCTAATGTCTAACAATATTGAACCTCTTTTCATGTGCTTACTTTTTTAATTGAAGTATAGTTGATTTATAATATTTTTTAGTTTTAGGTGTACAACATAGTGATTGAATATTTTTATACAGTATATTCCATTCATATGCTTACTTGATATCAGTATATCCTCTTTTGTGAAATGTCTGTTGATGTCTTTTGCTCATAGTCTGATTGTATTGTTTGCTTTTTAACTGTTAAGTTTTGGAGTTCTTTATATATTCTAGATCTAAGTCACTGGACAAGTAAGTGATTTGCAGATGGTTTCTCCAGTCTGTAGCTTGTCTTTTCATCCTCATAGTGGAGTCTTTTTCAGAGCATAGGTTTTTAATTTTAATGAAGTCCAATATATCAATTTATTTTATGTATTATAAAAAGTTAATAAACAGAAATCTCATTTAGAGTTAGGAGACCAGAATGGGGAGCTGTCACACTCTGCGACAACAGACAAGCCAAACAGGAAGAAGAAGGACTCTTCTTTCCTGGCAAGGTCTCAGCCCATGAAAAGCCATGGAATCTTTGTTTACTATAGCTCCTCCTAATTTCCTTTTCCCTTTCTATAAAAGTGTTCTTTCCTTGCCGTGCAGGGACTTGCACGTGGCCTAACATGTCTGCAGATCCCAAATTGCAATTCTCTGCTGATCCCAAATAAACCCATTTTTGCTGGAGAAATATTTGGCAGTCTGTTTATTTCAAGTCAACATTTTTGTTGCACATAATATGGGGACCAGAGAAGATCTTCAAAGGCTTCAGGGCTGGTGAGCAAACAGGTGCTCACACTCAACATTTCTCAGTCAGCTGCCTCACCTCCTATGAAGAAGTCCTTTTATTAACTGCTCCTCACATAACTCTTTTACATTAATAACCTTAACCCAGCTACTCTTCTCTCCTTCAACAAGAATAAAGTCCCTCATGACTGCTTAACACTGACGATCACCTCCTGACTCTTCATAATGATCTGTAGGAAATTCATTGGGGAAGTGGTGACTTCTCATGTTTCACTGATGGTTCTTTTTTAAAAGGTGACAATGGCAAACATCCTGCTGCATATGCTATTGAAACTCCTTTTGATGTTGTTGAGGCAGCATCTTTACCTATGGCTATTTCAGCCCAACAGGCTGAATTATATGCAATTACACAGGCTTCTACGCTAGCCAAGGACAAATAAAACTCTGTCATGGTCCAAAGGGATAATTCTCCAAATAATAATTTAGAAAAATCGGCTAGAGAAGCCCAACAAGTGGCCTCAGAAGAGGAAAACAAGATTGGAAATTCAACAATCGTTGGTTTGATAGAAGGAGAAAGCTTTGGTTTGGAACAGATAACAACCAGTCCTATGGGAGACTAAAATTCCCACTTCTCATCACTGTACAGGCATTAAACCAGTTTCTCTCTATAAAAGCATTCTCTTTCCCTTGCTTGGTGAGGACTTGCATGTGGTTTACCATGGTTGCAGACCCCAGATTTCAGTTCTCTGCTAATCCCAAATAAACCCATCTTTGCTGAAGAAACATCTGGCAGTATATTTATCTCAGGTTAACTGTATCATGCTTTTGGTGTTATGTCTAAGAATTCATCACTTAGTTCTGTGTCATAATGAGTTTATCCTTTCTTTATATCTGAAAGTTTTAGAGTATTTTGTTTTGTACTTAAATCTACATTCTTTTTGAGCTAATATTTTACATATATATTTAAACACCCCCCCCACCCACCCAATGGAACCTTATTCAGCCCTTTCCATTTGCATCAACATGAATGGACCTTGAGAACATTATATTAAGTAAAGTAAGTCAAACAGAGAAAGGAAAATACAGTTTGATCTCACTTATATGTGGAATCTAACAAGTTGAACTCATAGAAACAGAAAGTTGAACAGTGGTTGTCAAGGGCTAGGGGATGGAGAAAATGGGGAGATGCTGGTCAAAGGGTACAAACATCCAATTATAAGATGAATAAGTTCCAGGGATCTAATATACAGCATGGTGAGTATAGTTAACTGTACAGTATTATATACTTGCAAGTTGATATGAGAGTAAATTTTAAGCATTCTCACCACTGCAATAACAACAGAATGGTAATTATGTGACAGGAAGGATGCATACTCTTTACAGTGTGTTTTAACCATTTAATTGTTAAAGTGTTCATGGTCAATTAGGTTTTGTCTGGTAATGCAAGGCCCCACTGACTGCCTCTTAGCAGCTACATAACTTTTACTTTGTAACTAAGAGGTTTGTGTAACAGTACAAAACTGTGAAATGTTGGCAAAAGATGAGATAATTTTCATGATGCCAATATATTCAGTTGATTAATAAAATGTATGGTTTTTATCTAGATGTTTCAACTGTACAGTGTTATATGTCCTTCTAGGCTTCATTTTTGTTGTTATTGTTTGTTTTTTAACTACTGTGATAGTATAAGAAGGGGAGAGAGAGAGAAATAGAAAAAGACAGTGATGAAAGAGAATGTAAGAGGGAGAGAGAATCTAAAGCTATAGGAGAGGCTCTGAGAATTATTGTTGGGGGTCAAGATCAAATACTATAACATATGCTTATAGATCTTGATGAACATGAAGTGTTAGAAATTGTGGAGATGTGAAAAGAAAATAAAAAGAAAAAATAATAATTGTCTAATAATAATAATACTAAGTGCTTAATAAATAGAACACTTGTGAAATCGCAAGAGTTATATTAAATTCCTATTAAGGGAATTAAACCCTAAATATACATCCACATCACATACAATTTTAAACTTGTAAATAAATGTCTCAAGCTTGATAAATCATTGTTAAAAACATTTGTGTAAAAATCCATGGTTTCACCATGTCACTTTAATTTTTTAACTGTTTTATGTATGAAATAAAAAATTATCCCTTTGAACCTGTTTCTATAATAATGAGATCTGTTATTTTTTTAATCAGAGTACATAAATTGCATTGCAATTGTTTTCCTGTTATTATAAACTTCTCTAATCTCAGATTCCTTCTCCCCTTATGAAGTATAAAATTGGATTTTCTAATATTAAACATAAATTTTATTGACCTTATATAGTGAATATTAATCACTTGTGTGCAACTCTTGGCATCCAAAATTTAAGCTCCAGTGAAGTGACTTCCCTGTCATGGCATTATTAATTAGTTCATTCTCTCACTCGTTATTCATCATGGCCCAAAGCAGTTTTGATCCTCAACTGTTCTCCCATAGTTGAAGAGTTTGGCTAACTGGGGCATGAACTAAACACCTTAAAGTGTTGTGCATTTGTTTCTGAAGTAGGACAGTGGGTTGGCTTAATATATTTTTTTCCAGGTATTCTCAAATCAGAGAGCAAGGCTAAATCTGCCTGATTTATGCCTTTGCTCCTGTTCTCTAAGCACTGTTTAGAGTTCTGTTTTAAAGTTAAAGGAGATGCCCTTTTCGTTTGAGCATGTCTTTATGTGTCTAGTTTTTTTTTTTTTTCCCATTTATCAAATGACAGAATGGAATAGGTGATATTTAAGGTGTTTTGAAACTCCAATGTTTTATGATTTCAGCAATCTCAACATATCTACTATTTTTATACTACTGTATTAACCAACCTATGAACAAAAAAGGAAGAGAAAATGACATTCAGTATTGTTATCAAAACCTTCAAGTCTATTTTACTCGCAATAAACTCTTAAACTACAAGTATTAACAAACAGCAGACTTGTTATTTTCATATTTCTCTGAGTTCCTTAAGCTTGTCCCTACTCTGAAAGAGGCACTACTAAATAATCAATGTCCAAAATACAATCAGGAGGAGAGATTTAAAAAATCAAAAGAAACAAATTCAAATATCATTCACTGGTTATAAAATATCATGAACTGGTTTTTATCTACTGAATAGATGATTATCATTCTATAGAAAAACATGATGGGGTTTTAAACTGGACCCTAAAGAATGAGAGTAATTTAGTGAATTGAATATTTTTTGTCTCTGAGAACTGAGAAAATAAAAGGAGAGGCTGAAAGTGGACAGTCTATGTTGATAATTATCACAGGTTCTGTTGAATAAAAAGAAAATATTTTGATACAAGGCAGATTCTAATTATAGGTTTCCTGTCTCCAAGAGCTGATAAAAATCCAAGCTCTAAAACATTATAGCAACAACAATGGCAAAAACATGAAATAAATTGTTTGGGAGGAAGTTTACAAAGTCCAAAGATATATTAAAGAATAATGTAAGTCCTGTCAGAGTCTACCCCTTTTAGGGTCAACTATTTCCCAGTTCCAGCCTTTTCCCTTAAAGAACTATTAACCTGTGTTTTATAAAAAGAGGCAAATGAAGGAACATTATGACATGAAATGAGCTCTAGAATATCTTCATTGCAACATTTGGCTTGAAACATTCCTTCCCATTTTCTTCTAAGCTCTTAGCACATTTTTTACATTTAATTTATGAGGACTGATAATGGTTTTAGGCTTCACCAGAATTTTTATTAATTAGTTTCCTTTCCATATCTGGCATCAAAAGATTAGTAGATAAATACTAACAAACTACTGATGTTACGTATAATCTAGGGCAGGGATTCTTAACCTTGGTTGCATTTTAGAATTACCTAAATAGATTAAAAAATAAAATACTGATTTCAGCTATCTAACCAGACAAATTAAATCAGGAGCTCCTGGTATGGGGACTGGTATACCAAGTATAGAGCCTGGCTTCAGAACCATTAAACTGGGATAAAAGTGCAAAACATTCTAATGTAGTTTAGCTTATTTCATTAGTCTTTTCCAATGGATAAAGAGACACAGTTAGGCTGTAATATGGTTTAATCTTGGAGTTACTATGATTTAAGACTTAAAATGTATATGTGTAAAATACATATTTCCCCAATTCCAATGCAAGCCACCCTAACAAGATAATATTTGTAATTTATTTGTTGAAATATGTTTTTAAAAACGATTTTTTTCTGATTAGTGAATTAAGGATCACTAATTTGTATTACACACAAAAGGGCAACCCCGAGAAGTAGGTAAACTTATAAAATGGTATATTTTTATCAACTGCTTCTTCTCTGGTCCCATCTGTTTGATCTCTCTTTTTAAGAATTTTAGGAAACTTGTATAAAAAATAAAAAGTCATATTAAAAAAAATAAAGCCCTGAACCTGATAGTGATTTCTGATTGATGTAAAAAAATTGAATACAATGGTTAGAAAATGTTTTGGGGGGTTCAATAAAGAAAAAACACAGTCCCCGACTTCTGGAAATTGATCTCATGCTCACATCTAGACCTCAATGTTATCACAAATTTATCTGATGTTTACAGTTAAGCCATATTATTCTCCTGTTGAAGATAAACAATCTCACAAAGCATTTACTTCAGACAAGGTACTATGTAACCCACAAAATTCCAAACATCTCCTTTCCTCACTAAATGAGAAACTGCTGTTTTTTTCTGTTACAACTGTAACCTTCTAGTTTGTCCTGCTTGTGGATAAGAATTATTGAGCTACACAATGATAGACTTTCTCCAGCTTTCTGACAACACTCTATCTAGAGGGAAACCCTGCTTCCTCAGGCCCTCCCAAAATTACCCAACCAAAGCCTAAATCCTTAATGGAGTCCTTTGTAATGCTTGCTTACTAGGACACCCCATGTTTCTCCATGGTGTGAGTTTTCCTTCATTGCGATGAGGAATAAACCCACCTTGTTTAACTGTTACAGGCACGCACCTGGTGGTCGGTCTTTGGCTGAAGGTTATTGACAACAATTGACAACAATTCACGACAGCTGATGCTAGGATGAGACACAGTACTTCCAAAAGTACCTGAAACTTAAGTCCTCTGGCTAGCTGCTTTTTTTTTCTTTCAGCAAGCAAGGTTCTTTGGGAAACCAAACTACCAAATTTTATCTAGGTGTTTTGATAAGCATGAAATCATACACAGTGGAGATGGGCATGGGCAAATAATTAACTAAACTTTTAATAGCATCAATAAAAAATAGTCTGAACAGGGATAGTAAATCCTTTGAATGGAGGACATTGCTTTGGACATTGCTTGAAAGAGAACTGTCACTATTTTACGTTGAGACTTCCTAATCTTACTTTCCTTTCTGATTGGCGTATTCTTTCTTTAGATAGTAATACACTAAATCAAGTTAATGCAAATTGCACTAGCTTAGAACGATTTATTTATTTTAGAAAATTTGCTCCTATCTTCTGAAAATCATTATGTACTGATTTATAGATTAAATCTCAGCAGAGACATTATTTCTTTCAAGACACCTAATTTTTGTCATCTCTCCCTTTTACTCTCTATAGTAAAAAAGGATTTCATACACGTAATAATGTAGTATAGTTTGAGTCTTTGATGTTTCTTTATTAGCCTGACATTTCACTAGACATTTACATAATTTTTCTCTTCTAGTGTATGTGTCTCAAGTATGTCAAACTCTAATATACACAATTGGTTCTTTCAGATTGTTCAGTCAAGAAAAATATTACTATATGTGCACATAAAAAATATGACATGTTTCTTATTTACCTTTCAATGTATGCAGGCCTAATGTCCATCACTTTTCTCTTTCTCTGGTCACCTTTTATTTTTATGTCCATAGACAGTAAGCCTCCATCCTATATGATTGCAAGAATTTTCAATTATTTTGGTTTTCTCTGAGAATGTTGACATAACCTAGTTATCACATTTCACTTTTACTCCATATTGTTCTGAGGCTTCCTTCTAATTATCCACAGCTATTTTGTTATAGCTGCTCCATGCTTCTTCTTATAATAAAATTATTCTTTATAGAGAAAACTAAATGTAATCAAATTCAAAATCTCTACATAATCACTTTGGTTTTGCATATAAGAAGTGATCACAATGGTATATATAGTAACTACACTGAGGATATAGGAAATACATAGTAACATCACATAACACTAATACGTATAAGATATTTTCACACATTCCATCACATTAAATTCTTCCGAAAACTTTGGAAGGTTATTTTTTTCCATTTTACAATTAAGATAACTAATTCTTTAGAAGATTGGTTGATTAACCCAACTACAAAGTTACCATGAGACAAAAACTGGATATTGAGTCAAATGAAAATAAATTATTGATTTTGCCATAATCACAATACTTTTAATTAATTATGGAAGAAAATAGAGGAATAAAAGACCAGTATAAATAAGGAAAGTGCATAACATAATAGAATACCCAATTAATAATAATTATTATCATTTATTCAATATATATGATATACAGAGCACAATGCTAAGCACTTTACATTATCTCATTTAATCCTAAAAAACACTTCAGTACAATCTCTGTTTTAAAGATGACGAAATTAATATTTAGAGATGTTAAGTACTTAAATGTCTACTATAAAATAGTGGATTTGAAGTTTAACTCACAGTTCTAATTCACTAACGTGAGCACTAAACCACAATGATATGTAAAGAAAAACAAAAACATATGTATTAACCCCTGGGATGCAGTGTGAGGAGTAATCACTTAGATGTCACAAGGAGACATGCAAATATATAAACTGTTTACGCATAGTTGGTTAAAATTAATAGGAACTGTATCAAGTACATTAAATGCATTATTTCAGTTAATTCTTATAGTTCTCGTATTCTGTGCTATATATAAACACTGTTAAAAGCAGAATTTTATAGATGAAAAAACTATATATTGGGGAGTTTATATAAATTGGTCAGGATTACACACAGCATACGGTGGAATTTATATTTGAATCTAGGACTTCACACTGTAGAAATTACTTAATCTGTATAAAAAATATGCTAAATGGCGTATTACTAGTTGCACTGTTTAGATTTATTCTAATGACTTACTTTGAAATAATGATTAAGATAAAAGTGAAAGTTATGTTTAAGATTTAATGAAACTGCTATAATGGACAAACTCAGTTACTTTGATTTATATATTTATTAGTTGATCCAATATTAACTGATCACAAACTACATGTCAGACACCAGTCTAAGTACAGGTATTATAAATGAAAAAAAAGAGAGGCAAGATTTCTCTCCAGATGAAACTGTCTACTCAGAGAAAACAGATAATAAAAAACATAAAAAAAAAATTGTATAGCGTGAATAATAATAAATCAGACTAATTCAGGCAAAGTTGTTAATAGTTTGGAATAAGGAGGGGGAAAGAGATGGAAAATTTTCAGAAAAATCTAGATATAGATCTTGAAAAGGACTTGTTGACTGACCAATTGTGGAGATTAAAGGAAAGTGAGTTATACATCAAGGATGACTTCCATCTGGATTGAGCAACTGAACAGATAACAGTTACCACTTAGTGATATGGAAGATCCTGGAAGAAAAATAGTTTTAGGGGAGTGGCAAATTAAACATTTTGGAGGCGTTAAGTTTTAGATAAAACATGTAAGGGGTGAGGTCAAGTAAATATTTGGGAATAGGAGACTGAAGATCAAAAGAGAGGTCCATTTTTGAGATACAATTTTTGGAGTCATCAACATAAGATGGTATTTAACGCCATGGGGCTTAATGAGGTCATACTGGGAGAGAATTTTGATAAAGAAGTGAAAGATCCATATAACTGAACCATGAGCTTTCAAACATTTAGAAATTCAGCAGTGAATATACGGATGTGTGTGTGTGTGTGTGTGTGTGTGTGTGTGTATATATTTACATGGTTTTTCTAACTACATTATTTTTATACCTAGATTTTTCATTTGGTAATTTGATTTCCTAATTCTCCTCAGAGAGCTTTCTTAAAGATTGGGTAGAAGGAAGGACCCTGGTCTAGGATTTTTATTTTTTTTTTAGCAATAAATTGTACCCTGGTTCCTAATCACTCAAAGATGTATTAGGAGAACTTGGAGAAAAACATAAAGTTGAGGACAGAATAACAAAAACAACAATGCAAAATATCAGAGCTTGCAAATAAACTAGATTTTTCCTCCTTTTGGAACAGATATAGCAAAGACAGTTTCCTTTGTAATAAAATGTGGATCTTGAACCAACAGGATCTACACCCACATATTTAGAAATTTTCTAGTTCCTCTCACTTTCATCTGTAATTAACATTCACAAATCAATATAATGATGCTGTTCTTTTGCCTGTCTTTGATTCAGTTGTTATCTGGGAATAATTGCTATTGTTTAATCCATAAACTAATTCTCTTTCCATTTGAAACACAAAGATAGAATAGGCTTAATATTTAATTTAACTGGGAATAAATAAGACTGCCAGGTTAAATTATAGCCTATATTTTAGAAGACACTGATAAGAAATTACCCTGAATATGAAAATATAAAAGCAGAACTTCTGTTGTCCTTGTTAACATTTTGTTGAATACAAAGCATTCTTAAGTATGATAAGGGGTGAGTAAACCTTGTTTATCGAAGTGTGTTATTTTAAATATTTAATTTATCTTTTGAAATAAATGAATATAAGATATCGGTGAACACACCTCTGTAGCCTGAGAGTCCCTATGAGTTACTTATTTAAAATATTAAATAATTGTATGTTTATGTACTTTTTAAATACAGAACATATATTTATTTCACAATTTAATACTATTTTTCAGAATTATTAGTGTAAACAGACAAACTTGGTTTTCAAAAAGACCAAAGAAAATATCATTAAAAACTGGCTTAATTGCAACAAAAAGAATAAAATATCTAGGAATAAACCTACCTAAGGAGACAAAAGACCTGTATGCAGAAAATTATAGGACACTGATGAAAGAAATTAAAGATGATACAAATAGATGGAGAGATATACCATGTTCTTGGATTGGAAGAATCAACATTGTGAAAATGACTCTGCTACCCAAAGCAATCTACAGATTCAATGCAATCCTTATCAAACTACCACTGGCATTTTTCACAGAACTAGAACAAAAAATTTCACAATTTGTATGGAAACACAAAAGACCCCGAATAGCCAAAGCAATCTTGAGAATGAAAAATGGAGCCAGAGGAATCAGGCTCCCTGACTTCAGACTATATTACAAAGCTACAGTAATCAAGACAGTTTGGTACTGGCACAAAAACAGAAATATAGATCAATGGAACAGGATAGAAAGCCCAGAGATAAGCCCACGCACATATGGTCACCTTATCTTTGATAAAGGAGGCAAGCATATGCAGTGGAGAAAAGACAGCCTCTTCAATAAGTGGTGCTGGGAAAATTGGACAGGTACATGTAAAAGTATGAAATTAGAACACTCCCTGACACCATACACAAAAATAAACTCAAAATGGATTAAAGACCTAAGTGTAAGGCCAGACACTATCAAACTCTTAGAGGAAAACATAGGCAGAACACTCTATGACATAAATCACAGCAAGATCCTTTTTGACCCAGGTCCTAGAGAAATGGAAATAAAAACACAAATAAACAAATGGGACCTAATGAAACTTAAAAGCTTTTGCACAGCAAAGGAAACCATAAACAAGACCAAAAGACAACCCTCAGAATGGGAGAAAATATTTGCAAATGAAGCAACGGACAAAGGATTAATCTCCAAGATTTACAAGCAGCTCATGCAGCTCAATAACAAAAAAACGAACAACCCAATCCAAAAATGGGCAGAAGACCTAAATAGACATTTCTCCAAAGAAGAGATACAGATTGCCAACAGACACAAGAAAGAATGCTCAACATCATTAATCATTAGAGAAATGCAAATCAAAACTACAATGAGGTATCATCTCACACCGGTCAGAATGGCCATCATCAAAAAATCTAGAAACAATAAATGCTGGAGAGGGTGTGGAGAAAAGGGAACACTCTTGCACTGTTGGTGGGAATGTAAATTGATACAGCCACTATGGAGAACAGTATGGAGGTTCCTTAAAAAACTAAAAATAGAACTACCATATGACCCAGCAATCCCACTACTGGGCATATACCCTGAGAAAACCATAATTCAGAAAGAGTCATGTACCAAAATATTCACTGCAGCTCTGTTTACAATAGCCAGGACATGGAAGCAACCTAGGTGTCCATCATCGGATGAATGGATAAGGAAGATGTGGCACATATATACAATGGAATATTACTCAGCCATAAAAAGAAATGAAATGGAGGTATTTGTAATGAGGTGGATGGAGTTAGAGTCTGTCATACAGAGTGAAGTAAGTCAGAAAGAGAAAAAGAAATACAGTATGCTAACACATATATATGGAATCTAAGGGAAAAAAAAAATTTAAAAAAAAGGTCATGAAGAACCTAGTGGCAAGATGGGAATAAAGACACAGACCTACTAGAGAATGGACTTGAGGATATGGGGAGGGGGAGGGGTGAGATGTGACAGGGTGAGAGAGTGTCATGGACATATATACACTACCAAATGTGAAATAGATAGCTAGTGGGAAGCAGCCGCATAGCACAGGGAGATCAGCTCGGTGCTTTGTGACCACCTAGAGGGGTGGGATAGGGAGGGTGGGAGGGAGGGAGATGCAAGAGGGATGAGATATGGGAACATATGTATATGTATAACTGATTCACTTTGTTATAAAGCAGAAGCTAACACACCATTGTAAAGCAATTATACTTCAATAAAGATGTTTAAAAAAAAAAAAAAAACTGGCTTAATATTTCCCACTAGTCAAATAGTAGATATTTTTATAAATATAAATATAAATATAAATATAAATATATATATATATATTTTTTTTTTAAGGAAAAGGGAAGTTTTTAAACCAAATGAACTCTTTCTAAATATTCTGAAGGACAATTTTCTGGTATGCTTTATGCTTTACCACAAATGGAAACCAATAGATTGCTGAAGGAAGTAAATTGAACATACAGAGAACCATTAAAAACTGGAAAATTGTTTTCTACAATTTTACTTAGCTCAGGTATCTCTGTAATTATGAGATATCATGAACATTCACAGCATTCAATATCTTTCAATGTCGACTTTGAATGAGTTAGGACACTCATCAAAGATTATTAAGGTAGCATGACGAAAGTGTTCTCAGTGAATTAAAACTTTTAAATTATCCTTATTCATGGGTTCATTATTTGGTTACTTGGAGCACTTTTATTTCCAAGCAGCATATTAGCAGAAGAACACTGTTAAATATATGAAGAAATGACCTTCAATCATCATACACACATACACATACATACACACACACACACACAAAAGCATGAACTCCCTATCTCATTGATTCTAAGACAATTTAATGACTCTGAAGTGCGGATGCATGCTACAATTGCTATTGACCAGGCAGTAGAATAAGACCTACTCTAGTTTTCTTTGTATATATGCTCACATTCAAGCTTGCAAACAGTTGTCAGCTTCTGTTTGGAAGATAATCCTGGAGATAACAGTAGAGCATTATGTTAAGGAATGCTGCATCATAAACACTATTAATGATACTGAAGTGTACTTCGAAACAAATTGAACTTCCATTATTTAAATTAAAATGTGACTTGGAAGAGTTGGACTCTCAACATGAAGATTTAGGAATACCTTTCTTTTTACATATGTACCAGACTGACACATAAAAATTAAAAAAAAAGAAGTCTAAAATGATTTTTTGGGCATGACACCAAAAGCACAGGCAACAAAAGTAAAAATAAACAAGTGGGGCTACATCAGACTAAAAGCTTCTGCACAGCAAATGACACAATTGACAAAATGGAAAGATAACCTAGGGAATGGGAGAAAATATTTGCAAACCATATATCTGAGTGGGGATTAATATCCAAAATACATAAGGAACTTATAAAACTCAATAGCAAAAAAGCAAACAATCTGATTAAAAAATGGACAGAGGTCCTGAATAGACATTTTTCCAAAAAAGCCATACAACTGGCCAATGGATACATGAAAAGGTACTCACTAATCATCGCTAATCATCAGAGAAATGCAAATCAAAAAACCATAATGAGATATAACTTCACAACTGTTAGAATGGCTATTATCAAAGATACAAGAAATAAGTTTTGGTGAGGATGTGGAGAAAAGGGAATTGTGCACTGCTGGTGGGAATGTAATCTGGTACAGCTACTGTGGAAAACATTATGGAGTTTCCTCAGAAAACTAGAAATAGAACTACCATATGATCCAGCAATCTCACTTCTTGGTATATATCTGAAGGAAATGAAAACACTATCTCAAAGAGATATCTGCATTCTATGTTTACTGCAGCTTTATTCACAATGGCCAAGACATGGAAACAATCTAAATGTCCATCAACAGATGCAGATGAATAGACAAAGAAGATGTGATATATATAGAATATTATCCAGCCATAAAAAAAGAAAATCTTGCCATTTGTGACAACAACATGGATGTACCTTTAGGCCATTACACTAAGTGAAATGAGTCAGACAGAGAGAGACAAACATTGTATGACTTCACTCATATGTGGAATCTAAAAAAGCCAAACTCAGAGAAGCGGAGTAGAGTGGTGGTTGCCAGGGGCTGGAGGGTGAGGGAAATGAAGAGATGTTGGTCAAAAGATACAAACTTCTAGTTATGAGACGAAATAATTCTGGGGATCTTACGCATAGCATGGTGACTATAGTCAACAATACTGTATTGTATTCTTGAAATTTGCTAAGAGAGTATGTCTTAAACATTCTCACCACATACACACAAAGGTAATTATGTGAAATGATGGGTGTGTTAATTAACCTTATTGTGGTAATAATTTCACAATATATAAATGTATCAAATTATCACATTGTACATCTTAAACTTACAAAATATTATAGGTTAATTAAATCTCAGTAAAGGTGGAAAATAAGTCTAAAGAACTGTTTCAATAAGTATAAAATACAATTTTTAAGTAATAAGAAAGAACTGTATTATATTTAATTGGCAGTGGTTACTTTTTATTTATTAGTGGTATATACAATCATCAGTTTATGGTTAAGTCAAGGAAACAACGAAATATGGTATTTGATGAACTAAAGGTCTTTCTCCCTTTCCTCCATCTGGTAGAATATAGAGCCATGTAAATCTGGACCCTACAATTTGAGTTGAAGCATGCCAGAAAACTGTCAATATTTACTTATTGCTTTATTTCTCCATATCTGTTCCCTGTTTTAGTACTTTTAGTACCCACATTTATTTTTCATAATTTAAGATAAATTATAATTTTAGTGAAAGAAATTAAATTCAATTGAAAATTTTGCGGAATAGTTATACTTTCTATCTATGAGTATCTACCATTTTCCTCCTTACTATTTGCTTATATTTAATTAGGTATTTTAAATATTTTTGAAACCATTGGGGTATGTGTCTGCTTTTAAGCCAGTACCACACAGTTTTGCTTACTATAGTTTTGTAATACAATTTGAAATCAGGAAATGTGATGTCTCCAACTCTTTTATTCTTTTTTAAGATTGCTTTGGCTATTCTGGGTCTTTTGTGGTTCCATATTAATTTTAAGATTGTTTGTTCCATTTTTGTGAAAAATGCCATTGGAATTTGACAGAGATTGAATTGAATCTGTTGCTTGCTTAGGGTAGTATGGGCATTTTAAAAATATTAATTCTTACAATCCATGAGCATGGAATATCTTTCCATTTATTTGTGTCTGTTGGCTCACAAACTCAGGAGTCCCCTGGGTGAAACCTGAAACTGGCCCCCATATACAGAGGGCAAGGAGAGACTGAAGAAAAAAGGCAGGTCACACCAGATTGTTAGGTGGCAGATTTAATAAGCAAGGGAACTTACATACAAGGCTTATCTTGGGCAGCTGCAAAAGAGTAGACCTCCATACCCACCTGCCGGAATCTTAAAAGTTTATACAGAGATCTTACAGGGTTCAGTCATGTGTATAGTCCAGATAGTATCAACAACACCTTATTCTCTCCAGACTATGTCCTTGAAAAAGCTCCTAAGTGTGGGAATGGTGGATGGAATGTACACTCCAAGGACAGGGGAAGGAGTAAGGTGGCTCCAATCACCCAGGTCCAGCTCTTGGGTCAACCAGCGATCACGTGCTCTCAATTTTCTCCTCCAACGGTATCATCTTCGATTTCTTTTATCAATGTTTTGGAGTTTTTAGTGCATAGATCTTTTACTTTCTTGGTTAAACTTATTCCTAAGTATTTTATTCTTTTCGATGCTACTGAAAATGAGACTGTTTTTGTGATATCCTTTTCAGATAGATCATTGTAATGTAAAGAAATGCAACTGACTTTTGTATGCTGATTTTGTATCCTGCAACTTTGTGAATGCATTCATTAGTTCTAAGATTTTGTGTGTGTGTGTGTGTGTGTGTGTGTGTGTATGTGTGGAGTCTTTATTGTTTTTTACATAAAACAACCAGGAGGACAAAGGCAAGTTACACACTAGCATCGTGAATTACTTTAATTATAAGAGGGAAATGAAGATTATGATGCTACTCTTATGAAAAGAAACACTAACAGATGATGTCAGATGCTGTTGGTGCTCATATTGCTATTATTGAATCTAGGAAGTCCAAAAGAAGTACTACTAACACTTCATCTATGGGTTTAACATTCCTTTTTATAATATTTTGAACCTCTTCCGTATAGATTTAAGACTTTGTTCTGGAGTCATCACTTTTGGTAACTTTGTTTTTCCCCAGACCCATTCCATAAAAAGCAAATAAAAATAAAAACCACCAATTACCTACCCTGGCCAAGCAAGACAATCAAATCAAATTTTTAAAAACATTTTTTCTCACATTCATATACGATTTATTAGCGCCTTCATGTCTCATTTAGCATATAATAAATATAAAATTGCACATTTTAATTTGTTTGATGGCTGAATTTTTTTTTCCCCTACTGGTGGCTTAGAACAAATCACATGTTGATTACTTCACTGTTTTACTGCCTTCTTAGGTGTACATTGGTTCAGGGAAAGATCAGATTCTACCAGCTGCCGTAAATGATTTGGGGAAGCAAATTTTGTTGAGGAAAGTAAACATGATCACATTTTTCCTATGCTTTGGGTAATTTGAACAATATAGAGTTAACTGCAATTACAAATGTAAGACTCAGGAACTGATTCAGTGGAAAATTGCTAGAAATTTTGTGTGCCACAATAAAAAAAAATATTGGTTGAAATCATAAATTCCTTTGTCTCTCCAATTTAGATAGTGAATGAGCTGTGTAAATGTGTAAATATTAATGCATTTACAAATATTAATTTATATTCTAATTCTTTCATTTTTTAGAATACACCAGGTCAGTCTTCAGGGTAGAGTCTAACTGGCTGAGGATTTGTGAGTACCAGCATAACCTTATTAAATCTGAATAAAATAGAATAAAAAGAGAAATGAGAGGACAATCATTAGGAAAATGTTTTCTATAAAAACATTCTCCAAAACAGGGCAGTCTGTTTTTAACAATACTCTTTAACAATTGTAATAAATTTTCGGAGTTCTGAGCAAGATAATGCTATGAGCAGAGGAATCTAGTTCTCTATTTCTTCCTCACCTCTACTAAAACTGGAGAAATAGTTAAGGGCTTACCTATATTTATGTCAGAAATAAAGGCTCTGTATTTTCCATAAATGTGAGGTTTCAAGAAATTTCTGCTAATATTTGGTACATTGAAAATGGGATTGAATACAGTAATTAAAAAAAAAAAAAAACTGTGTTAAATGCCCCCCAGTATCTTCCTTCAGACACATGCATCAAGAGAGCGATGTATTTTAGTACTGAATGAAGGGAATGTTGGCAGACACACATTGACACCTCTTAGAGACTGAGAGTTCCTTATCCAGGAGGACATTTCAATGATAAGAGGGCATTTACTGGAAGTCAGTTCATTCCTTCTCACAGAGCTGAAGACACGTGTGATGGCTCCCTACAGCTTCATCTTCCCTCCCATCCCAAGCGCTAGGATTCCAAGTACCTAAATTCTAAATATTAAAGCCATCTTCCCATGTTCCTTTTGTCACACGTATTCAATCTTTTTAAATTGAAATATATTCATCATATAACATTGTGTAACAACAACAGCACCTACTGGGTTGAACAGTGTCCCTCAAAAATTCATGTCCACTCAGGAGCTCAGACTGTGACCTTATCTGGAAATAGAATCTTTGCAAGTCTCAAGATTAAGTCATACTGGATTAAGGTGTGCCCTAAATGCAATGACCAGTGTCATAATAAGAGAAGAGAGATTACACACAGAGGAGAATACCATGTGAGGATGAAGGTAGAGACTGAATCGATGTGTCTACAAATCAAGGAACACCAGGGATTGACAGGAGCCAGCAGAAGCTGGCCGAAGCAAGAAAGGATTCTTCCCTAAAGCCTTCAGAGGGAGCATGGTCTTTCCAACACTCTAGCTTCAGATTTCTAGCCTCCCAAACTGTGAGAGAATTAATTTCTGTTGTTTGAAGCCTCTCAGTTTGTGGTTATCTTTTTATAACAGGCCCCAAATACCAATACACCAAGTTACACCAAACTATGATTCATTTACATATGACAAAGGCACAAGTTATACCACTGCTTCTACAATATATTTTGCATTAATAAAACAAAATGTTTCAAAAATACTTCCAAAAGGAGGTGTGTGTGTGAAACTTTGAAAATTGTAAAGCGCTATAGAATTTAAAGAATCTTTAATTCAATATAAAAATAGAGGTTTTTATAATTGCAAGAGAATAAAAATCATTCACCACAGCTTTCCACAATGTACTGTAAACACAAAATTTTATATCAAAAATAAATATTTGGGTTTCAGTAATATACACATATAGAATAATATAAAATTTCTGTAACACACACATAATAAAGTTGAGGAACAAAAAGTGAAGTGTTTGGAAAAATTTACACAGTTAATTAGTGACAGTTTGGGAAAAATCAAATGTTTTCACCTAGGAGTACAGTGCTCATTTGTTTCACTGGTTTGACAACAAATATGCTGTGAGTATTTTAGTTTAGTTTATTTAAAACAGACTACTTTCAAAATAATGTATAAGCATTTTTATAACTTTCTTTGAAGGTGAATATTCATGGAAATGTGCCAGATGCAAACAATATATCTTTAAATACATATTTTAGTTAAGCCACTTGAAGTTTTTAAAAATTGTAGGAATGTTTGTGATCCACTGGGCTTCTAATAGGGAATGCGTAAAGATTAAATAATATACAATAAATAATGATATAAACACAAAATTGTCCAAATAGTAGTGATTTTTAATAACCAAAATCAGTAGTGATTTTTAATAAACCAAAGTGTGCTCCTGGTTTAAAATTTTACATGAGCTGCGAAAAAGAATGTGCAATTATTAGCATAAACTGAAACGGAAATTTATTTCATCATGTAAACTCAAACTACAAAAACTCGTAAAAGTTAGACTTAAAATAATATATATTTTCTTAAAGTGTATTTTGTACTATGGAGAGACACACATATAAAATACTTGGTGATATGCATATATTTGACGAAAAAAATAAAACTAAGCCATGATAGCACATGTCTTTGTTCTTATCTTACAAATGCTTTAAAACAAACAAACAAACAAAAAACTATCTTCTAATCCTGAGGACTTTTTTTTTTAATTTTAATTTTGTTGGAGTATAGTTGATTTACAGTGTTGTGTTAGTTTCAGCCATTCAGCAAAGCGATTCAGTTATACATATATATGTATTAATTCTTTTTTAGATTCTTTTCTCATACAGGTTATCCCAGAATATTGAGTACAGTTCCCTGTGCTATACCGTTGTGAGTTTCACGAGGATAGTTTTCTTACAATTTGCATGAAAACAACCTCATTTTATTTTGCTTAGTAAAAGAATTACAGCACTTGAAAAATTACTTCTTTTAGTAAATTTTATCACCTAGACTTATGAGCTTTTTAAAGAAGAGCTGGATGTTTATAGATTCAGAAATCTTTAAGGAATGTTTTAATAGTAATAATGTATTGACTAAGAATAGTCATTTTAATGTCTGCAAATAATACAAATATATAATAAACCATAATGCTTAAAAAGGCTAAAATCCTCTGACTAAATAACATCTACTTTTTTAGTATTCTGTATAATTATTACAGTTCCACTCTTTCTGTGATTTTCTTTCTAAAGTAAAATTTTGAAAATATTAATAAATAGTGACTTCAATATACATGATAAATATACTTTAGTCAGCGCACAAATCCATAATTATTAATTTACTCATGTTTCAAAGTTTCAGATAAATATATCACTTAGAGTTTTAATTTTGTGACATGTTTATTCAATTTAGAAAATTTGTTTTGAACAATTGCAAGCAGTGAAAATGTTTAAAATATTCTTTTAATTTATTGTTTCCCCATTGGGTCAAGGTTTATTTGAACATTAATTACAGGATCTAGCTGTGAATTTGAGCATGCAGACCACCAAGTACATGATCATACGTCTTTTGATCAACATACATTTTGTTATTAATTATGAGTCTATTATTAAAGAAGACATAAAGTATATGCAACCAAAAGCAAGATCATTTTGACCTTCAAGGATGGCCAACTGAATTTGAAGAAATTACTCTATAGTGACCTTTAGACTAACAGAAATACTTTTTAATGCTGAATTTCTTAGACACAGCAGCAAGAGTAAAAAAAAAAAAAAAAAAGTAAAATCTCAGTCTATTTAAATGAATTAAATGGAAAGTACAATTTAACATATATTTCCTTAACTGTATTTAATCTTCTTCTAAATAAAAATTAAGTGATTCTATTTAGCAAAAAAGCAAACTCTTTCAGGGAAATGTCTAATTATGAATAAGTAGCATATTTTAGTAATTCCATGTTGACTTTACCTAAATTACCACTTCTACACTAAAAAGGGAGATATCTATTGTCTGTATTGCACATATTGGTAATCTATTTAAAGATTTAATATTTCCTTTGATTCTCCTCATGTTCCCTTTGTTTGTAGTCAATAAGATCATTAATCCCCATCCTAATGATAGAATAAAGTAGGAATAAATTGTTTCAGAGAATTCTGCTCTTGCAACTATAGAAATGTTTTAATATTTTGGGGTGAGGAGCAATGGTTTCTGATACTTAATAATATTTTTACCAGAAAATTTATCAATAATGTGTAATTTGAATTACCCAAGTAACTTCTTTTCACAATTAACATGGATATTCCGAGTGTGGCCCAAGTTTGTATTTTATTTTATTAAATCTGGAAAAATAATGTTGTACTGATTAAGAGTTGAAAACTTATCAAGAATAAATGGAGCCTGGAGGAGTTTTTTCTGAGCTTAGTAGATTGTATGAAAGCTTGACATTACTCACATGACAAAAAAAAAAAAAAAAAGGAAAACCAACAGGTCAGACATATATCACATCAATCCATAAATTCAGGATGTATAAGAATAAGCTGGAAACAAGTTATGTAATTCAATCCAAAATGTTGTGATATTTTCAAATTGTAGAAAATGATCTCTGACAGGAACTATTTGACAAATTGTGACAAGATGAGCGTGCACTGCGGGACACAATGCCTCTTGAGTTCCTGCTATCATTCCCAGGCGACTCCTGACACTGGCAGTACTGCCTCTTTACCTTTTGGTCAGCAGATTCAATTGCTTTACAGAAACTGAGTAACCTTTTATCTCTCAGAATACTTTTTATCATGCCCTTTGGATCTCCCACCAGTTGTGAGCCTACCTGTTCCTCAGTATTGATGAGTCAATTGCCTTATAATGACTTCTAAAATGCCATTTTCAAAAAGTTATTTATTGTTCAAAACAATTCGGTGGCACCTTTGGAGGTGTCTGGCAAAAGTGGCAAGAAAATACAGCCAAGATCTAAATGAAATTTTCTAAATAATCTTCACTTTTCAGTTGACTACTGAAATTCAGGCATAGATAACATGCAAAAATATTTGCATTTTAGGTCATTTTATAGATATTTTTCCTTACTCTCTTCATTCATTTTAAAAAATACCAGGAAGACAATGTTAGAATTATGTGACCAAGATTTTAAAACAGCAATGATAAAAATGTTTCCATTCTGAATATGATTGAAACAAAAAAATTAGAAAGCCTCAGCAAAGAAGTACACCAAAATAGCCTAGCTAATTAGTAAAACAAATGAAGAAGCAAGCAGAAACAACAACAACAAAAAATAGGCCTTGAAGTGTGGCGGAGGGGAACAGAATCTAGAGTTGCTACAGTATATTACATAATGGGTCCATTTCTCTAATAATTTTACCACACTTCAACTATGGTAACATAGATACCTGGGTAACATATATACCTGATATTTTTCCTCAGAAGAATCACACCTAATCCCATCTGTCAATACTGTTTTTTAAAAAAAATAGTAAAGAAAAATTACATCTTGTCTCATTATTTTTTGTTTTGTGTTTACTTGATGCAAGATATATACTAAACACTGTATAACTAGATCAAATCTCTGCCTTTGGACTTAAAATATGCAACATAGGAAACAAAAAATAAGAAAATCAGAGTAATGCACTGCACAAGAGAGAGAGACAGAGACAGAGAGAGACAGAGATTGAGAGAGAAAGAGAGAGAGGAGATGTGAAACAGACAATGTATTCTGATTGGTTTGTTTCTCTTGTTTTGAGAGTAGATTGTGAGTAACTAAAGGCATCTTTCTAGGGCTTCTCTGGTGGCACAGTGGTTAAGAATCTGCCTGCCAATGCAGGGACACGGGTTCGAGCCCTGGTCTGGGAAGATCCCACATGCCACAGAGCAACTAAGCCCGTGCACCACAACTACTGAGCCTGCACTCTAGAGCCCATGAGCCACAGCTACTGAGCCCGCGTGCCTAGAGCCTGTGCTCCACAACAACAGAAGCCACCGCAATGAGAAGCCCGCGCACCGCAACGGAAGAGTAGCCCCCGCTCGCCACAACTAGAGAAAGCCACTCACAGCAATGAAGAACCAAAAGCAGGCAAAAATAAATAAATAAATAAATAAAGGCATACTTTCTAGAAAAGCCAATAAAAGGAAGATAGTGATTACCTTTAGGGATTTAAAGTTATTTCTAGAGATAGCATATTTAGGAAAGTGCTTATAGTAGAAAAAGAAAGTGGATGTTAAAGGGATGTATATGAAATGAAGGGAACAAGTAAATATGTGTGATCAGAGATAAAGAGTAAAACAAATTTCTGCAATCTTGAATTTGAAGCTTAGTGTTTTTGTGTACTGACAATTTTAACTATATAAGAAATTTAAATGCCTGACTCTTTTCAACCAATCAGAATTCATTTTCTGAGTAAGACTGCAATGATATATTTGTCCTGTTATATTAGGATAGATCAGAACACATGAGGATATCTGCATCAATAAATATTTTGTATGAAAAATGAAATCAGTATAACATAATTTTCCCAACTTATAAATTCCTCCCAATGTGAAAACAAAGACATCAATTTCAATTTTGCCTTGCCTTTACCTTAGGTTCTCTCTGGCAAAAGGAAGCCATTATCCTACAACACAAACTAGAAAAGTAACATTCTTTCTTTTTAATTTTTCTTTGCCTGTCAGAAGTTCATAAATAAAATACTACATTTCTTGAGGTAGCGTAAATTCTTCACAAACACAACCAGAAGCCAAAATATAACACAATTTCTAAAGGAAATAAGCTGCTTCTATATATTAGGAATTGATTTAATATTTTCTTAACTCATTTTGGAAACACTCTTTTTGAGAAAGGCAATAATAAAATAATCTTTGTCTTGGGTTGCCATCGTAATATCTTTTGTGTCAGCAGAGATTGCATTCACCTAAAACTGTTGAACTGTCAAAAAATTTTCAGCTTTGCATATGAGCAGAATTAATCTTGGTGTGTGATAGGAAGAAGGTAAGATTACATTTTTTTGGTACCTATTTGTGTGTATACTTATACCTTTTGAAATATGAAGTAATTTATGGCTCTAAATTTTAATGAATAAGTATATGTAGAATGATTATTTTAACAAGATTAAATAGCTGTACCTTATGCAGAGATTATATTAAAAAATAAATGACATTTATTAATCCTTTTTTGAGAGTAGCCTAATTATTTAAGAATACCCTAGAACTTTCTCTGGTACTTAATCAAATTTAGATTTGCCAAAAATTTAATATTTACTTTCATAAAGAGTTGAATCTCTATGCTTATATTCTATTTTAAACCATTCCTCAATTTAATGTTGTTATTCAACTAACTTCAGTTCATTAAGAGGCTTTAAAATTTGTGTTTGCTTGCTTTTACCAAATAATAGTTCATGATTAAAACCGATATATTATTTAGATCTGAAACTGAGTGAACAAGTATAAACACTGATAAATGAATAGATTAAATATTAACTGAAGTGAAATCAATATTAATGAAAATGTAAGTCTTGCATTAATCATAAATAATAAAATTGCCATAATTTTATTATTCAGTTATATTGTGCAGCTTTTATTATTTAGAGATCATAATTGTATTTATGAATCTGAAGAGAAAAGGAGGAAAAGAAATAATAATTAGTGACTACTATTAAATCAGATAATATTCTCAAACAATTATCTTTAAATGAAAAAAAAAAGGTTTAATATCACTTGCTATGAGTTTCCTATTCCTTTACCTATGCATTGTGAAGGTTGAGAGACTAATAAGTACACTATGTCTATATTGTCATTAATTTATTCTTTGTTCTGATTTAGTTTTTCAGCGAAAGTGGTCAGTTATATCATTAGGTTGTGAATACTGAATAACTGTGGTGCAAGCAGAAACTACTCCAATTTTCAAAATTGAACTTGGTTTTTTAGGTTGATGTCATACAACTAACAAATGTCAGAACCAGGATTTGAAATCAAGTCAATGAGAACAGGTATCTTTAAATTCTCTAACATCTATACTTTTCCCTTCTGATAGTATAGGATCTTTGAAACTTTCTTCCTGTATCTCGAAAAAAGAGAGGATAGTAGTGAGTTAAAATAGGAGAGAGAATGCTCTCTGTCTTCATGGCTAGCTCTGTAACTTGGTACACAGTATCTGGCACATCAGATGTGCTCCAAGTCCTTAAAATAGTGTTCAAGCCTCAACATGATGTCACTCAACTTCTTCAGGTTTTTCTTAAATGTCACTTTCTCATTTAGTATAAAGAAGGGAGAAGCAGAAATCAAAACCAAACTTATTTTCTTATACATCTGTACCAAGTAAACACCATATGAGATTTTTTAAGCTAGTGGTTTCCAAAGTGTGGTCTTAGGAAGCTTAAAGTGCCTCTTGAGACTAGGCAGTCTGAAAGATCAAACTATTTTTTGTAAAAATACTAAGATAACATTTGACTTTAATGTGATGGTGTTATCACTCTGACAACTGGTGGAAGGTAAGACTGTGTATTCTTGTGTTTTTTTTGTTGTTAGAATTTTCTAAGGTAGCAATTTTAGGATATAAATATATACATTTTCAGATGTTAACATAGGTGGTACTCAGTACTTTGGATGGACTCTTACTAGCAATCTTCAGTTATACATGTTCTAATTCTGTAACCTCATTTTCCCCCAAAATATTGATATTTTGGTATCTCAGAGTTTTCCTTGAGCCCATGTGGAAGTACACACAAGCAAATAAGTATACTGCGTTGTCTTGTCATACAAGAGTATTTTTAAAAATTATTTTTTGGAAAAGGTTTAATATTTGTGTATTTATAACTACTATTATTTTAATATTTAGTAATATTTTATTCTAAAACATGTAGTCATGTTTTTATCTTTTTTTGGGGGGGCTAAGTAGAAAAGAATAGCTTTATTGCTTTGCCAGGCAAAGGGGGACACAGCAGGCTCATGCCCCTCAAAACTGTGTGTCCTCATGTTTTTATCTTTAAAAATGGATTTCCGAAGTTAAAAAATTAGTAGAGTTTTTTTCTATCACAGGTGACTGTCCAGATGGAAAGTTGCTCAAAATGACATATCAGAGAGTTCTCTGACTCATGAAAGGAAGAACTAAAGGAACTGGACAAAATTGTAAATAAGAAACAAAAATATGGGGACTTCCCTGGTGGTCTAGTGGGTAAGACTCTGTGCTCCCAGTGCAGGGGGCCTGGGTTTGATCCCTGGTTGGTGAACTAGATCCTGCATGTATGCCACAACTAAGAGTCCACATGTCCCAACGAAGATCCCATGTGCCACAACTAAGACGCGGCACAGCCTAAACAAATACATATTTTAAAAAATGACAAATCTATCTTTCCTTTCATTTTGTAGACATTATTAATTTACTTTATTTTGTTTTATAAAACAGGACTTTATTGAATAGTATGATGATGCCAGTTAAGGAGTATAAAAATTTAAAGACCAATTTTTCAGAATTTAAAGAAAAAATATTCTAAATTTAGATTAAGTTCTCTTTAATAGTTATCAGACTGGAAATGAAGAAGCTACTAGAGCATCTTACCAGCTGAGATATCCTATTGCATTTCTGGGAGATGAGTGTCAAAATACCTGAGAGACTAGAAAAACCTTGTATGTTTGACATTGTTAACAAATTGCTGTATGAAAAGTCACTAAAGGAAATATAAGAAATGCCACTTTCAAATGATATAGTAACTTTTCAAATTGAAGATTTATCTATAAAAGTATGACTGATGTTAGTATCTCATTTAAATTATTGTACATGCAAGAACAGATGGGTGATTTAAGCAAACAGATGGGAAATGTTAAGAAAAATCAAAAGAAAATGCTAGAAATATATAATATCTGATTGACTCATTGAAACAATATTTTCCAAACTGCCAGTGCATGTTGGTACAAGATCATGCATAGATATAAGATCCAGTAAAGTATAAAATAGACAAATAGACAAAATAGACAGTTTATCAGCATATTAAAATATCATTAATATGATTTCAGATGTCACACTGAAACCACCCTTTAAGAAACAACTGCTTGTCAAGTTTTGGTATAGAATATAAAAGGAATATACACAATTATCTAACAGACTGCTCATATACTCTTCTCTTTTTTAATTATATCTGTGTGAGATCAAAATTTCTTCATATTTTTAAACCAATATCAACATACTGCAAGCAAAAGCAGATAAGACAATCCGGCTAACTTCCATTAAGCTAGACATTAAAGGAATTTGCAGAAATGTAAACAGTTGCCACTCTTCTCACTAAATTTTATTTTGCTTTGAAAAAGTTTTTTGAACATTTGAAATTGTTATTTATATTAACAAAATTGGTATATTATTTTAAATAAATTTATCAATAAAGATCATTTTATAATTTTAATTGCTAATAATCCATATAAAGTGAAGCTGTTTGGGTTTCTCAATGATTTTACAAACTGAAGCAGTCATCAGCCTGAAAATTTAAAGAAACACTGCTTTAAAAAAATGAGCAAAATTCCCCATCATGTATTAAAAATGTGAGGACGAGGTCATATATGATGATTTAAACAAATCATCAAAAGTATTTTCTGCCTTTTGTTTTAATTTCACACATATCAAATATAATTCTCATTTTAATCTACTTTGCTATTCATTCAACCAGTTAGTACATACTATACACCAATATGCAGTTTTATAAATTTAATTAATTATTTAATTTTTCTATTTTTGTTGCTGAATTTATAGAAAGAGTATTCTACCACCAAAGCAATGTGGAGAGTGCTGTAACAGAGGTGAATTCTAAGGATTACGAGACCTCAGTGACATTTCGACTACAATAATTTTATATTATATTGCGTGTAGAAAGGCAGCACAGAATAATGGTTAGCCTGGACCCTGGAGCTAGAATCCCTATATCTAGTCTTGTCTCTGACACCTACTAGATGTGTGACCTTGGTCAAGTTTCTTACCTCTCTATGTCTCAGGTTCCTCATTTATAAATTGAGTTAATATAGGTAACTGCCTTGTTGAACTTTTATGAGATAAAAAGACATGATTTTAGCAATCACTTGGAATATTGTCTACAAAATAATTTTAAGTTCCCTGTAAATATTTTTTTAAATATCCAAACTTTATTGGCCCAGTGAAGCCTAGAGATCCACATCCCTTCAGCTTCCTCCTAGAAAGATGGGAACATTAGCCTTTTGATGAGAGAAGGTCTGGCTCTTGTGTGAACCTCAGGACTAATCAAGCTTGGTGTTTTAAGGGGGATGTCCTTCCCTTAGCTTTTTCAGAGTAAAATTTAGATCCATCAGAGAAGTACCAGTTCAGTATCACAGGTGTGAACTGGGTGATGATACCTCTTGCTTCTGACATAAAAGCTCAGTAAATTCGCATCTGTAAGGAATTTCATTTTTGATTCTTGCTCTTCAAACAACCTTGACAGAAAGTGTGATATCATAATCATTATTTTGAGACAAAGAAAATAGAAAAATAATAATCTCTAACCCATGGCAACTATAGAGTAGAAGAGAATATATATTTTCCTTTTAGTAGTCGTGAACATTTTCTACAAATGTATCCCATTTAGCAACCAGTTGTACATAAGAGGAAGGTGAGAGTTTGAGCACAGTATGTGTCTTACAGTCAAAATGAAGATAGATGATTCCATAACTAATCTATTATATATGTATATGTATACACACATATTATATATACATATACATTTACACACATATGTACATGTATGTATAAAGTATACATATTATATACATATTATATATATTATACATATTATATATACATGTATATATGTGTATGTGTGTTTAAAATGTTAATTCACTTTAAAACTACATTTGATCATTCAATATTTTGGAATTTTATCAAATATCACAAACTTTTAGGTAAATTAAATGTTTGGTAATTAGATTATTATATCATGATGATCAAAGGTGATCACATTACTTAGGTGGGTTTATTATAGTTGTCCCACTTTTTTTACTAATACTTGATATTTCTTAATAATATTTGAGCAGCAATTAGTTTAATGGATTTATTATTATTATTAATAATTTTATGGTGGATGACTATAATTGTTTATTCCTTTTCATCTTGACAATGCCTTGATATGTAATAATATAAATTATAAATCTTTATTAACAAAGCATTTGATATTCTATAATATGTTATATTAGTGATAATATGATATTTACTCCTTTTCAATAAGACAGCCTATCTTGTATTCCACAACTTTTCAGTCAGTTGTCTTAACACTCAAATTTTTATATATTTTCAGTACTTAGTTTTAATTTAAGCCAATAGCTTACTTGAAACTATCAGCATGAATAAATAAGTAAATAAATATGTTTAAAATATTAAAAATATTCCAGCTTATCTTAAATTGTCTCCAATTATTTCTATGTGTGAATCTTATTTCCCTCACCAGAGACAATTCCTTGAAAGAAAGAAAGGTCATATTTAATCTTTCATATCATCAAAAGTTAGAATAGTCTAGTATGCCATAGATAAAGAAATGATCATCTCTTTACTATTCTATATTAGCTGCCTTTTAACTGAATTCCCTGACTTCAGTCTCACACTGTTCTGGGTTTTTTTTTAATACTTCAGTCAAGTATGATATTAATAAAAGGCAAAGCTATTCATGTCTTTCAACTGTTGAAAATATCTCTGTGGGTCTCATGTGCCTATAAGATAAAAAAAGTAGTAGAGTGACAAGAACTTTTATGACCCAAACATTGACATCTCTACCATCTCCTAGAATTGATTCTACTACTTAGAAGGCTAATATTCTCCTGATTCCTCAGTAAATTAGTAAATTGCTCATTAACAGTAACTTTCTCCTGCCATTGTTTTCCTCATATCAAAGAAGATGATTATGTTCTCGTTGGCATATAATTCAGTACCTCACTTTATAACACCTATCACATGACACTGTACTAGTATGTGTGTGCATACATGTGGGCATCTGCGCGCGCACACACACACACACACACATCATCACATATCTATATACAGAAAGAATACAAAGAACATATCTACCTATCTATCTATCTATCTATCTATCTATCTATCTATCTATCTATCTATCTATCTATCTATTTCACACACAAACACATACATATGACTCAGAAATTGTGAAACTGTGAGCCCTTCAAAGCCAGAGATGTCTTCATTCATATTTTTATCAATGGTCTCTAGTTGTCTCAATCAGTGTTCATTTGTTTTCATAGGAAATAGGCTAACTTCAAACTCATAAAATTTGTGATTCCTCATTCTTTAATCAATTTACAAATATCCATTGAGTATATACTACATGTCAGGAACAAAACTGGGTGCAGGGATTTAAGTGGGTCAAACACATACCCCATCATTGCCTTTGAGAAGCTTGCAGGACATTGGGAACTAGGGTAAATTAAAAATAAAAATACTACTATTAATAAAAATATATATATATATACACACGTGCACATATGCACATATATGTAGATAGAGAAATAAATTTAATATCATTTAAACTCTCTTGTCACTAGGAATGTATTTTTTTCCCAACGCTCCACTCTTGATGCACTTACTAGTTTTTTGTACTTTTACTTTCTGTCAATCTACCTTTCTGGCCTTATTTAGACCTATAGCTCTGTCTCAACACTATTAGTGCTTTCTTCCTCACTAATCGTCCTAGTGTTTTGCATCACCACTAACTTTCCATCCTTGTTAGATGAGTGGAATCCTAGCACCACTATCTATTTCCCCATTTTAAAATGCTATATAAACTTTATAAACTGTGTAGACCAGCAGTTAAAGATGTATGCTTTCCTGAAGTATGTTATCTTTGATTACTCTACAGAAAAATTTTATTTGTAATTGTCATTTTGAAACAATCTTTGTGGTAACTAATACATATGTTCTCTCCTTTTCGCCATTAAAGAGCTGTATACTCTGGATCTTAGTCTTACCAAATGGCCATGCATACAAGTTTAATAGAAATACTGAAGACAACCAGGAAGTGAATTCTTAGCTGCTTTCATATTCATCTAAAGAGCTATGGCTAGTCATTTTCTTTTCCTATTTCAGTGAAAAGTTGCAACTCCTTTACTCTAATGCTACACATTTTAAAAAATGGTTCATGTCCTCATCTGTCTTTGCTTCCATTGAGCTATAATTATTAAACTGAATTAAATACCATCTCAAATCCTTCTTTTAAATAATTTAATGAAGCAAAATATGTTGACTTTCATTCAGAAGTATTTTTTGAGTCAGACTCTTTTTATTAATTTAAAATGAGTATGGTTTTACTTATAGATTGCTATAAAAGTCAGTGTAGATTTAGTGGCAAAAAGAATCGGCTTTTCATGGGCAATAGAAAAAAGAAACGAACTGTGTGGAAAAAAATATTTTTCCTTTGTAACTAACTTAGAGCTTGCCTAGTTGACGTTACAGGTAGAATGCTTGCATGTGGAATAACCCAGATCTAATCGCAGAACTCAACAGTGGCAACCTAATGTGCTTTTGAGGATTTTCCTTCTTCATTAACTTCATAGCTAACTTCAGCTAGCACCAGAAGTTTCTAAAGACAGACCATTTGTCAACGTCAACTCAGATTCATCTAACGCTGATTCCGAAGAGGTAAAAACAAAACTTTTTCTCATAATTTATGAGTTGGTTAATTGTTTATGTGAGACTTCTCATAATTCAGAATGAGGGAGAAAGTCCAAGCTAGGAATGGAAGCCATTTTTTTTCCCCAGTGATGAGTTCCAGAAACATGCTAGATATATAAGAAACAATATCTGAGTTTAGTGATTCACATGCAGAGCGCAGTGCTTTTGTTACAATACATATGCTTTTTACAAGGTTAATAAGACTCTCTCACTACTATAGTTATTAAATTACTGCACATTCACTCACACCTTCTTGCCTTTCAATTATATACTTTTTCTTGAAAAACAGATTTAAACACACTCCAAGGAACAGTCTCTCCAGTGATGAAAACTTATAGTACATAAAATATCCATGACAACTAAAGTAGTCCAGGACATTTAGATCCATGGCTTCATAGTTTGGTTCTACATCTAACTATCAAGAAATATATTTTCTAAAAAATATTCTCCAGTATTATTGGTGACAAGATATTTGTAAGAGACTACTAAGAAAATATTTATTTTCTTAACATCTGCAAAATGATCCCTTTTAAATTCACATCTAATTTAGGAATAATCTTTTCAAATAAAAGAACCTCACACACAGTTATATGTGTTATATGCTGACATGATGAATCTTGATTTATTACAAATTCCAGAAAACATAAAATAACAGTATGCACATGCCACTTGTCTGTTTCCTTTCTCCCATGTTTTTGTACTCCACTATGTATTTGGGGGCAGGTAGCTGGGATCCTGAAAAGTATACTTCCCAGAAGCCCTTCCTGACCTCCAGTGAAGTTCTGACAGTGGGAGCTATTTGTTGGGGATGGGAAGGCATCTGGAACGAGAGTAAGTGCTCTCTATCTGCTTCTTCCTTCTGTCAGTTTGGCATCAGTAACGGAAGGGAGCATTACAGAACCTCTTCCTAGGTCCTGGCATCAGCACTCTGAAATTTCTTGGCTGTGCCTCCACCTCCACTGATCTACTTTTTGTCCTTACGATTTTGCCAGAGTTGAGAATATCTTATAAACAGAATCATATAGTATGAAGCTTTTAAAGACTCACTTCTTTCACTTATCCTAATGCATTTGAAATTCATCGATGTTGTTATATTTATCAACGGTTTGTTCCTTTTTGTGGCTGAGTTCTATTCCACTCTATAGATGTGAAACAGTTTTATATATTCACTTGCCAACTGAAGGATATTTGGGTTGTTTCCAGTTTTGGGCAATTATGCATAAAGCTGCTATAAATATTCACATATATATTTTTGTGTGGACATGCATTTTCTTTATCCTGGGGTAATTACTTTGGAGCAGGATTGCTGCGTCATAAGGTAAGTATATTTCAAATTTTAAAAATCTGCTGTTTTCCAAAGTGGCTTTTCTACTTTGCATTTCTGAAAGCAATGTATGAGGGTTACAGGTGCTCCTCACCCTCACCGGAACATTATTAGTTTTTTGTTTTTTTTAATTTTAAGCATTAAAATAGTTTGCAATGACCTAAAATAATTTGAAAAATATACATGAATAAGTTGAAGGAAATCCTGTTTTTAATAATCACGATTACTTACTAATGGGATATGGCATTTGCTGAGTACTGTATAGCTTCTCAAATGTTGGAATCAAATCAGACACTGTTACCCATGCTTCCTGTTTCACATAGTAGATATGAGTTCTGCTTAGGAGTATACAAAGTGTATTTTAGTACTATTTGTATTAATGCATTGTTAAGGAGTTTTGCTTCCTCCAATATACCCTGAACAGTGCTTGAGGCCAAGTATCTATAGTTTGTTACTTAATACCAGAGATGTTTCTGCCTCTGTTCCCCTTATGTCCTGATCTCAAATAGAAAAGGTCTATGCTGCCATTCTATTTCGCCATGTGTTTTTCTAAACTCTTTGGCAAAAAAAACCACAATGGATTACTTGGTGATTTTGATAATGAAGATGAAAACCGAAGTGTTGAATTGACAGAAACATGAAGGCTAAGTCAGTTCTTTATTTAAAAACAACAACAACAAAATGACACTCTCCTTACATTATTAAAGAGCCCAGAGAACTTGCTGCCTAAATAATAAGCTTAATATTGTGTAGTTATGCAAATAATTTTAAAATTCTAAAATTTATTTTCAAAATGGCAGTACAACTAGGACAACCAGTCTTGTATATAATAATGTTTATCCTAAGATAGGTGTCGCTGTTTGGGTATTAAAGATCATGAACATACATTTTCATCACAGGTATAAAATTGATCAATGCAATTTTAAAACTACTTTATTCTATGACCACATAAAATTAACTTGAATTGACTAAAGTTAGAAAATTAAAATGGATACTCATAAAATTTTGGTTCTAAACCATTTCATATCTCTTGAATTGTCACCATGAAAAAGTTAAATGGTCCTTACAACTCTGTTTTCTTTTTTCATACAATTTTCAGTTCTTAGGAGAGTGTCTTGTTCATGGCAACTATCTTCAATTTGGCATGTCTACATCTACTAATTATTTTCAATGGTATTTTTCATTATCTACAAGGCAAATTCCAAGCATCTTTATAAATAATTTAATAATTTTCAAGGTCTCACCTCAATTCACCTTCTCAAACTTTTTTCTACAAGTACACATCAAACTGAATTATACATATTCTCTAAGTAGTCATTGTACCTTTCTAAATCTCTGTATTTGGCATGCCCTTCATATCTAATCTTTGCAAATTCAAATCTAAAAGCCTTAGATTAAATGTCAGTTTTTGTAAAAAGTGAGTTCTAATATTGTCTCTTCATTTAGAATCTCCCTTTCTGTTTGACTCATCACATCATTTTGTCTGTATCTTTCGTACAGTCTACTCAAAAGTCCATACCTTTTATACCTCTCTACTATTTTGTGCTTTGAAATGTATACTTTAGTTAGATTTTAAAACATGCCCCTTTTCAGTGCATATGTATTTACTAAAATGGGCCAAACTAATTATTATTTGTTTGAATAGATTCATCAATTGGCATATAAATGAATGTAAGTTATGATATAGTAAGCTAATGGTTTAGAGTAAAGCAAATGGTTTAGTTTTATTGGAGCTGAAACAGTACATTAAGCTTTGAAGCAGAGAGAGCCAGGGAAACTGAAAAGAGGCAGAAAGATAACTCTGCAGCCACACTGAATATTCATACATTGAATGGCTTCTTTGATGCACACGACTCAAAGGAGTCACACCATCTTCAAAACTCTTTATGAGACAGCCATTGCGTATCCTTATCATCTACTTTTCATCCACAAACCTCCAACTATAAGATACCTCTTTCCATATCCATTCTGATGAAAAGAGATTCTGATATTACACTGTAACTGGTAATATGAGTGATTAGACCATAGTTTATTGAATTCTCTTACGTGAAATCAGCAAAAGGTAAAAACAAATATAGCAAAGGTAATTATATCACCTGTGTGTAAGTGTATATATACACACATACACATACACATACACACACACACACACACATATACACATATACTGTGTATTTTAACATTTAACATCTCCCTAAGAGTAAGGCTGACCTCATATCACATGTGTTATAGGACAGGTGTTTTGAGAAAGAACCACAGATTAGGATTATTCTTTAAATCATTTATTGAGAAAGAGTTATCTGGAGACAGGAAATGAGGAATGCCAGACAGAGCAGGGAAAGAAAGCTAAGCAAGGATCTGAATTAACTTTAGTCTTGTTCCAAGGAGAACTGTAAAGCTCTAATTTACGATAAAGTTGGTTCTCTGTCGAGTCAAGGAGACAACTATTATCCCACCCAGTCAGTCACTGGCTATTCTCTGTTCCTTAAGAGTGAGGCAAGGCAACCTTCTTTTTAAGGCAGCTCCTTCATAGGTGAGGGCGATTCTTTGAAGAAGGAGACACCTGTGTGCCTTCAGGGGCCAACACATATAAAAGTTGGGGGATAAACAGAGGTGAACAGTTCTTGGCCTTTTTCTCTTTTGAATTATTTTTAGAATTGACTGTTGGGATTCTGACTGCAATTGCATTGACTACACAACTTAATTTGAGTACTGTTGAAATATTTGTGTTAAATAATTACTTTATGCATATACACTGTATCTGTTTATTCTTTGAATAAATTTTTATAATTTTCCCCATAAAGGTCTTAGACATTTTTGGTTAAATTTATTGTTTTTTCCTTTGGCACTGCACTGATTTCCCAGGATTGAAAAATTGAAAGAACTCTCAAGACTCTACAGAGCATACTTTTATATAGAATTAATAAAGGTGACAGACATGGTACAGTAGCAGAAAGAAAGCACAGGCAAACATGAGAGTCCCAGGAGATTTCCAGGTGCAGCTTCAAAAACAGGATCCTTTCTAAGTAATACAAGATGTACTTTGCCTCTGGATTAGCAACCACTGAGAAGAATCTGGTTTTAGAAGAATTTAGGTGATGGTTTACAGTGGGGTGTTCTGTGGTCCACTGGTCATATAACTATGCCAGACTGTGTAACTACTTAAAACAAGTGTAAGCCATCAATCTACAGGTCCCTAAACAATGTAAGCAAGCTGCCCATGGGTACCACTAAGGGAGTTTCAAATTTTAAATAGCACATGAAAAATCAATAGCTAGCCAATCTTGGCTTAGCTTGATCATGGGTCAATATGGAAACTGCAGGCAACCCTGAAGAAAAAAAACCTGTCCCAGTTCATCTTTAAGTTAACTTTGTCTTTAAAAAGGCCACTGCCCTAATTTTTGTTCAATTATAAATCATTCAATGTCATTCTGTTTTCTTTTTCACCATTTATAGTAAAGGAAAAAATGAAAATACTAATTGTATGATTTAAAATGTTTCAAGTATGGCTTTAAAGAAATGTTTGAGTTTACTGCATAATCCAGCACAAATTTGTTCAGAATCGTGCAAAGCTTGACAACTCTTTTATCTTCCTGCACTACAAAAAGCTGACTTTATAAAATGAATCAATAAATTGATTCAGTGTAACAATTAATTGATTATTAACAAAAGGTAGATCCTCCGACAAATAATCCTCTGATTATTAACTAAACCTAGATATTTCTGATTATCTTCCATCAGAAGAACATCCTATGAGGTTTTAAATTCAATCTCCCAGGACATTTAATCACTGATATCAGTATTATTGAAGGTTTTATTAAAATAAAATTAATCTTAGCAATTGCACAAGCATTATGCCACATAGAGATATATTGTGAGTTAAGCTATGATCATTGCAAAATCGCTCAATTGAAATTACAATAGTATATTCTGGACCCTCTCAAAAAGTGGTCTTGTCCATAAAACAACTCTTATCTATTGATTGATATCAAGGGCAAAGACTAAGTTAATTCCAAATTCTAAATCTTTTGTGGGTATCGCCATATGTCCTTGCATTACTCTCTATCTCTGAGTAAAAAATTACCACACACTTAGTAGTTTAAGACAATATAAATTTATTATCTCATCCTGTGGGTCAAAAGTCTGACACAAGTCTCACTGGGCTAAACTTACGTTGTTGGGAGGGAAGCATTACGTTGTGGAAGCTCTATGAAAGGGTCTTTTTCCTTGCTCATTCAGGTGTTGGTAGAATTCAGCTCCTTGTGGTTGTAGGACTGAAATTCCAGGTTTTTTGCAGGCTATCAGCTGAGGACCATTCCCACTTCTTTAGGCCACTCACATTCCTTAGCTCCCAGTCCCCTTCCAGCTTAAAAGTCTATTAGGGCAGGTTGAGTCCCTTTTTTGCTTCAGATTTCTCCTTTATTCTCATCTCTCTCTGACAAAGCCAGAAATACTTCCCCACTCTTACAGAGTCATGTAATTACATTGGTCCCACCTAGATAATCCAGGATAATATTATCATCTCAAAGTTTGTACACTTAATCACAAATGCAAAGTCCCTTTGTTTATGTAAGGAAATATAAGTTCCAAGGATTGGGGTACCATTATTTTGCTGACTAAACCCTATTTCACACTACAAGATTGTAAGGATAAGGGTTCCCAATGGACCTTATCTTTAAGTAATTTTTGTTTTCCTTCTATTGGTAAAATTTGAGTCAAATCTAACAGATTACCAATTCCTAGTAACTGCACTATTGGATGCATTTTTTGTTCATTAATATACAGAACCTTGGCATTCAGAGAATACCAGTGCAAATTACATTATACATTTATGAATTCCCTCAAGCTATGGGATCATTAATGTTCCAAAAATTTGTTTCCTGTGCTTCGACTGACAAACTTCCAGGCCACTGTCCTTGAGATACCTCTGCTTGCATCCGAGAAGCATACGTAACAGACCCTCTTAGACCTCTGTGCCTGCTCTTTCCCATATTTGTTCCCTAGTTTGCTATCTAAATATCTGTTGAGCTTGTCATGTGCTGTACTTCTACAGCTGTATTCTATTTCTAAAGCTGTATTACATGTCTAAGCTCTTGTCACTCTTTTCCTTCCTCCCAAAATAACATCCCTTCTAAGTGGCTAATACAGGCTAATAAGTTACTATGGCTCTTCTTATTGAAGGAAATTTCAGCTGTCCCAAGACTCCCAGTCCTGAGTTAACTTAACCCATGGTGATTTTTAATTTATTTATTTTATTTTATTTTATATTTTATTTTTCCTTTAACCAATGTCTCCTTATTTCCCTCACTGCCCAGCCCCTGGCAACCACTTTTCTATCTCTTGAACATGGATATGTTAAGGAAGTTCTATCTCTTGACCACTGATACATTAATTTGTAATTGTTACTTTGTTACCTTTCCTTATATAATAGATGTTACACTTCAATAAATAACATTTATTTTAAAATACTGATACAGGTTTTCACTGGGTATAGAAAGTATGATTGATGTTTTCTATTTTCTACAGTGATCAAATATTATTTTTATAATACTTCTATAATATTACAAAACTTTTTTTATTATTATCAGAGAATTTTGGAACATTATTAATATTCCATGGATTGGTATGTTAGGGAAGACACAGTACACTCCAATTGGGTGGTTATAGAGCAATTTTTTTCTATTTACTATATAAACTTATACCCCCTTCACCCATTTCTTCAACTCCCCATCCCCTGCCTCTGGCAACCACCAATCCACCAATCTGTTCTCTGTTTCTATGAGGTGTTTTGTTTGCATGTTTTTGTTTTTCTTAAGATTCTACATACAAGAGAGATCATATGGTATTTGTCTTTCTTTTGCCTGACTTATTTCACTTCGATTAAGGCCTTCAAGGTCCATACATGTTGTCACAAATGGCAAAATTTCATTTTTTATGGCTGAATCATATTCCATTTTATATATATATATATATATGTATATATATAAAATGCTGCAATTATGATGGGGGCTGCATATATCTTTTTGATTTACTGTTTTTGTTTTTTTTCAAAATAATACACAGAAGTGGAATTAGTGGATTATATGATAGTTCGACTTTTAATTTTTTGAGGAACCACCATACTGTTTTCCATAGTGGCTGCAGTAATTTATATTCTCACCAACAGTGCACAAGCATTCCCTTTTCTTTACATCCTCACCAACACTTGTTATTTCTTGTCCTTTTGGTAATAGTCATTCTAACAGGTGTGAAATATTGTAGTGTTGATTCACATTTTCCTAAAGATTAATGATGTTGAACATCTTTTCATCTAGCAGTTTGCCATCTGTATGTCTTTGAAAAAATGCCTATTCAGACCTTCTGCCAACATTTTAATTGGATTGTTTGTTGTTTTTTCCCTGTTCTTGTTGTTATTTAGTTGTATGAGTTCTTTATGTATTTTGGATATTACCCCTTATCAGATATAAAATTTGCAAATATTTCTCCCATTCAGTAGGTTGCCTTTTTATTTTGTTGATGGTTTCCTTTGCTGTGCAGAAGCTTTTTAGTATGATGTAGTCTCACTTACTTTTTGTTTTTGTTGCTTTTGCTTTTGGTTTCAGAATTTAAAAAATCATTGCAAAGACCTATGTCAAAGAGCTTACTACTGATGTTTTCTCCTAGAAACATACTACCTATGTTTTCTCCTACCTATGTTTTGTCCCAGAGCTTTGCACCCAGTAACTTTAGCCATTCATAAAATAATATGTAATAAATCCCTTTGTGAAAGAATAACTTTTTAAATAGGTTAGCAGTGAGTCCTGTTAAAAGCAGCTCTTGATATACTTAAAGTATGAGCAACAAGGGAAAAATACAGAAAGATTTTTTTTTCTCCAAGCATCTATAATGTGTCGTTATTTTCTAGATGACTTCACAAATACTGTTTAATTTAATATATCAACTCTATGTTACCCAAGTGTTCCTCAGATCTGTACAAGAAAAAGATGTAGCATATTTATTATACATATAATTAATAGTTTTTTTAGAAAAACAGAGAGCACCTATATTTGTTGGATTGAGAGCTGGAGGCTTAAGTGATTATTTTGTACGAGGAATATGAACATCAGAAACATCAGCAATGTCATTACAGCAAGAAGAACTGAAAAAATATAATAATGTAATAAAAAACTTGAGAATGAGAATGCAGAAAGTTCATGAGAGTTGGTTTGTTAACTCCTTATCTTTCATAAATAGCGGGTTGACAGATACACTCTAAATTTAATAAATCAGGAAATCAAATATAGGATATTGAGTAGAGGTAATAACCACTATATTTTATAAATTATATACCACCTACATGTATTTTTTTGTAATTATAAAAATATATAAGATCACTTTTTAGAATGTCAGCATGTTACTCTTGGCTTCAAAATCAAGGTTCCTAAAACTCTGTATTTTTCAATAGTTTATTTCCCACCACAAATCACTATCTCTTTTTAAAATCTCAGCCTGAAAAAAAACCAACTTATCATCTTAGAAGCTTAGACAACTATGAAAACTTGAATCTCTACCGACAGGTATGAAAGCTCAAATAAAAAGAAAGAAAGCCGATAAAGTTTCAACTATGAAATCAAAGTAAATATACAGTTCCTGGCATTGTAGTATAGTAGAAAATTATGAGTCTTAAGTAGATTTGTGTCCTCGTTCTGGTTTGCATGATTTTTTTTTTTGTTTTTTGTACAACTGTATGAATACTTTTTTGTGAGCTTTAACTTCTTATAAGTGAAATAACAGTGTTAGCCAAAAAGATTGGGCTTAGCAATAGATACAAAAGCCAAGTACACAGTCTAGTCTTAATTCTATCTTTTCTGTTAATAAGCATTTAAGGCAAATAAATTCAATGAAAATTTTATCCAATGAATTTAGAGAAGTATGTTAAATAGAAACCTAAATTATCTGGATAGCCAACAAAATGACCCCCCCCAAAAAAAAAAGAATTTATTTCCTATGTTTTATGCATCAAACATAGTTGAGTGCTGATAAAATATTGGTAAACCAAACAGACACAGATACTGTCTTCAGGTTTACAAAATAGTATTTGAGAGAGAGACAACTCTTGAGGACCATCTGGGATCTGATCTAGCCCGGGTCATTTACTTACTGGTCATGTGAAGATGGGCAAATTACTTTTCCAACTTACTATAGTTTTGTTTCTTCATTTTGCTAGGCTGATAATGCCTCCCAAAGATATGCCCGCATTCTAATCTTTGAATCCTGTAAATGTTACCTTATTAGGCAAAAGGCTGCAACCATGGGTTGCTGCAGCCTTGGACCCTGGCAGATGTCAAATTGTTGCCCCAAGAGTTTCCTCTTGAAGCCAGCGCAGCAGCCTTGGGACCCTGGGCCTCCTGGAAGGCTGTAGACTCATGGCAGGCACAACTGGCCTTTCCCATCTGGCCTTAAGCATTCCCTCCTCTGCACCTCTGTTAGGCCAGGTCTTGGTTCCCCACACCTGGCTGGGCCCCTGGGCCAGCTGCCACTACTTTAGGATTCTAACTCGGGGGTGGGTGGGGAAGAGGCTTTGGTGAGTATTGGGGTTTGCTTGATAGGTGGTGTGAGCCAGACTCTTAATGACTTGTCTGGGAGGAGGAATCTTAGGAACCTGGGGCATCCTGGTATTTCTCATTCCAGGCTTCTTATACTGGCCGCCACATAATTCCCAAGATCCTAAGAGATCGGGCTTTCTCTAGGCGAGTGGTCATGGTAGCAGCTTCTGGTGCCTGATTTTGCCTTTTCTGAGCTGCCTCTGATGCTCAACCCATCTTCTTTCTGCCCCTCCATAAGACCTCACTTACTCCCCACCAAACACACTGAAACCACAAAGTGCACCTTGACAGTTCCAGACAGTGCTCCGTTTACTTCCTGGGAAATCTCAAACTACCAACCCAGACCAGGCCCTGGACCCCAGACAATTTTCCTGAGGAAGGGTCCTGGGTGAAGAGGCCAACTTCCCCATCACAGGGTGCTGGCAATTGAACTGGGGCAGAAAGAGAGCAATTCTCTGAGTCTGTTCTTATGGAGAAAAGTTCAAGGAATAGGCAGAGATGCTAACAACAACAACAAAAATAGTTGCAGATGCAATTAAATTAAGGATCTGGAAATGAGATTATCCTGGATTATCCTGGTGAGCCCTAAATGTCATAGTAAGTGTCTTTATAAGAGAGAGGCAGAGGGAGATTACACACATAGAAAAGGAGGCAATGTGATCCATGGAGACAGAATTACAGTGATGCAGCCAGGAGTCAAGGAATGTTGGTGGCTTCCAGGAGCTAGAAGAGGCAAGGAATGGATTCTCTCTAGAGCCTCTGGAGGGGTGTGGCCCTGGTGATAAACTTGATTTCAGCTCAGCTCAGTGAAATTGATTTGGATTTCTGACCTGTGAAATTGTGGAAGAATAAATTTCTCTTGTTTTAAGCCACTGAAATTGTAGTAATTTGTTACAACACTAACAGGTTAACTACCACACTCATCTACAAAATCACAATAAAAAGACATCTTTAAAAGTATAATTTTGAATATAAAAGAAAGTGACTTATGATAAATTTTGGGCACATAATGAACACGATAAAAGTTATATAAAATATAATGGGTGATACAGGCAAATAGTCAATTATTAATGTGCTGTTACCTTATCTAAAGGTAAGCAGATATTGCTAATGAAAAGCAAGAATCATCCCCAACCCTGATTGCAGGAAAGAAGAGAGAGATCAAGAGTCTCTTTCCCAGATTATATTTTTATCAGTTACATATTCTGTGTAAGTTTATGTGTTTCTGTTTAGTGATAAAAATATTTCCTTAATTGTAATCTCTAGTCTGGTACACTGGACAGTTTTAAATGTTCATTGCAATCTGACTGCATCCTAATCCATAAAATCTTCTTGGCAATTTATGTAGATCCATTAGTCTTATTAACATTTTTCATACTCTATAGCATATTTTTAATATATATATGCACATATCTATATGCAATAAACATTTTAACGTATTTTTAAAGAAAATTGTAGAATGAGCAAACCACCAGAATCTTTTCTAAAGCAATGTAAAATTTAAGAACTGTTTAATAACTGTATAAAAACTTGTTTATTTATGGTTCTCTCTTTAAAATTGTATTTTCTAAAATATAATATGCAATGGTAATAGTACTTCATGAAAAATAAAATAAAACTTTGTGTCTACCTTCCAAATAATAAATGAAATGCATTAACATTTATAAGCAGTTACAGGCAATAATGTGTTATTTTTGGGTCTAAGGCACTGTTCTTATAAACAGAAAAATGTAAACTATATATAGTTTATAAATGTGAATGTCATTTTATAATAAATAACCCAAATCTTATGGACTGTCAGCTAGTGTTAGTTCATCTCTGTTGTCTAGGAAAATGAATTCTTTTATCTTTCGGTGAGGATATTAAAAAATGATTTCTCAGAATTACACCAGAGAGTACTTGCTCTAGGGAAATAAGGTAAAATTAATCAAATGCAATAATTACATGTATGTTTTTAAATATTTCATGAACATAATATTAAATGGAACATAGGTAGTTTCATTAGGAATTCTGAGCACCAATGACCAAAATTTCAAAGTGTTATAGATAATCTTAATTTAAACATTCTTTGGGGGAGAAATTGGTGAATCAAAATATTAATGTGATGGCGATTATCCCTTGCAAATCATAAAAACAACTTTCTATATCCTCATATACCATACTGGGTGTACCAGTGTAGCAATTACACTTACAGTGAAAAATAATAATTCATAATTTTTCTCCGATTTTTAACCTATTCCCCAGCCTGGGTAATAGGATGTAATTTCAAGTGGTGCTCATAACAAATATATATTTTAAAATACATATTAATTTTCAAATGTATATGAAGGTTCTCTTGATAATAATATGTTATGTATCCTAACTATATATTATATTACATTACATTATATTATATTAATCCTTGCCTATGGAGTCAGTTTCCCCCCAACTTTGATTGGTCCTGGGTATAGGGCTGCAAAGTTGAAGGGCTAGGATGCTGCTCCTTACCCGTGTTGCAATGGGCTGGACATGGTAATGGAGATTGGGATGGTGGTGAGCAGTGGCAGAGTTGGCCATGAGGCTCGGTGGAGGTGGAGGTGGTAAAAGAACAGAGAGATGACTAGCTGACAGGAGGCAAAAGCATATAGTACCTGGTATTCTAAGTGGTCTTCAATGCATGTACCAACCAGATCAAACCCTGTTTACCTTCTGAGATGAGACAAAATTGGACACATTCAGGATGATACAGCCATAGAGATTCTATATAGATGCACAAACTAGATTCTATATAGATACACACAACATATGTGTATATACATATATGCATATATAGTAGCTTATATTTTTTAATATTTTCTCAGTTCGTATATGCCAAGTGTATTGCTACAATCATTAGACTATCTAAGATTTTTTGTTGTTGTTATCTTCTGGTTTGGAATATATTGGAATATTAAACTAGAAAGGTTAAGAGGTAGGTTTAAGCTATATCAGCATGGTTAATTATGGGGGCTTTCCCATCTCTGAAAAGAGATTGAGTTTGAGCAGTACATGTAAGATACTTGAGTTGAGAAAGGGAAGAGGAAAACTACATAAATTTTCTCATTCTCTAGGTGGGCAAAATGTATAATTAAAGATTTTTAAAATAGATGAATTTGCCCTAGAAAACACATGTCAAAGAATAATGTGGCTACCAAAACCAACTGAAGAAGAAAGAGAAATCTGAACAAAACTGTAACAAGTAGATTGCAACAGTAAGCAAAAACTTTCCAATAAAGAAAAGCCCAGGATTTAAGGAGAATTAACATCAATCCTTCTCAAACTCTTCCAAGAAATAAAAGAGGAGGAAATATTCCCTAACTTATTTTATGAGACCAGCATTACCTTAATACTAAAGACATTAACTACATCACAGGGAAAAAAATATAAGTCAATATTTCTTATGAATATAGATGAAAAACCGTCAACCAGAAAAGGAAAGATAACGGAGAAATATGCTGTAGTGTTTGTAAGGGAAGTGGAAGTATCATGGTTCCTCAGAAGAGAAGAAACCATTTACAGAAACTAATTCAGGCCGAGAATCATGAGTTGAGATAAATTATACTTTTGAAAGAAAAGTTTTCATTAGTTTAAATTGCTTGAGGCATGGACCACTGAAATAATAATACTTAATACACAGTTTTCTTGGGTCTTAAAATTTGATCTCATAGAATGCCAGCAACCAGGGTGACATTTAAGTATTGCATTTAACAATATATAGGAGCAAATCTCATATGAAATTTCTAAAGTGTTTTATTATATTAAATGTTAAATAATTGAGACACTGAGAAACATGTGCCATAGAGTTAATAAGCAGCTCACTTATTTTTTTATCAGCTAAAATTTAATGGCAAAATCTCTCTGAATTGTGAACAGCAAAAAGGACACAAAGATAATTTTAAATCTTTTCCAAATATAATGACATATATGGAAATCCTTTGAAAAGATAGTGTTTTAATAAAATAACTTAATTATCACCTTGAGGCAAAATAAATAAACTATCTCTAGATTAAAATGTATTTATTTATTTTAATTTATTTTTTCCAGCTTTATTGAGATATAATTGACATATAACACTGTTTAAGTTTAAGGTGTACAATATAGTAATTTTATATATGTATATATTGCAAATGATTATTATAGTAAACTTTGTTAACATATCCATCACCTCACATTGTTATTAATTACAATTTGTGTGTGTGTATGTGTGTGTATGGGTATGTGATGAGAACTTTTAAAGTCTACTTTCTTAGCATCTTTCCAACATACAATACAGTGTTATTAACTATAGTTACCATGGTGTACACTACATCCCCAGAACTTAGTCATCTTATAACTGGAAATTTTTACCCTTTGACCACATTCACCCATTTCCTCACCCATCACCCTTTGCCTCTGGCAACCACCAATCTATTCTATATTTCTGTGAGTAGGGTTTTTTAAGATTCCACATATAAATGAGAAGGGACTCATACAACTCAATAGCAAAAAACAAAACCAAAAAACAAACAAACAAAACCCCCCCACAAATAACTCAATTAAAAATGGGCAAAGGACCAAAATAGACATTTTTTCTAAAGAAGATTTTCAAAAGGCCAACAGGCACATGAAAAGATGTCTAACATCACTAATGATTAGGGAAAGGAAAATCAAAACCACAATGACCTCACACCCATTACAATGGCTATTATCAAAAAGACAAGAGATGCAAAATGTTGATAAGGATGTGGATCAAAAGGGAACACTTCTGCATGGTTGGTGGGAATGTAAACTGGTTTAGCCACTATAGAAAATAGTAGGAAAGTTCTTCAAAAAATTAAAAATAGAACTACCATATGATCTAGAAATCTCACTTCTGGGTATATATCCAAAGAAAATAAAAATAAGATATTAAAGAGACATCTATCTGAACTCCATGTTCATTGAATCATTATTCACAATAGCCAAGATATGGAAACAACCTAAGTGTCTGTCAATGAGTGAAGTAATAAATAAGATGTGATATATGTATATACATATACATATATATACACACAATGGAATATTATTCAGCTACTAGAAAGAAGAAAATCCTGCCATTTGTGACAACATGGATGGACCTTTCTAGGTCACAAAATAAGTCTCAACAAATTTAAGAGGATAGAAATTATATCAAGCATCGTTTCCAACCACAATGGTATGAAACTAGAAATCAACTATAGGAAGAAAAACGGGAAAAACACAAACACATGGAGACTAAGCAACATGCTATTTAAAAAAATCAATGGGTTAATAAAGAAATCAAAGAGTAAATCAGAAAATACCCCAACACAAATGAAAATAAAAACACAACTTTCCAAAACGATGTTATGCAGCAAAAGCAGTTCTAAACGGGAAGTGTTACAGGCCTACCTCAAGAAACAGGAAAAATCTCAAATAAACAACCTAACCTACTATATAAAGGAATTAGAAAAAGAAGAAAAAGCCCAAAGTCAGCAGAGGGAAGGAAACAATAAAGATCAGAGTGGTAATAAAAAAAAAAATAGAGACAAAAAAATAGAAAAGTTCAATGAAACCAAGAGCTGGTTTTTGAAAAGATCAACAAAATTTATAAGCCTTTAGCCAGGCTCATTATGAGAAAACAGAGAGGACCCAAATAAACAAAAAAAGAAATGAAAGAGGAGAAATTACAGCCAATGTCACAGAAATGCAAACACTCATAAGAGAATACTATGAACAGTTATATGCCAACAAATTGGACAACCTAGATGAAAAGGATAAATTCCTAAAAACATATAGTCTTCTAAGACTGACTCAGGAAGAAATAGATAATCTGTGCATACCAATGATTAATATTGAAAATGCATTAGTAATCAAAAAAATCCCAACAAACAAAAATCCTGGACCAGACAGCTTCACTGGGGAAATCTATCAAACATATAAAAAAAAGTTAATATACATCCTTCTCAACTATTCCAAAAAATTATAGAGGAGTGAACACTCCCAAATTCACTTTATGAGGACACCAGTACTCTGATACCAAAACCAAACAAAGACAGTGTGAAAAAAAAATACAAGCCAATAACCCTGATGAATACAATGCAAAAATCCTCAGTGAAATATTAGTGAACCAAATTCAACAATATATAAAGAGGATCATACTCCATGATCAAGTGGGATTTATTCCAGAGACGCAAGGATGGTTCAATATCTGCAAATCAATTAACGTGATACACCATATTAACAAAGCAAAAACAAAAATCACATAATCATCACAATAGATGCAGAAAAAGCATTTGACAAAATTCGACGTCCATTCATTATAAAAACGCTCATTGAAGTTGGTATAGAGGAAACATATCTCGACACCGTAAAGGCAATTTAAAACAAACCCACAGCTAACACCATACTCAATGGTGAAAAACTGAAAGCTTTTCCTCTAAAATCAGGAAGAGGGCAAGGATGCCCACTCTCACCATTTCCACTTAACATAGTATTGGAAGACCTAGCCACAACAATCAGAAAAGGAAAAAAAAAAAAAAGGCATCCAAATTGGAAGGGAAGAAGTAAAACTGTCACTATTTGCAGATGACATGATATGATATATAGAACACACTAAAGTCACCACCAAAAGAAATATCAGAACTAAAAAATGAATTCTGAAATGTTGCAGGATACAAGATTAATATACAGATTTCTGCTACTTTTCTATACACTAATAATGAACTATCAGAAAGAGAATGAAAGAAAATCTCATTTGAAATCACATCAAAAAGAATCACATACCTAGCAATAAACTTAAGCAAGAAGGTGAATGACCTATACTCTGAAAACTATAAGACACTGATGAAGAAAATGAAGATGATACAAATAAATGGAAAAATATCCTGTGTTCATGGATTGAAAGAATTTACATTGTTAAAACGTCTATACTATTCAAAACAATCTACAGATTTAATGCAATCCATATCAAAATACTCATGACATTTTTCACCAAACTAGAACAAATAATCCTAAAATTTGTATAAAACCACAAGAGACTCCAAATCACCAAAGCAATCTTGAGAAAAAAGCAGGAGGTATCACATTCCTTGACTTCAGACTATATTACAAAGCCACAATAATCAAAACATTATGGTACTGGCACAAAAACAGCCACATAGATCTGTGAAACAAAACAGAGAGCCCAGAAATAAATGTTCGTACATGTGATCAATTAATCTAGGACAAAAGAGGCAAAGATGTACAATGGGAAAAAAGTCTCTTCAATAAGTGGTGTTGGAAAACTGGACAGCTACATGTAAAAAAATGAAATTAGAACCTTTCTCACACCATATACAAAAATAAACTCAAAATGGATTAAAACCTAAATGTAAGAAGTGAAGCCATAAAGCTTCTAGAAGAAAATATAGGGAGTACACTCCTTGACATAAATCTCAGTGATTTTTTTTTTTCTTTGTATCTGTCTCCTCAGGCAGGGGAATCAAAAACAAAAATAAGCAAATGTGACCCAATTAAACTTAAAATCTTTTGCACAGTGAATGGAACCATCAAGAAAACTAAAAGACAACCTAATCAATGGGAGAAGATGTTTGCAAATGATATGTCTGATAAGGGGTTAATATCCAACATATATAAAGAGTTCATACAACTCCATATCAAAACCAAACAAACAAACAATCCCATTAAAAATGGGCAGAAGACCTTAATGACATTTTTTCAAAGAAGATATACAGATGGCCATGAAAAGATGCTCAACATTGCTAATCATCAGCATGTTGATAAAAATGCAATTAACAATCAAGTTAAGAGAAAAAAAAGAGAATTTTATTGGAGCCAAACTGAGGACTATAACCTGGGAGACAGACTCTCAGAAGCTCTGAGAACTGTTCCACCTGTTAGAAGTCAAAGTCACAGTCATTTTCAAGACAAAAGATCATACACCAAAATGACAAACTGACACTTCACATAACATTCACCAAAAATACATAGTCCAAGTAAGCATGTACAAATCTAGCAGCAAGTCACCGTGACCATTTATAGAGACGGGGAAGGATGGCACTCTTTTACAGTGATAGGAAAGGAGGCTAACGTTCCAAGAAGTTACATTGCTAGTGTCAGAAAACGGGAAAAAAATGATCTTTACAGTTGAGTAGGCATTCCCATCTTTGAGAAGGTCCAGTTATGGTATAATGTAAATGCACATTGCACCTGAGGGAGGGAGGGAGGATGCACAAATGAACAGAGAGAGAATTTTATGTTTAAAAATTTTTATCCTGCCTTAAAATATAAATTTTATTTAATCAGGGGAAATGCAAATCAAAGCCACAAGGAGGTATCACCTCACACCTGTCAGAATACTATTACCAAAAAGACAGGAAATAATAAATGTTAGTAAGGATGTGGTGGAAAGGGAACCCTTGTACACTATTGGTAGGATTGTAAATTAGTAGAGTCACTATTGAAAAGAGTATAAAAGTTCCTCAAAAAACTGAAAATAGAGCTACTACATGATCCAGAAATTCCACTCCTAGCTAAATATCTGCAGAAAACAAAAACACTAATTTGAAAATACATATACACCCCAATCCCCAGTGTTCACAGGAGCATTACTTTCAACAGTCAAAATATGTAAGCAACCTAAGTGTCCAACAATAGACGAATGAATAAAGAAGTGGCATACAACTGAATATTACTTAGACATAAAAAAGAACAGAATCTTGCCATTTGCAACATGGATGGAGCTGGAAGGTGTTATGTTTACTGAAGTAAATCAGACAAAGACAAATGCTGTATGTTTTCACTTAATTGTGGAGTCTAAAAAAATAAAACAAATGAATAAATATAACAAGACAGAAACAGACTCATTGTTACAGAGAACAAACTACTGGTTACCAGTGAGGAGGGGTTGGGGGAAGGCAAGATATTAAAAGGAGATTAAGAGGTACAAAGTAGGTATAAAAAAATAAGATACAAGGATATAATGTATAGCAAGGGATTATAACCAATATTTTATAATAACATTAAATGGAGTATAACATATAAAAATATTGAATCACTATGTTGTACACCTGAAACTAATATAACATTGTAAATCAACTATACTTCAATTAAAAAATGTAAATGCATGCAAAAACAGGGATTAATTTTGTAAATATAATATGAAGCAAAAGGCACAACACACAAAATAATATATGAAATGACTGTATCCATGTCAATTTAAAATTAGCAAAACTCAACCCTAATACATACGAATGCATACAACAATTAAACAAACAAACAAAAACATATGAATACAATTCTCACAAGACAAGTATACTGCTAACTTCCAGTAAGAGAGATGCCAATTGAAAACCTATATATTTTAATAAAAGTAAAGAATATTGACTTGTTTTTAAAATTTGTGATTGAATAAATTTCAATATTCTTAACTTCTGAAATTTATCTGATTTTACTGTGCCTTTTAGACAAATCTAAAGAGTGTACTTTTCCCTATTTGGGAAATATAGACTCAAAATCTACCACAATCTAGACATTTAGAAGAACATAATAAACTCATTATAACCATAAACATTTTACATGAAAAAAAAGCATATAAGTGGTTAATGTTGCCAATTTTCCTTTGGGAACTACATCAGGTGTGCCACATTGGATTTAAAATTTATGTTACTACAAAACAAACTATTAATTTTCTGGGGTTTCAAAAATTAAAATCAAATGTTGCCATCAAAGTAATTTTCAAATAACGTGCTTGTTGACATTAAAAATTACTAATTACCACCTTGTTTGAAAAACTTTTTAAAAAATTAGAATTTCTGTTTGCTCAAATATAATAATTTGAAAAATGTTTTAAGTTCTTTGTTCTAAGTTTTTAGCAATAATACTTATGTATCTTTTGCATTTAAATTATATACAGATCTTCCTCAACTTATGATGGGGTTACATCCCAATAGACCCATCATAGGTTGAAAATATGGTAAGTTGAAAATGCATTTAATACACCTAACCTATCAAACATCATAGCTTAGCCTAGCCTACTTTAAACATGCTCAGGATACTTACACTGGTCTACAGTTGGGCAAAATCATCTAACAAGCCTATTTTATAATAAAGTGTTGAATATTTTATGTAATTTATTGAGTACTATACTGCAAGGTAAAAACAGAATGGTTGTGTGGGTGCATAACCGTTAAGTGTTTTGGTTTTTTACCCTTGCCATTTTGTGGCTGACTGGGAGCTGTGGCTCAGCATTACAAGAGAGTATCATACTACATATCATCAGCCTGGGAAAAGATCGAAATTCAAACTCTGAAATACAGTTTCTACTGAATGTGTGTCACCTTCGCACCCTCGTAAAGTCATAAAGTCAAAAAAATCATAAATAAAACCATCGTGTGTTGGGAACTATCTGTATAAGTAATATAACCTTTTATTGCAAATCTCTTTGGTGAGTATTTCCATCAAAAATAATTCAATTTTATGTAAATAATCTATCTCTGAAAGACTTGTACAAACTTTAAAAACTCAAAAACTAAGAAAACAACATGTAGGTCATTTAAACGTTTTTTTGGGGGGTGCATTTCAAACTTCTTTAAAGATTACTTCATAAAGGAATAAAGCAAAATCAAAACCCACTGATAAAACCTTAAGCAAATAAAGAAGGGAGGAATTTTTTTCCTTGAGACAACAGATTATAGGTCAAAAAATGCTCATGCTCCAGAAGATTCAAAGAGAGGAGAGGTGAGGACACATGTTGGCTTCTTGCTGCATGAGAAACCATTCCAAGACTTAGTGACTTCAAACAATAATCACTTATTTTTCCCACAAAGACATAGTTTGGCTGGATGGTTTTTATATTGGTCTTGCCTGGGCTCACTCATGTGGCTACATTCACCACATGAGAATATTCCACATGAGTCAAATTTCCCCTCTTCTTGCTGGAAGCATGAGGGAAGTTTCTCAGATCGTCACCCTGGGAAACTGGAAGAACGCCTTGAGTAAAAATCACTATAGTGACAGCTAAGATTGGATGCCTGGGAGTTTTTAACGCTCCAGCTACTCCACACATAGCCACCAATAGTTCATCAACTACCATTTAAATTTCCTTCCCATTCCTGCTCCCACATCTTTTGTTCCTAATAAGCTGTGATTCTCTGTATTTGCCTGTCTCTCCAGTTTTAGGGGTGGCTTTTTGTCATGTAACATCAATTCTCTGATGTATCTAAGAAGAGTTGTTGATTTCAGTTTGTTTAGCTTTTTTTTTATTGATAGAAGGGTGGAAGTGATGCATCCCAAGCTCTTTATATGTCTTAGCAGAAACAGAAATTCCTGAATGTGTACATTTAAATAAAAGTCTCAGAATTTTAAAATGGTTCGGAGACTTTAATATAGTTCAAAAATCAAAATCTGCACCTGGAAGTAATTTTAATGGTAAATATGACATTCCACACTGTTATGATAGGGAAACATGGTACAGGTTGACTGCAGCATTTATACAATCGCTTATGACATAAGGAATCCTGTCTAAAGAAATGAGACAATGATTTTTAATTTTCCTCAGCCTAAAATCTATTATCACTACAGCAGGTGTCAAATAGCACATGTTTTTTTCTATGATCCTATTTTGGATGTGATGTAGTGTAAATTCAGCTATTATGAACCCACCAACTATTAGGGACTAAGCCAGTATCTTACCTCTTGCTTTCAGGCAAGAGTATCTGTGAACCTGGCACATGAAAACATGTTTTAAGAGTAAAAACAAAGTACTTAAGTGAATTCATAAAAATATATCACTGCATTATAATATGTAATTTTAGACTAGGAAAATTAAAATAACTGTATGATGGCTTTGGGCAAAGTGAAAGGAGAAAGTAAGTGAGACATTAAAATTCATAAAGTTTTCATTAAAGGGGAAGGACATGTAGAAGATGGCAAAGTCAGAGAAAAACAACACATAAACAAACAAAAACAGCATTATTTAAAAAACAGCATTAGAAGAATAAAAGGAGCAAAGAGGTCATAGGATCACTTAAGGAAGCCTTTATTTTGCATTTGATGTTCCAAAAACATATAATCTAATTCTCATGGTCCTTCTTAGATTGTCATCCATTATCCCAAAAATGTCCCTAATTACATTCATTTGAGATTTATTTTGGTTTATAAGTTAACACTGCCAACCAAAAATTGGCACTTGCCATCTACTTCTACAAGGATTAAATCACAAGCTGCTGCAGCTGCTAACCTTCAACACCCCCTGAAACGAATTCAGGATGGAGGTCAGGAATGAGGCACTCTGTGCTCTGGGAAAAACTGGCAGAACAGGCCTTCAGATAGATATTTTCAGGAGAAGATTTTATGAACCCAATTCTTGCATCTCCTTATATCTAGAAGAGCACTAAAATCATTCATGGTGACATCTGCTCCTTGTGACTAGTAGTAACTTTCATGAGAATAACAGCAACTTTCTGAAAAAAATGTGTGCTTGATTCATGGACTCCCCACAACCCTTCACCAAAATCACATATATACTGACCTTCCCCCCTACCTCCTTGGAGCAGTTTCTCAGAACTATCTGAAATGCTGCTTCCCAAGCTATAGTCCTCATTTTGCCCCAAATAAAACTTAACTCACAACGCTCACGTTGTGCATTTTTTTTTTTCAGTCGACAACACAATGAAATATTTAAAATTTAAATGTGCTAATCAGACCCTCAAACCTTAGGGCTAAGAAGTTAGAAATGCTATTTGATTAAACATCTATTTTGAGAAAATAAGAATTTTAGTATTGGAAACTGTTCATTCCTTCAACTGTACATCTTCATCTGTTCTGCACTGATTAATAATTTTAATGTATTACATACTCCATGGGCATATTGAATTTTGAAGAAATCAAAATGTTTTCAGGAAGTTCAATCACTGCAATTAAAGGTAACTGTCCCAATGTTATCAGTTATAGTTACTCACTGGAAGCTGTGATATAAATAAGAGGCTACAGTTTATTTGAGGTTTTTGGTAAAATGAATACAATGCCACCATTTATCTCATCTTCAAGAAATTATACTTGAGTAAAAGTGGAAAAAATTCACATTATTACATAAATAATCTAGTATTGGTTCTACTTCTTTAAAACAAAATTGAAAAAACATACTAGAATTTACCTGCAATGATGATGACTATTACTACCACTAGAAAAGCCTTAAGTCATTCACAATGAGAATCACAAAATGGAGGGAAAATATTTAGGTGATTACCCCCATAGGGCTTGCTCTGTGAGGCTGTGGATTCAAGTATTTTCATAGTTATGTTAGTCTCATAAATCAAAATGAAAAGAACACATGTATGAAAAGTTAATGAGACATGAATTTTAAAACTAACTTTAATGCGTCTTGGTATTTTTTACATATAAGACAGTTATTCTCTAAACTTCAGTTTATTCATCTTTAGTCAAGGCATATCACAATTATAAGCTAAGTGTGAGGGTGAAAAGACATTACCATGTACAAGATAGAGAAAAAAATGAATCAGAATCTTCATAGTCCTGGGGTATCAGTATCCTTTCCAAAGATAATTATCTGTAGGTAACTCTATTGCCCAGAGAGGGTAGAAGACAACTGTTTATTAGTATAAGGTCTGTCACATAAAATATTCTTAATTAATTGGAGTTCTCATTTATTTCTCCAACTCTTCTTCCCAGATGGCCCACAAAAGCTTTAAAGTATATAAATTTACATTTATCTGAACTGTCATTATGTATGACACTTTTGAGCATCAGCCTAAATTCTCACAATGAAATTTCTGTTTTCCTAATGTGTTGTTTTGTAGTAATGGGCATGTGACAACAGCTATGAAAATTCAAGAGAATATCTGTGACTTTTTAGTAAATTACTAGCTGAGAGTCTGCTCAAAGTGTGAAGTCTTGGTGTTTTAATAATTAGGTAACAATTATTTATAATTAGCATATTAAATGTTATCATGCAAATGCTTTTATTAAAATAACTTTACGAGATCTTGTATGGTTGGTAGCCCTTGAATTTCAAGGAATTTAAAGCTTTTGCTCAGTAAATATTTTCCACTGATTAGTCCAACCTAAACATATAATCTTACCTGTCAGAGCGGATATTGTTATTCTTTGCTTCTCTCTTCTTGTTATGTTTCATGACAACACATAATTCATGACCAGAGATAGAAGAAAAAATATGGTAGTTTTGTTGAAAAGAGTCTAATTCATATGAAACTATGTTTAAATTGAACCTTTGACCATTTCACCTTGCAAACCATTACGAACTTTTTTCTAAATTTCTACAGCAGAGACCACATGGGTGTCACCTAGAAAGAGAGTGGCAGGGCTTGCTTGTGGAAAGGACAGATACGTAAGATTCAAATTCCTGAAGATTTTAAGTATTTACAAATAAAATGTGCCTACTAAAATTATTATAAAATCATAGAAAAAATTTTATTTATAATGGTTTGTACTGTTTTGAGAGACAAAGAATATACCAATTTCAGCTTTCCTATTCAGAATTTAGAGCAGTATGGAATCCAAAATATTTCCCTAGAAATTTTTATGTTTTAGAACATCAAAAATATTGCATTATTTATACATACATGTGTATTATATGTATATATTGAAATATTTATGTATTCATGGTTAAATTATTTATATGTGTATATACTTACAGTCTTTATTGAAAGTTGTGTAATATACCTTGAAGCTATGATAAATGTAATTTCTATTACTTTTAGCTGAAATTTACTTTTTTTATAGATGCACATATGAAAATATAATGATAATGTACACAAATATACAATCATTTTCTTTAAACATGAGTTTTCTGGAAACAATCTTAAACAAGGCTAATCTCTACTAATCAATAATAATAATATTCATAGAATGTTATAAAATTATAACAAAATATATTAAACTCTCACTGTGATCAGACAGCAATATCACAATTCTACAAATACGGTAGACGTTCAAGTGCTGTCATCACATTTACTGCAGAAAAAAATAAACATTAATTATATTTCTAAGAAAGCATATGAAAAATTATGTGAAAATCATTTGTTGTCCTAACTAAATGTGCACTGATTCCTAATTTTATTGAGATGTTCATGCAATTCTACTGAAGATATGGGACATAATGCCACTGAGATTAGCTTATCTACAACTTGTTCTTCTAGTGCAAATGTCATACCCGAATCAACTTTACTGTAACTTGTTCAATTTTAAACCATAAACCAATAACCTTACTATTATGTCAGTTTCAGATAGGAAATTTTAATGTTTTTTGACAGAAAAAATGAATTCAACAATTGAATGGTAGAACATTATTTTTAAAAGTGTTCCATAACTTGAAATAAGACAGTTAAAATCTTAATAGAACTGAGTTTAATGTATGTGCTTTAAATATGGTAGTAACTTTTTTAGATCACAGTCCAGATAACTGTCATGTAGACAATTAAGGAAATTTTAAAAAATCAAGCTACTATCCACCAGGAATATTTTGCCACATTTCCTATTTATAGGACATGTCAATTTAAGAAGTGCCTTCCACAAAATCTAGAGAAAAAACCAAACAAAAAAACTGCAGCCCAGTAAATGTCCTTCAATTCTTTAAACTACCATATAATATCATACATTTATACTTAGAATATCATACTTTTTTAACTATATAGCAATACAAATTGATATCCAGACCTCTTCACTTTAAGATTAAAGACTCTTCTGAATTGCTATTGTCACAAGTAACTATTTATGGCATCACATCAACATATTGTTGCCTAAAATCCTGTTCTTGATTTTAGTGTATTTTGTGCCTTTATTACTGCCAATAAACATAAGGAAGGATGTTTAGATTCTGTCTGCATGTTTTAAGTTAAATACACACACTCACACACACACATACACAGTCACACACACTCTGTTTCTATAGGTATCTTAAGTCAAGTCTCTTAACACGTGCACCAATCTCTCAGTAGACCTTCCTTTCAGAAAGATTTTAGTCAAATTCTGTACATTAACACATTGTACAACTGAGAACACTACTTTCTATTTGTACTTGCTTATACTTGCTACCCTGAACATATCACTCAAAGTTTGTTGAATTTGCTCCCATGACTGAGACTCTTCTTACAGACAATTAAGAACTTCATTTCCTGATCATCATGAAAGCATTTATGAAATCAAGTTCCTAATTAATACCAGACATTAATACCTAAACAGTGAGAAAAAACAAGGAAATATCTGGGGAAAAGACTAATTACTACTACAAAGAGATATTAAGCAGAAGAATGAGATTAGTTTAATGAAAATAGAAAAGTGTATTACAAAACCATATGTGCTTTGTGAAACCATAGTTTTACACCAAGATCAACCTATATGGAAGATCTTGAGTCTAATAATTGATAATTATCTGCTGTGTCACCTGGAGTATGAAGTCTGAGTATATGTTTCCCTATCTATTAAATAAATACAAATACAACTTCTTTATAATAATGCAACTGTTCTGTTGCAACATCGCATGTAACAATTCAGGTCATTTTGTATTTTGGATATTCTCCTAGATCCTGGTAGAATTTTCTGAATGTTAATTTGTACATGAAGAGCCAGTGATAACTGTCTTATTATTGATTGTGCAAGAGTAAAGTAAAATATAGATGCTTTGAAATAAAAATGGACTTTTCTATTTACTAAACAAGTCAATATTTAGAACATTTGATAATTCAAACGTAAACAAGAGGAGACATCAGAAATGAGAATTTTTGTCTTCTTTCAAAAAGCAGTGTTGGATATGTGAAGACTAGGACCAGAGGAATTCCGATAGCTATTCTTGTATGTAAATTAGCATTATTTCTTTAAAAATGATCACATCACTGAAGACATTTAACGTAATGTTAGTGGTGGCATAACGTTAACTTTTCTAATATCTCTTTGAGTCTATGGAATAATTTTAGGAATCTTAACATAATATTAAGTGGAACATTTGTAATGGGTAACCTAGAAGGAGAACATTGCTTACATTTACTTAAACAAAATATATAAACCAATATTTTATAAATACCTATGTAATTTGTATTATAACCCAATGTAATGCTTCATCTTTTCAAAATAACATTAATCTCCGGTATGCATGTGAGCTCTTTATTTATAATAACAGGTCTGACTAAGATCTTTAAAGTTTTTAAACACCTAAATATAGAAACAACTTCTTTTCATTACATGATATATATTTTAATTTAAATAGTAAACAGAACTGGTAAAAATGCATGAAGAATTTAAGATTTTTTGTCTCAAACTTTTAAGATTCTATCATATGTTGGAGATATATTATGGATTTTCTAAACAAATGCTTTTGTCCAATTATGTAGCTATGATATATGACAGAAAAAGAGGCCAGATAGATTTTACAGTTTGCTCAGAGTGAAAAACAAAAGATAAATAAGGAGAGAGAGAAAAAAATTAAGAAATACAGTTGACATTCTGAACTTGCTTCAACGCCTTGTCAAATATATTCGTGTCTGATAATCTTGACCCAGATTTACAGCCTTATTGCATTAGTGATATTATTACTTTGGCAGTGTGTAATAGTTTAAAAAATCTGTTACAGAATAATTTATGTTGGAGAAGACCATGCTTTCTCAAACTTCATTTGTTAAATAAGTTCATATTTTATAACAAAAATTTACATAAAATAAAATATGAACACCTATGGAAACGGATACACATATATTTACATACATACAAACATATATATATGCCTAAAACTTCAGAAAATTACACTTTAACTGGCTGGAAAAGTGACATGAAAAAATTTAAATGATTTGTGTATAAAACATATCAAATAATATACTTTGATAGGTGTGAGTAGTAAGAAATGAAGTTGAAAAATGCCCAGTATGATAATGAGGAAATTTGATGCTCCAAGAAAACCATAGTATTTAATTTCTAAACGGAGTTGTTTTACTTTTCATCTTCATATGATCTTGGCAGAAGAATATTTTAGTTTTTGGTCTATTATGGCCCATAATTGTAAAACTTAAGAAAAATAGTGCATTAATATGATAAAATTATATTATGCATATCAGTATATATTTCCACACATTAACCCTAAGGTATATCTAAAGTAAACTAAGCAAAATGTTTAAAAAATAACAAAACAAATCTTTAAAAAATAAATATGATGCCAATCACTCACAAAATCAGCAAAAATACAACAAAGAAAAATCTATTTAATTTAGATAATGTAATGATACAATCCTGCGATTTTTCTGAACTTCATAACCAAAGAGAAGGCAATAATTCTGAGATTCCGTGTGACTGTTTTATTGCCTATACAGGTTTCCCCCACTATCCAAAAGTAAAATGTTCCTATGAAACCTTTCATAAGCTGAAAAAGGCATAAAGCAAAGAATACCCACCACTTTTCAAAAATTTGCCTTCTGTCACTTTGCTCTTAAGAAAGACCTACATTAGTAAGGTAATGACTTTTTTTGTAAAAGTGAAAATCCTCTTTGGATTTCTTTCAGTTAGCAAAAAACAGGTATGGTAATTCCCCCTTACCCCTGGGGGATATGTTTCAAGACCCCCAGTGGATACCTGAAACTATGGATGGTATCGAACCCTCTATATACCATGTTTTATCCTATACTAACAGATGAATAGTATATACAATGTTGATATGTTGGACAAAGGGATGATTCACGTACTGGAAAGGACATTGTAGGCAGGCATGTGATTTCATCATGCTACTCAGAATGGGGTGCAATTTAAAACTTATGATTTTTTAATTTCTGGAATTTTTCATTTAATAGTTTCTGACTGCAGTTGACTGTAGGTAACTCAAACTGTGGGAAGCAAAACTGCAGATAAGAGGTGACTTCTGTACTAATGCAGGTCTTTTGTGACAGCAAAAATATTGAGTTTTCCTATTCATGAGCATGGGATATCTCTCCATTTATTAATTCCTTTTGATTTCACTCAGCAGAGTTTCAGTTTTCCTCATATAGAACCTGTACATATTTGGTTAGAATTATACCTATTTCATTTTGTGGGTACTGATATAAACAGTATTGTGTTTTAAATTTCAAATTCCACTTGTTCATTGCTGTTTTCCTCATATAGAACCTGTACATATTTTGTTAGAATTATACCTATTTCATTTTGGGGGTACTGATATAAATAGTATTGTGTTTTAAATTTCAAATTCCACTTGTTCATTGCTGGTATATAAGAAAGTGATTGCCTTTTGTATATTAACCTTATATCCTACAACCTTACTATAATTGCTTACTAGTTTCAAGAGTCTTATTGTCAACTTTTTAAATTTTCTATGTAGATGATCATGTCATCTATAAATAAATACAGTTTTATTTCTTCCTTTCCCATCTATATTCCCTCTACTTGTCTCATCACATTGTTAGTACTTCCAGTACGATGCTGAAAAAGAAGTGCTGAGAGGAAACATCCTTTCCTTGTACCTGATCTTAGTGGGAAAGCTTTGAGTTTCTCACCATTGAGTATGATATAAGCTGTAGTTTTTTTGTAGATTTATTTTTATCAGGTTGAGGCAGTTCCCAAGTTCTAGTTTACCGAGTTTTTATTGTGAATGAGTGTTGGTTTTGTCAAAAGTTTTTTTCTGCATCTGATGCAATCATGTAATTTTTCTTTTTTAGCCTGTTACTAATATGAATCACATAATTGATTTTTGAATGTTGAATCAGCCTTGCATACCTGGGAAAAATCCCATGTGTTTGTAGTGTACAATTCTTTATATACATTGTTGGATTAAATTTGTTTATATTTTGTTGAGGACTTTTGCATCTATCTTCATGAGAAATATTGGTCTGTAACTTTCTTTTCTTGTAATATCTTTGTCTGGTTTTGGTATTGGGGTAATGTTGGCTTCATAGAATGAGTTACAAATTATTTCCTCTGCTTCTATCCTCTAAAGAGATTGTACAGAATTGGCATAATTTCTTACTTCAATGTTTGGTAGTATTCACCAGTGAACTCATCTGGCCTGGTGCTTTCTGTTTTGAAAGCTTATTAATTCTCTTTTTTTTTTAATTAATTAATTAATTTTTAATTTTTTGGTTGTGTTGGGTCTTTGTTTCTGTGCGAGGGCTTTCTCTAGTTGTGGCTAGCGGGGGCCACTCTTCATCATGGTGCGCGGGCCTCTCACTATGGCGGCCTCTCTTGTTGTGGAGCACAGGCTCCAGACGCGCAGGCTCAGTAGTTGTGGCTCATGGGCCTAGTTGCTCCGCGGCATGTGGGATCCTCCCATACCAGGGCTCGAACCCGTGTCCCCTGCATTGGCAGGCAGATTCTCAGCCACTGCGCCACCAGGGAAGCCCCAGCTTTTTAATTCTTGATTCAATTTCTCTAATGATACAGGCCTATTCAGATCATCCATTTATTCTTTATGAGTTTTGGCAGAATGTGTCTTTCAGGGAATTGGTTCATTTCACTAGGGTAGCAAAGTTGTGGGCATAAAGTTGTTCATATGTTCTTAAGTTATATTTTTAGTGTCCATAGGATCTATAGGGATGTTTTCTCATTAATTTCTGATATTAGTAATTCGTGTTTTCTCTCTTTCTCTTAGTTAGCATGGTAGAGGCTTATTTATTTTATTGGTCTTTTCAAAGAAATGTCTTTTGGTTTCACTGATTTTTCTCTATTTTCCTTTTTTCATTTTCTTTGATTTCTGCTCTAATTTAGGTTATTTCTTTTCCTCTGCTTACTTTGGATTTAATTTCTCTTCTTTATCCAGTTTCTTAAGGTGGAAAATTAGATCATTAATTAGATTTTTGTCCTTTTCTAATATATGTATTCAATGTTATAAATTTCCCTCTAAGCACTGCTTTTGTAGAATCTCCTCAAATATTAATAAATTTGGTTTCCATTTTAATTTACTTCCAGTTTTCAAATTTTTCTTTTGAGATCATTTTTGACCCAGATGTTATTTAGAAATGTGTTGCTTAATCTCCTCATATTTTGGGATTTTCAATTTTCTTTCTGTTAGTGATTTTTAGTTTAATTCCTTTGTGGTCTGAGAGCAGACATTGTATGATTTCTATTTTTTTTAATTTGTTAAGGTGTGTTTATGGATCACAATGTGGTCTATTTTGGTGAATATTCCATGTGAGCTTGAGAAGAATGTGTGTTCTGCTGTTGTTGGATGAAGAAGTCTATAGATGTCAATTATATTTAATTGACTGACAGCTTTTTTTGAGTTAAACTGTGTCCTTACTGATTTTCTGTCCATTTCTGGATCTTTTCTTTTTGAATAGAGGGATGTTAAAGTCTCCAACTATGATAGTGGATTCTCCTATTTCTCTTTGTAATACTATTAGTGTTTGCTTCATAGTTTGACATTCTTTTGTTAGGTCCATACACGTTAAGGATTGTTTTGTCTTCTTGAAGAATCGACCCCTTTATCATCATGTAATGTCCTTCTTTATCTCTGATAACTTTCCTTGCTTTGATGTCTGCTCTGTGTGGTATTAATATGGCTACTCCTGTTTTCTTTGATTATTCTTAGTATAGTAAACTTTTATCCATCCATTTTCTTTTAATCTATATCTGTCTTTACAAGTAAAGTGGATTTTTTCTTTGTCCACGCATGTAGTTAGGTCTTGTTTTTTGATATACTTTTGCAATCTTTGTCTTTTAATTGGTTCATTTAGACCATTGGCATTCAAAGTTTTTTGATATAGTTGAATTAATGTTTACCATATTGATTATTGCTTTCTATTTATTGTTCTTGCACTCTTGCACTCTTTTTTTTTGGTCTTTCACTCTTTTTCTGCCTTAAGTGGTTTTATTTATTTATCTTTTTTCATTTATGGCTGTGTTGGGTCTTCGTTTCTGTGCGAGGGCTTTTCTCTAGTTGTGGCAAGTGGGGGCCACTCTTCATTGCGGTGCACGGGCCTCTCACTATCGCGGCCTCTCTTGTTGCGGAGCACAGGCTCCAGACGCGCAGGCTCAGTAATTGTGGCTCACGGGCCCAGCTGCTCCGCGGCATGTGGGATCCTCCCAGACCAGCGCTCGAACCCGTGTCCCCTGCATTGGCAGGCAGATTCTCAACCACTGCGCCACCAGGGAAGCCCAACCTTAAGTGGTTTTAATTGAGCATTTTATATAAACCATTTTCTCTCTCTTCTTAGCATATTAGTTTCACTTCTTTTTTAGTTTTTGTAGTGGCATCCCAAGAGTTTGCAATACACATTTATAGTTAATCTGAGTCTACCTTCAAATACAGGATTGGCCAAAAGTTCCTTAGGTTTTCAAGTAAAAATAAAAGACATATTTTTCATTTTCGCCAAGAACTTTATTGAACAACATATTCACCATTATGTTCTACTACCTTCTGCCACTTTTCAGGCAACTTCATAATTCCATCTTCCCAAGACTTTTTATCTTTGTGAGCAAAGAACTGTTCCAGGTACCTTTTACAGTCTTCCAGGGAATTGACATTTTTCACATTAAGAGAATTTTGTAAAGACCAAAATAAATGGAAATCCGAAGGTGCTATGTCTGGTGAATATGGTGGATGAATCAGAACTTTCCAGCCAAGCTGTAACAGTTTTTGCCTGGTCATCAAAGAAACATGCAGTCTTGCGCTATCCTGGTGGAAGATTATGCATTTTCTGTTTACTAATTCTGGACGCTTTTCGTCGAGTGCTGCTTTCAGTTGGTCTAATTGGGAGCAGTACTTGTTGGAATTAATCGTTTTGTTTACCAGAAGGAGCTCATAATAGAGGACTCCCTTCCAATCCCACCATATACACAACATCACCTTCTTTGGATGAAGACCAGTCTTTGGTGTGTCTGGTGGTGGTTCATTTCCCTTGCCCCACTATCTCTTCCATTCCACATTATTGTACAGTATCCAATTTTCATTGACCATCACAATTTGTTTTAAAAATGGAACATTTTCATTACTTTTAAGTAGAGAATCGCATGCAGAAATATGATCAAGAAGGTTTTTTTCACCTAATTTATGTGGAACCCAAATATCAAAGCGATTAACATAACCAAGCTGGTGCAAATAATTTTCAATGCTTGATTTGGATATTTTGAGTATGTCAGCTATCTCTCACGTGGTATAACGTTGATTGTTCTCAATTAATGTCTTGATTTGATCGCTATCAACTTCAACTGGTCTACCCAACTGTGGAGCATCGTCCAGCGAGAAATCTCCAGCACGAAACTTCACAAACCACTTTTGACACGTTCAACCAGTCACAGCACCTTCTCCATATACTACACACATCTTTTTCTGCATTTCAGTTGCATTTTTACCTTTCTTGAAATAATAAAGCATAATATGCCGAAAATATTGCTTTTATTCTTCCATCTTCAATATTAAAATGGTTACACAAAAATTCTCCAATTTTAATGTTTCTTTTAAAATGCACACTGATGTGACAGCTGTCACAATGCAATCTAACAAAATTGTTTTGAATGAAGTTAAAGACAACTAAGTGCTACTAGAGCCATCTTATGGAAAAAACCGAATGAACCTTTTGGCCAACCCAATAATACTATACCACTTCGCAGGTAGTGTGGGTACATTTTAATAACAAAATAATACTAATTCCTCCATCCAGTCCCTTGTGTCATTGCTGTCATTCATTTCACTTATATTTAAGCATACATAAATACTGATATATATATAATATATAAGTATGTATATGTACATATAGGTATATGTAATACATAAGCATACATATATATATAGATACCTTTATACATAAACATACACAATCTAATACATTGCTATTATTTTGAACAAACTGTTATCTGTTAGGTCAACTAAGAATAAAAAAATAAATAAAAAGTTTTCATTTTACCTTTACTTACTTCTTTGATGCTTTCCCATACTTATGTAGATCCTAGTTTCTGACCTATGTTATTTTCCTTCTTTCTAAAGGACTTCTTTTAACATTCCTTGCAAGGAAGGTCTACTGGCAACAAATTTCACTTTTTGTTCATCTGAGAAAGTCTTTATTTCTTTTTTTCATTTTTGAAGGGTAATTTCACAGTGTACATAATTCTTTCTAGGTTGGTGTTTTATTCTCTCAACACTTTAAATATTTCACTGCAGTGTCTTCTTGCTTGCATGGTTTCTGAGAAGAAGTTGGTTGTAATTCTTATCTCTGTTCTTCTGTAGGAAAGATGTTTTTTCCCTCTGTCTTCTGTCTAGATTTTTTCTTTATTTCCAATTTTCTGTATTTGGAAATGATACATCTAGGTGTAACTTTTTTGACATTTATCCTGTTTGATGTGCTCTTAGCTTCCTAGATCTGTGGTGTGGGATTGACATTGATTTGGGGAAATTATCTGTCATTATTATTTCATTACGTACTTTTTCTGACATTCTCATATGTATGCTACAGCTTTTGTAGTTATCCCACAGTCTTTGGATATTCTGTTATTTTTTTTCAGTCTGTTTTCTTTCCTTTTTGATTTTGAAGATTCTTTGATAGATCTTCTAGCTCAGAGATTCCTTCCTCGGCCATGTTCAGTGTATTAATGAGCAGTTTCAAGTGTACCATCAAAGACATTCTTTATTTCTGTCACACTGTTTTTTATCTCTAACATTTCCTTTGGTCTTTTTTTAGGATTTCCATCTATCTGCTTACATTGCCCATCTATTCTTGTGTGCTTTCTACTTTATCTATTAGAGACCTTAGTACCTCTTTTTCAAAGTATTGTTACTAAAAATTATTTTGAATAATCTTATATTATTATTTTTGCTTATTCATGACTCAAATGGCCATTTTATTTACTTATTCTTACATAGGAATTCATAAATTCAATAGGTATCCATTAAGTGCCTCCTCCTTTTTTTAGATATAGTGTGGTATACAAAGGTAAAGTTAAGAGACTCTTAACAAGCTTGAACAAGTGAATATAACATCAATTTTATGAGACTAACAAAAAATACAATAGAAACATAAAGAAAATTAAATATTCCAGAATAAATTATGTAAATAATTTATAATGTCAAAAAAATGTCTGCATGGGAAAATTAATAAGCATAAATTTCCAGACATAGAAATTGTCTTTGTTCAGGAAACAGTTACAAATTTTCTTTGAGATAAAAAATACTGTTGGGGACTGTGGGACAGAAGTTTGCTAGCTAGTATTAATATAGTTTGAAGGCTTTACTATTAAGCAAAGTAATTTGGAATGGATATGGTAGTTAAGTTAAGGGGTACATATTACATTATAAAAATGCATTAGAAATATTATATGGCAGTTCAAAAATTAGACTGAAAAAGGTGCTATATTTAAGAATATCAGTTCAGAAGTTAAAATCAAAACTGTAATTGAGGTAGTGATGGACAATCTACTTTGGAAGCAGCAGAATTAAATAAATACATAATAATAAATAAATAATAATAAAATAAATAATATAATAAATATATATTATATTATATAATATATATAATTATGTATATTATATAATAAATATAATAAAATAAATAATAATAAAAGGGGAAAAAAGATGGTAATCAGGACTTGGAAGGACCAACTCTTAAAATCATAGAAATGCACATTGAGGACTGATCTTTGGATGGTTGATCTTCATTAATAAATATCCCAAATGGTCAACTAAAAAAAAGAAATCTTGGAAAAAAATATATTTCATAGCAGGAAACTTGTCTCAGAAAATCTTCTCATAAGGAGGTCAATGTATTTTTAAGTTTCTTTACAATAGAGGTTTCATCTTGCCACATTTACCATGACTGCTAACTATATTTTTAATTTTGACAAATATATTTTATTTGTTTTATAATTTCTTTTAAAATAACTGCCCTTTTCATTAAATTGATTTCTTTGAGGTTCTATTTTTTATCTTTTTATAATTTTAAGCATTCTAGTATTATATTCATTCTAAATTCTTCTATGAATGCTAATTATTTTGGTTTTTATTCTTGCTTTTTTGTAGATTTATTTCTTGATATTGTTTTAAATCATTTAAGGTAAGCTCATCTCATCAGAAGTCATTTTATTCACTTACAGTTTCCTTATTTTTCAGTTGTAGGTGTGTTTCTACAAGATGGTATTTTGCTTGCTTCTGTCATAGTCTAAGAAACTTCACAATTCCTTAATCAGTTTTTACAGTAATTCTTTGGCTGTATTCCAGCACTGTTTTTATGGTATAAATTCTGAACTCTGACTGTAAAATTCATAATTGTTTCAGATTTAAGGCTTTAATTTCTCTCAAAGGAGTAAGTTTTTAAAACTCAATGTCACAGATAGATGACAAACATTATTGTCATCCCTCTAGCTAAAGGTAGGGTGAGGATGTAGCTTCATTTGCTAATTTATTTTTTTTTCTTTCTCAACAAACTAATTTTTTATTGAGGTATAGTTGATGTACAGTTTTATATAGGTTGCAGGTGTACAATATACTGATTCACAATTTTTAAAGGTTATACTCCGTTTATAGTTATTATAAAATATTGGCTATATTCCCTGTGTTGTACGATATACCCTTGCAGCTTATTTTATACATAATTGTTTGTATCTCTTAATCCCTTACCCCTATATTGTCCCTCCCTGCTTCTCTCACCCCACTGGTAACCACTGGTTTGTTCCCTATATCTGTGAGTCTGCTTCTTTTTGTTATATTTACTAGTTTGTTGTATTTTTTAAACTCCACATATAAGTGATATCATACAGTAATTGTCTTTCTCTATCTGACTTATTTCACTTAGCATAATACTCTCCAAGTCCTTCCATGTTGCTGCAAATGGCAAAATTTCATTCCTTTTTAATGTCTTAGTAGTATTCCATTGTATATATATATATAATATATCTTCTTTATCCATTCATATGTTGATGGACACTTAGGTTGCTTCCATATCTTGACTATTGTTAATAATGCTCTCATGAACATTAGGGTGCATGTATCTTTTCAAATTAGTGTTTTCAGTTTTTTTGGATATCCAGGAGTGGAATTGCTGGGTCATACAGTAGTTCTATTTTGGGTTTTCTTGAGAAAACTCCATACTGTTTTCCACAGTGGCTTTACCAGTTTACATTCCCACCAACGGTGTATCCACGTCCTCACCAACAATTGTTATTTGTGTTCTTTTTGATGATAACCATTACGAGAGGTGTGAGATGATATCTCATTGTGGTTTTGATTTTCATTTCCCTGATGATTAGCGATGTTGAGCATCTCTTCATGTGCTTGTTGGACATCTGCATTTCCTCTTTGGAAAAATGTTTATTCAGGTCTTCTGCCCATGTTTTAATCAAATTGTTTGTTTTTTGATGTTGAGTTGTATGAACTGTTTATATATTTTTGGATATTAACCCCTTGTTGGCCATATCATTTGTAAATGTTTTCTCCCATTCAGTAAGTTGTCTTTTCATTTTATCAATGGTTTCCTTTGCTGTGCAAAAGCTTTTAAGTTTAATTTTGTCCCATTTGTTTATTTTTGCTCTTATTTCCTTTGCTTTAGGAGACAGATCCAAAAAAATATTGCTACAATTTATGTCAAAGAGTGTTCTGCCTATGTTTTCTTTTAGTTTTATGGTTTCTGATCTTACATTCAGGTCTTTAATCCACTCTGAGTTTTTGTATATGGTGTTAGAGAATGTTCTGATTTCATTCTTTTACGTGTAGCTGTCCAGTTTTCCCAGCACCACTTATTGAAGAGACTCTCTTTTCTCCATTGTATATCCTTGCCTCCTTTGTCATAGATTAATTAACCATATGTGTATGCTAATTTCTTTTTAAGTTGTGTGGCAGCACTTCAAAGATTCAGGAATGTCACTCCCATTTTTTTTAGTTAAGGAGATAAAGTCATCCCATGGTCTCAGTCAATCAGATGACTCAAACAAATGCTCTTATCAGGATGTCAGTTTGTTCTTTCCTCTTTGGTTTTGAATTCCTTCTCTATTTCTAGCAACTGTTATTTCATTTTCTTTATTCTTAACTGTAATAAAGAGGCTGATTTCATTTTTGATGTGTGACTGCTGACATCTTGCAAGCCCAAGACTTCTTTATGTACCTCTTGCCCCAAACCTTAGCAAGCCCATTTAAAAATCCACTGGCTCCCTCCATTAGCTCTGGTGAAAAGTTCAAACCACACAAAATCCAGGACCATGAGTGGGAACATTAAACTGGAAGTCACTCCCTAGCCACTATAGAACTCGAAATTATTTATCCCTCCTTGTTCAAATAAGTCATTTTTGTACCTTTGTGTAAGACTGCCTTGCTGTGCTAAGAAAACTTAATAATAATAGTAATAAATCTCTTTATACCTCTTGGTACTTGGGTGCATCATCTATCTCAATATCTGAACCAAATTTTGGATTTGGGGTTGATCTGCCCTCCTTTGAGCAACTACAAGACACTAACCCAGGTGTCACTTAGGAACAATTTTTACACTAATTTATATTGTGGCAGGGGCCCAGGGGTCATTCCATCATTTTGTTAGATGCCAATGTACAAATATTTTCCAATTTGAATAGTTACTTTTAGACAGGTAAACATTTAGATATATTGCATTGCATCCACTGTGCTGACAAAGGAAAAATAGAAACAAGATAATACGGCATGTAGTTAACATTGTAAAATGAACACTCTCCTACATTGCTGATGGGATGGTAAATTAGTACCTTCCTGGAACCAATTTGTTAACATTTGAAAGAAGCCTTCAGAATGAGAAACACAGAATGGATAGGGAAAAAAAAATGCTCACAACTGAACCAGGGGAAAGGAGTCACTAAGCCCTCAAATATTTTTTAAACTTCTCTTTAACTTTAAAAATAAAATTAAAAAATTAGTAAAATGAAAGGAACACTTATAAGGCACATGCTGAAAATGGATGTCATAATTGAGTTTAACACTGTATGACTTAGAGCTGTTATTTTAAACCTCACTTCCCATCTTCAGACACACACACAAACACACACACAAGAGCATTAATCAATTATAAAGAAAAAGCATCAACATTAGTTCTTTATTTTGAAGGCTTAGAGTTATAATTTAAAAGTGAATCAAGGAAATAAATGTACACTTAGTTCCTGTGACAGTACCACCCAAAATGGCCAAAAAATTTCATTCTGTGCACTATAATTTTATATACTGAAACTAGTGATGGGAATTTTTCTTCATTAATTTCAAGGTTTTGTGAAGAAGTGGAATTGCACATTCTTACATTAAATAAGTTGTGTTGCTAGTCAGCTTCTCTGGGAAATAGGCTCTGATACAGAAATTCATATGCAAGAAGCTTATTTCTTTCAGGAATAACATCTATGGAACAGTAAAAGAACAGGACCGAACAGAGGAATAATTAGAATTGCATGCCATTGCAGTGAAGACCTCAGACAATCCTGCTAGAGCTAAGATAACCCTTTAGCACTGTCATGAATGGAGGGAAAGAAAATAAGCTTTATACCAGTTCCTCACCCCAACCTGTCTCACCACCCCTCTGTTGGCCAGTCATTGGACAAGGGCTGCATTTCCAGAAGGACACATAATCTTGCTAAGGTGGTTCTCTAAAACTTAGAGTAATTTCTTCAGAGAGAGTCAGCTGAGAGACTGCACTCCCAGCAGCTGGAGGAATGAGTGCTTCAGTCCTGAAAGTGGTTGAGGATTTTTGAATCACTTGAGTTTTTTGTGATACTTTAAGTTTGATGAGTTGAAGTTAGAGGTATTTGAACTCATTCCAAGTTCAGTGTAAAAGCACTCAAAGCTTTATCAGGCTTATAATACTCCCTGGACCTCAGCTAATCTTTACTGGGGGAGAAGAAAGGAGGTAAAACAAATTTATAGTTGTGCAGGCTTTGAAATGCCTTAAGAGTGATGAGAACAATGTGCAAAGTTCCCCACAATAAAGCCTTTTGCCAAATGAGTCCATATCTTGAGACTGCTGAGAAACGATGTCTGACAGTGTATGGGAATGGTTTCTTTAGAAGAAGGTCACATCAGAAGCAATGTACTAGTCACACGTGTATTAGTGACAGATCTATATCCTGAACATAGAGACTCAAAATATTACATTTTGAAGGAATAGGATAGCAAGTGGGCTAAATCTGTTCAGACTAGAGAAATGACCTCTTTTCTTCCATGCAATGTAAAGAAAATTGGTCACATATTTGTTTGCAATCATAAACATATCTAATGTTTTACTGCAATGTCAGGCACTTATAAATAATGAACATAATGAAAATATTACTTCTAAAAATGTTTTCATGGGAAATTAAGTTTTATAAACAAGAAATTTCTTTGCTTTTTTTCCTTTTTGAATATAGTTTGCAATTGAGAAAGAGATCTTTCAGGGTAACATGGTCACATGTCCCTCCGATAAAATTAATTAATTTCTACTGAATTCTTTGACAATAAAATTTTGCCATTTTAATATGTGGTCTGATTTATATGACCCCTCCATTGAAAAATGTGAAATGATTATTGTGATTTTGTACTACCCAGTATAGAGAAACTATATCATTTTCATTTTTTTCATTTCATTTTATTACCTCATACTCATAATATCTAGTGACCTATGCCTGGCAGTTGGTGTAAAACACATGCATCAGAAAGTAGAACATTAGAAATTTCATGTAACATCAGACCATCTTAGTCACCAGTACGTGGAACAAAACAAATTGCATCCTGTCATGGCTGCCAAATATTTTGGTAGCAATGGGAACATCAAGTTAAACAGTCGTGTTTTGTGTCTGTACAAAACAATTTAGGGAGGTGAAACAACTGTCACAAAGTATTTATATAAAATGAATGAATTTATATAAGGTGAATGTGTTCAATAAAATGATGCAAATGTAGTTTATTCTGAATATACTAGGACTTAACAATAAGTTAAAAGAAGAGTTGGTTTCTCCTCTCACAAATAAAGGAGATAGAAAGAAGAGAAATAGAAGAAAAATATAATTAAACAGAGTACATATATGTTTTAAATCTTGCTTTTGATCTTTTATTAATAATTTAACATGCAAAATATTTTATTTTAAATTCCAAATTTAAAAATGAATAAAGAAAAATGAGAAAAGAAGTATTAGAAAGAATTTTAAAGTTTATCACCTTTTGGGATTTAGCTTCTTGTTTAAAAAAAGACAGTTTTACAGCATATAAGAAGCTACTGCATATAAGAATGAATACATTGGAAATAATCTTTGCAGTTCATGGTCATGTATGGAACATTTTATGATTTATTTATTCAAGAATGCTTCACTGAAAAATTATTGAGTATCTTCTATGTGCTAGATACTGTGCTGTTGGAGGTTAAAAAAAGCCATAATCTTACTTAGTATGTGTTTGCCTATATGCATACCATGCTGATTTATATTAGCTTATATATACGTACATACATACACACACATGCACATGCACACACTTTACTTTTTTAATTTATCTGAAAGTTGAGTAAACTTCCTATATGAAGGAAAATATCAGAAGGAAGAGTGAATTAAGCTTTGGAAGATTTAAAGTGCTACTCCAAACATATGCAAGATTGTTATATATAACATAAGACTTTATATTATCTGTTTCCTGAATTACCCTTAATCTCACCTGCCATTGAACCATCTGACCATTGACCATTTTGAATTATGATACTAATGGTTTTCATCTGATCTTAAAACTTTCCCATATGCTATCTTTGATATCAACACTCCAGTCTTCATAGGCAGGACTGATGTATTTTCATTACCTGCAATCCTTCATTCCCTATAGTTGAAGGTCACAGTGGCATGCCCTTCCCAGGCCACAGGGATAAGATATATGACCCAGACCCATGGCTATAAATCACAATGATCTGTCTTTCCCAGATCATAGGGGTAATGCCATGTCAATCAAGTATACAACTTATCCTCTTGGCCACAGTATTGGGCTCAGGATTGGGTATATTAACCAAGCAAGTTCAATGAGAAAATTTCAGTGTGTAGTAGCAGAGAAAGATAAGCTATTTTAAGCAATTGATTCATTAAGCTCTTGGAATGTTTCTTGGGTTGCAAAGAGTTATCATTCTTCCCAGGTGTTGAGAAACTCTTAGAGAATAAAGTCAAACAGAGGCAAACAGACCTACAAAAAACAGAGATAAAAGCACTGCTAACTTCCCTTGAACTATTGGATCTAAGCACGAAGCAAGTTACATTCATATGATCCAATAATGCTAAAAATAATTTCCCTGTTGTTTCCTAGTGAAGTATATACAAGCCATTAAAAATTACCTAGATGGGTGGGATGTGGGGGGTGAGAGGGAGGTCCAAGAGGGAGGGAATATATGTATACATATAGCTGATTCACTTCGTTGTACAGCAGAAACTAACACAACATTGTAAAGCAACTATACCCCAATAAAAAATAAATAAATAAAGACTGCTACTCCATGATTTTAAAAAGACCTAAAACATTTAAGATGATTCATGATCATTTGTCATGTAATCCTTGTCATGCAAAATTACAGGATAAATTAAATAGGAATTAAGATATGTGGGAAAGTCAATAAAGGTTAATTTTAATTTGCAACAAAGTAATAATTGTTACTTTGTATAGTTTCTGTAAACAATAGGTCAAAATAAAAATATAAGGTGATTGCTAATCATAAATGTAAATACTTAAGGTATTCATTAGAATTAAAGAACTGGATTATCATTGTCATCCTAATAATAATGAAGATAGTGATAATAATAGATATAAATTTAAATCATTCTAGAAGAAATGCTTTTTAAATGTTAAAAATATATCAAGAGCACTGTTGTGCTGTAAGCCTCCTGGTTTATTTGCATCTGTTTTCAATCTCTTCCTAATCTGTGTGTGTGTGTGTGTGTGTGTATATATGTATACATATATATATATATACATATATACACATATATATACACACATTTACGTACATACCACAACACATATAATTTTATATCAGATTTTTAATAATATAATTATTTATAACTAATATTAAGTTTATCTCTTCCATATAACTATGATTTTTTCCCACTTAATTCACAATCAATTTTTGGCTTCTCTTCATTATTCTGTGCCCTAGGAAGTTGATCTTTATAGATTGCATTACTGGGAGCCACTACCCTCTAGCTTCTGGTTGAATTAGCAAGGGATGCACCAGCAGAAAAGATTGAGGTCAGGAAGAAAAATATACTGTGATGTTTCTTCACCTCGGGCCTTAGTGGTAGACTTGCTGTGTTCCCTCTTCCATGGTTCCAGCTACCCTTGCATCCAGAGACACAATTTGTCCATTATCACTATTATCTTTTCAGGCTTAGGAAGGAAATGGCTTCTGGTTGAAGCTAGTCCTCAGTTTATTCAATATCTTATGTTTGTTCTCTTAACCCTTTCCACAACTCTGTAAATAATATCTTCATTAAATTATCTTTATAATTCCAGATGAATGTATCTTTGTAATTCTGTTAAGACCCTAACTGATATAACACATGTGGAAGAAAGTTTAATAGTATTACATATAATGAAACTGACACTACCAAGGTTAAACAAACTGTTTAGATTTCCTAATGTGTTAGATGCAGAAGCCAGTTTCAATAATTCTACAAATATAAAGTATATGCCTATGACGTTCTAGTCTCTAATGATACCTATTTGAACAAAACATGGTCTCTATACTCAGAATAGAAGAGACTGTTGAGAAAATTGTTTCCTTCCAGATTGTTACACACCTGAGATAAGAATATTCAGTAATAAGAGAAATTTATATCATCACTGTAGTGTGGGCAAGGGAATATATCCAAGTATGATAGTAAGTTAGTAAATTTCCTGGAGGTGCTGAAATAATTCAAGTTTAAAATTCTGAGGACATATCTGGATTTGGCTCACGCATCTGTGTATCTGCACTCTTAAAGCAAACTAGGTTTCTAATTTTAATTCCAATCTTTGTCTAAGAAGATACATCATTGAAAAATGGCATGTAGATTCAAGTAATAAGAGAATCAAAGTAATGTTTTTTTACAAAGCTGTTACCTCCGGTGTTACTTACATGAGACCTTGAAAAGATTGCCAAAGCCAAGTCACACAAGAAGAGATGGAATATTATATGACATAAAAATGATGTTGTCAAAGAATATTTAATAATATAGTAAGATAAGCATGATATAAAACTAATTTTTAAAAAATGTCCAAAACAGCATTTCAGTATATATAATGTTTCTTATACACAAAGGCTAAAACAATAAGTAAACAAATAGCAAGGGATGCTTACTTCCATTCCTCATCCCTACCGAACCCAAGAGATACCACATGAGAGGAAAGTATGTGGACCTTCAAACCAAATAAAAAATGTAAAGAAACCGTGAGAAATGAAAGGATGGTTGTTAAAGAAGGAGAACATTCCAATTCAGGGTGAAAAAGAGTTGGATCTCATAGTGGGGGTGGAGATAGCTTATGGAAAAGTTTTTGCCTCCCTACTGACATACTTAAGAAGGACAAACTGCAACACAAGTCTAGGGACATAAGATTTGCCAAAGTTTCCACACAGCAATGATAGGAGGGGATGAGAAGCAGATGAAACCAATGAAGGCAGGTCTCCCATCAATGAGTGTTCCTTGCTAAACCTTCTGTCCACCAGACTCTCAAGGCTGGACAACTACAATTTTAGGAGAATGTCAGTACCAGAGTAGAAATACACACAAGTCAGCACATTTGGTGAGAAAGTATCAAATACAGGTAAAGGAAGAAGAAAGATGTGGATTTTGTCCCACTGTGGTGTCTTTTCTGCCTAATTCTTTTCTACCCTTGGGCTTTCACCACCCTCCTACTTTATTCAACAGCAACACTGTTACAAAAAGCCAAAGGGATGGCAAAACTCAATCCTGATTTTTGGATTTCTGTTTTCCCATCTTATGAACTGATAATTAAAGCTATAGAAAAAAATGAGTTAATGTACAAAAATAAACATAGATTGTTCAACCTCAAGGACTCTGAAGCATGTGAGTCATCAAATCCTTAGTGATAACTTCTACTTTTGTCCTGCTATTAAAAGTAGGTGAAATGAAAGCTTCAAAAATTAAATAATATGTTAGAGTCTATTTTAGATTTCTAAAGTTATTCTATAGAATAACCTCCATCATCTTCATATTTACTTTTTGTCTAAATGAATAAAATTTCAACTTAAAGTTTAAAAATATTTATCACAATGCCCATACATGCAAAAATACTTACAGTGCTAAAAATATGTGCATTCTATTTGCTTGTATTAATGTAAGAAGATTAAGGAAAGATGAACAAAGTGAGAATATTTATTAGCTAAGCTAACACAAAGCACTCTTCCATAATTTCTCAAAGTGTACCAATGTGATTACTTTTAATCCTACATTTTTCAGTAGTAAATGAAGTTTAGGGACTCAGAGCATTATTTCTATATGTTTAATCCTTCATTAATAAGTTTTCCAGCAGTACCTGTCCCTCTACCCTGCAAAGTGCTTGTTTTGCATTTATTTTTGCCTGAGAGTCTCCTGCTCAGCAGTGTCTCAGAACTGACAGTTTTGCTTGTGGTGATAAGAGCTTGAGGCCTCAGTAGTATGCTGAGTACTCCAGGGTTGCCAAAAAACGAACCGAGGCCCCACACCTCTAAAATCAAAGCAGCAAGACTCTCACAAACAGTAAGTACTGCAGTGAGGTAAAAAAGAATAAAGCAGGTAAATTAATCATAATCTATCCTTACCTTTGTAAAAGATTCAGGTTCAGCTATTTTGCATTATAGTTGGCCCTATCATTAATTGCTGGTTTCTCGTTAAATTCTGGGTGACAACCTGTAAGGAGAAAATGCTGTTTATTAATGAGGTCTAAATATGTATAAGACTTTTCTATGACTCTTTCTAAAGCAGGTTCTAAATGCCTTGCAATATGCCCAACCGATATGTTTAGGAACAGTTAAATTAGGATGGTGAAAACTAATGAAGGATTAAATGGGCCAGCCATTATCTACCCCAGCAGCTTGTAGATGCAAGTAATCGTGAAGAATTTTTTTTAAGAATCAGGGCTTTTCATATATATATATATATATATATGTGTGTGTGTGTGTGTATATATATACACACACACACACACATATATATATGAGATTTTCTGTAGAGCCAAGAGATGAACAATTTTTTTTTCCACAGTGATTAAGTACAATCTAGTTTTCTTAAGCCTCCCCACCTGTGTTTACAGATAGGGTTTCATAATAGGATTAACCAGGATGCCACAGACTCTTTCCTATAACCTCAGATATAAGAACTGCAGTCTCTCAAAATAATCCTTTTAAATATTTCTGGGGCATCTTACATGTGCTCATGAGCATGGCTTCTCCTGTCACTCATTGCTTGCCCTGAAAGGCATGAGCTAAGGACAACCTTACCCAACAAGTATCTCATTTGCTGAACCACTGGCTTCTGAGTTTCCAAAATGCCAAAGCTATCTCTTTAATTAACTAATACATTAGTTAATTAATCAAGTATTCAAATTGAGATCATTCTTTCCCTTTGGTTATTAAAAAAGTTGATATGTATCTCTCTACACATTATTTATGAAATACCACTTTATACTTTCCGTTCTTTATTTTTTTTTTTTTAACTTTCATGCCCCTAGTCTATAGAATTTCAGGAATTTCTATACCAAAATATATTTAAAGTGGATTCTTTATTTAAAACTTAAGAAATGTTAACAATGAACATTAACCCATAATTAAGAATACTCAAAAAGTTTAAAGAGTTATAAAGATTTTTTAAATCCTATATGCATACATCCTGATTTGAAATATTTTGACCCTCTTGATTTCACAGTTGATATCTATTTAGTCATAGATTAATCTCCTAGTCCTGCTTTAAGTCTATGTCTCTTCATCGTTGGTCTACTTACTTCAACTTCCTCCTTCCACAAATACATTTCACAAGGGCCTCATATGAAGCATGAGGTCCAGTGGAGTGGAACAAGTTACAGTCTGGAGAACAAACACCATACTGAACTCAGCATCTTCTCTCCCTCTCTGTCAATCACAGTTTTTTCACTAGGTCATATACAGTGTACCTGAATCTCAGTAAATTTCTCAGCCCTGATGTAAATCATATTTGATGGCCTGCCCCTTCAGTTTGCCAGGCATATCCAAGCCTGCCTGATTCTGCTTACATTTGAACTGTAGATCTACTATACAAACCAATTTTATCTTTAATTTCAAAGATCAATCAAGTTGGTATATTCCTCTAAAAAAATGGTGACTAAAAAGTCTATGTAAGGCTGGCAGCTTTACATTGATTATATGATCTTCTATTCCAACTAAATGTTATTAAAATGTGTAACACAAAAGAGAAGTAATCATGAAAGAATTTATTGGCTCACTCACATTGGACTCATTATTACATTTTTGAGATACTGGGGAAATATGTATAAGGTATTCTAATCAATAACCAGAGCCATCAGCTCTCACTAGATGTGGTTTTCAGACACTGAATAATTGTGTATCATTCAATCATACCCCTTCTCTGCATTCACTAGGAACATTATTATACAGATCAAATCAATCTAAAATGAGAAAAAAAACCAAAACGGGGTCACATTTAAAGAGGAAAACAGTCACAGAAAAGCAAGGTAAGAGGTTTGGGTGTATGTGGGGAGCTTCTTGTTTTAGGATATGTGGATTTGTGTAATAATTGCTTTGGTCCTTTTTAACACCATCTGCTGGAGCTAGGATTCTATGTTGGGTTGTTTCTCTTAATGTATTATTTTCCCGTACTAGCTTAGATGAAGAGGTAAATAAAAGATCACTATCTCAAGCCCTATATAAAGCATAGTGATATTGAACACAATAGTTCACCTAACTCTCCTATATTTTTAATGAAACAATTGAAACAATGTGCAAAAGTTTGACACAATTCCTTAAAGCTTCCATAATTCAATAAATTTTCTTACAACTACTAGCAACATTAACCTATGAATTTTTGAAAGAATAAGTCACTTGCCCAGAGCAGTATCGTGAATAAGTCAAATTCAATATCTGACTTAGAGAACAACAGTTACAGCCTTGGGACAATGTCCACAGCAAATTGCACAGAAATAAGTCAGATGAAAATCAGGACTTAGATTCATTTCTTCATTTGCTTAAAGAGCTTTGTGACAGAATCCTGATTTTTTTTAATAATAGTTAAGATAGATAATAACCCAGGTATATTATCTTCAGTTTCTGCATTGTGGCTCACTACTTTGTAAATGCAGAACTACTTTCAAGGCATCATAAACACTATCATCACTTACTGAGAAAGAGGAACTGAATAATCAAGCAGATTACACAGGTTCAGGAATTGCAAAGCAAAAAAAAATTGTGTAAAGGGGATCATTTAAGTAACACTCTAGAAACATCAGCAATAGAATTTTACCCTTTAATTAAGACTAAGTACTCAAAAATGTTTAAACAATTATAAAGATAATGGAAATATTATATGCATGCATTTCATTTTGAAATAAATACCTTTAAATGCTGAAAGACAAGGATACTTCCTTTGATGGTACTTTATTGCTATTGTAGCACTTGAAATAGAATTGTTACATTTTTGTATACAAAATATACAATTTGTGTAACCTCTCAGTTAGATCCATTACGTTTTTGTACGGAATATTTAGTGTGATATATTTTTCGGTACACCAGTTCCAGTGTTTTCATTTGTACACTGGTTAGCTTACACTAAGTTTAGTTGTCTTTATAATGAAATACTAATTCATATGCAGCATTATGATAGGCAGAAATCTAAGCTGGCCCTCAAGATCCTCGCCCCTTTGTGTAGACACCCTGCAAAATCCCCAAGAACTGTGAATAAGATGGATTTTACACCTATGATTAGGTTATGATACATGGCATAAATGACTTGGAGAAAGGAAGATTATCTGGGGTGAGACTTACTTAATCATTCGAGCCCTTAAAAGGGACTGGGATTTTCCTGAAGGCAGAGATTCAAAGTATGAGTGGGTCACTCTTCACTGAGTCATTTGATAGGAAAAGCAGGTGACCTCTAGGAGCTGACAATGTCAGCTTTTGCTAGAAACTTCAGTCTGCAGAGTTTTGGTAGAAGATAGTAAAATCATTGTTATTTCAGGATCATCAGATTCCAGAGTGACAGCTTGGCCGAGTATTGCCCTAACCCCCAATGTGTCAATACTTGGAAATGGGACCTTGGGAGGTAATTAAGTTTAGAAGAGAGCATGAGTGTGGGGCCCTCATGGTAGGATTAATGTCCTTATAAGAAGAAACACCAGAGATATTGCTTTCCTCTCTCACTCTCCGTCATTTGAGGACACAGCCAGAAGGCAGCAGTCTACAAACCGGAAGAAGAGCTCTCACCAGGAACCCACTTGCTAGCATCTTGATCTTGGGTCTTTGCAGCCTCCAGAAATTCAAGAAATAAATTTCTGTTGTTTTGTCCACCTTGATTAAGGTATTTTTGTTTTGGCAGCCTGAGCAGGCTAAGACACTACCCACTTATCCTCTCCTGGTAATACAGCCTAGGATTTTATACCATGTGATCTAAGAAAGGAAACTTTTTTTCACATATAATAATGTGGTTGAAGCAACATCATTAACCCAGGCTTGTTCTTTAAAAGTGTTTTTGGATATTTGTGTGTGTTTGTTGTTGTTTGTTTGTTTTCAAAATATTTTTTTTTTAAACATCTTTATTGAAGTATAATTGCTTTACAATGGTGTGCTAGCTTCTGCTTTACAACAAAGTGAATCAGTTACACATATACATATGTTGCCATATCTCTTCCCTCTTGCATCTCCCTCCCTCCCACCCTCCCTATCCCACCCCTCTAGGTGGTCACAAAGCACCGAGCTGATCTCCCTGTGCTATGCGGCTGCTTCCCACTAGTTATCTATTTTACATTTGGTAGTGTATATATGTCCGTGACACTCTCTCACCCTGTCACATCTCACCCCTCCCCCTCCCCATATCCTCAAGTCCATTCTCTAGTAGGTCTGTGTCTTTATTCCCATCTTGCCACTAGGTTCTTCATGACCTCTTTTTTTTTTTTTTTTTTTTTCCCTTAGATTCCATATATATGTGTTAGCATACTGTATTTCTTTTTCTCTTTCTGACTTACTTCACTCTGTATGACAGACTCTAACTCCATCCACCTCATTACAAACACCTCCATTTCATTTCTTTTTATGGCTGAGTAATATTCCATTGTATATATGTGCCACATCTTCTTTATCCATTCATCCGATGATGGACACCTAGGTTGCTTCCATGTCCTGGTTATTGTAAACAGAGCTGCAATGAATATTTTGGTACATGACTCTTTCTGAATTATGGTTTTCTCAGGGTATATGCCCAGTAGTGGGATTGCTGGGTCATATGGTAGTTCTATTTTTAGTTTTTTAAGGAACCTCCATACTGTTCTCCATAGTGGCTGTATCAATTTACATTCCCACCAACAGTGCAAGAGTGTTCCCTTTTCTCCACACCCTCTCCAGCATTTATTGTTTCTAGATTTTTTGATGATGGCCATTCTGACCGGTGTGAGATGATACCTCATTGTAGTTTTGATTTGCATTTCTCTAATGATTAATGATGTTGAGCATTCTTTCATGTGTCTGTTGGCAATCTGTATCTCTTCTTTGGAGAAATGTCTATTTAGGTCTTCTGCCCATTTTTGGATTGGGTTGTTCGTTTTTTTGTTATTGAGCTGCATGAGCTGCTTGTAAATCTTGGAGATTAATCCTTTGTCCGTTGCTTCATTTGCAAATATTTTCTCCCATTCTGAGGGTTGTCTTTTGGTCTTGTTTATGGTTTCCTTTGCTGTGCAAAAGCTTTTAAGTTTCATTAGGTCCCATTTGTTTATTTGTGTTTTTATTTCCATTTCTCTAGGACCTGGGTCAAAAAGGATCTTGCTGTGACTTATGTCATACAGTGTTCTGCCTATGTTTTCCTCTAAGAGTTTGATAGTGTCTGGCCTTACACTTAGGTCTTTAATCCATTTTGAGTTTATTTTTGTGTATGGTGTTAGGGAGTGTTCTAATTTCATACTTTTACATGTACCTGTCCAATTTTCCCAGCACCACTTATTGAAGAGGCTGTCTTTTCTCCACTGTATATGCTTGCCTCCTTTATCAAAGATAAGGTGACCATATGTGCGTGGGCTTATCTCTGGGCTTTCTATCCTGTTCCATTGATCTATATTTCTGTTTTTGTGCCAGTACCAAACTGTCTTGATTACTGTAGCTTTGTAATATAGTCTGAAGTCAGGGAGCCTGATTCCTCCAGCTCCATTTTTCGTTCTCAAGATTGCTTTGGCTATTCGGGGTCTTTTGTGTTTCCATACAAATTGTGAAATTTTTTGTTCTAGTTCTGTGAAAAATGCCAGTGGTAGTTTGATAGGGATTGCATTGAATCTGTAGATTGCTTTGGGTAGCAGAGTCATTTTCACAATGTTGATTCTTCCAATCCAAGAACATGGTATATCTCTCCATCTATTTGTATCATCTTTAATTTCTTTCATCAGTGTCCTATAATTTTCTGCATACAGGTCTTTTGTCTCCTTAGGTAGGTTTATTCCTAGGTATTTTATTCTTTTTGTTGCAATGGTAAACGGGAGTGTTTTCTTAATTTCACTTTCAGATTTTTCATCATTAGTATACAGGAATGCAAGAGATTTCTGTGCATTAATTTTGTATCCTGCTACTTTACCAAATTCATTGATTAGCTCTAGTAGTTTTCTGGTAGCATCTTTTGGATTCTCTATGTATAGTATCATGTCATCTGCAAACAGTGACAGCTTTACTTCTTCTTTTCCGATTTGGATTCCTTTTATTTCTTTTTCGTCTCTGATTGCTGTGGCTAACACTTCCAAAACTATGTTGAATAATAGTGGTGAGAGTGGGCAACCTTGTCTTGTTCCTGATCTTAGTGGAAATGGTTTCAGTTTTTCACCATTGAGGACAATGTTGGCTGTGGGTTTGTCATATACGGCCTTTATTATGTTGAGGAAAGTTCCCTCTATGCCTACTTTCTGCAGGACTTTTATCATAAATGGGTGTTGAATTTTGTCGAAAGCTTTCTCTGCATCTATTGAGATGATCATATGGTTTTTCTCCTTCAATTTGTTAATATGATGTATCACGTTGATTGATTTGCGTATATTGAAGAATCCTTGCATTCCTGGAATAAACCCCACTTGATCATGGTGTATGATCCTTTTAATGTGCTGTTGGATTCTGTTTGCTAGTATTTTGTTGAGGATTTTTGCATCTATGTTCATCAGTGATATTGGCCTGTAGTTTTCTTTCTTTGTGACATCTTTGCCTGGTTTTGGTATCAGGGTGATGGTGGCCTCGTAGAATGAGTTGGGGAGTGTTCCTCCCTCTGCAGTATTTTGGAAGAGTTTGAGAAGGATAGGTGTTAGCTCTTCTCTAAATGTTTGATAGAATTCGCCTGTGAAGCCATCTGGTCCTGGGCTTTTGTGTGTTGGAAGATTTTTAATCACAGTTTCAATTTCAGTGCTTGTGATTGGTCTGTTCATATTTTCTATTTCTTCCTGGTTCAGTCTCGGCAGGTTGTGCATTTCTAAGAATCTGTCCATTTCTTCCAGGTTGTCCATTTTATTAGCATAGAGTTGCTTGTAGTAATCTCTTATGATCGTTTGTATTTCTGCAGTGTCAGTGGTTACTTCTCCTTTTTCATTTCTAATTCTATTAATTTGAGTCTTCTCCTTTTTTCTCTTGATGAGTCTGGCTAATGGTTTATCAATTTTGTTTATCTTCTCAAAGAACCAGCTTTTAGTTTCATTGATTTTTGCTATTGTTTCCTTCATTTCTTTTTCATTTATTTCTGATCTGATCTTTATGATTTCTTTCCTTCTGCTAGCTTTGGGGTTTTTTTGTTCTTCTTTCTCTAATTGCTTTAGGTGCAAGGTTAGGTTGTTTATTCGAGATGTTTCCTGTTTCTTGATGTAGGCTTGTATTGCTATAAACTTCCCTCTTAGAACTGCTTTTGCTGCATCCCATAGGTTTTGGATCGTCGTGTCTCCATTGTCATTTGTTTCTAGGTATTTTTTGATTTCCCCTTTGATTTCTTCAGTGATCACTTCGTTATTAAGTAGTGTATTGTGTAGCCTCCATGTGTTTGTATTTTTTACAGATCTTTTCCTGTAATTGATATCTAGTCTCATAGCGTTGTGGTCGGAAAAGATACTTGATACGATTTCAATTTTTTTAAATTTACCAAGGCTTGATTTGTGACCCAAGATATGATCTATCCTGGAGAATGTTCCATGAGCACTTGAGAAAAATGTGTATTCTGTTGTTTTTGGGTGGAATGTCCTATAAATATCAATTAAGTCCATCTTGTTTAATGTATCATTTAAAGCTTGTGTTTCCTTATTTATTTTCATTTTGGATGATCTGTCCATTGGTGAAAGTGGGGTGTTAAAGTCCCCTACTATGATTGTGTTACTGTCGATTTCCCCTTTTATGGCTGTTAGTATTTGCCTTATGTATTGAGGTGCTCCTATGTTGGGTGCATAAATATTTACAATTGTTATACCTTCCTCTTGGATCGATCCCTTGATCATTATATAGTGTCCGTCTTTGTCTCTTGTAATTGTCTTTACTTTAAAGTCTATTTTGTCTGATATGAGAATTGCTACTCCAGCTTTCTTTTGATTTCCATTTGCATGGAATATCTTTTTCCATCCCCTCACTTTCAGTCTGTATGTGTCTCTAGGTCTGAAGTGGGTCTCTTGTAGACAGCATATATATGGGTCTTGTTTTTGTATCCATTCAGCCAGTCTGTGTCTTTTGGTGGGAGCATTTAATCCATTTACATTTAAGGTAATTATCGATATGTATGTTCCTATTCCCATTTTCTTAAATGTTTTGGGTTTGTTATTGTAGGTGTTTTCCTTCTCTTGTGTTTCTTGCCTAGAGAAGTTCCTTTAGCATTTGTTGGAAAGCTGGTTTGGTGGTGCTGAACTCTCTCAGCTTTTGCTTGTCTGTAAAGGTTTTAATTTCTCCATCAAATCTGAATGAGATCCTTGCTGGGTAGAGTAATCTTGGTTGTAGGTTTTTCTCCTTCATCACTTTAAGTATATCCTGCCACTCCCTTCTGGCTTGCAGCGTTTCTGCTGAAAGATCAGCTGTTAACCTTATGGGGATGCCCTTGTGTGTTATCTGTTGTTTTTCCCTTGCTGCTTTTAATATGTTTTCTTTATATTTAATTTTTGATAGTTTGATTAATATGTGTCTTGGTGTGTTTCTCCTTGGATTTATCCTGTATGGGACTCTCTGTGCTTCCAGGACTTGATTAACTATTTCCTTTCCCATATTAGGGAAGTTTTCAACTATAATCTCTTCAAATATTTTCTCAGTCCCTTTCTTTTTCTCTTCTTCTTCTGGGACCCCTATAATTCGAATGTTGGTGCGTTTAATGTTGTCCCAGAGGTCTCTGAGACTGTCCTCAGTTCTTTTCATTCTTTTTTCTTTATTCTGCTCTGCAGTAGTTATTTCCACCATTTTATCTTCCAGGTCACTTATCCGTTCTTCTGCCTCAGTTATTCTGCTATTGATCCCATCTAGAGTATTTTTAATTTCATTTATTGTGCTTGTCATCGTTTCTTGGTTCCTCTTTAGTTCTTCTACGTCCTTGTTAAATGTTTCTTGCATTTTGTCTATTCTATTTCCAAGACTTTGGATCATCCTTACTATCATTATTCTGAATTCTTTTTCAGGTAGACTACCTATTTCCTCTTCATTTGTTAGGTCTGGTGTGTTTTGACCCTGCTCCTTCATCTGCTGTGTGTTTTTCTGTCTTCTCATTTTGCTTATCTTACTGTGTTTGGGGTCTCCTTTTCACAGGCTGCAGGTTCGTAGTTCCCGTTGTTTTTGGTATCTGTCCCCAGTGGCTAAGGTTGGTTCAGTGGGTTGTGTAGGTTTCCTGGTGGAGGGAACTAGTGCCTGTGTTCTGGTGGATGAGGCTGGATGTTGTCTTTCTGGTGGGTTTGTCCACGTCTGGTGGTGTGTTTTGGGGTGTCTGTGGCCTTATTATGATTTTAGGCAGCCTCTCTGTTAATGGATGGGGCTGTGTTCCTCTCTTGCTAGTTGTTTGGCATAGGGTGTCCAGCACTGTAGCTTGCTGGTCGTTGAGTGAAGCTGGGTCTTGATGTTGAGATGGAGATCTGTGAGAGATTTTCGCCGTTTGGTATTACGTGGAGCTGGGAGGTCTCTTGTGGACCAGTGTCCTGAAGTTGGCTCTCCCACCTCAGAGGCACAGCCCTGATGCCTGGCTGGAGCACCAAGAGCCTTTCATCCACACGGCTCAGAATAAAAGGGAGAAAAAATGGAAAGAAAGAAAAAAAGAGGATAAAATAAAATAAAATAAAGCAATTATAATAAAAAATAAGAAAAAAAATTATTAAGAGTAAATTTATTAAGAAAAAAAATTTTTTTTAATTTTTAAAAATAGATTTATTAATTTTTTATACTAAAAATAAGAAAAAAATTATTTAGAAAAAATTTATTAAGAAAAAAAATTTTTTAATTTTTTAAAATAAAAAATATGGAAAAACTTATTAAAAATTTTTTTTTAAAAATAGAAAATAAGGAAAAAATTATTAAGAAAACATTTATTAGGGAAAAAAAAAAGTTTTTAAGCCAAAAAAAAAAAAAAAAAGAAAACGGACGGACCTAACCCTAGGACTAAGGGTGAGAGCAAAGCTATACAGACAAAATCTCACCCAGAAGCATACACATCTACACTCACAAAAAAAAGGAAAAGGGGAAAAGTTAATATATCCTGCTCCCAAAGTCCATCTCCTAAATTTGGGATGATTCGTTGTCTATTCAGGTATTCAACAGATGCAGGCACATCAAGTTGTTTGTGGAGCTTTAATCCGCTGCTTCTGAGGCTGCTGGGAGAGATTTCCCTTTCTCTTCTTTGTTCGTACAGCTCCCGGGGTTCAGCTTTGGATTTGGACCCGCCTCTGCATGTAGGTCCCCTGAGGGCGTCTGTTCCCCGCCCAGACAGAATGGGGTTAAAGGAGCAGCTGATTCGGGGGCTCTGGCTCAGTCAGGCTGGGGGGAGGGAGCGGTACGGAGGAGGCGGGGTGAGCCTGCGGCGGCAGAAGCCGGCGTGACGTTGCAGCAGCCTGAGGCGCGCCGTGCGCTCTCCCGGGGAAGTTGTCCCCGGATTACGGGAGCCTGGCCGTGGCGGGCTGCACAGGCTCCCAGGAGGGGCGGTGTGGAGAATGACCTGTGCTCGCCCACAGGCTGTTTGGTGGCGGCAGCAGCAGCCTCAGCGTCTCATGCCCGTCTCTGGGGTCCGCGCTGATAGCCGCGGCTCGCGCCCGTCTCTGGAGTTCGTTTAAGTGGCGCTCTGAATCCCCTCTCCTTGCACGCCGCGAAACAAAGAGGCAAGAAAAAGTCTCCTGCCTCTTCGGCAGCTGCAGACTTTTTCTCGTGCACCCTCCCGGCTAGTTGTGGTGCGCTAGACCCTTCAGGCTGTGTTCACGCAGCCAACCCCAGTCCTCTCCCTGGGATCCGACCGAAGCCCGCGCCTCAGCTCCCAGCCCCCGCCCGCCCCGGCGGGTGAGCAGACAAGCCTCTCGGGCTGGTGAGTGCTGCTCGGCGCCGAGCCTCTGTGCGGGAATCTCTCCGTTTTTCCCTCTGCATCCCTGTTGCTGTGGGATCCGCGCTGATAGCCGCGGCTCGCGCCCGTCTCTGGAGCTCGTTTAGGCGGCGCTCTGAATCCCCTCTCCTTGCGCGCCGCGAAACAAAGAGGCAAGAAAAATTCTCCTGCCTCTTTGGCAGCTGCAGTCTTTTTCCTGGACTCCCTCCCGGCTAGCACCGAAGCCCGAGCCCCAGCTCCCAGGCCCCGCCCGCCCCGGCGGCTGAGCAGACAAGCCTCTCGGGCTGGTGAGTGCTGGTCGGCACCGCTCCTCTGTGCGGGAATCTCCGCCTTGCCCTCCGCACCAATGTGGCTGCGCTCTCCTCCGTGGCTCCGAAGCTTCCCCCCTCTGCTACCCGCAGTCTCTGCCCACGAAGGGGCTTCCTAGTGTGTGGAAACCTTTCCTCCTTTACAGCTCCCTCCCACTGGTGCAGGTCCCGTCCCTATTCTTTTGTCTCTGTTATTTCTTTTTTCTTTTGCCCTACCCAAGTACGTGGGGATTTTCTTGCCTTTTGGGAGGTCTGACGTCTTCTGCCAGCGTTCAGTGGGTGTTCTGTAGGAGCAGTTCCACGTGTAGATGTATTTCTCATGTATCTGTGGGGAGGAAGGTGATCTCCGCGTCTTCTGTTTTCAAAATATTTTATCCATGCATTCTTTGATATTATATTGATATTACCACACTAAGTGAGAGAAACGGGTATTACCAGATTATTATTGAAGAATCGAGACACATAGAGTTTAAGGGTTTCACTTAGTTTAAGGGTTTCAGTTACTGCTATACAATCATATAAAATGACTTTCGATCAAGGTATCTGACTTTCATCCTGTCTAGTATTTTATTATTATTATTAATCTCATTATTTTGAAAGTGGTCAACTGGAGTCTTAACTGTTTTTGGAAATAATAGTCAAAATTATGCTATTCTATACTTATTAAGACTAAAAATGAAATGATGAATTAAAATAACTAACCATTAAAATCATATGCTAATAACTTAGCTTGGGATATCTTTACTTGGCAACCTTACTGCTATGGTCTGAACATGTCCCCACAAAAGTCATATGTTGTATCCTAACTCCCAAAGGTGATGGTATTAGAAAGTGGGGCTTTGGGGAATTGGCAAAGCCATCATGAATGGAATTATTTTCTTATAAAATAGGCTCCAGAAAGATCTCTAACCACTCCACCACGTGAGGATACAATGAGAACTCTGCTATTGGAAGAGGGCCCTCACCCAACCATGTTGGCACCATGATCTTGGACTTCCAGCCTCCGGAACTGTGAGAAATAAATTTCTGTTGTTGATACGCTATCCAGTCTATGGTATTTTGTTATAGCAGCTCCAATGGACTAACACAGAAAATCAGTACCAAGAGTGGGTGGGTAACAGGCAGGGGCTGGGAAAGTTTCACTGTGCATGCTAAAAAATACCTGCCTTGCTGTTAAGGATTCTTCTGAGGGCTCAGAAGGAAAAGAGGAGAGCTGTAGAGAAAGCCTCAATCTTCAGAGAATACCTAAGTGGTTGTGAACACAATGTTGGTAGAAATATGGATAGTAAAGGTCATTCTGATGTATCAGAAGGAAATGAGGAACATGTTATTGAAAACTGGAGGAAAGGTGATCCTTGCTATAAAGGGGCAAAAAGCTAGTCTGAATCATGTTCGTGTCTTAGTATTTGGTGGGAAGTAGAACTTGTGAGAAATAAAACTGGATATTTGGCTGAGGAAATTTCTAAGCAAAGTGTTGAAGGAGCAGCTGGGCTTCTCTTGAAGGCTTATACTAAAATGTGAGAAGAGGAGACCTTCAAGATGGCGGAGGAGTAAGACGCGGAGATCACCTTCCTCCCCACAAATACATCAGAAATACATCTACACGTGGAACAACTCCTACAGAACACCTACTGAACACTGGCAGAAGACCTCAGACTTCCCAAAAGGCAAGGAACTCCCCACATAGCTGGGTAGGGCAAAAGAAAAAAGAAAAAGAAAACAGAGACAAAAGAATAGGGACAGGACCTGCACCTCGGGGAGGGAGCTGCGAAGGAGGAAAAGTTTCCACACACTAGGAAGCCCCTTCACTGACAGAGACAGGGGGTAGGCGGTGGGAAGTTTCAGAGCCATGGAGGAGAGCGCAGCGATAGGGGTGCGGAGGGCAAAGTGGAGAGATTCTCACACAGAGGATGGCTGCCGACCAGCACTCACCAGCCCCGAGAGGCTTGTCTGCTCACCCGCCAGGACGGGTGGGGGCTGGGAGCTGAGGCTCGGGCTTGGGAGGTCGGATTCCAGGGAGAGGACTGGGGTTGGCTGCGTGAACACAGCCTGAAGGGGGCTAGTGTGCCACGGCTATCCGGGAGGGAGTCCGGGAAAAAGTCTGGAACTGCCTAAGAGCAAGAGACCATTGTTTCGGGGTGCGCGAGGAGAGGGGATTCAGAGCACCACCTAATCGAGCTCCAGAGACGGGCGCGAGCCGTGGCTATCAGCACGGACACCAGAGACGGGCATGAGACGCTAAGGCTGCTGCTGCAGCCACCAAGAAGCCTGTGTGCGAGAACAGGTCACTATCCACACCTTCCCTCCCGGGAGCCTGTGCAGCCCGCCACTGCCAGGGTCCCGTGATCCAGGGACAACTTCCCTGGGAGAACACACGGTGCGCCTCAGGCTTTTGCAATGTCATGCTGGCCTCTGCCGCCGCAGGCTCGTCACGCACTCCTTACCTCTCTCTCCCCCCGGTCTGAGTGAGCCAGAGCCCCTGAAGCAGCTGCTACTTTAACCCCGCCTTGTCTGAGAGAAAAACAGACGCCCTCAGACGACCTACAAGCAGAGGCAGGGTCAAACCCAAAGCTGAACCCTAGGAGCTGTGCAAACAAAGAAGAGAAAGGGAAATTTCTCCCAACAGCCTCAGGAGCAGCAGATTAAATCTCCACAATCATCTTGATGTACCCTGCATCTCTGGAATACCTGAATAGACAACCAATCATTTCAAAAATTGAGGCCTTGGACTTTGGGAGCAACTGTAGACCTGGGGATCTCGTGCTCCGGCCGTGTGTCAGGCCTGTGCCTCTGAGGAGGGAGAGTCAAGTTCAGGACATTGGTCCACCAGAGACCTCCTGGCTCCATGTAATATCAAATGGCGAAAGCTCTCCCAGAGATCTCCATCTCAATGCTAAGACCCAGCTCCACTCAACGACCAGCAAGTTACAGTGCTAGACACCCTATACCAAACAACTAGGAAGACAGGAAAACAACCCCATCCATTAGCAGAAAGGTTGCCTAAAATCATAATAAGGTCACAGGCACCCCAAAACACACCACCGGATGCGGTCCTGCCCACCAGAAAGAGAAGATCCATCCCCATCCACCAGAACACAGGAACCAGTCCCCTCCAACAGGAAGCCTACACAATCCACCGAACCAACCTTAGCCACTGGGGGCAGACACCAAACAGAACAGGAACAACGAACCTGCAGCCGGCGAAAAGGAGACCCCAAACACAGTAAGTTCAGCAAAATGAGAAGACAGAGGAGCACACAGCAGATGAAGGAGCAAAGCAAAAACCCACCAGACAAAACAAATGAACAGAAAATAGGCAGTCTATCTGAAAAAGAATTCAGATGATAGTAAAGATGATCTAGCATCTTGGAAACAGAATAGAGAAAATACAAGAAATGTTTAACAAGGACCTAGAAGAACTAAAGAGCAAACAAACAACATGAACAACACAATAAATGAAATTAAAAATTCTCTAGAAGGAATCAATAGCACAATAACTGAGGCAGAAGAATGGATAAGTGACCTGGAAGATAAAATAGTGGAAATAACTACTGCAGAGCAGAATAAAGCAAAGATAATGAAAAGAAGTGAGGACAGTCTCAGAGACCTCTGGGAAAACATTAAACACACCAACATTCAAATTATAGGGATGCTAGAAGAAGAAGAGAAAAAGAAAGGGACTGAGAAAATATTTGAAGATATTATAGTTGAAAACTTCCTTAATATGGGAAAGGAAATAGTCAATCAAGTTCAGGAACCGCAGAGAGTCCCACACAAGATAAATCCAAGGAGAAACACGCCAAGACACATATTAATCAAACTACCAAAAATTTAATGCAAAGAAAAAATATTAAAAGCAGCAAGGGAAAAACAACAAATAACATACAAGGGAATCCCCATAAGGTTAATGGCTGAGTCCTCAGCAGAAACTCTGCAAGCCAGAAGGGAGTGGCAGTTCATATATAAAGTGATGAAAGGTAAAAACCTACAACCAAGATTACTCTACCCAGCAAGGATCTCATTCAGATTCGATGGAGAAATTAAAACCTTTACAGACAAGCAAAAGCTAAGAGAATTCAGCACCACCAAACTAGCTTTACAACAAATGCTAAAGAAACTTCTCTAGGCAGGAAACACAAGAGAAGGAAAAGACCTACAATGACAAACCCAAAACAATTGAGAAAATGGTAATAGGAACATACATATCAATAATTACCTTAAATGTAAATGGATTAAATGCTCCAACCAAAAGACATAGACTGGCTGAATGGATACAAAAACAAGACCCATATATATGCTGTCTACAAGAGACACACTTCAGACCTAGGGACACATAGACACTGAAAGTGAGGGGATGGAAGAAGATATTCCATGCAGATGGAAAGCAAAAGAAAGCTGGAGTAGCAATCCTCATATCAGAAAAAAATAGACTTTAAAATAAAGACTATCACAAGAGACAAAGAAGGACACTACATAATGATCAAGGGATCAATCCAAGAAGAAGATATAACAATTATAAATATTTACGCACCCAACATAGGAGCACCTCAATACATAAGGCAAATGCTAACAGCTATAAAAGTGGAAATCGAGAGTAACACAATCATAGTAGTGGACTTTAACATCCCAATTTCCCCAATGGACAGATTATCCAAAATGAAAATAAATAAGGAAACACAAGCTTTAAATGATACATTAAACATAATTGATATGTATAGGACATTCCATCCAAAAACAGCAGACTACACTTTCTTCTCAAGTGCTCATGGAACATTCTCCAAGATAGATCATATCGTGGGTCACAAATCAAGCCTTGGTAAATTTAAGAAAATTAAAATTGTATCAAGTATCTTTTCCGACCACAATGCTATGAGACTAGATATCAATTACAGGAAAATATCTGTAAAAAATACAAATACATGGAGGCTAAACAATACACTACTAAATAACCAAGAGATCACTGAAGAAACCAAAGAGGGAATCAAAAGATACCTAGAAAGAAATGACAATGAAAACACAATGACCCAAAACCTATGGGATGCAGCAAAAGCAGTTCTAAGAGGGAAGTTTATACCAATCCAATCCTACCTCAAGAAACAAGAAACATCTCAAATAAACAACCTAACCTTACACCTAAATCAATTGGAGAAAGAAGAACAAAAAAACCCCGAAGTTAGCAGAAGGAAAGAAATCATAAAGATCAGATCAGAAATAAATGAAAAAGAAATGAAGGAAACAATAGCAAAGATCAATAAAACTAAAAGCTGGTTCTTTGAGAAGATAAACAAAATTGATAAACCATTAGCCAGACTCATCAAGAAAAAAAGGGAGAAGACTCAAACCAACATAGTTAGAAATGAAAAAGGAGAAGTAACAACGGACACTGCAGAAATACAAAAGATCAGGAGAGATTACTCCAAGCAACTATATGCCAATGAAATGGACAACCTAGAAGAACTGGACAAATTCTTAGAAAAGCACAACCTTCTGAGACTGAACCAGGAAGAAATAGAAAATATAAACAGACCAATCACAAGCACTGAAATTGAGACTGTGATTAAAAATCTTCCAACAAACAAAAGCCGAGGACCAGATGGCTTCACAGGCGAATTCTGTCAAACATTTAGAGAAGAGCTAACACCTATCGCTCTCAAACTCTTCCAAAATATAGCAGAGGGAGGAACACTCCCAAACTCATTCTACAAGGCCATCATCACCCTGATACCAAAACCAGACAAAGATGTCACAAAGAAAGAAAACTACAGGCCAATATCACTGATGAACATAGATGCAAAAATCCTCAACAAAATACTAGCAAACAGAATCCAACAGCACATTAAAAGGATCATACACCACCATCAAGTGTCGTTTATCCCAGGAATCCAAGGATTCTTCAATATATGCAAATCAATCAATGTGATACACCATATTAACAAACTGAAGGAGAAAAACCATATGATCACCTCAATAGATGCAGAAAAAGTTTTTGACAAAATTCAACACCCATTTATGATAAAAGCCCTGCAGAAAGTAGGCATAGAGGGAACTTACCTCAAATAATAAAGGCCATATATGACAAACCTACAGCCAACATTGTTCTCAATGGTGAAAAACTGAAACCATTTCCTCTAAGATAAGGAAAAAGACAAGGTTACCCACTCTCACCACTATTATTCAACATAGTTTTGGAAGTTTTAGCCACAGCAATCAGAGAAGAAAAAGAAATAAAAGGAATCCAAATCGGAAAAGAAGAAGTAAAGCTGTCACTGTTTGCAGATGACATGATACTATACATAGAGAAGCCTAAAGATGCAACCAGAAAACTACTAGAGCTAATCAATGAATTTGTAAAGTAGCAGGATACAAAATTAATGCACAGAAATCTCCTACATTTCTACATACTAATGATGAAAAATCTGAAAGAGAAATTAAGGAAACACTCCCATTTACCACTGCAGCAAAAAGAATAAAATACCTAGGAATACACTTCCCTAAGGAGACAAAAGACCTGTATGCAGAAAACTATAAGACACCTATGAAAGAAATGAAAGATGACACAAACAGATGGAGATATATACCATGTTCTTGGATTGGAAGAATCAACATTGTGAAAATGACTATACTATCCAAAGCAATCTACAGATTCAATGCAATCCCTATCAAACTACCAATGGCATTTTTCACAGAACTAGAACAAAATATTTCACAATTTGTATGGAAACACAAAAGACCCCGAATAGCCAAAGCAATCCTGAGAAAGAAGAACGGAGCTGGAGGAATCAAGCTCCCAGACTTCAGACTATACTAGAAAGCTACAGTAATCAAGACAGTATGGTACTGGCACAAAAACATAAATATCGATCAATGGAACAGGATAGAAAGCCCAGAGATAAACCCACTCACGTATGGTCACCTTATTTTTGATAAAGGAGGCAAGAATATACAATGGAGAAAAGACAGTCTCTTCAATAAGTGGTGCTGGGAAAGCTGGACAGCTACATGTAAAAGAATGAAATTGGAACACTCCCTAACACCATACACAAAAATAAACTCAAAATGGATTAAAGACCTAAATGTAAGACCAGACACTGTAAAACTCTTAGAGGAAAACATAGGCAGAGCACTCTATAACATACATCACAGCAAGGTCCTTTTTGACCCACCTCCTAGAAAAATAGAAATAAAAACAAAAATAAACAAATGGGACCTAATGAAACTTCAAAGCTTTTGCACAGCAAAGGAAACCATAAACAAGACCAAAAGACAACCCTCAGAATGGGAGAAAATATTTGCAAATGAAGCAACAGACAAAGGATTAATCTCCAAAATTTACAAGCAGCTCATGCAGTTCAATATAAAAAAAAACAAACAACCTAACCCAAAAATGGGCAGAAGACCTAAATAGACATTTCTCCAAAGAAGATATACAGATTGCCAACAAACACATGGAAGGATGCTCAACATCACTAATCATTAGAGAAATGCAAATCAAAACTACAATGAGATATCACCTCACACTGGTCAGAATGGCCATCATCAAAAAATCAACAAAACATAAATGCTGGAGAGGGTGTGGAGAAAAGGGTACCCTCTTGCACTGTTGGTGGGCATGTAAATTGATACAGCCACTATGGAGAACAGTATGGAGGTTCCTTAAAAAACTAAAAATAGAATTACCATATGATCCAGCAATCCCACTATTGGGCATATACCCTGAGAAAACCATAATTCAAAAAGAGTCATGTACCACAATATTCATTGCAGCTCTATTTACAGTAGCCAGGACATGGAAGCTATCTAAGTGTCCATCGACAGATGAATGGATAAAGAAGATGTGGCACATATATACAATGGAATATTACTCAGCCATAAAAAGAAATGAAACTGAGTTCTTTGTAGTGAGGTGGATGGACCCAGAGTCTGTCGTACAGAGTGAAATAAGTCAGAAAGAGAAATAGAAATACCGTATGCTAACACATATATATTGAATCTAAAAAATAAATAAATAAAATAAAAAATGGTTCTGAGGAACCTAGGGGCAGGACAGGAATAAAGACGTGGGTGTAGAGAATGGACTTGAGGATGTGGGGAGTGGGAAAGGTAAGCTGGGGCAAAGTGAGAGAGTGGCATGGACATATATACGCTACCAAATGTAAAATAGATAGCTAGTGGGAAGTAGCGCATAGCACATGGAGATCAGTTCTGTGCTTTGTGACCGCCTAAAGGGGTGGGGTAGGGAGGGCGGGAGGGAGAGGCAAGTGGGAGGGGATATGGGGATATATGTATACTTATAGCTGATTCACTTTGTTTTAAACAGAAACTAACACACCATTGTAAAGCAATTATACTCCAATAAAGATGTTAAATGTGAAAAGAGAGACATGAGTTAAAGATGGAATGGGTAAGCATAAGGGAAGCAATTTAAAGTTTGGAAAATTCTCAGCCTATCCATATTGAAAGAAATAGTAAAATGGACTAAGAAACCAAACACACTTCCTCACTGTGGACACATACATACAGACACACACCAAATACTTGAATTATTCATATTTCAAATATCATCACTTTTATGAAGACTTCTCTGACACTTATCTATGAAGGTTTTTTTTCTTTTTCTGTGCTTCATAGTATTTATTACACTATACTTCTTATCATAACTTAAATTTAAGTTGATGAAATACCTCTTCCTACCACTAGTTTTTGAATCAGCTTTATTCAAATTTATAAAATCAGTACCTAGCTTCTTATTCTCAAGAAATATAATGAAAAGTATATGTGTTTATATGTGTTTGTGTGTATATATATATATACAAACATAAACACATATATGTGTTTAAATGTGTATATACATATGTATTTGAGTATATTATTAAATATACTAGATTAAGGTTGTTACAGATATTATTTTATTGGGATGCTAAAATCCATATATTTATATCAGTGCATTTATGTGTATGCTCAATGAATTTGTCGTGGAATTCTATCCATATCAATAAAAATATTTAAATATTTTGTGAGATTGGTATATTTTCTTAGAAAGAAAACAATGAAGGTGTAAGAAAATAGTTATACCAGAAAATAACAAATTAATAGATCTCAAAATGATCTACCTCAAATATTTTAGAAAAGGTAGGAAATCAGTTAATTATGATATAATGAAGTAATTGATAAATATGTCTGAATTATAAAATATAAATGATCTCTTAACCACACTATTATATGAAGCTCTCCTTATGAGTCAGGGTATATTCTGTATAAATTTCAGTATGCTCTTGATATGAGTTTTTTTCTAAAAAGAAAAAAGAGAATACCACTCATCAAACCTCTAAAAATTCAGCATGGCAATATTTCTTTTTTTTTATATAACATGTATTCACATAGTTCTGCAAAATTTTTAGTCAAAAGGATGGCTGTATTTTTAAAATTACCATTTAAGAGGGTTTTGAGGTCATGGGTCAGGGACAGAACTATGAGGAAAAGGGTAAACACACTTTTTTTTTTTAATGTGACGATCCATTTATTTATTTATTTATTTATTTATGGCTGTGTTGGGTCTTCGTTTCTGTGCGAGGGCTTTCTCTAGTTACGGCAAGTGGGGGCCACTCTTCATCGCGGTGCGCCGGCCTCTCACTATCGCAGCCTCTCTTGTTGCGGAGCACAAGCTCCAGATGCGCAGGCTCAGTAATTGTGGCTCACGGGCCTAGCTGCTCCGTGGCATGTGGGATCTTCCCAGACCAGGGCTCGAACCCGTGTCCCCTGCATTGGCAGGCAGACTCTCAACCACTGCGCCACCAGGGAAGCCCCAAAACATACGCTTTTGTCAGCAGATGTGAGCTGTCAGGAATAAGCAATTATTATAGGACATTGTTACTGCAGTCTGGCCCTACTAGCAAAATATCTGACCTCTTTTTCAGATTCATATTTGTGTTTTCTGTTTTTCTATTCCCAGGATGATATTTTCTTCAAAGTTTGTGTATACAATACCCTATCACTCTTCTTAGAGTCAGTTTTATCACTTTTTCCTTTGTTAAATATATTTTCATAATATATACAACACAGAACTTTGTATCACAAAATAAACTCTTGTTCTGGTGTATTAAAAATTCTTTAAAGTATTGTGGTTTGATCTAATAAGCATAACATGAATAACAATGAAAATACAGAGACACCATTTTTTTTCTGTTTTAAATACCTATATCTCCCCTAAACTCACAATATAATTATAAAATTAGTTACTTCTAATAATATTTCATTTAATTTTTAAAGTCAACACATAGATTTCCAGGAGGTATTGACATACTCTTCAGTTTCATCTTCTGTAAACAGTTATTTTCCTACTATGTGCTTTATATGATTGAAAATTTAAAAAGACTGTTTTGAAAGAAAAGAGGCACCAAGTAGTTTTGGAGATAAAAGATGCCATTACACGTGGCAGAAATTCATGATGCTTCTGAAGAATAGTAAGAAATGAGAATGGAAACTGTTCACTTTGCTTCACGTAAGACCCCTCACTGCTTTCTTCATAGTCTAATTGTATCTTACACGCTAACTCTTAGTCTTGTTTCCAATAAAATAAATAGAATGCTTAATTTGAATCAGTAAAATGTGACTACTCAACTTAAAAGCATGGAACTAGAAAGTCATATTGAACTGTGGCAAAAAGCAAAATAAAATAAATTTAAAAAATCAGAATACTCAATTGTTCTTAATGAAGGGAGAAAAAGCTCAACATGGCAGAACATTTTGTTTTAAGGAACTAACTTTATTGAAGGATATGTTATGACTTGGTTTCACAAAGATAAGACCAATGATTTCTGACACACTTCAGTTATAGTTACCATACTCGCCTCAGTCTTAAAGTTCTAAAAATCGAGTAGCTATTTGCTAATTAAAAAAAAAAAAAGAAACTTGATTCTAAATTTTAAATAAGGACAGATAATTTTGGTGGTATTATTAGTCTCAAGTTACATATATATGTGTGATGTATAATTAGTCTCAAATTATATATATATATATTTATATATACTTATAAAATGTCCCTAAAAAATTATTTGAGAATTATTTGCTTTTCATACAGTCTACTTCTTTCCTCCAGAGAAACCCTGTATTAATAGTGTCTGGGAATCCCTTTTCTCTCCAGGTTTATGTCAAGAATTATGCGTTCTTAGAAACTTTTTATTCTCCACCTAAGCACCGTGGTTGGTTAGTTGCCCCTCCTATTTGATCTGTCTTTATAATCCCATAGCTCCTTTTGCCTACATACATTATGAAAAACACACTGTGCTTTAAACATTTAATACTTTGCCTGTGCCAAACAGGCACTGTAACGTTTTAAAAGGAAAGATTGAGGCCTTACACTTAAGTTCTTCACTGGTTCACAGCCAAATGTTGGAAACATGGCAGACTTTGGCTTGCTAATTTAGATACATAAATGAATTGTAGATGCCTTGGATAATGCTTTCTGTTATTACTTTTTTTAAAAAAGTTTTTGTTGTAGGGTTATTTTTAAAGATTTGCCCTGATCATAAATAATATATGTCCAATACCAAATTATCAATTCATTCTCTGTATGAAAATATTTTCTTTTGTCAAGTTATACTAAGTAAGTACATGTGAAATCTGAAAGCCATATTTGACTCACCTCAAGCATTATCATTTTTAAACACAGCTATCTTTAAAATCTTCATCAGTTGTATCTCTCTAAAGTTTAGGAACTGATCTAAAACATCAAACATTTATCTCCTTGTTACTCTAATAGCCTTATAGCTATTCTCCTTAAGCACTAGGCTTGCTTTCTATTTAATCAATTAGTTGTCATAAAGTCATATCATTTTTCTTTGTCCAGGTAATATGTATCAATAATACCCCTAACTTAAGATGGCAAACTAAACAAGTATAAGATCTCACACTCTAATCTTAAATAACATTAAATGGATTAAAATATATTTTAAGAATAAGTAAATTCTGGAATTCAAGGAACCACATTAGCAATTTGTAGTAATTTTGAGAAATCCCTGAAAGATAGAAGAGATTACATAAAATATTCGGAGAAAATGAGGCCCAAAACCTATAGAGAAGATTTCCAGAGTTTTTGGAGAAAACAGTAGAAGTTTGAAAAAGCTTGTAAGCCCAGAATTAACTAATATAGCATCAATTACTGTCAATTCAGTTAAGGTGATGTGATTTCTCAATCTTCAAAGATAACCCGAGGGATCAAAACTCTGTGGTCATAGGAATCTCATTATTATCACAATACTTATGCAACCTCCACACATTCCCTATTTATAGTAACTTGTATCAGTAGTGACATTTCATACTGACTATGTAAGCACTGGGGTCAGAGAGGCAGGTTGGCATCTCTAAGAAGACAAACACTGGTAAGCCCAAACAAATCACATACTGTCTTGCCTGCATAGTTATTAGAGAGATGCTATGATCAACAGATGCAGTATCCATAATGAGGAAATAAGGAACTCAATTACTTACATGAACATGTAAGTTAGAATCACCACTGATGTGATGAATACCAAAACAGGGAAGAAGAAAAAATAAATTAACAAGTGACATTTCAATACCTAAACAAAGATAATAGGTCATAGAGAAGACTTTAAAATAAGCACAGCTAATAGTATAAGAAGGATAAAAGTTGATTCATTTCCATCAAATATAAGATGGTTGATTGTGAGTGCAAAATAGAAACAGACAGAGATCAGGAAAGGTAAAATATGATAATTAAAACCCGTAACTCAATAGATTTCCTATGTGCCTTAATGGACATAGCTAAATAGTGATATAGTAAGCTGGAAAGTGAATGCATGGATTTTTAGAGGATAAAATTAAAATATAAAACAAGAGTAAAAATAAAGAGATTTTGGGGATATTCCCAGAAATAATACCTGACAAATGAAAACTGGAACTACAGAAGAAAGATAAGTAGACGAAGAGAAGGGAAGTCCATGTACTCTTGAAGGAATAGTAGAAAAATATTTTCTGAGGTAAGTTAATGAAGGTTTTGCTATGCCAGAATAAATAATGAACCAAAGTACAAGGAAAGTGTTGTATGCAAAAAAAAGTGTCAAAAGAAAACAAGCTGATATCCCATTCACCACTGCAACAAAAAGAATAAAATACCTAGGAATAAACCTACCTAAAGAGGTAAAAGACCTGTACTCAGAAAAGTATAAGACACTGATGAAAGAAATCAAAGATGACACAAAGAGATGGAGAGATATAGCATGTTCTTGGATTGAAAGAATCAATATTGTGAAAATGACTATACTACCCAAAGCAATCCACAGATTCAATGCAATCCCTATCAAACTACCAATGGCATTTTTTACAGAACTAGAACAAAATAAATCTTATAATTTGTTTGGAGACAAAAAAGACCCCAAATAGCCAAAGCAATCTTGAGAGAAAAAAACGGAGCTTGAGGAAGCAGACTCCCTGACTTCAGACTAAACTATGAAGCTACAGTAATCAAGACAATATGGTACTGGCACAAAAACATAAATATAGATCAATGAAACAGGATAGACAGCCCAGAGATAAACCCATGCACGTATGGTCAACTAATCTATGACAAAGGAGGCAAGGATATACAATGGAGAAAAGACAGTCTCTTCAATAAGTAGTGCTGGGAAAACCGGACAGCTACATGTAAAAGAATGAAATTAGAACACACCCTAACACCATACACAAAAATAAACTCAAAATGGATTAAAGACCTAAATGTAAGACCAGACACTGTAAAACTCTTAGAGGAAAACATAGGAAGAACACTCTTTGACATAAATCAGAGAAAGATATTTTTTGACCCACCTCCTAGAATAATGGAAATAAAAACAAAAATAAATAAATGGGACCTAATGAAACTTCAAAGCTTTTGCACAGCAAAGGAAACTATAAACAAGACAAAAAGACAACCCTCAGAATGTGAGAAAATATTTGCAAATGACTCAATGGACAAAGAATTAATCTCCAAAATATATAAACAGCTCATGCAGCTCAAAATTAAAAAAACAAACAACCCCATCCAAAAATGGGCAGAAGACCTAAATAGACATTTCTCCAAAGAAGACATACAGATGGCCAAGAAGCACATGAAAAGCTGCTCAACGTCACTAATTATTAGAGAAATGCAAATCAAAACTACAATGAGGTATCATCTCACACCAGTTAGAATGGGCATCATCAGAAAATCTAAAGCAACAAATGGTGGAGAGGGTTTGGAGAAAAGGGTACCTTCTTGCACTGTTGGTGGGAATGTAAATTGATACAGCCACTATGGAGAACAGTATGGAGGTTCCTTAAAAAACTAAAAATAGAATTACCATATGATCCAGCAATCCCACTACTGGGCATATACCCTGAGAAAACCATAATTCAAAAAGACACATGTACCCCAATGTTCATTGCAGCACTATTTACAATAGCCAGGTCATGGAAACAACCTAAATGCCCATCGACAGACGAATGGATAAAGAAGTGTTACATATATACAATGGAATATTACTCAGCCATAAAAAGGAATGAAATTGGGTCATTTGTAGAGACGTGGATGAATCTAGAGACTGTCATACAGAGTGAAGTAAGTCAGAAAGAGAAAAACAAATATCATATATTAATGCATGTATGTGGAACCTAGAAAAATTGTACAGATGAACTGGTTTGCAGGGCAGAAGTTGAGACACAGATGTACAGAACAAACGTATTGACACCAAGGGGGGAAAGCCGTGGGGGTGTGGGTGTGGTGGTGTGATGAATTGGGCAATTGGGACTGACATGTATACACTGATTTGTATAAAACTGATGACTAAGAAGAATCTGCTGTATAAAAAAATAAATAAAATAAAATTCAAATATTAAAAAAAAGAACAGATTAATAACAATTTATCTTATATTAACTATCTACTCAGTTAAAATTTTTTAAAATGTATAGGAAAAGTACTAAGGGAAGAAAATATCCCAACACTATGTAAAGGGTCTAAAATTAAAATTATTTTGTACATAATTAATACACATTTTGTTATATTTATATTTAAGCATTTAATAATTTTAAGCCTATTGAAAGTGATATATTTTATGATTTTATTTTTAATTGCCTGTTGCTTATATATAGAAATACAATTGATTCTGTGTATATTGCTCTTATATTCCACAACACTGCTAAACTCATTTTTAAGATCTAGTAGGATTTTTGTACTTTCTATAGGATTTTCTATATAACTGACTATGTTACCTGCAAAAAAAGACAGATTTACTTCTTACTTTCAAATTTAGATGTATTTTATTGAACTTACATATATACTGTATTTTATGGTAAATTATGTTGGTTTTTCAAATGTTAAACTGATTCTGAACTACTGTGATAAACCTCGAAGGGTCATATAATATATTAAGCTTTTGATATATTTTTAATATGATTTGCTAAGATTTTGCTTTACAATTACATCTATGAACATGAAAACTATTGGTCTGAAGTTTTCTTATTTTGCAATACCTTTGTCTGGTTGTGTATCAATGCAGCATCAGTATAAGAACCCACAATTCGTTATGGTGTATAATTTTTTTATACATTGTTGAATTTGGGGTTCTAATGTTTTGCTGAGGATAGCTGTGTTTGAATTTATGAGAAATATTGCTCTGTAGTTTACTGTTTTGTACATTGTTTTGTCAGCAGAAATAATAAATAATCTATAATAGGAATAGAAAATAGTTTTACCGAAGCCAAACTGAGGACTATAGCTCAGGGGACAGCCTCTCACATAGCTAGAAGGAACTGTTCTGCAGAAGCATGGTTTTCAGCACAGTTTTATATCTTGTCACAACAAAGAACATCAAACATAAAAGGGGTACATTCCTTCAAAGTCTATAAAAAGACAGATTAGCACGCACATAGCAAGTCAGCATAGCCTTGGTGCCTCCTAAGGTAGTCTTATCATCCAACAAGTACTAACTAGCATGTCCCAGGAACAGAGGTACTTATCTCTATCTTCAAAACAAACATTCTTTACTTCTGGACAATGCACCTTTTTCTTTGATGGTTAGAGCAGATGTACAATGTACGTTTGATAGGCCACAAGACAAGCTGTTCTAGTTAACATAAAGTGCAAGCCAAATCATGTACAATTCAGAATGACCACCCCCAACTCAGTATGAAAATTTCTTCCATCAGTTTGTTTGTTTGGGTTTTGACATCAATGTAATACTGGATTTATAAAATGATTTGGGAAGTAATCAGTTCTGTTTTCTGGAAAAAAAAAATTATAAAATTGGTGTTACTTCTTTACATGTTTGGCAAAGTTCTTCAGTGAAATAACCTGGGCCTGGTGATTTCTACTTGAGGAGCTTTTCAAACACAAATGAACTTTAGGTATTACTTAGAAGACTAGGTCATCTATTTCATCTTGACTGAATTTTGGTAATTTTGGTCCATTTCTTCTAAGTTGTTGAATTTATGAGATGAAAATTTTCATGGTATTGCCTTATTATCCATTTAATGGCAGCAGGATTTGTTGTGATACCCTGTGTTTGTTCCTAACACAAAGGCTTGTGTCTTCTCTCTCTTTTTTTTTTAATATTTGTCAGTCTTGCAGGAGGTTTATCAATTTTGTTAATGCTTTCAAAGACAAGTTTTTTGTGTAATTAATTTTTTCTATTTTTGTTTATTTTAAATTTCATTTATTTCTACTCTTGTCTTTATTTTCTTCTTTCTATTTGTTTATTTTGATCTTTTTTCTACATTCTGAGGTAGGAACTTAACTCATTGATGTTTCTTCTCTATTCTAAGTAAGCATTAAGGTTATCCATCCTTTTAATTTCAATCCGTCTGTTTTATATAGAGTGGATTTATTGTAGGCAACAGATATTTAATCTCTTTTCAGTATAATATGCTATTTTCTGATTTTAACTGGGATATTTAGAGGACATAAAATTAATATTAATATCAATATATGTGGTTTGAAGTCTACATTCTTAGGATATGTTTTCTCTTATTCCTGTTTATTTTTTATTCTCTTTTTCTTATTTTTTGTTTCTTTAAATAAGTCTTTTTTTTTTTTTTCATGGTTCCATGTTACCTTTTTCATTAGCTTATTAGGTATGACTCTATTTTTTATTGTGTGGCTGTGTCCCGTAGACAGATCCCCATCAATGTAGAGTTTTGGGGTTTGGGGTTTTTGGGTTGTCTTTTGAATACTTTCTTGCTTTCTGACACTACAAAATGATAGAATAAGCCATATCTTCAAGAAGCACTGGTTTCTTTGATTAGGGAATAATTTTGGAAACCAAGATTTTGGTGTTGACTGTACTCATTGCTACTGGGATGTCATTGTTTCTAGGGCCCTCACCTCACCGTGCCAAGAAATGTATGTGTGTATGCTAACATGTGAATATAACATATCTACACATATTTCCATATGTAACCTTTTATATCTATATTAAGCTAAACATGAATATATACTGATGTCTCCAACCTCTAATTATCACATGTATCATTTTAGGCTCCTCCCCTTGCTTATCTATAAATTTCAACTTCAGCATTTGAGAAACTGGCTCTCACCATTCCTTAACCATTTACTTAATTGTTCAATTACAATATATGTGTATAGCAATATCATAATTAATTCATACTCCCATGGGAAATAGCTTTGTCAATGAGAATATAGTGATTATGTGCAGTTTCTTTTATCTTTAGCTTTATAGACAGCAATCATTTCCGTAGTTACTTAGGTCAGCCCTTCCTCCTCCCACATCCCTTCAGTGAGGTTGTTTCATACATTTGTAATACAGTTAAATTCTTTTGTCACAGTCTACATTTCTTCCTGGGAATCCTGTCACATTAAATAATTTTTTAAAATATGCATACATTAAGGTTCACTCTTTGTGTGTTGTAAACTTCTACGGGTTTTGACAAATGCATAGTTAGGTATCCACCATTATATCAATAGAATAGTTTTGCTGCCTTAAATATCCCCTGTGCTTCATCTATTCAACCTTGACCTCTCACTTCTCTGATGCCAACCACTGACCATTCTACTGTAACTATAGTTTTACCTTTTCCAGAATGTCATATCCTTGGAATTGTCATAGATTTTAAAATTATCACTTTTGTTCAGTAGTCTTACAAGTGTTCAATATTCATTTGACTACTTATGAACCCTTCAGGAAGATCTTTTCTGCTTTACACTGATATATGATATCTTACAAAAGTTTAATCAGTTAAACACCTCAATTGTTTTCACTCATATTTTTTTTAAACTTTTTCAAATTTTTAAGACAATTTCTAAAGGTTACAATCCATTTACAGTTATTACAAAACATTGGCTATATTCCTCATGTTGTACAATACATCTTTGTAGCCTATCTTACACCCACTGGTTTGTACCTCCCACTCCCTCACCCTTATATTGCTCCCACCCCCCTCTCCCCACTGGTAACCACTAGTTTGTTCTCTATATATCTGGGTCTGCTTCGTTTTGTTATATTCACTAATTTGTTGTATTTTTTAGATTCCAGATATAAATGATATCATACATTATTTGTCTTTCACTGTCTGGCTTATTTAACTCAGCATAATACCCTCCAAGTCCATCCATGTTGCTACAAATGGCAAAATTTCATTCTTTTTTTATGACTGAGTAGTATTCCATTGTATATATATATACCACATCTTTATCTATTCATCTGTTGATGGACACTTAGGTTGCTTCCATATCTTGGCAAATTTAAATAATGCTGCTATGAACACTGAGGTACATGTATCTTTTTGAATAAAAATTTTTTTTTTTGGATATGTATCCAGGAGTGGAATTGATGGGTCATATGGTAGTTCTATTTTTAGTTTTTTGAGAAACCTCCATACTGTTTTCCACAGTGGCTTCACCAATTTACATTCCCACCAAGAGTGTACGAGGGTTCCCTTTTCTCCACATCCTTGCCAAAATTTGTTTTTTGTGTTCTTTTTGATGATAACCATCCTGACAGGTGTGAAGTGATATCTCATTGTAGTTTTGATTTGCATTTCCCTGATGATTAGTAATGTCGAGCATCTTTTCATGGGCCTGTTGGCCATTTGCATATCCTCTTTGGCAAAATGTATATTCAGTTCTTCTGCCCATTTTTTTTTTTTTCTTCTGCCCATTTTTTAACTGGGCCATTTTGACGTTGAGTTGTATGAGCTGTTTATATATGTTGGATTTTAATCCCTTATCTAACATATCATTTGTCTTATTTAATCTTTACACCAATCTTTTAATGTAGTTATAAGCATGCTCATTTTAGAAAAGAAAAATTTATATCAAGAAGTGTAAGTAACTTGACCAATTTTACATTGCTTATCCGTACAATATTTGATAAGAGAACCCAGGCCTTTTCTACCAAAAAGGACTTCCAGTATTATAGTGACTGGTAGTACAGCAACAACAAGAACAACAAAAAATTTTATGGACACCCAATACAAAAAAATTCAAAGTCTAGTATAAAACTTTTCCTAAAACTACCATAGTTTTTGAGGATTTCTACTTATACTAGACATATGTCATCTACAAATTTAATTTTAAATTTCAATTGTAAGTTAGCCCTTTTGAAGGAAAATACTAAAAAGAAGCATCTAAAGGGAATCAAGAATTAAAATTATAAGAAATTCTTAAAAATATTATCTGAAATGTAATACATTAATTACTAATAATATAAATTACCTTGTTAAAAATAGAAAAGGAAATATAATCTGAATAAAAATCACAGAAAGTTACTTTGTTGATATTGACAAACTGATTATAGTTTTTATGGCAAGGCCAAAGACCAGAACAACCAGCAAAACATTGATGAAGAACAAAGACAGAGGATAGACACTACCATACTTCAAGACTAATAGTTACAGTAGTCAAGACCTTGTTGTATTGGTGAAAGTAGACAGATATATCTATGGAATAGAACAGAGAGCCCAGATATAGACTTACACAAATATAGTCAAATGATCTTTGACAAAGGAACAAAGGCAGTACAGTGGAATAAAGATAGTGTTTTCAATAAATGGTGGTAAAAGAACTTGTCACCCAGTTTAAAAAAAAAAAAGAATCTAGAATTGACTTAGATAATTAACAATAAATTAAAAGAAAATAGTTTGTAGATCTATCAGTAAAACAAAAAGCTATACAATTTCCATAAGATAACTCAGGAAAAAAATCAAGGTCACCTTGGGTTTTGCAATGAGTTTTTAGATATAATATCAAAAGCACAATCCATGAAAGAAACAAAATAATAAGTTGGACTTCATCAAAATTAAAAATATTCTAATCTTTAAAAGAAACCATGAAGAGAATAAAAAGACAAGTCACAGACTGGGAGAAAATCTTTGCAAAATATTGATAAAGGCCTATTATCCGAAATATATAAAGGACTCCCTAAGACTCAAAATAAAAACCTCCCAACAAAGAAAAGCCCATGACCAGATGGTTACATGGGTGAATTATACCAAGCATTCAAAAAATTAAAATCAATCTTCTTAAATTCTTCCAAAAATTAGAACAGAGAACATTTCAAAATTATTTTATGGTTCTACCATCTCTCTGATATCAAAGCGCAAGAGAAGAAAACTACCAGCCAATATCCCTATGAACACGCAAAAATCCTCAATAAAATACTAGAAAACTGAATTCAACAGCACATTAAAATGATTATACACCATGACAAAGTGGTATCGCAGGGATGCAAGAATGTTCAACACGTGCAAATCAATCAATGTGATACAGGGCATTAACAGAATAAAAGGAAATCAAACGTGACATCTTAATAAACACAGAAAACACATTTGACAAAGTTTAACACCCATTCACGATTAAAGTCTCAACAAAATATGTATAGAAGAAACCTACTTCAACACAATGACGTTCATATATGAAAAGCTCACAGCCAGTACTGTAATCATTGGGGAAAAACTGAAAGCTTTTCCTGTAAGATTTGGTACAAGGCAAGGATAAGGATGCACATTCTCACCATATATATTCAATGTAGTACTGAAAGTTCCAGCCAGAAAAATTGGGAAAGAAAAAAGAAATAAAAGGCATCCAAATTGAGGAGAAAGAAGTAAAATTATTTCTGTTTGCAGTTGACATGATTATATATGTATAAAACCCTAGACTCAACAACAACAACCAGAAAAACCTGTTAGAACTAATAACTAAATTCAATAATGTTGTAGGATACAAAATCAATATACAAATAAGTCATAGTTTTATAAACAAACAATGAACTACTCAAAGGAAATTGGGCAAAAAAATCTCACAATAGCAACAAAAAGAATAAAATACTAAGGTATAAACTTTACCAAAGAGGTGAAAGACTTGTACCTTGAAAATTATAAAATATTGCTGAAAGAAATAAAAGAAAACACAGATAAATGAAAAGATATTTTGTGTGCATGGACTGGAAGACTTAATATTGTTAAATGTCCACACTATCCAAAATGATCTACAGATTTAATGGAATCCCTATCAAAATCATATAGCATTCTTCACAGAAATAGAAAAAGCAACCCTAAAATTCATATGAAACCACAAAGGACTCTGGATAGCCAAAGCAATCTTGAGCATGAAGAATGAAGACGGAAGCATAACACTTCTTGATGTTAAAATACAAAGCTACAGTAAATAAAACGATATGACCCTGGCATAAAAACAGACATATTGACCAATGGAACAAAATAGAGAGCAGAGAATAAATCCACAGATTTATGATGAAATGATTTTTGACAATTGTGCCAAGAACACACAATGGGGAAAGGATAGAGGTCTCTTCAATCAATGTTTTTGGGAAAACTGGATATTCATATGCAGAAAAATGAAACTGGACCTTTATATCACACCATATACAATACTCAACTCAAAATGGATTAAATACTTAAATGTAAGACTTGAAACTTTAAAACTCCTAGAAGAAAACATAGGGAAAAATCTTCTCGACATTGGTCTGGGCAATTATTTTTCACATATGACATCAGAATCACAAACAACAAAAGCAAACATAGATAAGTGAGATTTCATCAAACTAAAAAGCTTCTGTGCTACAAAGGAAACAATCAACAGAGTGAAAAGGCAACCTACAGAATAGTAGAAATATTTGCAAACCATATATCAGATAACAGGTTAATATCCAAATATGTAAGGAACTCATACAACTCAATAGCAAAAAAGTGAATAACTTGATTTAAAAATTAGAAAAAGACCTGAAGACACATCTCAAAACAAGATATACAAATGGCCAAACAGGCATATGAAAAGGTTCTCTACATCACTAATCATCAGAAATTACAAATCAAAACCATAATGAGATACTACACCTCACGCCTGTTAGGATGGCTATTATCAAAAAGACAAAAGATAAAAAATGTTGGCAAACATGTAGAGAAAGGGGAACCCTTCTACACTGTTTGCAAGAATGTACATTGGTACAACCATTATGGAAAACACTATGGAGGTTCCTCAAAAAATTAAAAGTACAATTACCTTATAATGCAGAAATTCCACTTCTTGGTATATATTCAAAGAAAATGAAGTTAGGACCTCAAAGAGATATGTGTACTCTCATCTTCATTTTAGCATTATTCACAATAGCCAAGATATGGATACAACCTAAATATCCATCAACAGATGAATTAATAAAGAAAATATAATATATATGCAATAAATAAATATATAAACACACAATGGAATATAATTCATCTTTTTAAAAAAGAAGGAAATTCTGCCATTTATAACAACATGGATAAACTTGGAGGACATTATGCTAAGAGAAATAAGCCAGACACAGAAAGACCAATATTGTGTGATCTCACCTTATAAGTGGAATCTAACTCAAACTCATAGAAACAGAAAGTAGAATGTTGATTACCAGGGATTGTGGGAAGAGAAAATGGAAGGATGTTGGTTGAAGGGTTCAAAGTTTCAGTTATTCAAGATGAATTTGTTCTGCAGATCTAACATACAATAATGTGACTATTGTTAACAATAGTGTATTGTTTAATTAAGATTTGTTAAGAGAGTAGGTCCTAAGTGAAGAGAGAAAGAAAGAAAGGAAGAAAGAAAGAAAGAAAGAAAGAAAGAAAGAAAGAAAGAGAGAGAGAGAAAGAGAGAAAGAGAGAGAGAGGGAGGGAGGGAGGGAGAGAGGGAGGGAAGGAGGAAGGAAGGAAGGAAGAAAAAGAAAATGGAAACTGTGTGACGTGATCAATATGTTAATTAGCTTGATTCTGGTGATAATATCACAGTGTATATTATAGCCAATATCAAGTTATACATCTTAAATATGTACAATTTTAATTTGTCAATTATATTTCAATAAAGTTGGTAAAAAAGCCAAACAATCCAATTAAAAGGTGGTCAAAAGATTTGAACAGACAACTCACTGAAGAAGACAGACAGACGGCAAATAACCATATGAAAAGATGCTCACCATCATACATCATTTGGGAATTGCAAATTTAAACAAGAATGGGATACCACTACACAGCTATTAGAATACCTAACATCCAAAACACTGACAAGATCGAAATCTGTGGAGGAAGTGGAGCAACACGAACTAATTCATTGCTTGTGAGAATGCAAAATGGTACAGCCACTTTGGAAGAGAGTTTGGCAGTTTCTTGCCAAGCTAAATATAGTCTTATCATACAGTCCAGCAATCAAACACCTAGATTTCTACCCTAATGTGTTGAAAATTTTTATCCACAAAAACCTGAACACAAATGTTTAAAGCAGATTTATTCATAATTGCCAAAAGCTAGAAGCAACCAACATGTCCTTCAATAGGTGAAGAGATAAATTGTGGTACATCAATGTAATGGTATATTATTCAGTGCTAAAGACAAACGAGTTACCAAGTCACTAAAACGTATAGAGGAACCATAAATGCATATTCCTAAGTGAAAGAACCTACTTAGTATGTGATTCCAATTATGACATTCTGGAAAAGAGAAGATTGTAGAAGCAGTAAAAATATCCAAGACTGCCAGGAGGGATGTAGGAATAGATACAACCAAGGGCATAGTTAAGGCAATGAAACTATTCTGTATGATACTGTAATGATAGATACATGACATTACGCATTTGTCAAAACCAATAGAACTGTAACCCAATACAAATAATGAACACTAATGTTAATACGCACTTTAGTTAATAATAATGTATCAATATTTGCTCATCAGTTTTAACACATGTAGCACACTAATGCAAGTTGTTAATAAATAGAGGAAATTGCAAGGGATGGAAATGGGTGTATGGGAACTCTCACTATTCTTGACTCAATTTTTCTATAAACCGAAAATTACTCTCAAAAATAGTCTGTTAATAATTTAAAAAATATATAAAGGAAATGATTCAACTTTGCTGCCTATGTATTTTATACTTAGAATAGAAAATGAAAATTTTTAAAATGTTAATAATGAGGCCTAATCAGTGACTAAACCAAAGGATGTGACACAATTTGTAGACTTTCATTTTATATTGACTTCATATTTGCAAAGGTCCTGCAGAGCTTGCTCACTGTGTGTTTTCATCTTTATTGCTTTTCTATTTTGTACTACACACAAATAAATATTCTTATGCTAATTTACCATTTGCATAACATGTACTTTGAAGATTTTCTTTGTTTTGCTTTGTTTTATCCTTGACAATGAGATTCCTCTGATTAACCCACATTCTTTTCCATTTGATCTGAAAGCTTACACTAGACATCTGGCTGTTGTTAGGAATGAACCTGAGGCCAATGAATACAGAGCAAAACTGTTTATCTCCTCAAGTGGATTCTACCTGGGATCTTACTCTCTTGTTAGAACTGTACTTCAAACCAAAGTCCCCAGTGAGGAAGTAACATTCTTATTCAACATATTTGAGCTGATCCTTCCATACTTTCTTATCCATACCACAAAAGCTTTATTAAAAGGCACTCACCAGTTAATTAATGGCTTAAAGGAACAAAATGGACTGGAATCATTTACAGAAACGTCTAAAATTTTGGTGTGTTTTTCTATAACATTTATTATATATTGATTTTTAAATCCACGTCAGTTGTGGTTTAGATGTTCCATCACATCTTTGTGTGTGTGTGTGTGTGTGCATGTGTGTATGTGTGTGTGTTTATATTTGTAAGAGAGTGTACCTTTGTGTGAATATAAAACTTTATGTGGCTACTTATCAAAACAAGTAGCTAAAACACTCTAAAATACTGACTTTATTCTGCAAGTTTCCTAACATTACAGCTCCAGTGGCTACATGATTGGAACCCCTAAACTACGAAAGAGAATTATTCAGCCAGCTATGTAGATTACCACATAGGAGGATAAAAGAAACCAAAAGTCATAGTAACTATCCTGTCCCAACAAAGTTCAGGCACTTGCCAGACATATCAACTACCAGATGCCACTTTCTGGATTAGCCAGGCTTCTTTGATAACAGGTGACAATGACCCATTCTGATTAAGCAAACAATAGAAATTTAGTCATTGACATGACCAGAAAAAGAGGGGGTTTAGGTGAGAATGACCTGACACATCAGATCAATATTTCTTTTATCTTTGCTTCTCTCCAAGTACTTATTTTATTATCTCTTACTGCACAAATCTGGAATGATAGCTATAGGCAGTTTATGAACACATCTATATCATATTATGACCAAAGAGAAAAGACTATGCACTTTTTGTATCAATTTGAAGAATTTCAGGAGAAATCTATGAGTCACAGTCTTTTGGACTCATCACTTTGTCCAGAAAGGAGAGGTTCTCTGATTGGTTTAACCTGGTCACAGTAACGCTAATTCATTCAGAATTGTAGTACTACATGTAATCACAAAATTCGTAAGCCACTGGAGGCATTATGAGACAGTTTCAGCAATTAAGGTTTTCTTCAGTTTTTCTTTTTCTTTTTTTTCAATCCCTTTGAAAAATGCATCTAGAATTTGCTCTGTGTGCATACATATAAACATATTTTTAGGACAACCACGTACATAGTATGTATCTTTCTGTAAGTCTCCTAATTAACAAATATATTAAGGAAAGACCATTCCATATTGTGTGTTTATCTTTCTCAAGTAAGTCTTCTACTGGTCCATATAGAATTATAATTGTAATTACAAAATTACTGTAAAATGTTTAACTAGTTATTTTCCATTTACCTACCAGATCCACCCTCTGTCCTTGTCTGCACTGCTTTCTGCTCTAAGTTACTGACCACCACAAACTGCATCATCAGATTCCCTTATCCTCTGGCTTCTGGTTGGGTTTAACAGTGGTAGGCTCAGAGAGGGATCAAAGTCGAGGAGGAGAGAGAACTCTCCCCAAGTCTGTAATTGTCTCTTTATTAAACTGTCTTTAATTAAGCTTTAAATATTCCCTTCTAGGACTCCTAATACAATATATATTTTTTAACATCTTTATTGGAGTATAATTGCTTTACAATGGTGTGTTAGTTTCTGCTTTATAACAAGGTGAATCAGTTATACATATACATATATCCCCATATCTCTTCCCTCTTGTGTCTCCCTCCCTCCCACCCTCCCTATCCCACCCCTCTAGGTGGTCACAAAGCATGGAGCTGATCTCCCTGTGCTATGCGGCTGCTTCCCACTAGCTATCTATTTTACATTTGGTAGTGTATATATGTCCATGTCATTCACTCACTTTGTCCCAGCTTACCCTTCCCCCTCCCCGTATCCTCAAGTCCATTCTCTAGTAGGTCTGTGTCTTTATTCCCGTCTTGCCCCTAGGTTCTTCATGACCATTTTTTTTTTTTTTTTTAGATTCCATATATATGTGTTAGCATACGGTATTTGTTTTTCTCTTTCTGACTTACTTCACTCTGTATGACAGACTCTAGGTCCATCCACCTCACTACAAATAACTCAATTTCGTTTCTTTTTATGGCTGAGTAATATTCCATTGTATATATGTGCCACATCTTCTTTATCCATTCATCTGTAGATGGACACTTAGGTTGCTTCCCTGTCCTGGCTAATACACTATTGTTTTTTAAAGACAATTAAAAATGTTTTAATCTGGGGGGTTAGATTCTCTTTGGCTAGAAGCAGATGGAGCAATTGTTTTAAATGCCAGCTGTGTTTGTCCAGTTCTAGAAGCATTAGTACCTTGTAGAGGAGTCATGAAATTCATTTCAAAATCACTTTGAAACGATCTAGATCTTGTCTTATTTCTTTTCCTCTTGTTTTAAATATTCACTTTTATCTCCAGCTTCTCTTGTCTTTGTCATCCCCATTTTTTAAAGTCAGGTTTATTGAAGCACAATTTACATGTAGTAAAATTAATCCTTTTTAAATATACAGGTTCACTAATTTTGACAAATTTGTGTGTAGCTCCATAAACAACACCACAATCACAGTTTGAAATATTTCCATCACACCAAAAAAGTTTCCATTTTTAGTCAATCTACATTTACTAACCCAGCCCTTGGCAACCACTAATCTTATTTCTACCCCTATAGATTTTTAACAACTTTTTTGAGATATAATTCACATACCATACAATTGTATGGTATTATATAGAATTAAATGCTTTTTAGAATATTTAATTGTGCAACCGTATTCACAATCAATGTTAGAATATTTTTATCATCTAAGAAGAAACCCCTTACATTGTGAAAAACTTGTGAGTGGGTGCAAACTCCCACTGTTACTGGAGCTCTTCCCTATTCTGAACGGACATAGTTACCCACATTTGACTTTTAATAATTTCTTAAAATTTGTGTGAATTTTGTCTTTTTCACTTGTATAGCGGTCATCTCTGCCAATGAAATCTGTCTCCTTGGAGGAGATTCTCTATCCTTATAGTTCAGTTTACTTGGTTATCTTGTGCTCTGCTCTATGATGGGCTCCAGATAAGTCTGATTTTGTAGATTATTCAGATTTTTCTACTTTTAACAGTTGGAAATGTCATTTTTTGAAGTTTTCTACATCATAAGTGGAAGCAATGCCTCCAATTTACTTTTAAACAAGAGGCAGTATGATTAAATGTGTCTCACAGAAAAATACTCCTTCCAGTAGATTTGCTAATGCAACATACTACTAATTTACTGTGAGCTGATGTGTTGCATCCTATGATGTGGCTGGATTCTTTCTCATTTCTACAAATCATATTTGAAAATAAAGGAAGGTACCCCAATCATAGAACCATGAGTGGATTACTTCACACCTGTGTTCTTTGCCTTTATAGCAAACATCCTGTCCTCATCATTTGATCTAGCCCTGATGAAGATTTGGTCAGTTCTGTATAAAAAACTACAGGTTTTTCTGTTGGAAAAATCTATTAGTAAGGTTAACATTAGTATTAGTTCAATTTTATTATAATTTATTGAACTTCTATAGCCAACATAGATTTGCTAGCAAAGCAATCAAACAATGCAATTATGACAATAAAAAATGTAATTAGCCAGAAAAGCATTTTTCAGATCATTCTAGTCATCACTGGGAAGAGTCATATGAGCCTTAAATGCTGGTACTCTCATGAAGAACATTGGTTCACATTTCTTCATAACTTAGACTGAAGGATAATATCAGGTTAGGTCATCCACATTCTACAAGAAGCAGAGAAAGCTGTGATTGGGGTCAACTGAAGAAACTTGATCAGACAATGGGAGAAACTAGAGACAGGTTCACAGATACAGTAACTTCTGTGGTGCCAGCAGGATTCGTCTTATGAGGCGATAGCATTGGTAACTATGCGTTACAATTTCAGAACCCTTCTGGCTCTCCCCAGAACTTCCCACTCCATGATGACTTTACCTCACAGACCCTTTCTGATAATGTGTTTCACGCATAGGGATTTTTGTCTTTAGGATAAAACTTTGAATTCTGATGAGGTAGGAAAATACCTTCAGTGAGATGCACATTAAGATTCATCCTAGCACTGATTAAGACATAGAATTGAACACTCTATGCAAAATACCTAACCTGAATATTGAACAGATTTATTTTTGAATTGGATGTACATTGTAATTAAAGAACAGGATTTAAGTAGAATGAAACTGAAAATTGTGTAATCAGCTATCCAAATAATATTAATGATAGCATCAGCCTGATAAATTGGCATTTATACTCTTTCTTACTACTTAGCTTTTGGGCCTAATGTTCTGGCATGAAAAAAAATAATTATTTTTATGAAGAACTATTGTTAGTGTTCACAGAACTAGAATTTTCTTTTTCCTCTTTCTTCATGTAGCATTTGAAATAAACAAAAAAACGGAGATGACTTTGTCAATTGAATCCCAAGAGAAAGAATGAAAAAACACAATAACCAATTTTAGGAAATCTATGTAACATCAATGTTAATGTATTAAGAAATTATTATCTCTATAATGTTTTAACTTAAAGTGACTCAATTATTTCAAAATGTACTATAATCTTGAATCTCAAATGTGTTACAAAGAATTTGAATGTTTTACTCATTATGGAAATGCATATAGATGTAATAAGGTTAGATTCCATTGAATTTCACAAACTGAATGCCCATTTATTTCTATATCTAAGAAAGGAATTTTCAAAATTCGCTGGCCCAGTAACTTATTCTAAGGTTTAAAATATACTTCAGGTATAAATGAAAAGATCTGTGGAAATACCACTCAGTGGATTAAGTTCACTAAACATATATATTTGGTTTCCATGGGGTGAAGTGTTATTCAAGGATGTGGAAAAATCTATTATTTTTTTTCATTTTAGAAAGGGCTTTGTGATTCATAAAAGTTACATCTGATAAATACTACATAACTCTCAGCACACTGGACACAAAAGAAGTTCTACTGAATTTAATTAAAAATACTATTAAGTTGATTTAAGTAAATAATGCAGTTACACATAGTTTTTATTCTTCTACTTGCTTGATGTGGTTTAAATAACATACATGAATTTGTTCCACTTTTGCCAAATCAAAATTTCCTTGGAGTGACATGGTACACTGGGAACAGCTCTGCAGTGAGAGTCAGAAATCATTGAGTATCCAGGACCTTGGTGGAATTTTAACTTTGCCAAGCTGACCTCATCAATAGAGTTTTTCACTAGAACACAAAGGAGTCAAGACTGACAAGAACTGATCCAGGGTTGGAAATGGACAAAGGTTACTCCAGGGGTGACGACTCAAGGACCTAGATCAAGTTAACTCTCAACTTCTGAAGCAGAATGCTATTACTGAAAACTATAAAAGTGTATATAAAATTCCAAATGAGTGGATATGTCTCCCTATGCCTCCCAATCATTCTAGCCTCACTTTAGACTTCCTTGAAGTTCTGTATTCAGTGCAGATTTTGAGAGGGAGAAACTTCCACTCCAAGAATCCAGAGTAAAGGGTTTATTGCATTTTGTACCCAATTTAAAAATGTGCAGAAAACATGAACAGACATTTTTCAAAAGAAGATAAACAGATGGCCAACAGGCACGTGAAAAGATGCTCAACATTGCTAATCATCAGGGAAATGCAAATCAAAACTGCAGTGAGATATCACCTCAAACCTGTCAGAATGGCTATCATTAGAATGTCTACAAATAACAAATGTTGGCAAGGATGTGGAGAAAAGGGAACCCTATTACATTGTTAGTGGGAATTAAATTGGTGCAGTCACTATGAAAAATTGTATGGAGGTTCCTCAAAAAACTAAAAAACTACAATATGACCCAGCAATTCTACTCCTGGGTATTTATCTGAAGAAAATGAAAACAGTAATTCAAAAAGATACACGCACCCAATGTTCATAGCAGAAGTTTTTACAATAGTCAACATATGGAAGGAACCTAAGTGTCCATAAACAGAAGAATGAACAAAGAAGATATGGTGTATATATACCATATACAATGGAATAAGAACATGGATGAACCTAGCGGGTATTACTCTTAGTGAAATAAGTCAGACAGAGAAAGACAAGTACTGCTATCGCTTATACATGGAATCTAAAAAATAAAACAAATGAATGAATATAACAAAACAAACAGATTCACAGATACAGAGAACAAACTAGTGGTTATCAGTGGGGAAATAGAAGGGGGGCATAATAGGGATAGGGATTAAGAGGTACAAACTATTTATAAAATAAACTACAAGGATATATCATACAGCACAGGGAATATAGCCAATATTTTATAACTTTAAATGGAATATAATCTATAAAAATATTGAATCACCATGTTGTATACCTGAAACTAATATTGTAAATCAACTCTACTTCAATAATTAAAAAAATAGAACAAGTAGGCGAGTTTGAAAACTTATAGTAGAAAATGACTTCAGATATGTTCTGATTGGAGGTTAATGGCACAGGGAATTTGGAGGCAGGCTAAATAGGTAGAGCATTCTGCGTGACTGGTTGGGGATCATGTTTTCTTTGTTTGGTCTTGGAAGTAAGGGAAAACTTAGGGAATATGGAAGTTACTGACCAAGCCCTGGACCTTTTTGGATCACAGTGGTAGAGGTAGTGGTTTAGCTTCTAGGCTATTAGCTACAGAAGTTGTGGGTCAGAGTTCTATGTTTATACATGGTCTGGTCATTGTGTATTTGTATATTTAGTCTCTCAGTCCCCTATTTGGTTCATCCTCTCAACTGTGAGAGGTTCAACAATTCAGGGGAGCCTAGAGTTCCAGATCATTACTGCTTAGGGATTGTTCAGTCATTTGCACAGTCAACTGTATTACAAGATCTTCTTGACCTTATTGTTGTTGTATTACAGTGGCAATCATCTGATCAGGGAACAGCTGCACAAAAACATAAGATTCTGGATAGAATGCAATAGGCCAGCACCATGACCATTCTTATGATTAAAAGAACAATTACAGTCCCTGTAAGATGCTTCAGAACCAGGAATCCCAACTGTACAACCTATGTCAAACGAACAAATACCATCAGCTATGAGGATGAAACTTAAAGATCCAAAAGCTTTTATTTTAAGGTTATGTAGAGCCTGTTCCACCTTGCCTGTTTTATTAAACCAATCATAGCAAGAAGTATTAGTAATGGCACAGATGCCATTCTGACTAGCCAACAGAAATCTAGAGCATTATGATTTTTCCTTCACTATTTGTGCCAATGAATTGAGAAACTGATCTGTATTCCATGCAGAGCAGAGGTAGTATCATTAGTAACTCCTACCAGATTTAGTGATACGTTTCACATAGTCTTTTCTGTATAATTTGTATAAGTCCCACTTATGGGAACAATACTCTGATTTTTTTTCACATAAATAATGAGTCAGCAATTTAGGTAGTTTTCTTGAATAATCAAGAGTGGTCTCATTTTGGAGCTCACAGCTGAGACAGTATTTCCATGCTTGGTTATTTACATGATTAGAGTTACTGTGCGCATACAAGTCTCAGAACACTATTCGTAAAGTGCACGAGGTATTAGTCTGAGGCAAATAGGACCAGGTGTCCTGACCACGAAGGAAATATTTATCCAGTAGGGGCACATGGAGATCCAGGAAAAAAAAGACTTGTTCATAACATGAGGTCTGAACCATGGCCAGGCATTAACTGAGTATATATTCAGATTGCTATTCATCTTTTCCAGGTGGCAAGTATTGGGCCTATTGTCTACAAAGGCTACTGAATTTAAGCTAGAACCTTTACTGTAGCTAAAAAGCTGCTTGATTTTGTGTTTCTAATCTGGGGCATACTGATTTTTATATCAGGTGATCAAGACACACACTTTATGAGATCCATTATAAAAGAACTCTGTGAGGTGTTACCCATTACTACACTGTCCCCAGTCTTCCAGAAAAGTTGAAAGGACCAATGACATCCTTAAATTAAATTTATCAAAACTTTTAGGACCCCTTGAGTTCCCTTTATCAAAGGTACTCCCACTAGTACTTATGGCATTCTGATCTACTCCCTCAGGGACATAATCAGTTATCTTCCTATGAACTGGTAACAGGAAAATCCATGTGTTTAAGAATTTCACTTGTAATACTAGAAATGCTCCAAACAATCTTGAAAATAGGCATATAATAACTAAAATATATTCAAATCTCAGGGAGGGTGGGAGCTGTATAAAATCCAACTGAAGATGTTCGAGGACCCTTGAGGCTTTGGGTCCTGGCTATGTCCCATCATTTTAGTTTTTCTGGGATTATGTGGTTGATAGGTAACATATGACCTCTCAAAAAACTTCAGCTGTTTTTTTTTTTTAGTTTCCCCACCAATGATTTAAAAAAATAACCAGTTGTCCATAGTATGATGAGTAGTTTCATGGAGGACTTTAGCTAATATACTTGTTTGAAGTCATCTGGTGCCACCAAGCAGCTGTCTTTAGAGTGCCAGAGATTATCTGAGTAAAGGGTACAGTCAGATTTTTTTCCCATATTTCCTTTTCAAAATCACAGCCTAAGTGTTGTTTTATAATGGCCTCTTTGAATTGCTTCAGATAGTTATCCTTTATAGGATCATAATCTTGATTAAGTATGATTTATTTTGGCATAGTGATCCACTAGGGTACAGGTATTTCTTTTAGTGTCCTTATTATCTCTTTTGTGCATAAGCCTCAATCTTTATAACAGTCACCTCTCTATGAGGTAGAATTGCCTCCAAGTGCTCCCTTAAACTTGCTATCTATTTTTGATGGGAGTTCCAGTAGAGATGAGAAACCTCTTTTCTTTCCAAAGCACCCTAATGTCAGGTACTACTCCAAAAGCATACCTGCTATCTGCATATATATTTACTCTCCAGCCTTTGGCTAGTTAACAAGATCTAGTAAATACAGTAAATTCTGCCACCTGGGCTTATTTTACTTCTGGTAGAGAATTATATACTAAAGGTGAACTTAAATTAGTGTTAGTATATGATACTTGACATCCTCCAATTCAGTTTTGAGATATAGTCTATCAACAAATAATTTTAGGTAAGGCTTATCAATGGGAGTCTCTAGAAATCTAAATAACATACAGAATATTCCCTAAGGAAGGTAAGGCAAACATGATGTTCCTCTTTGTCTGGTAAAGAGAGTAGAATGGCAGGATTCAGAATACAGTTGGTCCTCCATATCTGAGAGTTTTGCATCCCCAGATTCAATCAACTGCAAATAGAAAATATTACAAAAAAATTCAGAACATGCCGAAAAAGCAAAACTTGAATTTGCCACTCACCGACAACTATTTACATAGCATTTACATTGTATTTACAACTACTTACATAGCATTTACATTATATTAGGTATTATAAGTAATCTAGGGATGATTTAAAGTATATGGGAGGAGGATGTGCATAGGTTATATGCAAATACTACGCCATTTTACGAAGAGACTTCACATCTGGGGATTTTGGAGAGAGGCCTGGAACCAATCCCTTGTGGATACAGAGAGATGAATGTATTGCAGTAGTGAATAAAGTGGTGACAGACAGTAAGAGAGTAACAGAATTTCATAAGAAGTTAATTGGCTGGCTGCAAAGTGTTGTGCTCAAATGTCTGTACTGCATGAGGAGTTCCATGAGTTCATGCAGGGGAATAAGAACTAGTTCAGCAGAAGCATACCACCAACAGGTTTTGTAGTGACAGCTACTGTCCTAAAACAAGGGAGATAAAAACATTACAACCAGGCCAAGGATGAAACTATTATAAGCAATGGGGTTTTGGTGTTTCCCATGAAGTTGAGTTAAAACCCTGAGGAGTTGTTCAGATCTCTCATGCACAAATAGACAAAATGGATTTTAATAGTTAGTGATATTTAGAGAAGGAGACTACTGAAGAGACTTCTTTAGGTTACAGAATGTCTGTTCATGTTTGGGCTCCCAGAAGAGAGGTTCTGTTACTGAGGACTTGGTTAATTCACAGAGAGGTACTGCAACCTCAGAAAAATTTGTTACACATTTGTCTGCAATATCCAGTTAAGCCTAGATATTTTTCTCAATTATTGTTTTGTAAGGGTCCTAGGATAAGACTGGATGGTCTTCAGTCTGTCAGGAGAGAATGTTTTGCCCTGCTGAGATATGTCATGCCCTAAATAGTAGACTAGATCTTGGAGAAATTGTAATTCATATTTCAAAATTTATAAAAGCCCGTTTTTCTGCCAGGGCTAAGAGCAAATAAATGGAATGTTTTTAAAGGGCTTCCTTGTTGTCTGAACAAAGTAAAAGATCCTCTACATGTTTCATCATACCTGAATCACAAGAGAAATATAGATCCTTTAAGTCTTGATTGAGAACCTAGGAAAAATAAGAGTGGTCTTCAGTGAACTTCTGGAACATGACTGTCCAGGTATATTGTGTTCCTCCCAGGAGAAAGTGAAAGGTATTGACTCTCCTGCTCTAGAGGCATACCGCTAAAGTCAGAGCAAATATGCAATGACTCAAAGTTTCTTACAGGAGGCATTGCTAAGAGGACCATAATAAATCCTGCCATCTTTGCTCAACGTTCCCCTGCATAAACATGGTAGGTATTTAAATAACCCACAGATTTTCCCTATTATCCTCAACTGTGACTCCTGGGCCTTTGACTGGAAAACATTCCTTCCTGCTCTGTGATATCATTCCTGCAAGTTGCCTCAGGAAGAATTGATGATAGGCTGCAATTTGGGTTAGGTACTACTGAGAAGAGAGTGATAACAGGTTTGTTGATGGCCTTGAGGTCTTTAACAAATTGATATCATCCAGTTGTTTTATTTACTGGCAGAATGGGAGTGTTACCAGAGCTAGTGCTGAGTATGAGAAGACCGTTTTATATAAGTCTTTCAGCTATAGGTTGGAGGCTTTCTTTTGCTTCTGGCTTCAAAGGATATTGGGGGAAGTTTGGGTAACAGTTTTGTAGAATCTACCTGAACTTTAATAGGTTCTTCTAACTCTATTTCCTATGTCATTGGAATTTTTAGTCCATAGAGTGTCAGGTAGAGAGGTAAGATATTCATCTGGGGTATGAATCAAATATTATGAAGAAGGCAAAGGTATATACAGTGCAGACACAACTTTATTGTGGATAGAGGAATCCTCTGGAACCATGAGAAATAGTCCCAATGATGTACATTTAATGTTACAATTCCATTTACAAAGAAAGTCTCTTCCTATTAAAACTGCAAGGATCATACCACAAAGGAGGAAGAAATATTTCCAGTCAGGGACTCAGGGATCACAATTAGGGTCAATAGGGAAAATCTATGGGTTATTCGAAATACCTACCACGTATTTGGTATGATTACTCAGAGGAAGGTTGAGCAAAGGTGGCAGGGTTTATTGTAGAAAGAGTAGGCGCCTGAATCTACCAGGAGTCAGTGAACTTGACCCTCTGTATTAGTGAGCTTGAGCTGCCATAAGAAAACAGCATAGACTGACTCAAAAAAAAAAAAATTTATTGCTCACAGTTCTGGAAGCTGGGAAGTCCATGATCAAGGCACCAGTAAATTCAGTTTCTGGTGAGAGCTGTCTTCCTGGTTTGCAGTCGACCACCTTCTCACATATTGTGTGTTCACATTGCCTTTCCTTGGTGTGTACATGGGATGGTGTGTGGTGGGGAGGTGGGAGTGGTAGGGGGAACAGAAAGGAGAACCCTCTGGTGTTTCTTATTATAAGGACACTAATCCTATCATATTAGAGCCACACTCTTACAACCTTAGTTAACCTTTGTTACCTCCTTATAGGTAATTTAAATTTAAAATTTATTTCCAAATACAGTTATATTGGAGGTTAGGGCTTCAACATATGGATTTGGGGGCACAGTTCAATGCATAGCACCCTCTATATTTATAATTAATTTACCTTGAGTGTTTAAGGGTAAGGTAGAATATTCGGTACTTTTTCCTTTCCTAGCACACTCACATTGATCTGAAATGAAGGATTTTTCTTTGTGCCTTGTTTTTTATTTGTAAGATGGGACAATATTTTTTTCTAGTGCCCCTTCTGTTTAGAATATCCCCAAAGTCCCTGACAATATGTGGTTGGTTAGGAAGTTGGCCACCTAGTTGTTTGATCTGCAGGGCCACAAGTTTATTTTAAAGGAATGTTCTGATTCCACTAAGGATATGAAACAGACAGGAACCAATAATCAAAGCTAAGTACCAAACTGAAAATAAATAGCCAAGGAACTCAACGCAAATAGAGGCAGAGTTCAGATCTGGTGCTGACTCATCACATGCACCTGGTCACAAAGGCTGAGGTCCTTGGTGACAAGCAATGTTGACCACATCTTGTTGGAACCTCCAGAAAAATTGTGGAAATAAACAAAGACCACCTAAATGAGAACAAGCAAAAGATATTTATTCAGAGCTTGCTATAGACAGGGAATCAGCATCACTTGAAAAGTGACTGAAAAGAGACTGAAAAGCAAGTAGGAAGGTATAAGAGCTTTATGGTGGAAAAAGGGAAGGCTTCAGATATACCATAGTTGCAGATTGTTGGCATGGGGAAGCTGGAAGTGGGCTACCTAGAAGTGGGGCATCCTATGCTACTGGTTAGAGGTACATATTTTACTTTCTCTGATTGGTCCCAAGTTGGAGTAAGGGCAAAAATCAGGGAAGCTGGCAGTTATTGACCAACTACTGGCCATTTTGAGCTGACTGCTAAAGAGGTTGTGGTTTAGCTTCTTGGGCTGATCGCTGTACAGGTCAGAGTTCTATTTTTATATGGTCTAGGCTTTGTCAGTTTCTGTATTCAGCCTCTCAAGACCATGGTGGTTGACTAAAATGTACGCTGTGACTGTTTTGTTGTTGTTGAGCAGCACTTTGTTTTGATTATGAGAAACAAAATATACAATAGGATAATTTTTCTCCCAATCTCTGTATAATATACCAACATTCAAAGAAGCTGAAACCCAGTGACATATTTCCCAGTGTTTTGTGGAAAAAGCCAGTTCCTCATTGTCAAGGCATATTTTAGAGGGATAAGTGTTTTCTCGAGGGTAGGAGAGGCCTTGAAAACAAGGTCTCATTAAATAACATGTGAGTTTATGCTCAGTATTTTGAAGTACAGCATAGAAAATAATATTTAAAAACTCTTGAAAGTAAACCGAGGGAGCAATAACAGAATGCCTGTATAGTGTGTCTTAAAAACTTGTGGGGTCAGATAAGGCTAGTTCCTGAATGGGAATGGAGAGTACCAAAAAAAAAATGTTGATAGAGTGGTGAGTGGTGGTTTTGATATGTAGAAGAGGATGTGATTTGTAATTGTTATGTGATAGGAGTGCTTAGATGCAAAAAACAACAACAACATAAAATTCAACTTTTAAATTACTGAAATTGAGAATTAAGAAAACTGTTCTCTGAGTGTTGTCTCCAAAGGAGACAAATATGGTCCCTGAGCACTAGAGGGTACGTTAATTTAAAATGCATCACATGTTCCAAATACGCCACGAGTCAATTTAACAAGATGATTGTACTGGGTAGAAAAAATAAACAATAAAAACTTAAACTAGATAATGGCTCAATTAAGCAATAATGGACTTTCTTATAGTTGATTTTGTTAATATTGTAATCTTACTAATTTTAGCTGCATTCTAGTATTTCCTATCTTATCTATCCAAATATTGTTAAGCAAATTGTATAAATATATAAGTGCTTAATATTAGAAAAAATAATATTATATAGAATATAAATTACTTTAATATTCCATATTTAATTGCTCTAAGAAGAAAAATTTTCTTAAATATTCTTAGTTTTCTCTGTATCAAAATATGTACCCAGCTAAATATTTTCTATTTACATTAATTAATATCACACTACCCAAGAACATATTCTCTTTTCTTTAGCTTTCTGTCTAAATTCCATTAATTTATCCCACATAAATATTATCAAAATACTTTTAATGTGTTTTTCACGTTATTGCTCTTAGTTAATTGTGTAATTTATAGTACTCTAAATATTTTTGTATTTTAAATAGTACTCTTCAGTGAATTAGGAAAACAATTTAGCATTTCCAAAAACAATTTTTGTATGCAACGTTCCTCAGATTCAAATAGAACAAATAGTTTAAATAATTACAACACCATTTTAAAGTTCACTTACGTAGTGTACTGTAAAATTCACTTTATTAATTGGCAAGTAGCTCCTAGGTGCTGTGGCAAATATATATTGAGTCAATGGAAAAATATATTATTTTATATTAAAATGCCATTTTTGCTTGCTATGAAATTTAGCTGATCTTGCACTCTAGAGGGCAGTGTACACTGAAGTGTACACTGAAGAGTGGTAGAATACTCTTGGCCCAACAAGAAAGAATTTCTAGTTTGGCTCTGACTTTTTAGGATTAGATTTCTGGTCCTTTTTTTCCTAAATCATGTTTTAGTAGAAGACAGAATTGTGAGACAGAATATATTTACAAATAATGTAATTAATACATGTGACAAATGTGTTCTATTTAAAAAGTATATGGTAATTACTAAAATGCCTGCTAATACTAAACAGTAAGTCAGGAAACATCAAATTTAAAGTACATGTAAATAATAGATTGAGAAAAAATATGATGAATTCCTAGGCTGGTCTAAAGACCTAACACAAAAGAATGTAATTTTTTGAAAGACAGTTGAACTCATGCTAATATACCATGTATACTAAGTTATTTCATAGCTATACTACATTAATTAGGAAAGATCAATTAGGGAATGTTTCCAAAGCACTTGTATGTCAATAACTGTGTTGAATGAATCATCTAAATATAAAGAAAGCTACCATTTGACTTGGGGTGGGAAAATTAGGAAATAGATCTGTTGGACTTTAGGAGTGAAAAAGTTCTTTTACAGGTTGTTTTAGAATTTGCACCAAACATATTTTCAAATGCCTTCTTATACAGTAACTGGTTAAATGATGGTTTATCACAGAAGCGGAAGGAGTCAGGAATGACTTCGTGGCTGAAAAGAAAGCATTTGAAATTATACCACATGAAGATACTGTCTTTGCCACTTGACATTAGATAATTTATTTTGAAGAGTTTACATTTTTGGAAGCCTCAGTTTCTACACTGGCAAATAGAAGCTAAAAATATCTACCTTGAAGAAGTGAAATATTAGGGAAAGTTTTATATATTTATTATATATATATATATATATTTTATATATATATATATATATATATATATATATAATATATATATATTCCTGAATATAATTTCTTCTCTCTAGCTTTCTATGTCTAAATTCCATTAATAGGAAATATATTTAACATTAACCCATATCCATATATTAGTTCCCTGGGGCTGCCTTAATAAAGTACAATAAACTGGTTGGTTTAAACAACAGAAATTTATTGTTTCACATTTCTGGAGGTTGGAAGTCTGAAATCAAAGTATCAGCAAGGTTGGTTCCTTGTGAGGGCTATAAGGGATAATCTGTCCTATGTCTCTCTCCTAGTTTCTGGAAGCCTCAGGCATTTTTTGGCTTGTACATGGTGTTCTCAATATGTCTTCACATCAGAAATTTGTCCAAATTTCCCCCTTAATGACATCAGTCAAATTGGATATGACCCACCCTAATGGCCTCCTCTTAACCTGATCATCTTCAAAGACCCTATTTTGAAGTAAGCTCATATTCACAGATATTGGGGGTTAGGGTATGATTTGGGAGACAAAATTCAACCCATAATACTCCTGATAAATATTAACACTTTTGCAATTATATTCATCCTGCACATATAAGAATGTGATATATTTACATTTTCAACAAATGTTTCATACTCTATTTACATCTGTATTTAAACTTAAATGATACAAAAATGATGTCAGTATCTTTATACAAGTACATTGAGGTGAAAAGAAAAAACAAGGAGACATATGTAGTAATACATACATTTTACTTACTTGGTTGTTTTAGCATTTAAATTAAGGTTTTTAATTATTGTGTAACATAGTTTTAAGAAAGGCCAACTATAGAGAGGTATTGTTACTTAATAGTCCATTCCTACCTCAAAGGCTCACATTTTATCTCCTGTATTTGCCTGGCATAGCTGGTAACTCAAAGAATAATGCCTGACATATACTTCAAATTATAAAGTTCATGTTAGTTTAGTTGTAAGCACTATAAGCAAAAATGAAGTCACTTAGGTTGAAGGTTGCAGTAAGATTCAAGAGATCATGGCACTATAGAAAGCAAAGACCTGGAAGGGACACCAGAGACTATGAACTCCATGAACCATAAATAAAATATCCTATCTTTTTTAAGATCAAAATTGTTTCTTCAGTGTTGAGAAAGAATAAAGGTCCCAAATAATTCAACTTTATCAGTGTTGTGATCCCAAATAATTGCAAAATGAAAGACGACTCAGAATTCAGCAAGAAGGAAGTCACACACCTCCAGTGAAGCTTAAAGAATATCTACGAAAGTCATACAAATAAACTACCTCTTCTTTTTGGGAAATAAGGAAAATATATTTTATCTTAAAATGTATATTGCACAGGCAGGGTAATAAATGAATAATTTGGAAATTTACAAATTACTTAAGATGTACATTTTTATGAAAATGCTATATGAATAAAAAACAAAGAAGGTTTATAGTTCTTTTTAAAATTATTGACAGTGGTTACCTGTGTGTGTTGTTATTTCTATATTAGATAAGTTCAAATTTTAAAAAACCTCAAATGCCAACTGATCCAAAGTAATCAACAGAAACATTCTATGAACCTCAATGTATCATTCCTTCTACACAAACGCATCTTCAAAATACTTCAAATATCTTTTTTAGATAGCCTCACAGAGTAAGGTCAGAAGTACCCACATTTTGAAAAAAATTAGGTAGGACTGAAGGGTAGAATGTGGGAGTATAATTTCAGCGATAGAGCAGTGCTGAGCCATGAGGAGTGCATGGCATGGCTGTGTGTATTAGTGACTGAGGTGAACTGAAGATTCAGAACATTGAAATTTATAATTTGCAAAAACATCTGTTTGTCTTATTAAAGACCTTACTTTTTAGAGCAATTTTAGGTTCATGGCAAAATTGAGATGAATGGACAGGGACCTGCCATATAGTCCCTGCTCCCACATGTACATAGCCTCCCCCATTATCCATAGCCCCCATCACAGTGGTCCATTTGTTACATCTGATGAACCAACACTGACGTCATAACTGCCCAAAGTCCACAGTTTACATTACTGTTCACTTCCAGTGGTGTACGTTCTATGGGTTTAGACAAATTTATAATGACATGTATCTATCATTATAGTATCACAGAGAGTATATTCACTACCCTAAACATACTCTCTACCTATTTCATCCCTCCCCCATCTACTCCTGACAACCACTGGCCTTTTTCTGTCTCCATAGTTTTGCCTTTTCCAGAATGTCATATACAGTCAGCACTCCATATCCATGGGCTCTGCATCCATGGATTCAACCAAGCACAGATTGAAAATATTTGGAAAAAAATTCCAGAAAGTTCCAAAAAGCAAAATTTGAATTTTCCACATGCTGGCAACTATTTACATAGCATTTACATAGTATTTACAACTATTTACATAGGGTTTATGTTGTATTTATAACTATTTATATAACATTTACATTGTATTAGGTATTACAAGTAATCTAGAGAAAATATAAAGTATATGGGAGGATGTGCAGAGTGTACATGCAAATACTGCACCATTTTATTAAGGGCCTTGAGCACCTGCAGATTCTGGTATCTGATGGGGGTCCTGGAACCAATCTCCTGCAGATACCAACAGATGACTGTAGTTGGAATCATACAGTATGTTGCCTTTTCAGATCAGCTTTTTTTTTCACTTAGTAATAGTAAATTAAAGTTCCTCCATGTCTTTTCATGGCTTGATAGCTCACTTGGCTTCAGCACAAAATATTATAATATTCCATTGTCTGGATATACCAATTTATCTATTTACTGACAAAGGACATCTTGATTACTTCCAAGTTTTGGCATTTATGAATAGAACTAATATGAACATCTACGTGCAGGTTTTTGTGTGAATATAAGTTTTCAATTCCTTCCAGTAAATACTAAGGAGCATGAATGTGGGATTGTATGGTACGGGTATGTTCAGTTTTGGAAAAAACAGCCAAACTGTCTCCCAAAGTGGCTGAACCATTTTGTATTTCCACCAGGAATGAATGAGAGTTCTTGATGCTCCACATCCTCACCAGCACTTGGTGTTTTCAATGTTACAGATTTTGGACATTCTAATGGGTGTATACTCATAGATCTCATTGTTGTTTTAATTTGCATTGCCCTGATAACATATGCTGTGGATATGCTTATTTGCCATCAGTATATCTGCTTTGATAAAGAGTCTTTTAAGGTTTTTGGCCCATTTTTTAATCAGATTTTTAAATTTTCTTATTGTTGAGTTTTAAGAGCTCTTTGTATACTTTAGATAAGAGTCCTTTATCAGTTGTGTCTTTTGCAAATATTTTCTCCCAGTTCATGGCTTGTCTTCTCATTCTCTTGACATTGACATTCACAGAGCATAAATTTTTGTTTTAGTGAAATACAGCTTATCAATTATTTCATTCTTGGGTGTGCCTTTGGTGTTGTATCTAAAAAGCCATCACCATACCCAAGGTCATCAGGTTTTCTCCTGTGACTTCTCCTAGGAGTTTTACAGTTTGCATTTTATTTTTAGATCTGTAATCCACGTTGAGTTAATTTTTGGAAGGATGCAAGGTCCTTGTCTAGATTATTTCTTTCCATGTGCATGTTCAGTTGTTCCAGCATCACTTGAAAAGACTATCTTTGCTCCACTGTATTATCTTTGTTCCTTTGCCAAGCATCAGTCGACTATGTTTATGTGTGTCTATTTCTGGGCTCTCTATTCTGTTCCATTGATCTACTTGTCTATTCTTTCACCAATATCACACTGTCTTGATTACTGTAGCTTTATAGTAAACTTTGAAGTCTAATAGTGTCAGTCCTCCAACTTTGAATATTGTGCATGCTATTCCTGGGTCTTTTCCCTCTTCATATAAACTTTAAAATCAGTTTGTTGATATCCACAAAGGAACTTTCTAGGCTTTTGACTTGAATTGCATAGAATCTATAGATCAAGTTGGGAAGAACTGACATCTTAACAATATTGAGTCTTCCTATCCATGAACATGGAATATACCTTCATTTAGTTTTTCTTTGATTTTGTTCATCAGAGGTTTGTAGTTTTCCTCATATAGACCTTGTTCATATTTCGTTGTACTTATACCTAAGTATTTCTTTTTTTGTGTGGTACAAATGTAAATGGCATTGTGTTTTTAATTTCATATTCCATTTGTTCATGCTGTTTCATAGGAAAGCAATTGATTTTTGCATGTTAACTTTGTGTCTTATAACTTTGCTATAATTGCTTATTAGTTCCAGGATATTTTTGTTGTTGTTGAATCTTTCAGATTTTCTATATAGACAATCATGTCATCTTCCAACAAAGACAGTTTTATTTCTTCCTTCCAAATCTCTATACTTTATATATCCTTTTCTTATTGCTTTTGCTAGGACTTTGAGTATAATATTTAAAAGAAGTGATGAGAGGGAACATCTTTACCTTGTTCCTTATATTAGTGGAAAAGTTTATTCTATCTCTCAGAATTTTCCACACAGTAGATGGCTGCTTCCTCCCCTAAAATTTAAAGTTCTCTGTACTCAACTAGCAGATGAAAGAAAGCATGGAGAATAACCACCTATACCATTTAAAGATGGGAATGGAAGAGGAAGAAAGACTTTTCAGCCAAAGTAACTGCAGGTACAAAGGCCCTGAAACAAAAATAAGTCTGGTTTTTGAAGAAACCCCATCACCCATAAATAAGCAATTATACCATATACATGCAATTCTAGAAAGGGTGCAAAAGTCATTTTAACTATTTATTTTACTCAATTATTACACAAATATTCACATATACATTTTTAAATTTTAATTTATAACACAATGTTTTAATAATTCCAAATTTAATGTTTCCTAGGTCTTAGTAATCATGTTTGCCAGAATAATATTTTATGAGTCCTATTTACATTAATCATCCAGACTTCAGCATCCATACATCGCCACCACCAAAAAATACATGGGTTTATCTTTCTCCTTCCAATCTCATTTAGAACTTATTTTTGGCATGTTCATATATATTATACATTTCATATCAAAATGTCAAGTTTCTTTAGAATATATGTTATACATTTTTATATCCTTACTATTGAGAGACTAATTAAAATTCCTTTGAAATAGGAATTTGATCTGGCACAATGTTAAAATGTTACAATCTGCCTTCGTGGCAATCTAGACACCTATGTATCCAGAAACACGTAAAATCTGCCTAAAATCAATAGGTTTACTTGACAAAGTCACAGATGATTGATTCATAATAGGTAAAGGAACCCTATCCAACAACATTGCTTTAAATATTGTAGAATAAAAAAGGAATTAGTTTAAAAGTTGTCAAGTTGGAATTTATATTCAAACCATACTAAATATTAATTGCTTGTTTATCAGATTTCCATGAAAATACCTTTGACTTACTTATTGGGGATCTAATTTAAGATTCTTAATGTTTAAAAGACTCTATTCACATGACCTCTTTTTAGCTTAAAAATGCAGTATCTGTGATCTGAATGATTTCACATATGAAACACTAATGAAAAATTTCAATAACCTTGCAATTATTTTCAGTTTTTGGAAGTGACCAATAAAAGGGCGAATTAATATCACAAAATATACTTTATGTTGATAAACTGGATGCATTTTCAAGCCCCCACAAGCTCTATTACTGGCTGAAGGTATATGTCCTATTTTCCCACAGTGAAAAGATTTAAGTTAGTGGAAAAGAGGAACTAAGGACCTACAGGCATAGTCACCAATTAAATAAGACTAATAGGTTTGTGAGTACCATAAGTAATTTCCTACTTTAAATAATCTTTAAAGATAGAAATGGCATAAAGAAAAATAAACCTACCAAGGGTAAATTTGAAAAAGAAAAAAACTCTTTTTTTAATAAAACTTATAAACTCAATAGTATACTAACAGTGAAACAAAATGTGAAAAATTATTTTTAAAAAATCATCCCAGAAGTAAAAGTAAATATCCTAAAAAGAAAAACATAGTTTATATAAGCACCTTAGTTTTGGAAAAATGTTATTAGAAAATCACATCAATTATAAATGTGCCCTCGCTACCACAAAAGTAACAGAAATGTCTATACATTTATTAAATCAGTTAATATTATGAAAGCTTTTAAAAATGGAAATCACTCTACAACTCCAAGTTACCCAAATAAGAAAAACTATTCTTCCCAAGACACTCTATCATATTTTTTAATGTAGTGGGGAAAAAAAGGAAGAAAAAAGAAATCACAGTACAATGAAAGAATGTGAGCATTTCCTTTGGAGGTAGTATAATGATAGTTTAATGATAAAGAAGAAAAAAAACAAAAACAGGTAGGCCTGTGGCAGCTTAGTCCCACTTGACCTGACCCATGCATGATTCATCCAGTTTAATAGTAAAAAACTTAAGACTATGCAGAAGGTTTTTATACTAATTATTTGTGCCTGACATACAGACAGAATGATAGCTGCTATCTAGAAGAATCAGGAAGTGCCAGGAAGGTTAAAAGATCCCTTGAGAAAAAAGGACCTCAGTTTCTTAAGAGTCTTAAGGATACTTCGTACCATCAGGCCGTATAACCAGTTGACCAGTGTAGGGATTTTAGGGTTAACCAAGTTTGTGTCTCTGCCTGGAAGTATCTTGTTATGTTCACCATTCTTTGTAGCCTTCTCTGAGCAGATAAGCTCCTGCATCCTTTACTTACATTAAAGAAACTTGAACCTTGTTTTTTTCTGTATCAATTATCTTTCAATTAATCACCATTATCCTAACATAGTTATGGAATTCTATAACAGATATGTAATTCTCATCCCACTGTTAATGTATATTGCTGTTAAGTATCATTTTTATCACATTCTCTTTCATGCATTTTTGACATTTTGTTTTTCTTAATACATTTTTGACTATCAACCCAAAATGTGCCCTGATTCTGTTTCTCTGCCATTTTCTTAACTCTTTTCAAATACCTTTTTACTCCTTTAGATTTCTCAAATTTAATAACAGAAAAAATGTTTAATTTGATTTTGGAGATTAGATATTTGGCAGTGAGCAAGACTGACAAGATTTCTTATTTCATTGTATTGCCAACTTCCCAAATTAGCTGTGATAAAAGTTAAAAGTATACCAAAACTTTCTGATTTCTGAGTTGACTGGTGACATGATGTACTACTGATTGTGACATTCCCTTTTTATACACTGCGACCCACCCACCTGGCTATTTCTCTTGAGTCAACTCCTGCATTTATAAAAGTCCTATTCTTATGAATATATCTTTAGTACCCTTTCCTTTCCCACATGTTTCTAGCTATAATTAGCAATGATCATGCCTTGAATTTGTATTTCAAAATATGGTAGCTACACATAGCTTGAGTGAATTGTTAGGAAGGAAAAACATCTAACGGGAATAATAATAATAATAATAGCCATAAGATAATAATATGGTGTTTTATTATAATAATCTATGGGATTTTACACATTGCATTTTATTTGCACTGCAAAATAATCATTTGAATTAAAATATTAGCTTCTCATTTTACAGAAAGATAAATAAAATATGAGAAAGTATAAATGATTTTTCCAAAATTGCAATAGATAGACAATAAGAGTTAAATTGAGAACCTGAAGGTAACTTATCAACTTCTATGCTTAGTATTTCAGATACATCACATTCTTCTTCTTAAAAGGCACATGCTATCAGGTAGATATGAACAATATTGTGTAATTTTTTTTAAAAAAATGGAACAAAATATACTTGATTTGGGAGTGAGGTGTATTGAATTTAGGATTGTGATCTTCGTAAGCAATGATTTAAAGTAGTACTATCATATGTGGTCAGTAGGAATTTGTGAACTAAAACTTAGAACTAAAATATAAGATTTTCTTTTCAAAAATTTCCCCCCAAAAAATAAAAAATAAAAAGAAATAAAGTAGTACTATCTCTTTGCTTCTATAATTTGGGCATCTAATTGGATCTTGGGAGATTTTCCTTGGTTAACTCTAGGACTTAAGTGAATAAGAAAAAAATAATAGGAAGTAGTATAACAATGGAAAAAGGAATATAAAATATGTAATTGTTTTTATTCATTTTTCTTTTGTTCTTGTAGCTAAATGTAAACCTTTATGATGTTTTCACTGTTTATTCAATTAGTTAATTATAAACCTTTAAAAAAATTCTTACATTTTCTATATTAATAAAAAGTCTATTTATGCATATTATCACTACTAGATTAGTGTTATAAATAAGAAAGACATTTAAAAAATGTCCCCTGAACTACGCTTTTTCTATGTTTTATCAGTGGGAATTCAAATCGTGGCCTCAAGTAGATCTACTCTTATATTTTTCCCACAACAAGGTAAAACCTGTTTCATATTCAACACAGGTTCTGTTTTAAAGCATACCATCTGTGACAGCTCTGTTTTGAACCTCAGAATTATGCTGACATTGCATTTCTAAAATGAATGATTCCTGAAACAAGGAGAAGTCCCAGGCTGCTGACCTAGAAAAAGCTGGCTCTTCTTCAGCTTGTTTTGTTTCTCTCAGTTACTGAGAAAAACACAATATCAGATGCTATTAATATTCAATTTCTAAAAAGTACCATGTCATTTTGATACCTGTTTAATTTCCCAAATCTCCCAAAGATTAACAGAAGCTATTGGGCAGAACTCTGTGACTGGGTACTGCACTGGAAAGCACTTGGTACCTATGTCAAGATACAAAGAATCCTGAAAAAAAAAAGGCCATACATATCTCTTATTAATCTAACACAAGTTGTAAGAATGGTAGTTCCAAAATAAGACAATATAACTGAAAGTTTCCCCATTATGTTATGAACATAAAGAAAAGCATGAACTACATGTATCTAAAGATAGGTTAGTTCCCAAAACTATATTTTAATCAATTGACCACCCCCTAAATCAAATTAGGATACTTCTATATACAAAAAAATTTTTTAAGAGTAAATTAAAATTAAGTTTGATACTAATTTCTGTTTTAAATTTTTCATTAATGATGATGTCTTACAACTTAAAATTGTTTTGTAGAGAAATGTTGTATTCAATTGTGTTTAATTTTGTTCAGATTTTTCTAATATGTTTCTCATTTGTAACTTGACAAAGTGATTCAATAAACTATATTTGGTTTATAAAAATAAACAAATGTAAATGTTTTCTTTCATATTTCAAAATATGAAAGGGTGTGCAAGTGCTTTTATGTACTGAGTAGCATAAAACATCTCATATATATTAAAACAAATAAAAATAAGTGAATAACAGCTATGGATAAGATTAAAAATATTAAGTATAGACAAGATATTTAAAATAGGGAAGTTATAGTAAAAATAATATCCACAGCTGTTCTGCAGCTAGGGCTGCCAAGTATAACACAATGAATTTAACATATATATATGTATGTATATGTATACATACACAAATATATATATATATATATATATATATACCTGTGCACATGTAATTAAATTTGATAAACATAACTTTTCAAATTCTATTTGCAAACTTCATAAGCATTAAAATATTCTAAATTTAGGCTTCATTAGTGTATTTTTCAGTGTCATGTGCATTTAATCAAGTTGATATAAATCAATTCATTAAGAATCTATTTTATATGCAAACACAGTCTAAGTGGTAAAGGGAAAATAAGGCAGTGAAATTAAAGAATTGGATGGATGAATAAATTAATGAATGAACAAAAATGTTTTGCATCATCAGGAGCCACATAATATTGCTGGAAAACAAAACTGAAGATATACAAGAGAAATTAGACGTGAGATGTGAGACTTCTGAGGGAGCAAGATAAACATTTCAAAATATTGCCGATAATCCACAATATATATTAAGAATTGTCAAGGTCAGAAAAACTTAAAGCCACATTCATATTTAAAAACTTGAGATTACTTCTCTTGAATTTAATTTATTATGCCTGTGTACATAGCTTCCATTTGATGTTTGACATTTCCTTCTTTTTTTTTCCAATTTGAGCCTTTATCTGAACCACAAAGAATGAACGTTCTAGCAGTCCTTGTCAGGAACTAAGTTCAATGACAGAGCAGAGAATCTAATTTCCTGTTGAGGTCTAGAAGCCAAGGGCAGGATCAGTTTATTTCCAAAGGGTCAACTTTGAATGGGTGTCCTTTGAGTGACTTGGCTTGAAAGCAGGAACTTATCAGATTTCTCAATCTGACATAGCCTTAAAAAAGAAAACGGGACAGAAAGTATCTCTCATTCTTACTAACCTAGGTTGACTATTTTCAAAATACTCTGGTTTTCTCACGTACACTACATTTATACTGAGTTCTTTAAGGGGCAGCTGTAATATTTTAACCATGATCAAATGTCAAGTCACCCACACTGTTTCTATTTCATCATGCTAAATTCTCAAATCAAGCTCTTAATTGGAAAGACTAGTCATAAACCAAGATAAATTAGTTTGGCAGAGGGAGAGATACATTAGTGTGTCATCAAATATACTGAGGCCCATTGACAGAAGGGGTAGATAATTGTGGCTAAAGTGACAAAGGTCTGGAGATGGCCAAGTAAACTGGATTGTTAAAAATATACTTCCAAATACTTGGAAACTGGTATGTCATAGATGACCTTATTCTGAAAACTTGTAAAGGACAACGTGTGGTGAAAGCCAGATTGCACAGGACTGAACAGTGAGTGTAATGTGAGAAGTGGTGACACTTCTACACTTAAAAATTTTAGATTTGAAGGTGATGATACATATTAAGCAATGGTTAGGCAAGAATGTAGGGTCAAAGGACAGTCATTTTATTTTACTTTTGAGGATAACACAGACTCGAATATATGACTACAGTGTCGAATGGGCTCATGGAGAGAAATATGATGAAGCATTATTTATGGAAATAGGTTTCTGAATGTATGGTGTGTGGGCACAGGGAGAAATTAAGAGACTGACTTTAAAAATGGAGAATGAAAATGATGTTTCTTAATGGTGGGGCTGGAGAAAATGCTGAGTAGAAAGGGAAAGTGAGTTTGGAAATGCAGAATTTCTAATGACATCTTTCTGCAGAATTTTGTATATTTCTCCAGAAGTAATTTTTTCAGGCCAAAGAGTAATGGGAAAAAAAAAAAATCGGGGAGTTTTTAGTAATGGTTCTGGGGTGGCTATTTGAGGACAGGAGATGCAATAGAGCAAATATGTAATGGCACTGAGATAGCTAGAAAGAAAGAAATTATGTGGTTGACCATAAAATACAAATTCAATGCAAGAGGAAACCCAATCAGTAAGTATCAGATAAAATGATCCTTACTGGAGGGTAAATGCAAAAAATGCTTTGATGAGGTTAAAGAGAAAGTGAAGTGGCACATAAAAGACTTACATGGATACAGAGCCCTGACTGAAGACTTTGATATTGACATATATTATTTCTGAGGGTGATTTCAAGGTTGACTTTTAGCAAAGAAATTGAGCAGTTGAATTTGAGAGCTGGTGAGCTTACTTAATTTGAAGAGACAATGAAAATTTTTAAGGTGTTTATTAACAGATTTATATGGATATTAAAAGCTCACATGATAATAAGAGATGAAAGGTAGAGGAAGAATATGAGTCTAACTGCCAAATTCTTCAATGAGCGTGAACAGTGACCTCGAATATATACTGGGACAAGGCATTAGAGAAGATTTTACAACTTATGCTTCCTAGTGAAGCCAAGATGTTACACATATTTTGTTTTAAAAGTGTACATATGTATATGACACTGAGATAGCTAGTAAGAGATATAGGTGTGTATATATATATATATATATACACACACACACACTTTTAAAGCAAAATAATAGGATATATATATTTGAAATATATATTTCACAACTTTTTAAAAAGAGAAACTATGATAATTGTTAACACTGATTACCCCAATTTCTTCTCTCTTCTACTTATTACCATATGACTTTTGCCGATACCATCTCATTGGAGTACTCTTCACCATCAAAGGTAATTATTTCAAACTGTACTAAAAATTAGAACATACCTAATATAGAGCTTCTGCTAGGATATGAACATTTCTGGGAAGTTTCTATATACAAACTTAATCAAGATCAATAGCTTTAGTTACTAGTCCTTCAAATAGTAATTAACTGAGAAGGACTTAGGTCAAATTACTTAAACTTTTTGCCTGAGCTTCCTCATTGAAAATAATTTGTATATAGATCATATTGAACAGGGCCTGTCACAAAGCAATTAATAATTGTTATTTAATAAGATTTTAGCAACTAACACAATGCCATTATAATGTTAGTACTAAATTGAACATACAGTGATGAGGAATCTGGGTAGTTTTAACTCATACTAGAGAAATATAAACCTCTTATTTATTACTCTATTTGAGAAAGGTAGAGAGAGAATGAAAAGCAGAGAGAGAGAAAGAAGGCTATTGCCAATAACTTATATTTTTTTGTTTATGCCAATAAAATATTCTCAAATTAAGATATAGCCTGTGGACAAGGATCAAATTAAAAGCACAGCCATTAAAGTACAGCTCACCAGCATGGATCAAAACAAAGATGTTTTCATGGCACCCTTTGTTAAAATCTCTGAAAAACTTAAGAAGGTTCCTAATAGATCTTACCAGCCAGAATAAAAAAATATATAGAAAAATTAAGTGACTGTTCCAATGCACCTGTACTTAAGTCTAGAGAGTCATGTCTGAATAAATAATTTGAGTGTGACTTTTGAAACATGGACCAGACTGGAACCATATACCAAAGAAAATCACAAGCTTATGGAGAGAGTTGTACTGGCAAAAGTAAATGACAGATCAGATTGAAAGAGAGTGAGAAAGTTTATTATGAAAAGACTTCTGCTCCCCTACTTTTTACATTCAGGAAGCAGGCGGATAAAGTAGTTGAGCCATTAAGAAAGGGATATGCTATAATGCCTTTTGCAGAAGTGGCCAAAGAGAAGAGCAGAAAACGCCAGACCTTGCAGAGGAACAGCCAAGAGCCTGGGAAAACGACATACTGGGGAGCAAATTCCAAGCAGCAGAATTGAGGCATAATCAGAAATAATCCATGTCGACTGTGAAGGAGAACCTGATACCTTTTTCCCAGCAGGATTTCCTAAATATGAACAACTAACTGCTCTGTAACTCTCATTCTTACCTTTTTAATGAGAGTGTTAATTGCAGCTATTCTGTTCCTGATCCATTATTAGATGTGTTTGGCAAATAACTAGGCTTTTCATAGATCTTCAGATCATGAAGAATAGAATCCAGCCCTAATGTAGAACATGGTATATTGGACTTCAAGGCTAATAATATGAGTGGATGAGATTTGGGGAGACATTGGTATGTGAGTAAATATACTTTGCATATGGGAGGGATATGAGTAATTGTAACCAAGTGTATAAATGTAATAGACTAAATTATTATTGGAATCTATTCTTTACCCATCTCTGTATCCATGGTCTCTGCCACTTGTATTTCCTCCCACTAAAGGAATAAAGTAATTATTCCCCAAACTTGAGTTTGATCTCAACTGTGAGACTATTTCGGCTAAAAAGAATGTTGGTGGAAGTGACATGTATTAGTTTAAACCCTAGGCCTTGAATGGCATTGCGTGTTCTTGTCCACTGTCCTTCTGAAAATGCCATGGGAAAAGCTTCTCCTGGCTATCTGCTGTCTCTTCAGTGTGGGTCTTAAAATAAATATTCATGTTGTGTATGCACATGTGTGTCCTTACATACTTAAATGATAGAGCCCAATATGCAATGAGGAACCATGCCTGGTGGTGAAGTAGCCCTGCACCCAGCTGAGCCCAGCATAGATCCAAAGATTTGCAGTAGACCTGGAGAACCATCAGGGTGAGATTAAATGTCTACTTTTCTAAACTACTGTGTTTTGGGGTCATTTGTGATGGAGACATAGAACACTTAAATCTAGCCTCTGGCAAATTTAATGGCTGATAAGGGCCTGCCTCCTGGTTCATTAGAAGGTTGTCTTTTTGCTGTGTCCTCACATGGTGGAAGGGGGCAAGGGAGTTATCTGTGGTCTCTTTTATAAGGGCACTAACCCTATTCATGAGGACTTCAGCCTCATGACCTAATCACCTGCCAAAGGCCCCACCTACAAATACAGTCACACTGGGGATTAGATTTCAATAACTAAATTTGGGGAGACAGAAACATTTAGTCTATAGAAACACATAATATGCATCTGTATTTGAATTGCTCTTTAAGCCCTTAATAACAAGGGCTACGTTTTAATGATTTTCCCCCTAATTTGCTAAGCACAATGTTTAATTGTATTAAACGTCCCTTTTCTCTTTTCTTATAGAAAATATTTTATAAATGAATGTGTTACAATGATAATGTTTTTTGATGAAATTTCAAGGGCTAACCATAATAATAGGAAATGCAGGGGTGGTTACTTTCTGGAGAGGGATCACACTGAGTAACGGTGAGACATCAAATGGATTCTCAGTGATACCGATAGCCAAACTAGGATAGCTCAACAAGGAGGATCACTGAGACTCACAGAGTTTAAAGAATAGACAATAAGTTCTTCTCTGACCTCGGATTGGATACCAACGGTCTGCCAAATGACAGGATATACTACAGCAACATGAAGAACAGAAATGCCAGAAGAGAGTACAAAGGGCTCCCTTCATGTAGCAGCTACTAAAGGGTAAACATCTAAGTGAAGATTTTGGCAGTCTTGTGGTGATGGTAAAAAAAAAGAAAAATTAAATTTCAGAAACTGTCTTGAATTTCAGGAACACTCAATGAGGAGAGGTTCTGACTGATATTCTAGACTTTCAATTGAAAATTCTAAAGTACTATGCCATAGAAATAATAGAAAAAAGAAAATAAACCATACTTGACTGGATCAAGGTGACCTTCCTATCCTGTATTTACCAATCTGAAGAAAATTAAATCATCTCAGAATTAAGATAACATTATCTAGGGCTTCTGAAGCTTTTTAAAAAAAATATCTAGTACACAAGCAACATTCAGTAAAATAACCACCAGGTGTGCCAGAAATAGGACCATGTGGATCGAAACAAAAAGACCATAGAAAAAGACTATATAAACTGAGCCATGAGCCAATAAGTAATTATGGTTTTATTTTCAACTAACAGACTTTAAAATAACTGTGGTTTTAATGTTCAATTAAATAAATAAAACCATAGAGAATTTGTTGTACAAAATAAATTTATAAAAAGCCGATAAGAAAATCTAATTTTGAAAAATGCAATAGTTAAAAGTAAAAAAAATCAATCAGTAGAAATATATTCAAGTTAAAGAAGATAGACAAGAAAAAATATGACAAATATATAAAATATGTTTATTAGGTAGAGAGAGTATTGTGAATAGCTTTAACAGTCATGTTAGTAAAGTCTCAGACAGGACATATTATAGAATGGGCCTGAAGCAATAGTTTAGGAAATACAAGCCAAGACTTTTCCAAAACTGACAAAAACATCAAATCATATATTAAATAAGCTATGAAAATATTAAGAAATATAAGGAAAATCACATTTAAAAACATAATAGTAAACTGCTGGAACCAACAGAAAAAATGATGAGATTAGCTTAAATTGCCAAAAAAAAAAAAAAGGGAAAAAAGGAAAGATAAAGGTACATCTACAAATATGTTAAAAGAGAAACAATGATACTGAGACATGACTTTTCAAAATAAAAAAATGGAAGCCTGAAGACAGTAAAATTATATCTTTAAATTGCTTAAAGGAAGTGAAGTGACTGCCAACATAAAATTTAAATATTGAAAAAGAAATATGAAATTGAAATATTTTAAGAAAAAAATGAGGGAAATATTATATTCATATATTCACAGAGGAACTACACTGAAAGAAATACTAAAGTTATGTCATAAGATAGAACAAAGATCATTCTAGATGCAAGACAGAATAACAATCACTGTGAAGATAAATATCTAGAGAAATTTATTATCTTTTATACTGATTTTATAAAGTAAAAATATCATGCATGATTTTAAAATAACTAGGATTAAAATACATGATAATGATGACAGAAAAAGTAGGAGAGTGTAACTGTAGCTGAAGTTTGTAAGATCTTGGCATTATTAGGGAAGTTGTAAAAGCAATTATTTGAATTAGGGGACTTCCCTGGTGGTCCAGTGGTTAAGACTTCCCCTTCCAACACAGGGGTGCAGGTTTGATCCCTGGTTGGGGAGCTAAGATTCCACATGCCTCGCGGACAAAAAACGAAAACATAAAAAACAGAAGCAATATTGTGGCAAATTCAATAAAGACTTTGAGGATGGTCCACATCAAAAAATATCTTTAAAAAATTTAAAAATAAAAATAAATAAATAATAAATTAATTAGGATCTAATTTGTCATAGATACATGCTATAATTACTCAGATAACTTCTAAAAGGATAATAAAATTATATATAATTAATAAATTAATATAGAAAAAAAGGCTTAAAATACTTGATCCATCCAAAAGAAGAAAGAAAGAAAATAATAAGAAAAATTAATTGGGAAAAATAGAAACAAATGCTAAGATAGTAGATTCAAATTGAAATATAGAGAAATTCCATTAAAGATAAATGAATTGAATTCTCCAAGTAATAAGCTATTATGTTGGAAAATTTAAATAAATATAGAAATACACTCCTAGTAGAGTGATATTTGACATCCTCTCTCAGTAGCTGATAGAAAAGGAACAACAACAAACAGAATAGATATTAAAGATTTGAACCATATGATTCTTCAATCAAACTGATGTATGCAGAGCTCTGCACCCAGTAAATGCAGAATATACATCTTCTTTTCAAGTACACATGAACCATTGTACAAAATTAACCACTTGCTGGTTCTTACAGCAAACATTTTATTAGTTTTATTTGTATTTTATCTAATTCAAATTTGACTTTTTTTTTTTTACAAAAATCAGCAAGGTTTTTTATTTCCAATTCTTTGGGTAACTATTGACTTTTATAAACCTAAATCTATCCAGTTTTTCTGGAGTATTTGTCACTTATGTAATTAGCCCAATCAAAATATTTAGGAGTTCATTTCACCCAGTGTAATTTTTCTCTTAATAATCCTCAATTTATTGATGAATACATAATTCAGTTTACCTAACTAAGTTTTCATGGCTTTGTACAGAGATATGGTATGTGCCTCAGTACAGATGGATTGGCGTGCTCTGCAGGTGGATTGTTTTTAGTCTCCCAAATCAGACACTGTCTTAGGCAAATACCAGATCCATATTACAAGTGAACTAAATCACAGTGGTTTAAAGGTATCTTTTGTTTTAATTTGGTTGTATAAACAACCATCTATTCATTTTTCAGTTACAACAAAATTGATTCTCAATTTTCCTTGTTTCATCATGCCCCAACCAATAAAAGAGTGGCCTCTGAACCTAACTGAAACAGTGAATTGTACATTCTGGTTGTAATTTAGGCAATATTTGCTAATAAAAGAATCTGGCCATAATTAGTCATAAGGATGTAAAACGAAGTGATGAGGGGAATAACTTGCTACCATAAATATATACTTTATTATTGGAATCACATTTCTTTTTATCCTGCCAGAGAAACTGATAATTTAATTATGATAATTATATCAATATAACTAATATTTTGGAGTGACATGGAAACAATTGGTGGCCTGATTTTCCAGACTTTCAAGATTTGGAGAGTCTTTGGTATATTGCCAATGTTTATTTCCATTACTACCTGTAGGGAAAGAAGGCTTTTCATTATATTTCTTTCTCTGTGCAATATAAACATGCATGGGTTGCCTCTTTCAACTCCACAACTGAAATTTTAATTCCACACTTAGTTTTTGCTTATTATCTGGAAATGAAGTCAGTCTCTTGATAGAGGAAGAGGATCTATCCTGGATACCATAATAAGTTCTCTACCATTATGGGTGCCTAGATTTTACAGAGCAAAGCCCAATCTGAGTCTGACATATGAGCTTGAACTTTTCTCAGAATCTGGACTAACAATTGTAATTGTTTATTAAAGTCTTTGGCTATATGTGACTTCCACAACTGGAGGATTGTGAAGAAGGAAGTACAAGATCTAAGGCCTCTCACCATTCATTTTTGGTTATGCTATATTTTTTCATTTGAGAATCAAGAAAAGTACATTCATGTTTATTGATATTTTTACATATCTGGTCCAGGCATTTGATCTCTCAGGAAAATTAAGAACTCTTTTTTTTTTTTTTTAAACATCTTTATTGAAGTATAATTGCTTTACAATGGTGTGTTAGCTTCTGCTCTATAACAAAGTGAATCAGTTATACATATACATATGTTCCCATATCTAAGAACTCTTAAATGATGTTTTTATACCTGATACAAAATAATCCATTAGGAACAAGTTTTCAGCTTCTCATTGTCTACTACTCCATAGTATTAAATATTTTGTTTATTTCATCCCATATTATTCTATTTATACACATTAATTTATTGTAATGATACTGTAGACATAATTCTATACCTCAGATTTGTCAGTGATGTCATGTTTTAAGCATCTACCTATGGAATTTTTTGAGTACTGTACATGCTATGTTGTTACTCTGTCCTATTTATATGACTTGGTGAATAACAGTTGGCCATGACTTTCCAGGTCTTGAGACTAGCCAGACAGAATTCAGAGACCTGAAAATAACTCTTCCACTTGATTATTTTACTGATATTAGTGGGAAAGTAGCAATACAAACCTTTTTAAAGGACCAGTGTTTAACTAAGTTTACTGTAAAAATTAAAAATTAGAATAAAGTACATGAAATATTAATACCACATTGTACTACAATTTCAGTTCTACCTTTTAAATCATTGTTTTATTACTGAAAGGTATTCATGTTAGGTCTTTGGAAGTATGAGTTTTTAAATCTAATTTATTATTTATATAATGATCAATTATAGGAAAATAGTGAATGAAATGCAATTAATTGCTTAAATCATGCTATAGAAATTTACAGAGAATCACATGGAAGAGAAAACAGCATTTTCAAATGAAGGGCAAAATTATGAAAAGAAATGTTGTAACTTCTAATAAAATTTTCATTTATGTCTAAAGCATCAATTATCTAATTATCATTATCTTCAAGTTTCCCAAAAGCAAATGCAGTAAGGGAAACCATTTTTCAGTTCATTAAAGTTGGTTACCTGTGGGCAAATAGCCATATCTCAAACACTGTAGTGTTTTATGTGTCTGTAGTGTGGAGATCTGTCTTCTACAGACTGTCTATCAAAATGGTTTCCCTGCAAAATTGTCCAAAACTGTCATCACAATGAAATACTTTCCATATTAATTTGATTTTTTTTTAATTTCCAGGAGAAATATAATGATATATTTTAAGCATGAAAAAGTACATTTTTCATCGTAGTCAATTTATTTTTTTCTAGTTCAAAAAGCTATAAAATGTCGCCTGGTGTGATTCTGTCCTGCGAGGCTATTGTCTGGAACAGTAGTTTACCTCCATCTGCCTTCTCTCCCACCTAAGTGTGTGCCACCACCCCATGGAAGATTCCATGGAAAGGGACATGAGCCCCTTGAGGCGACCGAACTATCTTTTCAGTTGTGAACTAAAGGCTGACAAAGATTATCTCTTTAAGGTGGATAATGATGAAAATGAGCACCAGTTATCTTTAAGAACAGTGAGTTTAGGGACTGGTACAAAGGATGAACTGCACATTGTTGAAGTCGAGGCAATGAATTATGAAGGCAGTCCAATTAAAGTAACACTAGAAACTTTGAGAATGTCTGTATAGCCAATAGTTTCTCCTGGGGGCTTTGAAATAACAACAGCTGTGGTCTTACAGTTGAAGTGTGGTTCAGGGTCTGTGCCTATTAGTGGATAGCACTTAGTAGCTGTGGAGGTAGATGCAGAGTCAGAGGATGAAGAGAAGGAGAATGTGAAACTCCTAAGTTTATCTGAAAAGTGTCCTGTACTTAGAAATGGAAGCAAGTTTCCACAGAAAAAAGTAAAACTCACTGCTGATGAAGATGAAGACAATGATTTTGATGATAAAGAAGCTGAAGAAAAAGCTCTGGTAAAGAAATCTCTATGAGATACTACAACCAAAAATGCACAAAAATCAAACCAGAATGGAAAAGACTCAAAACCATCAACACCAAGATCAAAATGTCAAGAATTCTTAAAAAAATAGTGTGGGGGGGAACTCCTAAAATACCAAAAGAACTTAGTTCTGCAGAAGACATTGAAGCAAAAATGCAAACAAGTATATTAAGTGCATTGAACGATCCTGGGCACTACTGGTAAATCAAGCCCAGAGAGGAAGAGAAGAGATAAATATAGCCCATACTGACTATCATCAACAATTCAGACTGAAGTCTTCTACTTTAATCTCAATCCCCTTTCCTGATTTGCCACTCACCCACACCCCTTCCAGTCTGGAAGCAATCTCACTCTTGATCTCCTAAAGCACATTATTTTGACTGCTATGATTCAGTGAACCTTATACTTTGCTTTCTATTACTTGTGCATTTGCCTCACCTCTTTGACCATGTCTTAATCACCCATGCATCTCCCTAGCTACTTAATAAATATTTGAATACAATATAATAAAAATAAAAACTATAAAATGTTAAGAATATAATGATAAATCACGGTAACTGAGAATTAGGGGCCATTCCCTTACTGAACTGCTTTTTTGGATAATTCAACAGAGTTTTTACTACTTTGCAGTGTAACAATCTGAGAGCTTTTTGAAATACTATATAGTTTAAATGACAGAGTCCCTTTCTCTCATTTACATAAGTAGTACAGGCTTGTTAACTGAGTTCAACATTTTCCTTGAAACAATCCTTACAAAGCAACAGAGGTATTAGTAGATTTTATATAAAGATTTAAATTCCAGTTTTTTTTAGTGTTTTTTTTCACAGATGTAAAATAAAATCAAATAAACCATTTGTGTAGTTAATTAAAGCTTTCTTTTAATATATCAAAGAAAGCAGTATTTGGGGGGATCAAAGGAAATTTTATAAAAATTTTCAAAGGCTAGCTTGCTTAAAGCTGCTTTCTTCTCATAAATCGCCCATGCCTTCAAAAAGGTATATCATATGGAGGTTTCTGAAGGAGTAAGCAGAAGTTCACATACCATACATTTACTTGGATATCAAGCAATCTAGAAGTTCAGGACCCAAATCGAAGTTTAAATAATGTAACTATAATGCTCTTAATTGCATATTTCTTTTACTTTTTGGTCTTGTTTTTCTTTACCTCTGTTTATCCTCCCTTGATCAAGTTACCTATCTATCATGTATCTATCTATCTACCTATCTATCTATCTATCCTTTAATTTTGCTTATACTTCTTGTAACTTCAAATCTGTATGTAATGAGGCAAAAACAAAAAAACTCACAAAAAATCTTTTAGGCTTAAGTATTTAATAAGAATTTATATGGACTTTTCAAAATCTAGTCCATTAATGTGTTTTTACAATATAACAACACAATACCACAATTCATTGAGATTCATCAAAATTAAAAACATATGTTTTGCCTCATTATACTCTTCTGAATACATTGTACTCGAGATGTTAAGACCAACTTTTGCTTTTGTTAGGAATGATGATCTCATGCAAATGAGCACTTGATTTGTAAATATCACATAAAAATAGATGTAGCAAAATTTCCAATTGCAAACAATTTTATAAGGGAATGATGATTATAGTTTAGTTTTTCAATTAAAGAATACTTTAATATAAATGATGCTATCTTTCTAACATTTAAATTAAGAAATTAACATAAACTAATATACTAATTGATATCAAATCAGTCATTCAGACTTTTTAGGTAATCTGTACGATTTGTTTTACTTGAACTACTATTAATAAATAAGTGTTCCACTTCAGACCTAGAGACACATACAGACTGAAAGTGAGGGGATGGAAAAAGATATTCCATGCAAATGGAAATCAAAAGAAAGCTGGAGTAGCAATTCTCATATCAGACAAAATAGACTTTAAAATAAAGACTATTACAAGAGACAAAGAAGGACACTATATAATGATCAAGGGATCGATCCAAGAGGAAGGTATAACAATTGTAAATATTTATGCACCCAACATAGGAGCACCTCAATACATAAGGCAAATACCAACAGCCATAAAAGGGGAAATCGACAGTAACACAATCATAGTAGGGGACTATAACACCCCACTTTCACCAATGGACAGATCATCCAAAATGAACATAAATAAGGAAACACAAGCTTTAAATGATACATTAAACAAGATGGACTTAATTGATATTTATAGGACATTCCACCCAAAAACAACAGAATACACATTTTTCTCAAGTGCTCATGGAACATTCTCCAGGATAGATCATATCTTGGGTCACAAATCAAGCCTTGGTAAATTTAAAAAAATTGAAATCATATCAAGTATCTTTTCCGACCACAATGCTATGAGACTAGATATCAATTACAGGAAAAGATCTGTAAAAAATACAAACACATGGAGGCTACACAATACACTACTTAATAATGAAGAGATCACTGAAGAAATCAAAGGGGAAATCAAAAAATACCTAGAAACAAATGACAAGGAAAATGCAATGACCCAAAACCTATGGGATGCAGCAAAAGCAGTTCTAAGAGGGAAGTTTATAGCAATACAAGCCTACATCAAGAAACAGGAAACATCTCGAATAAACAACCTAACCTTGCACCTAAAGCAATTAGAGAAAGAAGAACAAAAAAACCCCAAAGCTAGCAGAAAGAAAGAAATCATAAAGATCAGATCAGAAATAAATGAAAAAGAAATGAAGGAAACAATAGCAAAAATCAATGAAACTAAAAGCTGGTTCTTTGAGAAGATAAACAAAATTGATAAACCATTAGCCAGACTCATCAAGAGAAAAAGGGAGAAGACTCAAATCAATAGAATTAGAAATGAAAAAGGAGAAGTAACCACTGACACTGCAGAAATACAAACGATCATGAGAGATTACTACAAGCAACTCTATGCCAATAAAATGGACAACCTGGAAGAAATGGACAGATTCTTAGAAATGCACAACCTGCCGAGACTGAACCAGGAAGAAATAGAAAATATGAACAGACCAATCACAAGCACTGAAATTGAAACTGTGATTAAAAATCTTCCAACACACAAAAGCCCAGGATCAGATGGCTTCACAGGCGAATTCTATCAAACATTTAGAGAAGAGCTAACACCTATCCTTCTCAAACTCTTCCAAAATATTGCAGAGGGAGGAACACTCCCCAACTCATTCTACGAGGCCACCATCATCCTGATACCAAAACCAGACAAAGATGTCATAAAAAAAGAAAACTACAGGCCAATATCACTGATGAACATAGATGCAAAAATCCTCAACAAAATACTAGCAAACAGAATCCAACAGCACATTAAAAGGATCATACACCATGATCAAGTGGGGTTTATTCCAGGAATGCAAGGATTCTTCAATATACGCAAACCAATCAACGTGATACATCATATTAACAAATTGAAGGAGAAAAACCATATGATCATCAACCATTTCCACTAAGATCAGGAACAAGACAAGGTTGCCCACTCTCACCGCTATTATTCAACATAGTTTTGGAAGTGTTAGCCACAGCAATCAGAGAAGAAAAAAAATAAAAGGAATCCAAATCGGAAAAGAAGAAGTAAAGCTGTCACTGTTTGCAGATGACATGATACTGTACATAGAGAATCCTAAAGATGCTACCAGAAAACTACTAGAGCTAATCAATGAATTTGGTAAAGTAGCAGGATACAAAATTAATGCACAGAAATCTCTTGCATTCCTATACACTAATGATAAAAAATCTGAAAGTGAAATTAAGAAAACACTCCCGTTTACCATTGCAACAAAAAGAATAAAATATCTAGGAATAAACCTACCTAAGAAGACAAAAGACCTGTATGCAGAAAATTATAGGACACTGATGAAAGAAATTAAAGATGATACAAATAGATGGAGAGATATACCATGTTCTTGGATTGGAAGAATCAACATTGTGAAAATGACTCTACTACCCAAAGCAATCTACAGATTCAATGCAATCCCTATCAAACTACCACTGGCATTTTTCACAGAACTAGAACAAAAAATTTCACAATTTGTATGGAAACACAAAAGACCCCGAATAGCCAAAGCAATCTTGAGAATGAAAAATGGAGCTGGAGGAATCAGGCTCCCTGACTTCAAACTATATTACAAAGCTACAGTAATCAAGACAGTTTGGTACTGGCACAAAAACAGAAATATAGATCAATGGAACAGGATAGAAAGCCCAGAGATAAGCCCACGCACATATGGTCACCTTATCTTTGATAAAGGAGGCAAGCATATACAGTGGAGAAAAGACAGCCTCTTCAATAAGTGGTGCTGGGAAAATTGGACAGGTACATGTAAAAGTATGAAATTAGAACACTCCCTGACACCATACACAAAAATAAACTCAAAATGGATTAAAGACCTAAGTGTAAGGCCAGACACTATCAAACTCTTAGAGGAAAACATAGGCAGAACACTGTATGACATAAGTCACAGCAAGATCCTTTTTGACCCAGGTCCTAGAGAAATGGAAATAAAAACACAAATAAACAAATGGGACCTAATGAAACTTAAAAGCTTTTGCACAGCAAAGGAAACCATAAACAAGACCAAAAGACAACTCTCAGAATGGGAGAAAATATTTGCAAATGAAGCAACGGACAAAGGATTAATCTCCAAGATTTACAAGCAGCTCATGCAGCTCAATAACAAAAAAACAAACAACCCAATCCAAAAATGGGCAGAAGACCTAAATAGACATTTCTCCAAAGAAGAGATACAGATTGCCAACAGACACATGAAAGAATGCTCAACATCATTAATCATTAGAGAAATGCAAATCAAAACTACAATGAGGTATCATCTCACACCGGTCAGAATGGCCATCATCAAAAAATCTAGAAACAATAAATGCTGGAGAGGGTGTGGAGAAAAGGGTACCCTCTTGCACTGTTGGTGGGAATGTAAATTGATACAGCCACTATGGAGAACAGTATGGAGGTTCCTTAAAAAACTAAAAATAGAACTACCATATGACCCAGCAATCCCACTACTGGGCATATACCCTGAGAAAACCATAATTCAGAAAGAGTCATGTACCAAAATATTCATTGCAGCTCTGTTTACAATAGCCAGGACATGGAAGCAACCTAGGTGTCCATCATCGGATGAATGGATAAAGAAGATGTGGCACATATATACAATGGAATATTACTCAGCCATAAAAAGAAATGAAATGGAGGTATTTGTAATGAGGTGGATGGAGTTAAAGTCTGTCACACAGAGTGAAGTAAGTCAGAAAGAGAAAAAGAAATACAGTATGCTAACACATATATATGGAATCTAAGGGGGAAAAAAAAAAAAAAGGTCATGAAGAACCTAGTGGCAAGACGGGAATAAAGACACAGACCTACTAGAGAATGGACATGAGGATATGGGGAGGGGGAGGGGTGAGATGTGACAGGGTGAGAGAGTGTCATGGACATATATACACTACCAAATGTAAAATAGATAGCTAGTGGGAAGCAGCCAAATAGCACGGGGAGATCAGCTCTGTGCTTTGTGACCACCTAGAGGGGTGGGATAGGGAGGGTGGGAGGGAGGGAGATGCAAGAGGGAAGAGATATGGGAACATATGTATATGTATAACTGATTCACTTTGTTATAAAGCAGAAACTAACACACCATTGTAAAGCAATTATACTTCAATAAAGATGTTTAAAAAAAAAAAGAAAAAAAAGAGAAATAAATAAGTGAATAAGAATAAAATCTTAAAAACATGTTCTTTAAATGAGTTAATGTTAAAATGAAATGTTAAAAATTGCATATAGTTGACAAATTTGATTTAATTAGATAATAAAAATATCTGAATTATACCTTTTACACAATATAATCACAAAATACAATATGGAATTGGAAATTTTTTCCAAAAAACTTGCAAATACAATAAAATATATTACATATATTCCTTTTACTTGAACAGGGCCATTAAGAAGCAGTGATGACATGATTAGAATTTTTTCAATATCTAACGTGTGCCACCATATTAATCTCTTGTGATAATTTCTGTAATGTCGGCTTTCTTTTTCCTTTTTTCTCTTTTTTCTTTCTTTTCTCTTTTAAAATTTATTTATTTATTTTTTTAATTTTTGGCTGCGTTAGGTATTTGTTGCTGCGCATGGGCTTTTTTCTGGTTGTGGCGAGCGGGGGCTACTCTTTGTTGCGGTGCGCGGGCTTATTGCGGTGGCTTCTCTTGTTGCGGAGCACGGGCTCTAGGCACACAGGCTTCAGTAGGTGTGGCACGTGGGCTCAGCAGTTGTGGCACGTGGGCTCTAGAGCACAGGCTCAGTAGTTGTGGCACACGGGCTTAGCTGCTCCATGGCATGTGGGATCTTCCCAGACCAGGGCTTGAACCCATGTCCCCTGAATTGGCAGGTGGATTCTTAACCACTGTGCCACCAGGGAAGCCCTCTTTTTTTCTTCCCTCCTTCCCTTCTCTCTCCCTCCCTCCCTTCTTTTGTCCTTTCCTTTCTTCCTTCTCCCCTCTCCTTTTCCTCCTCCTTTTTTCTTTCTTCTTCTTCCTTCTTCTTTCTTTTTTTCTTTTCTTCCTCTCTCTTCCCTCATTCTCATTTTTTTTGAAATTATTATATGTCAAGAACTCTTCTATCTATTGTTGCTAAAAGCTGTGCACAAAGACTAATCTTAAACTTATATTAACATTAATGCAGTATTATTTCAGAAACTGAGCAGTGTTGTGGTGAACATAAAATAAATCAATATCATAAACAGTTACTGGAAGAGAAAGAGCTCGATTAGCTTGCTTTGAATAAGATATTTGAGATTATGCCTGAATGCTGAGAGAAATGCAACAATGAAATGATCCTAGGGTTAGTGCTCTAGGCTCAGGGAAGACATATCCAGCACTAAATCCCTAGGACTGAAAAATCTAGCAGAACTGAAGGATCAAAATGAGTAGTCAGTGGGAAAGGGCATGAGTACTGGAAAATGAATTCAAAGAGGTAGTCTAGTGCTAAGTAGATGATGAAATCACTAACTAATTTTGTTCCTCAAATAGCTTACTTTTGCCTCTTATTTTCCCTTTCTTTTTTCCTTTTCTAATTGAGAGAGTCCCATAATTTTTTTCCCACTATTTCTGCTAAGATTTTTGTTGGTGTTATTATATTCTTAACAACCAAGATACATTTCTTGTTTCCACTCCTTTTATAGTACCTCATTATTGTTTCATGGATATAATACCCACAAGAATAGCCTGTTTTCCTTCAGGCTTACAGTATCTATTCAAAACACTGTTTTCAAATTAATAAGATCATTTTTTTTTTCTTTTTCAGCCCAACAGTGGCATCATTAATAAATTTTAAATTCAGTGAGATTCATCTTTAATCTTTAATTCCATCTTCATTCCATGCAGTGGATTTAAAAGACACATATAAGAAAATGTACTTTGTGTTGTATAGTTTTATGGGTTTTGAGACATTCATAGAATTGTGTATCTCCAAACACAATTCCATATAGAATAGTTCCATCTCTCCAAAAACTCATTCATGATGTATTTTTGTAGGCAACTCCTCCTCCAGCTATCCCTTTTTTTAACCTTATATTTTTTTTCTTATGTCAGAATGTCATATAAAGGTGATTACACAATAGGTAGCCTTGTGTGTCTGGCTTCTTACAACTAGAAAGTTCCTTAAAGGATCATCTATGTTTGTATGTGAATCAATAACTTTTAAAAAATTGCTGAGTAGTATCCCATTGTATGACTCTACCACAGATACTTTAACTTTTGGGTAGTTAAAGGATATTTGACTTGTTTCCAGTTTTTGAGAATTATGAATATAGCTAGTATAAACATTCACATATTTGAATGAATTAAGGTATCTGAATATATGGTTTTATTTCTCTTTAATAAATAATGTAAATAATGGTAGGTATAAGTTTAACTTTATAAAATATTGCCAAAAATTTTTCCAAAGGGGTTCTGCCTTTACAAATTCCCATCAGAAATGGATGTTAGTTCAGCTGAGTTTTCACTATATTCTTGTCAGCTCTTGGTAAAGATAGATGATAGATGATAGATAGATAGGTAGATATATAAATATATAGTTAGATAAATAATTATGTTTACATATTTATGACACATACATATTATTTCAGCTATTCTCAATGTGATTATAATTTGCATTTCAGTAAGGACTAATGATCCAAGCAACATGTCATGTGCATACTGGCCATCATTTGTTTATCATCTAAAGTTACTATATAGAACTGTCAATTTTGTGCAAGTGTTTCTATTGAGATAAGTGGTATTTTTAGATTATTCATATATAATATAATTATTTACATGCTTGGATTAAAATCTTGTAGAAATGTTTTGTTTCCTACAAATTCCAATTATTCTTTGGTTCTATCCTCTTGTTCTATTTCCTCTTGTGTTCATTGCTTATATTCTATCTCCCCTACTGATTTTTTATTTACACTTCTATTTTTATTCACATAGTTGTTGCTGCAGGATATATAATATGCATCACTATTTAGTCAGAACCTATCTTCAAATATTAGCATGCTGCATCATTTGTAATATAAGAACTTTATACCAATATTTTACCAATTCTCTCCCAACGTTTGCGTTATTGTTGCCATACCTTTTACTTTCATGTGTACTATAAACACCAAATATGTTGACATATATTATTTTGATTAGAAAATAAGTTATATTTATAGGACTGAAAAGTAAGAAAAAATAATTTTATTTAAGTTCATTTATTCCATTTTCAGTGTTCTTAATTTCTTCTGGTAGATCAAAACTTACGCCTGGCATCACATTCCTTCTTCCTTAAGAAATTCCTTTAATATTTCTCATAGAGTGAGTGTGTTGGCAATGAATACTTTCAGTTTCTGTTTGTTGGATAAAATTCCTAACTCTTGTTTCTTTTTGAAGAATTTTTCACTGGATATATAATTCTGAGTTCACAGGTTATTTTCTTTCACCACTTTATAAATGTTACTCCATTTTCTTACAGTTTCTGATGCTATTTAAAAAAAAAAAAATCCAACCTAATAGTCTTTGTCATTTAATTGCTGTATTTACAACGTTCACATTAAAGTCATTTTTGATATAGTTAGTTTAATATCTAGCATATTTGTAACTGCTTTCAATTCACTACCTTTGTTCTTTGTTTCCTTTTTTGTGTTCTACTCTTTTTCTTCCTTATCTGGTTTTAACTGAGCAATCTATCAGATTCCATTTTCTCTCATCTCTTAGCATATCAAGTATATTTAAAGATTTTTTTAGTGGTTGCCCTAGAGGTTGCAATATACATTTATAAACTAATCTAAATCTACTTTCAAATGACATTATACTGCTTCATGAGTTGTGAAGGCACCTTACAGCAGGACATTCTCATTTCCTTCCTTCTGTCCTTATAATATTGTTGTCATTCATTTCACTATCCATAATCTACCATCCAATATATTATTACTATTATTTTGAACAAAGTTTTCTGTGTTAGACCAGTTTAGAATAAGAAAAATGAAAGATTTAATTTTACTCTCATTTATTCCTCTTTAAATACTCTTCCTTTTTTGTGTATATCTGAGCTTCTGATCTTATCATTGTCCCTCGCTCTGAAGAACTTCTTTTAACATTTTTTGCAAGGCAGGAATACTCTCAAGAAATCCTCTCAATTTTAGTTTTTCTAACAGTTTTTATTTCTCTTTTACATTTGAAGAATAATTTTGCTGGATAAGAATTCTAAGTAGTTGTTTTTTGTTTTCTTTCACCACTTTAAACAGTTCACTCCACTCTCTTCATGCTTGTATGGTATCTGAGAAATCTGATGCAATTCTTATCCTTCTTTCTCTGTAGGTTACATTTTTGGTTTTGTTTTTGTTTTGCTCCTCTGGCTTCTTTTTAAGATTTTTTTTCTTGCCTTATATTTTCTGCGGTTTGAATATAATTTGCAGGTATAGATTTTTTTAGAATATATCTTGCTTGGTGTTTCTTGAAATTCCTGGATCTGTGGTTTGGTATCTGTCATTAATTTTGGAAAAGTATCATTCATGATTACTTCAAATATTTCCTTTTATTCCTTCTTTTCCTTCTGATAATCCCATTACACATATGTTACACATTTTGCAATTGTAGTTGTGACTGAACATTACATATCCATTTTTTATTGTTAACCTAAACATTAGTACCTCTAACATATTAATCATAATATTTTAAAGCCTCATCTAAGATTGATTTTGTAATTACTTTACCTTTGAGAGTGTATTTTTCTTTTTTGTCTTGATCTTTTGTATGCCTTTTGTATGTTGCTGAAATCTGGACATCTTGTATAAGACAATGAACACAAACATAAATCACTTTTATGCCTGGAAATGAGCACACATTTCTTTCTGTTAGGCTTTTAGTACAAGCACTTGAGCAAATTAATTTAGGAGTTGAAATTCAAATTTTCTCAAAATAAAGGGGAAACTAAAGCAATTTAATTATCTACATTTAGACACTTTAAAGTGTTTGACCATAGTGATGTATGAAATAAATGGTAAGTTTATTCTGATGGTAAGTTTATTTTACATATATATGTATATGTACATATTTATATACAAAGTAGAATTTCTATGAGAGAAGTTGTGGCAATAAGAATAATCTTACATAGATGATTTCAACATAAGTTACCTCAAACCTTATTAGAAGGATATATCCTCAGTGCTTGGGGCAGAATCAACTTTCTCCCCATTCTATTCAAAATGAGGGGAGGGAGGGGCAAGATGGCGGAAGAGTAAGACGCGGAGATCACCTTCCTCCCCACAGATACATGAGAAATACATCTACACGTGGAACTGCTCCTACAGAACACCCACTGAACACTGGCAGAAGACGTCAGACCTCCCAAAAGGCAAGAAAATCCCCACGTACTTGGGTAGGGCAAAAGAAAAAAGAAATAACAGAGACAAAAGAATAGGGACGGGACCTGCACCAGTGGGAGGGAGCTGTGAAGGAGGAAAGGTTTCCACACACTAGGAAGCCCCTTCGTGGGCAGAGACTGCGGGTAGCAGAGGGGGGAAGCTTCGGAGCCACGGAGGAGAGCGCAGCCACATTGGTGCGGAGGGCAAAGCGGAGATTCCCGCACAGAGGAGCGGTGCCGACCAGCACTCACCAGCCCGAGAGGCTTGTCTGCTCAGCCGCCGGGGCGGGCGGGGCCTGGGAGCTGGGGCTCGGGCTTCGGTGCTAGCCGGGAGGGAGTCCGGGAGGAAGACTGCAGCTGCCAAAGAGGCAAGAGAATTTTTCTTGCCTCTTTGTTTCGCGGCGCGCAAGGAGAGGGGATTCAGAGCGCCGCCTAAACGAGCTCCAGAGACGGGCGCGAGCCGCGGCTATCAGCGCGGATCCCACAGCAACAGGGATGCAGAGGGAAAAACGGAGAGATTCCCGCACAGAGGCTCGGCGCCGAGCAGCACTCACCAGCCCGAGAGGCTTGTCTGCTCACCCGCCGGGGCGGGCGGGGGCTGGGAGCTGAGGCACGGGCTTCGGTCGGATCCCAGGGAGAGGACTGGGGTTGGCTGCGTGAACACAGCCTGAAGGGTCTAGCGCACCACAACTAGCCGGGAGGGTGCACGAGAAAAAGTCTGCAGCTGCCGACGAGGCAGGAGACTTTTTCTTGCCTCTTTGTTTCGCGGCGTGCAAGGAGAGGGGATTCAGAGCGCCACTTAAACGAACTCCAGAGACGGGCGCGAGCCGCGGCTATCAGCGCGGACCCCAGAGACGGGCATGGGACGCTAGGGCTGCTGCTGCCGCCACCAAACAGCCTGTGGGCGAGCACAGGTCATTCTCCACACCGCCCCTCCTGGGAGCCTGTGCAGCCCACCACGGCCAGGCTCCCGTAATCCGGGGACAGCTTCCCCGGGAGAGCGCATGGCGCGCCTCAGGCTGCTGCAACGTCACACCGGCTTCTGCCGCCGCAGGCTCGCCCCGCCTCCTCCGTACCGCTCGCTCCCCGCGGCCTGACTGAGCCAGAGCCCCCGAATCAGCTGCTCCTTTAACCCCGTTCTGTCTGGGCGGGGAACAGACGCCCTCAGGGGACCTACATGCAGAGGCGGGTCCAAATCCAAAGCTGAACCCCGGGAGCTGTACGAACAAAGAAGAGAAAGGGAAATCTCTCCCAGCAGCCTCAGAAGCAGCGGATTAAAGCTCCACAAACAACTTGATGTGCCTGCATCTGTTGAATACCTGAATAGACAACGAATCATCCCAAATTTAGGAGATGGACTTTGGGAGCAGGATATATTAACTTTTCCCCTTTTCCTTTTTTTTGTGAGTGTAGATGTGTATGCTTCTGGGTGAGATTTTGTCTGTATAGCTTTGCTCTCACCGTTAGTCCTAGGGTTAGGTCCGTCCGTTTTTTTTTTTGGCTTAAAAATTTTTTTTTTCCCTAATAAATGTTTTCTTAATAATTTTTTCCTTATTTTCTATTTTTAAAAAAATTTTTAATAAGTTTTTTCATATTTTTTATTTTAAAAAATTAAAAAAATTTTTTTTTCTTAATAAATTTTTTCTAAATAATTTTTTTCTTATTTTTAGTATAAAAAATTAATAAATCTATTTTTAAAAATTAAAAAAAAATTTTTTTTCTTAATAAATTTACTCTTAATAATTTTTTTTCTTATTTTTTATTATAATTGCTTTATTTTATTTTATTTTATCCTCTTTTTTTCTTTCTTTCCATTTTTTCTCCCTTTTATTCTGAGCCGTGTGGATGAAAGGCTCTTGGTGCTCCAGCCAGGCATCAGGGCTGTGCCTCTGAGGTGGGAGAGCCAACTTCAGGACACTGGTCCACAAGAGACCTCCCAGCTCCATGTAATACCAAACGGCGAAAATCTCTCACAGATCTCCATCTCAACATCAAGACCCAGCTTCACTCAACGACCAGCAAGCTACAGTGCTGGACACCCTATGCCAAACAACTAGCAAGAGAGGAACACAGCCCCATCCATTAACAGAGAGGCTGCCTAAAATCATAATAAGGCCACAGACACCCCAAAACACACCACCAGACGTGGACGAACCCACCAGAAAGACAACATCCAGCCTCATCCACCAGAACACAGGCACTAGTTCCCTCCACCAGGAAACCTACACAACCCACTGAACCAACCTTAGCCACTGGAGACAGATACCAAAAACAACGGGAACTACGAACCTGCAGCCTGTGAAAAGGAGACCCCAAACACAGTAAGATAAGCAAAATGAGAAGACAGAAAAACACACAGCAGATGAAGGAGCAGGGTCTAAACACACCAGACCTAACAAATGAAGAGGAAATAGGTAGTCTACCTGAAAAAGAATTCAGAATAATGATAGTAAGGATGATCCAAAGTCTTGGAAATAGAATAGACAAAATGCAAGAAACATTTAACAAGGACGTAGAAGAACTAAAGAGGAACCAAGAAACGATGACAAGCACAATAAATGAAATTAAAAATACTCTAGATGGGATCAATAGCAGAATAACTGAGGCAGAAGAACGGATAAGTGACCTGGAAGATAAAATGGTGGAAATAACTACTGCAGACCAGAATAAAGAAAAAAGAATGAAAAGAACTGAGGACAGTCTCAGAGACCTCTGGGACAACATTAAACGCACCAACATTCGAATTATAGGGGTCCCAGAAGAAGAAGAGAAAAAGAAAGGGACTGAGAAAATATTTGAAGAGATTATAGTTGAAAACTTCCCTAATATGGGAAAGGAAATAGTTAATCAAGTCCTGGAAGCACAGAGAGTCCCATACAGGATAAATCCAAGGAGAAACACACCAAGACACATATTAATCAAACTATCAAAAATTAAATATAAAGAAAACATATTAAAAGCAGCAAGGGAAAAACAACAGATAACACACAAGGGCATCCCCATAAGGTTAACAGCTGATCTTTCAGCAGAAACGCTGCAAGCCAGAAGGGAGTGGCAGGATATACTTAAAGTGATGAAGGAGAAAAACCTACAACCAAGATTACTCTACCCAGCAAGGATCTCATTCAGATTTGATGGAGAAATTAAAACCTTTACAGACAAGCAAAAGCTGAGAGAGTTCAGCACCACCAAACCAGCTTTCCAACAAATGCTAAAGGAACTTCTCTAGGCAAGAAACACAAGAGAAGGAAAACATCTACAATAACAAACCCAAAACATTTAAGAAAATGGGAATAGGAACATACATATCGATAATTACCTTAAATGTAAATGGATTAAATGCTCCCACCAAAAGACACAGACTGGCTGAATGGATACAAAAACAAGACCCATATATATGCTGTCTACAAGAGACCCACTTCAGACCTAGAGACACATACAGACTGAAAGTGAGGGGATGGAAAAAGATATTCCATGCAAATGGAAATCAAAAGAAAGCTGGAGTAGCAATTCTCATATCAGACAAAATAGACTTTAAAGTAAAGACAATTACAAGAGACAAAGACGGACACTATATAATGATCAAGGGATCGATCCAAGAGGAAGGTATAACAATTGTAAATATTTATGCACCCAACATAGGAGCACCTCAATACATAAGGCAAATACTAACAGCCATAAAAGGGGAAATCGACAGTAACACAATCATAGTAGGGGACTTTAACACCCCACTTTCACCAATGGACAGATCATCCAAAATGAAAATAAATAAGGAAACACAAGCTTTAAATGATACATTAAACAAGATGGACTTAATTGATATTTATAGGACATTCCACCCAAAAACAACAGAATACACATTTTTCTCAAGTGCTCATGGAACATTCTCCAGGATAGATCATATCTTGGGTCACAAATCAAGCCTTGGTAAATTTTAAAAAATTGAAATCGTATCAAGTATCTTTTCCGACCACAACGCTATGAGACTAGATATCAATTACAGGAAAAGATCTGTAAAAAATACAAACACATGGAGGCTACACAATACACTACTTAATAACGAAGTGATCACTGAAGAAACCAAAGGGGAAATCAAAAAATACCTAGAAACAAATGACAATGGAGACACGACGATCCAAAACCTATGGGATGCAGCAAAAGCAGTTCTAAGAGGGAAGTTTATAGCAATACAAGCCTACATCAAGAAACAGGAAACATCTCGAATAAACAACCTAACCTTGCACCTAAAGCAATTAGAGAAAGAAGAACAAAAAAACCCCAAAGCTAGCAGAAGGAAAGAAATCATAAAGATCAGATCAGAAATAAATGAAAAAGAAATGAAGGAAACAATAGCAAAAATCAATGAAACTAAAAGCTGGTTCTTTGAGAAGATAAACAAAATTGATAAACCATTAGCCAGACTCATCAAGAGAAAAAAGGAGAAGACTCAAATTAATAGAATTAGAAATGAAAAAGGAGAAGTAACCACTGACACTGCAGAAATACAAACGATCATAAGAGATTACTACAAGCAACTCTATGCTAATAAAATGGACAACCTGGAAGAAATGGACAGATTCTTAGAAATGCACAACCTGCCGAGACTGAACCAGGAAGAAATAGAAAATATGAACAGACCAATCACAAGCACTGAAATTGAAACTGTGATTAAAAATCTTCCAACACACAAAAGCCCAGGACCAGATGGCTTCACAGGCGAATTCTATCAAACATTTAGAGAAGAGCTAACACCTATCCTTCTCAAACTCTTCCAAAATATTGCAGAGGGAGGAACACTCCCCAACTCATTCTACGAGGCCACCATCACCCTGATACCAAAACCAGGCAAAGATGTCACAAAGAAAGAAAACTACAGGCCAATATCACTGATGAACATAGATGCAAAAATCCTCAACAAAATACTAGCAAACAGAATCCAACAGCACATTAAAAGGATCATACACCATGATCAAGTGGGGTTTATTCCAGGAATGCAAGGATTCTTCAATATACGCAAATCAATCAACGTGATACATCATATTAACAAATTGAAGGAGAAAAACCATATGATCATCTCAATAGATGCAGAGAAAGCTTTCGACAAAATTCAACACCCATTTATGATAAAAGTCCTGCAGAAAGTAGGCATAGAGGGAACTTTCCTCAACATAATAAAGGCCGTATATGACAAACCCACAGCCAACATTGTCCTCAATGGTGAAAAACTGAAACCATTTCCACTAAGATCAGGAACAAGACAAGGTTGCCCACTCTCACCACTATTATTCAACATAGTTTTGGAAGTGTTAGCCACAGCAATCAGAGACGAAAAAGAAATAAAAGGAATCCAAATCGGAAAAGAAGAAGTAAAGCTGTCACTGTTTGCAGATGACATGATACTATACATAGAGAATCCAAAAGATGCTACCAGAAAACTACTAGAGCTAATCAATGAATTTGGTAAAGTAGCAGGATACAAAATTAATGCACAGAAATCTCTTGCATTCCTGTATACTAATGATGAAAAATCTGAAAGTGAAATTAAGAAAACACTCCCGTTTACCATTGCAACAAAAAGAATAAAATACCTAGGAATAAACCTACCTAAGGAGACAAAAGACCTGTATGCAGAAAATTATAGGACACTGATGAAAGAAATTAAAGATGATACAAATAGATGGAGAGATATACCATGTTCTTGGATTGGAAGAATCAACATTGTGAAAATGACTCTGCTACCCAAAGCAATCTACAGATTCAATGCAATCCCTATCAAACTACCACTGGCATTTTTCACAGAACTAGAACAAAAAATTTCACAATTTGTATGGAAACACAAAAGACCCCGAATAGCCAAAGCAATCTTGAGAACGAAAAATGGAGCTGGAGGAATCAGGCTCCCTGACTTCAGACTATATTACAAAGCTACAGTAATCAAGACAGTTTGGTACTGGCACAAAAACAGAAATATAGATCAATGGAACAGGATAGAAAGCCCAGAGATAAGCCCACGCACATATGGTCACCTTATCTTTGATAAAGGAGGCAAGCATATACAGTGGAGAAAAGACAGCCTCTTCAATAAGTGGTGCTGGGAAAATTGGACAGGTACATGTAAAAGTATGAAATTAGAACACTCCCTAACACCATACACAAAAATAAACTCAAAATGGATTAAAGACCTACGTGTAAGGCCAGACACCATCAAACTCTTAGAGGAAAACATAGGCAGAACACTGTATGACATAAGTCACAGCAAGATCCTTTTTGACCCAGGTCCTAGAGAAATGGAAATAAAAACACAAATAAACAAATGGGACCTAATGAAACTTAAAAGCTTTTGCACAGCAAAGGAAACCATAAGCAAGACCAAAAGACAACCCTCAGAATGGGAGAAAATATTTGCAAATGAAGCAACGGACAAAGGATTAATCTCCAAGATTTACAAGCAGCTCATGCAGCTCAATAACAAAAAAACAAACAACCCAATCCAAAAATGGGCAGAAGACCTAAATAGACATTTCTCCAAAGAAGAGATACAGATTGCCAACAGACACATGAAAGAATGCTCAACATCATTAATCATTAGAGAAATGCAAATCAAAACTACAATGAGGTATCATCTCACACCGGTCAGAATGGCCATCATCAAAAAATCTAGAAACAATAAATGCTGGAGAGGGTGTGGAGAAAAGGGAACACTCTTGCACTGTTGGTGGGAATGTAAATTGATACAGCCACTATGGAGAACAGTATGGAGGTTCCTTAAAAAACTAAAAATAGAACTACCATATGACCCAGCAATCCCACTACTGGGCATATTCCCTGAGAAAACCATAATTCAGAAAGAGTCATGTACCAAAATATTCATTGCAGCTCTGTTTACAATAGCCAGGACATGGAAGCAACCTAGGTGTCCATCATCGGATGAATGGATAAAGAAGATGTGGCACATATATACAATGGAATATTACTCAGCCATAAAAAGAAATGAAATGGAGGTGTTTGTAATGAGGTGGATGGAGTTAGAGTCTGTCATACAGAGTGAAGTAAGTCAGAAAGAGAAAAAGAAATACAGTATGCTAACACATATATATGGAATCTAAGGGAAAAAAAAAAAAAAGAGGTCATGAAGAACCTAGTGGCAAGATGGGAATAAAGACACAGACCTACTAGAGAATGGACTTGAGGATATGGGGAGGTGGAGGGGTGAGATGTGACAGGGTGAGAGAGTGTCATGGACATATATACACTACCAAATGTAAAATAGATAACTAGTGGGAAGCAGCCGCATAGCACAGGGAGATCAGCTCGGTGCTTTGTGACCACCTAGAGGGGTGGGATAGGGAGGGTGGGAGGGAGAGAGATGCAAGAGGGAAGAGATATGGCAACATATGTATATGTGTAACTGATTCACTTTGTTGTAAAGCAGAAGCTAGCACACCATTGTAAAGCAATTATACTTCAATAAAGATGTTTAAAAAAAAAAAAAAAAAAAAAAGAAGCACAGAGAAAAAGGATTCCTTGGTTTAGGAGACAGACCATAGGATTTTGAGACCTGGCTCTGCCTTCCTGGTTCTATGTCTTCAAGCAAATTGTTTAACTTCCTAAGCCTTCGTTTTCTCATATGTATGATGTGTGTAATAATACAACCTTCCTCAGTGGACTAATGTGAGGATTAAATGAAATAATGTATGCAAAGTGTCTGAAATGTGGTAAGCACTCAATAAATTTAAGCTATTGTTAATATTAAAAAAAAAAAAATGAGGTATAGACATTTTTCTGCTTTTTGATATTTCTTCATGATTTGATTCTCTGAATTTCAGATCAACTATAAATAGACTCACAGTTAATTTTCTGTGGACTAGGAAAAATCTAAAGTCAGTTATGCAGAGGAAATCCTTTAGAAACTTGCTATTCGAACTATGGTGTAAAGACCAGCAGCCTCAATATAATCTGGGTGTTCATTAGAAATGCAGACTACCAAACCTCACCCCAGATCTACTGAATCAGAGTATGCATCTCAACAAATATAGGTGAGTCAGTATATTAAAGTTCAAGAAAAACTGCTTTAAAGGACAAATCAAAACTTGTTCTAATGGTAATCACTTTCAGTGTCTAGTCCCTTTGGGATATTCAGGATTTCATTTGTCCAAGAAATATACATTTGATGGAAACAGGCTGAAAAAGAATTCCAGTAGAAGCCCTGTAGCATTCAAATAATACTAAATGATCATGATGATTTCACTATTATCACTTTACTTTTCTACACTCACAATCCAAAAGGGCCTTCATGGGCTCAAAATAATTCTGCTGCATTTAAACTGGTTAGCCTTTCAGAACAGAGAGATCCAGGGCTCTGTATGACTTTATCATTTAAAAATAAACCCAGTTCATGTATCACACAATTATATAGAAAAAGACAACAAAGCTCTTTGTCATTATTGGAAGCCAAATTTGAAAAATGATCTCCCTAGTGCAGATTAAATTGTTGAGACTCTAAAGTTTTGTTTCCTCTTCTTTAGAAAATGCATTCACACATCATTTTGAGTAAAATATAATGGATTCTATAACTAAGTTCCCAACCCAAGGTGAAAGTCATACTTCATATTTATTCTAATTATAAGGTAATACCATGAAGATCTAGTCTAATCAAAGTTGTATCTTTTTTAGTCTATAAAATTTGGCAACTAATATCTGGATAAACTGATAACCTCTGATTTAACTCTGTTGTAGTTAAATAATACAGAAAGGGATGAATAATTACACTTACACTCTATTTATTGACATTTCTAAATTATGTGTCACTACAGGGTAACAGAGTAAACCATTAGAATGGCCATTTTTTATATCATTTTAAATCCTGCTGTCATGGAAAGCCTAGAGGCATTTTTCAGGGTTTACTTGTCAGTTTTTAGCTGTATCCAAGGATGGGCAAAATTCATCATTTTTTCTGTCCCAGAGTAATTCGCTGCTTGTGAACTATTATGTTATTGTTTCAGTTTGGATAGATTTGCAATTCTTGCATTTTGCTTGAGACTGTAGTTGGACTGAATCCTCAAATGCAAAGTAAAAGGCAGCAAAACCTGCCAAGTTTTCCCTAGTTTTGGTTTGAAATAGGTAAAGTCAGAAAATTTCCAAATCAAATTGGAAAAGTAAAAAATAGCCCAAGGGCAATAAAACCCTTAACTAAAAAAGTAGTTGGAGGCATCATCACAAAATTTGGGCAACACTGAATTACACACTAAGTATACAGAATATCAAGTTCCCTAATACAAGAATTGAGTGTCACTCATTTTATGCTCTTCTATTTTCATTGCATTGTTCAACAAATCTTTTTGCCTGTCACAAAGATGAGTCAAAATGAACTGTATGTGGTACAGAATACACCTATCTACTTGCTCTCATATAACCAATATATCCTCTTCAAAAACTTTCCCATTCTTAGTTTATTTTTAAAATGATGTATGACTTAGTCAAATATTGTCAGAAGTCTTAACTGGGTGGAAAGCCATATTCCAAAATAGTTATCCAAAAATTTACTTATTATATATCATCTCTTTTAGATTAACATCAGTATGACACTGTTATAGAACTAATTAAAAATAAACAGAAAAAACAAAACTGTGAACAGTCACATAGCTATGAAAACGTTTCTGATTTATCTCTGTACCAATTTTTGATCTGCTGTCAGGATAGCTCAGACCTGTTTTCATGATAATGAGAGAGAAGCAGGAGAGAGAGCAAAAATATGTAAGGCCTTCTGTGGCTTAATAGGTCCTGGCAACATGGCATTTCCACCTCATTCTTTTGTCTAATGCATAAATCACATATGCAACTCAAAAGGCCAACCCAGAATTTAAGGGGTAGGAAAATAGACTCCAGCTCTCTATGGTAGGAGAATAAAAGTCATAATTTAAAAGGTGAGAATGCTGGAAGGCGTGCAGAATTGGGTCCATTTTTGCAATCAATCTACCAGAGCAATCTGGTAACAAAACTGCAGAGGGAGAATATAAAATCAAACTTCAAATACTATTATACAGTGGACCAAGAACATTTAATACAGGAAGAAATAATATATTGTATTTCAATATCACATATCCTGAATTGGAGTCTAGTAAAGTAACCACAGTTTCATAAAGTCATACAAATGTAGGATCCTTATTCAATACTTGAATGGTATTCTAGCATATCTTTCCTCTCCTTTGTCATTTTCCAAATTTATCTTATAGAAGTACATGGGAGCAAAAATGGTGAGCCATTTGAGTTGTTTGAAGACTAATCAGAAGTACATATCATTTGCTTGACATTTATTCAGTTATTTACTAACCTGGTAAATTGTTATTTATTTAGTTTAGGGGAGATGAGAGAGGATAGAGTTAGAATACACTCAGAACCACTAGCATCTAGTAGTTTTGTAGAAGAGATTTTAAAAATTAGAAGAATTAAAAATAGAAGGTGTCATATAGAGAACACAGGTGAAAATCATCAGCATCACTTGGTCCAGCCTTGAATTCATTGGTAAGGAGATGTCAGCAAGTTCTTTGATTCACTTACTCTCAATATCCTAAGGAGAGACAGACTTTCACGTGGATGCAACGAGATGCACCATGAAATGGACCTTTATAAGAGGGAGCATGAGTGTGACTTTACAGACAGAGAAAAGTCAGCCTATGTTTGTACACAAAGGCATTTGAGCTCAGACACCAGTAGTTTACAGATATTACTGGGACTGGCCACTGATAAACATATGAAAGCTTGGGGAAGTTCACTTTGGTCCAGACTCCCTGTTGTGTGGAAGAGAACCCCATTTTCCAGCTAGCTGGTTCCCAGGAAACCTGGGAAAATTCTCTGAGAGTAAATTATCAACCAATCCTTCTTGTCTTTCTGTAGCAGAAAAAGATTAAAGAAATTAAACAGACCATAAATTCTCCTTGATGTTAACTCCTGTATAGCACTCCAAAAATAAAAAATATGTTGTATTTTTGTGGGCAATAATATACATATCAGAAGAATATTTTTTTTCAGAACACTCGTCCTTTGTCAGGCTTTGCACATAGGTTATTTGTAATTTTCAAAAGCCAAACCTTCTAGGTGTGTATTATCCCCCCTATTTTAAAAGTAAGGAAATTAAGAGTAGAAAATTTCCATGCACCTTAAAGTCAGCAAATGAAACCCAAGATCCAAACCTACATCTTTATAAACTCCAAATCAAAATGATTGCCACCCTAAGATCTCATGGGTACAGAAGACACCATGCCTAAATTTGTAACACAGAGAGAGATAAAGATATTTCCTGGAAGAAATAAATGTTAATGAGAATGAATTTTAGTAAAGAAAATGATAGTAGTTCCTTTACTGACTAAACTGAAAGGTTGCAAGATAAAGAAATATAAATGGGATTGGCACTTTAAGAAAGAAAAAAAATCCAACAGAAAGGAAGAGATGACTATAATTAGTTACATCTAAATTCCTTTTCTGTATCTTTTGGTCTAGTAAAATAATGATTTTCAAAGCACATGTGATAGTTCAGCCATCCAGATATTTATCACATATTACGCCTCCCAACATCCCACTTCCTAACATATTTGTATTATTAGTATTACCTGCATGAATATGAATGGCATGAATACTGATAACATACCAGTATAGAACCTGGTAGTGAAATGGTCTTATTGAAAGAGAGCTTCCAGAATGATTTTTGTGAGGCAATAAAAAGGATTTCAAAATAATCACACAAAATGATCTGCTATTATTCAAGATGGAGTAACAGAATATCCCTGCCCACTAGAACATCTAAAAATGGACAAAATATAATAAACATCAGTTTTACTGGACATGGAATAGTGAAAAGTAATGATCCATGCGAGAGGGTAAGCAAATTAGTTAAGACCAGTGTTTGTCTCAGCTCATTGCCTGGAAAGAGTTCCCAGACCACATGGAAAAGTGGGGAATCAAGGGAAAAGCTTGGAGGTCTACCTGGGTTGAAGAGCCCAATCTGGGTTATAGAGCCTAAAGCAGTTTGAGTTGTAGGGCACAGTACCGAAGAGGAGAGAGCAGCACAGAGAGAGAGCTAAGGGGATCTGCAGAGGGTACTCCTCAAATCTCCACCTATGTACTGATCAGCTAATGCCTGTGATGAAACGACTTGAGGGTGGGAAAACACTACCCTAAATGAGTAAAGGGAACAATACCTGGTGCTTTCCACTAGTTTTGAAATAGTTCCTTTTTTACCAGCCAAAGTAGATTACCTCATAATCCCTAGGGCAAATGAATAGAGTTCCCAGAAGGGTACTCCCCTCAGTAGTGGGTCAAAATTAGCCCTAAATTATAAAGGCTACTCTGTTCCCACCTAAAAACCTTAAAAGCAAGCCTGAAGAAGATGAAACATAACCATATCTCACAGCAAAAATCAAGAACATGGATAGGAACATAAAATCATCCAGCACTCAGCAAGGTAAAATACACAACGTTGGGATCATATGTTTTTTAAAAAATTATCAAGAATACAAAAAAGGAAAATACAACCTATAATAAGGAGAAAATCCAAACCATTCAAATCAGGCCAGAAATAAGAGATGACATAACAATAAATAATAGCTTTTATTTTGTTTTGTTTTTCCAAATACCTGACCAACCAACCAAACTATTAACCACTGTCAAGGATTCAGTATGTATTTACCTGCATTAGTTTCCCAATCGCTGCTTTAAAAGATTAGCTCAAATTTAGTGGCTTAAAGCAACACAGATTTATTTTCTTGATGTTCTGGATGTCAGACATCTGCAATGAGTCTTAAGGGGCTAAAGTTAAGGTATCAATAGAGCTGTTTTTCTTCTGGAGGCTCTAGGAGAAAATTCTTTTTTTTTTTTTTTTTTTTAAGTTTTCCAGTTTCTAGAGGCTGCCTGTGGCCCATCCTCCATCTTCACATCCACCTCTGTAGCATCGTCTCTACTCTGACCTCCTGCCTCCCTCTTATAAGAAACTTTGTGATTACATTGGGCTGTCTCAGAAAATCCAGGATAAATTCCCCATCTTGAGATCCTTACCTTAACCACATCCGCAAAGTCCCCTTTGCCATATAAGGTAACATATTTACAGGTTCCTAAGACTGGGATGTGGACATCTTGGGGGGCATTATTCTGTCAATTCCAGTATCTCTCCTTCTAGGCAAAGTGATCATTCAGATGTAGTTGACAAAATTCTTCCCACTAGGAGGATTTCATGTTACTCTTTTTTCCTTCAGTGCCACTGCAGAGAACAGCCGAACTGCTACAGCAGTCCACTCCCAACTGGTGCCAGCAAAGTGTACAAAAGAGGCTCAATTTCTTTCCCTCCTCTGTTCACCAGTCTTAGAGAACTCCTTATTAGGCAATATGCATGTACAGAAGGTAAGGTGGTAATGTGGCAAGAGGCTGTATCATGAGAGTCTGAGCCTGCCCACTCAGCTTATTTATTACTTCCCAACATATTCCAGGCCAATTACACACACACACACAATTCTTATTTTATCACCTATGTATTTTATCTATCTATCTATCTATCTATCTATCTATCTATCTATCTATCTATCTATCTATCTATCTATCTTTCATTTGATAGAGGATGTCTATTGCACATAATTAGCATTATGGCTTGATGCATCATGATGGCATCTCAGGTTTTAGGATCACTTGATACCCCATTATTAAGAATTCAGTCTTCAGCAGGGTTTAGTATCATGAGTCTAATGTGTCATAGGGTCTCTGTGGTAGGGTGGCTTGCATTGCTGTATAGACATGCTGTAGAGGTTTCTTTTGCTCTGAGCCCCTCTCATTTTTAGCAGTCTTACTCAGGAAATGGGTCAGAGCAGCATTATGCTAAGTGAAATAAGCTAGTTACAGAATGACAAATACTGCATGATTCCACTTAAATGAGGTATCTAAAGTAGTCAAACTCATAGAAGCAGAGAATACAATCGTGGTTGCCAAGGGCTGGGGGGTGGAGGAGAAGGGGAATTGTTATTCAAAAGATATAAAGTTTTAGTTGTGCTAGATGCATAAGTTCTAGACCTCTGCTGTAAAACATCGTGCCTATAATTAAAAATACAGTATTGTGCACTTCAAAATTTGTTAAAAGTGTAGTTCTCATGTTAAGTGTTCTCACCACAAACGAACAAAAACTCAAAGGGACACAAGAAAACTCTGGGAAGTGTTGCACATGTCTATCCCCTTGATTGTGGTGATAGTATCATGGGACTACACATATGACCAAACTCATCAAATTGAACACATTAAATATGTTCAGTTGTTTGTATGTCAATTATACCTCAATAGAGCTGTTTAAAAAATTAAAATTAAAATTAGAACTCAACCAAGAAGATGAATTTGTTTCTAATTTTCTTGGAAAAATAAAGTACCTTAATTTATTAATTGCTCACTGACCTTTCATTGCATGATACCTTCCTAAAATATTTCCAAGGGTAATTTTAATTATTTGTTATTTGTCTTTTCTGCCAGCTTTAGTATCCAACTTTGAATAGGTACTATTCCATAGTGTGCTAGGATGGTGTAGACTGTGGAGAGCTGTCCAGCATGAAAAAAGGCTGTGTTCCATGTTACCTTAAAGCCTTCAGGTATAAGCAAAATGACATTTGAAAGCAAGCATGAGCATGGACTGATCAATCACTTCTCTCTGGCTACTTGACTGAATGCTATTCCAAACCTAGGTCTTATGACTGAGCCAACTGCTGACAGTGTAAATAAGCAGCATTTGCTGGTGGACATAAACAAGGGGAGAGGGAGAAGTTGGCATTATTTGTACCACAGATCACTTATCTGAGTGAATCCTGTCTGTCAGAAAGGGGCCAGAAGTCTTTGTCCTATATAATGGAAATTTAGCCAACTGAAGAGCCATCAGAATAAAAAGATGACACACACATTTGAAATTCCTTCTAATGTTTGATGCCTGTTGCTCACTAACCCTTCTTTGTTTTCATTTTGGTTCAGTGTTCAGGGTCTAGGGACCAGCTTTATGTTGGTCTATTCTCAAGTTCTGATCAGCATAAGGGATGTCTCTGTCTTCATGCCAAAGTTTTTACATTTTTCTGTAACTATTGTGTTTTACCTTTCTTCTTTTTAAGGTTTTAGCCCTTGTTTCCTGCCTCTGCTTCCTAAACAGACACTTATTATTTAATTTAACCTGTTCAGAGAGCTGCCTGAGAGGAAGCTACTCAGCTACAAGTCACATGTACTCTTTTAGTTTTATATCTGAAAGCTTTAGGTGAGATTTGTTAAATGTTTCTTCTTAAATCACTATTTCACTTTGCTTAGCAAAAAAGCCTGTATATTTATTGGTCATCTTCCAAGAAATTCTTCCTTCTTGCCCTTGACTCCCTTGCCCTTATTTTCAGATGTTTTCCAAACCTCTAGTTTTTTTCAAATTTTCTCTTTTCTCTCATGAAAATTCCATCTGCTCTGAAAGTCTTCCCTGATATTTATCTCCAAATCTAGATTAGGGGTTCTCATCTATGCTCTTATAAGATCTACCTTGATTTTTAGACAATTACCACAAAGTACTTTACCTTCTCTATTTTGCAGTAAAACTGCTGAAAGCAGACAAGGTCTCTATCTATTTCAGTCCTATACTTGCAACATCTAAGAGCTAAGAGGAGAGTAGGTGATGAAATATTTCTAAATGACTTAATTAATGGATATCAATTCTATTCAGAAGATATCCAAAGGCACATTTACCATTAGGATCCCTATCCAGTGTTCTATTCTCATGTTTTAAAATATTTTTTGTCCATTTTATAAAACTATGTTTAAGATAGTCCTACCATTTTTTACCCAAACCAACTCTGTATTGGTTCTTGATAACATATTCTCTAAGCCACACAAGTTTCATCATTTGGAATTGAATGTTAGACCTTTTTCTCTTTCCCCATGCCATCATGTCTGAGTAAATGATTCATTTTGTGGAATTCAGTCTCCTTTCTCTATGCATGTGGTAATACTGTAGATAAGATTTTATGTCTTTATTTCATGTACTATTGCAATAGTGTGCAATCTGGCCATTGCACTGTCAATATCTCTTTCACATGTGCAAATCCTTTTCAGGTAACACTGTCACTTTCTAAGCCACAGCCACACTCATGACATACATAAGTCTCAAAATCTTCCATATCCTCTCTACAAACTCTTTTCAAGGCATCTAGGTTGTATATGATACACTTCAACCTGGTCTCTGGGTATTTCTCCTCACAATCCCAAAGCAGAAAGAGTTTTGCATAATGGAAATGTTACTAATTTTGGTAAAAAGAATGTACTGTTTGGACTTTTGTTCTCCAACGATATATCTTTGTAAACTTTGGTAAATCCCTAACTTGTCTGTGGCTTGGTTTCTTTCTATAAAAGTAACATAATGTCATTTCTATTCTAGATTTTTTTGTGTGTCTAGAGAACATTTGATAACACATGTAAAGCACTTGCAAGAGTGCTTACTGCGTACTGACTGCTCACTTGGTAGCAGCTGTTATTATGCCCACCCATGATCTAAGCAAGCAGAACTATCCCTTAGTCCATATATTATACTATACTTTAGATATTCTGCATAGGAACACAGACCATTACTAAGTCTGTACTGATTTATACAACTATCTAAAAGTAAACATGAATGTTTTCTAAATTCTCCATTGTTCCACTTTAGAGTTAAAGCCTCTCCCAAAAGTTGTCTATACTCTCTAGCTCTGTTTCCTACTCACTTCCTCCCATTCCGTCTTGAACCTGCTCCAATCTGGCTTTGCCTCTAGCACTCATCAAACTACTCTTCTCTAGGTCACCAGTGATAAAAATCACTTCACATAAAGTATTTAAAACATGGTGCAGTATGACTCTGTATCCAAGTGCTCTTAGCTTTATAGGGAAAGCAACAGAGTTTCCAAAAAATTAAAAATAACGATGGGCACAGTAAGGTCTCCTGGTCTTGAAGTACTTGGGTGAAATAAGTCAACCAGATTCATAGTACTGCACACTTTGTGTTATCCAAGAATTGCCATATTTTTCATGAAGATTGTCAAAAACCTGAGTTACTTAATAGCTATTCAAAATTTTATACCTCTTACTTTCATAGCAGACTTTAACAACGATAAAACAGGAACCTTTTTCATCTATCATATGATAGCATAAAGTTATCTTTTTCACATTGTGCTCTATCAGCCTTGAAGTAAATAGTGTTTACTCAGATTGAAGGAAAATTGAGCAATTTTGTATGGAATTTGATGATTGTTTATAGCTATGAAGAATGATACAAGCTTCACATTTCAAAGTCTCCAAATGACAAAATCATTTGCAGTATTTGTACAAATAAGTAAATCTAGTCTTCTGTATCAATAACAGTCCAAAGCTTTCTGTTTGGGGGAAAAAGTGCTTTCTGGCAAAATCAAATTTCCAATTTTTTTAATACAAGGAGATATTTCATTAAGTTCATTTAATGCAATATAAGTGCCAAATAATTGAATTTCTCCCAACCCTTTTCTCTGAAACATTCTGGGTCTTAATTTATAAAGGTGACTGGATGATGACATGGAGAGGTCAATGCACTGAAAGAAATTTTTAATGTTACTCATAGTTGCCCTAGAAACAAGAGGCACAGCTCCAAGCACAGGGTCACAGGAGGAACACCAGGTTTTGGTCAGGAAGCAGAAACAGGATAAAGCAATAGGTTTAGGCTAGAGCCTTTATTAGGGTTTATGCAGGAAAGGTAAGACAGGGCTGGGTAACTGACTAAGGATTGGCTTGTTTGAATAATTTCAGTAGGCTATATATGGGTGGTCCCTAGTTGCTTAGTGCCTGGCCCTGGGATGATTAAGACAGAGGAATATTGCCTCCTAGGGTGCAGGAACCAGAGGAGGTATGGCTCTCTATTGGTTAGTTTGCATATCAAAGACACATTTCCTGAGTCAATGCTATCTCTAAGAATTTACTTATTGGCTCACCCAGGGAGGGGCAGTCTGTACCTAGACTGAAAGCTTGTTTTTTTTTTTTTTTTTTTTAGGATGTCAAGACATCATAATGTACAGAAAATTAAAATTAAAAAAAAAACACATGATGAATATACACACACACACACAACTATTTACAGTTGTTGTATCACAGGCAATTATCTGTTTTTACATGCCTCAACAGACATATTTTGGCAGTGTATAAAACACGGCTTCACGGATTAAGGAATAGACTTATTGGATTTTGAGAAACTGAAGTAGATAAAGAACTACTAAGGGTCCTTTGGAAGAAATAGATTCCACGTCAGAGAATGGAATGGGACACTGTCCTGAGTTGGTTCATCCTTGGGGTGTTGAATGGGTAATCACAGAGATACAGTGCTCTGACTGTAACCATTCCATGTAGCTCCCAGTATCCTAAAGTAACCACAATAAGGCATCTCTGCTGTAATTCAGTGCACTAACCGAAAAGTTCAGTAATTTGTTGGATTAAATTTCCAAGTAGAACATTAAAAATAATTAATGAATCAGCCATTTCTGCCACAAAATAAAAGGAATAGAAGAAAATTACTCTGGTTTAGAATATTACTTATAGAAGAAATATTGTACCTCTTAGTAGTCTACACTGACACTGACACTACCTTTCTAAATTATTTTTTTCATACAATTATTTTCCTTAAGTCAGGGTAATACTGAGTAACTATATATTTCTGTGATCCTCTACTTAATATATGCCTTTATTACTAGATTATAGAGTTCCTAGGGCCTTAATCTCCTTTTTACTTTCCACAGTGCAGCTCAGTGCTTATCTATCTATCCACCTATCTATCTACTATCTGTCTATCTATCTACCTATCTATAATAGACTTTCTGACTTTCCACTGTTCAACTTTACCATGCCATCTCTGATCACCTTGGAACACAGTGACAAACATGAAATTGTTGTGAGAAAAATATTGACCATATATTTTCTTCTCATTATTTTTTTGCCCCATCAGAAAAAAAATTAAAAATCTTGATTAATTGTTTTCAGTGTTGCTTTCAGCCCTACACTGTTTTCGGTGTTGGCTTTAAACTTCTTCATATCAAATTGAAAGTGCTGATTTGAGCCATGTCTTTTCAGCATCTAGACATGGTATGCTCTAGGAAAAGAAGACCTGGGGAAAAATCTAGGCAATTTCATGTTATATATATCATATGTCAATAGATGCCACCATTGCACTGTGACAACCCTCTATGTTGTGGTAATGAAGGACAGCCTTCACTTTCTGCTCCATTCTCCTATCAGAGAATGCCCAAGTATGAAATAAGTAAATATAGTTTGGGAGATATATACCACACATGCTTTTTCTCTGCCCTTGTAATAGGGATGAAAAGTTAAATTTTCATGGAAGAATATTTCCCCTTGGTGTTGAATGTATTGTTGCTACTCTGATAGGTGAAAGTTACTAGACTGACAATGTTGCTTGCAATTATTCTAAACCTCTTAGGAACAAAACTGTGTCCATTACTGAATAAAAACTAAAAGAAAAATTAAAAAATAAAAAGCCCACATCAGATTTACGTCTCATGCTTGTTATGTACATACTGTCTAGCTCTTTTCTTAAAGTATTTAAAAATTCATCTATGGTTTAAGTTTTACCATAGAAATTAATGAATATTGTGTGAAGCAACTCAACAATGCTGTATGAAGTATTTATAAGAAAAATCCCATTAGGTCATGAAACCTGGAACTAAAACTTTAAATACAAAGAAAGGATACACAATCATTACAAATAATTTTCTCTTTTGTGTTAATGAATACATCCAATTTATGTGCCATTGTATTGAAAGGTAACATTCCTGGTTCCTTCATTTCCTTTTCTTACTATTCTTGATAAGATTAATTTGTGATTTATAGTTCTCTTCTTTCTGAACAATTCGACTGACTGGCTTCTAATTGGTGGTTTGTGCTAGCATTAGTGAAATTCATCACTGTTTCTACTGTTTTCAACTGATACTGAAATAGAAATTTTTCAGAATTTAATTTATCTATATCTCCTTGAGCACCATATTCCAAGTTATTTTTCCTATTGCTGAAGTTTAACTGCAGCATACTTGTGAGAGATTTATTTCAATAGAGTGAACAAAAACGTATTCTATACTCTTTCCTGCTTCACTTTTTATAGAACCTAACTCAAGATTGCTCAAATTAGTATGCTAATATATTGTTTTATAATCTCTGTCTATTTAGAAACCTGAGCATAATTCCTTCTGAGCATAATTTTAGGAGTGGCAATAACAATCGAGAATACTATCAGATATAACAATGCTGTCTTTATCAGCCTTTGGTACATATCATAGGTCAATAAAATTTTGATGATCTTGAGAAAATACAAGTAATATGCTTGGTCTGTTAAGAATTACAGTGATAGAGTTTTCCATGAGTTGTAGATATCCTAGTGGATTTTTCACCTCTTTTCTGATCAGGCTTTTATTCTCTTATTACATAAAAAGGTTGTATATCATTATTATAATACTAAGCCATCTAATTCTTACATCACTAACTAGCTTACTTCCTACTTTGTTGATTTTTTCAATTCCAGTCATCTGAAATTTATTTATTGTCATTGACCTGAGATTTTCCACATATGCACACAAAGGAAAGGAATATTTATTTCCCTCATGAAAACTAAGTATTTTGGATAACATTTTTAAAACCTCATGAAAATACAATCAACTTTTCCCTGTTTTTCCAAGGACTTGTGGACATGCTTTAAAGCTACCATACTATTTAACAACTATATGAACAATTACTGAAAAGGAAATATTACTTATATTACTTTCACATGGAATTTATTGACAGTTTCTGAATCTTGCAGTTTTTGAGAGAATTTCATTTCAAGGAAATAACAAGTTTGGCCTACATAAAAATTCAGTCCCCAAACTTGTTCGATCAGGAAGCTGCCTATGAAAGCTCTGCAGTTTTGGCTGTGAATGACAATAGCAAGAGGGGGAAAAGTCCCCAAATTAATGCTATTGGCCATAGAAAACAATGAGAAAAGGATTTACTCTAACAGAGCTGGATATTAGGATGTCTTACAGGCTAAGTGAGGAATTTATTCCACTCCCAGGGCAAGGAGACTTTGTAAGCCTTTCCCTGCGGTAGATAGGGGCAACTGACTGATATGGGTTTCATTCTGTATGTTCTATATAGGAGATTTAAAAGAAAACTTCTTTTAATTCCACATTATGTAATAGTGGTAGAAAGTGGAGATGGGAAAATAACTTTTCTTCCAGTTAATAAGATATCAGACCACATAAAACTATATCTAGACATGATGGACATGACTTTGCATGAACCCAGAGTTCCTTCATTGTCAGCCATATTCCATAACTGATAGAACGGATAATTTTCTCCCTTGTAAAGAATTTGCATATTCTTTTTGTAGGAAAAAGGATACACTCAAAAGGGCAATGACAGGAGTCACCATAGCAGTGATTGCTACCTGCTACCCATGCCCCAGTGTCCATTATGTACATTTGCACCCCCCACCCCCATACCTCTCTCTCTCTCTCCCTCTCGCTCTCGCTCTCTCTTCCCTCAGAATCTTGGCTCCTCAGGGCAGTCCTCTCAAAAATGTGCCTCAATGGCATACTGATTATTTTGAATTAAAGTTACAAAGTAAGTGACCAATACAAGAGGAACACTCTGATTCTCCTTTCTGTCTTCCTGAAAGCAGGAAATAAATCTCTCATGTGAAAGGTGCACTCTGAGTATCTGGAAGTAGAAGGACACTCTTAGCACCAGAGAAAGGAAATTTGGGTCAAAAGCCTATATAAACAAACCTTGTTATTTCTTTAATTTACTACCCCAAGCCCAAACTCCATTTAGATTCTTCACTAATTAAGCACCAAAGTCTAAGTTTCTTTCTCTGTCAATTCTTCACACATTTATGGTTTCTTTATCTAAAAAGTATAAAAGCTGCCTGCTTTGGCCACTTCTTAGGTCCCATATGAGACCTCCATATGCATGAATTAAAATTTGTTTTTTTTTCCCTCATGTTAATCTACCTTGTGTCAGTTTTATTAATAATCTGGCTACAAGAACTCAAGAGGGGTAGAGGGGAAATTTTTCCCTCCTCTACACTTGGAATCCACATGTTAAGGATGCAGAACCATCTCATCAGCCAGATGTCCATTTTTGACTATTATGTGTGAGATAAATAAAAATCTACTATTGATAAGCCACTGCTTTTAGGGTCTCTTTCTTCTCTCTTTCTTCTAACACCTTAGATTATGATATTTTTAATCTTCTACATTAATTTAATATACATGTTATAGTTTTAATATACTATGGCTTTCAAATAGTTAATATTTTATTTAGGACTTTTAATAAACTTTTACAAGTAAAATCAATCTATACTTTTCTCCTTATTCTCTTCTGTTTTCAGAATTATCACTTGGTTAGTTCAATAATATACATGCAGATATTTACTTAAAAAGAGAAAGCAAGGTTGGTCATTTCATATAAGAAGAGAATGAATAATTTCTTCATGTATTATGCACTAAGGTTCACAATGATTTTATTTTCTTCTAAAAAAAAGCATGATGTTTTGGAACCAGATATATTTTCAGTCAACAAGTCTTATAAATGTATATTCCTAATGAACTCAATTCAACATCAGAATGTGCAAACTTTCTGGAAAAATGTGAAGGTTTTGATGCTAGCCAAAATTTTTATTTGAAATCCTAGGAAGAGTTATTTTTCTCATTTTGTGACTCTGAAGGCACTAAAAGTATATCATTTAAAATAAATAATCAGAATTATATCTAAATATCCAGAAAATTCAAAGCATGCATATATGAGTTTGCATACATTGTCAATGTTTTGGGGCCCTATCCTTCAATAGCAATTTACTGGCTACTAATCACAAAGAACATGCTAAGGCAACCATCAGATCAAATAATGCCACGTTTATTTTAACACATATTTAATAACTTGATAAATCCATGCATTATTGATACCTGCCATTTCATTTTCTGATAATGCAACTAAGTTGGGGAAAATGAAGAATACCAAATTGGTAAATCATGTCAGTTACATTAAATAATGTTATTACTTCCATTCTAGAGACATATTTCCATCTGCAACATTTGATTATTCGAAGAGAAGTTGGAAACTTACTGCTGGAATTGCATCTGAACTCTAACAGGAAACCATATTAAACCTAGTTATTATTTATTGCAGGAAGTAACATTTGTTCATCATGTTGTGGAATAAGAAGAATGTTGAAAAAACATATTGTTGACTAATTCGTATACAATTTTACTCAGTGTGAGCCAGCCCAGAAAAAAGTTTAGCTTTCAACAACTCACACTAAAAAACAAACAAACCAACAAAGAAACAAAAAAAAATAAAACTATGCTTTGTCTCTAGATAATTATATATAGCAGAGTATATGCAATTTTTTATAAGTAAAAATGAATTACCCTAATAAATACTATAATTTTCTTCTAAACCTTAGGCAATTTGTGCTTTAAATGTGTCACATAAATATATTCCCTTGAGAAATGTCAAAAAAATAGAGAAATTTATATGTAAACTTAATAATTGGATACTTACACATTAAATTAAGTAACAAGAATATCCACTTAACTTTTGTTTAGAAATTCCTACCCATATAATCTTTAAGACTTGAGTGAATGTAACAATTAAAATGGGATAATGGCATAAAATGCCCTACATTCAATAGTGTATAATCGAGCCCATTAAGTAAAGCCGGTTTGTTTTAGTGCTATGATATGCTAAGATTTACTGATTCTAGTACACAGCACCTTGCTGTTATGAGCAAGACCATAACAATTTTCTGAGTAACAAAAAGACCATAAACTATTAAGAATGAATTTCAAAGTGTAATCCATTCACTAAGGCTACAATGTCTGTGCATCACATGAGGTATTATTTCTACACTTTGAAATACATAAATCCATGATTTAATACATATAATAAAAGTCAGTGATTATTTGAATGGACATCATGCTTTAGGCACCCTGATCAATCCTGGAGTTATGGAAAAAAACAGGATGCGTCCTAGAGGATGCATCAGAAAGCTTTCTCTTAACAAACAACCATTGCCGTAAATGTATGTTTGTATGAAGCTTCATACAGTAAAAAAATTCTCACACACTTAACCCTATTTAACTCTAAATACCAAATATCTCTCTATGGTTCATGATAATCATCCTCATTTGCAAATGAAGTCACAAAGACTCAGAGAAAAAAAAAAGTCTGTTTACAGCAACTTGTAAGAAACATCCGAAAATGAAAAATAAGTTGGTTATATTTCCACATCCAATGTCATTATTATTTCATCACACTGCTCTCATTTTAGAAAAGAGAAAACTGGGACTCAAATCATCAAATAACTTAACAATGTCAAATACTGTACGGCAAATAAGGAATATAGATTCTGGTCTTCACACCACAAATTCAGGATTATGTTCATCTTTATTACATACACTTCTGATGTGATTGCTATACCAGATATTATATCTCTAACTAGGTCTGCCATAGAAATTAGTAAAAATTTTATTTGTTTTTCATAACATAGCTCAAATTTAAAATGACATCAAAAGTTACTTAGATCATTACTTTTCTCTGCTTCTTTCGTTCAGTGCAGTTATATTATTCATTTGCAATAGGTTCATTTTTCCTATTCATTTTCCATGTGGGGTTACCATCTCTTTCTTGTGGATTTTAGTTATTAAAGTATGAGAAATATTAATCATTTATGAAAGCATGTTTATAACAAAGAATATATATTTACTTTTGACTATAGCAAGTATATAAGGAGTTTATCAAGTTTAAAAATGTTTAAGATGGTCAATTGATTACTGCGATCTTTATCTATTCTCATAAATTAATTTACTCTTTGGATGACACTTGTATCCTCACCAAAACAAATATTCTGTTCTTCCACTTAGATAATCCCTTATATTTTTTAAAAACAGAACTTCTCTTTTTCTCCATTCAAGGTCTGCCATAAATCCCCTCTCCTTTTTGGAAGCTTTCATAACAGATCCCACATATTATTTCTCTCTTCTGAACAGAAAGCATATACACTATGACTCAGCATGTATGAAGTATTATTTTATGTTTAATTTTTCTCTTAACTTTTATTTTGAAAGAATTTTCAGATGAAAGAAAGTTGCAAAATCAGTTTAAAAATTCTACCATACTCCTCAAAATTGAATTACAAAACCACAGTACAAATAGGAAAACCAGAAAATTAACACACATAATAGTATTACCAAATCTACAGAACAATTTGAAATTTTAACAATTGTCCTACTAATGTAATTTTCTGGTCAAGCATCAGATATAGTTGTCATATTGTTGTAGTCTCCTTTATTCTGAAACAGCTTTTCAGTCTGTCTTTTAAGACTTTGAGATTTTTTTTGAAAAGTATTGGCCAGTTATTATGTTGAATTTGGATTTGTCTGATATTACCTCATGATTAAATATAGTTATGCAAACCTGGCCAGAATGACACAGAAGTGACTCTGTATTCTCAATATAGCATATCAGGAGGTACATGGTGTCAGTGTATATCATTGTTAGTTATGTTAACTTTGTCACTTGGTATTATCTGCTCAGTTCCTCCACTGTAAACTTAATATTTTTACTTATTTTAATTAAAAATATCTTTTGCAGGGATTCTTTGAGATTGTTTCTTATTATACTTTTCCACCATTTTTATCATCCTTTGATGAGTTTTGCCTGTAACACTTATCACTGTGATATTTGCCATGCTGGTATTTTATTTTCAACACGTATTTTATAAGTTGTAACTTTGCTGTAATGATTAATTTTACTTTCTTCCCTTTTTTATTAATTTATGTATTGAATTCCCCATGTACATCAGTACAGATTCATGGATTTTGACTTTATTCTTTGTGTAACAATCCATTATAGAATGGATCATTATAATTTGTTGCTCAGATTGTCTCATATTTTCCCATTGGAAGCTTCTTTAAATTGGTTTTTAAAATCTATTACATGTAAATAGATTAAATGCCCCAACCAAAAACACACAGACTGGATGAATGGATACAAAAACAAGACCCATGTATATGCTGCCTATACGAGACACACATCATACCTAGGGACACATACATACTGAAAGTGAAGGGATGGAAAAAAATATTCCATGCAAATGGAAATCAAAAGAAAGCTGGAGTAGCAATACTCGTATCAGATAAATAGACTTTAAAATAAAGACTGTTACAAGAGATAAGGAAGGACACTACATAATGATCAAGGGATCAATCCAAAAAGAAGATGTAACAATTATAAATGTTTATGCACCCAACACAGGAGCACATCAATACATAAGGCAAATGATAACAACCATGAAAGGGGACATCGACAATAACACAATAATAGTAGGGTACTTTAACATCCCACTTACACCAATGGACAAATCATCCAAACAGAAAATAAATAAGGAAACACAAGCTTTAAATGACAAAATGGACCAGATAGATATAATTGATATTTACACAATATTCCACCCATAAGTGGCAGAATACACTTTCTTCTCAAGTGCACATGGAACATTCTCCAGGATAGATCACATCCTGGGTCACAAATCAAGCCTTGAAAAATTTAAGAAAATTTAAATCATATCAAGCATCTTTTCTGATCACAATGCTATGAGATTGGAAAACAATTACAGGAAAAAAACTGAAAAAAACACAAATACATGAAGGCTAAACACTGTGCTACTAAATAACCAAGAGATCACTGAAGAAATCAGACAAAAAATTTAAAAAATGCATAGAAACATATGACAACGAAAACACAACGACCCAAAACCTATGGGATGCAGCAAAAGCAGTTCTAAGAGGGAAGTTTATAGCAATTCAATCTCACCTCAAGAAACAAGAAAAATCTCAAATAAACAATCTAACCCTACACCTAAAGCAACTAGAGAAAGAAGAACAAAGAAAACCCAATGTCACTAGAAGGAAAGAAGTCATAAAGATCAGAGCAGAAACAAATGAAATAGAAATGAAGAAAACAGTAGCAAACATCAATAAAAGTAAAAGCTGCTTCTTTGAGAAGATAAACAAAATTGATAAACCCTTAGCCAGATTCATCAAGAAAAAAAGGGAGAGGATGCAAATCAATAAAATTACAAATGAAAAAGGAGAAATCACAACTGACACTGCAGAAATACAAAGGATTATAAGAGACTACTACAAACAACTATATGGCAATAAAATGGACAACCACAAAGAAACGGACAAATTCTTGGAAAGGTACAATTTTCCAAGACAACCAGGAAGAATTAGAAAATATAAACAGAGCTATCAAGGTAATGAAATTGAAACTGTAATTAAAGATCTTCCAACAGACAAAAGTCCAGGACCAGATGGCTTCACAGGTGAACTCTATCAAACATTCAGAGAACAGCTAACACCGATCCTTCTCAAACTCTTCCAAAAAATAGCAGAAGGAGGTACACTCCCAAATTCATTCTATGAAGCCACCATCACCCTGATACCAAAACCAGAAAAAGATATCACAAAATAAGAAAATTATACACCAATATCACTGATGAACATAGATGCAAAAATCCTGAACAAAATACTAGCAAACAGAATCCAACAACATATTAAAAGGATCATACACCATGATCAACTGGGATTTATCCCAGGGATGCAAGGATTCTTCAATATACACAAATCAATCAATGTGATACACCACATTAACAAATTAAGGAATAAAAACTATATGATCATCTCAATAGATGCAGAAAAAGCTTTCAACAAAATTCAACCCCATTTATGATAAAAACTCTCCAGAAAATGGGCATAGAGGGAACCTACCTCAACATAATAAAAGCCATATATGACAAACCCACAGCAAATATCATACTCAATGGTGAAAAACTGAAAGCATTTCCACAAAGATCAGGAACAAGACAAGGATGTCCACTCTCACCACTTACTCAACATAGTTTCGGAAGTCCTAGCCATGGCAATCAGAGAAGAAAAAGAAGTAAAAGGAATACAAATTGGAAAAGAAGAAGTAAAACTATCACTGTTTGCAGATGACATGATACTTTACATAGAAAAGCCTAAAGATGCCACCAGAAAACTACTAGAACTAATCAATGAATTTGGTAAGGTTGCAGGATACAAAATTAATGCACAGAAATCTCTAGCATCCCTATACACTAACAACGAAAAATCAGAAAGAGAAATTAAGGAAACAATCCCATTTACCATCGCAACAAAAACAATAAAATACCTAGGAATAAACCTACCTAAGGAAGCGAAAGACTTGTACTCAGAAAACTATAAAACACTGATGAAAGAAATCAAAGATGACATAAACAGATGGAGAAATACACCATGTTCTTGGACTGGAAGAATCAATATTGTCAAAATGACTATACTACCCAAAGCAATCTACAGATTCAATACAATCCCTCTCAAACTACCAATAGCATTCTTCACAGAATTAGAACAAAAAATTTCACAATTTGTAAAGAAACACAAAAGACCCCGAATAGCCAAAGCAATCTTGAGAAAGAAAAACGGAGCTGGAGGAATCAGTCTCCCTGACTTCAAACTATACTACAAAGCTACAGTAATCAAGACAGTATGGTACTGGCACAAAGACAGAAATATAGATCAATGGTACAGGATAGAAAGCCCAGAGATAAACCCACACATATATGGTCACCTAATTTATGACAAAAGAGGCAAGAATATATTATGGAGAAAAGACATCCTCTTCAATAAGTGGTGCTGGGAAAACGGGACAGCTACATGTAAAAGAATGATATTAGAACACTACCTAACACCATACACAAAAATAAACTCCAAATGGATTAAAGACCTAAATGTAAACCAGACACTATAAAACTCTTAGAGGAAAACATAGGAAAAACACTCTTTGACATAAACCACAGCAAGATCTTTTTTGACCCACCTCCTAGAGTAATGAAAATAAAAACAAAAATAAACAAATGGGACCTAATTAAACGTAAAATCTTTTGCACAGCAAAGGAAACCATAAACAAGACAAAAAGACAACCCTCAGAATGGGAGAAAATATTTGCAAATGAAACAACGAACAAAGGATTAATTCTCCAAAATATACAAACAGCTCATGCAGCTTAATATCAAAAAACCAAAACAACCCAATCCAAAAATGGGCAAAAGACCTAAATAGACATTTCTCCAAAGAAGATATACAGATCACTAACAAACACATGAAAGGATGCTCAACGTCACTATTCACTAGAGAAATGCAAATCAAAACTACAATGAGGTATCACCTCACACTGGTCAGAATGGCCTTCAACAAAAAATCTACAAACAGTAAATGCTGGAGAGGGTGTGGAGAAAAGGGAACCCTCTTGCACTGTTGGTGGGAATGTACATTGATACAGCCACTATGGAGAACAGTATGGAGGTTCCTTAAAAAACTAAAAATAGAACTACCATATGACCCAGCAATCCCACTACTGGGCATATACCCTGAGAAAACCACAATTCAAAAAGAGACATGTACCACGATGTTCACTGCAGCACTATTTACAATAGCTAGGACATGGAAGCAACCTAAATGTCCATTGACAGATGAATGCATAAAGAAGATGTGGTACATATATACAGTGGAATATTACTCAGCCATAAAAAGAAACAAAATTGAGTTATTTGTAGTGAGGTGGATGGACCTAGAGTCTGTCATACAGAGTGAAGTAAGTCAGAAAGAGAAAAACAAATACTGTATGCTAATGCATATATATGGAATCTAAAAAAAAAAAAAAAATGGTACTGATGAACCTAGTGGCAGGGCAGGAATAAAGACGTAGACATAGAGAATCAACTTGAGGACATGGGGTGGGAGGGGGAAGCTGGGCAAAGTGAGAGTAGCAGCAACATATATACACTACCAAATGTAAAATAGCTAGTGGGAAGCAGCAGCATAGCACAGGTAGATCAGCTCGATGCTTTGTGACAACCTAGAGCAGTGGGATAGGGAGGGTGGGAGGGAGGCTCAAGAGGGAGGGGATACGGCGTATATGTATGCATATGGCTGATTCACTTTGTTGTACAACAGAAACTAACAGTATAGTGAAGCAATTATACTCCAATAAAGATCTATTAAACAAATAAAGCATAAAAAATATAAAATAAAATCTATTACATGTCTTCATCATGTTTTGAGTAATTCCATATTTTGGCATGTCTTATTTTCGTTCCAGTCTCATTTTGAAGATCTGTGCCCTAGCTCTGGCATTATCCATTTCTTCAGGGAGCCTAGGTTTCTTCTAGAGATTGTAATTCATAAACTAAGACCCATGTGTTAGGCATACTTATTATTATTGGAGTGTCTCTGCTTATAGGTACTGTCAGAGGACAAAGTTAAATTATTTCTGTATCTATACCTATATCTGTATCTATATCTATGTTTATATCTATATGGATAAATATATGTACACATACATACACATTAGCCTTTTTTTCTCCCAATCTTTCTGTCTATCCCTCCATCCATCCATCCATCCATCCATCCACCTATATTTATCTATTGCCTGATTTCACACTGACGCTTCAAATTCCAGTCAAACACCACAGGGTTAATATTATCCTTCTTATTTTTTTATCTCCTTTATCTGACAGTAAGAAACCTGCTTCTCATTATTCATGAAATATGTGTTAGCTCAGTCCTAGAATGTACATGAAATAGAGGTGGAATTGCTATCTCATACCTTTTTGCCAAACAAACTGCTGGCTAGAGACACACATTTGCTTATGGTTCTTACTTTTATTGTTATAGAATATAGACAAAATACTGTTTTGCAAAGCATCTTAGGTTAGTTATTTTCTGTACTCTTTCTTTATAATGCAGTATTCATTTGTAGTACAATTAGGTTCATTTGTTTCTTTTGTTTGGATCCCCATCCCAATCTTACTGATTTTAAGTATTCATTCTTTGAGTGAAACATTAACCATTTTATTTTTTAAATTATCTGTGAGTTTTATCATTTTTTCCAGAAATGTAAAAACTCCAAAAATTCATAAGCAACCACAAGAGAGAAATTTATTTTTCATTGTTATGGAGCCTGGGTAATCTAAGATTAGGGTGTTAACTGGTCAGAATCTGGTGAGAGTTCTCTTCTGGGTTGCAGACTGCCAACTTCTCATTGTATCCTCACATGGCAAAGAGCAGAGAAGAGAAGCAGGCTCTCTATTGTTTATTATAAGGGAACTAATTTGATTCATGAGGTTTTTACTCTGATTACCTCATCTAATCCTAATTACCTTTTAATAAATTTATTTATTTATGGCTGTGTTGGGTCTTCGTTTCTGTGCGAGGGCTTTCTCTAGTTGTGGCAAGCCGGGGCCACTCTTCATCACAGTGCGCGGGCCTCTCACTATTGCAGCCTCTCTTGTTGCGGAGCACAGGCTCCAGACGCGCAGGCTCAGTAATTGTGCCTCACGGGCCCAGTTGCTCCGCGGCATGTGGGATCTTCCCAGACCAGGGCTCGAACCCGTGTCCCCTGCATTGGCAGGCAGACTCTCAACCACTGCGCCACCAGGGAAGCCCCCTAATTACCTTTTAAAGACCCCACCTCCTAATACCACGAGGCATGGCTTAACACATGAATCTGGGGGGAACACAATCAGTCCATATTATTCTGCCTCTGGCCAAACAAAATTCATGTTCTTCTCATAAGCAAAATATATTAATTGCATTTCAAAAACCCCCAAAAGTCTTAACTCTTTCCAGCATCCACTCTAAAGTCTTAAAATTCAAAGTGTCATCTAAATATCATCTAAAGGAGGCAAGGATGAGACTTAAAGTATGATTCATTCTGAAACAAAATTCCTCTCCAACTGTGACCTGGGAAACCAAACATGTTAAGTGCTTGCAAAATACAATAGTGGGACAGGCATAGAATAGACATCTCAGGAACTGCTACATTTGATAACTTATTGGATGTTATATAAGAAATAAACATGTATGCTATGCTATACACTCAGCCATATTACCACTGCCAATCATATGTTTATCAAAGTTTGTTGAGAAAGAGTGGGTGACTGTTTGCATTAAAAATAATAATGATAATAATGAATCTTTTTGAAATTGATACTGAAAAAAACCTGAAAGTTCTTTCAAAGCGTTTTTTTTAAAAAACAAAAATTATTTATTTATTTTTGGCTGTGTTGGGTCTTCGTTTCTGTGCGAGGGCTTTCTCTAGTTGCGGCAAGTGGGGACCACTCTTCATCGCGGTGCGCGGGCCTCTCACTATCGTGGCCTCTCTTGTTGCGGAGCACAGGCTCCAGACGCGCAGGCTCAGTAATTGTGGCTCACGGGCTTAGTTACCCCCTGGCATGTGGGAACTTCCCAGACCAGGGCTTGAACCCGTGTCCCCTGCATTGGCAGGCAGATTCTCAACCACTGCACCACCAGGGAAGCCCCTCAAAGCATTTTTTATTGCAAATGGCCATCTGTTAATTTGAAGAGAATTTGAATGATATTCCAAAATAATAATAGAGAAAAGAGCAGTAATTTAGAAATAAAAGAATATGCTAACCTAATGATCACTTACTTTTCCCCCGAAACTTGACTCCCACACTATTAAAGGCCAAGTCCATGTTAATATAAATGAGCTTTTTAAACGAGCATTGAATAGGATTTTCTAATCCTTTATACATTGTTAAATCAAGGGACTTAATTTTTCGTAAAAATAACACAGCTTTTAATTTCTACTATGAGAGTTAATGCTAATCTTCCTACAACTAATCTTAGACCAAACACCCACATTATCATTCATTTATTTGTGAATTCATCCAGTTCTTATGGAATGCCCACTGCATGTGAGGACATTGACTTAATTTATTGAGGTACAGAAATGAAAGGCATTGTCCATGACCTGCATACTTCTAAGAAAGGATACATAAGTCAGGGCATTCTTACTTACAAATTATCTGTATAGGGAATCAACTCAAAGTTACATAAATATAACAAAATTATATCACTGTTTTCTTTTTATTTTCTTCCTCTAAATGCAAATAATCGATTCCTTACAATAGGTAATAGGGGAAAAAAACACTTAGAAAAGCTTGCAGTAATTCACTCTGCAATTCTATAGAGTAACTGACTAACGCTTAAAAATTGCTGATCATATAACTTAGGTGAAAAGTTTATTAACCCAGAAAATCTTTACCAGTGTTACATTTTTATTCCTGTTCTAACATATTTTAAATATAACTTCCTATAAAATGGTAGTATATTATCTTTGTACTCTTTTTCTCAGTTACAGAGAGAGAGAAGAGAAAGATTGAGTGAAGGAGAGAAAGAGAGAGAAAAGGACTTGGTTAAAATCTCCAGTACAGAGTCTTTTATTTTCAATTCAAAAGCCCTCTTTGGAATGTTATAAGTATGGTATTGACCAAGAAGTCCTTAATATTCCCCTCAGATTGTCTAAAATTTAGACAGGTTTCTTCCTATAAGTGCCTGGATCTCCCTTTCTTTAGAACATTTACTTCAGAAAACCTAAAATTGTAAACTCTTTCTCTGCCCCTTTGAGATTTAAATCTTCTCCCAGCCTTTTGCCAGTTTTATAGCCCAGGAATAAATTTCTCAAAGATCTAGAAGCCATCTCTTTGACAAGTGTCCATCAACAGAAGAACAGAAGAACGGATAAAGAAGAGGTGGTATACACACACACACACACACACACACAATGGAATATTACTCAGCCATAAGAAGAATGAAATTCTACCATTTGCAGAAAAGTGGATGGACCTAGAGAATATTATGCTTAGTGTAATAAGTCAGACAAAGACAAATACTGTTATCATTTATATGTGTAATCTAAAAAATAATACAAATGAATGTATATGCAAAACAGAAACAGACTCACAGATACAGAAAGGAAACTAGTGGTTACCAAGAGGGAGAGGGAAGGGAGGAGGGGTAATTAGGGGTATGGGATTAAAAGATACAAACTACTATGCATAAAATAGATAAGTAACAAAAGTTCTATTATTTAGCACAGGGAATTATAGCCATTATCTTGTAGTAACTTTTAATGGAGTATAATCAGCAAATATACTAAATCACTATGCTGTATACCTGAAATAAATATAATATTGTAAATCAACTATACTTCAATTTAAAAAAGGAGAAAAGAAATATAGGGACCCCGTCTCCTAGTCTCTATGGGAGGACAGGAACCTAACTTTGATATGCACCAATTAGGAGACACAGATGGCCTAATCACATTGACCAATCTCTTCCTTAATGTCCTCCAGTGCTTTTCTACTACTCTCCCTAGTGGTTAATCTCTCTTTTATCTCTTATTTCAGTGGAGGTGAGTTTAATCTCCTCCCATATTGCAATAATCTTGAATAAAGTCTTCCTTTCCTGTTTGACTTGTCTGGTGCAAATTTTCTTTGACAATATCAGGAACTGAAACAAATTAAAGATCAGCAAAAATCCCTAGAAATGCCAAAATGTTGGAAATAAAATTATATGCAATACCAGTAATCAGGCTATTTCAGAATTCGAAAAATTTACTTCAAATTTTTGACCTTTAAATAAAAAAGAAGCAACACAGAAATATACTGTTGTTTGAAAATGCAAACAATTTACAATTCTCTAAAGTGTAAAAGCATCCTTCAACTATTCTTCCTACTCTCACTTTTGAAATTTTGATGATTATAATTGTTCCAATGTTTTTATATGCGCATGTACATATAAAAGAAAAGACCTTTGGTTTGTTTATTACTTGTTTAGAATCAAATTATGTTATGTTTTGTCTCTTCTTTTACTCAGTTAGTATTATAGTTTGAAGATCTTCTAGGTCAAAATACAATGCTTACTTTGTTCGTTTAATCTATAATATCAAATGATTTATCACCGATATTTTAAACATTACTCTAGTGTATAATACTGAACATGTTATGACAGGCATTTGACCATGGAGTGGTTGATTATGATTGGATCCGTGCTTATGATAGCTTTTATATTGTAAAAGCTGATTAGAAATGTAAGTAATATTATTTTATTGTTATTTTCAAATGTAGTGAAAACTTACAATCCTAGAATATGAGAACTAAAGAAATATAACTAACTAGAATTTTGAGACTTGTATTAGCTGAGCTGCCAAACATCATGGAACAAGTGACAGAAATGAAAGTAAAATGTTGGTGTTATTTCTTCCAGAAAAAATTGTTTCCATACTATCACGCCTCATTAAGAAAAGAAAACCATTTTGTTTTATATGGTTAGGCATAGATATTTAACATCATGACCTAAGTTTGGAAACATCAGAGTAGCTTTTTTTAAAAAGTAGAATGTGATCCCAACCTTGGAGGTTAAGTAGAATTTCTAAATCTGGAGAATACATGTGGTGGGGACATCTAAATAAGCCAAGGATTAAATTTGGGGAAGTTCCTTAGAAACAGATAGAATCATGCCTCAGATGACATAAGTGTCCACTGGGTAGTAGCTACTCTGGGTGACCTTTCAGAGAACATATTATCTTAGAAATTAATTCTACGTGACTTATAGACTAAACTCTGGCATGCAGGCTTCATATATGACTAAATTTTTAGGATCAGCAGTTTTATCTCTCAGGTGCAGAATGTTCCACTTTGATCTCAGCTTAAAATCTTTTAATGTTTTATAGGCAAACTTATCAATTTGTCTTTTAATAATTTCCCAGCCTCATTTCAAATCACTCTCATATATTCTATGCTCTAAACATTCTGTACTTTTTCTTTGTTTCTTTCAAACGTCTAGGCTGTCTCTCATTTCTAGGACTTTTCATCTGCTTAAATGTTACTCACCTTTCAAACCTTAGTTTTGAATTTCTATAGGAAACTTCCTTGATCCTCCATAATGTGTTAGATGCTCCTGTTATGTGCTCCTACTAGCTCTTTGTATTCATGCTACTATTGCCCTTATTACTGTTTACTGGCATTCTACTACTTTAGATTGCCCACAGTATGCAAGACTCCTGAGGAGAGATAACATTCAAATCACATTTATTTGCTCCTGTTTTATAGCATTAGGCATAAAGACTAATATTTTAAAAGGTATTTGTTGAAATAGTAAATTCTATAATATTTCCTTATTTTAAAGGTAAGAAAATTAATTCTCAGTGTTTAAATGTTATATAAAGTCACAGAGCTATTCACACATAGTAGATTAATTAAACTTAGTTCTAAGCTTTTCTCTCTCCAACAAAGAATCTGATTTGAACCTACATTATTCCTGTTTTGTGCTGAAAAGTATATTTGCTTAAGTTCATGCTACCTTTTAATATAACTGTGAGTGATACAAAATTAATGTGTGTTAAGAAGGACATTATCTGGCATTTCTATTTATGCTGGAAGCCAATGCAGAATTTTATAGATATAATGATTTAGAAGCAAAAGTTAAAAATGATAATATTTACTGACATATATTAAAGCAAGCTATTTTTACTAGAACTTTCTCCAACTCACTGAGATATTACTCTGTGCTTTTACTGCATTGCTTTGATATTAGCTGACATTTCACAAATGGTCTTAAATCTGGCTCCTCTACATTTGGTGTTTATTTCATTAATAATTGAAATGGGGAATAAAGGACACTTTTGTTTATTCAAGCCCAGTTCACTTAAAAATGCAAATATACAACTTTAGCCAAAGATAGTGGTAAAAATGTAGCTGTGTGTATCAATAATTAAATAAAACTTTATCTGGTCTTAAACAAGCAACATATTTTTCATTTTCATGGTCTTTATCTGGAAAGAACTGTTTATATACTATACTTTCCACATAAAAGATATTTTTCTTTTTATGTGTATGCACAACAATTTTTTTCAAAGTTTCTGAAAACTATATTAGTTAGTTACCAATAGATTTACACTGCTTTATACACATCAAAACCAAGAAATGTCTGCATACCCACAGGACAGGAAGTCTTTTAGTTTCACTCTCAAGTATCTCTTTCCTTTTATCTGTAAACAGAACTCCTATATCTCATGAGGAACACATGCCATAAAGTTCAAATGGGATAGAACTTGACTCTTGACACAGGATGTGTGTAACTGCTCACAGAGCAACTGTGTTTAGTTCAGGATTGGACATGGGTAGGTTCAGTCAAAACCCCTAAGTGTGATTTAATACTTGCAGAGTGGGTCCAAATATGCTTGAGGTTGCCTGCAGACATCTTTTTCATCTGTAGAGAGACTCTCTATGAGAATAAAATTAAGCAGTGATGAAAGACTGTGGTGGACATATGTAATTTCTAGACACCGAACATTTTAAAAGGCTTCATCTAAGAGGGAATCCCACTATGGAAGAAAAAGGAAGTAGGTATTTTTTTCTCCCCCACTCACAGAAACAAGAACACAAAATGTGAAGTATGCATGGTCAAATGAATGATCTCGTTTGGATGCCTAATACTGAAGGAATGATGTAAAGGTAGAGGGATGGAGGTTATTTAGAATGATAAATTGAGAGTCCAGACACATAATGGTAAATATTCTGTGGTTTTCAGATTCCATAACTGCGTCTTTCTTGTGGAGGACTACCCAGTGCATTGCAGAACGTTTAAAATATCTGATCCCTCACATTGAATACCAATAGCAAATTCTCACACCATAAATGTTCCAACACATTTCCAAAGGTTCTGAAGGACAGTACTGTCCATGGTGAGAAATCCTGGCTTTAATATGGTCTATATTATTTGATGACAAGATTTCTTGATACCCACCTGTTTTTTTGAGTCTGGTTCTCTAGAATTTTTGCAAATTTTGTGAGCTAACTAATATTCTCTGAAAACATTTCTTTTCTGCTTGAGTTAACAAGAATTGGTTTCTGATGTGGGTGATATTGGTTTCTGATATTGTCCTTACTGTTTCACATCCACCTGTTTATATTTACTTATCTTTTAACTTCTGTTATTTGAGTAATAGCACTTCTGGAGCTCTTCTTCACATCTCAACTTTACCTTCATACTTTTCATTACCTCTGTCATCTCTGGGTCTGTTTTTATTAACTTAATTTTTCCTTGTTTGGGTCACAATTTCCATGCATCTTTGCATGTATAATAAGTTTGACTGGATGTTGGATAGTACACATACGGTTTCCCCTGCTATCAGAAAGTAGAGAGTTCCTATGAAACCTTTCGTAAGCCTAAATGGTGTAAAGTGAAGAAGCAATTACCTTAGGACATGTCTTGCTAAGGGATCCACAAAATAAATCAAGATAAAGCACAGGTGCTCACAGACACAGTTCAAAGCTCTGGCGGCTTGATGCTGAGATGCTGAGTGTAGTTCCTGGGGAAGGAGCTTTATGGCGCCACTCTTGCTGCTTTGGCGCGCCTGCTACCTCTATAACAGCTCACTGCAAAACACACACACATGCTGAAAGCTATTTCTCCTCTTTGCCTTTTTTCACAAAAGCAAAAATCCTCTTCAGATTTCTTACAGTTAGCAAAACAAGTATTAATCTAGGTCTTTGGTAAAAGCAAAGTGGCATAAAGCAAACTTTCAAAAAGCAGGGGATGCTTGTGCTATGTTTTTGAGAGTCTGGATTGTTTTTCTTCATTTAGTGTGTGGCTGGCAGTTAACATACTTGAGAGTTGATTTGCTGAGTTTTTTTTAAGTTTTATTAAAGATTTTTAGTACATGTCTTGAAGAGCCAATTGATTTGGTCTAGTTTAGCCTTGCTACTAAGGCATTATAACTCTTGAATTTCCACTGAAAAACCTGCCTATTCCACATGGTCTCTCTACGTTTTCAAGTCTTAACAGGAACATCTCCTAGCCTAACCCTCTACGAGCTCTGAAAATTGATCCTCTTACTGTTCTCCAGTAGTTGTTCCTTACTTGTGGTTTTCAATATATGTATATGCAGATTAGTATTCAGAAGCGGGATTAAAGATGTATCTCTATAAATCTTGGGAGATTTTTCTCAGTGTAACTTCATCTTCTCCAATACTGTGGCTCACAAATTCCAGCAACATAATTCATCTAGAATATAAATTTACGTCTCCACAGCTCAGTGAGGCCACTGTGCACTGTTTGGCTTCCTTCTTGCACCATGGTTAGGAAACAGCACCAAGTAGATATCCAAGACTGTAGGGCTTATATTATCTGCTTTTCGTAACTTAGAAATGCTAGTCCTATGCTATATGTTTTCCAGTCTCTGAAAATAATAAGTACATATATTTTAATTAGGTCTAAACCCTCATTTACAGAAGTAGGGTAAGTCCAGTAGAAATTATTCCAACATGGTCAGAAACAAAATTCCTTTACTTCTAATAATCTTTTGTACCCCTTCCTATATCACATGCTCTGAAGAAATCAGTATGAATTCCTTGGTGTACATATTTCCATACATTTATCTATATATAGGCATCATTTTAATCTTGGGCTCATACCATACACATTACTCTCCAAAAAGTATTATTTTATTTAATTGTTTAAAAATAGAAATCTAAATAAATTTTCTGGATTCAGGTGGTATAAATGAAAAGTATTATGTCCCTTCGTGTTCCCTTTCATTCTGTCCAGGACCTCTTCAAAATTTATCTTCATCTCTGAACTTCAGAAATTTCACGAGCATAAATGATTTCTTGTCTTTCAATATTACTAGTTATGATTTATGTGAACTTTTTCAAACTGAAAAACAAGTATTTCTTCGGTTTAACAAGGTTTCTTTATTCACCTGTGTCCTTGTTATTTCTCCTTCATCTGTTAATATTTATTTATGTTGTAACTTCTATTATTTAAATATTGGCTTTCCTGGAACTCATCTTCATGTCTCTTAACTTTATGTTTTCCAAGTCTTTATACCTTTGTTCTGTGGTGTGTCATATTTTATCTATTTGGTATTTCAAAATATTAATTTAGTTTTCATCTCTTTCTGACCAAGATGACTTCTTTAAATCCAAGGTTGATAATTTTGTATTTCTCTTGTGTATTTTGATATTTTCAAAAAATCCTATTTCTTCCATAAAGTTTTCTCCTATTGCTTCCATTAAGTAATCCTTTATAGCAATCTACTTTTTTTAAATTTTATTTTATTTATTTTATTATACAGCAGGTTTTATTAGTTATCCATTTTATACATATTAGTGTATATATGTGAATATCAATCTCCCAATTCATCACATCACCCCACCACCACCACCACTTTTCCCCCCTTGGTGTCCATACGTTTGTTCTGTACATCTGTGTCTCAATTTCTGCCCTGCAAACTGGTTCATCAGTACCATTTTTCTAGGTTCCACATATATGCGTTAATATACAAAATTTATTTTTCCCTTTCTGACTTACTTCACTCTGTATGACAGTCTCTAGATCCATCCATGTCTCTACAAATGACTCAATTTCGTTCCTTTTTATGGCTGAGTAATATTCCATTGTATATATGTACCACATCTTCTTTATCCATTCGTCTGTCAATGGGCATTTAAGTTGCTTCCCTGTCCTGGCTATTGTAAATAGTGCTGCAATGAACATTGGGGTGCATGTGTCTTTTTGAATTATGGTTTTCTCTGGGTATATGCCCAGTAGTGGGATTGCTGGGTCATATGGTAATTCTATTTTTAGTTTTTTAAGGAACCTCCATACTGTTCTCCGTAGTGGCTGTATCAATGTACATTCCCACCAACAGTACAAGAGGGTTCCCTTTTCTCCACACCCTCTCCAGCATTTGTTTGTAGATTGTCTGATGATGCCCATTCTAACTGGTGTGAGGTGATACCTCATTGTAGTTTTGATTTGCATTTCTCTAATAATTAGTGATGTTGAGCAGCTTTTCATGTGCTTCTTGGCCATCTGTATGTCTACTTTGGAGAAATGTCTATTTAGGTCTTCTGCCCATTTTTGGATTGGGTTGTTTGTTTTTTAATATTGAGCTGCATGAGCTGCTTGTATGTTTTGGAGATTAATCCTTTGTCAGTTGCTTCATTTGCAAATATTTTCACCCATTCTTAGGGGTGTCTTTTCGTCTTGTTTATGGTTTCCTTTGCTGTGCAAAAGCTTTGAAGTTTCATTAGGTCCCATTTGTTTATTTTTGTTTTTATGTCCATTACTCTAGGAGGTGGATCAAAAAAGATCTTGCTGTGATTTATGCCAAAGAGTGTTCTTCCGATGTTTTCTTTCCTCTAATAGTTTTATAGTGTCCGGTCTTACATTTAGGTCTCTAATCCATTTTGAGTTTATTTTTGTGTATGGTGTTAGTGAGTGTTCTAATTTCATTCTTTTACATGTAGCTGTCCAGTTTTCCCAGCACCACTTATTGAAGAGACTGTCTTTTCTCCATTGTATATCCTTGCCTCCTTTGTCATAGATTAGTTGACCATAGGTGCGTGGACATAGAGAATCCTAAAGATGTCACCAGAAAACTACTAGAGCTAGTCAATGAATTTGGTAAAGTTGCAGGGTACAAAATTAATGCACAGAAATCTTTTGCATTCCTATACACTAATGATGAAAAATCTGAAAGAGAAATTAAGGAAACACTCCCATTTACCATAGCAACAAAAAGAATAAAATACCTAGGAATAACCTACCTCAGGAGACAAAAGACCTGTTGCAGAAAACTATAACACACTGTTGAAAGAAATTAAAGATGATACAAACAGATGGAGAGATATACCATGTTCTTGATTTGGAAGAAACAATATTGTGAAAATGACTATACTACCCAAAGCAATCTACAGATTCAATGCAATCCCTATCAAATTGCCAGTGGCATTTTTTACAGAACTAGAACAAAAAATCTTAAAATTTGTATGGAGACACAAAGGACCCCAAATAGCCAAAGCAGTCTTGAGGGAAAAAAACGGAGCTGGAGGAATCAGACTCCCTGACTTCATACTATACTACAGAGCTACAGTAATCAAGACAATATGGTACTGGCACAAAAACAGAAATATAGATCAATGGAACAGGATAGAAAGCCCAGAGATAAACGCACGCAATCTACTCTCGCATTCAGATTGATCTTCCTCCTGCTTTTTATTATGTCAATCATGATACTCTAGCCATTGGGTATGGGATCTCTCAAAGTCTGTTTTAGCCTTCAGATTAGACAGACAGTGAAATATAATGTGTGAGTATTTTTTTCAGTGGCCTGATGTTGACTAGGTGAGCAAATAGGACTTCTAATTTTTAGGGCAGCCTATTTGTTTAGACCTCTTTCTTTTCAGGTACAGTTTGTAATAGGTTACCCTCAAATAAAATGTATTCTTCCCCAGTGTGAAAGCAATCAATATGAACATCTTAATCTGCCTATAGTTACAAGCAGTAAGGGATCTATCAATATCAGTCATTCTAATCTGCTCAGAAAATCAAGGGGTTGGTTGGACTTCACTCCAGACTCTTTCAAAGACTTAGTATTTTTTCCAGTGTCAAAAATATTAAACAGCTACACTTGCATATTTTTTTTTATTCCACTGAGAACTCAAATTTTTAGCTGTAACAAGCATCTTCATCAGACTCCAAAGTTTTGTGATGGTTAATTTAGTTGCTGAGTTGCCTACCAGGGCATTAGAGGGGAAAAGAGCATGGACGTGTTTAAGTCACTATCTTTCCAATCATTACTCTTAGCTATTTAAGTATCATTTAATAAAATAATATGAATTTGAAGGTATAACAATTGCCATGCTATTACAGTTTAAAGATAAAAATGTCATGTTAAGTTTCAAATATCAATCTCAAATATAGCATTCATATGTCTATACACTTCAATTTAAGCATGAATTAACTTAATTTTTCAAATTGACTTTGAATTGATTTAGGCAATGGACAAATGATTTATATAAGTAAAATGTATGTACACGTAGAAGGTATAACCTTTTGTAAAAAGTATGACTTAATCATAGTGCTGAGTATCAACTGAGCACATCATGTTTATATGGGAGTACTGTAGGTGCTTAAGGCTTAGGTGATAAACATTTACAAAAATAAGAGTAAAGTGTAAGATAATATCAGAAGGTTAAAAAAAATTAAACACTTGATAGCCGAGCTCTTCTAAGGGAAGAAACTTTTTATTCCTTGTGCTTTAGATGTAGCTTCTGATTTGGAAACATATATATATATATATATATATATTGCATATTAAGTTAATAGAAATTCTAGGAGTTATGCTAGCATGCAGCACTAAATATGAAAGACTATGAAGAAGGTTGCCTAATGACAAACCTCAGGGATTGCAGGTGGCCAAGAATCTGGGGACTCAAATCTTCAAAGTTAAGTTAGTTTTGGACTGGAATACAAAATACTTTTAAGTAAATCTCTCTCCATATAAACTACCTCCATTTGCCTAAACTTTAAACAAAAACTTTCTTCCCTCCTAGCTCTGAATAACTGTTGAGTTTGTGAAAGTATCAAAGCAGTGCCCTGTTGGGAATCACCATGTATGAAAAAATGGACTATGCCAGTTTTCACTTGTGATGAACAATAAACAGAAAAAAAATTCATAACAATCAGAAGCAAAGTGGGAAGCAGAGATGGCAAGTAACACATGGCATGTAGCAGCACCGTTCCCAAGAGTGAGGATTTAGGGTAGCATTTCATTTGAAACTAAATGAAGGATTTTACAAGTAGAAAAATGTAGCTAGTAATTATAAGGTAAAGTGAACACTGGTGAAGAGCTTGGAATGCAGAAATGACGGCTTGTGGAAGAAAAGAATTCCTAAAGGAAATGTGAATGGACTGCAAAATGGCAAGCAATTAGAGATAACATAAATTGAAAGCAAAGTGCATAAACAGGTGCTGAAATATCAAGCACAATGAAAGAAATTCTTTTTTTGTTATTATTATTTTTATTAAAGTATAGTACAATATTACATACATTACAGGTGTACAACATAGTGATTCAGAATTTTTAAAAGTTATACTACATTTATAGTTATAAAATTTTGGCTACATTCTCTGTGTTGTACAACATATCCTGTAGCTTATTTATTTTATACATAATAGTTTGTACCTCAATCCCTTAACCCTAACTTGCCCCTCCCCCCTGCTCTCTCCCCACTGGTGTCCACTAGACTGTTCTCTACATCCGTGAGTCTCTTTCTTTTTTGTTATATTTACTAGTTTGTTGTATTTTTTAATATTCCACACATAAGTGATATCATACAGTGTCTTTGTCTGACTTAGTTCAGTTAGCTTAATACCTTCTACGTTCATCCATGTTGTTGCAAATGGCAAAATTCCATTCTTTTTTATGACTGTGGTATATCTTCTTGATAAAGAAGATATACCACATCTTTATCAATTCATCTGTTGATGGTCAGTTAGGTTGCTTCCATATCTTGGCAATTGTAAATAATGCTGCTATGAATATTGGGGTGTATGTATCTTTTTGCAGTAGTGTTTTTTGTTTTTGTTTTTGGATATATACACAGGAGTGGAATCACTGGGTCATATGGTAGTTCTGTTTTTAGTTTTTTGAGAAACTTCCATACTGTTTTCCCCAGTGGATGCACCAATTTACGTTCCACCAACAGTTCATGAGGGTTCCCTTTTCTTCACAACCTCACCAACATTTGTTATCTGTGTTCTTTTTGATGACAGCCATTCTGACAGATGTGAGGTGATATTTCACTGTGGTCTTGATTTGCATTTCTCTGATAATTAACAATGTTGAGCATCTTTTCATGTTCCTGTTGGCCATCTGCATGTCCTCTTCAGAGGACCAAAAAACGTGTCTATTCAGGTCTTCTGTCCATTTTTGAATTGGGTTGTTTTTTTGATGTTGAGTTGTATGAGCTGTTTATATATCAGTCATATCATTTGCAAATATTTTCTCCCATTCAGTACGTGCTTTTTTCATTTTGTTGATGGTGTCCCATGCTGTACAAAAGATTTTAAGTTTAATTAGGTCCCATTTGTTTATTTTTGCTTTTATTTCCTTTGCTTTAGGAGACAGATCCAAAAATATACTGTTACAATTTATGTCAAAGAGTGTTCCACCTATGTTTTCTAGGAGTTTTGAGGTTTCTGGTCTTCCATTTAGGTCTTTAACCCATTTTAAGTTTACTTTTGTATCTGGTTAAAGAATGTTCTAATTTCATTATTTTACACGTAGCTGTCCAGTTTTCTTAGCACCACTTATTGAAGAGACTTTCTTTTCTCCACTGTTTATTCTTCCCTCCTTTGTCATACATTAATTGAACATAAGTGCCTGGGTTTATTTCTGGGCTCTCTATTCTGTTCAGTTGATCTATGTGTTTGTTTTTGTGCCAGTACCAATACTATTTTGATTACTGTAGCTTTGTAGTATAGTCTGAAGTCAAGTAGCCTGATTTCTCCAGCTCTGTTCTTCTTTCTCAAGATTGTTTTGGCTATTTGGGGTCTTCTGTGTTTCCAAACAAATTTTAAAATTATTTGTTCTAGTTGTGTGAAAAATGCCATTGGTATTTTGATAGGGATTGCATTCAATCTGTAGATTGCCTTGGGTAGTATACTCATTTTAACAATATTAATTCTTCCAATCCATGAACGTGGTATATCTTTCCATCTGTTTGTGTCATCTTCAATTTCTTTCATCGTTTTCTGAGTATAGGTGTTTTACCTCCTTAGGTAGATTTATTCCTAAGTTTTTTTTTTTTTTTTTTTGATGCAATGGTAAATGGGATTGTTTTCTCAATTCCTGTTTCTGATAGTTCATTAGGTGTAAGATTGGACAGGTTATCCAGACAGAAAATCGATAAGGAAACACTGTCCTTAAATGACACATTAGACCTGATGGATTAAATATATATATATATATATATATATATATATATATATATATATATAAAATTCCAGCCAAAAGCAGCAGAATACACATTCTTTTCAAGTGTACATGGACCATTCTCAAGGATAGATCACATGCTAGGCCACAAAAAAAGCCTCAGTAAATTTAAGAAAATTGAAATCATATCAAGCACTTTTTCCAACCACAATGCTATGAAACTAGAAACCAAGAATAAAACTGCAAAAACACAAACGTTTGGAGGCTAAACAATATGTTAAAACACAATCAACGGGTCATTGAAGAAATCAAATAAGAAATTAAAAAATATGTGGAGACAAATGAAGACAAAAACATAATGATCCAAAACACATGGGACACAGCAAAGGCAGTTTAAAGAGGGAAGTTTATAGTGATACAAGCCTACTTCAGGAAACAAGAAAAATCTCAAAGAAGGATTCTTAGTAGAGTGCAAGCATAATTAATTCTAAAAATGTTAACTTGGAATCAAAAAGCTTAATTTAACCTTGTTTTTTCAAAACTGATGCATTTGTATTAAAAATGTAATTATATACCTTTTTAAGATTCTGTAGAGCTAAAAGTGAACTATTTTTTTAAGTCTGTTCTGATAATGTGGGCTCATCTTCACATTGGCCTAATGAAATTTGGGGAAGAATTTAAACATTACCAGTAAAAGAAATCTAAGGTCATCAAATTCTTTTAACAAATCAAATTAAAGAAAGAATGACTGGAAACAAATGTTGAACTATCTTCAAAAAAAAAATGAAATTTTAATAGGTTCTTTCATGATTCATCTTGTGATAACATTTGTACTTGGTTAGTACACTTATGGCACATCAATAACAAATGTGAAATTCTTGGAAATCTTTCTCTTTGGAGATACCATACTTTTTCACTGAAAGAATCCTTGAAAATGAACACAAACTCCCTGATTCCAGACACTTTCAAATATTTTATCTAATTTTTTCACTATGCTTACTTTCTTGTCCATTTTTTGGTTCTTTCACTATTTCACCTTATTTTATAATTTCTCATTTATAAAAATATTCCTGACTTTGCCTTAAGTCCTTCTTGCCATTCCTTTGTAGTTCTATCTTCTCTCTATTCTCATCTAATTCATTTTCTTAAATGTATTGGATAAACATGTTGTGCAATAGTATTTATTGACTAATGGCCTAATTTTTTGCCCATACTTGTATGTTATTAAAAAGATGGAGTAATGACCAAAAAAGTGGTTTTATGAAAAGAAAAAACAGTAAGTCATTTCTATAAATGTTGAGACATTTTGCTCTTAGATACTTTCAATACCATAATGTTTTATACATTCATTAGTAAATCTAAATATTGTTCTTTAAATAATTTTTATTTTTATGAACTCCCTGTCATTTCATATTAAAGATGTAAGTTGTTCCAGATATAAATTCTTGCAATTTCTTCATTTTACATATGATGAAAATAAAGTTCAAAGCCATACTGTGTCTTGCTCACAATCACATAGATTGTTGGTACTCAAACCCCAAGCCTCCTAACTTCCAGATTATTCATTGCTTTCTCCTTATGGGAGAAACTTATGATTAAAGAAAATAAGTTCATATTTTCCTCTTCAGTTGAGGGTAACAAGAGGATGTAGGGAGATGGAGATATTGTGTCACTAGTTAGAAAACCAGGTTAGAATTTGGAAGTGGCTGAGGCTATATGATATGTACAGAAATTATTCTGCTGTTTATGTTGCAGTCACTGGTATGTACAAATGTTCTCATTTACGTTCAATCAAATTATTTTTTAATGAGATGGAGCATGAATTTTCTATTTAAATATGAGTTTAATTGAACTCTTCCTTTGTGAAAGACCCAGTGCTTTTGTTTCTTAATGCATTTAAATATATATATAATTCCAAATATATAGATATATTTCCAAAAATTGCTTTCCAAAAATTGCTTTCCAAAATCACAGAGCTAACAAGAGTCAGGTTGATGACATAAGTATGTTATTTTACTCTATGTCTCATATTGTTTCCAGAATGTCATGTTGCCTGGTGACTTCAATGAGCTTGTTCACAGTAAGCCAGTAAGTTTATTGTCAGGGTTCTAATTATGTTAGACAAGAAGACGGAGATTTAATAGTGTGATTTTACATCTTAAATAACTGAGCCATTAATTGTACTACATCTGTAGGCTATTGTGTTGTATTCTTTATCTCTCCCTTACCCTATCTTGGAACATTGAATATAGCACTGTAGTTAAGAGCCAAACTCTGTTGGATATTAACTACCTGAGTGAACTTGGTCTAGTCACTTAGCTTCGTGTAATTAGTTTCTTCATTTGGTAAATGGGAATAATATTGGTACCTCTGTTGTAAGATTAGAAGAATAAGTTTTAATTTAATTAAAATACTTGTTTAGATTAGTGCCTAACACATATTAAGTGCTACATAGTGATATGTATTATTTTCATTCTCTCTCTCCTTCTTGTTCTATTTCTCCCCCCTACATCTGTCTCTGTCTTTTTCGTTCATACACAAATATAGCTAGTAATGTTCAGTGGCTCATTTTCTAGATCAAACATTCAAAAAAGTATTTTCATAAGAAAAACTAAATAAAATTGGTTCAGAGTACATACCCTAAAAATTGTCTCTTATTCTAATAGCACACCTCATGGAATGGATTAGTTAATTAGAAAATAAAGAAATAAATACATATTTGTTATAGACACACTCATCCAAAACTTTAAAGTTTGAATTATACCATTAGTTTTACAGATAAGCAAAGCACCATAAACCTCAAAGAATGTTAGACGTGTACATAAAACTATATCAGCTGATAAATCTCAGTAGTATTTAGCAAGTATGCTACAGTTAACTTTAGTTTGATATCATTTGAGCATGATGAGGAAACTTTAGAAAACCCCATGGTACATAGTTATTGCTGTTTAAATTCAGGCATCTTCAGACAGAGAAGTAAAAATAAAGTGACACTATTTGCTCTGTGTGTGATGATAATGGGGATATTTTCACAAGGACCAAAAATAAAATAGATTCTTTGCTCTATATACTTTAGGAAAAATGTTAGAGCACAAGTGCTCACAGAGGAGGGACAGTTTATTTATCCCTGAAGTATAAATGGCTCAAGCAGCAGAGGCCAAAATCCTGACAATTTGTCTACTAAATCACTCACCTGCTACATGTGGATAAATTGTTTTTTAGAATTTGCTATAGCCAAGGAAGTTTTACTCAAAAGTCAGAACCAATTTATGTATAGCAAACTATTTGTCAAATTTCTTTCAGAATTATGAGCTCTGAACATATGGAACAGTGTCAGACATAATAGAACATTGAGATTGGCGTGTTTCTACAAAAAATGCTTTTCTGTTAGAAGGCACTGGTTGCTATATGCATTCCTAAAAATAATCTTAAATGTCTGTTACAAGAATTTCCACTATATATATGGGTACCTTAAAAGTGTTGACTTTACACTTTTACACAGTGTTCCTTATGTTAAAGTAGCACAATGTCATTAAGATAAACTGGTTGCTTCAATTCCCCTTTGCAAGTGTCCTAGTTGACATTCAGTATTAGAGTTTGAATTTTAAAATGTAATTATAATGTTTGCTCAATAATCCATACCAACTTGCATGTAATACATCTGATTTAGTTTGGGTCATTTATTGTACTTAATAAAGCCAATGTGTCATTTATTTCACTTTTTTTTTTATAAATGGGAAAAGTAAATTATATTTCAATGAAAATTAAATACTCAAAGGTAGATATCAAATTTCTTTCCTAACCTGAAATTTTTAAAATACAGCCCTAATAACATTGGTTTAAGAATATAATACTTTGTTAAGTATATTTATATTGTCTGTGGTGGTCATACTTAATGATTTTCATGTAGTGATAGAAAGATGGCATGTAAAGAAACTGAAATTCAAAGTCAGGTAATCTGCATTTCTGCATTCAAGCAGTAATTTCAATGCATATTACTAATGTTAAATTTTATTATTAAACATGTCAACCCATATGAACCTCAATTTCTACACTTATGGAATAACATTATTAATGATAGTTAAAATTTTGAATATGTCTTTTTGGTAGATATAGGGCTCAGACATATGTATCTATTAACTATATAAGATAAATAGTCTTGATATCTTCATTTATTAAAATAAAGAACCAGGCTTAGATATGTTACTAATTTGCATAAGGTCACAGAGCTCATGGTAGAGGCAGGATATGCACCCAGGAATTCTACTTACAGAGTTTAAAATTTTGACAAATGGAGTGTCCTACCTGTAGTAGAATAATTACACTAACAGCTCCAAGTTTTTACTCCTCCTTATATTTATGTCCTTTGGTAAGTGAGGAATAATCTTCTTCACCTCAACTTGGCCATGTGATCTGCTTTGGCCAATGTAGGGGTGAGGGTAGCAAACATGACACCAGTAGAGTTTTGAAAAGCAATTATATATGTGGGCTTGTGCTTCTGCCATCATCAAGAACAAGTCATGCCCCAGTCTAACCTGCTAGTCCCAAGAGAAGGTGAGAGACATGGGCACTGAGCTCAGTTGTCCCAGTTGTCTCAGGCAACTAGACAAGCTAAGCCCCACCGAGGTCAGCAGAATTTCACCCTTGTGATGCAAGAATTATAATTATAAACTGTTGTATTACTATTGTGTTTGTGAATAGTTTGTTATAAATCAATAGGTGCATGATATATTGTCTTTCTAAATATAAATTGAGAATAATAATATCTATATCCTCATTTTATGGACGGTCCTAAACTTTGAAAATATTTATATGTAGAAAAAGTATTAACAAATGTTTGTTATTTTTACTTACCCTGCCCTATCTTTCTAAAATGAGTTCCTATGGTGGTTTCAGAGGGTAAAATAAACTGTCATTTGGGCCCTTCTTCCCACTCCATGTGAACATGGTTTATCAGGGATTATTTTGTGTTATCTCTAAAAACTTAAGGGCCAGATATCTGACAATTTTCCTGAAATCTTCAACCACAATATACATCCAATCAATCACTATCTTTATTCTATCTTCAAATTATCTTCCATAAGTCTCTTTCTCTCCACTCCCACTTACACTGGCATATTGCAAACTTTCATCATCTCTTTCCAGGATTCATTTAGCAGCTTCCAGACCTATACAGTAGACTACCAAGAAGTTAGTGCCTCTATGCTAATCCCTCTCTAGTTTATCCTCGACACTCCCACCAGAGTGATCTTTATGGCACACAGAAATGAACATCTGACACAGATACTTTCAGTGACTATGAACTTCTTACAGGATAAATTCTCAACTTCTTTGTATCACACAAAATGACCTGTGCCTTTTTCTTTTGTCTCAATTACTAATAATTACCCACATCACACATCAGTCCTTCCACCCTTCAACGACAGAAACAAAGAAATCACAAGGTTCTGAAACAAAAGCATTTCTTAATTATTGTATATCTCAGCAAATTCTATGTCTTTACTAAGCTTTCATATATCAGTGTATCTGCCTGGAATTATTTTCCCTTTCTTGGATTCCAGGAAAACTACAATTCTTCCTGTTAAGTCTCTACACAAGTGATTGATTCTCAATATATCTTCCCTGACTACACTTCTTTAGTGCTCTGACTACAACTCAATTCAGCAAATATCCTTTCTTATTATAATTATTTTTTATCTTCTCTAGAATACAAATTCCATAAGAATAATGTCCATATATTTTCTTTTTATCTCAGCATTTAGTACTTGATCCTAATTGATTCAGCAACTATTGATTGAACACATTAAATAGTTGACTGTATGATTCACAGACAATATTTTCATTATCTTAATCAATTTTTTTCCTTTCTTAAATAAAAGAAATAGGTCCCTCTTACTATGGATTTGATAAATTGAAAATGATTTGAATTATACTGACCATAGACTTGAATTAAATATTAGTCTAGTTTAACATCTCTAAAATGATCTCAAAGACTCATAAGATCACCTAAGAGAAAATTATAACTGATATTAAGTGTTTTGGGAATGTGCAGAGAGAAAATAAAAATTTTAACTATTTTTTGAATGGATTTAATTTGCATGCTTGCAATGGGATTATACATTATAAAGTGATAAACTCCACCTTAATGTTATTTTGGGGAAAAATATTCTTTCATGTGTCAGACTGCCTAATATATTTTTAAACAACTATTTTCTCAGTGGCAAAACTTCTTGAAATTTATGGAATTATTCATGGCAATCAGATTTTCTAATCCATGATATAATTTGACCTAGCTAATATTTAAGCTTCCCTTGATGAATAAAATTCAAAGGAAAGTATTAATTAATATGTAAAGATCAATTCACTCTATTGCTGCTGGACACTAAGTCTATTTTTATGTATATGTGATTCTAAATTTTTAAAAATCATAACCTTAGTTTTAGCCAAGCAATATCACATTAGCAAAAATTAAGTCAAGGTAGTGATTTTATTTAATAGGCTAATTTATTTATTTAACAAATAGTTATTGAACACTCTCTCTAACCTTGCAAGGATAAGGTAAAATCATCACAAATAAAATAGAGAAGGCTTGTAATAAAAAGAAAAAAAAGTGGAGGGCTGATATTCAAATAAAGCAAGGTAGTGAAAAAGTGATAGAAAATTTAAATAGGGAAATTATAGTTTTTAAAAAATCACCTTAACAGAGCATGCAGAACCTGCATTTAGTTAGGGAAATAGCTGAGGACACAAGGGAGCGACAGTGAAGTGGCTGCACATTCTCTCCCTGTCCTATTCTGGACAAAAAATAGAGGAGTAGAGGAGAAAGGCCTGATACCTTTGACAACTTCCTAATTATATAAGAGGTTGCTAAACTTGTAAGAGGGAGTATAAAATCTGAGCAATAATGAAAGTAGTCAGCCTCAACATTTCAAAAAAAGAACAAAGACTTTGTAGCATGTGCTGCTTTTTAAACCTCATTTCAAAATATAAAAAGAGAATAATTTGAATTGAAGAACGCTTTATTCCACCAAAGCAGCCAAAGTTAGAAAATTAAACTTAGGCTTTTTAGCATGGGGAATCTAACTCAAACTGAGGGGTTATTTTTATATCTAGAAGATACAGCATGATTTGAATAAGAATAAGCTACATAACAACATATTGATAGCTGACATAATTTAAGATTAACATATAGAATAATCCAGCACAGTTCTCACCAAGATGCTCTTATTAACTACCAGTTTTATGCTCTAATGGATATTCATTTTGTTTAGCTTTTCAAACTAAATATAAAAGTACTAATATTGGTAAAATTAATATAGAAACTTAACAATAAAAACACTTAAATAAATTGATATCTCAGTATTTTACCATCTAGCAAGATAATAGTAAATGGGTTATTAATAACTATTATTATGATTATATTTTAAATGAAGCACGGTCATGTTCAAATAATTCTCACAGATATTCTATGGCATAGATATAATTTATCACTCCATCTTATTTATCAGGAAACTCTGATTGAGAGAAATTAAGAGACTTGCTTAAAGTCACAGAGATAGTAAGTGGTAGAATATGGACCATACTGGATCATCATGGAACATATCATCAGGTAATGGGAAAACAAAAAGTAAATTTGTATACAAATAAACTATAAAAAACTGAATACCATAAACAAAATTAAAATTAAAAAATTAAACTGGAAATTCTTTCGGGTATATATTGCAGAGAGTTCACTTTCAAAGTGTATAGGTAGCCAACATTGGTAAGAGAAAAAGCCAACAAAAGAAAAATAGAGAGAGTATATAAGATATTTACAGAATGAATATGAACACTATTAGCTCATATATATATACATATATATATAACTAAGCTCTTTAATATAAATTAAACAGTAATAAAATTTCATTTTAAAATCTATTAAGTTGAATCAGCCAGTAATGTAAAGTAACCAAAAATATTCATTTCTGATTCAGAGCTATAAGACCTTAAGCATTTAACATTGTTGGTGGAAAATAAATGATTTCAATGTCACTGGGAAAGTAATTTCAATCAAGGACCAAACATTTAAATTTAATTTGAAATAGCAATTAGACTTCTAGGAACAGATCTAAGAAAATAATCAGAGATGCAGGTAAATTTTAAGTACAAGGATTCTCCACACAACATTATTTGTTCTTATTTCTTCTGCTTAACATCTTGAAAACATAGAAAGTTAGTGTTCATTCATTACTTTTATACTCAGAAAAAAATATGTTATTTTAAAACAACGAAATAGATCTTTTGAATCTAATCAAATTAGAATTCACCCTTCTGTCCTATAAACCTTCATACTACTTTTATTTTTTAAAATATTGGTCTTAATGTACTCATGTGATAAACCCTTTAGTGATATAATTCATATTTGGTCAATCTGTCTATGATTTTGCAGGAACGAATAAAATGTGGATCCTTAATAATGTTAGACAAAACAGTTCAGACAGACACTCTTGTAGCCATGTCAATAGTACTGACTCTATGAAGAAGTCAATATAAAGTGCTCACGGAAGTTCACATAAGAAAACTTGAGAACTATGGGTAATCATGTTAAAAATAGCTCCACATTAATACTGATAGAAAATACTATAAACTATGATATTGTTTTTCATTATTGAAATTCTTCTCAGTTAATGTTTCTACTTTACAGTTACAAGAATTATGACATCTTATCCCAATTCAAGAACACAACTACTAAACAACTGCTGAAAAGAGCACATGGACTATTTTTTGAGATTTATACCACCTTACTATTAGTTCTTAAAAGCAGTAATCTGGATCAAAAATGCTCTGAGTCTTTGGTGTTAGGTATTTTCTCTAATGTTTGATTTCAGCTGGTTTTCAAATCATAATCCTAAGAACCTTAGCTCTATCTAGTTATACTTCAAGTATAAAAGGAGACTATAAATTCCCTAAATTAAAAAATATTCCATTAAGTTTCCAACTAATAAATTAACTATCATGAAGGCACAACACAGAAGGAAAATTTGAAAGCAAAGCAACACCACCCAAGAAATATTGAAATATTCTACTCCTTAAGTTGGGTGCCAACTGTTGCTCATTTTGTCTACTTAATTATAATTTTTAAAGCTCCACCAATAAGACATCCATGAAACCATTTGAGGCACTCATGATTAGCTTTGTTTCTAAATGCTTTTCTACTGAGACATTTATTATGATTATCATGTTAAAAATAACATTAACAACAAGCTCAGTTAAATGCATAGTGTACACCCACATTCATATAATCATTAAATATATTCACGAAATAGTCATTTTCATCACTGTTTTACAAGTACCAAAAGACTTAGTAACATGCCTAACGTGACAGAACTGAGAATTGACCTCAAGTCTGTGCCCAGTGGCATAATATAAAACTAATTTACCAATAATTTTATGGAAAATTCATCACTCTACTATTTCACTCCTTTGATGACTTAATTATTTCTAAATATAATGGCATATTTTTGCTACATACCTTATATGTTAAAGTCATTGTTCTTCTTCAATTTTGAGTCCTAAAAATTGAAGAAGAAAACAAAACTGTAGGTTTCTCACTACTCAATTTTAAGACTGACTATAGCCACTGAATAAGACAGCATAGAAATGAAAAAAGAATAGACACATAAATCAATGGATTTGTATATAAAGAGTATAATAAAGAGCCCAGAAATAGACATATGCAAATATACATAACTGTTTTATATAAAGCCAAAAAGGTAATTCAATGGCAAAAAGATAGTCTATTCAAAAAATAGTGCTGAAATAATTGGGTACCCATATGCAAAGTTATAGCACTACACAGACTTTACCGCTTACAGAAAAATGAACTCAAAATGGAACATGGGCACATAAATGCAAAACCGTAAAATGTCTAGAATAAAACATAAGAGAATATCTATGTAGCTTGGGTGTGGTGAAGAATTTTAGGATATAACAATTGATAAGTTAGATTTCATTAAAATTTAATACTTTTCTGTATGAGAAACACTACTAAGAGAATGAAAAAGCAAGTCATAAACTTGGAGAAAATATTTGCAAAGTGCATATTCGATAAATGACTCACATCCAAAATGTGAAAGAGCTCAGAAAACTCACTTATAAGGCAACAAACCAATTTAAAAATGGGCTAACATCTGAGGATACACCTCATTAAAGAACACTTACATACGGCAAATAAATATATAAAAGTATGCTCAACACCAGTTGTCACTAGGGAAATGCAAATTAAAATAAAAATGAGATACCACTACATAATTATTACAAAAACAAAAATCTAACAAACTTGCAATACTAATTGCTGCTGAGGATGAAGAGCAACAGGAACTCTCATTCCTGGTATATCCACTTTGAAAGACAGTTTGGCAGTTTCTTCCACAATTAAATGCACTCTTACCAAATGATCCAGCAATTGTGCTCTTAGGAATTTGGCCAACTTTTGAAACCATATGTCCACACAGAAACCTGAACATAAACACTTATGGTAGTTTTATTCATAATCATCCAAAACTGGAAGCAAGCAACATACCCTTCAATAAGTGAATGCATATATGAACACTGTTACATCCATACAATGGGGTACTATACTAGGATAGAAATGTGTACGCTATCAACCCATACAAAGGCATGGACGAATCTTAAACACCTATAGGTAGGTAAAAGAAGCCTCTCTGAAGAGATTGCATATGCCATGTGTACAAAATTCTGAAAAAGAAAACTATAGAGACATTAAGAGATCAATGATTGTCAGAGTTTCAAAGAGGGAGGTTACGTTAACAAAGCACAGGAAATGTTACAGGGTCATGAAACTACTCTTCATTACTAATGTAATGGTGGATAATGACACTTATCAATGTTAATAGAAATATACAACACAATAGTGAAACCTAATATATGAAAATTAAAATAAATAATTTATAGGAGGTTGGGGGATCCCAGGATGGAATGCAAAATGTGATAAAATGATTTAACTGTATGAAAAATGTAGGGAATAACCTCAAACCTCAGTCAAGTGGTGGGGGGAAAGGTGATGATCTAAGTAACATTGGAGATGAATGGCATATGAAAGTATAAAGGCAAAAGAAACTGTCATAAACACTGTACTCTAGTTGATAAAGTTGTTTCTTATGGGGGTATGAGTTAACAGTTCTGGAATCATACACATATACTGGAAGTGAACAATTAAGGAAATGGATGGTGCATGATGGGAGTAAGGTTTCTCACATCTGGAATGTGAGATTACAGATAAGCAAGGGGAGGAGGCTAGATTGATCCACATGGTAATGGTTCAGAATATGAGACACCAATATGAACTCATGTTTAGCTTATAATGATACAATGGTTAATATAGGAAAATTTATACATATACATCTAAATACAGATTAGTGTATATATATATATATATATATATATATATGTATTTCTTTGCTCTTTCAGCTAACAGAGCCTAGAAACAAGGACACCCCAAAGGCAAAAAGCACACCTAGTGTTCAGATCTTGGTTTCAAGTACCATTGTCTCCTAAAAGCAACTGGGACACCTTGGAGAAAAGGCTGATCTTAGGACCAAGACAGGAAATACATAAGGTGAGCTTGGAACAATCTCTAATATCAGAAAGAAAGGAAGAGCTCAAATGAAAACACAATGATTGGTATACATCCAAGTGACACAGGAGCCAAGTGAAAGAGCTCCCAGTGACCAAAGCTGGAAAAAAACTGAATCACAAAAACATAAATAATAAAAATGAATACAAAATAAACCTAAACATAGATCACCTTTTCCAAAATTATATGTGAAAGCTGAGAAAGTCCATAAGGAAGAAAAAAAAGGAAGTGATATTCAAATAAGGTTAAAAATACTTCAAAGTACTTCAGAGAATGCCTTCCTGAAAATTCTAGAACATAACCCTCTTACATATTTACAAATATTGCACAGTAAATTCATGTATTTTTATAGCCCAAGTTTCCTCAAATGTATTGACCACAGAGTATTTTTTACATAAAATCCATTAAATCCCCATATAAATATTGGTCTTCAAAGCAAGAGAAAGATTGAAAAAATGCCATTATAGAGGATAAAGAGTCCAGTGCAATGTATATTAAGTTCATCAAAAGAGTTGTTACCAGAAAAATATATATTAAATTCATGAAAAGGGTCCAATGATTACAGGCAAAGGTTTAGAATAACTAGGATAAGGAGAAAATCTTTACCAAGTATATAGCCAAAAAGCCAAAACCAACAAAAATCATTAAGCAAAAAAAAAACCCCTCAAACAAAACATAGAGTACCTTCAAAGAATCCAAACTCAAAGTGCATCCAGAATTTTTCTGTGTACCAATAAGATGCTGGAAGACAAGAGAGAAATCCATCTTTACAGTTGTAGGAGAAACACATTTTTACCCAAATTATTTAAAACCAGCAATCTAGGATTCCATGGTGTTATGCTGCTTTCATTTCTAAAACCATCAAGTGTTCAAATTCTCTTTCCTATCATCAGGATGCATACATCATTTCTTCCCGCATCTTTCTGGTCAAATCCATCTTTTCTCAACCTTTTTTTTTTCCTGTTTTTAGAATGACATATATTAAAGCTTATAGAAAAATAGTATGGAGACAATATTTTCAGTAATGCCCTATTAGTATGTATCGATAGACGTACAATTGTCATCAGAGAATATAATTTTTCATTGCCATATATTCCACATCATGAAGTTTAGTGCCAGGTAGTACTCCAGTACATACTTTTTTGTTGTTTTTTGTTCAAAAAAGTAATGTTTATCATAACAAGGTGAGTCATTGTTGGGAGAAAAGAACCATGATAGATGAAATATCATAAATAATCTTTTAAAATGATTTTTATCCTGTGTTTTTATTATCAACACAGACTTAATTATAGTAATGTTAAAACAACAAGAATTGCTTGGTGAGATAAGTAACCATAATATCAACCATGCTATCTCACTTTTAGTCTTCTTGACCTTTTCTGGTCAGTTAATACATTGACTGTGGATCTACATTTAGTCAGACACAGAAGTATTTAATTAAAAAGTATATGAGACCATTTCTTTCTGCAAAGAGGCTCTCAGAGGTGATAAACATAATTGATAATAATTAAAATATAATATATGAAGTAGCATGTTACAAATAGGCTCATATTTTTATGAAGGCAGAGGAAATCACTATAGTGAAATCTCACAATAAAATGCATTCAGATATAACACAATGACTCCTAGTCCTATCCTCTGCAGCAAGTTCACTCAAGCATTTCTTCTGATGGCATTATGGCAGAGTCTTTGGGGCAGTTTGTATCCTATCAAATCAAGAAGTCCTATCAGTATATGTCACACTTTGGCCTATGTCTTACATGATAAATGCGGCTTACACAGGTGGAAGGACACTTAAATATGAGCAAATCAAGAGAGGCAGAAAAGGTAATTATGTTTCCATTGAAGGACACGTAGTTTTCTCTGTGTAAAGTGTAGTTTTGGTTAGAAAAAGAACAGGATGTAAAGGTGAATATAGATAGAGCCATCTTGTGAATGGCTTTGCTGGCTGTAAGGGGCTTGATTGCCACTATGAAGCTACTGAAGTATTTTTAACCAAACCAAAAAAGAAAAAAAGAAAGGAAGGAAGGAAAGGAGGGAGGGAGGGGGAAGGAAGGAGGGAGGGAGGGAAGGAAAGAAGGAAAGAAGGAAGGAAGGAAGGAAGGAAGGGAGGGAAGGAGGGAGGGAGGGAGGAAGGAAGGAAGGAAGGAAGGGAGGAAGGAGAAAATGTATGATTAAAGAGATAAAAGACAATATATAAAATGGAAAGATTGCAAGTAGGGAAATTTCTTCTTCTAGTGCTACTTTAGTAATCTAGGTAAGATACTGAAGGACTAAAATGTCAGTGCAAATAAGTAGGAGATCACAGTAGTAAAAATCTATTTCAAAATAAAATTAAATATAATAAAAATAATTGAAGCTGGATTAAATGGTGACTAATGTGGAGGTAAAAGTGCTTTAAAATATGATAGAGAATACAGGAGACAAATACTTTTGTAAGACATGATAATAAAATAGGTTTTGAGGGAGGTTAAGATGAGTTGGAAACATATACCAAGTAGTTAGGTATATAATTTGGAGCTACAGGTCTACCTGTACCTATTTGAATCTCTAGCATAAAGTGGGCAGTTGAAGCCAAGTCATAGGAGTATCAGATTTGTCAAGGAAAGGAGTTCTTTTGGAAAGCAGAAAAAAATCAGGAAATATGTTGTTTTCTACAGTATTTTTGTTCCTCTATGTGTATTTTAATAAGGATTTACTCATAATAATGAAGTTATATCTTAACCACTAAATAATTGTTCTACTTTCCTCATTACAATCGCAATAGAAAAGCTTTATGTTTGCCCATGCATCTGTTTGCCAAAAGAGCCATAATGAGTTATTGTTAATTTCTATCAGTTACTACCCAAAGTATGTTTGCTCATGCCAACCTGCCAGTTATTTGATCCTTCAGTTAACAAAGTTAAAATGAGGGGGGAAATTGAATTAAATGACATATATGGCTCCATTCAAACCTAAAACCCAAAGCATTTACCAAAATATAGAGTGATATTCATCTTCACATTTGATAATAATATGAAAGCGCATACATGATACTTTCAAAGGGTGAAAATTATATTTACTATTTTTCAAGTGGAAGTTTTAAGAACAGTTGTAATGATTAATATTACATTCTCTCTGGTAATTAAAGGAAAACCCAAGTTTTTTTCAGCTTTATTGAAGTATAATTGACATGGAAAACCCAACAGTATATTATAGATATAGGATTTTATTTTTCTGATATAACAAGTAGTCTGATAGTAAACAGTACTGCTTGTGTTGGTTTCATGGTTCAACAATATTAAAGCTAAGGAACTTAATTTTTTAATATCTCTCACATAGTTACAAGATGGCTACTGCTGCTCAGCCATCCATTCAACTTTAAGAAAGGAACCTGGAAAAACAGGGAAGGGCTGCTCCAGTCACCTTTGTCTCTTTTTACAAAAACATTAAAAATTCGCTAATTTACTCCTTGCCAGTTTGCATTCACTCCTCATGGATTGGTTTCCATGTAAAGAAAGAAAAATTGAGAAAATGAACTTTTGGCTTTCATTTTGTATTGTAGAAGGAAGCTAGAGAAAGGAGTTGAGAAAGGTTTTGGATAGCAAACTAAAAGTATCTTTAACAGCAACATAAAACATCAAAATATTCTAATAGGTTTAAATCTTGTTCCAAGTGAGTTTTGTAAATAAAACTTATATAAAGTATATTCATCAAATAAAATATATATTATATATAGATATATACATGTATAAATGATTAATATGTAAATAATTGATATTATATCAAGTATTAATATCACTTTTATAGTATTCCATCTTCAGTTTATTAGAAGTCAAAAATATTTTATTTACTTTTAAAATTTTCATCCTCATCCTCTATGCTAATTTTTACATCTCATGCATATTTAATCTTAAATGTTAACCACATACTGTTATTTCATCCGAAGGTTGCACTTACAGTGAAAAAGCACACCAGGCAAAGAATCAGAAAACACATATGTGAATTCTAGAGTTTGCACTCACTGGATGTATGAACCTTATAACACTTCAAAAAAACTCTCTGTACTCATTTTCCTCTTTTATAAAACTAGGATGTTAGTGTCTCTGCCTATTTTGTTAAACCTTTGACATTATTAGATGATAGTATGTGATTTTAAGCATATTAACATACATTTAAATGAGAGTTTACTGAGTCTTTATTATGAAGTTACACATTCATTAGAGTCTGTGAATTCAATAAGTACTATAAAGTCCATTTATGACAAACTCATAGTAAATATAACTTTTACTTATGAAAACTCACATTAAAAAAAATCTAAGTCTGCTGTTCAACTACTGTGTAAGAAATTCCTTTCCCAAACTATTCAATTGATTTCAAAAGTATCCTTACACTTTATCAATGTCTTTTTGAACAATTAAAATAACCATGTATTAAACCTTTCATATAGGAAAGGAAAACTTAATATTGCTAAGAGATAAATTATCTATGAACGAGCTAGTAATAAATGTACTTTAAAAAATAATATTTTTCTTTTCTTCTATAGTAAAAAGCACCGTTAAAATCCCTTAGGTAGGCATCAAGCTAGAAATCCACATAATATCTCTCAATAAGTCTAAAACAGCCACTTTTCTTACAACAGAAAAATATTTCTTCGTAATAGCACATGATAGGTAGTTACCTTGCATTAGGGCTATGTTACGTTAAAAAGTAAGCACTGTTCTTTTAAATAGTAGAACCACATTCAGAGGGAGAAAAACTCACAAAGCAGAAGCATCTGCAACTACTGCTTAAATGCATTTCCTTGAAAGGTAAGATTACTCTCCACTTGGCCTTTTGCTTTGTATATTTTAGCCTTAGGATAAAACTCTAATTCCTACTGATCCCTTTGGCAAGAGAAGATTTATAGAACAATGAAAGGCAAATGCTTGAAAATTATCTAAAAGATGTAGCAATGCACGTGTATCAACATTTCAACAACAGATTTTGAAAACAGATGCTTATATATTCTGGTTCATTTTTGCATAAAATGCATATAACTTTTTGCAGCTTTTTTTATTACCACCATGACACTATAATACTTCAACGCTTTGTTTCATACTAACTGCATTACGTGCACATGCACGCACGTACATATGTATGTATGTATGTATACTCTGTTACTTCTGCTCTTTTCTGTCTTTAGAGGAGTTACAATAATCCCCACACAAAGAGGAAAGGATTACACATAAGCATGAACACTAGGGGACATTTTATTTTTATTTATTTATTTATTTTTATTTATTTATTTAATTTATGGCTGTGTTGGGTCTTCGTTTCTGTGCGAGGGCTTTCTCTAGTTGCGGCAAGCGGGGGCCACTCTTCATCGCGGTGCGCGGGCCTCTCACTATCGCGGCCTCTCTTGTTGCGGAGCACAGGCTCCAGACGCCCAGGCTCAGTAGTTGTGGCTCACGGGCCCAGTTGCTCCGTGGCATGTGGGATCTTCCCAGACCAGGGCTCGAACCCGTGTCCCCTGCATTAGCAGGCAGATTCTCAACCACTGCGCCACCAGGGAAGCCCCGGAAATTTACATTTTTAACATTGGATATAGTATAGATTCATGTAACAAACAGGCATCATAAGCTCATGGAGTCACATTGTAATACTTTTTCTTTTTCCCAAAGAGGAGAAATAACATGAAGTACTGGATTTTCATACATAGTACAGACATCTAAAATTTGCTTCACAAACTTCGATTTCAAATGTATAGTGAGAAAAGTGAACTTGTTCCTCTGCGGTCTGGGTCTGTAGCTCAAAGTAATATTGGTAAGTGTAAAATGTATTTGAAGTCTTATATTTTATTTTAACATTAATGCAATTACCTTAAATATCTGGATTTTTAATATTAATGTATTTTCCCAAACTTTCAGTAAAAGTTGATACTGCTGGAAAAGTGGGCATGTACTTCTGTATTCTGGGGACACATATTTCCAAAATGCATAAATCCAGAGTGACATAGATTTTGAGAAGTCCAACTTTCCAAGACCCATAGGGGAGAATGGAAGAACATGGAAAGTTCATGTGAGAAGCTCTTAAAAATTGTACTTTTTGCAATGTGTTAAAATGTCTTAAATATGAAAAGCAATAATAAGAGTATTATATTTTATAAAGTTATATACATTTTAAACTGCAGGGCATATGTACTTTAATACAGTGATATGACTTTAATGGTTCCATTGATAAGGATGAAGGTATGGTGATGTGTCAGAACTTAGCAAACAAGTATATCACTATAAGGAATTAGTTGTTATAATAGTTATATTATATATAACCATATCCAAAGTTATAACAGCTATATAAAAGGAATTAGCTATTAGGCAAGGCATTAGTTAAGTTTCTATTATTGTTTCAAATTTAGAGTTATAGTTCTGAGATTGTGAAATTTGGGAAGTAAGGGTTAGAGTTTACACTATTTTTTTCCTCAAGAGTTTTGTGATATTATAAGCGGAAAAAGGTGAAGGTGTTACCGGTTGGTGTGCATTGTGTCAAACAGCTTCAGTGGAGGAGGTCAACAGAAGATCCGTACCAACAACCTCTGTCCCTGTGACAGTAAGCAAAGAACTGCAGCCTACCACTTCCGGCTTAAGCGCAAAGCGAAGTTTATTAAAGCATAGTCACACTCCCAGAGGGAGAGCGGGCTGTTTCTGCGAAGTGAAATCAGCACTCCTGTACAGGCTTAAGGGTGTTTATAAGGAGCGTTCTGCGAGGAGCTGGGGTGTGATCATGGGTGAGTGACAGGAGATCATTATTTGATTGACAGTCCTGAGTTATGTAAAAAGTTCATTATTGCGCATGCCCTCATCCTTGATTTGCTAAGAAAAGCCCACGGCGGGGGTGTGGGGGATGGCAAAACCACACGCATGCTGATTTTATTATAATGATGGTATAATGAGTTTGGGTTTACTATAGGCTATACGCCTGTCTAGTCTGGGCATGCGCAGCCCGGGGAAGTTCCCTCCTGTTACTGTACTCCCTCTGTATCAGGATAAGTTGCCCACCACCCAACCATAGTTTCGCCCATTCTGGGTGGGGTCAGAGGAGGGTCCCCAGGTGGTTGGGGTGTAATTTGACAACTCCCCTCTTGTCTTTTCGCCACTGTCACCTCTTTGCTGCTAATGTCAGGGGAGGGTCCCCAGATGGTTGGGGGGTGTGACTTGATTATTCCCCTCTTGTCTTGCCGCCACTGTCACCTCTTTGCTGCTAATGTCTGACTACCTAACAAAGGGTCATTTTATTAAAAAATGATTAGTGGTTGAGAGAAAAAAACATATCAGTAATAAATATCAATTAGAGCTAAACTAAGGGAGCAGGGGATATGCAAAGCTATACCTTAACTGTAAAAGACAACACTGGGTATCTTTCTTAGTGGTAAGGGAGTATAATGTAAAATACCTTGTTTGTTTTCTTTTCCATCTTGGAAGGACTATTCCAAAAGACTCAGATCATTGAACTCCTAAAATCTTCACAAATAGGAAACAGCCCTTTCTGGAGAGTTTATAATCACCTCTGCAAGCATGGGTCTTACTAGGACATCTGTCATAACTGTCACTTCTAGTTAACCAGTTTTGATTAGTATGCTATCACTGATGTAGTAAAATCGTGTGAATATCAACATGTTAAAAGTCCATACAAACTATAAAATGATAGGTAAAGCTGAAATTAATTTGCTTATAATAAAAAGATATTCCATTGGAAATGGGAATTGGGTTTTGAAATATTTTCATTACATCCATGGGAATTTTTTTAAAAATTTTATTGTGGTAAGAACACCTAACAAGAGATCTATCCTTTTAACAGATTTTCAAGTGTACAATATAGTGTTATCTGTAAGTACAGTGCTGTACAGTAGATCTCTAGAACTTATTCATCTTGCATAACTGAAATTTTATACCTGTTGATTAGCAAATCCTCCTCCCTCCCCACCCCAGCTCCTGGCAACTGCCATTCTACTGTTTGTTTCTATGAGTGTGACTATTTTAGGGAATCATGCAGTATTTGTCCTTCTGTGACTGGTTTATTTCACTTATAATTCCCTCAAGGTTCATCCATGTGGTCACATATTACAGCAGTTCCTTCTTTTTTAAGGCTGAAAAGTATTCCATATTATGTATATACTACTTTTTTAATCCATTCACCTATCAATGGACATTTATTTCCATATCTTGGCTATTGTGAAGAGTGATTGCAATGAATATGGGAGTGCTAATATCTCTTCAAGATCCTTCTTTCAACTCTTAGGTAAATACTCAGAAGTATTTGGGCTTTTTCTTAATAGAGAAAAAATTATTAATATTTTACTCTTACTGGGCACCTCAGTGTATTCAATGTCTAATAGTGTATAGACATATTTAACATTACCTTCCAGAAGTTAATATTAGTTAAAACTATTATATCAATATGCAAGCAAAAATAACTAATGTTGGTATGTTTAGGAAGAACAAAATGTAATGTGATAACAAACACCAGATTCCAAATGTAATGACTTTTCTAGCTACTGAATTCCTAGATTAAGAATACAAATTTGAAATGTTTGTAAATAAGGCACTTTATACCCATTCTAAAGGCTCAAAAAGATGTAGCCAATCTGTATTATAAACATGTTTTTCTTTCGTGGTTCTACAAAGATTATAATTCTGTAGTACTATAATGCAATTTTACATGCTTTCCCTTGATGTGCCTACAGAAAGAAGCCTTAGGAATTCATTTAATAGATCCGGTCATTTAGCAGTGCCATTGTTTCTGGAAGAAGAATGCTTATAAGTACCATAAAAGCTCTAGCATTCCACTTGGCAGGGATATAAGGGAGGTTAGGATTCACTTGTTTCTTTCTCAGAGGACAGCTGAGTTAAGTATTTCTTTAACATTCAATCGTGGCTAATTTGTAGTATTTGTATATTGCCAGTATTGCACTGAACATGAAGTTTTCTTTCCCCATGTCAATAATATTTATATAAATTAAGACAAGGGATCCAAGAACATGTTATATAACAACAATCACAAACCTTCAGTTATAAATTAAATAGGCTGAAGTTGCTCCAATCTGCACCTCCTTTCAGCTACTGAATTTTCTTTCTTTCCAGTCTGTTTCCTCACAAGGGTAGCTTATACTGACTGTTTCTGTTTTCTCACAGCTCCCTCCCTGCATTCTCTCCTTACTTTAGGACAATTGAGGGTGTTAAAGCCAACCATAACAGTAATATTCCATTCTTACATTCTCCTTCTCTGCAGCATTGAACATAGGCATTCTTTCATTCCACCCCAAAAGTTTGCCTTTTTGTGGCTTCTTATTCTAAACTTTATAGTCATCCCCCATTTCTTTTGCCACACCATTTACATAAGCCTTCCTTCCACCCTTAAGTGTTGTTTTCCTACAAGATGCTGAACCATGGCCCTCTACTTTTATTTTTCTTTTCTCTTCTGAAAAAGTTAATCTACTTCCATGAATTTAGGAATAGGTGGGGAAAATTTAAAACATTATTTCCAGGCCTGACCACGAACCTTGGCTCTGTATTTCCATTACCCACTCAACATTTCTAAATGCTACCAGAGCCTTTAACAGTCAACCAGCTAAAATTAACAATTCCCCACATGCACACATGCTCAAATGAACAATTTTTTTATGAATTCCACAGTAGACTTCCAAAATCTGTGCATGTCCAAAATGTGAGGGGTGTGTTTAGATTTAACATATGCATGACACTCATTCCTCAAGTTACTCTTATTTTTTTAAAACTTATTGAATAAACCCTCTCTATAACTAGAGAGCCACGAATTCAGGCTAGGCAGTCTTTTAGTTGTATTATTTTTATCAAAGGAGTTTTCTAAATAATTTCTTTCATAGCAGTCTGATGCTAACACATCTTGCCCAGCTTGCTAGCTGCTTGATAGGGACATACTTAAGCTTCCTGTGGCTCCCTTTAAATGTCTGTAAAAATGGGAATATCAGTAACATGTAACTCACATGATTATTTTAATGAATTAAAGATAATATTGGGGTATAAATTATTTAGAGTGATATAAGGTACTCAGCAAACTCTCAAACTAGTATAATGAAATAATATAATCCACTATAACAGTGCATTTAACTATTTTGTCTCACTGTTTGATCAGTTTCTATCTCATGTATATTGATCTCTCTTGTGAGATACATTAATGTTTAGAGTTTTTATGTCTTGGAGAATTGACACTTTTCATTATGCATGCTCTCTTTATCCCTAGTAATCTTCTTAATTGTGAAGTCTGTTTTTTCTATAATTAATATAACTATTTGAGCTTTTGTATTATTCTTGCTGTAAGGGGGAAGATTCCCAGTTTTACACCACTGAATATAATATTAGCTGTAGGTTTTCCCCTAAATTCCTTTTATTAGATTGAGAAAGTTACTTTCTATTCCTAGATGTTAGGTATTTCTATCATATATCATATCATATCATATCATATCATACCATATTATAGAATGCTGGTTTTGTCAAATGATTTTTCTATATCAAGTGAAATGACCGTGTGTGTGTGTGTTTTTTTTTAAAATCATTCATTCTATTAATGTGATTAAAATTTGTGTATTAAGTCCTCCAAATTTGTTGCTTGTGCTTTTGTGATTTGGCAATGGATTCTTAGATATGACATCAAAAGCACAAGCCACAGAATCCTCGAACTTTTGATGGCTCTGAAATACAAAATATGAACTACTTACTCGAAGGTCAAGAAGGCTTAACAGCAGTCTTTCATATAAGAGATTTCATATAGAGAGATCTTTCATATAAAGATTTATTCTTTAAATGATCACTACAGCATTTAAACCTACAGCCTTGGTTTTAAGAATCTAATACATATTGTTACTTTTATAACTTTTCAGATAATACAAAAACTTTGGAATACTTTAAATCCATATAACTTGTCAAATCTGATATGCTACATATATTTTTATCTGTGTTCTTTAAAGTCTTAATGCATCATTTTTTTAGTCCAATTCAGGAAATGACTGAGGAGAAATATTTTCCTCTGACAAAATTGTTAAGTATTTCTTTTTTCTACTTTTTGTATCATATTTATATCCTACTGAATCATAATTCCTGTGATTTTCCATTTACACTGGACTCTATTTTATAAAATATCTTCATTCTTTTGATAAAACTATCCTTTCCAACTTACATGGCCTTTTCTTCTACCTTCATTTATTCTAGCCAATGCCTACTCATTTTTGATGCTTAACTCATGTACTACCCCCTCCAGGAAATCTTTAACATTCATAACCATGACTGCAACCACCATCTGTAAAAAGTATCATCTCTACCTGATTGGTATTAGATACTTATTTCTATCATGGAAGTAATAATTCTTATTGATAAAGATTCACTTTCTGTGTCTTCTATTTAAGAGCAGAAAATATGTATTAATCTTAACATTTATTGTCGAATGAACAATGGATAGATTAATGAAAAATGCGGAATTAACAATACGATAGAATCTAAGAGAGAAGAGGTTTTCAGAAATGAAGGCAGTTTAGGGAAAAATAGTGTAAATGCAGCTAAGAAATCTGTGCAGTTGATAAATAAGTCAATACTTTGGATTGAGGACATCAGTGAGAGAGGAACACAAATCACCTTACTCGAGAAATAAATGTAAAGTCAGTAATTGAGGGATAGAGTAATAGACTACTTTTGAGAAACCTAGTTGTAAACCTAAGTACACTCAGCCAGGATGGAAGCACAAAATTAATGAACATTCAAAAGTCTTCATCAAGAGAGGATAAGAATATGACAGCTGAAGACACTGAAGGAAAACACTGCTCACTTTATCATCATGTCTAGTGTTAACATAAATAGAAGAAACATAACTAATTTTGACAACTTCTTCCATTGATTACAATTAAGATTATGGCCATTTTTCCTTTCAGTAGAGAAGACAATATCTTGGATTTGTAACAACAGAGCAAGAAAAATTTAGGTCAATAAAACAAAATTTAATCTACTGCAATTGTAAATGACATCAATGAGAAAAAAGTTATTCTCAAGCATCTGTGAGTTTATTGTGGATTTTATGTAAGAGTGGCTGTATATTAATTAGTCAAAAAAAAGTCTTCTCTATTTGTTAATTTGTATAGGCAGTTACTGTTGGAGTTGAAAACTTCATCTGAGAAAAATAATAAAACACATTTAGAAAATGATGGTTTGCTATAGGTATATTTTTCTATAGGTATGCATTATTATGGGTGCCCTTCTTCCACTTGGCTTGATTTTCACTTTCTATTGCTTTATCATTGTATTTTAAAGCTGCATATTTTTAGGCTGCAAATGACATGTTGCTCTCTTTCCAGAATTTCCTATGCAGTAGTAGAAAACAATGATAACATTTTGTGCTTGAAAAACACTTGAAAAGAAAAAAAATATTTTATTTAGTCTATTTGATTTTAAATGTATTGTAAGAAAAATTTGTTGGGCATTATGTAAATAGTGAGTATGGTAATTTGATTAAAGCATGTACTTTTCTATTGGCTTTACTTTTATTGTTTAGAATTTGAATTGCTCTTGAAGACACGTTTGGCTGTATTTATATAAAACTACATCATTTTTCTTCTGTACAGAGCCCATTTTTCTCTTAGTATTTGGTTTGGATAATATTTAATTGTTTAAATAGCTTATTCACTTTTCTGAACCCTTCAGTAACTAGCACAGTCTTGAACATATTTGGAAACTTAAAAATGCATACTCAAATGAAGTGAATAGTCAAGAACAGTAAAAATGCCAACAATTATAATCTTGTCCTTGTAATACAGAACAAGTATTATTTGTTTTTAAAATTTCTTCACAGTGATTTACATTTTTAGCATTAATTTTTAAGTGTATTTAAATCATTTTCCCAGAAAATCATATCTCTGCCCTGAACTTGTACATTTACTTTAAGTATGTCTTGCTTACATCTGATTCTCCAAAACATCCATTAAGTCCCACCTCTCACACACACACCCCCACATTTTTTTTTCCAGTGGAGCCCTCTGTTGAATCAAGAAAATGGCCTATTTCCTATCTTGATCAATATCTTAGGATTTCACACATAATGCTACTCTTCTTACTGAGCTGCTAATCTAATTGGTCTCTATTCTAAACTGATTATTCATGCATAGATTCACCTGTCATATGGCTGTGTATTGAGAATACACTACGAAAACTTATGTATGATATGCATTTATAGTCCAATATATATTTAATTGAAAGTATTTTCTACATTAATTAAAATACATGTTTGATGATATTTTAGTTAAAACTCGTCAATACAATAAATAAGTAAAACTGGAAACTGAAGCTAAGGTCAACTCCACTCAGGTTGGCAGTACCTCAAGTGTACTGTCACACATGATGCCAGGAGGGTTACACATTCTGAGCATGATGTAAAATTCCTGTTTGGAGCCCTCCCAGACTCTTTATATGTCTCTTCCCTTGGCTGGTTTTAATGTATATTCTTTCCTTATAACTGAATAGAATAGTTTTTGGTCATTTCTGTGTTTCTAGCAAATTAACAAACATGAAGGTGTTTGGGGGAAAACTCCAAACTTGCAGTTGATACCAGAATCCTTTTCTTTCTTTTGTAACACTTTCATGTATTTCTACTCATTCTTTAACTTTTCCAAAATTTCTATTACACGTCATAGTATTGCAGGAAAATATTGGTAACTTTTTGTTTAACAACTTCTCACAAATTTCACTAATTCATATTCATGATAACCCATGAAATAATTTAAATTTACTGTTCATTGGTTACAGCTTTTACATGTGCTACTTTTATATTTCCCAGTTTAAATGTCAGAATTCTCAGGCAGACTTGGCAGTTGGGAGGACTATGCCCTTAACCTGACAGTTTGGCTAATCCCACGTATTTACCTTCCTAGACACATGCTAGGGCCATAAACCCAGAGATGCCTTCCACCTTTCCCCTGGAGAAATTCTGTTTGCATTTCAGGGTAACTAATAAGCTTTCTCTCTAAAGGGCAGGGCAGACAGGAGCCCTATGAAAGCTCAGTCTCCTAATTTTGGCATTCCTCTCTCCTGCTGCAGCCCACTACACATGCAGTTAAATATTTGGCCCTCCTCCTGATGCCCTGTGTGATTTGGGTGTTGGAAAACAACACAGTGTACTGATCTAGCTGCTCCTTTATTCTGTGAATAATAAATTGTTTTTCTGACCCAGGATTCTTGTATTCTGTTACTCTATGTATGTGAAACTGTAGCAGGCTAACTTGCTAATTTGCAAGTAAGGTAGGTTTGCAGACACTTCCCACCTTCTGACTTAACAAGAATATTGTGTCAAATTTCCAAATATTAAAAATATCTAATATCCCTTTTTAAAAATAGGATTAATAACAAATATTAAGTTTGAAAGAAAAATCATGTTTAAAGAATTCTATATACAAAATTTATGAAGACATTCATTTTAATTCCTTGCTTTGCTTCCACAAATTGGCCACAGCTTAATTTTCTAGCTTTATTTTCTACCTTTATTCAACATAAACCATAAACTCTAATTAAGAATAAATAAGAATAAACTCAATGTCTCCTAAACAGACCTTAAAATGTTTATACTGCTTGATCTCGTATCAATCTGTCTTCTTGGAAATCCTAAACTTTCTTGTTCTCCTTCAATTTAAATATCACCTATCCTTAAAAGCTCACCTTAATAATGTACTGACTTGTCCTGTCAGAAATGTTTTGTGGTAAAGAGTGTGTGTCACTTGAGTCGAAGCCCATTGATATCAAAGTCTGCTTCCACTACTTACTAAATATCCAGACCACCATTTATTCGTCTTTGAAAATGATGATAATAATACACTTAGCAATGTTTTAATAGAAGGAGGGGAAATCAAATGATCTACTCTATACAAGTGCTCAGCTCAGTCCATGGCTAACAGTAATAAACATGAGAGCTAACTCGAACAAAGTGTGTGTTCCAGAACTATTCAAAGTACTTTACATGTATTAGCTCATTTAAATGTTAATTTTACAAATGTCATCCTCATTTTAATTTTCACAGCTGGATATCACAGCTCCTTCTAAATTTATACAACATTCATTTTCTGAAATGTAGATGCCTATATACATGGATCCTACTAAAGGTCTCATTTTATACAGATTACTTCAATAAAGATATACAAGTTCATTTAAGGGTAGGGCTCAACTTATCATTTTTTATACTTCACTAGACTTCTTACAGCGATGTACATATAGTAGAGCTCAGTTCATATTGTTACTTTTTATCTTATTAACTGTCTTTAAGCAAAACACAATGAATGACAATCATGATCATATTAATAGCCTAGTCCTAGACTAACAGCCTAATTATGGCCAATGAAACAGTTTAGTTATTCCACAAAGAATGCTCTGTAGTTTAAGAGAAAAGTTTTAGCACCTGCCACACTTCCAGGCTCTTGTATTGGAATCTTCTCTGCCCTTTGAAAGGATATCTATGACTTCTCTTCTATTGGATATTAATTCTGGTTTCAGTTGATCTGTACAGGAATAAACATCTTTCTAGGAAATACAGTCTATACCATGGTAAATGTGCTTTGGGGTAGGTTGGCGCAAAAAAGAAGTAATAGACTTCTTCCTCTTTTACTAGCCATATCTAATTGTTCACAAAATACAGTTGATTTAATCTTTTTCTTTTCCCCTGCTACAATAAAAATCTAAGATACTCTTACTTTACTTATTGAATAAGTAAATAATTATTTATGAGTACCTACTATGTGCAGAAATTATCTAGTCTGTGAGAGTAAATAAGATTCCTCTTGTAAACTGAAGAATTCGTGCTCTACCTAAATTAGGTATTCAAACTCAGTAATAAACAAAAAAAATATTGGGCTGGTTGAAAGAGTCAAAAAATTCCCCCCTCAAAAAAAAAAGAAAAACAAAACCCAGAAACAAACATGTCCTCTTGCCAAATTCAGCCCACAGGACACTAGCTTTTGCAATACCTTACATAAGCCATGTTGATTATTTTAAGTAATTTGTATTTATTCTAAATTCCATAGCTTTTTTATTCCTAAGAATATGTGTGTGTGTTGGGTGGGGGTGATACCAGCTCCAAATATATTTTCATACAGCCCCTTACTTTCATAAGAGAATTGACATTTTCTCAATTAGATTCTACAAAGAAAACTATAAACGTGATTTCAAGCCTGGCCTCCAACCAGACTTCTACCCATGCCAGTTAATGACTCCAGGGATAAACCTACTTGTTTACTACTTCACTAGCCTCCCGTCAGAAGACTATCTTATTATTATTCATTTTTTTCCAAGAATTGTTCACTGAGTATTTTCTCTTTCCCAAATCCTAAAACAGAAACAGGATATCCCACAGTGAACAGGATGCAAATGTCCTTAACCCCCATGAAATTTGAAGTCTATAAAAGATAACATGTAATAACCAAATAATTACACACACACACACACACATATATAATCATTTCCAAATATGATAGAGCTTGAAATTCTGACAAATGTCACAAAAAAGTGACAAATGAACATTTCACTAACTTGATTAAATTTTGCAATTGCATTCCCAGTGCTCTCAGATCATATAGTTGGAAATCCTGTTGCTTTCTACTTTGCAGCCCTCACATTTTACTACTACCTCTCTTACTTTATGTGTTTTAATCACAGTAAAATTTTTCTTTTGGCAAACAAGTTGTCACTGCATCTCCACTTCCACAACCCTCAAACATGCACAAAGACACAAAGACACATAGACACACAGAGATTTTTGTAGCTGAAATCTGTTAACCCTTCAGGCCTCTTCTTAAATGTTACTTTCCTTTTGTAGTCTTTTCTTGGCTCCCCAGAGTAGGTTAAACACTGCATTTTAAACTCATCTGCAACTCTGCACTTCTTCATAGCACTTTCAAGAATAGTAAACAATTGAACAATTTGTGTAATTATGTTTTAAGGAATACTTGAAACCACACTGCATGCTTTGTGATTAAATGAACTGCAATTCCAGCATCTAGCATGGTGCCCCGCAATGGCTAGAGTTTTAAATGAATAAAATAATATATAATAACACTGCCTAAGAGGGATGCTGATGAATCATTGTGCCCCAAAAGTTCTCTCTACCAGAAACTCACTAATAATATATAGGCATGGTCAGGTAGTTAGTACCATAAATAGAATTCAAAAGGAGATTCTGAACTAGGCAGAGCCCATGAAGCAATAAATACCAAGTGTTAAAGGGTAGGGGAACACAGAGAGTTTGAGTAAGCATAAATCAAAAATACATGCAGAGGAGAAATGATCTGCTTCTTGATCTGTTTCTTGGTGCTGATTTTGTGAGGTTTCATAGAGCTCCATGCTTGCAAAGTGTGAATTTTTCTACACATGCATATTTAACTAGAATGTATTTATGGATATGCAGAAAAAAACCACATAGCTGATTTTTTGAAAGGATCAGTAGAGACAGTCAGATTCAGAGAATTTTGTTTTGTCATTATGCAGCAAGAACAATCAACTATTGATTGCTTGGTATTGATTCCTGGATCCTAAAATATCTACTGATCCTAAGCTATGCCTTATTCTTGGAATCTAGCCTTATGGCCCATCTTGGACTTCTGTGAGATTCTTGCTTTAATTATGTTCATGCATCAGATTATGATCTCCCAGTTGTATAAATTAATTTGTTCTGGAATACACACACATGAAAATAGATAATAACCTTATAATAAATTATCCTTTCCTTATAATTTGGTGATGTGGATAACTTCTTGTCATAAGTAAGCTCTTCTATCAAATACTGATAACATTTATTACCATACATATTCACTAACTATATAAAAATCATGAGTAATACATGTGGAAAGCTGACCATACCAAATCTCTTATTTCTAATCCAAAGTATTATTTGCAGAAAAATTTTAATCACTTTGCTAAAAAAGGTTAGGTAGAGAAGTTTTCAGAGCTCCCTTTTGTTGACTTTCATTACACTTTTATTTAGAATTTTGAACTTGGTACTGAAAGTCTCTTTTTGCATTTTAATGAGAAATTGGTGAAATTTAATGGTAAAGAAAAATATAATTCTTAAGTAAGGTTAATTTTAGGCAACTGTGTTAGTAATAGAGTTTTAAAATTCATTTTCTTAAAATAATAGCAAACATCTTTAGAACCTGCTAGTTGAACAACAATGAAAAGCTCTGCTTCAAATTTTCCTTAGTCATGGAATATTTAGATTGAACAGTCTGCTTTACACAATATTACATTTTTTTAGTTCATGTTTTATATGCTTCAGGAATAGTAAATATCTGAATTTTAAAAATAGACATTTCCTGAATGTCTTTGGCTCAATTTATTGATCTGAAAATACAAATTCTATAGGAATAATGAGATACAGATTAAACTTAAATTGGATGTGGTAAGCAGCCTCTGTCCTGAAGTTCAGTATTAATAAAATGAAACAACCACGCATTTACAGGACTTTTAAAATATATCTCATCTTATTGGTGAGCAGTTATTTGAGGGTATTTCCTTGGATCACTTCCTGATGAGGCAGGAAAAAGACAAAAGTTGATTTTCTATCATGTCAGGGAAATTTATGCTACAGATATCTAGATCAAAATATTTCTCTTTTCTCATTAACTTTTCAAAGGTGCCTTATATCTCATATATTCTTGGCTTAATATCTTTTGTTATAGATTTATTTGTCATGAAAGTTCTAAAGATTGATGATTGTACAAAAATATAAATAATTTAACTGTTTTCTTCTTGTGTTTCATTTGATTTTAACAATGTTTTTCAAAGATGGGACTAAAAAAGATATCGTAAGCAAGTTAGGGTTGAAACAGAATGACAGTCTTGAAGAATAAAGCATAGAGGACCAAGTTTTCTTCATAAATAATACATAGGCAGGGGCTTATTGCACACTTTGTGGGATTTGCATGAACTTGTTCTATCCATAAGAGAAAGCTATTTCCTCAGTATAGTAAAAATAGTAAGGTTAGACTAAAGGACAAAAGGAGACATGCCAGAATAATTCCCTCACTTTCAGAAAGGACTTTATCCTATGGGAATTTCCCATTATAAGTAATAATCTTTCTCCAATTCACAATCTCCACTTGGTAAAGTTAAACCATTCAACAAGCAAAGCAGTCAAAGAATAAGTTTTTGTTGAAACAAAAGAGAAAACATTTCCAAAAGTAATTAAATTAATTACATTGTCTATCATTTAAACAAAATTCTGAGTTTACAGAGGCTAGAGCTAGGCCAAAGACTGAAAGACCCTAGAAGCTTGGTACAATTCTTGCTGCATTATCACCCTGGATCTACAAACAGATAACTAGCTTCCACTCTAAGGGAGCTGTAATTCATTACATGATTTGGTAGTAAAAATATGTAACTCTAGGATGGTATTATAAATGTAGCTCCCATTTCCAACCAGAAAGTGACTCCATTTTTCCCCCAAAATTTAAGCAAATAATTGTACAAAACTGTGTGGGTGAATATGAAGATACACTGTCCATATCCCCTTTCATGAATGACTGACTCTCCAGCTGTGAGGAGTAAGGTCATGTCCTTCCCTGGGAAGCCGACAACTCAACTCATGACTGAGCAAGGTGAGAGTACTAGGGCTTGACCATTCCAGAGTGACAACACAGAACACTTTTATGGACAATAGTGACTACAGAGCTTCACACTAGATTGATCAAGGCTTTGTGTGGCAAGTATTGCTGTCCAAATTAATTGATGCCCAATCCTGCTTCCTCCCTCCTCTTTTCACAGGTGTTAATTCTAATGAAAATCTATTACCCCAACTATATCTCAGTGTCAGATTCCAAAAAAACAAAGAAACTGCCAAGGCTGACCGCCAAAAAAATAAAACAAACACATATTCTGGTGTTCAGCACTGTCAAAATAGAGAGTTTGCCTATAAATAGATGATGTATTCATAAGTACTGTACAACTATTATAACATTGTAATATATTAAAGAATAAAAATCATATGTCTACATATTAGCAATAAAATGTAAAAATTAAAGTTAAAATAATTCCATTTATAATAATATAGGAAAGAATAACACTTTGGAATAAACTAAACAACAGAAGTACAAATACTGTAGAGTAAATATTACACAACATTGCTGAAAACAGTTAAAGAAGATCTAATTAAATGAAATGACATTCCTCTTCATTTCAAGATTCAATATTATTAAGATGGAAGTTCTCCACAAATTGCTCTCTAGATTCAAGGAAATCTCTATCAAAATACCAAGGGACAAGAGCAAACAAACAATGATGAACAACACAATAAATGAAATTAAAAATTCTCTAGAAGGAATCAATAGCAGAATAACTGAGCAGAAGAATGGATAACTGATCTGGAAGATAAAATAGTGGAGTTAACTACTGCAGAGCAGAATAAAGAAAAAAGAATGAAAAGAATTGAGGACAGTCTCAGAGACCTCTGGGACATCATTAAATGCACCAACATTCGAATTATAGGGGTCCCAGAAGAAGAAGAGAAAAAGAAAGGGACTGAGAAAATATTGAAGTGACTATAGTTGAAAACTTCCCTAATATGGGAAAGGAAATAGTCAATCGAGGCCAGGAAGTGCAGAGAGTCCCATACAGGGTAAATCCAATGAGAAACACACCAAGACACATATTAATCAAACTATCAAAAATTAAATACAAAGAAAAAATATTAAAAGCAGCAAGGGAAAAGCAACAAATAACATGCAAGTGAACCCCCATAAGGTTAACAGCTTATCTTTCATCAGAAACTCTACAAGCCAGAAGGGAGTGGCAGGACATATTTAAAGTGATGAAAAGGAAAAACCTACAACCAAGATTACTCTACCCAGCAATTACCTCATTCAGATTTGACAGAGTAATCAAAATCTTTACATAGAAGCAAAAGCTAAGAGAATTCAGCACCACCAAACCAGCTCTACAACAAATGCTAAAGGAACCTCTTTAGGCAGGAAACACAAGAGAAGGAAAAGACCTACAATAACAAACCTAAAACAATTAAGAAAATCGTAATAGGAACATACATGTCGATAACTACCTTAAATGTAAATGGATTAAATGCTCCAACCAAAAGACACAGACTGGCTGAATGGATACAAAAACAAGACCCATATATATACTGTCTACAAGAGACCCACTTCAGACCTAGGGACACATACAGACTGAAAGTAACGGGATGGAAAAAGATATTCCATGCAAATGGAAATCAAGAGAGCTGGAGTAGCAATTCTCATATCAGACAAAATAGACTGTAAAATAAAGACTATTACAAGAGAAAAAAAATGACACTACATAATGATCAAGAGATCAATCCAAGAAGAAGATATAACAATAGTAAATATTTATGCACCCAACATAGGAGCACCTCTATACATAAGGCAAATGCTAACAGCCATAAAAGGGGAAATCAACAGTAACACAATCATAGCAGGGGACTTTAACACCCCACTTTCACCAATGGACAGATCATCCAAAATGAAAATAAATAAGGAAACACAAGCTTTAAATGATACAATAAACAGGATGGACTTAATTGATATTTATAGGACATCCCATCCAAAAACAACAGAATACACTTTCTTCCCAAGTGCTCAAGGAACCATCTGCAGGATAGATCATATCTTGGGTCACAAAACAAGTCTTGGTAAATTTAAGAAAATTGAAATCGTATCAAGTATCTTTTCCAACTACAACGTTATGAGACTAGATATCAATTACAGGAAAAAATCTGTAAATATACAAACACATGGAGGCTAAACAATACACTACTAAATAACCAAGAGATCACTGAAGAAATCAAAGAGGAAATCAAAAAATACCTAGAAACAAATGACAATGAAAACACGATGACCCAAAACCTATGGGATGCAACAAAAACAGTTTTAAGAGGGAAGTTTATAGCAATACAATCTTACCTTAGGAAACAAGACACATCTCAAATAAAAAACCTAAACTTACACCTAAAGCAACTAGAGAAAGAAGAACAAATAACCCCCAAAGTCAGCAGAGGGAAAGAAATCATAAAGATCAGATCAGAAATAAAAGAAAAAAAAATGAAGGAAATGATAGCAAAGATTAATAAAACTAAAAGCTGGTTCTTTGAGAAGATAAACAAAATTGACAAACCACTAGAAAGACTCATCAAGAGAAAAAGGGAGAAGACTCAAATCAACAGAATTAGAAATGAAAAATGAGAAGTAACAACTGACACTGCAGAAATACAAAGGATCATGAGAGATTACTAGAAGCAACCATATGACAATAAAATGGATAACCTGGATGAAATGGACAAATTCTTAGAAAAACACAACCTCCTGAGACTAAACCAGGAAGAAAGAGAAAATATAAACAGACCAATCACAAGCACTGAAATTGAGACTGTGATTAAAAATCTTCCAACAAACAAGAGCCCAAGACCAGATGGCTTCACAGGCAAATTCTATCAAATATTTACAGAAGAGCTAACACCTATCCTTCTCAAACTCTTCCAAAATATAGCAAAGGGAGGATCACTCCCCAACTCATTATGAGGCTACTATCACCCTGATACCAAAACCAGACAAAGATGTCACAAAAAAAGAAAACTACAGGCCAATATCACTGATGAACATAGATGCAAAAATCCTCAACAAAATACTAGCAAACAGAATCCAACAGCACATTAAAAGGATCATACACGATGAATGATTAAGTGGGGTTTATCCCAGGAATGCAAGGATTCTTCAATATACGCAAATCAATCAATGTGTTATACCATATTAACAAATTGAAGAATAAAAACCATATGATCATCTCAACAGATGCAGAAAAAGCTTTTGACAAAATTCAACACCCATTTATGATAAAAACCCTCCAGAAAGTAGGCATAGAAGGAACTTACCTCAACATAATAAAGGCCATATATGACAATCCCACAGCCAACATCTTTCTCAATGGTGAAAACCTGAAACCATTTCCACTAAGATCAGGAACAAGACAAGGTTGCCCACGCTCACCACTGTTATTCAACATAGTTTTGGAAGTTTTAGCCACAGCAATCAGAGAAGAAAAAGAAATAAAAGGAATCCAAATTGAAAAATAAGAAGTAAAACTGTCACTGTTGGCAGATGACATGATATTATACATAGAGAATTCTAAAGATGCTACCAGAAAACTAATAGAGCTAATCAATGAGTTTGGTAAAGTAGCAGGATACAAAATTACTGCACAGAAATCTCCTGTATTTCTATATAGTAATGATGAAAAATCTGAAAGAGAAATTAAGGAAACAATCCCATTTACCATTGCAACCAAAAGAATAAAATACCTAGGAATAAACCTACCTAAGGTGAAAAAAGACCTATATGCAGAAAACTATAAGACACTGGTGAAAGAAATTAAAGATGATACAAACAGACGGATCGATATACCATGCTCTTGGAATGGAAGAATCAACAGTGTGAAAATGACTATACTACCGAAAGCAATCTACAGATTCAGTGCAATCCCTATCAAACTACCAATGGCATTTTTCACAGCACTAGAACAAAAAAATTTCACAATTTTTATGGAAACACAAAAGACCCCGAATAGCCAAAGCAATCTTGAGAAAGAAAAATGGAGCTGGAGGAATCAGGCTCCCTGACTTCAGACTATACTGCAAAGCTACAGTAATCAAGACAGTATGGTACTGGCACAAAAACAGAAATATAGATCAATGGAACAGGATAGAAAGCTCAGAAATAAACCCATGCACGTATAGTCACCTTATCTTTGATAAAGGAGGCAAGATTATACAATGGAAAAAAGACAGCCTCTTCAATAAGTGGTGCTGGGAAAACTGAACAGCTACATGTAAAAGAATGAAATTATAACACTCCCTAACACCATGCACAAAAATAAACTCAAAATGGATTAAAGACCTAAATGTAAGGCCAGACACTATAAAACTCTTAGAGGAAAACATAGGCAGAATACTCTGACATAAATCACAGCAAGATCCTTTTTGACCCACCTTCTAGAGAAATGGAAATAAAAACACAAATAAATAAATGGGACCTAATGAAACTTAAAAGCTTTTGCACAGCAAAGGAAACCATAAACAAGGCAAAAAGGCAACCCTCAGAATGGGACAAAATATTTGCCACCGAAGCAACTGACAAAGGATTAATCTCCAAATATACAAGCAGCTCATGCAGCTCAATATCAAAAAAGCAAACAACCCAATCCAAAAATGGGCAGAAGACGTAAATAGACATTTCTCCAAAGAAGATATACAGATTGCCAACAAACACATGAAAGGATGCTCAACATCACTAATCATCAGAGAAATGCAAATCAAAACTACAATGAGATATCACCTCACACTGGTCAGAATGGACATCATCAAAAAATCTACAAACAATAAATGCTGGAGAGGATGTGGAGAAAAGGGAAACCTCTTGCACTGTTGGTGGGAATGTAAATTGATACAGCCACTATGGAGAACAGTATGGAGGTTCCTTAAAAAACTAAAAATAGAACTACCATATGACCCAGCAATCCCACTAGTGGGCGTATACCCTGAGAAAACCATAATTCAAAAAGATTCATGTACCACAATGTTCATTGCAGCTCTATTTACAATAGCCAGGACATGGAAGCAACCTAAGTGTCCATCAACAGATGAATGGATAAAGAAGACGTGGCACATATATACAATGCAATATTACTCAGCCATAAAAAGAAACGAAATTGAGTTATTTGTAGTGTGGTGGATGGACCTAGAGTCTGTCATACAGAGTGAAGTAAGTCAGAAAGAGAAAAACAAATACCGTATGTTAACACATATATATGGAATCTAAAAAAAAAAAAAAAAAAGGTTCTGAAGAACCTAGGGGCAGGACTCGACAGCAATAAAGACGCAGACATAGAGAATGGACATGAGATGAGGACACGGGGAGGGGGAAGGGTAAGCTGGGACGAAGTGAGAGAGTGGCATGGACATATATACACTACCTAATGTAAAATAGATAGCTTGTGGGAAGCAGCCTCATAACACAGGGAGATCAACTCGGTGCTTTGTGTCCACCTAGAGGGGTGAGATAGGAAGGGTGGGAGGAAGATGCAAGAGGGAGGAGATATGGGGATATTTGTATATGTATAGCTGATTCACTTTGCTATACAGCAGAAACTAACACACCATTGTAAAGCAATTATACTCCAATAAAGATGTTTTAAAAAATTTTTGTAAATAATAAAAATACCAGCAGAATTTTTTGGAGAAATTTTAGCAAGCGCTTGCTAAATTTATATGTAAATGCAAAGGACCCAAAATAGCCAAAATAATCTTGAAAAAGAAGAATAAATTTAGAAAACGTATACTTACTGATTTCAAAATGTATCACAATGCCACAGCAACCAAAGTTTGTTACTGCCACAAGAATACAGATATAAATCATCGGAACTTAACTGAGGATACAGAAATAAATCTTTACATTTGTAGATGATTTCAGTTTTGAGAAAGATGCCATGGCAAGTCAATGGGGAAATGACAGTCTTAGAAAATTGGACATCCACATACAAACGATGAATTAAGACCTTTACCATATGCCATACAAAGCAATTATCTTCACTGTCATTGGTCATTAAATAAATAAATAAACAAACTATTAGGTCCACACAATGGACTACTATTTCAACAATAAAAAGGAGCAAGCTACTGATACATAGTGAGACACAATTAAACCTCAAAAACATATAAGTGAAAAAAAATCTAGATTCCATATGCATGAACTATCTAGAAAAGGCAAATGCATGGAGACAGAAAATACTGTCTGTGTATGTGAGTAGGGACATGAAACGATTACAAATGAGCAGGAAGAAGCTCTTGGAGTGATAGAAATCTTCCAAATTTGGACTGTAGTGAAGATTGTACAATTCTGTCAATTTATAAAAATCACTGACATTTATACTTGAAACGACTGAATTTTATGGTATATGAATTATATCTCGACAAAGCTGTACATACTGTTTTATATAATATAATCTCAATTGTGATATATATATACACATGCATAATCATACATATGCACACTGCTACATATGCACACATATACACACACAAAAATGGTTTATGAAACAACTTAGTATTTTAGTTATAAATATGGAATGACAACTTTTTTGTAAGCTAATTCTATTTTCTTATAAGCTGTTAATATGGATCAAAAAATGAAAAATATGAACAGTGATACCAAAGACAAAATTTCATTTAACCTAATTTATTCATTTTAAATCTCACTCCTATTTCCTGACCCCTCCATATATCCTTTCTATGGATAGCTTTTCCACCCAAAAGCCTTGCTGTTTAGTAGTCAGAGTAAATACCAAAAGAGTTCAGGATAAAGATAGGGAAAGAAATGTGGATCATATTCACTTATTCATGAGAGGGACAGTTACCCCCATTTTATGGTTGATATATAACTGAATCTTTACGTTAGGAGAGAAAGGCTGGGGGTGGAGGGAGAATAAAGTGTAACCCTCTGTACTTTGAATAAAGCAAGATTATTTTGTTTTATGAGATTCTAGAGTGGACATCTCACAAATAAGTTTTATTTTTATTAATTTAACACAGGTCATCCTTCTTTCAATTAGTCAAGTCCTCATACCCACTTGTTATTAATATGTTCATATTTAGTTTCAGTTCTCAAAGATATTGTAAGTTTCATGTCTAACCACAACCCCTCACCACCTTCTTACGTGTTTTCACAGAAAGTGCCAGAATTGGAATAAAGGGATTCTTAAAAATTTTAAGTGAGTTAGCCTAATAAAATTCTGCTCATATTTTTATTTTTTCATTAAATCATCTAGGCTTCAAGGAGTATACTTCCTGGAAGACATTCATGTTAATATAAGTTAGTAGGAAATAAAAGAAATCAATGATAATCTCTACCAGTAACCTGGCTCCTCCTCCCATATTCTGTATTTCAGTTAGCAATAATGTATAAATTAGAAATCTCTGATTTGTACTTCATTATTATATCCTATGGATTCAACTTTTTTATGAATTTTTTAATCCCTTAATTTTTACTGCCAACATTGTTCTCATCATTGTCACCTGAAATAGTCACCATATGGTTTTCGGCTTAACTCTTCCAATTAACCTTAAATGTCTTGTATTCAAGCCCCACCCCCACACCTTTTACCAAGTCTATCACTGATCACTAATCCCTTTCATCTCCTACCACTAAATGTTTTTCAGGTCACCATGTCAAATTACTTGTGCACTCCACCACCCTCCTCTGCCCTGATCCACCTGTACTTGCTCTTTGCTCTTCACCTTCCACACTCCTAATTCACAACATTCATTTTCTTTACACTATGTGTCTGTGCCTCTGGAATGGTCTACTCGTTTATCTGGAAAATTCCAATTGTCACCCAAGACCCAATATAAATGATACCTTATTTTTAATAAAATTTTCCAGTTCCATAAAGGGAAATTAATTATTCTTCCTTATTTCCCAAATATTCTTTCTTATATTATTATCATAGAACTATTACCATTTTACAGTTAAATTGCAGGTCTTTCCAATTGTTTTCCAAGTTCATTACAAGTAAGGCTTCTTTTCTAATTCTGTATTTTTTAATCACTAGTGCTCAGCACAAAGTCTTTCTTGTACTAATAAATGAATATTCGTTAAAAATAACTGAATGTGAATTATTTCTGTAACCAGAAATTTAAAAATTGTTATCCCCTTTTAAATGTTATTAAAACAATATGATAAAGGATATTTAGTTCATTACATTATTTTTCAACTGCAAACTATTTTGATATAGTTTTGTTTTGTTTTTACTATCACAGGATAACCGTAAACAGAGTAGGTTCCCCAGATACTTAAATTTGTTTTACTGATTAACTCATTAAAGTATATTATGTTTTACATACATTTTGGGGAGGAGTGGAGACTTCTTTTTGGAAAGCTTTTTTTTTTGTCATTAGCTAAAAATGAAATAGTTCCAGTTTACAGGCCAGGGACATATTAAACTCATAAATATGTCAGTTGTTCATGGCACAGACTGAAATACTTGTTCTACAGAAATGTCTGCTACTCTGTATTAGAAACATGCTTTCAGTTTATCATTGTCATTACATCAGTCCAAGTTAGTCAGAGAGAAACCACTTTGTGCAATCACAGTGCTGAATTCAGTAGGGTCAGATGTATTATTTGGAAAAATAAGTAAATACATGAAAGAAAAGGTAGGTTTCAAAACACCAGGTTAAGCCTATTCTCTTAGTTTTGCCAGAGTTTGGAGTTCAAAACTATAAATTAAAATATACAGATGCATGAACTATAGTGAGAAAATATAAAGATACATTCCTTATCAAATAAAAAAGTAGAGTGCCTCAGCCTGACATTATATCTTGCACCTGATAGGCAGTCAAGAAATATCAGCTGAAGAAATGAATGATGATTAAAACATATTTTGGATTTAAAATAGTTACTAGATACCAGGGTAATAAAAAAATCATCTTCCAGAGATGTCAGAATTCCTGGGATTATAACTGCAAGATTAAAATGACAGGAGAGAAAAGTCCCGTGCAACTGACAAATCAATAAAGGGAAGTTCCCTCAACTCTAGTCATTTTTAGTTTATTTTTAATTTTACTAAGTTTCAGCTTTCATAAAATTTAGTGGCAGCATTATACATTGTCTTGGACATTCTAACTGAACCCCCATTCCAGTATTCTTAATGATACTTTGGGAACACATTGTGTTAGTTTTATGGAGTCCTTATTTCTCTACTGAGGAATGAAGGTAAAATCATAGCACACGCCTACCTCACAAAATTATTATGAAAAATCATATGATATATTGTATTTGCAAGTCCTTGGTAAGCTGAATTTTATTATTTTAGACATTATTAAGAAGACCTATAATAAGAGTCACATGTGTATAAGATATATTTGCAAATACACAAATTATTAAAATATAGGCACTTGTACTATGTAACGCTTTAAAATGCATACACTATATATCTCTATATTTTAAATTTAAAAAAATTAGTCAAAAGTTAAATTGGAAAATAGAAAAGCTGTATATTTTTATTATAAATTAATTTAATTTAGAATATTTATTTTAAGGTAAAGAGATAGAGTGGTGTATGTGAATGACTTGTTAAATTTGTTCTCTTTAGACTTATCTCCGTTTTTTTTAATATTGTATTGACTTCTATTTTAATAATATATTTTTTAAAAAACTTTTGTCAGAGCTAGAACTAAACATGTATTTGTTAGGTTGTTATCTGATGTTATCATATATCCCCGACAATTTTGTGTGATTTGGGGAAATCAGACTCCAGAGTGCCTTGAATTTGGGGGGAATTCTTAATTCTCAGGGATGTTTATAGATGTAATCAGAAACTCTTACATGCCACTCTATTTCATGTGACCAGGAACCCTACGGGACAGAGCTTATACCCAGGTCACAAATGAGATTCAGATACATGCAGATTTATCTGAGGAAGTGAGGTTAATCATTGGCATTGAACCCTACGGAATAAAAAAAATAAGACAATGACATAAGGTTACATAAGTGAGGCGGTATTCTAGCATTTAGATAAGCCATAACCTCAGGGACTATATATTGTAAGAGCAGAGACAGGTGAGCAGTAGGATCACTTGAGTAAAAGGATGCCAAGAACAGTGGATATCAGTGCATAGCATCTCTGATCATGTGTGGGCTAAGTGCCTCTCCACCAGAAATTACTAAAATTAATAAATTTTTTGGAATATAAGTCTGGGAGGTATGAAATTCTTTATAATTGAATGGAAATCTAACATTTTATATTATATTAACATGAGAAAACTATACTCAACAGAAAGAAACCTAAAGTATGTAACAGTTATGAAATTAATTATAAGTACATATGTATTTTGTTTAGTAACTTAGAAAAGGTATTAATAGGAATATTCAAAACACAGCAATGACCAAGTGAAAAAACAGATTTGTTGTTTTAAATATTACATAGGAATATATTTATAATATTTTGCCAAAAATTCTTTCCCTGGAGTGCTACATAAAATATCTAAGACTAGCTAACTATAACACTGATGTTATTTTTGTTTTCTTATTTAAATATGTTTATTAGGTTTTAATTGCTGTACCATTTAATTACCATGAACTTAGCATCTTAAATCAAATAACATTTATTATATCATAATTTCTGTGGATCAGGAGTCTGGATACAACTTCACTGGGTCCTGTGCAAAGCTGCAATGTGCCAAGACTGGGTTCTCCTGCGGAGGCTTGACGGGGGATGGATCCTTCTCCTAGCTTATTTAGGCTGTTGGCAGAATTCCCCTTGCAATTGTAGGAACGAGGGCCCAATCTCCTGCTAGTTGTTGTCCAGGGCTTGCTATGAGCTCCTAGAGGCTTCCTGCAGTTCCTTTACTACGGGTCCTCTCTAAAGACCCTTTCACACCATGGCAGCTTACTTTTTCAAAAGCCAGCAAAGGAGAATGTTTTTAGTCTGAATCTGCTAGTGAAATGGAATCTTATAAAATAGGACATAGTTACGGGAATAATCTTCCATAATGTTTGACATATTCTGTTGGTTAGAAACAACTCTCAGTACATGTCCAGCCTCAAGGAGAGGGAATTATATACAAAGGCACAGGTACCAAAAGACAGGATCATTTTACGGTCTGTCCATCACAATTGTGAACTATGAAGTGACATAATTTCACTGTTTTCTCTCTTAATAAGTTATCATGGTCAATCTGAATTGCTAATTAAATAAATTTATATATTTCAGTTAAATTAAAAATGCATATGTGAAGAACTGTCACTCATGTGAAGTGTGGAAAATTCTAGGAAATGCAAATATAATCTATATTACTAAAATAGGGTACATTCTCTAAATAAAAAATTAAGCCAATCATTCTGAAAAACTTTTAAGGCAGAATTTTGACCTAAGAAAACTGTTTAATAAGATGACTGCATTATTCTAAGTAATGTTCATGCAGGAAACAAGTGTTCCTTTTACTATTTTTAGGGCACCCATGCATCTTGACTCCCAACTCTGAAAAACGAAAAACTTTTTTTTCTTACTTTTATACTGTAAAATAGATCTTATTTTAGGTCCAGAGTAAAAGAGATACATGAACCTTTAAAATAGTTATATTTGCCCTTTATTTCTAGATTGAGTTCTAAATGCCATCTATCTTGGAAAAGTGAATAAGAAACAATACTAGTGTTTATTTTAAATTAGCCTTACTGTATTATCCCATTAAGAAATTTAAAAGGAAATTATAATGTTTGAAACCATCCTCACACGTTTGAAAAATTTCAAGTACATCTTTACATACACATTTTGTTCAACCACATGAAATTGATAATTTTTTCAGTACAAAAACTAATTTTATATTGGTCACCCTAATAAAATGATGTTCATATATGTGCCTGTATGTACGTGTATATATATATATATATATGTGTTCATATGTATATGTTTTAAAGTAAGTCAACTACTCGATGATTTCGCAAGTGATATAAACAGATAAACCAGGATAAACAGATACACCTTTCTTATTACTTTGCGAAAACACTGTGTGTGTATTTATGAATGTGTGTATGCTTTCCTTCTTATGAAAAAAATGTATACAGAAAAATACACTTCTAAAGTTCTTTATTTTAATAAATAGTTAATCTATCTTCTTTTAATTTAAGCTTATCACGGTAATTACAAGGCTTTTCAGGCTCTGGATATCCTAAGTAGTGGCAATCACAGATGTGGCATATTTCTAGTAGCAAAAAGAAAAATTAAATTGCCTGACAAATATCACCCTAGTCACAAACACCAACTCCAATCATGCCTGACTAGGAGGAAGAGAAAGGGCAGACAGGATTAAGAGAGCAAATCTAGCTTTATGGCAGCTGCTAACTTCTCGAAGTGTTCATACATGAAATACAAGCACAAAAAATACAAGAGAAAAAAAGGGCTCTCTGATCTCCTTACTTATAAGCTCCTTATGATACAGAGGACAGGATGAAAAGAGAGAGGCTCTTAGATAGCCTAGCCTTTGCTCTAGGATCTCTGAGTCTTACCCAGCCCTTAAGGGTCTGAAATATATCTCTGGAAGCCAAGCATGATTCTGGAAAACTAGACAGAATGTTGCTCAAGTCAAAAACATGCCACAGACTGATCATCTAAACTCCATGGGTTTTGACTTCCTAATCATGCACAATTCTTATAAGACAGAATAAAATACATAGGCAACATACATGGTGTGTTTTGTAGGTACCCTGAAACAGAACTATTAGTAATAATAGGACTGCATTTCTTTCTTAAATTTTCAGGTGATCTTACTAAAAAGAAAATCTTTCTTCAGTAGATCCTATTGTTCTTATTAGGTCCAAACATTCAGAGAATCAGAGTTCCAACATAGTAGTTATTTGGTTTGTTGCTTCAGAATCCTATGGGAACATTTTTTTTTTTTTAATGCACACTCTGCAGCCTCACTTCCAGTGATTCTTATATTGAAGATGGAACTCAGAAATTATTATTTAAAAATATTTCCCAGGTTATTCTGATGTGCCTCCATATTCTGAATTTACTGCTTTTGACACCTCCTATTACACTTCACATATGTACTCATAAGCCACGTGTTTCTTATCAGAATCGTCAGCATGAACTCTAATTGCCTCACTCACTGCATGCATGGTAGCAAGTAGATATGTCCTTCTCTCCATGAATAACCATCATCTATCACTGCTTTCTTTATAACCACTTGTCCAAAATCTACCAACATCTTACTTCAGCCTCAAAGTTAAAAAGCATGAATTGCATCAATGTTATTACTGCAGCTTTGGTGATAAGACATGGAAAATGAGAAGAATCCTGCATTGAAGATGAAAGAATATGAATCTACGTAAAAATATTCTAAGGTTAAGTGTAAATGAAATGTTCGTGCAAAAGAACAAAACTGAAAAAAAAAAAGCATAACAAATTCTACTGGATTAGCTTTGGTTGAAAGATTTAGTATAATTAAAAGGCACAATTTGCAATATTAGGAAAGACCAATGTAAAAATTAAGTATGTTTATAATTGAAGATACTTCATATTATTTTCAAAGATAGTAATCGTCAGTATTTCAGGGTATATCTGTAGTCTCAGGTTAGTCCAGAAAGAATATATGTGATAACTGATACCCTATCCCATTTGTCTTTGCCCCGTTTCACTGAAAACTGAGCCATTGGTATGACCTGTAATTGGATGCCACCAATTTGGCAAACTCTAAGTACCACAGACTATTTAAAAACTGATCAAAGTTAAAACGTTACGGATATTTCTGATAAACCCTTACATATTTACCTTTGATCATTTTACCCCTCCCTTCTTTTTAAACTAATGGTATGTTTTGTTGATTTCTTTCTTTATATGAGTATCCGAATCTTGAAATCAGGCAAGTACGCAGACATTCAAACCTTGTTTCTAAATATAACACTACAGTCTTCATTATGTTATTTCTATACCATCTTGCTCTTCACTTGCACCTATATGCCTTACCCAACGATCTGTGCTAGTACACTGGCATCTGTTCGAAGACTTCAGTGCTATTTCCATATCAAGTAGGCATTTTATCTTTGACCTGCTTTTTTTTAACAATCTGGATGAAATTTTTCCCTCTGAAATACTGAAATAAAGTGAAAGAAAATTTAAGCCATTTAATAAAAGAAAATATTGATTAAGAAATATAATACAGGGCTTCCCTGGTGGCTCAGGGGTTAAGAATCTGCCTGCCAATGCAAGGGACACAGGTTCGAGCCCTGGCCCGGGAAGATCCCACACGCCGTGGAGCAACTAAGCCCATGCGCCACAACTACTGAGCTTGAGCTCTAGAGCCCGCAAGCCACAACTACTGAGCCCATGTGCCACAACTACTGAAGCCTGCGCACCTAGAGCCCGTGCTCCACAACAAGAGAAGCCATGACAATGAGAAGCCCGCGCATCGCAACGAAGAGTAGCCCCCGCTCACCGCAACTACAGAAAGCCCGCGCACAGCAACGAAGACCCAACACAGCCAAATAAATAAATAAAATTAATTTAAAAAAAAAGAAATATAATACAAAAAATTTTGCTTAATGACTAACCTATGAAAAATGTGATTTTCTAGAATTCTTAAAATTTTTAAATGGACAAGATATAGTGTCTGTCCCAAAGAAAATAAAAGTCTAGTAAGGGCATAAACTATTCACAAGTAACTAGAATACAAGATAGAATGCGTTTTGCAGAATAGGTACAAACATAGCAATAAGGAAACATCGAAGATAAAGGATGTGATTCTGAAAGGAAATACTGGAAAGGATTGATAAAGAGATACGTGTTAAAGGTGGCTAAAAGCTCAGCCTTGAAAGGGGGGTCAGATATTTTTCAGGGAAGGGAACTATTGGAGCTGAAACTTTGAGACAGAAATCAGAATGGAAGCAGTTATATTGGCTCTTCTTTTGTAGTCAATGGGAAATTCTTTAAGATGTTTGAACAGAGAAGAAACAATCAGATCTCTGTCTTCAACATGGAACATTACTTTGGCAGTAATATTTGCAACTCATTGCAGAGATGGAAGAATAGGGAGCAGAGAGAAACTCATTTTAAGGTTACTATTAGAGTTGAGGTAAGAAATGATAAATACTTGGATTTGTATACTGGAAGTAGGGAATATGGAAGAATAAAAAAACGTAAAAAAGATTGAGAAGACTCACTGGTGTTCAAGATAAAGAGACTGAAGTAAAACAAGGTATAAAGATGTCTTCAAGTTGTCCAAATACCTGGGCTTGCTCCATGGCAGGGCTCCTGCCTGAGACGTTAGTGGATAAATAGAAGGGTGTGGCTTGAACTGCACTTGAAGGAAGGGAAGATGATTTTAATTTTGAATGTGTTGGATTACTAAAGCCTCTAGAATAACTTTATGTATGTATAATAGGCACTGAAACATAATGATAGAGATACTGGAAAAGGATTAGGAGCATAAAGTACATTCATGAATAATTTAAGTAGTAGTAATAATGGAGAATAATTAAGAAATCAATTCTGAAGTGCAGAATTGAATGGAGTCAAAGACAGAATGATTATAAAATGTTAACCGCTACCTTTTCTTAAAGGAAAAGCCTTTCATATCAATTTGGCCCAAACTTTAGCTCACCTGTTCTACATATTTAAAAATAAAATTATTCCTGGAATGGCTAGGGAATGGTTTTGACATTAAAGGAAGCAAGTTGGTCAAGGAATATTTTGTTTCTTTGTTTCGGTCAATGGCTACATTTATTTTTTTAAGGTTGTATTTATTTATTTATTTATTTGACCATGCTGAGTGGCTTGCAGGATGCTAGTTCCCCAACCAGGGATCGAACCCGAGCCCCCTGCAGTGGAAGCACAGAGTCCCAACCACTGGACCGCTAGGGAATTCCCCAATGGCTACATTTAAACTCACACACACAGAGGCAGACAATAAAAGAAGCAATTACAGCAACAAGGTGAGTGAGAATCACTGAGAGAAACTAAATATGAAGACTGTTGGAAGAAGTAAGATCAAGGACAAAAGTTAGATTTAAAGGCTTTGGAGGGACCTTCATGGCATTATTATCTGGCACATGAATACAATTTCTTCTGCACATCAACAAACCCTGGATCTCATCTTCCCACCTCTCTCTTGATCACTATGGTCAAGCTACCTTTCTGTCCTCTGCCTCTCAAACAGAGCAGGCACGTTCCTGCTCCAAGGATTTTTTACTGGCCCTTCTCTCTGTCTGAACATTTTCCCATCCTGCATGACTATTCCAAGTCTTTTAGCAAATGACACCTTCTTAGTAAAGTGAATTAATTTAAAATCGTAAGACCCAAGCCCTTAGCAATCTCTTTACTTGTATGCTCTTTATTCTTCTATAACATACTATAAAATTGACTTTCTTTTATTTTACTTTTTACTAATTTTCTTTCTTCTCTTACTAGAACTGGGATTTCTTTCTGTGTATTTGCTTGGGGAATCTCCAAAACTTAGAATGATATCTGCTACATAGCAAGATCTCAATAAATATATTCTGAATTTAAGGAATTTTGAAACTTGGAAATTTGAAAGTTATCTGGCATTTAATGAAATGTCATTTACCACTTTGTATTAATTGGCCTCATACCCAGCCAGAAGAAAGGAAGAAAGTGCAGCCTTATATTCTATATGGACATGTTCCTTGGGCCACAGCTTATTTTTAACAGGGCTAAACACACCTAAGTGAGGAAACCAGTCCAACAGATGACAAGCCACCTATTGCATTCTCTCTGAAAACTGTCTACTGCTATAATCCCTTGGTAGTGGCCACTTGAATGTATGTGTGTATTTACTTAGGTCCAAGGGTCATGCTGGGCTACAGGCAAGCAAAATAATAATCCTCCAAGAGAACAAGGAGTCAGTGAAGAAAGGAAAATAAATGAGACTGTAAGGACCCTGAGAGACAACAGGAAAAGAAAAAGCGTGCATACTCTGATAAAGGAGACTCTGATCTCGCCAACAAAAACTGTCTAGCTTCTCTTCCTCTAAGGCATGGATAAACACTGATTTGAAATCCTGGGAGGTTTCATTTTGTGTTCTTACATGTTCCTCTATTCCTCTATTTGAATTAGCTAGATGACTCACTGTACCTGACAATCAAAGTTGTTGGGAACGTTATGATTTTAGAAATATTTAACACAAAAATGTCAATAGTTCATTTATCTTAATATTTTCCTTTAATTAAGAATGGCTGGAAAAGTTTCTCCAAGCTCTACTGTGAAACTGATTTTGTGTGCACTTAAATGTCACTTCCTTATAAATGTCTCTTCTGATCAACCTTTCTATTTATGCCTCCTTTTAAACTTTCTTATAATTAATGTTAGCTCCATTTATATTATACTTTATAATAACAATAACTATTATCTTGAATTTAAAAAAAAAAAATTTTTTGTGTGTGAACCACTCCTCAAGGAGATTGCATTCTGGTTGGGGATATTGGGGAGAGTCAGGAAAAAAAAAGCTCACAAATTAATAAGCAACTTAATATGAAATAGCAGTAGTAGTAGTAGTAATAGTATGAAAGAAACTATGGTACTACAAGAAAAACCTAATAGGGAGGTTTGTTTAAATGGGGTGGTCTCCCATATTGTAGGGCTTTGTTTGCTTAATTGCTTAATGTCTGGAAACTTTTTGGCATTGTGTGTGTGTGTGTGTATTGTGTGTGTGAACATACACACATACAGATACCTGGGATCTGCTGATATGCTATGTTACCCTGGCTTGTGGTACCATTCCTTTAGAACTTATATGTCACATTCTTCAGAAAACTGCTGTTTTGTCCAACCAGGTTAGACCTTAACCCTGTATTCCCAAACATTTCTGCTTTATTGCTGTATGTATCACATTGTGTCATAATCAATAGTTTCCTTGTCTGTCTGCTCTATTAAATGTAAGTTCTTTGTAGGCAGAGATGATTATTACATTAGTATTGTACATACATAGCATCTGCAACAATGCCTGCGGGTGTACTCAGTGAATATTTATTGTGGTGAGAAGATTAAAGTTTAACTGAGTACTTGGGCATTTTAACCACTATGACATCACTGATTGTGTATATTTATAATTAACTATATTACAGAACTACCTAATAGAATATATTTAAAATTACTGACACACTGTTTGAGCCATGTATATTGCCTCTTGACCACTCTTCTATTTTGTTCACATAGCCTGTCTGGAAGATATAGTTCCTGTGTCTTAGGAAAACAAAATATTAAATCATATCACCCTGAGGAGTTTTCATCCTTTCCCTAATTATATAACATTGTCACTAACTTGACACTTACGAGATATCTGCATGGCTATACTTTCACTTTTTTAAAGAAAGATGTTTGTAATAAACTACATGTTATTTTGAAAAACAAGAGCAGATTTTTCTTGGCAGAAATACATTCAGATGTTTGATTTTTCATTTGTTTGGTGACTCAAGTCTTTTTAAAAATCCTAGATATTTTTAAGCCATACAGTTGATATATTTCCTTGGTGCCAGGGTTTTTACTCTCATTTATGTTTCTACAAAATGGGAAGGTTGGTCATTTTCATTTTGCTTCCCTTACAGGTCAGTTTCCCCTTGGAACATTAATATTAATATCTCAAACCTACAATATCCACCATAATTTTTCTCATAACTATAGTATTATTTATAGAGACGTGGTTTGATAAAAATACCAATCTTAGGCTGACTCAATTGAAAAACCTTTACTAGCTTTTACAAGTATGTCCTCTTCCTAAATAATTATTGTTTTATATACATACATATATATATACATAACTACATATATTATATGTGTGTATAATATTTATCAGAAAATGTCTAAATATTTACAAAATCACTGCACTGAAAAAAATTATATGGCTTCCTAACGAGCTTTGAAACAATAATAAACTTTAAAAAATTAGTATTTCCTATGAGGTCCAGCCTGATCTGGTCCTGGCTGTGATATGTGTACTACCGTTTACCTAGCTCACTATACTCCAGTCACATTGTTTTTTCCTGAGTCCTAGAAACTGTTAAACTCTTCCCTGTTCAAAATCCTTATTGTTATCAGGGAAGATGTGCCCTTCAGGTCTTCTCATGCCTGGCTCTTTCTCATCTTCCAGGTTTCGGCATACATGGCATAAATATAAACTTTCACAGAGAGGTTTTTTCTAAACACTCTAAGGGCCTTGCCCTTTGGTTTTCTTCATCAAAACCCCTAATTTATTCCTTTCATGGCACCAGTGCCAATTTTTATATATTTAAAACATTTAGGTCTTTAAATAATTTTCTCTTTCCCCCACTAAAGTGCACTCTAGAGAAGAGCAGAGTCACCATTTGCCATGTTCTCTATTATCTAATAAAACAGTATGTGATACATCTGTACATCAGTACAATAAATATTGAGTGATTTAATAGTGGGAAGAAAAAACATGAAATATATTGAGATTAAGCCTCTGAGCATGGGAGATTTTTGCCTCTATATCTATAAACTCAACCTGTCTGAAGTTTTAGTGGTTTTAGAAGAGTCACTCTTCTAGGTATATGGAAAAGGGTATATGTAGGTAATGGGAAAGGCAACAAATTAGACATATTAAAATAATTATTAGGTAGCAAAAAGTGCTCAACATGTACTTCAGGTTATACCAATTTATAGACTGTGACAGAATTTGGGGTTCATAAGTCTGTTTGAAATTTTTAATAATCATATATAGTAAATAATACAGATACTATATAAATGAGTGAGTTTCTCCTCAATAAGGAAAAGCAGTGACTAGAAACTAAGCATTCAGTTATATTTTATTACATATGAATGGTATGATTAAAAACTGATGGAATTCCTAAATAAAAGCAGATATTAGTAGTAGTATTAGAATAGACTTAATGACAAATGTTTTGCTCTAACCATTAGAACATCATGAAATAAGTCACTATGTGGTCTGCTTTTTATACATATATATATATTGCTACTAGGGCATGGCTAATATGCTGTCTTTTTATCTAAGTTCTGCTCTTTGATATTTTTGATAGATTGAGAATTTTTATTTTGTTTGTTTTTTTTGTTGATTAGGTATAGTCACAGAAGATGAAAAATAGAGTAAGCACGGTGCTTGCTGAAAGCAAAATGTTCCTTTGGCTGCTGTGAAGCAAAGAGGGATCTATAAATACCAGGAATCTATGAATTTAGACCACTGGAAAATGTTTTGTTTTCGAGTTAATTCTTTACAAATGGTGAAGATAATACTGAGGTAACAAATCCCTTTCATTCTGAAAAAATAATATAATTAAAACCTGAAACTTTGTAGAAGTGTTCTCTCTGTAATACTTCATTTATTTCAGACATGTGGTTCCCAGAAGGATTCAAAGTTCTAAGGAAACTCAGACCTATTGAGCATATTCCAAGAATAGCTGTTACATCTCTAGAATAATCTGCTAATGCATTTTCACTTATATCTTGAAATTAATATGTCTAAATTAGGATGATTTCAAATTAGTACACACAAAAATATAATATAAACTTCCTATCCATTTTTCTCCAGTGATTCCTTTTCCATCATGATCTTTTGGTTGTGTAATATTTCTACTTTTTGTCTTCTCTACCTAGGTCACATGAAATTATGTCAGGATAAATCATCAAAAATGAAAACTGTCAAGTCTTCCCCCTAGAATTAATAACAACAAAAAAATATGCTAAAAAAAGACCACTGTCAGGAATCCAAGAATTTAGGTGGTAATATTTTCCACAATTTTTGAAGTGGCTTTACAATATAACCATGTGGTAAGAAAATAAAAAAGAATCAGTGTTTGTTCTTTCATAATGTAGGTTCTAGAAGATGCTACAAAGAATAAATACAATAGGAACTTTAAAAAAAATGCATATTTCAAAGATTACATTGGTGTCCATGGCTGAGATTCCCTTAATCATAAGCTTATGAAAACAATCATAAACAAAATAATTAAACCTGTTTATTTTAAGCTATATCAACTTATATGATATAATACATATTATGCAAAAGAAAAGCATTCCAAAATGTTAGATTAAAAATTAATATATCTTATATGTTAAAGTACCCAAAGCTCTGTTCATAGACTTTTGTCTAAACTTTTAACTGAATTCTGAAAAAAACACTGAGATTAGCTTTATTATTATTATTATTATTATTATTACTACCTCCACTTTATTGATGAGAAAATTGACACAGAGAGTGGTTTAGTGGCTGTGTAATTCATGTCCCCATTATGTAATTTTCAGGTTTGTAGACCAATTCAACTCCAGAGACTACACACTTTAAACCATGACTATGTTTCATTCACCAAATGTTAGGTAGAAAAATATTTATTCTTTCTTTCAATCTATAAATATTTAATGAGTATCTACCACTTGCCAGGTAGAAAAATATTTATTCTTTCTTTCAATCTATAAATATTTAATGAGTATCTACCACTTGCCAGGTACAAATCTAGGTGCTGTGATATAGCACTGAACGAAGCAGACAAAAGGATATTTCTATAGAATATCCTTTTTTATCACTAAGGTATGGAAATTAGGTAGCATCAAGAAGAGTAAAAATTTGGTCATAGAATTTTCCAGTCACTCCTGGTATTTCATTCATTCAGGAAAAAAGTAAATAATGTTCATCTTTAATTCAAACAAATGGCAGTGAGAGCCTGATATTAATTTAGTGGTTTTCAGGATAGATGAGCATCCAAGTGATTGAACTCAGATACAGAGATAGACTTGGGTTTCATTGCTTGAAACTTAAAACTCTTCCATAAGGAAGAATTTTTGAAATTTTTGGTACTCCCAAAAAACAGAGAAGAGAAGGCCTTGGAGCTGGGCAAAAAACCTAGCAGATTTCTGGAGTAGATCTTAAAAATGATGACCAAATTAGAAGCATTATTATATAAACCATGACACAGTGAAGAGGTAAATAAATAAAATATTGTATACGTTAGAACTGACAAGTGCCAAGGCCAAAAATTAAGTAGAGAAGGGCCTTGAGATTGCTGGAGAAGATTGCAATTTTATACGGAGTGTTGTATTAATGAAAATAACATTGATTGTTTTAAGAAATAAACCATAAAGTATGCAGTCCAAATGATATGAAAGTTGTTTGTTCATATAGAGTCCAAATTAGTTGTCCTTATCAGTGGTAATATTACTCTAAATGATGATTTAGATGCCTTTTTATATCTTGAGGCTTTGGTGATTTGAGCACCTGCATCAGCCATGGAAGAGGAAAGGGAGAATATTGCATAGGAAGTTTTAACAGCACAAAGACGCTGGTATGTAGTCTATTTGTACACCCAGGAATATGAGGAAAACTTGTTATTAGTTAGAAGTACCCACAAATAGATTTTTTAAATATGCATTAGCTAGTCAGCAGCTGGAAGTATATGAAAATAGATTCTTACATAAAAATTATTAGGAAGAGGTGAAAAACTGAGGAGGTGAGGAACTGAGATTTCCAGATACTCAGGGCAAGAACATTCAAAGCAGAGAAAATGACCAGTGCAAAGACCCTGAGTGAAACTTAACTGGCATATTTATAGAAGAGTATGAAGTGTAACAGCAGAAGTTTAGGGAAATAAGAAGGGCCAGATCCTGTGGAACCTGAAGGCTATTTTAGGATCTTTGTTTTTCTCTTGTATGAGATAGGGAGCCATTGGAGTGATACGACTGATTTAATTTATATCACAATCACTTTTGCAGCTTGTTGAGTATAGGCTGAAAAAGTCAAGGCAATAAAAAGGTAGAGTAACTTGGAATCTATTGCAGTAATACAAATTAAACAATGATGATGGCTTGGCCTAGAGTGTATAGAAGTCTAAGTTCTGAAAAATGATCAGATTCTGGGTATATTTTGGGGATAGAGCTGGAAGTATTAGGTGGCAGATTAGATGTGACCTATGAAGGGACATATTAAACAAGATGATTCCAAATATTTTGGCTTAAACACCAAAAAAAAAGAATTGCTGAGAAATAGAAGGTTGCTTAGAAGTTCAGTTTTGTATATATGAATTCAAAAAGTATGACACCCACGTAATGTTGAAATAGGTAGTTGGATATGAGTTTAATGATCAGAGAGGGGAATCTGGGTGTCAACAGCAGGTATTTATAGCCATGAAAGAGACTGAAATCACCAAGAGAGCATAATATGTTAATATGTTGCATAATGTAAAAACATTTGTCAAAAACACTAGATATAAACATATAACAGTAGAACATGCAATTCTTTTCATTTCTATTAGAAATTACATTGGTTTTAGTCTTATAAATTTTACTTTAAAAAACAGATGAGGGGCTTCCCTGGTGGCGCAGTGGTTGAGAATCTGCCTGCCAATGCATGGGACACCGGTTCGAGCCCTGGTCTGGGAAGATCCCACATGCCGCGGAGCAACTGGGTCCGTGAGCCACAACTACTGAGCCTGCGCGTCTGGAGCCTGTGCTCTGCAACAAGAGAGGCCGCGATAGTGAGAGGCCCGCGCACCGCGATGAAGAGTGGCCCCCGCTCGCCGCAACTAGAGAAAGCCCTCGCACAGAAACGAAGACCCAACACAGCTAAAAATAAATAAATAAATAAATTTATTTAAAAAAAAAGATGATATAAAATTCCAGCATTTCTTAATGTAATCAGGTTAAAACAAACACTATTATCTCACTAAAAACAATTATTGCAGATAGGAATTAACATTGACATTCTCATCATCAATTACAACTTTTATAATTTTACTGCAGCCACCTCTTTAGGACATTAATAATAATTAATGTAATTAAACAAACCAGACTCATGAATTGTGATGCAGGTAATTCCCTTTAACATATTACTAATTCTCCATGTCATACTGTGGAAATAATTTGTTATTTTACAGTACATGACTCCTTAACATGCTTATTTTACCATTTTGCCAAATGAATAACATTTAAAATCGAATACTCATTTCACGTATTTTTTCCTCATTCTAATCGAATAAGTTTTATTATATGAAAATGTCATTCTATACTAATTCTTTAGAAAATGTTTTCTTTAAGTTTAAATATACAATAAGTACATAGTATTGGTATGTTTTCCATTTTTAGATTATATTTTCTTTCATACAGTTGTAGCACCTTAATTATAATGAAATAATTAATATTTAAATCAAATTATGACAACAAATTTTAGTAATTCTTATGTTTAAGAAAATATTAATGAGTATAGTATTCTCACTATTGTATCTACTCTTCAGAGTCAGGATGGACTCACCCAAAATCCGGTTGAGATGTTGACACTGATGATGCCCCTCCCCTCAACACACACCCCCAAGAGGATTCGAAAAGGTTTATTACTAACATGATAAGGCTTTCTGGGGAGACTAGTGCAGACTTCCTAAGCTGCTCCGAAAAATGGCTTGTAGAAGAGACAGCAGGAAAAGAGGACTGCCTTTAAGTTTTTATGGAGTGTAAGGATGGGACCTAGATGAGGGTTTCTGTGCAACTAAGGGCTTACGTGGCTTGAACTTCCCACTGGTAGCAAAGGAGCCAGCAGCCTGTCGTTCACATTAGCTTTCTCACATGTGGGGTAGATGGGGACGAAAAAGGGATGAAGTTTAAAGGGTGTAACAGGAAAATATAAAGAAAATGGAGTCGTATCCTTTAATACACTCACTTTAAAGAATACTGTACTAAAACTGATTTTAGAATTTAAATGTTTGTATCACAAAAGACATAGAATTCTAAGACCAAAACTGTGGACTCATCTTAAGCATTTCTTTAGAAAATGTTACCAGTGGTACACATATTTTCTAGTGTACTTGTTCCCAAAATTGCTTTTATAAAGAACAGAAGATTGAAATACATATTGCTAAAAAATAAAACATCATTCTATATATCTATAAATCTGCATATCTAGATCTAAAATGAGAGCTGGATGCACAGATAATTTCCCTCCTTTTATCTCTACAAAGTCTTATTTTTTTAGTCCTATTCTTTTGAGCATTTTACATTCTTTTTAATCTGAATTCTGTGTAGTTACTTACACACACACACACACGGTATTCTTAATATTAATGTAATTCAATGGTAGTTTACTTTAAAGGTTAAATGTTACTGTTCACTGAGCTCTGGAAGTCTCAGGAACCTGCAGGAAAAAGTACGTAATGGTAAATCAAAAGCATATGCAAACTGACAATGTATTTGGCTCCTGCTCTCATGAAACAGAGATGTTTCTCATCTGTCTCCAAATCCTGTGGAACTGATTAGAGGACTGTACTATGTGTGTACATCTATATTCGATATCTTTGGTTGAAATTTTCACAGTGGAGAAAGCTTGTTAAAGATAGAACATGTCTACAAAAACCAACGTGCTTACTGGTAATTTGGTACACTCCCCTTGTATTATTCAAGTTGTGTGTGTGAACAAAAGCTTTTCCCCTATATCTCAGCCTTTCTTTGATGATTTGTTGCCAAGAGAGTGAGAGTAATTCCATCAATTTATTGTTATGACTAAAGCACTGGGAAGGCATTCAAATGCAGTTTGATACAGACATCTTTAAAAAAAATTCTTTAGTACATTTTATTACAGATTTTAAATCCTATATCCATTAAAATTGATGATGCAACAATGACATTCTGGGTGCAATACTGTTAACCATAATTTAAGAAAGGTGATATTTCAAAATTTAACCAGTCAAATTACCAATCACCTATTTTTTGACATTTTATACTTAGAAGCTGATCATCAAAATGTAATGCTAAGAAAAGATGAATTAAGCTAATGCATATTACTGACATGAATTTCATAAATTTTACATTGTTTCTAGACCTTGTGAATTATTTAGAATTTTGTTTTGTTTTCCCACTGTGTAAAGGATCACAGTAATGCCTAATAATTAAGATGCTTACTTTATTTTCCCTAATCCTAATTTTATTAAGAATTTATGTATTTAGAGTAACATTACCAATGCTTTTTCATCTCTAATGATAAGGTGCTTAGAATTAGTCAGAATTTCAGAGGTATAGTACATCTATTTTCCTTTGGCAACTAAGGTCACAGAGATTGACTAATTATTTGCTCACACTACAAACCTCCTAACAAGTGCATTTGACCTTAATAAAAGGGTGCTTTTGCTATCTATGTTGCTTGGAAAATGGATACAGGCTAGAAAAGACACTTATTTAGTTAGTGTGATTCAAAAGATTCTGAAAGTTTCCATTTACTGGAAATATCCTCTTCCCTTTAGCCTGAGAAATACAGCTTCAGAACAGAAAATTCTCAAAATAAAAAACAAAACTAAAGATTAATTCATCATTATTTATTGTCATGGATACATGAATCTAAGAGCATTTATTAGTGAAAGAGATAATTAGGGAATATTAATATGCTTGTAATTTCTTAGGTCTTCAAGCTCATATTTTAAAAAGTGATCATATATAAGAAATTATCAGTCACTTCCATAACTATTCTTTTATCACAGCAGGAAATCATTCAGAAAATCATGCTTTCATACCAATCTACATTTTACACTTATTCAGTTGCTGCTTCACTTATTTCTGCAGTATATTTAAAAATAATAAAATGCTTGATCATCTTTATAGAGTCCCACAATTTCCTGGGCTGCCTCAAAAGAATTTTGAAACAAATTATACCAATAGATGTAAGAATGAAAGATTTACTAATGCCTGAAATGTAGCAAAATATTCAAAATCTTCGTTTACAATATTGTTAAATTGCAGTTCCTTTTCTTGAGCACATATTATGTTACTTTAAGAAAAACCTCATATTTGTAGGCAAACAGGGAATTGTCTACAAGCCACGTAAAAATTTCCATTACTGAAATGAGGAAAACGAAGTTCCAGGAAAACTACTTGTTCATTAGGGGTGGAAGAAGTAGAATTAGTTTTTCTGATTCTAATCCCCATGAAATTTCTAGGTAGAGGACTGTGAGGTGAAGTTCTAAAGTTAGTTCAGAATGGCCGGAAGAAACAGTTTGAAATTGGAGAAGTAAACAAATGCAAGGTCAGGCAGGGTCTTTGATCCACAAAGATTTTGAAACACTGCATAATTTACAACTCACATAATGAATGCCTGGCATAGCAAATATAGTTGATAGGTGGGCTGGAGGCAGTAGAAAGGCAATGGATGGTTTTAACAGTAGAGGAATATAATCATATTTGCTATATAAAGAGCTGACTTTGGAAAATGAACAAGACAAGACAAAAAGCAAATATTCGAGTTGGGAGGATTTTATCCTAATTTAAATAACTTGATAATGGCCATTTAGAAGTTAAAGTGGATAAGAATTTCACTGATGCAATTCTTACTTATTGTTATGGTCTTACTTTACATAATGTAGCAATTTTCAATAGCATTTTCCAGTTTCCATATCTTTCTTCCCTACTTTGCTAAAGCTCATGTTCCTCCTGTGGCTGTATGGCACTCACATGCTCTGAGCATGCAGTTCATCTTCAGAGACCCTTCACTTCACTAAAGGGCCAGGCAGGGTACCTTTGATCAGTTTAACTTAGTTATACAAGTGAGTACTGGACAGAAGTCTGTATTCAGAAACATTACCATAGAAATTAGAAGTCTTTGTGATATACTGTGACTTCTACAAGGCTCACAGAGGACTAACTGGGTGTCATAAATTGAAGGTGAAGTACCTTAACACGACATCAAGTTAAAAATGACTATTGAAGATCAAAAGAGGTAAAATACATGGTCCAGGAACCAAGGTGTGAAAGCAAGAGGGGCCCCAATTACCATTAGTTTCAATGACCCGCTGGGGAACTTTGTGCTTCTAAACCTTCAACGGAGCCTCTATAAAGTTAGAGGATCTGGTCCCAAAGGATGAGGGGGCACTCTTTGCCAAGACACAGTAAAGTCTTAATGAACTACCTACTACAGCCACTGCCTGGACATTCTGAATACCTGGTTTCCAGAGACCAGTAAGGGAGAGCAAAATAATTATTCTGGCAGGAATATTCTATCCAGATTAACAGGAGAAGGTGACACTTCTTTTTAACACAATGGTAGCAGAGATGAATATTGGTGATATCCTACTTGGCTAATACTTGGTGTTACCTTGCCAAATTGTGAATGTCAATGACCACGTGCAGCAGCCCCCTTCCCCACGAGAAGATTTTCATCACCAGGGTGTCAGACCCCATAGAAACAAGCATTTGGCACATAGTGCCAGATTAACAAAAGAAAGGAAATGAAAATAAGGGTGAGGAAAAGGTAGAATGGATAATAGGGGAAAAGAAAGTGAGTACCACTTGTAGCCAACTGCAAGGGTCAACTGCAAGGGTGAGGCCTATAGTTTATCCAGCTAAACGCCTTCTTCAAATCTTCACATGGAAACAATGAAAGAATTGTTCCAAAACTATGGATGGATAAGTGAATTCGTAATATGCAAGAGATGAACTATGGAAGCCATGGATGTATGTCCCTCAGATCTCCATTTAAGAGGGAAACTACTGTAAGTAATGTAGTTAACTGATAGCTTTCTGCTGCTGCACCATTGAAATCTGCCATTAATCCTCATGCCACTATTTCCAGGATGCTCCCAGTCAATGACTGAATGAAGGTACTAGAGCTGGTTAATTCATAAATATAACAAACTCCTCTAATTGGCAGTCTTTGCTTTTGAGCTCTTTAGGGGCCTTGCTAATATTCTTTCAGTCACACTGCATTTTAAGCCTTTTTCTACCCAATCCTTCTTCCCCACCCCTCTCCCTTTATAAGCCTCAGACTTGTATCATGGTCTGGAAGCTTTCCTCACTGATTTCTGTTCCCTTTCCTCGTAAACCTGAACAGGTATTTCCCCTAACCAATCTCTTATATTTCTACTCCATCTCAGCACCTGCTTTTAAAAGGACCTAGACTGCTATACAGAGGTACTAGGGCTCTTGATAATATCCCTAAAACTTGAAGAATTGGCTCAGAAACTTGAGAAAATCTTGAAAATTTATTTAGATTAGGGGAAAATCAGGTAGATAAAAAGAGACAGGCTTCTCTTTATATTATAATATTTGTTCAGTAAGCCTACTAGAATTCAGCTAACCCAATTCCTCCATAAATTTGAAGTGATAAAGTGCTAATGTATCAACAGATTGTTCATTCAAGAAAATTAAAATAAAATATTCAACATATTGCATGATTTTGAAGAATATTTTTCTTCTTAGCTTTTTTTTGGGGGGCAGAATAATGGGGAAATAAAATTACATTTAAAATAGATATAGAAAGGTGTTCTGGAAATATATTAGACTATAGAGGAAATCTGCTTTAGATGAATAGTTTTCCAGCAAAATCTGTCATTGTGAATTAACTCCAGTATTATGTCATTTTTTTAGAATTATTTTAGACTTTTAGTTTACTATCTATGAATAATGTATCTTGTAATCTATATGTTTCAGTTCATATTATGAAAAAAATATTAAAAGAATATTGTCTTCCTCTGACTCATCTTAACTAGCCAAAGGAAAGAAAAGCAAATGGTATCTTTAGTGGAACGTATAATTGGATTTTCCCAAGCCTGAAACAGTAATTTTTTATTAAACATATCATTTTTATTGTCATCAGAGTAACTCTTTAATGTTTATATAAATATGCTAAAAATGTTTTCTTATTTTAAAATATCAGTGTTAGAATAAGCACATTTGAGCATTATGAAAGTAGTCATTAGGAAAATGCAAATCAAAACCACAATGAGAGGCCATTTTACACCCACTACGTTGTAGTGGAGACAAAAGTATTGGAGAGAATCTAGAGAAATCAGAACACGCACACATTACCGATGTGACTGTAAAATGGTGCAACTGTTTTGGAGAATTGGTGATTCATCAAAACATTAGAGTCTACTCCTAGGTATATACTCAAGAGAAAGGAAAACACGTCCACACAAAACTTTTACACAAATGTTCATAGCAATGTTATTCATAATAGGAAAAAGTGGAAGCACTTAAATATCCATCCATGATAAATGGATAAACACAATGTTATATATTCACAAATGGGGTATTATTTGACAATAAAAAGAGTAGAATACTAATACATGTACAACATGGATGAACTTTGAAAACATTATGCTAAATGAAAGAAGTCAGTCATGAGAGGCGATATATTATATGATTCAATTTACATAAAATGTCCAGAATAGGGAAATCTACGTATAGAAAGTAGATTAATGGTCACCTAAAACTGTGAGTATTTTGGATGGCGGGGAGTTGGGTGGTGGTAATAAAGAATGACTGCTGATGAGTATGGGTTTCTTTTTGAGGTGATGAAAGTGTTCTAGAATTAGAATGTGGTAATGGTTGCCCTTTCTGAATATATTTTTTAAAAACGTTGAAGTGTACACTTTAAATGGGTAAATTGCATGGTATATGAATGATATATCAATAAAACTATTTTAAAACTCCTATTAGGAAGATATAATTTTAATTAACTCCTTCATGCCCACATGCAAAGTATGTTACCTAGTTTTCTCTTTGAAAAGTTTTCAATAGAAAATTGTTTGCTTAATAATTTAGCACATTTCTACCTTTGTTTTATAGTTTATTTTTAGTTTAAAACCTTTAAATCTGCCATTTGGAGTATTTTGACTAAATATTGTTTTGCTCTTTTGTTTAATTTTCTATTTTAAATTTCAATCGTTGGAGGATAATTATTTTTATTATGAAGAGTATAATTTAAATGTTCTTATTAAAAATACATGTTATCTAGAAACAATAAATGCTGGAGAGGGTGTGGAGAAAAGGGAACACTCTTGCACTGTTGGTGGGAATGTAAATTGATACAGCCACTATGGAGAACAGTATGGAGGTTCCTTAAAAAACTAAAAATAGAACTACCATACGACCCAGCAATCCCACTACTGGGCATATACCCTGAGAAAACCATAATTCAGAAAGAGTCATGTACCAAAATATTCATTGCAGCTCTGTTTACAATAGCCAGGACATGGAAGCAACCTAGGTGTCCATCATCGGATGAATGGATAAAGAAGATGTGGCACATATATACAATGGAATATTACTCAGCCATAAAAAGAAATGAAATGGAGGTATTTGTAATGAGGTGGATGGAGTTAGAGTCTGTCATACAGAGTGAAGTAAGTCAGAAAGAGAAAAAGAAATACAGTATGCTAACACATATATATGGAATCTAAGGAAAAAAAAAAAAAGGTCATGAAGAACCTAGTGGCAAAACGGGAATAAAGACACAGACCTACTAGAGAATGGACTTGAGGATATGGGGAGGGGGAGGGGTGAGATGTGATAGGGTGAGAGAGTGTCATGGACATATATACACTACCAAATGTAAAATAGATAGCTAGTGGGAAGCAGCCACACAGCACAGGGAGATCAGCTCGGTGCTTTGTGACCACCTAGAGGGGTGGGATAGGGAGGGTGGGAGGGAGGGAGATGCAAGAGGGAAGAGATATGGGAACATATGTATATGTATAACTGATTCACTTTGTTATAAAGCAGAAAGTAACACACCATTGTAAAGCAATTATACTTCAATAAAGATGTTTAAAAAAAAAAAATACATGTTTCCTTCCCACGCTTATGAAAAAGAAGATACTTTTTTTATTATACTGCTGGGCTTGTATTGCTCAACCACTTAAAATTTATCATGATCACAATCAATGTTTTGTATTTATAAAGTCCACTATAGTCTATTAGTGATTTTCAATTATTATTTAATAATTAAAACCAATGAATCATGAATGTAAGTGATAATCCTAAATCTTTATTATGTACATTCTGGGACACAGTACTCATGGACAAACTGTCCTGCAATTAATCTTGTTTAGGAGAAGTAATTCATACACACTTAAGCTATACATAGAAACTGGGTGTGATTGTGATCAGGGTTGTTGATAACCCCTTCATAAACTAAAGTCATGCCAACATGAGAATCCTAATAAATTTTAGTGGAGCTTGAAAAAAGAATAAGAAAAAGACGTGTTAAATTCTCCAATTATAGTTGTATGCTTATGTATTTCTCTTATCTCATTAAATTTTGCTTCATGTATTCTGCGTCTCTTGTTTGGTGAATACACAATTAGAATCTTTATGTCTTTACGGTGAATTGATCATTTTATCAGTGTATACTGTCCCTTTTTGTCTCTAGTAATTTTATTTGTTCTGAGATCTACTTCTTTGGATAATAATATACTCACTCTTGCATTTGTTTCCTTAATATTTGTATGGTATATTTTTTTCCATCCTTCGGCTTTGAATCTACCTTTGTTATTGAATTTGAAGTGAGTCTCTTGTACATGGCATACAATTTGGTCATATTTTTTCTCCATTCTGCCAATCTCTCTTGATTGGGTATTCAGACAATTTATATTTAGGGCAATTGTTGATAACATTAGCTCTTAAATCCGTCATTTTATTATTTGTCTTCTGTTGGTTTCCTCTGCTTCTTTTTCTTCTGTTCCTCTTGTCTTGCCTTCCCAAGTTACTTAACACTTTTTATGTTTTTGAATATATCTTCATATATTTTGATTACTGGTTGCTCTGGGTATTGTAATAGAAATATTTATTACCATTCTACTGGTATCAACATTTTGAGTAAAGTGTGAAAGCTCTGCTTCCATTTAGGTCCCTTTACTGTCTCCACCTTTAAATATCATGTCATGAGTATCATCTTGTGTTATAATTTTGTTCCAGTCATTAAATATGATTTATAAAACTCATGAGGAAAAAGCTACTAATTGTATGTACATGTATTTCTGCTCTTTCTGTGCTTTTTCCCTTCCTGATGATCCAAAATTCTTTTATTATTGCCTTTCTATTTCAATAACTGCCCTTATCCAATCTTTAAGGGAAGGTCTGCTAGTGACAAAGCCATTTAATTGTCCTTTGTCTGAGAATATTGTTAGTTACTTTTTTATTCCTGAAAGATAGTTTTGAATTTCAACACCTGAAAATTTTGTACTTCTTTCTTCTGGCCTCTATGGCTTTACATAAGAAAAGTACTGTCATTAGAATTAGTATTCCCTTATAGGTAATACACCACTTCTCTCTCTACATTGATTTTTTTCTTTGTCCTTTATTTTTTTAAAATATTTATTTATTTATTTTTATTTGGTTGTGCTGGGTCTTAGTTGAGGCAGGCAGGCTCCCTAGGCGTGGCATGCGAACTCTTAGTTGAGGCATGCATGTGGATCTAGTTCCCTGACCTGGTATCAAACCCGGGCCCACTTTATTGGGAGCATGGAGTCTTAACCACTGTACCACCAGGGAAGTCCCTGTCCTTTGTTTTTTAAATATAATTAACATGTTTCTTGGCGCTCTTTGGGTGTTTACCGTTTGGGACATCTTTAGCTTTTTTAATTTGTACATTTGTGTCTTTCGTCAAACTTGTGAAATGTTCAATCATTATTTTTGTGACTACTCCTCCAGACTCATTCTTTCTCCAGTCCTGCTGGGTCTTCTTCAATGATATAAACGCTTGATCTTTTGTTACTTTCCCATAGGTCCCTGAGTCTCTGTTCTTTTTTTTTCAGTCTACATTTCTTTGTTGTTCAGATTGAATGAATTCTATTGACTTGTCCACAAGTTCACTTGATTCTATCCCATCATCTTTACTCCACCATTAAGCCCATCTAGCAATTTGTTTTTCATGTTATATTAGTTCTATAATTTTTAGTTCTATAACTTTATTTAGTTATAACTTTTATATCTTTACCAATACTTTCCTATTTTTTATTGGTTTCAAGAAAATTGATTGTTGAAAAACTTATGAAAACTGCTTTAAAATTCTTGTCAGATAAATCAAACAGCTGATTCCTTTCAGTGTTCATGTCTCTCAACTGTCCCTTCTTAATCAAGTTGTGATTATCTTGGTTCTTGGTATAATGAAGGATTTTTTAATCCTGTACTGGATATTTGTCTACTATGTTAGGAGACTCTTGGCCCTACTTAAATCTTTTATTATAGTAGGCAGTCATCCTGTTTTGGTTTAACATGCACATACCAGCCTACTTGTTTGCTGTGTTTTCAAGGACAATTTAAAGTTCAGGACTTCTGCATGTTATTTTTGGTCGGCCTGGTTTATCTGGTGCTGCTGGGGCTCTAACTAGTATTTACTGATGCTACGTTAGAGGACATAAAGGTTTAATCAGCACCAGGCATCTGCTGTCTTTCAGTGGAGGAGGAGAATCTCAGAATTACATGGATGAAGAGAATTCAAGGGCTGAACAACTGTGTTGGCCAAATCTGTTCTGGCTCTGTTGGACAGAGACTGCCTGCTGGGATGGGCACATTTTGTGGCAGCCTCCCTCACCAGTGCCTACCTGGAGGCTATTTCAAAATTTCGTTTAATTGCCTAGAATTCCAGTTAATCATATAAAATTATTGTTTTTATAACATATTAATGTAATTATACATGAATACTCTCTTTTCTGTATAGATTTTTATTTTTTTAAATTAATTAATTCATCTATTTTTGGCTGAGTTGGGTCTTCGTTGCTGCGCGCGAGCTTTCTCTAGTTGCAGTGAGTGGGGGCTACTCTTCGTTGCAGTGCATGGGCTTCTCGTTGCAGTGGCTTCTCTTGTTGCAGAGCACAGGCTCTAGGCGCATGGGCATCAGTAGGTGTGGTATGCAGGCTCAGTAGTTGTGGCTCACGGGCTTAGTTGCTCCACGGCATGTGGGATCTTCCTGGACCAAGGATCAAACCCATATCCTCTGCATTGGCAGGCAGATTCTTAACCACTGCACCACCAGGGAATTCCCTTTCTGTCTAGATTGTTAATTAGAGTCTTAGATTTCAGAAGCTCCAATACTGCTATTCTACTATTTGTTTAAAATTTAAAATATTTAACTTGCTCTCAAGAAGAAAGTGTTTCAAGTCTTTTAAAATACCTAGAGCTCACTAATAGCCTAGTAGTTACATAGTTATTAAAGATGAAGTTCTTATTTTTTTTTTCTATAAACCTGACTTGTGATTGGGCATACTGGCTGGCAGCATATGCTTCAGATGGAAAGACAAGGTAGAGATGATAGCACGGGAAGACCACATACTCTTTCATTCTTCAAGCATGATAGATAATGTAATCTGCAGGGTAAGAATCCCTTGGTTTGGAGTCAGGAAGACCTAGGCTTAAATGTTGCCCCCCCCCATCTTCTAATTGTATAAACTTTACTAATTTGTATAATTTCTCCAGACCTCCTTATTGCTGAATAGTGAACAATAATATATATCTCTAGGTAAGTATGTCTTAAATGATAAAATGTAGGACATTTCCTTTCATCAATTCTCAGTACCATTAGGGATTGTTCAGGTTGTAACTTGCCCCACGGTCAAATCAAATGTGACTATATCACTGTTTGAGAAGAATAATGAACTGAGAAGTTGCTTTTTTATTAACTTCCTACAAATGGAAAGACATCAAATTTCCAAGAGTCTTCAACTATTTCTGACTCAAGAAATATAGCAAGGAAATGACTAAAATTGTAGAAACAGCTGTTGAAGGAATCCCTAGTTCCTCTAAAGAGCCCATTTCAACAGCACCAATTTCAGAGGATACTAACATTGCTCAGAGAAATAGTAATAGTATCACAGATGAATAGGAAAGGAAAGCGAGTACTGAAGTAGTCCCATTAATGTAATCGCTCATCTTAATAACTTATTTTATAAAATAAGATTTATAGCTTTACAACTCTACCTAAATATTATTCACTTATAGGAAATTAATATTCTTGAATAATTATCCTCAAAATGACTATTATTTTTAGCAAGGTATCTTGCATTAAGTGGAAAGAAATTAAGTTGAATTAATGGTTGAAATGTTTTTTGTTGTTTGTTTTTTGGTTTTTACTATATTTTTTATGCCCTTCTCTATGGTCCTGGGTTTTAGTCAAACCATGTGCTAACTCAGAACTCAAGATCATTCATTCTCCTCTAAACCCTGCTAAGACTTTGTTTATAAAACTAAATATATGTAAATTTTTATTTCCAATCATGCTTCTTCAGAGAAAACTTAATTCATGGAAGAAAAATTCACTCTACTATTCCAGAGACCTACTGCAGAAACTCTACCTCCATATTTCTTTTATGATTCTTAGATGAAGGGTAATTTGACAGACCATGTGTAAATCACTAAGTGAACTGGAAAGACACATTTCCTTCTAAAAGGCATCATTCATACATATACTTATTCAGTAAAAATTTATGAATGGCTACTCTGCACCAGAGGCTTTTCTTTGTGTTTGGGATCCACCAATGAGTAAAACATCAAACAAAATTCCTCTCTTCATGGCACTTACCCTTACTGAAAGGGATAGACATTAAACAGTAAATATATCTGTAAAGTAAATTGTATTTATAATAAATTGTTTAGTCTGATAGAGGTAATAAGAGCCACAAAAAATAACTGAAATGTTGGAGACTTGTTAAGATTAAGTATTAAATATGCCTCAGTTAAAAGTTGACATTTGAACAAAGATTTAAAAGAGGTGAGGTTATAACCTTAGTGGATATGTAGGAAAAGAATATTCTAGGCAAAGAATACAGCAAAATCCTTAATGTAATTGTGTTGTTTGTATGTTCAGGAAACTTCAAGAGTCCAGAGCAGTTGAAACACTGAGCAAACTGGTGTATTAATTGAGGTGTCACAGGGTTAGTGGAAGGGGGTAAATTTTTTATGTCAACTTCACTGGATCACTAAGTGCCCAGATATCTGATTAAACATTATTTCTAGGTGTATGTGTGTGTAAGTGTGTTTTCAGATGAAATTAGCTCCTGAGTTGGTAGTCTCATTAAAGTGAATTGCCCTCCGCAATTGCGTGGGCATCATTGAATCCATTAAGGACCTGAATATAACAAAAAGGCAGAGCAAGGAAAAATTCCATCCTTTCTGCCATTTTGCTGAGATGGGCCATTGATCTTCTGCTCTTGGTACTCTTCATTCTCAGGCCTTCAGACCTGGACTGGAATCTATACCATCAGCTCTCCTGGTTCTCAGGCCTTCGGACTCCTACTGAATTACACCACCAGCTTTCCTGGGTTTCCAGCAGACAACAGATGATGGGAATTCTCAGGTCCCATAATTGTGTGAGACAATTAGACAATTCCTTATAAGTATCTTCACACACATACACACACTATTGGTTCTGTTTCTCTAGAGAACCCTGACTAGTAGTATAGGGGCATACATTACTGGATCTTGAGGACCATTATTTGCTTTTATTCTAACTGAAATGGGAGACACTGAGGGATTTTGAGGAGAGAATGACATGATGTAACTTAAATTTACAAATATTCATCCTAGTTTTTTTTTTTTTTTTTTTTTAGAAGAATGGACTATAAGGAAACAAGGGAAAAAATTAGAAAGACCTGTTGGGAGTTTATTGAAGTAAACTGCAATAACCCAAGAGAGAGAGAACTACATGTGAGAGCTGGACGTTAGTGATGGAGTACACAAGATATGATGTTGCATACATTCCAAAGGTAGAGCCATTAGTATTTGCTGATAAGTTGCATGTTAAGTGTAAGAAAAAGAGATTAGTCATTATGATACCAAGTATCTTGGTTTGAGGAACTGGAGGGATGGAATTAACCCCTTACAGAGAAGGAGAAGGCAAATAAAAAAAAAAAAAAAAGATGTCTAAAAGATTCCTAAAAGATTAGGAATACTGCAGCTCACCCAGATATATGTAACTGTGCTGTTTTTTAATATGCAAGCCGCTTGTGTACTTTTAGGGAGGAAAAATATATACCTGAAATACCTGAAAATTCCTCCCCTATCACTGTTTTAGAAAACCATCTTGCCTTTGGCTATATATGTTTCCATGGCTTAGGGGAAAAAAGGTAAAAATTACTTTGACTGAACTTCCCACTATTTTGGACTGGATGAAAGTAACTCAAAATTTTAGATCACCTCCCTACTTTTCTACATAGATCATCTTATAATTCCTATAGAGTACTGGCAAGGGATATAACCTTTGTCAGGGGTCGTAATTTTTTAACTGAGCAATATCTGCTAAAGAGAACATTCAAAAGATTATTATCTTTACACAGGTGGCTGGAAGCAATGGGTAATCACTAGATACTATGTGATATTATGTTTGCTTGGGTAGCACTCTATAAATTTCACAACATCCCATCCATATGAAATGAGGCTACAGATATTCCACATTGTAATAAATTATGGAGAATGTGGGGGAATCTATATGGAACTTGGAAACATAATTAAGTTTTCTCCATACCATATGACTATAATAAGTATAAAGTGTTAAAATAGCTATTAAAACAAAAATTGTATAAATGTCCAAAGAAAACCTTTTCAAATTTATAATAAGCATATTTGCTTCCATTAAAATAATTTTATATCACTTACTAAGCTTGAATTAGATTCACACAATTATTTTTTTTCATCTCTTTGTACTTTTTATTAATTCTCTGACACATTACTTTTTAAAAAAAAATCTTTATTGGGGTATAACTGCTTTACAATGGTTAGTTTCTGCTGTACCACAAAGTGAATCAGCTATATGTATACATATATCCCCATATCCCCTCCCTCTTGTGTTTCCCTCCCACTCTTCCTATCCCACCCCTCTAAGTGGTCACAAAGCACCGAGCTGATCTCCTTGTGCTATGCGGCTGCTTCCCACTAGCTATCTATTTTACATTTGGTAGAGATTCACACAATTATTTTTCTATACTTTTTGTTACTAGTCTCCTGAATACCTTGAGAATCACCATTGATGAGACTTTTTTTTTGTCTCATAATAGGTTATAAAAGGTATAAAGCCATTTTTACAGCCATTCTAACGTGTGTGATATAACTGATATTTAAAGACTTACAGTTCATTCCTTTCTTTCATTGGTAAATATGATACTGGTGTTTCTTTTAATAATTATAAGAGCTATAATATAAAACATTTAAAAACAATGGTGAAGCTCTAATTTTGAAATACATATACTTTGGTTAGAATCTCATGCAGCAGTTTGGATGCCACTAAAAGCACATCAGTTGCATATGGAAAGAAAGAGCGTGTACAAATGGCTACAGTATATAACTGTTGCTGGCAATTCACCTACCAGATGTCTAGCCTAGCCTCACTGCTTCCAAATCCAACATCTTGGGCAGTGTATTATGTTTCTTGGGCCCTTGAAATAAAAACTGCTACAGCAGTGCAATAAGTCCTTTGTCCTCTCTGGGCAGTGGCACACTCTCTAGCTGTTTGCCAAGATAGATGTTCAAGTGGCTACATTTTGTATTTAAAAGCCAAGGAGGGAGCATGATATGTTGTTCATCATTCCTGTTGTCTGGCTACTCTTAACCTTTGTTGTTCAGGTAACTCACCAAGTGGCTGCACACAATGCTAGTAGAGGCTGGAAGCAAACTATGTAGGAGCTTCAGCAACCGCAGGCTCTGTTCAGCCACAGGAAAAAAAAAAAAAAAGACTCAAAATCTCACACCTGTAAATGATTTGTTAATCAGCAGTGTGGCATAGCACAAAAGGAGATTTCAGTTAGAGATTAAACACATGTGCATTTCTAAAATTATTCATTTTCTCTTATTCTCATTACATATGCAATCTTACTGTGGCTTTAAAAAAAATCAAATGTAGTATATGCCAGGTAAGTGTAGCATTGTAAAAGCTGGTATAGACTGTAACAAATACTAAAGCATGAGGTGGGGGAAAAACACACACGCACTGCTGAAATATAATAAATGCATATATATATAAAAGCATAGTTCAGTGGGCATCATATTTTTATTGATTATAATATTGAAATCACTTTTAATGTATATGTTTGAAAAAAATTTGATACATATACTCCTATGAAACCATCACCACCAACCAATCAAGATACATCAAAGGAGTATTGGCAAGGATGTAGAACAACTGAAACTCTAATGCACTGCAGTGAAGATTTCAAATGGCACAATCACTTTGGAAAACTATTTCATGATTCTTAAAATATTAAACATAAACTAAACCATAAGACCTCGCCATTAAACTCCTTGATATTTACGCAAGATAAATGAAAGCATATGTGCATTAAAAAGAAAAAAAACTACTTGCTTGTAATGCTCATAGAAGCTTTACTTGTAAAAACACAAAACTGGAAACAAACCAAATGTCAATCAACAGGTAAAGGAATAAATAATGGTATATTCATAAAACAGAAGAACACTGCAATAAAAAGGAGTAAACTAGTGACACATATGGCCACATGGATATATCACAAAATAAGTATGCTGAGTGAAAGAAACCAGATAAAAAAGAATACTGCATTATTAATCTTTTATAAAATTCCTAAAAATACAACCTAATCTCTAGTGATAAAAATCAGAACAGTGGTTGTCTGGGATAGGAGGGCAAAAGAGGTGGGGAATATTAAAAGGAATGCAAAGAAATTTTGGGGTAACTTTTACGTGCATTTGCTTGATTACAGTGATAGTTTTATGTATGTAACTCATTCAGATGTACACTTTAAATATATCACATTTTCTTATGTCAGAATGCCTTAACAAAGGTATGAAAGCATGGTCTGGAAGAAAAAATACCAATTTTTTTTGGTAATGCCCAAGGAGAATAATGATGATGTGATCCCCCATAAAGACAAATGTAAAAACTGGGGGAAAAAAGTTAGACATTGGAAAGTGTCCAAAACACAACAGAAGCTTGATAACAGTTTAACTGTGAAAAATAAATGTAACTGGATAGGTATTTATTGAAAGTTTGTGGTTTACTGGCTTGAGAGCACCACTGAATTTCCAAGGGCAACAGAAACAGTGGTAGGAAAAGCCACAGTCTTACCTATTAAAGGTAGGCAGATCAGAATACTGTATTTGGAAGGAAGTGTGAAAGGCTATGAAGAAACTCTGGCTGTGAGACAACCCCAGAAACAGTGAAAACCAAATTAGAGTATAGTCTTCCCAAAATATCTGATTGAAAGCTTAATTATGCATTCACAAGGGGGATCCCTGTCTCCTTGGTAAAAAAGCAAAGTCCAAAGGGAGTTCTTCTCTTGAAAGTTAGAGCTTCATGGAGCCTGTCAGTTTGTTGCTCCCCTTAACTGACTGAATTCTCAAAGGTTTACAGCTTAGGTGGTAGATATATGAGGCTGAATGGCCTTGAAATTCAGAGTACAGATTCTGAAGGAATGAGAGCATCTGAAAATAAGGAGGTAATCTTGGAAGTAAGAAAACCACAGAAAGGGTAAGTTCTATAGCTGAGCACCAAGTATTTCAAGCACAGGGGAAATTATACAAGGATCAGACTTAAAAAAAGAAGTAGCAGTAGGAAGCCATAATATTAAAGCTGAGATATCCGCAGCTGCATGCCACAGGGGGGACCCAGTTTACAGTTTAAAGCCATGCAAGTTTATTAGTGTACAGGTTGCTGCAACACATTGTCTACAATGTCCAGTTTTCCACCAAATATTACTAGACTTTCATTGACAGGAAAGTGTGACCCAAACTCAGGAAAAGGTCTGTCAATAGAAATTGCCTCACAGTGGATTATATGTTGGATTAAGAAGACAATGACTTCAAAGCAGCTAACATAAATTTGTTCAAGCGTTAGTTGAAAATACTTTCAAAAACTTGAAAGATAATATACTATCAATGAAAGAAAAGGTAGATAATCTCAACAGAAATTTAAACATTACTTTTCTAAAAGGAAACACTAGAGTTGAGAAATTTATTAACTGAAATAAAAATTTGTTAGAAGAATATAGCAAATAGCAAATTGCTGGAAACAGCAAAAGATTCAGTGGACTTGAAGACATATTATTAGAAATTACAAAATCTCAAGAACAGAAAGGAAAAGGCAAATACTATATACAGTGAGTTGGGTAATACTGCTTTTTCCTCTATTTTCTGGAAAGTTTGTGTAGAATTGATATTATATCTTCTGAAACTTTTATAAGATTTCACCAGTGAAGCCATCTGGGCCTGACAGTTTGTGTGTATGTTTTTGAGATGGCATCTGAATTTATATTAAGATTTTTTAATGAAAAACTTCAATTTCTCAGTATATATAAAGCTATTCAGTTACCTATTTTTTCTTGAGTAAACTTTGGTAGTTTATGTCTTTCAAGGAATTTATTCATTCATCTAAGATAGCAACTTTATTAAATTTGTTGGCATGAAGTCATATATAATATTCCTTTATAATTCCTGATATCTATAGAATCTATAGGGATGTTCTGTCTTTCATTCTTTTTTTAAAAATTTTTTTAGCAGTTTTTTTTTTTTTAATTTTATTTATTTTATTTTTGGCTGTGTTGGGTCTTCGTTTCTGTGCGAGGGCTTTCTCTAGTTGCGGCAAGCGGGGGCCCCTCTTCATCGCGGTGCGCGGGCCTTTCACTATCGCGGCCTCTCGTTGTGGAGCACGGGCTCCAGACGCGCAGGCTCAGTAATTGTGGCACACGGGCCCAGTTGCTCCGCGGCATGTGGGATCCTCCCAGACCAGGGCTCGAATCCGTGTCCCCTGCACTGGCAGGCAGATTCTCAACCACTGCGCCACCAGGGAAGCCCTGTCTTTCATTCTTAATATTGGTTATCCCTCTCCGTCTCCCTCTCCCTTTTTCTCTTGCTCTCCCTCTCCTCTCTTGCCAATGTAGCTAAAGCTTTATCAATTTTATTTTTATGTTCAAAGCACCAAATATTCGGATTGATGGATCCACCTATAATTTTTTCCAATGTCACTTATTTCTTCTCTTTATCATTTTCTTCCTTCTGCTTGCTTTGATTTTAACTTGCTGCTTGTTATATGAAGAATATTAGGACTTTGATTTGAGCCCATCCTTCTTTTTGAATACAAGCAATTAATGCTAAAAATATCCCTCTAAACACTGATTTAGGTAATTTCACAAATTTTGATACATTTAAAAAATTTTATTCAATTATAATATTTAAATTTAATTCAATATCTTAATATATAATACATTTTAAAGGGACTAGAGGATAACTTTCTGGGATAAACATGATATTTCATATTGTGATTAAGGTGACATTATCAACACTCACCGAACACTATACATTAGATCTGTGCATTGTATTGTACATAAAGGTTATATTGATTATAAAAAATGTAAATACACGGAGTTGGTTGGGAAAATTCAAGGGAATGAAGAGTTTTATCCTGTAGAATAAAGAGTGGGAGAAAAGTAGTGTTTGCTTCAAAATCCTAAGAAAGACCAACATTTAAGTGACATGTAAAGGAATTACAGCTCATAAAGGAGACATCAGAGAATTATTATGCACAAATGTATAAGAATTAGAAGCACGTGGAGTCATGGAATTCAGGGAGTAGAAGTATAGGAATGAGTATGTGACATTCTGTAATCTGGCAGTGATATACAATAGGAAAAGCTGATACTTGCTGATTCCACATTCCATTCCATGTGGAAGTTGTGGCTGGTGTTAATGGGAATTATTCCAGAGAAAGACCAGAGATAAATACAAGAATTAGAAGTGAATCAGTAGAGAGTTCAATTTATGGTACAATCTCTAGAAACATGGGTTTGAAGCAGGAAACGGGATACTGAACAATGTTGAAAGGTGATGTGGGATCACAAAAAGCTTGCAGGGTGATGGTTAAGAATGATGATACTTGAATATGTGCATGGGTTAAGTATATAAAGTGGATGAGTGAAATGGTATAAATACATGGAAAATAGAGAAGGCAAATGACTGAGGAACAAAGACCAGGAAAAGGTATGTGGAAATGTTATCCAGGGTGCAGGTGCATGACTTTTCTTTCAACAACACCATCCTCTAAAACTGAAAGAAGTTGGATAAAAAGGAAGACTCAATATTCTCAGTGAAACAGGAAATAGGATTTAGAAGAGTTTTGAAAGTTTGTTTAGTAGTACAGAGGTGAATGGAAAAGAGAACTACCTGTGGGAAAATAATATGATATATGTGTAGTGCCAAAGGCCAGAAATGAAGTATCTTTCCATGATACAATCTTGTTTTCTCAAAGAGGATGCTAATTACATTAATAGTAATCACTCATAAACTGCCTACTGTGTTCATGTGCTGTTTGAAGCTCGTTATATGAATTAATAATTAAACTCTCACAGAAATCCCATAAGGTAGGCAGTATTATAATGCTGTACACAGGGAAATTAGACTGTGGTACAAAAAGGCAAAATAATTTGCCTAAAGTCTCATTGCTGATAAGTGACAAGGTTAGGCTTTGAACCCAGGTGTTTTGACTTCAGTCTCTACACAACCACTTAATTATACTGCTCTTTTGTGAAGAACCAAAGCAAATTTCTTTCCTTAAAAATGTTGTTTACTAAGCTGGAAACAAAGAATACTTTTCAAGGTACAACATAAGGAACTGAAGTTCAAGCTGCTTCTAATACATGGTGACAGTTTTTGTTGTTTATTTGACTTCATATCTAAGAGTATATTCTGTTTACCCATAAAGTTGATTTGTTGAGTAATGGCTGCAAAGAAACTGAGGTTTATTTATAATTATTTTATCTTAATAGAAATGTGGTCTAGGAATGACCTTAGAATACTAATACTGTATTCTCCTATGGACTTGGTAGTTTAACTTATATTAAAAATAATAAAAAGATACAAATATCTTTGGAAAAAATACTTCCACTTAGTGCTTAATAGAGAGACATTACTTAAAATGCAAAAACATTATATGCCTTTTAAGCATTAATTTTGATCAAGCTAATTCTAACTTTTGGTAACAGGTGAGTTTTCTTTGGGGTTGATCTCCATGTTTCTAAGTATATGAAATAAGGACATATATTGCATTTTCCTGTGTATGTTTTATATGTTTTCTATTTTCTTTAATGGTTTTCTTTATGTTTCATACCACCACAAATATCAACCCTGGAGGGAGGAATTTGTGAAGTTCTGTAGGACCTGTTGAACAAATCTGCCTTATAATAGACAGCTTCCCACAGAGACTGAACTTGAGAAATGCTAAATGATAAAAATGTATTTTAAAGTTGTCACAAAAGTGAGCATCTAAGTAAGAAAAGCTCATCTTTACCCATCAAGCCAATTTTCTTACAAAAAATACTTTAACAAATAGCATGATGAATTGCTAAAGTAACAATCGCTATTTTATTTAAAGAACAGTAATAGACCAACAGTTAGCTTCCTTGCTCAACATAAGGGAAGTGCAGAGGATGTGTTGGTTATAACTATTTTTAGTCTCTAGTTTCCTTCTCCATATCTCTTGTATTGCATAATACAGGGATAATCACAACAAAATCTGCTACCCACTTCTTCATGATAGCCTTCTCTTTTATATATTTAAGCTTCTTGAGTGGTCAAACTATACCTTTTCCATTCTGGTGTGTATTTTTCACTCTCCCCTCCCTAAATGGAGAGAAATTAGTTGATTATAAAATGCACAATCTCAGAACCACTTTCTTCCTCTGTGCATCCTGGAGTTTAGGAATTCCAGGTTATCCAGGAGAAACGGGACTAATAGGATTGCCAGGACTTACCGACACATGTCCAACCTCAGCAATACCTGCCTTTGCTATGACGCAGAATGAATCCTTCTTAGCTTCCTCCTAGCCCATTGTCTTCAAGGAAGCCCACATTAGATTTGTAGAAGAAAATGCTTTCTCCTTACTTTAAATGAGTGAAAGGTCCTCAAGAGACCTACTTAAACTGCTTGTTCTGCACCTCATGGGTGTGAGTGTCACAGCGATGGGGGACAGATTTTTTGCCTATTTTTCAAAAATAATCTAAAAGTAAGATGACAGCTTTAGCTGGTAGAAAAAAAGACGGAGCTACAACAGAGAAGAGCTGCATTTGTAACTATGATAGGCAGGATTAAATGTTTCCAAGTGAACCGTATGCAAGCCCTTGCTAAGTGAATGGAGTTAGTTTACCCTGGAATTCTGTTAAGAGTCCTTCCTCAAGTGATATAACTGGAGGCAGGTAAGCCCCCTACCCCAAATGCATGAAGCAGCAGAAGCCCAGAGACTAAGCTGAAGTCAAATCAGACAGCTTGAGAAGGCATCAGCTGTTGTAGGAAAATGCAGGCGTAGGACTTAAGTAGGAAATCTTTAAATGACATACAAAACTACCCCATGAAGAGAAAGAGCCAAAACTAGCATATTCTACAATAAAGGTAATCAAAACCACATTTTAATTGGGTTAAACTTCAACCAGATCTTTCTTATCTCTTACCCCTCCTTCATTTTCCTAGGGTCTGATAAAAGTTTAAAGCAGTATACAGAGAAAAAAGTGGACTATACAATAAAGAGTAGAAAATAAGATATGTAGGTTCCCCTTAACCCCTGTCACCGAAGATTTCCAAACATGAAGCTGTCCTAAACTACTAGAATGGACAGTCTTTATTGGAAAACATGGACACTTTGATATACTTAATATTTTACTGGGGTATAATTATTTTGTATTACCCGAAAGAATAAAAAATAAAGTGGAAAGAGTACCTACTCAAGATTTCATATAAGAGACAGGAAACAATTCATTAACAGAACAAATCTATAGGAGAAATGAGAGAATAATGCTGGTTTTCTGTTTACAACTATCAAGTCCAATTTTTTCAATGAGCTGGTTATAATTACATTAAAAATAATCAGAGTTAAATTATTTGAAATGCACAATCAGAAACTAAAAATTCACACTTGCTCCAAACTTACATTTGTAAGACAAGACAATTCACTCTTGGTCTATTTTCCTGAACATGACCCGGTCACATATTCTACTCCTCATAAGGTGACTTTTACTCCGTTTAATTTCTAAGGTTATGGGCAGGATGCCATCCAACTATAGCTTTTACTAGTATTATTTTGTCATATATTTGGAACATTATTCTGATTAGTGGACTTCCTCTGATTTAAGTAAGCATATTACAAAATACCAAGCTTGCAATGATTGTCCATACCACAAAGCACGATGTAAAACTGAAAAAATGTGTTCCTTTTATCTCCTTCTCTTGTTTAAATTTATATGTTATATCTAGGGAATAAGCCAGTCTAAGTCTTGTAGTGTCCTGCTCTCTCCTACAAATGTCCCTGCCCTTCTTTTCTAAGATAAAGATTTCATAATGGTACAGAGGCATATTAGGTCTCAGAGTTTTGATGACAATTAAATGAAATAATGGCATATAAAAAGAGTAAACTACTCTGGGCTTCCCTGGTGGCGCAGTGGTTAAGAATCTGCCTTCCAATGCAGGGGACACGGGTTTGAGCCCTGGTCCGGGAAGACCCCACATGCAGCAGAGCAACAAAGCCCATGCGCCCCAACTACTGAGCCTGCGCTCTAGAGCCCACGAGCCACAACTATTGAGCCCGTGTGCCACAACTATTGAAGGCCATATGCCTAGAGCCCGTGCTCCGCAACAAGAGAAGCCACCGCAATGAGAAGCCCACACACCGCAACGAAGAGTAGCCCCCGCTTGCTGCAATTAGAAAAAGCCCACTCACAGCAACGAAGGTCCAACGCAGGCAAAAATAAGTAAAAAAAAAAAAAATTAATAAAAAGCATGTGTCTATTCTAAAAAAAAAAAGAGTAGACTACTAAAAAATAGTAAGTTGTCAATAAATATGAAATATAATATTACTATTATTATATGCCAAGTCACATACCCTCATGGATTCTTAGTATTTTATCTAAACTTCATGAAATTCTACCTTTAAAATCCCTTTAATGGTAGCAAATGGACAAGCTAAATACACATAGGACTTCAAATTGAAAATAGAAGCAAAAATGAATTCACAATAACTATACATTTGTATTATCCTAGTCTTCTGATGTACACAATTCTGCTCAAATCCTCTCCCAGAGCCACTATAAAGAGTCTTCTGAAAATTAGTGATAAAATACATAAAGTACAATGCCAGGTGATGGATTTATACTGAAAACTCAATATTGGTAACTCTTAATATTTATCATTTCTTCTGGTTTTTCTAAATAGCATTAATATTATGTACATTCACTTTGTAAACATGAATTTGTATTCCAAATTTTTAAGTGTTCTTCATCCTAAATCTAACCATGACCTAATATTTAATTCTTTAATTTTCTCTAATTATTTAAAATAGTTAACCATATGTTGATGTTTCTCTGTATGTTGTTTAATTATTACTGGAATTCCTGGACATCCAGCATCTTATTTTTATGTTTTTTGTTCCATGTATATGGCCCAAGTACTGTCTGATCAAGATATACAGCATCAAGCCCTGTTAAATTCTGAAATAATATGCATCATGCCCACCTTTTTAACTGTTGTACTTATGCAACTGTTTTACTTATGCAACTGTTTTACTATAAGGCAAAAGTCACATATTGCATTTCCATTGTTCTAAGAATATTCAAGCAATCTCAATAGCAAGTTCTCAAAATATGTTTACTATTGTATCTATAACATGATTTATTACATTACTACTATATTTTCTCTTTTTAATCCATAGCTTAAAATACATTTATAAGGCATTAGTTATAACATGGGAAAATATTTTTGTTATCAAAGTTAGGAGGGAGGATTTAAAATAACATAGGACAACGTCAATAGCTAACCTTTACTGAACACCTGCTACATATCAAGCACTGTTTCAAGTGGTATATATGTAGAAGTGTCTCAACTATGGGGGAAAATGTAGTTAGAAAAATGGGACTAGAAATTCACCAACAATGTTAAAAAGTGAATATCTCCAGGTGATACAGTTATGAATAATCTTAGTTTTCTCTTTTTTCTTTTCAGAACTTTCAAATTCTAACAGTTTTATTTATATATTTTATTTACATTTATGATCATGTACTATTATACTAATGAGGAAAATCTTTGTATTTTTTAAGTTGACTAACTTTTCAAGAAAATTCAGGTCACACTGAACAGCAGCAGAACAGATTTTTATCTAATCTCCCTTTGATATAGGATACAAAAAAGTCAAAACAAACAAGTTTGCAGTTTCTTACATATATTTTGGTAATCCTGTAGCAGCTAATCCACAAGTACTATATTTTCATTGTGCAATTTTCTTTGGAATTCATTTCCAACTTCGCTTCTACACTGAATCACAATTTTTAGACTTGTTGAATATTCCTGCTTTTTTCTATTTTTTGAAATAGTTTTCATTCACTTCTTTATTTACTTGTTTGTTACCTTAAACAAAACCAAATTTTCTACTTTCATATCTGGACTAGACTTTAAGACTCCATATAGTACTACCCCTACCTTCAGACAGATAAAATCAAAGTTTTTCCATATATTGAAGACTTCTAGTTTTGGAGCCACCCCAAAAAATATGCAATTTCCTTGTTTTTAAAGCACACAAATGCTTAGAGACTATAAAGACTATGGAGAAATATAGAAACGAAGACTTTCATACTAACAAAACGAAAGTGTTCACTGCCAAACACCTGGATTAACACAAAGAAATAGAGTGTTTTGGAATGAATTAAGTGAAGGTAAAATAAAATTATTTTTATTTCTTCTTAAAGTTATATTTTTAATAGCTTTTAAAAGATAACTGACTAAGGAAAAAAATAGCAATTTATTTTGTGCTCATAGTATATATAAAGGTAAAATGCATGACAAAAAATAGAACAAGGATATGTAAAAGGAATTGCACAGTATTGCAAGAACCTTAAATTACATAGGAAGCAGTATGATATTCTTTTCAGGTATACTGATGAATAAGTTACAGATTAATAGAAGCCCAGCAAGAGGAACAGAATAAAGATTTTTAATTCCATCTTCTCAGCTTAAAATGAATTGAGGAATCATTCTACAGATATGATTCAGAAAGGAGAGCATAGTGTTAAAGTACAGAACATTACAAGTTACTGTAAACATCAAATATAGGAAAGTCTTATGTTGTATATCAAAAGAACATACAATTTCTCAAAGAACTCACCCTTCCATAATTATGAATTAAGTCAAAATAACAGTAATACTATGAATTTCAAGTTACTGAAATTATTTTCTCCATCTGCTGTCTAATGCCTTTCTATTCAAAGTTTAGTCTGTAATCCAGTAGCACCTGCATCACCTAGAGTTTGCTAGAAATGTAAAATCTCAGGCCCCACTCCAGACCTACAATTTAACCAACCTCTAGTTGGTTTGTATGCAATTACATTTTAGAATCATTGTTCTACTTCATTTCTAGATATATTTAGATAGTATTTCTTATGCACTGATGAATGAGCCTGTTCTCTTGGCACCACAGTTGTTTCCCAATTAGTCATACCACCTAACATAATACCTGCTTACTAAATGCATGTGTGCTGAATGACTGTGTAAAGAAATGAATGAATGATCTACTTGGAAACTAACACCTACAATAGCAGTAAATTTTCTGCATCTCCAAACACAATGTCATGTTCAACACTGGAAACAAATGAAATTTTTCATTTTAATTGATAATTAAAACCTGTTTTTCCTTCCCTTAAAAAATACAATATTAAATTTAAAAATGAATAGCCTATGTACTTAAGTGTCTGAAAAGTATTTTTATACAAGTTTTTAAAAATTTTACTATGAAATTTTAGGCTTAAATACTGGATAGATTTTTCTGTCATCATTCATTCTGCAACATTTAAAATATGTATTTGCTAATTAATAGTTAATGCTCCCACCTGGTTCCACAAGAGATTTGAATAGCTGGCAATAAAAAAATCCCTTATACTTAGTATAAACAAGTGTTCCATAAATATATAAAGAGTTTTTATGTTATTGTGGCCATAACGTAGAGTTGTTTGATATTCTTTTTAAGATTTACATTAAAAATCCAGAATTTAGAGACACACAATAGTAATATCAATTAATAATCACAATTCATATAACTGTCATTTACATCAATCATAAAATCAGTCAGGTTGGTTTGATTTTCCTAACTAATGGTTACACAGAAGAAAAATGGTAACATCTGTGTCCTCAAAGAACTGTCTAGACTGAGTCACATGTTCAACAGATTTTGAAGTGTTTGTTGTAAGTGTAAAAGTTGTTATGGGAGGAAAATTGGAGTGGTACCCAACATAACAAGGGAAGGTAAAACATATACATAGATGAGATTTTAAATGTATGCTTTAATATTTTTTAGAGTTAATTTCTCTTGGCTCTTTAGTTCTGAACATACAAAAACAACTCACTCTCCTGAATCTAATAACGCTCAACAAATAAGATAAATTTATTTGAACTGAGGAAACCATGTTTATGAATTCTAGTTTTGCTCCCTATTCACGATGTGAAATTTAATAACTTGCTTCAACTCTTTGAGACTCAATGTCTTGCTCTAAAAGGAATAATCACTAACTATCAAGAATGTTATAAATATCAAATAAGGAAGTATATGTAAAAAAATTGTCAGAAAATTCTCTTAAATAATTAGTAAATAATTTCTGATTATATTTGTAAATATTTTTATTTCAGTTATTTCATGCAGTAGCTTTAGAAAAGAAGAAAATGTACTACAGTACATGTCTGTACAGTACAGTACAAATATGACTGTAATAAAATGTTTTAAACATGGCATTTAAAAAAATGATTAAAAAAATCACAATAAATCAACATCAATTTAATTATAGAACCAAATTGTTAGCATATCAGAATATTAAAATATAAAGCAAAATAACTATTCATGCAACTGCAAAGGAATAATATTAATAATTTAAAGAGACAGTTTTAATTTTCGATACTATTGAAGATGAGAAACTGATTTTTTAAATAATTTACAATAAAGTTATAACAAAAAGCATAATACCCAGCAAGACACATTATATCAATATAAATGGATTTAATAAAAAAACAGAAGTTCTTTCTATTATTCAATTTTATTTATAAATTTTGTTATATATATCAAAAAATATAAGGGATTAGCAATTACAGAGGTATAATTTCTTCATATAATTTTCTAGTTTACTCTTATTTTCTAAATATGTCTCCAATTCCTAATATTTTCTTAAAAGCATTAAAAGCCAAATCAAAATATATAGACAAAATGTTTTAATACACAGAGAACAAAAAGTAAACATGTTGTAAAACATGATTTGGGGGACTATACAATATATATGCAATTATATTTATATATGGGTTTTAAAGTGTATATTAAATATAATAAGGAAAATAATCATGAAAGGCATATTAATTTTTTTCCCTAGAAGCTTAGACAATGGAAGGAATCTAGAATATTACCTAATGGCTTCAGAATAACAAAATATATTTCAGGTTATGAAAAGAAAATGGATTTTACAAGAAATAAAAGAAGTTCTATTCAACCTTACTCTAAAGTAATATACAGTTATATATGTATTTTTTATTTGTATTGTAAATATAACCATTACTGTTCTTCTTTCCTTTTTTCAATGCTTATAATGTGCCATTCTCTAAACTGAGTGCTGGAAATACATTAGCTAGCAAGGTTAACATGACCCCTCCTTTCTAGAAGTGACAGAGCACACTAGCAAAAAGCATATAGTCTGGTTTCAGGTTCCTGAGTCCAAATCAGGCTCCGCCTCTCACTGGCCTTTTGACTTGGGAAGATGATTTAACTTCTCTTTGCCTCAATTTCTCCAGCAGCAATACTGGAAGGCACATGATTCCCTCAGAAGGCTGTTGTGGGATTAAACTACTCAACATGGAAGCTCATGAAGAGCATCTGGCACACAGTGAGTTTTCTTTACCTGTGAGCTATTTTCAGTTGAGACACTGAATAGCACAATGGTCAAAACCATGGGCTCTGAAGCTGAACTTGCTGGGTTAATTAAAAGTCCACCCTCACCTATTGGTGGCAGAGTGAATTGGAGCTTGTTTTTTAATCCTGGTGAGCCTCAGGTTTTCCTCTGAAAAATGGACAAGATTAGTACCTGCCTTAGAAAAGTACTGAGAGTTTTGCCTTAGTTTCTGTATATAAAGCACTTTTAAAAATGCCAACCACATGGTAGGCATTCAAAAAAGTTATCATCATAATCATCACCACCATGGAGATAGACAGTACTAAATAAATTTATTAAAATATAAGCAATAAAATATCACCTAGAAAAATATGCAATTCAAAGAATTAAATAGGTTGCCACGATGAAGAATGATGGGATGAGCGGATATGAACTAAGGCTCACAGAAGCCTATCTCTGGAGGTGACACTGCAGTGAGGTCAGGGTGTCAAGAAAAATCCACAGTAAGATAAGGGAAAAGAGGTCAAGGGGGAATTTATCACACACAGGGAGAATTACTACCATGTATGAATGCACTTGGAGTGCTGGTTTGGGCAACAGGACATAGAGTCAGAATCTGGTGAGTAAATGGGAGGATACAGTGATGGAAGGTATGAACTGGTTCCAGGACACAAGCTATTCTTTCGTCACAAAGCTCTCACCCACAAACACTGATACTTCTCTTCACACGTCCTAAAGATTTTGATCTAAACTATCATTTCACTCTGAAACATTGGTAGTCTAATTTTTTTTAATGTTAAATTTTTATTTCAAAATTCTAGTATGTAGTTATTAATATACCAGCAATTTATTTTAGTGTAGATTTAGCTGATTTGAAATAGTATTGGCATTAAGTAAGGCTACTGAGGGATAGTTTCTCTTTAAAGAGGAGGCTTTAGTAAATGAGAAACAGTGTCAACGAAGCTAAAAACTAAATATCTTTTGTAGATCCAGGTCCAGAGAGCATCGCACACATAGGTCTTGCTCCATGTCATGGGAACAGAAAAGGAAAACTCCATCCATATCCCGGGAGAAACGCCATTGCCACAGGTCCCGCTCCAGCAGCCGTAGTCACAGCCGCAGCCACCAGAGAAGTGGGCACAGTTCAGCAACACGTGTCCTTATTCTTAGGCATCATCTCAATCGTCTCTCTTCATATTCCATTCAAAGATTCAAGACGAATTGTTGCTCCACCTGGGCCCTTGCTGGCTATATTCCAGCTACTTCAGGACTGTCTGTAACAACTGCTGTAGAGGAGGACCAGACCTTTTGCCAACTCCCTCGTACGGTCCTCCACTTGGTCCGGCTCTTCCCTAGGTAAGGCAGCGGCCAGCAGAGTGGCCTGTTGTTTCATTCTCTTGTTCCCTTTTCTCCTGAGCCTGGTCCCGGCTTGCCAGGGGTGTCTACATGAAGCACATCTGCCTCCTCCCGAGCTTTATCCAGCACCATTCTATGTTCTTCTGAAGTGAGAAGGGTAGTTAATAAATTTTGAATATCCACAAGACGTCTTCCAAACCCAAAACCATCTGCTGCAAAATGAAACGTCAGTGGCACCTGGCAGGGATGGTCCTGGAACAAACAGACCAGGCAGCTGCTTGGACCCATCCACAGGCTCTCAGTACTGGCAAGGCGCCAACAAGCCCCGAGCAAAAGGTCCATCTGGACTTCCCCTCCTGCCTGGCTGGCCAACTTTTTACCGAACCAGGTTTTTCTGGCCCGTTGCACAGCAAGCCAAACGCTGAGACGCCAAAGTTTGGGGCAAAGAGGGGTTTATTCCAGCCGAGAGAGGAGAGCGGAGAGAGGAGAGGGAGGAGAGGGAGGAGAAAGGAGAACAGATCTCGAATCTGCCTCCGGTAGTGTAATTAAGACAAAGGAACCAAATTTAAGGCAGAAAAACATCTGCTTCTGACAGTGAAAGCAGACAGCAGAACTTTAGTATCTTGAAGCAGCTAGAATTTGCAAGCAGGGCATTAAGAGAGGAGGGAGTTGCACAGAGTCGGGTATACCAGCAGTCAGTGTGGTCATTCACTGTAGTCTGAGCCTGTGAGATAGACATAAATACTGGAATTCACTTAGGACTGACAGCTAGGAATTCAGCCCTAACTGGAATAGACAGAAACTCCTAAAAACCTTGGTTATTCAACTGAGGTGCAGAAAAGCCATACAAAGGAAGAAAGATGATGACTTAATAGCCACACCCCAATGTTAAAGACAAAAATAGAGTGACATTGTCTAAGAAAGAATAACACTAATCCTGGCAGGATAAAATGGATGTACTAGTAATATTACTGCCTGCCAAAACAAAGCTCAGCTCCTTTTAAAAGAAGAAAACATAATTTGGACTCCGTATGAACTATGGTCCATAATGTCTTGTACAAGCAAATAAGCAGGAAAATTGACCCTTAAAAAGAAATGTCATAGAATCAGGCACCAAGATCACTTGGATATTAAAATTTGCAAGAATGGGGTTTAAAACAGCTATTTAGACAGATAGGTAGATAAATATTGAATAGATAGATGATTGATATAAAGAAAAAAATGGATACAACTTGTAAATAGGATATCTTGGGATAAATATAAACTATTAAAAACTATAAAAAGTACTAAATGAAAATTCTATAACTAAAAAGAATAATATTTAAAATAAAAGAAAAATTCTGTATAGGTAAAACAGCAGATTAAAGAAGTCAAAAAACAGCCTGAAATCTTTAAGATAGATGAATACAAAGTACTCACTATGGAACACAAAGAGAAACATATATACAACAGTATGCATTTGCATTTGTGTGTTTAATTGGGTTTGCATACATTTTATAGGTAAATTTACAATAATAACTTGTACTACCCAGTTTTTCCCCAAAGACAATTTAGGGACTATAGTAACACAAACACACAAACCTACTTCTATATACACAGAGGATAATACTTGTAAAGGGAAATAAGAAGGGGAAACATGATTTGATCATTTGTCCTCATTGTGTGTTTCTATTAAGATGGAGAGCTCAACTGATAATATGGCAGTATTCAGTCATTAGCTCTCTGGGGCTCTTAAGCAAGTATGTTTTTCTCCTGGAATGTTGAGGTAAAATTTAACTGAAATCCTTACCTATGTGATATTTTACTTGGATGTCACCTGAAGTAAAACTGATAACCAGAATTCAAGTCTATAACTCTTAGCTTTCACCCTATCAATAGGCACCATATCTTTCTGGGGGAAGAGGATTCTTTTTTTTTAATTTATAGCCTGAGCCTCCAGTCTAAACAAAGCATTTTCACTTGTATTACAGAATACGTTTTCCTCTTAGCAAAACCTCTGTCAATATTAATATGTAGCTTATTTTACCAATGCCGTTTTTTTCAACAAAGCTAGTTATTTTAGGTGAACAGAGGTTATATGTCATATGTTATCTTACATATATATATTTACTGAAATGTATTAAAAATATATAGATACTAATTTAATATCCATAACCATACTCATAATAATAATATTTACACAGAATTTTTGAATAAATAGCTTATAAAGTAGAAAAGAGAGAATTAGAATTTCTCTGCCACGAAGTGGTAAACTGTCCTGTTTTCTGACTTCCAAGTATCTTTTGAATATTTTTGTATCCTTTAGAGGATCACTTGTCTTACATGCCCTGATTTACCAAGGTGGAAACTAGAAAATTCACTCTCTCATCATTTCTGCTAAGGAACTAATAGGTGACATGAGTTTCACCAACATGATATATATGTGTGAGCTGTCAATACAGAAAATGAACATAAGAAAAATTTTGATTTGAAGAATTTATCTTCTGCCTATTTCAGTCATTGTAAGTGTTCATCAAATCAAGGGCTGTAGATGCAAAGCTTCTGGCACCTAGGTGCAGGAGTCATCAGTTCCCACACTGCAGTAGTTTATGAGCTGTTAAACTGATGTTTAGTGGCAGATGTGAGAATTCAACTGTGAGCTCCCCGTATAAGGTGCTTGTTCCTTGTAGCATTGGCTTTCTGCTTCCCAGATTTTTGCCCCCAATATTGCTAAGTAAATGTTTCCTTACATTATCTCCTTACACTATCATTTGTCCCTACATTATCAAGTGTCCTCTGAACAATTCAACAAATATACTGTCTACCTACAACTAGTGAAACTGGGCCACAAGAAAAAAATAAGCCTTGTATCAGTTATCTTGCATGCCTTAGTCTGAAGATAATGGAATGCAGCTAATATTAAAGGATGAGACTCTGGAAGATGATGACAAGCGTTGTTAAGACTGTCAGTTCAGTGAATCAACTATATCAGGGCATGTATCTCCATGATTCTTTTTTCCATTTCTCATTTTTATTATTATGTGGCCTCAGTATGGATCCTATATCTTTGCTGCAATATCTGCATTCCAACAGGAATAAGGGAGAGGAAAAAGGGGTGTGGACATCTTAGGAAAGTTAAAATACAATCCAGGAAAGTACATCAGAATTTATGTTAGCCAAAATCCTGGTACTTGGGCATATCTTGCTTGAGAGAAAGGAAAAAACGACTTGGAAACATTGGATTAGGCCTAACAACAGTGGTGTTTGACACACGTTTCTACAAATTATATCCTCTACAAATTTATTTTTATTCAGGTGAACAACAAAGCATAGGTTCATTCAAGACAGATTCCTACATGTCATATAATTTGTTTTATACCCATTGTTCTCCATCTTCATTGGTAACTCGGTTTTTCTGCATGTCAGATTTTAGAATAGATTTTAACACCTTTTAGTTCTCTATGCAGATGTCTTTACAGTGCAACAATTATAAATATTTAATTTATCCTGAAGTCCAACCTTCCATAACTCCTTGATTTAAAAAAATCTTTATTTTCTCATACTTCCCTCATTTTGTGCATTTCTGACTTATACATAAATTCAATGCAAACGATATTACATAGAGAGTAATTTTATTGTGATAGATAAATGACATTTTTTTCTTTTAAATTATCATACTACATCACAAGTATCTATATTTAATTGAAATACACCACATGGACAGAAAGCAGTAAGAGCCTCTGCTAACTGAGGCTGCTGCTTACCTTAGGCTTCTAAAAATGCATCAAGCATCCACTGCATAGAAGTCTGATTTTCTCCTGTTGTAATTCACTGTCAAAGGGAAATAAACAATTGATGAAGCAAACTATTCCTTTATTTTTTCCAGGTCAAATATCAGTGATTTACTATTCACAACGCTGATGTCTCCCTCTTTCAAAGATTATTTGTTTAACTTTCTTTTTACTACACCAGTAATATGTTTTCTGAAAAGAAACTGACTTTTCATATTTAGAATGTGTTTCCTATATCTAGTGGTTGAAAGGAAGCATCTGTCATATTATGTCAGCTTTTCCTCTCTGATCCCCTAGGGGGATGTTCTGAATCATTAGTTTATAATCAGTTTTTGTTTTTAATTAAATATCAGCCATATGACTGAGTCAGAGAGAAATAGGATTTTGCTCTTGGTCTCCCAAATAAATAGATTTATGGAAATAATGTTTAGCAGAATATATGATAGGCTAATGGAATAAATTTTATACGAAAAGCATCATTTGAGCTTTTCATACATAAATTACTTTTAGGAAATCAGGAAAAAGTTTGAACTGTGTAATATCAAAATCAAAATATTATTCCTTGAGTAACTGCTATATATTCAGACTTCAGTAAGTATAATACATGATTTTAATTACTCATAAAAAATATTTTATTAATTTATTCAATAAATGATTCTATCAGTTCATTACCAGATCTTTGAGACTGTGAGAGTATGCTGGTATGTGACTGTGTGTGTGTGTGTGTGTGTGTGTGTGTGTACATGTCTGTGTGCATGTATGCAAATAGACCTGTAATAATTTACATACAAAATTTGTTCCCAAGTAACCAAAAATATATTTAAGATAATTTATTTTTAAGATACTTTTGAATGAGAGTACCAACATATTTATTGATCTTGGGATGGATTAATTTATTGGCATATATGATAAAGAAAAATATTAGGCAAGTATGAAATTATGAAATAACTCTATTCAGATTCAGTAACTAAAATTTTATTAAATGTATATGTTATATAAATACAAGACATATAAGCTTAATAATATATTATATATATAAAGAGAGAGAAAGAAATATAAGGGAAACTGATTTTCAAGTGAAGACACCAAGAAAATCAGTGAAACAAATCTAAAAATTGTCTAATGGAAAAATTGAAAATCATAGTAGAAACTTGTAAATTAGAAGCAGTAGAATTTTTCAAATATCTTATTCTGTAGAGAGATCAAACTGAAAAATGCCTGATTTTTTTAAAGTAAAATAAAAAACACAAGTATTCTAGTATACACTGTTAGGAATGACATATGTTACATGATTCCAAACAAAGATGAGATCGAATATTTACTAATTCTATAATATTAAATTAAAAACTCAAATAACTCTATTTTGCTCAGAAAATTAAATTAACAAAGCCAACTCAATATGAGGCATAAAATGAAAGACCAAAGCCCTTGAAGGAAATTAATTCTTTTTTCCACAAACTCTTCTGGTGGTCTTTGGATCTTTTATGTTTATGGTAAAATACTTCCAAAACATTATGTTTGCTTACAAAATATGATTTAATATAGTAAGACTAAGGTTATTCTATACACTATGGCAACATAATTACTAAAACCTTCCCCCCTTCCCCATTTCTTACTAATACAACAAAATATTACATAGAACATTTATATTTTTACATTTTAAATATTAAAAAGATAATCCTTTTCCAAATCTTTATACATTTGTGCTACGTTCTGGGAGAACTCCTATGCTCCATTTTCTACTTCAATAGCTTACTTTTCATTTGTATCCATTCTATCTAAAATTTATCATAACAAGTGTTGTTTCCATTTCTGTGCCAGGTAAGATACTTTCAGCTTTGAGAAATAGTAACTGGCTTAATTATGCCTCCAAGTTCCCATTTCTTCTTCACACTGTTTGTTTTACTTTTGTGTTTGCTTGTTTATCTTCATTTTATGTTGCTCTTCTCTTTGGCATTTGCATAATTTTAAGCCTGTTTTTACTCATGGTTTGAAAATGACAGCCAGTAGAGTTCAGGGCTAAATGCTTTAATTTCAAGTCCAGAAGGAATGAGAGAGGAAAATAAATCCGCAAGACAAAAAAAGAAGTAAACAAAAGAGTCACCCAAATATCCCAGGAGATGAATTTTAAAGCTTCCCACTAAAGCATACTGCAAAGAATTAAGCCACCTTACTAGAAAATAGAATGAAATAATTAGCATGGATGAACGAAAGACTCATCCTAGATAAAGGAATGGGTTGTCTTCCTCTTAGCCACATGGCAAAACAGCTGAACAAATATGTTTCTCTGTTAGTAGATAAAACAGCAAGAATGCGTGACGGTTAGACAACCAACAAGCTCTAGTCAGCTCTTTTTTTTTTTTTTTTTAACTTTTGGGTTTATTTATTTTATTTATTTATTTATGGCTGTGTTGGGTCTTCGTTTCTGTGCGAGGGCTTTCTCTAGTTGTGGCAAGTGGGGGCCACTCTTCATCGCGGTGCGCAGGCCTCTCATTATCGCGGCCTCTCTTGTTGCAGAGCACAGGCTCCAGACGCACAGGCTCAGTAACTGTGGCTCACGGGCCTAGTTGCTCCGCGGCATGTGGGATCTTCCCAGACCAGGGCTCGAACCCGTGTCCCCTGCATTGGCAGGCAGATTCTCAACCACTGCGCCACCAGGGAAGCCCTAGTCAGCTCTTCTTTAAAAAGTGATCCTTCTTGTTTCTAGAATATCACCTTATTTCTCTGATTATATTAATTATGCTCATTTTAACATCTTAGCATCCCATTTCTTAAGATGTCATGTATTGTTGTCGACATTGCTTTTTTGTTAATTTATTTTCCTTTGGAGGACTATTGATTTGCTTCATATTGGTCTCCACTTGTATAATCACCTGGCACATACCCATTGCTGCGAGTGTTTCTAAGAAAGAAAAGCCTAATACCTATGCACAAGGGGTTGTCAGATTGCAGAACCTCTATACAACATCAGAATACAAAGGATTTATAAAATTGCTTTTATAGATCCTCAGAAAAACAACAAATTCCATTTCTCAGAACAAAAGCAAGAACAAAAGTATTTCTAAATAAAGAAGAGATATGGCTAAACTTGAGGAAATACCCATTAAAAGGTATACTAATAGAAAGCAGAATTTAAAAAAGAAAGAGAAAAGGAGGTAGAAAAGTAGGTATAGGGCCAAAACAGTTTACAATTATTGAAGGAAGGAGGAAATTTCAAAGGAGAAGGAGAATCAATAATGCCAAATGCTATGCAGATTGACGAAGAATAAAATCTCGAACAGATCATTCATCTTGGTCTTTGGAAATCACTGGTGTTCATTTAAAGCATTGTTTTGTTCAATCATGGCCGAGATTCTGTTTGCAAAGAATTTAAAGATAATTACAAAAAGTAAGAAGCAATGTTTACCATCTACACATATGAAAAACCTGGCAATAAAACAAAGAAAATCCAAATGATAACCTGATGGGGTGACAGAATTACAAATATTGTATTTAGAACAAGACAGAAGGTCTACTGAAATGTGGTAGTCAAAAAGGAAATAATGGAGGAGACAAATGTCTAAAATATATGGTTTAAAGTAGAGATGTATTTTTAAAGCCTCAGGCTTTTTATCAGGCTTTGGACAGATATTCCCCATGGAGAATGTACATAATACATAAAAATCACTATATAAATCACAAAGGAGACTTTGGAGAGTGAAGTGGGACTATTAATTAAGACAATAAGATAAGCATGACCCCAGATTGTCCAGGTAACCCAGGCCATACTGTCCTCTACTAATACATCACAATATTCTCCAGCATAGCTCACATTCAATCTGACAGTGAACAGCTAACTGGTAAACAGACTTTTCTATTTTTCCTTAGTACTACTCTTCCAGGTCTCCTTTAGAATTCTGTTGGCTTGAGGTCTAGCAATGACGGGCTGTGAGAAGAAGTGATATGACCACTTCCAGAATTGGCCCATAAAAATCTTCTACACACTCTCCTCCATGTTCTCTCCCATTTGGTGGCTTGAGTTTTTTTGAAAGCCTAATGTTAATATGGTGGAGCCACTAAATTGAATTAGCATGGGTTATGAATAAATGATGAGAGGTAAAATTCATGTTTAGAACTGTAGATTAATTATAAAGAATCTTCTACTAGTTTTAGAGACATTATATATTTAGAAATTTGTTAAGCAGCCATTATTATCATAAACAATACAGAGTTTCTCTGAATACAACACTTCAGTTACTACCAGTGGACTGAAATAAACATAGAGCAAAATTTCATTAACTATTTTGGCAATAATGGGTAAGAAAGAAAACAGATTAATCTTGAAAAAGGAAACAGGCATCTTGTCTTGAATATAGGAAGAGCAGAGAGCAAAAGGGTACAGAGAAAAGATAACAGAGGCCAAGAGCAGGAAACACAATTAGGTGGGAACATAAAGTAGATTGAGATTAAAGTTATTATGCAAATAATAGAAATTTTAAGGATTTATTCTACAGGTGTAAGTAGGTTTTTTATTTGTTTGCATCTTAAGCATTGCTTAAACTACTAATATCTGAACATAAAATCCTGTTCCCTCATATTGTTGACAATTTGTGTGTAATCTGGTAGAACACTTTAAACTTAAACATTACATCAATACTTGTATCATTCTGCAGGTGAACACAGTAACAATGATAAAGTACTGAAAACTCATGGTGGAGGGAGATATACATAAACTATGCTAGGCATATATTGATCAAATGAACTATTATATTCCATCTTTAATGTAAAAAATGCATGGCAAGCCAATCTGAAAAGGCTACATACTGTATGATTCAAGTATATGATATTCTGGAAAAGGCAAAACTCTGGAGACAGTAAAAAGATGAGAGGTTGCCAGGGAAGGGAGAGATGAACAGGCAGAGCACAGAGGATTTTTATGGAAGTGAAATTATTCTGTATGTATAATGCTGGATACATGTCACTATAAATTTATCAAAACCCATAGAATGACCACCACCAAGAGTGGACCCTAATGGAAACTATGGACTTTGTGTGATAATGACATGTCCATGTAGGTTAATCAATTGCAACAAATGTACATCTCGGGTGGGGGATGCAGGTAGCAGGGAAGGTTGTGGAAAGGGGCAAAGAGGGTGTACAGGAATGTTGTACTTTCTGCTCAATTTTGTTGTGAACCTAAAACTGCTCTAAAAAAAGTCTATTAAAATATTTTTAAATGCACGACAAATGAAAAACATGAATTGAAGTAACTATAAAAGGTCCTAACTGAATATAATTTTAAGTTGCTTAAAATATTCAATAGTTTACAAGAACCAGTAGGTGTCTCTCATGCTCCATATATTTTTAAAAAATAACCTCAAAAACTGATGCGTATGTAAAGAGGAAACAGCATAATGGTTGAAAAGTAAAAATAATGACATCTTTTTCTTCAGTTTATTTTTGGCCAGGAGGGCAGGTTTGCTTATTATCTTTTAATATGCACAAATAATATACTATATATTCAATAAAGTGGCAGCTTAGGCAATCCTTCACTTGTGTAATACATTTGGAGATCTCCCATTTCACATTTGTAACCACATTACTTCTGTTAAAATTAATGAAGCTCCATAAGAATTTGCAGCATTTTGGAAATCATTAGGGATAATCCATGATCCATGCATATATTCTTAAGATGCCTGCCACATTTAATCAAGGTCATCATATTTCACGGATAGATAACTTTGTTAATTTCTTTTTTTCTACATGCCTCATTTGAATAAATCATCTATCAAACTAAACAGACACAACTACATCCATGAAATTCACAAACATTCATTAGGCTGTGAAAAGGGGTCTGTTTTCAAGTGAAGAGGCACTTTTGCTTACCTAATAGGTGATTTGTTTCCAAATTCTGTCACTAGGCACTGATCACCACATGCATTTGATGATGTAGTACAAAGAAGTCGTATGAGTAGATGCCAAGTATTTAGACAAAAAGTAAAACTGAATTAAACATTATTAATGAAGCAAATAGTGAAAAGTATCTATATGTAATTTAAAAGTTAAGGACACGAAATGAGAAAGGAAATCATTCTTTTTTGTCAGAGTGGCATTCTTCTCCAGACTTTTGTAGGTACCAGTGGTAAAGCTTAAATAAGTATGATGTTTTAAATTGTAATTAGAGCTCAATGGATAAAAGGATCCTGCTAAATCTTGTGATTTGAAGAATCACAGGAAACTTCCTAGTTAATAGAAATTTGCCTTATTTCCCAAGATCTAAACTTAGAAACTATTATTTTTAGAACATCTGTGCTTTATCTCAATTTATTTTGTGCATCCATCAGCAAGATGTGTCCTAAGGTAACTGCTTCTTTCATTTATGCCATTTCAGCTTACAAAAGGTTTCATAGGAATGCTCTACTTTCAGACTGTGAGGGAAACCTGTATTTTATTTTCCAAATACATATTTCAAATAGCTATATCTAGGTGAAATTACATATTAAAGTTGTAATCTTATGATAATCATTTTAGATTTGACTACTTATTTTTAACATCATAATTCAGTACCTTCAATCAAATTTCTATCATTATCTCTTTGTGGGTGAAATTAATTTTATATTTTGTTTCTCTGTAGTAGTTTGAAATTCACAATATTATAACATGAAAGTCTAAACTATAAAATGTTTACATGTTAGGAAAATTTAGAAAAAATATAGTAGTATAAACCTCAACCTATTATAATAACTTACTTTATATACACACACACAAATATACATATATATATAATCACTTATCCTTACTGAACTATGCACCTGATATTTTTGCAGTTCTAATCATAGTAATTATGGAAATGATAATGCTGTTGGAGATATTTCTATTTTACATTATATTCTGTGTGTCAATCAAAATGTTAAAAATGTTTCACTATCTGATATAGCACTTAAAGTAAGTTAAATAACACTTTTTTATTGTGGTAAAAAACATATAACATGAGCTCTACCCTCAACGAATTTTTGTACAGTACAGTACTGTGAAATATAAGTACAATGTTGTACAGAGGATCTCTAGAACTTTCTAATCGTGTATAACTGAAACTTTATACCCATTGAACATCAACTCTCCATTTCCCTCTCTCTCCAGCCCCTGGTTACTACCATTCTACCTTCTGCTTCTGTGATTCTGGCTACTTTAGATATCTTGCATAAGTGGAGTCATGCAGTGTTTGTTCTTCTGTGACTGGCTTATTTCACTTAGTATAATGACCTTTAGGTTGACCCATGTTGCTGCAAATGACAGGATTTCCTTCTTTTTCTAAGGCTGAATAAAATTCCATTGTATGTATTTAACACATTATCTTTATCTATTCATCCCTTGATGGACATTTAGGTTCCTTCTAACTTGGCTATTGTGAATGATGCTGCAATGAACGTGGGAGAGCAAATATCTCTTCAAGATCCGGATTTCAATTCTTTTAGATTTCAACTCTTTTAGATATTCAATTTTAAATATCCAGAAGTGGGAATGCTGGATCACATGACAGTTCTGTTTTTAATTTTTTGAGGAAACTTCATACTATTTACCTTACAGGCTATATACCATTTTACATTCCCACCAACAGTGTACAGAGTTCCAATTTCTCCCCATCCTTAACAACACTTGTTATCTTTTGTTTTGATAATAGCCATCCTGACAGATATGAGGTAACATGTCATTCATATTTCCCTGATGATTAGCGATGTTGAGCATCTTTTTATGTACCTGTTGGCCATTTGTATGTCTTCTTTGGAAAAATGTCTATTCAAAACCTTAGCCCTTTTTAAAATTTATTATTATTATTTTTTTGTTACGTTTTGTTTTTAGCTATTGAGCTGTAGGAGTACCTTATGTATTTTGGATAATAACACCTTATCAGATATATGGTTTTCAAATATTTTGTCCCATTCTTCAGGCTGCCTTTTTAGTCTACTGCCTAAATTTAGTAGCATATTCCTGTATGTAAATCACTGTGTCCATTTTTCTAGGTCACAGTGTGGTATTTTAATATATAGATTCAGTTCACTGTTTTTCTTAAATTATAAGTTATTTCTCTATTATTTTAGTTAGTTATTATTTAGTTATCTTCACATGCAAACAATAGTTCTCTAAAATCTATTAATATTTAATTACGTTATATGAAAGCAAAACAAGCAAAGAACAACAACATGACTTTTTTCAAGAAGGAAAATTACTTCAAAATGAATGGACAGAAGATTTTTTTCTGGATGTGTTATTACATTAATACTTTCAAAGATAATATTTTGATGCAATCCAATGCAAATATCAAATGAATATTTTAGTGTTATTTTAGAAAATGATAAAAATGTGTTTCATATTAACCTGGAAGAAAAGAAAGGAGAAAATGTAATTAAAAAACAAACCATAACATAAAAAATAAAGAGAAACAATAGAAAGTAGTTAAATTTAAATCACAATAATAACATTATATCATTTGTAATATTAATCAACATAAAGCATTTACCTTTAAAAAGACAGTTATAATCTTAAATTAGAATAACTACTCATAGTGTTATATGTAAAATCTAAATATCATATAAGGAACTTTCCTGGTGGTGCAGTGGTTAAGAATCGCCTGCCAATGCAGGGGACGCGGGTTCGAGCCCTGGTCCGGGAAGATCCTACATGCCGTGGAGCAACTAAGCCCATGCGCCACAACTACTGAGCCTGCTGCGCTCTAGAGCCCGCAAGCCACAACTACTGAGCCCACGTGCCACAACTACTGAAGCCTGCGTGCCTAGAGCCCATGCTACGCAACAAGAGAAGCCACCGCAATGAGAAGACTGCGCACCGCAACAAAGAGTAGCCCCTGCTCGCCGCAACTAGAGAAAGCCTGCATGCAAGGAAGACCCAACGCAGCCAAAAATAAATAAATAAATTTATATATATATATAAAAAAATTGTATAAAAAATACATAAATAAAATAAATATCATATAAAGAAAGTGATTGTGGAGAACTGTTTTAGATATCTCGCTAGTCCATTTTTTTAATTTAAAAATGTTTTAGTATTTCAATTTTTAGTGTTTCTTTTTTTTCTATATTCACACTGATGTTACCAATATGATAAAATATTAACCTAATGTTATCATCTAATTAGATTCAAGGAGAAAAAAAAGACTCAATTTCAATTATGCTAAAGAAGTAAATAATTATCCTTGATAGACACCCTCCAATGTTTAGCTTTACACATCTTTATTATGTCCAAATAAAAATTAAAGATCAACACTGTATTAAAAAGGTCCATTAACTATAAACTAGAAGTCTACTTGTAAAATTCAGTTGGGATATGACTGGAGAGGACAACATGGGAATGGAAGTGAGGAGGTGCTCCAAGGATCTTTACCTATAAAATTCCATTATTATATATTCATATCCTGAATGTTATGATAACATAAAACTATCTCTTCTTTATTGGGTGATAGATATTTTATATTAGTATTTGTAATTTTTATTTAAAATTTAAATTATTCTAATTTTTTCAAAATTGTGGTAGGCTGAATAATTGCCCTCCCCCCACAAATGTATCCATGTCCTAAATCCCAGAACCTGTGAATATCTTACCTTACTAGACAAAAGGAATGTTCCAGATGTGACTAAGTTAAGGAACTTAAGATGGGGGGGATTATCCTGAATTATCCAGATAAACTAAACGTAATTAAAAGCATCCTTACAAGAGACAGGAGGGTCAGAATTTGAGGTGATGTGACAATGGAAGCAGTGGGAAAGAAGATATGATAATGGAAACAGAAGTCAAAGTGATGCAGAGCTCTGAGCCAAGAAATGTAGGCAGCCTCTAAAGGCTGGAAAAGGCAAGGAAGCAGGTTGGATTCTCCCTTAGAGCCTCCAGAAGGAAGGCTGCCTTGCTGACCCATTTTAGACTCCTGACTTGTTAAACCACATGATAATACAATTTTGTTGATTTAAATCCAAAATGTGTGGTAATTTGTTACAGAACCAATAGATAACTAACACAAAAATATATGTAGATATTTATACACAATTATAAACATAAACACACTAAAAGTAAATTGTTTGCACACACACATACACTCATACACACACAAACAATAACTAGTTGACTTGAGTCAGATAGGCTTACTTCATTTTGTGAGAGAGAGAGAGATAATGTATGTGTGTGTGTATACTTTATAATTAGGAAGATCGACTGCAACTTCCAGGTTTCCCTCTATCTACCACCCTAACATCTCATCTCCTAGTATTATTATGCTTTCAAGAAGAAGGAAGGGGAAGAGGAAGAGGAGGAGGAGGAGGTGGGAAAATGAGCAGGAGGGTGACAGGGAGGGTAAGAAGGGAGAGGAAGAGGAGAAAGAGGCGATACAAAATCCTTTAATCCATTGTTCAATATTTAAAGATCCGTTTAATTGAAGATGTTTAAATAACTGTATAGCAATCATAATCTATAAATACTACTTATCAGTGTCTTCCCCAACTTCAAAGATAAGAAGTATAAAATGAGGAAAGCATAGGGCATTCTATTTGAAATTGGGGTTAACAATCTCATAGCAGAAAAGAAAGAAGAGACTGTACATGCACAATAAACTTGAAAGACTTCATAAATTTCCCTTGGGTTGACTATGTTTGCTTCAATTGGCCCATAACAAATAGATGCTCCTGATTAAAAATATATTTTTCATGTAGCTGCACAGCAGTCTGCTTCATGAGAATTATGAAGATTTTTTTTTTATTCAGCTGACTTAATATGAAAGGACATTTTCTACAGAGAACACACTAATTGAAGCATTACTACACAGTTCCTACTTAAAACCTTTCTATGTCTTACAATATTGGATATGTCCATATTTATTTGGCAGTTTCTCAATAAGTCCCTTCCAATTTTTAAGTAAAAAATGACCCACCATATGACACTAAAAATGTTTGAGGGGTTTACTTTTATTATTTTCCCTTAATTTGTATATTTGTTTTATTCACTACTGCTTTCAATAGCTCATCAAAAGATAATAGCTGTTTCCCTTGACTTTGATTGAAACACTTCATAAAAGCACTAAGGTAAATGTTTTTGAGTTAGGGAATGAATAATCATGAATGCTTTAGTCTATAAAGAAAGAATTAAGCCCATCCAATATCTACAGGATCAAGGGAGATTTATGGGATTTCAACAATTCACATAAGCTTGGATAAGTTTAGATGAACAAGCAGGGTACTTAAGAAACTTGGAAACAAATCATTTATAGATAATTAGAAATCCCACCCTTATTCATCATGTACAAGAGAAAATTCTGAAATATGAAAACAGAATGGCCAAAAACATACATTTGAGGATGGAAGAAAATTAAGTCTCTATAGCCACAATTAATAGAAAATATGAATCAGTTAGAGGTAGAGTTTCAAAGAACCTGACTATTCAAAGAGCATACATTTAAACTTGTGGATCATGAGTTAGTTATAGAGGTGTGGAATAATTCAATCATATATACTGGATGATCTTCCCAGAAATGTTATGGACTGGACTAGATTAGAAAGTTTCTTGTGACATTGTGTCCACTATTAACTGTAAGAACAAATAAAAGTTAAAAGTAGGAGGCTTAATTATTTTTTGAAAATAAGAGAAAATATTCCCTTCCCCTACTTTTCCTTAGAGGATTATAAAAGAAAACAAAATTATAAGTAATTCCTCCTTTCTCTGAGCTTCATATAAGTTATTTGAAAACAAAACAGGCTTTTTGTTAGCTTTGTGAACCAGGGATGTCTTTTTCAAGGACCTAGGAGCCATCATTTTGAAAAGTAAACATTAAGAAAGATAGCATCCCTATTTCCCAGTTTGGGGGACAGTTAAGAGCCTAAAGCCTAACTTAACAGACACCTTGCTCCAAGTTGCAAAATTACCTCCTATCATAAAGATATGAGAAGTTTGTTTTTCATCTGGATAGAGTCAATAAGCTAACACGGATGGTTACCCCAATTACTAAGTAAAGTTTGTATGAACTATATATGACAGAGAGTACTGTCAGGTCCTCTTACTTGAGAACTATTGTTTATCATGAAAACATGTATTTAATGGCTTGTATAAGTTTGGCTATACAAGGGAGTAAAATTCCTTTCTGTCTATAATCTCTTAGTGGATTGCCTGTGATATTCATCACATTCTGGTTTAATCTTATTTAATAATAAAAGTATTTTCTTTCTCTACTACCTTTGTAAAGTAGTTGAGAGAAGATTTTATTTTTAATTATAATTCCCCAACATAACCAAATGAAAAGCTTCATCCTCAGCCTTTATTTTTCTACCCTCCTCACAGCTTAAGGTCAGCATATCAAAGAAACCTTGACTCTGAGCTGGGATTACTAATTTACTTGACCAATAAATTGGAGCAGGAGTGACGTTCTGGGACTTAAGTAGCAAAGCCATAAACACTATTCTAGGAACTCTGGCGTCATAAGAAGTCCAAGCCACATGAAAATATCATGGTCAGTAGCACTAGCTTAGCATCTAATTGACATCCAATATCAACTGCCACCCGTGTGTAGAGCCCCCTCAGGCTTCTAACTCAGGCTGGTATAGCTTTAGATCACTGTAGCCTTTGCTACTCACTGAAATCATGTGTGAATCTTCCTTTTGAGTCCACTCAACCACAGGATTGTGGGAAATGTCTTTAAATGTTTTCACTTTATGTTTGTTTTAGTGTCTAAAATTTGGGATGGTCTACTACAGATCAATAGGTAGCAAGAGTATTGCCAAAATTACAATATAACTTTCTTTTACCAAGCATTTAAAGAGCACATTACACCAATTCTTTACAAACTCTTTCAGAAGACAGAAGTAGAGGAAATACTTCCTAACTCATTCTATGAGACCAGTATTGCCCTAACATGAAAAACAAAGACATTACAAGAAAATGAAACTACAGACCAATATCTCTGATGAACACAGATGCAAAAATAGATCTTCAACAAAACACTAGCAAATCAAACCCAACAATGTATAAAAAGAAGTATATACCATGACCAAGTGGAATGTATTCCAAACATGCAATGCTGCTTCAGCATTAGAACACTGACTAATGCAATTCATCACATGAACGTTCTAAAACAGAAAAATCACATACATGCAGTAATAGATGTAGAACAAGTATTTGACAAAATCCAACACCGATTTGTAATAAAAACTCTTAGTAAACTAGGAAAGCAGAGGAACTTCCTCAACTTGATAAAGAAGATGTAAAAAAAACCCTACACAGTTAACATAATACTTAAAGGTGAGTGAACAAAGCTTTATCCCTAAGATTGGGAAAAAGACAAAGATGTCTCCATTCATCACTCCTTTTCAACATTGTATTTGAACTCCTAGCTGATGCAATAAGTAAAGAAAAGAAGATGAAATATATACTGATTGGGAAAAAAGAAACAAAGCTGTCTTTGTTCACAGATGAAATGATTCTCCATGTAGAAAATCTGAAAGAATCAACCAAACAACCACAACTAATAAGAGATTATGTAGCAAGGTTGCAGAATGAAAAGTTAATATACAAAAGTCAATCATGTTTCTATATACCAGCAACAAACAAGTGGAATTTAAACTTAAAAACATAGTAACATATACACTAGCACCCGCAAAAATGAAATGGTTAGGTATAAATCTAAGAAAATATACACAAAAGCTACATAAGGAAAACTATAAAACTCTGATGAAAGAAACTAGCTGATTCACTTCGTTATACAGCAGAAACTAACACAACATTGTAAAGCAACTATACTCCAATAAAGATGTTAAAAAAAAAAGGAACTAAATAAACAGAGAGATAGTCCATGTTCATGGATAGGAAGGCTCAATATTGTCAAGATATCAGTACTTCCCAACTTGACCTATATATTCAATGCAATCTCAATCAAAATCCCAGCAAGTTATTTTGTTAATTTTGACAAACTGGTTCTAAAGTTTATATGGAGAGCAAAGGACCCAGAATAGTCAATACGAACATTGAAGGAGAAGAACAAAGTTAGAGGACTGACACTGCCCAACTTCAAGACTTAAAGACTTACCATAAAGCTAGAGTAATCACCACACTATGGTATCTGCAAAATAACAGACAAATAGATCAATGGAACAGAATAGATCCCAGAAATATACATGCATAAATACCATATCCTGATTTTGACAAATGAGCAAAGGCAATACAATGGAGCAAAGACAGTCTTTTCAACAAATGGTGCTAGAAAAACTGTAAAAACACAAAAACCTAGACAGAGACCTTACACCCTTCGCAAACATTAACTCAAAATGGATTGCAGACCTAAATGTAGTATGCAAAACAATAAAATAACACAGGAGAAATCTAGATGACCTTGAGTTTGGCAATGGCTTTTTAGATATAATACCAAAGGCTCAATCCATGAAAGAAAGAACTGATAAACTGGACCTAACTAAATTAAAATTTTTCTTTTCTGTGAAAGACACTGTCATGAGAATGAAAAGAGAAGTCACAGACTGGGAGAAAATATTTACAAAAGACACATCCAATAAAGGACTGTTACTCAAAATACAGAAAGAACTCTTAAAACTCAACAACAAGAAAGCAAAGAATCTAATTTAAAAATGAGTCAAAGACCTTAACAGACACCTCATCAAAGAAAATATACAGATGGAAAGCATACATATGAAAAGATGTTCCACATCATCTGTCATCAGGGAAATGCAAAATCAAAAAAAAAAAAAATACCACTGAGATACTATGACGCACCTCTTAGAATGGCCAATATCAGGAACACTGACAACACCAAATGCTGACGAGGATGTGTAACAATAGGGGATCTTATCCATTGCTGATGAGAATGCGAAATGGTAAGCCACTTTGGAAGACAGTTTGGCAGTTTCCTACAAAACTAAACATACTCTTACCATATGATCTAGCAATCACACTCAGTATCTACCCAAAGGAGTTGAAAACATGAGTCCACATAAAAATCTCCACACTTATGTTTACAGCAGCTTTATTCACAATTGCCAATGTTTGGAAGCAACAAAGATGTTCTTCAGTTGAAAAATAAACTGTGGTATATTGAGAAATGGAATATTCAGAGCTAGAAAGAAATGAGTTATCAAGCCATGAAAAGACATGGAGGAACTTTAAATACATATTACTAAGTGAAAGAAGCCTATATAAGAAAGCTACACATTGTATGATTCCAACTATATGAAATTCTGGAAAAGGCAAAACTATGGAGACAGTAAGAAGATCCATGCATGTTGTGTGTGGGGGGGAGAGGAATAAATGCATAACAGAGTATCTTTAGGGTAGTGAAAATACACTGTATGATACTGTAATTATAGGTACATGGTATGATGCCTTTGTCAAAACCCACAGAATGTACAACAGCAAGAGTGAACTGTAATGTAAACTATGAATTTGTTGATAATGATGTTTCAATGTAGGTTTATCAACTGTAACAAATATATCACTCTGGTGGGGGATGTTATTAATTGCGGAGACTATGCATGTGTGGGGCAAGAGGCAATATGAAATATCTCTGTAACTTTCTCTCAATTTTGCTGTGAACCTAAAATTGCTCTAAAAAATAATCACAAAATATATATAGTATAACCATAAAAATCGGGAAATAAATATTGGTAATCATCCTACCATCTAATCTACAAACACCATTCAAATTTTACCCTCTATCCAATAAAGAACTTTATCATCCTACCATCTAATCTACAAACACCATTCAAATTTTACCCTCTATCCAATAAAGAACTTTATAGCACAATGATATGTCCAGGATCATATCTAATACTTATTTGTTGTGTGTCCTTAGTCACCTTTATTATTTTTTTAAATTTATTTTATATATTTATTTATTTTTGGCTGTGTTGGGTCTTCGTTGCGGTGCACAGGCTTTCTCTAGTTGCGGCAAGCAGGGGCTACTCTTCGATGCAGTGCGCATGCTTCTCATTGTGGTGGCTTCTCTTGTTGCGGAGCACAGGCTGTAGGTGCACGGGCTTCAGTAGTTGTGGCACGTGGGCTCATTAGTTGTGGCTCGTGGGCTCTAGAGCACAGGCTCAGTAGCTGTGGCACATGGGCTTAGTTGCTCTGTGGCATGTGGGACCTTCCCGGATCAGGGATCGAACCGTGTCCCCTGCATTGGCAGGCGGATTCTTAACCACTGTGCCACCAGGGAAGTCCCCAATCACTTTTAATCTGGAACAATTCCTCAGTCTCTTCATATCTTTCATAATCTTAATATCTTGAAGACTACAAGCTTGCCATTTTGTTGATTATGTTAGTTTAGTTTTTTCTGATGTCTTCTCCCTCTCCCTCTGCTTAGATTCTAGTTATGAATTTTTGGCAGAAATATCACAAAAGTATTTTATTTTCATTACATTTCATTATATCTTATCAGAACTGTGTGTTTTTTTTTCATTATATTTTATCAGGTGATACAAGGTTTTGACATCTTCCATTACTGGTGATGTTCATTTTGGTCACATGGTTAAGGTGGTATCTGCCAGGTTTTTCCAGAGTTAAGTTACTAATTCAAAGTCTATAATTATTGAGTGTGTTGCGAGGCGATGCTTTGAAACTAGTTAAAGTCCTATTTCCTATTATGCTTTCATTCAACAATTTTAGCAACCATTGATGATTTCTCTCTTGTCAAGTGTAACTATTTTGGTTGCTAAATGGTGGTCCTCTAATTCCAGCAGTCCTTAAACATTTTACTAGGTGACATTTTACAATAAGGAAGAATGTTTTTTCTCCCTTATTCATTCATTCATTCAAAGGAGTATATAGACTCATGAATCTTACTTTTCTCAGTAGATTATAATCTGCCACTATTACATATGCTGATATTCAAATTATCCCATATTTGGTAACTACATCCCATGTAAGCTTTCTTATATATCATTTTAATATGTCTATACCACTCCTCAAGCATTTCTTATTTTCTGGACACATATGCACACACACATCCACATATCTTTGTCTATTTATATTTTAGTTCTTTCTTTTTTAAATTTTTATAGCCAAAACATAAGTTCTTCAAAGCCAAAAATGTTGCCTCAATACTTTTTTTGTTTATCCAAGATAACTTCACTTAGTGGTTTGCCTGCTTTGGCACTTATCACATGATAGCTGATTTATTGGCTTTGCTGGAGTGTCTTTCCTGAGGCAGAGGAGAACTCTAGTTTTACATCCAGCCTATTTTTGGCCTCACTTTTGATGCTGAATCCCACTACTGCTAGTGCAGAGAAGCCAGTGAACAGGGAAAGGTGTAGGTGGTTGCATTAAAAATACATAATACTGTTCACCTGATTACGTTCTTTTCTTCTTTTTTTTTTGATTCTTAAGGAGCTCATAATTTATTGAAGCTAAACAAATGAATGCAATTAAAATTATCTTATTGTAAGTCAACTATACTCCAATAAAAATTAATTTTAAAAAATAAAATAAAATAACCTTTATTCTCTACTATCTCCAGGGGTACTAAGATAAAAGATGTTTTTATCTATAAGTAGATATTTTGTTATATCTATGGGTGATAAAATCCTAGAGCCTCTGTTAGGCACACAGATACAAACCCTGCTAAATATTTAATATTATGAAGCTTGTGTGGTTTGAGCTTGGTTTGCAGGCCAGCAACCTGATATCTCTTCCTGTCTGCTTGGGTGTGAGCCTTATGACACCACTGGTCTATGCTCATCATAGGCAGCTTCCTCTCATGCAGTATATACAGTCATACCCTGCTTTTTTCCAGACTGAGGTCTACTCATACTTTGATCATTTCATTTCTGCTGTTTTAATTGATGTAGTTTGTTTTCTTATTTTCTACCCTGAGGGCTAAAAATGCACTCTTCTCCAAAATAATCATGTCCACACTAACAATCTGTGGCATCATTTAGAGTGATCTCCTGCAGCATTTTGGTGGCCATGTCTTTGTAGATGATGCCCATGCTGGACTGCATGATTCTGACCAGTGCAGATACAATCATATTCTTCTTGTTGAGTAATAAGCCCTGTGTTCTAGGTACACTTTGATGAACATCATATGTGCCAAAGCAATCTCTTTAAATTAGGGAACTCACCAGTTCATTATGTGGAAGAATAGGAGTGGTGGTGATCTTCTAGGGAGAGCTTTCTGGAAGAGATGACATTTAAGCTGAGTCTCACCTAAAATGAGTGGGTGCTTGCCACGTGCATGTGTTGGTGTCAAGAAGGACAGCCAGATTGGGCAGAAAGAGCAGGGCATGAGACTTGAAGAACAGTCAGAGGGCAAGATGTGCTGGAAGCAGCATCAGGATACAATCAGGAGAAAGAGGAGGAAATGTTTTTACCATAATATTCTGATGCTAAAGCTATGTTTGAACTTGATCTCTTGGAATACATTGGTGGTTTTCAAAATTAGAGTCTCAGATAGGCTACCATGAAATAGAAAAATAAGGGCAGTGTAATAGGTTTTACATAAATTTAGTTAATTTAAATAATTGAGTATTGAGAAGAGATGGTTCTGTTTGGTGTTCAGTGATCTTTTAGAAAAATACTGTTAGACTGTGGGTTTTTGTTTGTTTTAAAGGGTTGGCAGCCATATGTGAGATGATACAGATAGAGGGTGGGAAGTCATGGAAGGAGTGTAAACTGAAGTGATGGGTGATTTGAACTCTAAATTTTCAGTCCATACTTCTTCCCTGTTGTTTTTACTACCTATTGATTTATTTGTCAGTCCCATAGACATCTCAACATCAGTGAATTTTAAATTTATCATTATCTCCCTTCCATTCCATACTGTCTTGATATATGTTCACATAGCCAGAGATAGAGATCTCGATTCATCCTCGATTCCAGCATCTTGACTTCTACATGGAGAGTTGCCTAGTTCCAGGTCAGCCCTGCTTCTCCCTTCGTCCTTGCCTTCCTCCCCAGAGGTCCCTGTCACGTCTCTCTGCTGCTTCACTTGCTTTCTCCCTCTGCTGGGATGTTTTCCCATCCTATCATCCTGCTAAACACATCCTTCCAAGATTTCTTTTGAATTCACCTTTTCTTCTGAGCATTCTCTGAGTCACTGGGGCAGATTACCTGTTCTTTCTCCATACTGTTTTATACCCTGTGCATACCTCTATTAAAATGTGAGACACAAGGGAAATGACTGCCTCTGCTTTATTCAAGATTCTAGTGTCTAAAAGCATGTCTGGCCTACAGTGGGTACTCAATAAATAAGCTTTTTCTCTCACCAGACTATGAACCCTTCGGGAACAAATGCTTTACTTACTTTCAAAATACCTAGCATTTCACTTACACATGTAATCTAAAAAATAAAACAAATGACAAATAGAACAGAACAGAAACAAATTCACAGATACAGAGAACAAATTAGTAGATACCAGTGGGGAGAGAGGTGATGGGAGGGTCAAAATAGGGAAAGGGGACTAAGAGGCATAAACTACTAGGTATAAAATAAATAATATACAAGGATAGCACAGGAAATACAGCCAAATACTTTATATTAACTTTATATGGAGTATAATCATATAAAAATATCAAATCACTGTACACCTGAAACTAGTATTACACTGTAAGTCAACTATACTTCAAAATTTTTTTAAATTTAAAAAGACGAGGGACACAAAGTTTACCATAAAAAGCCAGTTCAGCTTTTTTCACAGAGAGAAACGTGTGACAGTGTATATAATTGAGGTCTATAAATTATAAATTATCAATATGTAGCACCTGAATTTGTAACCAAATTCCAGATCAGAACAAGAGCCTCTCCCTGTATTCCCCATCTCAGAGAATGTCTCCATTCAAAAGATATTCAAATGAGGTACATGAAATGAATTTATTCATTCAACGAATGTTTATGGAATCATGCACCTTCTCTTCTTTACTTAGCTCTCAGGAAGAACAAAGAGAATGAAAATGTAAATGTAAAAGTAGAAACTGGTGGTAAAAAGCATCCTAATTTTTAAAAAATTCTATTTGACTTTGGAATAATTTAGCCACTTAAAACCTCTGAACTTCTTATTTCCCATCTATAGATTTATAAATAGGAAGGTTTTACTGATCCCTTCCAGCTTCAAAATTCAGTGAGCCAAAGGTTGTCCAAAATATCGTTCCATCTTTGAGTGAGACTGAGATATCAGGAATCAGAAAAAGTACAGATTCATCAGGGATTTTGAGATTCAGAAATGGAAATTAACATGTCAGTCACAGGGAACAGACAAAGCCAGTCATAGTATTTAAGGACCATGTGCTATCTGTGAGGTTCACATAAAGTTGTCTATGCTGAATCATTTATAAAGATCTTTCTTACAGATTATAACTACATTTCCTCTTGACCAACTTTTTAACAAATTTCCTTTAATGCCTATGTGAGAAAAATATATTTGTATTAATTTTCAAGAAAGACTTGCTATTATGTACCATCAAATAAATAATAAATATTTTATTATTTTCAAATTTATTCTTTCATATAAAAATCAATACTAAATATAGTTTAAAGGAAGTTTTCCCCAAAACAAAACTAAAAATTTCACAAGCTGTGAACAACTGGGTAATTTTAAATATTCAAAATCTATTACTATTTTGAAGTTTGAAGTATGGATAATAATATACTCTAATCTGCTATCTTTCCTTAACTTCAAAACAATTGCCTTTTCAAATCCAGATATATTTCTTAACCTGAACTGGGTGCTGACATTTATATTATATCCAAAATTTACTATGAATGTGTATTTTTCCAACATGTCTTTTGTTTATAACTAAGAGTATGTTTTAAAATGTTAGTATGAATTTTACAAAACAAAAAGGAGAAACATATTAAAAAACTAAAAATAAACTGTATGTATTACGACTACTATTTCATTAAAAATGCTGAATACAAAGAACAAGTGAAAACATTTCACAAAATCATATTGCCCTAAGAAGAAAATATCTATTAAAAATTATTGATTTTCTCTTTAAATAAAGAAAAACACAATTTTATTCTGTTCTGTCATAATTCCTTGATTTCACTCCTAGAAAGATGGTTCCCTTTGGTGCATAGATCTCTCAAGTTATTCACAGATGCAGCATTGGACTCTCAAACTACAGCCAGCTGAACTGGGATTTGGAGTTGGCCTTTAACGCACAGTAGTATATGATTAAACATTTCCTCCATTTACAGATGACAATTTTATAATATTGTTTGGCAACAAATATTTCCTTTAAAAAAGTTTCCTTTTTAATACGCAGAAATCAGTAAATAAGTCAGTTAGTTAATATATTAATAACAATAAACAAAGCAATTGAATAAGCTTGGTGAACTACAGTGGTATACATATGGGGCTTATTTGACACATTTCTTGTTTTTTCATATCTAACTTCTCTTTTTAACTAAACTTTGTTATATATCCCTAATCCTTGACATTTTGTACACTCTATTTTAGTTTCCAAAGATGATTTTTCTTTTCCTATCATGATGCAGTTTTTACTACAAAATTCCTTCTAATTTTACAGAAGTATTCTTCATTGTCAGCATCTTTATGCTTTTCAAGAAAACAGCCCTTTATTTATTTTTTTATTAAATAAAGGTAAGTAGAATTTTCTCAGAATAAAGGTCTTCATCATAACACAGTTTAAATTCCTCTAATTATTACAATATATTTCCTTTATTTTGAAGAATATTTAATAACTCAATATGTGTTTAGTCTGACCTTGTCAGAAGGCAAAGCTTAAAAGCAACTTCTAGGGCTTCCCTGGTGGCGCAGTGGTTAAGACTCCACCTGCCAATGCAGGGGACACGGGTTCGAGCCCTTGTCGGGGAAGATCCCACATGCCATGGAGCAATTAAGCCCGAGTGCCACAACTACTGAGCCTGCACTCTAGAGCCTGCAAGCCACAACTACTGAAGCCCGCGCGCCTAGAGCCCGTGCTCCGCAACGAGAGAAGCCACCACAGTGAGAAGCCCGCACACCGCAACGAAGAGTAGTCCCCCTGGCAGCAACTAGAGAAAGCCCGTGTGCAGCAATGAAGACCCAATGCAGTCAAAAATAAATAAATAAAAATTAATTAATTAATTTTTAAAAAAGCAACTTCTATCATATAACCCAGTATGCACCCCTACCCAACTAGCCATAGCATTAGAATTTTCTAACCAAGAAAATTATTTTGCCTAAGCAGTAGCTTTGGGAGAATTCTATTAAAGTAATATATATCAAATGGAAATATTAAAGCATACAATATCATCATATCAAGTTTTGCCCCTCAGCAATCAGATAATTAATATTATTCAGATTAATTTATAACTGATAATCCCTTAAAATAAATTAAGAGTATAAAGCATATCTTGAAGCTGAGTTGAAATAATGAGAAGCCTGGAAAACAATGTAAATATGGATGCAAGAGCTAAAGTAAGATTTTTCCTTTAGCTTGGCAAGTCTGCCTTGGATAATCATCAATTTTATCATTAAATTTTGAATGTTAGGTTTGCAGACTAATGCAATGGATAGTGGATCCTCTATTTGAACTAAACATGCATTTTTGCATTTTAACACTGCATTGGGGTTCCCCTAGCTCTTTCCAGGATGGCAATATTAACTCTCTAGATAAATCCCCTCGTCTTCTGGATGGTGTGATATGTGGTACATCCATGTGGTCATGAGTCCACTCCCATCCCAATGGTGTTTTATCATTACTTCTACTTCAGCCTTCATTTTTATAAAATTATAATATATATATGATACATATAATTTTATTTATATATATAGAAATAAATAATTTTTTCCACAAAAAGTTTTATCTGAGTTTTGTCAACTTCCTTTCAGTTAATTTTTTGCTCATATCATCTCATTTCTAAAATTTTTCTAATTGTTATTTACACTTTTTTACAGTTTTTGGTAATTTCTTCTTTTTTTTGAGTATATGTTTTGCGAATACATCTTTTTGATGTGTCTTCACTGTGGATAGCAGAATTACTCATTCATTGTTCTCCTCGTTTTCTTTTTGTCTCACACAATAACTTTTATGAAATTCAACCACAATTCTTTTCTATTGTTCATGCTTAGGTGAGATGAGCTCTCAAATAGGGACAATTTTACCGCCGCAGGACATTTGGAAATGTCTGCAGACATTTTTGGTTATCGTAACTGGTGGGTCACCACTGACATCTAGTGGGTAAGACCAAGGATATGGCTAAAAATTCTACAATGCATAGAACAGCCTCCCTCAACAAAGAACTGTCTGGTCCAAAATGGCAATGGTATCTAGATTGGGAAACCCTAGACCCACACTCTGAGAAGGGAATAATCAGGGTTCCGGAGAGGGCAGTTTTCCTTAGCTTCATGACTCTAATGTTCCTTCTTCTGTCGTAATCACAAACTACTCAAAAATGGGTCTTCATAACTTCTCAAATGTGCTTTATTTTCCTCCCCTATGTGTTTTCATCTGTACTTTCTCTTTAGATTGCCCTTAATATTCCTCTCCTTTTCTATCTTAATTTTACTCCCAGGAGTTTGTTCTTAGTATAAGTAGTTGTGCTGGGAATTACAGCCTGCAAAGCCACTTCCAGTTTGGGCTGCTTTTATCAGATTGGCCTGCTGAGATTTCCATAAGCATTTATGATCTTTCAATTTTGAGGTGAGTACCTATTGGAAATCTGCAAGGTCTCCAGTTACCAAGCGCATCAGAAGTCTCTACTTTCCTGCTACTTCCTCTTCACGGTTGCTGATACATGATATACCACCTTGGTGCCCAGTGTTTGACCCCTATTTTATTCCTATTTTAATATCATCATGTATACATTTTCACTTAGTTTTTTTAGATGCTATCCATGACAATTTTTAACCAATGATTCGATTTCTATATGAGCATCAATTTTTCAATTATATAAAATTCTGAATTCTTAAAACAATCTAGTTCTTCTTGAATATGCTTGATACTTTATACATAAAAATTAGGTTGTTAGTTTACATTTTTAAATTTACAGGCAACATCGTGTTTCTATTTTTCTTTCAATGCCTTTTAATCTGTCCTTCATTTGTAGCTATGTCTCTCTACTGCTTTCCAATATCTTTTCTTTTTCTACATATTAAATTCTTCAAAATAATTAACTTCAAAGAAGCAATATTTGGCTATACAATTCTGGTCTTATTTTTATCTTTTTCATCATTCTATTTTCTTTTATTTGCTATGTTGGCTTTTCTTTCTAAATTATTAGGTTGGATCATTTGGTCATCAACTGTTAGCCCTTTGATTCTCATTTATATGAACATAAGTTTAAATTATTTATATAGTGCTTTAGCTGAATCCCACTAGTTTGGAATGTTTTCATTAAATTTTAAATTAATTTCCAAACTAACTTTATTATAGTTATTAAATTTTAGTTTTGCATCCTTTCACTTAAGGGTCAGTTCTTATTTAATATGTGCTTGAAAATAAGTTTTTTTTTAATTGTGTAAGTATGTATGTATATGTCTTTTGAGCAAGCTTATTAATTATATATTTTTAAAATCCTTTGATCCTCACTAAGCTGTCTATTTAATCTACCAATTGCTCCAGAGAAAATTTTAAATCTCCATACATGAAGGTGGATTTGTCAATTTTTCTACTCTTCTGCAAAGTTTTGTCTTACATAATTTGAGGTTATTTTTTATGCTGTATAAAAGTTTTAACTTATAGTATGTTTTTTTGGTAAAGTTTTAAATGTAGTTTCTTACTGTATTAAACGCTTTATCATTAAGCAGGCACTCTTTGTATCCCTTTTAATGCCTTTAGCCACAGTATCTATTTTACCTCAATATATTAGCTTACTCATACTAGTGTTTGCCTTGTATATTTTTCCCATTCTTTTACTCGTATTCTATTATCCGTATGTGGAAATTCTAATATCTAAAGTCCTTGCAGACTGAATTCTCTGTCCTTTTTATAACAACTTGTTTCCCCATGTTTTAAAATGTTTTACTATGAACTCGTATTTGATGTCAGGGATCATAAGGGCTTGAACAGACCTGTGTTCTTCCAGAGAGGATTTGCTCTTGCATTATTTAGGTACATGTGTTTACTGTACCTGAAACCACTTTAATTTAGTTTCTCAGCTAGACCACTCAGGTAGAATCATATTAAACCTTACACCAGTGTGAATGCAGCATAAAAATTACAGATATTTAGAGGAATCTTTTATTACCATTTTTTTTCCTATATAGACCTGAGTTTGAAAAGATCATCTCTCTTTCTCAGGGTGCCAAGATTTTCCTGCCCACTCTTTCACTGATGCTCTGTCCATTCAAGGTTCATACTGATAAAGGAGTCTCTACCATTAGTTCATCCAAGACCATTTATTTTCTGTGTGAATATTAAAGCATAATGCTGAGGTACTAGGTTTTGGCAAAGAACCTTACATCCACTAGGGTCTCAAAATTATTTTTCCACTTTGGAAACCTGATTCTGTTTTGATCTGTGATCATTTCACTTACTTTATTACAAGTTTACCTAAACGGGATGCGGGACTCTGCCCAGCATTTTTGGTGTTCTATAGTTGGATACTTTGTCAGTTAACATAATTCATACAAGTTACTATGGAAATAATATTACCTGGAATTTCTTACCAGGCTCTTTCATGACTAATCATTTAGAGAATTATTGGAAATATCTGAACTACATTTTTATCTTCTTCTGGCTTATACTGTACTGTACTCTGAATAGGACCGCATCTACTAGGATTTTCTGAATCAGGCTTAGTTGAGATGCATCACAGGCTGTTAGGTCATAAAGCCCCTTCATGCTTCCAAAGGCATCCATAGTTAGGTCTCTGCCATTTTCACAATGCAATCCTATAGGAAATATTTGTATATGTTTCTAGGTATTCTTTATGTGTCTACACCTCATTTGTTCATCTTTTGGGGTTTTTTTTTCATTATCCTATCAGAACTCACCTCAGAACACTTTATGCTGTTATAGAGTTGATATATAATAATTTTAATAGCACTTTTGACCAGTCTGGATGAACCTCCTCCTCACATAAATCTAAACATCTTTGTATCATCATATGTTTTAGAACAGCAAGCACTAATGGAAAAGTTACATCATAAATGAAGCCTACTTATACATTTGGCCCTCAAGAATACCTTTAAATATTATATTGGTTTATGTCATTTAAAAAGTACTACTTCACACAATTTCTATTGTTCTCACTTCTTACCGCTTATTTTCCTAACCCCTTCCCACTCCTACTGTACTCTTTCAGTAAATAAAAATAACAAACAAGCAAATGAAAAAAACAAAAGACACTGTCAAAAATCCCTTGTATTCTCAGTGCCAAACTACAAACAGACATGAATCTACCTATATATTATTAGTTTTAATAAAGGGTTGTTTACCATCCTATTTGAGGACAAAATAACATCCTGTCCTGAGACTTCCATTCTTCTTTTAGAGGAATTATATATTTCCCTTTCTTTTTTATGTATACCAAGCCACTGTCTCTCATTTTGACTCCTAAGGTTAACTTTTTTTTTTTTTTCACATTTAAGTCTCTATTATTTAAAAAAAAACAATAAAATACAAAATAAATTCACATATCCCTTTGGGTACAGCTTTTCCGGCCTCCTCAAAAACTACTTCAGAGTGTTTGTATTTTCCAATCCGTATTTCTTAGCTTCCTATTCATTACTCAAGCACTTTGGTTTGATTTCATCACCTATCCTTCCATAGGTATAGCTTGTTGTGATCATACCAATGATATACATATTGCTAAATCCAATGGACATTCTAAGTACTAACCTCCCTTAACCTCTAAGCATCATTAGACAATCCTTGCCACTTCCTCCTTTAAACAATATAAAGTCTTGGGACTTCCCTGGTGGCACAGTGGTTAAGAATCACCTGCCAATGCAGAGGACATGGGTTCGAGCCCTGGTCCGGGAAGATCCCACATGCCACGGAGCAACTAAGCCTGTGTGCCACAACTACTGAGCCTGTGCTCTAGAGCCTGCGAGCCACAACTACTGAGCCCTCGTGCCACAACTACTGAAGTCCAAGTGCCTAGAGCCCATGCTCCGCAACAAGAGAAGCCACTGCAATGAGAAGCCCGCACACCGCAACGAAGAGTAACCCCCACTAGCTGCAACTAGAGAAAGCCCGTGCGCAGCAACAAGGACCCAACACAGCCAAAAATAAATAAATAAATAAATTTATTTAAGGAAAAAAACAAACAATATAAAGTCTTCCCTTGGTCTCTGCAGGGGATTGATTCCAGGAACCTCCACGGATACCGAAGTCTGTGATGGTTAAGTCCCTCGTATAAAATGGCATAGTACAGTTGGCCTTCTATATCTTCAGGTTCCATATCCATGGATTCTGCAATCACAGATTCAACCAACCACAAATTGACTGTATCCCACTGCCTCCTCTAATATTCAACTTTCTCTCTTCTCTCTTAATTTTCTTGGCAATCCTTCTCTCTCTTCTTTGTAAATTTGTGCTCTGTTATCCAACCATTAACTTATCCTAAAGGTTTGCCCCTAAGCCCACTTTACTTTCACTATCTCATCTTAATACAGAATATCAAAATGCCCATGATTAAAATTAGCACTTGTATTCAAAAGACCCACACATTTATACCTCCATCTCCTGGCCAAAATATCTAACTACATACTTAAAATATCTTCTTGGATGTCATAAATAAACCTTAATTCAGCATAAGCAAATCGAACTTGATCTTTTCCCCTAAAACTAATCCATTTCCAGTGTTCCTGGTACTAGAGAATATCACCATTATTCCTCTATGTGTTCCTCATCTTCACAAAGATTTCAATTCAGAACTCAAGATTCAGAAGGATTATATAACATGTCCAAAATTTCATAGGTAATTTGAACCGGGATTTCAACCCAATTCTGAATTTTAAAACAATGATCATCAACTCATGCAAAATCAGCTATTCCGTATATTTGTCATCCCATTGTGGTTTCACTAAACTTTTCCCTCAAATCTATGTTTAGTTGCCCACATTTTAACTACTGTGTTAGAACCTGTAAATGTCACCTTATTCAGAAAAGGATCTTTACAGATGTGATTGTGTTAGGATCTTGAGATGGGGAGATTTTCCTGGATTATTAGGCTAGACCCTAAATGCCAATCAGAACATCTTCACTAGAGAGAGGCACAGGGAGATTAGACACACACAGCAAAGGAGATATGAAGATGGAGGTAGAGATTGGAGTGATACAGCCACAAACCAAAAATTGCTAGCATCAACCAGAAGCTGGAAGAGGCAAGGAACATATTCTCTCCTAAGGTCTCCAGAGGGAGTGTGGCCGTGCTGACACCTTATTTTCAAACCTCTGGCCTCCAGATTTGTGAGAAAATAAATTTCTGTTGTTTTAAGCTACCAAATTTTTGGCAATTTGTTACAGCAGCCACTAAGAACTAATGCATCTTCATCCCCACTAGCATTTGCATTATTTTTGACAGTAAACCATCATATTCTATTTGATTTTTAATGCCAATATCCTGGCTTAGAGTCCACATTTTGTGCTTAATAAGTAAATTCTGAATAACATAATTAAAGTATGCATGAACATGGTCTTCTAAAATTATTTAGTGTCATTTGGTCCAAATCCAATTTGGAAATAACTCTCTCTAAACCAGTGTTTTAATTCATACATTTTGTAAATCAGTAAGTGTCAATATGTATGGTGTGCTAGTTGTTGATCCTGCAGTAGATTATGCTAAAAAAAAATTAGCATGAATTCATTGTTTTCATAATACTATTCGTAATAATTCAGAAAGACTCTTTGGTCTTTATTTTTTCTTATTAAGCTTCTCAGTAATTTTTTCTTACAATATTTAGTATTTACAATGCTATTATGCTGAGATATCCACTATTCACTTAAGACCCCCACCACAATAATATAGTTTTCAAAGATAATCTTGGGTGTAACTTCACGCTATTTTTCATATTTTTTTATCAAATGACCCTTAAAATGATGTAATATTATATAATTTCAGATATATATTATACATCTAAAATGCAAGTTTTAGTATTATGATTTTTTATACTACCAGAATATGATATTGAGATCTTAGATCTGCTTTATGTTTTAAATTAGTGCAAAGGATATCTTCTGCTTTATCCTAATTTGTTCGTAATATTATCATGTTTCCCCATCCGTAAAAATTAAAATCCTCATTATGAACTTTGTAGGTAAGAAATATTCCTGAAAAGGTGTTTTAGCCTTTTGTAGTACTAAATATTCATAGCAGTCATGGATCTTTCATTTGATGTGTTATTACCCGTTATACTTCTGCCACCTTCAGTCCCTCAAAATGATGCGTAATGTAGACCAAGAAAGATGTTAATTTTCAAATCTTTGGTTATCTGTTCAGTTTATAAATTAAAATTACATTCATTATAAAAGTGAGACCATAATAATTTCTAAACATAGTACTGAAGTAATATCTTTTTAGAGTTGATTTACAATATGATATTAATTACAATGAAGTAACATTTTAAGAAGAAAATTGGAACTGAGCAAAGGTTAGCATTACTGGGTAATTTGATACTTTTACAGAAAATTCATTTAAGTAAGACTAAGTATTTGTTTTTAGGGTGTGATATTTGTTTTAGGATGTTTTTAAATTTTTGACAGAGCTCTTTAAATGTGTACATTGCAATGAAATTGAGAAAGATTTCAAACAAAATGATCACTAACAGTCTCACTATGCCTCTCTCCCACTTTTAGTAAACCAAGTATTTCAAGATCATGCAATTATTAACTTCAGAATTGTTGATCAGCTAGTGGCCCAATGAATCAGTATGGTTGGCAATATAGTTTTTTGGAAATAAACCAGTTTTAGGAATGTTTTGAATGTTTAGTAACTTTCCAAATAAACTGGAGTCAGTTATATAAATTGTCTATGTCATGCAGGATTTTATGATACCTCTCTTGCCTCAATATTATCAATATTTAATAGTTCTCTCAGAAGGGAACTACAATCTAAAGAGGAAGCAAAAAAGAAAGAAAAAGGAGAGGTATTGAATTATGATATGAAATGATTACAAATTGAGATTAGTGAAAAATGAATTAATGTTATTTAATTTAGTGGTTTATGTACTGTTCTATTAATTATACTCTCTTTGACTTGTTTTTTAATAGTATTTTGTTAGATTATATCCTCATAAAATGCAAGATTCTGCGTGATTGTGTATTTACTATCTTAGAACATTTTATTCAAACTAAGGAGTGTAATGGGATGGGCTGGTTGATCCTAACTGTGCTGGAGAAAATGGGTAATGAAAAGAACATTCTCAGCTCCAACTCCGCATTAATGATGTAAAAATCCTCTCTACGTGCTCTGAAAGAAATCCTTATCTGCTGCCACTGCTGGGTCAAAATTTCTGAAAAACCAACCCCAGAATATCATCCTGTAAGTGGCTGAATTACAACAGAAATTGAATTCTCAATCCCATAGAATATCTGCTGCTAAAGTGAAGTTACTTATTAGGAAGGAATGGAATCCTAAAAACTGGAATGGGAGATATGGGTGGATCCTGATGAAGCTGGGACACAGATCCCATCAATTCTGCTTAGTCTTCTTTGCGAAAGAAGCTGCTATTCTTCCCCTGCTTGAGTGGGTTAGCCCTCTTTTGCCTGAAGAACCTGTAATTGCATCCCCTGTGGTAGTTTTCCAGCAAGCTACCGCTGATTCTTCTCAAGACATACCCATACCATCTCTCTTTGCTTTTAGACTAAAACTAGACTCAAATCCCAGTAGGCCCCAAAGGGTGAGGTACAAAGTTAGACCCATGAGGAAGGGCGCTACCCACCAAAATAACTGAATTTTTAAAACAGTTATGCAAAATAAAGTGCATATGTGTGGGACTGGGTCATAACTGGGTCATGTTGAATCATGATGATTCATGATGAAAAGAATATAAAGAAAGTTGGGTCAGGCTGAATATATTTGTATTGGCCACTAAAGAGAGATTCTAGATTTGATGTTTTAGCTTGAGGAACTTGAAAGGGCAAACATAGCCTATACTAAATGAAGTTAAAATGCTAAAACTGTTGTGGTATAATGTAGAGATGTGTATCCAGAGACTAGGGATATAGTAATGTTAGAGTGTACTTATCATGTAGATCTAATCAACTTCTCCTGGAGGGTCCAAAGGACACATCTTTCACTTGACTATGAGAGATGTATCTGTGAGGGAAGCCCCAACATCTTTGAAAAACTCTGTAGTAACTCTTGCTTGTAGACCAGAGATTAGAAGGGGAACTACTACCATCAAACTGTGACCCATAAAATGTAATGGGAATAATGGGAGCCTGGATTGCAGTGGCCTAGTGACTATGCTTAATTGCCAAAAATAAGGTGGGCATGGTTACTCTAATGGACTACAGAACCAAGGCAGTAATCAGAACACTCTGACTTGCAAAGGCCTACGGTGTTGGCTAGTTTATCATGGTGTACCTAGAAAATAAATAGATGGGCAATCTGTTAAATTCTTATCTGATCTGTGTAAGTGGAAGAATTCTAGGTCTAGTATACAGAAGTCTAATTTGAATAACCCAGAAAGATAGCCATGGCCCCTCAATCAATTCCAAGACTTGAGCCAATTTTCAGACTCAGAATCCCATGAATGAAAGGGAGAAGTTAAGTTCCCTTGAGGAAAAACCTTGCTACACTGACAAAAATTTGTAATATTTATGTTTCTACCAGCCTTCTCCAGAGAGAACTGTGGTCATTTATCAGGGTGACTAGAGAAATTCACCAGTCACCAGAAATTCACAGTGTCACTGTACACTGCCAGAATTCCCACATGGGTTCCAGCACCTGCAGAGTGAGGGCTATTATGGTAGGAAAGGTCAAATGCAAGCCACCAGGGTTTAAGACTTGTAAACTTAAACAGGTGATGTCTCAAATTGCAGTTGCTGTTGCAGATGTGGTTTCATTACTTGATCCCCTAGTACTCAGCATGCAGGTATTGATCTGGAAAGTGCTTTTTGCGCTATACCTATTAATAAAGACCACCTGAGCAGTTTGTTTTCAGCTGGCAAAGAGAGCAAACTATCTCAGAGGTACGTCAATTCTCCAGACTTACCGGTGTGATGTCTTGTGGAAGGGAAAGGGGAACACGGTCAGCAGGGACCATGTTCCCCTTTCCCTTCCACAAGACAGCGCACTGGTCCACTACATTAGTGAGATTATGCTGACTGGACTTAGTAATCAGGAAGTACAACTAGTCTAGCCATACTGATAAGACATTTGTGTGTCACAGGTGGGAAATAAATTCAACAAAAATTCAGGGGCCTTTTACTTCAGGAAAGTTTCTAGAGGTCCAGTGGTGTGGGCATGTCAAGCTCTCCCTTTTATAGCCATGAATAAGTTCCTGTACCTGGCCCTTCCTACAAAAAAAAAAAAAAACACACACACACAACGGACTAGTGGGCCTCAGAATTTTGAGGCAGTATAATCCTCATTCGGGTGTGCTACTCCCGCGCATTTACTGACTAACCCGAAAAGCAGCTAGTTTCCAGTGGAGCCTGGAACAAAAGAAAGCTTTGCAACAGGTACAGGTTGCCGTATTAACAGAGGTTTCCTTAAATGCCTGAAGCAAAAGTAAGAAAACACTACCTTTCCAGCCCTTGCAGATGGGCTCTATTAGGTCACTCTTCTGACGCTCAGCAAGGCTGCTCACCGCTCCAGTCGGCAACTCATTTCCCGCCTTAAGCGGGAAGATCGGACCGAGAGGAAAGCTTCCGGTCTTCTCAGGTCTTCTCTGAGCATGCGCCTTGTCCTGGGCATGCGCGTGGCTTTTAAATCACCAGTCTGTGCCGGAGCTTTCCCATACCCTGCTTCCCCGGAAAAAGCTCTCTCCTCAGCTTTTCCTCTCAGACTCCTTGTAGTTTTCTGCCTTCCTCAGCTGGGAATCCTTTGTCCGAGGTGGCAGAGAGGTTTTTCATTTGTCTTTCAATGTTTTGAGGATGCCGGCTACATAGCAAATTTTCCTCTCTCAGAGAGTTCCAGTTTCGTTATAACAGAGCAGTTCTTCAGGCAGCTTCTAGAAAAACTGACAGATGCAATTTTATGAGAAGGTCTGCTCTGCTCCGTGTGGAGCCGGGCCGCACACTGGGAACCTGGGCTGCCTTCTTCAAGACCGCCGGTGAGTCGGGGAGTCTGGTGGCTCAGGACAAGTAAAAGTGTTGCAAAGCCCTCTTACTCCTTTTCAGGTGGCTTTTATTTGATTAGCGTTCACTTGGTTCGTGTAAACTTCTCACTGTTTTCCAGAGTTCCCACAAGTTGATTCTGACACTTTTTGCTCATTTTTTCGCTGTTTTTGTGGAGAGATGAGCCCTGGAAACTCCCTACTCTGCCATTGTTGCTAATGTCATTCCTCTTTATACTAACTTTTGAAGTCAGGCAGTGAAAATTCTCCATTTTTTTTTTTTAAAGGCTCTTTTTGATTCTCTATATCTTATGCTTTTCCATATGTATTTTAGGAGTTACCTTGTAACTTTTGAAATATTCTGCTTAGACTTTGATAGAGACCGCACTAAATCTGTAGAACAGAAATTGCCATCTTAATAATCATAAGCTTTTGAATGCATGGATATAATATTCTTCCGTAATTAAGATTTTTAAAAAATTTCCCTCAGGAAGATTTTGTGGATTTGTGTGTCTCCCTTTTTCCACTTCTTTTGTCAACTATACTTCTAACTATTCTTTTTGATACTATGTGTATATACTTAGTTTCTTAATTTCATTTTTTGGATTATTTATTGCTAATGTGTGGAAATACATTTGACTTTTGTATATTGATCTTTTTTCTGAGTCCTCCCTGGACTCATTAGTTTTCATAGATTTTTTTCTGTATAATTCTTAGGGTTTTCTTTATACATGTTCATACTGCCTGAGAGTAAAGCAGTTTGAAACCCGGATATCTTTTATTTTTTCGTCTTGCCTGATTGGCTGATTGCACTGGCGAGAACCTTATGCACCATACTGAACAGAAGTGATAAGAGAGGACATTTTGCCATATTCCCGATTTTAGGGAGAAAAAGTCATTCTTTCACTATCTTAGTTTGTTGAGAGTTTTTTTGAGATACTTTCCCGGTAAAATATGTTTATCTTGAGCCGTTTCCTTATTAATATAATACAGGTGACATGTTTTCATGTGTCTGATGATCATTTAAAAAAAAAACAATGAACACACTTTTGTTCTATCACCAGCCAAAAATAACATATTTGCATTTAGGCAACATGGATATTAAAAATTTACTTATTAATCTACAAAATTTGCAACATAAGTATCACTTTAATTGCCAAGAAATATCAGTAATTATTCCTTTATTCTAAAGCTCATATGAGTTACTTGAACTATCAGATTTTATTTACTTAATAAGTCTGAATAATAAACCATCTACTGTGATTTTTCAGCAAGCCTCTTTTCATATTCTCTTGCATTTAGGTCCACTAAATGTTATTATCTTTATAGATTAATATGTTGGTCTTTGCCTCCATAGTGTCAAATATGCAGATAAAAATTATTATAAAGAAATAAGCTGTAATGTTAGGTGAGGTTACCTCTGAATGGATAGACAATCATATATCAAAGGACTAGGAAGGAATACACTAAAATGTTAGCAGCAGTTATATATCAGTGCTGGATTATGATTAATTTTAGTATTTTACATGCATATTTTCAATTTTATTTTTTTAATATTTTAATATTTAAATAGGTTAAATGATTCATCTTGATTTTAGCAAAGAATAACACCTCAATTCTTGTCCCCAGGCTATCATTCCCCTATGGATAATTTTTTCACAGATTTTACACATTTTTTAAAGTTATCTTCCTTTTATTCATCTAAATTGCTTAGGAATGTCAAGTGATAGGAGCAGATAAAAAGGGATAAATATGAAGTGCACCATAAGAGAGAAATAAGGCTTCATAATGGCATCTAGGAGAATTTGGGGAGGTGTGTAAACAAGGGAAGTTTAAGAAAAATCAAACATTTAACTTAACCTTATTTGCCATTTGCATTGCAATGTTAATGATTTTCCCATAGATCTTGAGTATCTTTTGCTATCTAAATATACATATATTGTTTAATTAGTTTATAAGAGACAGCATGTGAAAATTGAATGTTCCGTATTTGAATTGATGCTGGGCAGGGAAATGAGCCATGGCAACAGTGAGTAAGAGAATTTGGTAGCAATAGGATTGGAACCAGAGGGAAGCATGAAATCATAAGCCATGGGTATTTGTCAGCATATTGCAAAATATATTGACCTTCCACAAGACTAAGGAGGTATTTAAATCACCTGTAATTTTAGTGATTCATGCAGCCACCTGGATTAAAGTTTGTTTCTTCACATATAAAGCCGTTTGAACTGTGGTGTAAGAGTCCAAACCAGCCAACCCCTTTTCGTATTGTGCTTGTGATTTATTCCTACAATTTTCAAAGTTTGGAATATTTTGAGTCTCTCTGAATTTTATTCACCATCTGCTTGTCTCCTTTGAGTGCAAAAGTCACCATTTGCTCTATTGTTGCTCAGAAGCCAATTTGCTTGTAGGATACTCCAAGGTTTACGGTGCGTCTGCACTGTTGCACATTGGAGTTCAGAAAAACATGTCTCTGAAGCTTAATTTATATATTCAACCAAACGCAATTATTTGGAAAGTACAGAATGATCACTATACTAAAATTGATCTACTCTAAAGAGATTTAATATATTCAGTGATCAATTCCATACAAGGAGTGTAAATTTCACATAGACTAACACTAACAGATTGCAGGGATTCTAACGAGTGAGTTTCTGTGTCTTCTAGGACCTGTACAAATATGCAGCCATGGTAAATTAGAAGAGCTGAAAAAAAGAGAAGTATGCACGCTCTTCACAAGGTAATTACCCAAGTGGAGATTATATTAAAATAGATAGTTTGCTCAATTTCTAAAATAAATTCACACGTTTTTACCTTAAGAATGGCAACATATCTGGAATATTGCCTGAGTATAAAATCATTGTACAGGTGTTTTCACTACAGTGAGGGGATGTTAAGAGAGAGTATTAAACTCAATAATTCAGCAGGTTTCAAAAGGTGTTACAGTAACCTGGAGTTGGCAGTTATCATGCATAATTTTTACATACAATTGCATAAAACTTTCTAATTCTAGGCATCAACTCACATTCTGAGAACTTATAATTTACTTTCTATTGAAACCAGCATCTCGGTAATAATATATGATATGGCAATATTATCTGAGTAATGTTTGTATGTGACATATCAACATAGCTAAAAATATATTAGAAGGAAGTCTGAATTTCCTTCCCCTAAAAGACAAAGAAAAAACATATGGTCTTTCAACGGTTTGTCTACTCTTTCCAAACGTTCACAAAATAATGCAAATGTAATCCTCCAAAGAGAAATCAAGCGCTGTTTTCAATATCAGTAAAAGAGATGAAATAATTGAGCATTAAATGTTGCTGCTAAAATTTATCTCTAAGTTGAGCAGTTAACCAAATTATGATTTGTTATAAAAGATAACTGTGATTGCTATCTATATGAGCCGTATTGCCCCATTTACACAAAGATAAAAGTTTAGTAGTACTGGACATTCAGTGTCTAATTTGTGTAACTGTCAGGGTGAGGGACCAGGGTCTTAGGCTATGCATATTAAGATGTTGCTAATTCTGGGACACCAACTCCTCCAAAAATTTCAATTCTAATGTTTTTATTATTTGTGGTATTGAATGCTCTTACTTGTTTTCCAGTTTTCTGGGTTTCAAGTTTTGAAGGCAAATTTATTATATCATTCATACAGCCCACAGCCCTCCCTTAGAACAAGGATAGAATATATTACCAAATTGTTATAAACTCCAGTATTGTCACAGATTTCTAGATGGCAATTAAATGTTCCAGTTAGACTAATAAAAGTGATCTCCTAAAATGGTGCAAACTGACAAAAAGTATTCTGATTTATACATTGCCTCACTTTATTTCTAGTATCCATTTCTTTTATTTTGTCCCCCCAGTGGGAAAAGATGGGTAAACCAACATCTTTTTTATTCTCCAAAATGGAAAGAAAAATAATAAAATAGATTATAAGCCTGCTTTTCAACAATTTAATTTGGCTTTAAAGACACACACACACACCGCCCCCCCTTATATGTGTTAGCTGGTTTCCAAAGATAGTGTGAAACCTATTCACCATCCCCTTCACTATCTACCATCAAAAGTAGGAATGCTCCCCGCCTTGAACCTGAGCTAGTCCTGTGACTGCTTTGTCAATAGAATGTGGACTTTAAAGTGGGGTTTCAGGGCTTCTGATCCAGCCATTAAGAAGACCTGGCAGCCTAAGATCTCCATCACAGAGTCCTGAGCTGCCAAGAAGTCCAAGCTGTCCTGCTAGAAAGAGAGCCACGTGATGAGGTCTTGGAAGATTAGACACAACATAGAGAGGCCACAAAGAGAAGTACAGAAGCAGCAGACAGCCCAGCTACTATCTGATTACACTTACATAAGATTACACCTACATCTACGTAAGAGACCTCAAGCTAGATCTGTAAAGCAACCTGCTAGCTCATTCTGGCCAACCCACAGAATCACAAGATAAAATAAAATCGTTGTTCTATAAACCACCAAATTTTGGAGTTATCTGTTATTTGACAATATTGAAGTGAAATAGACTGTTATATAGAAATGGTGTATGGCTGTCACACCAAAAAAAAAAAAAAACCTTAAAATGTGTCATTCATTTTGGGACAGTGTGGTGGGTAGAAGCTGGAAGCACCTTGAGAAGACTTAGAATTGAAGGAAAGAAGGAAATTATTTGAGCTGGAAAGAAAGAGACCTAAGTTATAATAAACAAAACTAAATAATAAAACAGTCAATGAAGGCATCACGAAAGATTGAAAGGAAACCTATAAAATTTGTTGGTCTGGCTAATGAGATATCTAGGCAGAATGTTGAGAATGTAAACTGTTTTATGGTTTTGTTTGGTTAAAAAAAAAATAAAATCTGTCGATGATGAAGTATAGAAGAAGCCAGATGAGCTAAAAAGGGACTGCTCAATTTGGCAGGATAATTTAGAGGAAACATAAAGAAGCAGGAATGTTCTAACTCCAAAAATAAAACTTTGTCTTATTTTCAGTTTTTCTAGAAGGAAAAGGAAATAAAGTAGGCAGTAGCCTCAGAGTAAAGGTCAAATCTGGGCCATTGCCAGTAAAACCTAACCTCAGGGTAAATTTTAGATCAAGGATTAGTGTAAACGCCTTTGTTAAACCTAAGAAAAATCTAATTTGTTATCTCTAGACATTTAACCTACATGAAAAAGTCTCTTGGTCAAAAATAGGATTTCTAAGAATCTTAAGGACACTTTACCTCAACAGCCTCACAGGAGGTCCAAGGTGGCTAGGATTTCACCTTTGAAAGAGAAGAGTGGTATTTTTTTTTAATCTAAAGAATTTTATTATAATTTGACACACAAAAATCCATAAATATTATTAAAAGAATTATATCACAGTGTTCTGAAAGGAACAGATGAAATTCATAATGGCAAGAGTCGCCCTGGGACCTCAGAATCTATAAGCAGGATGCAGGCTGAAAAAATTACTGAGCTGCAAACATGAGTCATTTCTTATACAAAAGTGAGGTTAACTCAGAGGACAAAGTGAGTGCTGGAGATTGGAGCCAACATCTGTGGGGAACCACTTTAATGGAGCTGGAAGCTCTAATCAAGGAACTAGATATATATATCCAGTTGCTTATTAAAATTGCTTTGAGCTGCTTATTCCTCTCTTCCTACTACTTTCCACTTATTTGTGTGAGAGCCAACTACAGATTCTTTGTCCCTGCTCGCTGTTGTATGTTGGGTGAATAGAGTACAGAAAACTCCCTATTTCAAAGGTTCCTAGTTCAAAAGTGTCAGTATCCAAGGAAGTGAAACAGAAATTACACCAGAGGAGCCACACTGCTCCTAATTTAGACTAGGGAATTCTAGAATTCAAGCTGATACTGTAAAGGGACAATACTTTGGGGCATCTAGTAAGGAATGGGTATACATGGCACATGGAAGGAAATAAATTGGTATGGCCAGGAGGTGGATGGTCTCAAAACATCTGCCCCTCACAGTATGCAAATGGTACTCCATAAATCAGGAGGTGGGTCTTTCCAGTTGAATTCAGGCTAGAATTGTGACTAATTTAATAAATAGAATGCAGAGGAAGTGGCATTCTGGAAGTTCTGAGCCCAGGCATTAAGAAGAACATTAAGTCAGAATGGGAGAAAATATTTGCAAATGATGTGACTGACAAGAGATTAGTCTCCAAAACAGCTCATGTGGCTTAATATCATCAAAACAAACAACCCAATCAAAAAATAGGCAGAAGACCTAAATAGACATTTCTCCAAAGAAGATATACAGATGGCCAAAAGGCACATGAAAAGATGTTCAGCATCATTAATTATTAGAGAAATGTAAATCAAAACTACAATGAGATATCACCTCACACCACTCAAAATGGCTCTCATCAAAAAAAATCCACAAAATAAATGCTGGAGGGGGTATGGAGAGAAGAGAACCCTCCTACACTATTGATGGGAATGTAAATTGGTACAGCCACTGTGGAGAACAGTATGGAGGTTCCTTGAAAAACTAAAAATAGAGCTACCATATGATCTAGCAATCCCATTCCTGGACATTATCCAGAGAAAAACATGGTCCGAAAGATACCTGCACCCCAGTGTTCATTGCAGCACTGTTTACAGTAGCCAAGACATGGAAGCAACCTAAATGTCCATCGACAGAGGAATGGATAAAGAAAATGTGGTACATGTATATAATGGAATATTACTCAGCCATGATAAAGAATGAAATAATGCCATTTGCAGCAACATGGTTGGACCTAGAGATTGTCATACTGAGAGATCTAAGTCAGAGAAAGAGAAATATTGTATGATATCGCTTATATGCAGAATCTAAACAAAAAAAAAGATACAAATGAACTTATTTACAAAACAGAAACAGACTCAGAGACTTAGAAAACGAACTTATGGTTACCAGGGGCGAAGAGTGGGGGACAGGGATAGGGAGCTTGGGATTGACATGTACACACTGCTATATTTAAAATAAACCAACAAGGAAAAAAAAAAAAAAAAGAGTACATGGAAGATCTCCAACCACCCACCCCATGAAAAAAAAGAAGAGCATTAAGGCAGCTTCCTTTTTTATGCTTTTGGGGCTGTAAGACATCATGCAGGAAATCCAGGCTACCCTGTAAACAGAGAAGTCCATGTGGAGAGGTCCTGGATGATGAGGTAACAACCGGAGAGAAAAGCCACATGGAGAAGTACAAGGTTATAGTTAACCAACATCAGCTGAATCCCAGCTACCATCTGACTGCAACCACCTGAGAGACCTGAAGCGAGACTAGTAAAGAAATCAGTCAGCTTAGCCCCATCCAAATTGTGATATATAAAAAAATGGTGGTTGGTTTAAGCCAGCTATTGACCCATTTTTGCAAAGGGTCATATATTAAATGTTTTAGGATTTGTGATCCACATACGGTCCCTGTTCTTTAAAAAGTGTGAAAATCATGCTTAACTAACAGGTTGTACAAAACCAGGCCACAGGCTGTGGGTATTTTGTCAACACTTATTTTAAGCCGTTACATCTTAGGCTGGTTTGTTATGGTGCAGAATGTAACCAAAACAATTTATAACCATATTTAAATCATAAAAGGGAAATTTAACAGCACAGTTAAGAATGTACATACATACTAGATAGAACGATATACTTTCATTACATTTTTAAAACAAACAAACTTGCATCTGGAAGGTAATAGTCTTTGATTGATTTCTCAAACAATAACACTAAAGATAAAAGCGTGTTAAAAAGTAAATAGCCACTAATTCTGGGAATAAAAAGTAGCATGACAATTTTAGTTTAAATATATTCTAGTTGATCAAATAGATCGAGTCTCTGAATTCCAACTTGCCACCTATAAATTACAGAACAATTAGTTCTTGAACAAATACATGTGTTTAACTTTGCCTAGCTGAAATCCATCATGTTAGCTCACAAGAACTTTCAAACCCACACACATAGCAATATTTGTACTTAAAACTCTGTGACTCCTCATTTGTCTTGTTATAAAATGAATTATTTAGGTACCTACTGTACGATATAGCAGTTATTTAGTACTTACGTGGGGAAAAATGATTAAATGTTTACAGCATGTACTTTGATGGAGAAAGTGATCATCTCAAAGAAATAAGATGCACTCAGTTAAGAGTTAGAGGTAAGTGGGAAACAATTTTTAACATGTGTTTATATCCACATGGTCATTTTCACAGAGTAACTACTCAAAATATTTGCCAATTGACTAAAGATGAGATGTAATTAGGTGTCAAGTGAATGCTATGATTGGCAGTTTAGAAGAGGCATATTTATTGCTAAACTTTTAAAAATTGATTTGTTACTGATCTTCTGTATGTGTTATCTTTGATATCGATCTAAATGTTAAGACAAATTGAAATCTGTCATTTGTTGTATCATTAGTTATCCAAATTTTTGATTGCATGACAAAAAAATTGGATAATCAGAGAAAAAATATATATAGTAGCAATAAAAATGAAAATCTGAATGCTTGATTCTAAGAGGGCACGTGCACAAAATTTAGAATATATTTATCATAAGTGAAATTCAGAATTGAGATTAGTAGTTTTATTCTTTATACTGATGTGTGTTAATCAATGGACAACTAAACAAAACTCATTTCACAAGTCTTCATTTGGAATTTTTGCTTCAATGTCTATTTCTTAAGTATGCATTCACAAAACCATTTCATTTTCTTCTTATAAGTAAACAATCATATAATATACCAGCTGTTTTTCTTCAATATTATTGCTTAATAATTTGCATTGTTATATCCCGATAACATCGATTTCACATTGGTCCCTACCTGATAAACATGCCAAATTGTAGATGATCCTTTTCCTACATTCCCTTGCCCATACAAAGTGCAGCACTCCAAATTCCTATATAGATTTTTAAAGTCCTTCTAAACAGAATAAACAGGCAGACCTTGAGGTTTTCATGTAAATGCATAAAACGCTTCAAATCACCTACTCTAACCACTGTTAAATTTATGCTCCCAGTTATATTTTTAAATAGACAATATGAGGGAAATGCCCTTTCCTGTTTCTCACAGGGAAAGAGAAGGGCAAAAATTGGACACTTATTATTCTAACATACAAAAAGAAAAAAAATGCACACATTGTTTGGTCTACATTTAAAATGCTTATCAGCCACAAAGTTTTCCACACTCCACTCCTCTACCATAATCCACATCTTGATCAAAGTGTCAGCTTCAGTTATTTTTAGTTTGTACATTCTAACTAGTAAAATTTGAGAGTTAAAACTAAGACAGCAAATTAGTCTCAGTTCTGAAAAAAAAAGTAAGCATCACTGATTCCATTACCTAACCATTAGACTCCAAGATTTTCCACATCTCCTTTGACAGACTTCAATGTGGCATTCCTCAGATACTCGTCTGGTGCTGATAAACATTTTCTCATGGAAGACCCAACATCGCAAACCTATCTTTTTTAATCGGGTCATTGTTTATTAATGCCAGCCCACATGAACCAGAGCATGTTGTGAAAATTAAGTTTCATAATTTAGAATTCAATACTTCCTCTGGCTAGACTTCCTTTTCCCATCTGCACAGGACGCTTGATTATTTTTCCATAGTTCTTTCCTTTTTCTTGTTCTTCCTCCCTTTCAGGAACTCCATGTATATCCCCTTGTTAGAATTGCTCAGTCATTGTATTTGTTGTGTAGAAAGAAGTATAGCAACATTTCTGAAAAAAGAAAAAAAGCCCACTAAAAAAACTGACATTGATTTCACTAACTGAATTTTTATGGTGGTAAAACAATAGAACATTTTCAAATAGTATTTTTAAAACTCTTAAGTGTTTTTTAAACTATTATTCATTTACCAAGCAAAAGTGCATTAAGAAAAATTTCATTATGATTCATTTTGTATCTTTTATTTTACCAATAAAAAACAGTATAAATAGTACTTAATACATATTTGTGAGTTAATAAAATCATGTTTTTATATATACTTTAACATATGTCATTTCACTTATATTTATGTAAGAATAAGCTTTCAATACCTAAATTTTCCTTGCATATTCTAGCCTTTTGTTAGCTCTTTGAATTCTAAAACCATTGTTATGGTTTGAACAAATAAGCGCTTTTCAAAAATAATTTAAAAATAAAACATGAATAACCAAAGTTGTTTCTCCACTTGTCAGGGGATGTTGTACATGAAAAGTAAAACAGTAAACAAAATTATAATTATTATTGTTATCATCATCAACACCTGTAATTATAATTTATTTTTTTCTAAAACAAATATACAACTACTTTTAACCAATATGAAACAAGAGTTAACATATTTAATATGTTTCTAGCTTGCAAATGTAAAAGAGAAAACAAAAGAATACAAACAAAATGCTTAAAGAACATCAGCAGAAAACTAAAAACAAAATACACGTGGATAATAAAATATGAACGCAAATAAAATATGAACAAAGAAATAAGCATTAAGTATAAGACAGCATTTTTCACCCATCAGATTGGCATTTTTTAATGATAATATTTAATGCTCTTGAAGGTAAGGCAGTATTCAAGACATTCAAAGCTGATCAGAGTTGTGTGAGTTAATAAGACATTTATGAAAATATTTAAATATCCCATGTACATTAGTATACCCATAGTAAGTAAGCCCTGGGACTCTATCTTCTGAGAGAAAGATTTGAAAATATTAGCCAATATTGTACACACATGCGAAAACATTTATACAAACACCAAACATTTAAGAATAACAAGTTTCTAACCATAACAAAATAGTTAATAAATTAAACCACCTCTGCCACCCTCAAAGATAGTTGCACCTCTCCCAAATGTTTGCTAGAATATGCAACTACAACCACTTTTGAATTAAAGACTCATTGGGTTGCTTTGAACTGGCAGTACCTAGGAAGATGCATGCACACCAGAAGCAAACGAATCTGGAAACGTTTATTGCCTAGTTTTTACCTTAGGAAACCCAGGCTCATAATGTGGAAAATTACTGTGTTATAGAGTGCATACCCTACAATGTTGGACACAATATGTGTTCACTGTAAAAATGTCTGCTTTCTATGCTATTTATATAAATATGTGTACTTTTTTTTTTTTATGTGTACTTTTTAATCATGAAAAAGACAATTCTTTCCTCCTTTGATGGTCAGAATTCTCCTTTTACAATGAACTCAAGCAAATAGGTTTTTATTGACTTGATATACAAGTTAAATGTTAAATGTTGCAGAACATCTTTTTTGTCTAATTTGATTTATTATTTTGGTGGTGAAACTTTCTCAATCACATATGAACTTTTATTCAGACAGGCATACAGAGGACTATGATTTGACTATCTTTATTGTCCTCCGTGTGTCTTTTCCAATTGCCTACCCACATACACATATTTTTCAATACTATTTTGCAGAAGTGGAAGTTACTTCCTACCTCTGTTTATCAACTATTCATTTCTAACTATGCCCACCCCCCCCCACACACACACTTTGTACTCACTGGAGGAAACTCACAGCATTCCTAGTTTTAGGATGTTACAAATAGGCATGAAACTTTATTTCAAGCATTATATGTATTTAAACAAGAGTATAAATTGGTTTTATATGAGATATACACGTTAAAATCATAGCAGGAAGAAGTTATTTCAGCTCTTTCACCTGAGGGTATTAGGGAAGACTAATACCCTCTAAAAGGAAAAAGAAGAAGGAAACACAGTATACCATTGCTATTATAGGGCTTGTGCATCCTCCCCTCTCCCCTGATTGAGGACTGATTGTTATTAAAGACTCATGAGGGTAAAATTTGGAGATTCATTCCTTCCACATTTTTGCATGCTCAGATACTCCTTATACTTGCAGATTTGGTGGCCTTCTATGCATCTTGATGTACTAAAATCCTGCCTTGATAGAATGCTCTGATATAAATAAATTGATATTATGTGGTTCCTGGGAATGTTTTCTTTCTATGTCTTGATGGTCTTAGGAATACCTGATTCCAAGAAAATTATGCTAAATCCTGCTCAGATCTGTCTGTGGAAGACAGTCTTCTTTAATATCATAAGCTCCTCTGTTGAAATGCTTTGAAAAGTAAAATGTCTCTGTCTTATGGCCTTTTACTATTACAAACTTTCTAATATCATTTCTCATTGATATCTTCTCGTAAACCAAAATTAAGACTCAATGTTTTAAACCCATTATAGTTACAGTTTATCCATCAACTCATACCTATTAACACTTACTGCCATAATTATTATCCATTCATAGCACCTCACACTGACAGTTAGTATTTTACCCTACAATAAAAAATGCTATTAATACATTATAACACTTTCATTATAATAGTTTCATCGGTAACATAATATTAGCTTTATTGTCTTCATCTGAAGACAATATATAAAGTGACCTGAACGTGATTCTGTTTAATATATTATCAGTGACCTGTACAATAGATTTAAGACAAATAGTAGGTGTGTAGTTAAATACCAAACATTTCCTTTAATAAAGTGTGCTGTTTCTTCAAAAGTAGCTATTAGCCTATCCCATCATTATCCTGTTTAATGAATTCTTTAAATTATTCTGAAAATCAGATTCCTGTTGTAATTATTTTCTTTATGGCTTAGAATTAATGTTATTTTTTAAATACCAGTTTAGCATGTAGAAAACACCAGCAAAACATATAATCTCATTTTGCACAAATTATTTTATTGGTTTCAGTATTTATGTTTGAATCTGTCATGGTCCAGCCAGGAAACAGAAACTGCACAACAGTAGAAATTAACACGACATTGTAAAAAACTATACCCCAATTAAAAACAAACAAAAACAAAAACACAGTTGTTTTAACAGACAACATTTATCATAAAGTTTAGTTCTTGAAAAACTAAAAAGGCTTTATCAGTTGTATACTACTATGTAACCAACTACTCCTTTACCTAATGACTTAACACAATCATGATTTATTTTTTCTAATGATTCTGTGGGTTGGCAGGGATCATCCGGGCTGTCCTTCTATTCCAAATGGTCCAACTGGGATAAATCATACAACTTCATGCAACTGGGAGCTCAGCTGGAGCTGGAAAATCCTAACAGCTCATCCACATGTCTGGCATCTCAGTTAGGGTAGCTGAAATGTCAGGGTCTGCTTCTCTGAAAGCAAATTTGGACTTCTTACATGGTGGTGCAAAACTCTAAGAGAGCAAATATAAAGTTGCCTCACTTCATTTCTGTCCCATGCTATTGGTGAAAGCATGTTGCAATGCCAACTCAGATTCAGGAGGAAGGGAAGTAACTCCACTTAATGGGAGGAATTGCAAAAATATACAAGGATGAGAGAATAGTGGACAATTGTCATTGAAGACAAGGCATTAAAAAAACATGAAGTACATAGAGGTAGCAACTGCAAAAGGTAGCTCTCCACCTAGGGTTGGTGGAACAAAGAGAAGAGAGGGGGATAATTAAAACTTAAAAGATAGGAAGAAAAGCCACATGAGTCTGGACTCCTGGTGAGAAGGTACTACTCAGCTGGTACTGTTTTCTCAAAGCCAGCAGAGGGCCCCATGGATAGGTCCAGACATTTTACATATTAGCGTATTAACCCTCTATTCAATCTCATTCAGTCTTTCATGAATGCTGGCATCTCTGAAGGTGTATGATGAGGATGGTTTTGAAAGTGTCGACTTTTTTAGGAAAGGAATCATGCTCTTACTAGAACAAACTGTTCACTGGTTGTCACTGTTGTGAATGGCCTACTACTATGTCACTGTAGTGAATCAAATAGGAAGCAAATAGAAAAAGAAAGAAAAATCAACAGGTAGAAAACAGAAAGGAGAGTCTATTCTCCCTCTAGCCTTTTCTCTCCCTCTTGTACCCCCTACAGGTGAGCATGACAAAGAGGCAGCAGTCAGAGCAGAAATATGGTTTGTATACTCTCTGCCCCTGCATTACAAAGCCCAGTGTGGTCTTGGGGGTTTAAATCTGAGTACCAGTTCTGGATGTAAAAATCCCTGTACCTTAGTGGATAATTATAGGGGAAACATGTCATAAATTAATTTACTATGAAATTGTAAAGCTAATAAAAGACGTGCTTCCTGATATTGACTTTCATAATGTCTCCAATGTTTAGTGACCCTTAACCTAAATATCATATTATACAAAAGTTATATGATTTTTCCTGTATTAAAAAATGTATTAAGTTCTATGAGTCTTACAAGTCTCAAGACAATTTCAAAATTAAGTTCAGTGATCACATTATTTTAATAAATTCATAGACTCCAAGGATGGCTACTTACAAAGATAACATGTATTGGGGTATTTAAGGTCTAATATGTATTTTTGTTTTTTTTCTTATCAGTATCATTACTTTTATTTACACCACATATATATAGTGTGCCAATATAAAGAGTTCAATTCTACCATAGAATTATAAGAAATATTTTACTTGTACATATTTTATTTAAAAGCATTTTTATTTTTTTTTAAAGATAAGTACAAGTTTTATTTATTTATTTTTTTGCTGCGTTGGGTCTTTGTTGCTGCGCGTGGGCTTCCTCTGGTTGCGGCGAGCAGGAGCTACTCTTCGTTGCAGTGTGTGGGCTTATTGCAGTGGAGCACAGGCTCTAGGCACATGGGCTTCAGTAGTTGCGGCACACAGGCCCTAGCATGCACAGGCTTCAGTAATTGTGGCTTGTGGGCTCAGTAGTTGTGGCTCGCGGGGTCTAGAGTGCAGGCTCAGTAGTTGTGGTGCTCTGGCTTAGTTGCTCTGCAGCATGTGGGATCTTCCCAGACCAGGGATCGCACCCATGTCCCCTGCATTGGCACGCAGATTCTTAACCACTGTGCCACCAGAGAAGTCCTAAAAGCATATTTAGATATGCTCAAATACTTAAAACAAAAAGATATATTTACAGAATTTTTGCAATAAATAATTCTTAGTTGTGAATAGCAGACCCACCTTCTTATTTGTCTTTAGAAAATAAATGAAGCCTCACATTTATTTCAAGACAATTATCATGGTCAAGCCTCTGTTCTCTTTTTTACTCTTTAGTTCCTCTTGATATATTTTTTTTATTATTTATTTATTATTACTATTCTTTTTGACTGTGTTGGGTCTTTGTTGCTGCGCGCGGGCTTTCTCTAGTTGCGGTGAGTTAGGGCTACTCTTCGTTGTGGTGCACGGGCTTCTCATTGCAGTGGCTTCTCTTGTTGTGGAGCATGGGCTCTAGGCATGCAGGCTTCAGTAGTCGTGACACGCAGTCTCAGTAGTTGTGGCTCGTGGGCTCTAGAGCGCAGGCTCAGTAATTGTGGCACACAGGCTTAGTTGCTCCGCGGCCTGTGGGATCTTCCCAGACCAGGGCTCAAACCCGTGTCCCCTGTATTGGCAGATGGATTCTTAACCACTGCGCCATCAGGGAAGCCCCAGTTCCTCTTAGTATTAACAAAAGGAGAGTTCCACAAACAGGTGCATAGGTTTTTAAAAATTGCTTTTATGTAACAACGTGTAGGTGGATAACTAGAATTTCAATATTTTTAAGAAATTAAATTTTATACCTATTTGAAATTAGGATAAGAAGGAATTTGAAATGTGAATGACTTTTAAACATAAACCTTGTAGCTGGGAAATGGGAATGGAAAAATAAAAGTTTAGACTGCAGACCTAGGCTCCCATCATGTAGTATCCTTCATGCAGACCGAACTACTTGTAGAACAGGTGTGCTTTTTCTAATGGCCTTCTGACTAAATGGACTGCTGGCTTGCATGGCTATAATTACATGATGTCAGTATTCCATGCACTAGGCAGAGATTTTCATTTCATATATCATTCACAAAGAGCAGCAGGGATTCCACAGTCATCAGTTCACACTTCAATTGTTTTAAACTTTAGGAGCTGTTTTTAAGTTAAAAAGAATCAAAGATCATATAGTCAGTCATTATGACCTGCATCCATATAATTTTAAACCAGAAGATGTGCCACTCACTTTGGACAAGGCACAGCAAGTATTCTTGTAAGAACCATGGATAGAGGAAAGAAACTACTATCAAAATGCCTCAGTCTTTTATGAGGAAACTTTTTTTGTTTGTTTTATTGTTCTATGTGAAGTACTGCACAATAAATGATGGTTTCACAAATGTTATCTCTGATCCTCTGAATACATAAGGGGGAAAGAGGTAAAATGTATTTTGCATCAAAATGCTTTCACGTTGACACATTTACGAAGGAAATCACAGCATAGACTCTTCTGGTGCCTTGTAACAAGCATTTAGAATGCTACACTCAGTAATTTAGAAAATCCCTCTATTAGCTTTCTTTGATTTTGTGTAGCCATGGAGAAATTGTAACGTAGGCTAAGTTCATATTCTATATTCAAATATTCTCATTGCCCTTATAAGACCCCCTATCTCCATGTGACATTTAATTTACAATACTATTTTCTGGTTCTGATTCTTTTTTCTCACCATCTGAAAATCCTAAAAACTGAGGTGTAGAAACATTCCCTAGAAGTTCTTTTTTTTTTTTTATTGCTCATGAAATTCAGTATGCTTTTGTGCAACATTAATAATACATGGCCATCCACTTACGTTTGAAATAATTTTTATATTTGCGGGGGGTAGTGAACAAATTTATGCTAAGGGTTTGAAATATTCTAAATCTTAGTATGTAAACCCTTTAAGATTTTTAAAAATTTCCTCAATGTTATGTGTATGGTTATCTTAATTTATGATATGAAGTAAAGGATAGAAACTGTAAGCATCATAAGGTAGAATAGGATTAAAGAGAACATACTCTGAGCCAGAATGCTTGGTTAGAATTCTGGCTCTGTCACTTGTAAGCATTGTGCCTGAAGGGATTCAACCTCCCTGTCTTTCCATTTCTCATCGCAATGGGAGAGACAGTAATAATATTCACCCCATAGAGTTTTATAAGGTTTAATGGATTCGTGTTTTTAAAGTATGTTGGTGTATTTACAGTAATTTTGAGTAACTGGTACATATTAAGTTCTACATGTAAACCTCCCAAGGACAGGGAATTGGTCAATTTTGTTTATTACTGAATTCCTATTACTTAAAAGAGTGCCTGGTGCATAGTTGGCATTTGTACCAATTTTTGTTATTTGAATTTCAATTAATTCCTTACTGTTCTCCTGAAAACTATTTTCTAGGGGGTTTTTTTGTTTTTTTATTTTTGTATTTGTTTTTGTTTTGCTCAGTGACTACTAGTTTAGCCATTGAGGCACTGTTGGAAAATGAAAGAGAGAAGGGGAGAATCCAGGGTATTGCTCTTTCTCTAGCTCCCTCTCAAGTTGATTTTTCTGCAGCGGGTGCATCTCCCCCGTTTGCCTTGTTACTTGTCCAGATCCTTCCTTGGAGTCCCTGTATAGTTACAGGTGGTTTGGCTTCTGAGTTCTAGTAATACTATTTCATTTCTGCATCTGTCCTATCCTGGATGTTAACTATCCTCCCAATTGTTGTTCATGTCACTTCACCATCTCTTCTTTATCTTTTCAGGTCCTGTACTATCTACACAGTTCGCTGTATAAAATTATGACTGAACAAAATACCTAGAATGTTTCTCATTTCCTTGCAAGACACTTATTTTTACATTGTTCAAAAAATATTGTCCAAATGAATTAATAAAGAAAGCAGCAGTTACATTAATACACTATACATTCTGATTACTGAGGCTGTGACATGTTCAGCCAATAAGGAGAAAGTTGTAGTTCATTGTGGGAGTCATCAAAGGAAAGGTGACTTAGAGATGAGGCTTTCTTCATAATATTATAATTTAGAGAGTAATGAGGCAGAGAGAAATCAGACTCTATTTCTAGAGACTGAAATTTAAAAAAAGAAAGAAGATTGATTCCTCATTCCAGACTAGAACAGTTATGGTACAGATTTCTGCATGTGTGTACAATACTTTAAGACTTGTCCAGGTGCATCAGCTCTCACCCAAAAAAGGAGAAGTAGGAGAAGGAGGGAGAGGGGAAGGAGAAGGAGAACAATGAACTTTATAGATATAAAGCCGTGTTTCAAGAAGAGTGACCACTATCATACCCATCACCAGTGTATCAATTCAAGTGGAGGGTGAATAGAGTGTGAGGCTAATGCAAGACATTAGGGATGTAGTAAAATTTCTTTCTGCCTTATTTTTGTCCAGTGCCTTAATAGATTAGACTCCCTACTTCCTAGAATGTGCTTTTTTTCAATGTGCCCTTTTGTGTGAATTAGAGTTTGGTAATTAGCTATACTTCCTTACTCCAGAGGGTTTTGTTTTGTTTTGTTTTGTTTTGTTTCTCTTCTATCTTATTCAGGTACCATCTTATAAAGATACAATTCCATTTTAACAGAGAATAATAAGTTAAAAGTAAATCAATAATTTATAACAGTGGAATTTCAGATATAGGAACATTCTCATGAGAAAAATAGTTTAGGGATCTGGAGCTTTCCCAGCACTCCAGAAGTCATATAAAGTAAGAAATTTTCTACACATTTTTTCATAGAAGGCGTATTTTGTTTGTTGCCAAATTGTTAACTTTCAACCTTCTGTAATATCTTCAGTGCATAAACATTATTCTTACTATATAGTAGCATCTTATTTCATAAAATCCTTTCATGTTAACAGAATTGAACTAATTGAAATAAGTGTTTTTCTTTCTGAGTACAACATTAACTACACCTGTTCTGAAACTAGTATTGAGTTAATGCTCAATCTTTGATTGACTCAGGCTATCACTATTTCCTGAGCTGAATGACACAGAGTTAACAAGCTTCAGTGCACCTCCTGTAACTGAAAAATAGGATAGGGTTTTCTGTCAGCCAAACTCCTAATACTCCTAAGGACTCAAGGATTGTCCCTACGCTGATTCTATTTCAGGATATCAGTATGCACAAATGAATCATTTAATGTGATTCTTCCGAGAGCTCACTGAAATTATGTTGAATGTGGCAGTAGTAGTACAAAAAAAGTGAGAGGCCATTTGCTACAGATAAAGGGTACTGAAACAGAAATCAGAAGAACTGAGTATCATCTCATTATTGCCACATACCTTGCTGTGGGACCTAACACAATTGAGAGGGTTGGGCTGGATGATTTTTGAAATGCCCTTCAGCTCCAACGACCAGCCATCTAAATGAGCTTTTCTACTATTTAGGCAGACCTAACATGTCTTTTGGTTATAAATTAGACCTTGGTAAAATAATAATTTATTAATTATACTGACAGAAGAAGAAGGAAAGTAGATTGTATTGATTTTTGAACTTTAATAAATATCAATAGAAAAATCTTTAGTTTTTGAAAGACTGATAAGCAACTAAACATTTCTGCCTAAATGAAATTATCCATTCATCATAAAATGTTTATTTGTTGTATATATTTAAATCTCGAATACAATCACTATTTCTCCAAAAAAGATCTTCCCTCCATCTCCTAGAAGTTAAACCGATCAGTATAACTATTTTTAGGATCCACATGTAGAAATAAAGATGTAAGCTTGAATTTTATCAAATACTTGCTTTGACTTGCAGATGTAATTAATGCAAAAAAAATTAGCCCATAACTTGTTTCCATAAACTTTCTTTAAAGATAGTTTGTTTTTTAGTAATTGTTGTTATATATTTAGCAATTTGTATATTTAGTAATTTTGTATGTTATTGAATATTTAGTAATCGTTTTTTGCATTGAATGATATCTAAAACCGGAAGTTACTGCATGTTATACATTCACTAGTTTGTGAGCTTTTAGGTGATTCTCTTCATCACTCTACTCAAATATAAGTAACAAAATAGTCCCATACAGCTGTTTTGCCTTCACTTTTCACCTTTCTTTACTCATTCTAGTCAAGAAAAGGTAGGCTTATTTGCCTTTTGTAAAAAGTCAGAAAAATGAACTGGACATCTTCAGTTCAGTTATACTTGTCTCTATTGGAAGATAGGTTCCCCATATCCTCCAGAGGACAGGCTCTCCTCCACTATGTGGGGGTCCCTGCCACTACAGGATTGCCTCTGTGTGTCTAGGGTCTTCCCAATCTGGGGTTCAGCTTGCAGGCCCATTTTGATCTGCAAAGCAACATTGCCAATTAAGCTATTAGCAACAAGAGTAATATTTGAATCACCATCTTTTATTCCTTTATTTCTCAACTCTGTCAGAGAATAGAGGGACAATTTTGGGAGTTGCCACAAAGTCTCCAACAATTGGGCATTGGTCAGAAATGGAGAAAAACAAAGTAGGGAATAGAATTTCAGACCAAAATAACATGTCAGTGTCCTGTGGTGAGGCACAGTATAGAAACATTGGTTAATATGTGGACAGAGCATTTTGAACTTGGTAGTTTGTAGAGGCTTCAGTGTGGCTGAGCAGGTTGTTGCAGTAATTAGATGATTTTAAACTGTTCTGACCTAAAGAAGGAGCCACACAGTATTTTGACTCCTACTTATAGTAAGGCTATCCACTGAGTCACCTTGAATACAGGTAGTAAATTTTAGGCCTTAGCAGAAGTGAGGGCTGTGTGTCCAGTCTTGGCAAATTTGTGGGTAATTTCAGTAGACTGCTGCAGTGTCCAAGAAGCATATACTACCCAAACAAATTTAAGCAAGGAACCAGCCTGGAGGGCCTGTAGCAGAGGCACACAACTTTAGAATGAAAGGCTGCTATTTTTCTCTACACAGACATGCATTTTTCTAGTAGGCATGGTTTTGTTTTTGAAATAATGTAATCTTTCTAGACCTTTTGAACTAACGAGTTTTGCTTGCCTTAGAGAGCAACTACTGAGAAATTATCAGTATGAGATCTAGATAAGTAACTTTAGATCCATTCCTTTAAATTTGAATAGGCATAAATAGACAAGGAAATCTTTAGAAGAACTAACCTTAAGTGCATGTAGCTTGATCAAGGGATCAAGAGTAGGGGAGAAATGATTATTTAATTTCAAGCTGCTAACACTTATGTACATGAGCTTACAAATTTGCCTACAAAAGTATAAAAATCTAAAGAGAAGAAAGGCAGCACCTGAAGGAGAACAATACAGAGCTACTCTGTAGGTTGAGTGGAACTAAGATTCAGATTTAAAATATTAGCTTTAGTTATGTTCTCCTAAATGTTGTTTACTAGCTGAAGACATATGAATACCACCTGAAAGTCTTCCCTAGGAAGGAGGGTTCTTGGACCTAAGAGATTTAAGCATATTTTTAGCCCAGATATAGGAAACACATAAAGCTAAACAAAAGTCTATCTATAGTTGAATAACACTCATTGCTGTTCAGCGAGTTCAACTCAAGTTCACACATTGTTAATTCTGAACAAAAGTCATTAACCGATTTAATAGCATGCATTTGATGAGTGATGCATTTGAAAACAAAAATCTTCATAGACACTTGCTCCCTCAAATATCACTGAATCTTTGCTACAGTCTTGGACATCACCAAGAGATTGATTCTGAAAACATAATTTTGCCTAGACTTAATTCCTCTCAGAGTGGGAATAAGCTTGTTTTCAAATAGTTGTGAGTTCTGTAATATTTTTGCCCTATTAAATAACAATATGAGATACCTCAAGACTTGGCCTTAAGCTAATACAACTTTTGGGTCTCTAAAAGAACCACAATAGTTCCAACAAAAGATATCTCATATTCAAGCAGCTGACAGAACTCAAACACTGCCTGAGGTTAAAGAACCACTTTGGCTAAGACAAAGCGATATATGATATTGGGACAGATTTTAATTCCTTTGGATCTTTAACATATATACTAAGGCAGGATATTTTTATTTCAGACTTGAAATTTAACTAGTGAGAGGATTTAATCTTTGAACTTTAATACCTTCTTGTAAAGTTCATATTGCTAAGGGGCTTATATTCAAATTTATGGCATGTCTGTGGTGTTGACATTTTATTATTGAATGTCTTTATGGATTTTATTATTAAATTTCTTAAGTCATTTAAATTAATTGGATAATTCCTGATAGGCTATGTTGTAATCTGGATAAACCTAATTTAGGATGAGAAATGGAATAGAGAATAGATTTTCAGCCTTGGAGCAGAGTAGATTTGACATGAAATTTAATTAGTGTATTATTCAGATCATTTCAGAGCCCCAGACAGCAAAATGTTAACCATTTTCAAAGAAGGAGGGGTTGTTTTCCGAGGGGCAGTATCAGGAAGGTGGGAGCAGGCTTGTGCTGTCAGACTGTTAATCACCTATAACAAGACAAATAACCTTGTCTTTGGTTAATCATGGTCTTAATGATTAAGTCAGATAGGTTAAGGAAAAGCAGCTGAGGAATGATCATGGGGGCATTATTTAGTGTCTCTTCCTGATGGTTCTTTCCAAGTAGTAAGAATTCTCTTAAAACTCTTCTCACTCCAACCCCCTTTAACTAATTTCACCAAGGGAAACTTGGAAATGATTTAAAAAACAATGCTTAATTAACACTGTTATGTCCTTCTTTCCCTTGGGCATGAGTTTCCCACAGGAGAGGGTTCTGATCCTTAAGAGGGGGAAAGCTACCTTCATTTAGTTATACTGTGACTGAATGGGTAGTCTACTTGATTCAGAGATTAAGCTAGTGGGTCAGTTTGGCTGACAAATTGTAACCTCCACATTAGACTTAATCATAAATAAGGTTTGTATCTTTCTCTTTGTTTTCTCATAGTTTTTCCTGGTATGAAGGTGGGGATATTTACTGGGTGTCACTTTGAGATATGTAATACATATTTTGACATAATCTTTTAAAATTTGCTAATCATGGCCACAATAAGAAATGTTGTAATATTTTTTCATTCTGTGACAATATAAATTTAATCTGCTGGGGCTTTGTTCTTTTGGAGCAAATATACACAAACATCAAAGATACACACATAATGTATATATTGAAGCTCTTGAAAACAGAAGATGCTGAAAAAGGAAAATCTCCTCTTTATAGAGTCACTAGGTTATGTTTCAAATAAGCCCTTATGTTGGGTCATTTCCTATTCAATTGTTATATCAACAGAGTAAAGAAAATATGAAAGAGTAGGTACGGTTAAAAAATCCAGATTCCCATTATAAAGTGAGATAGTTTATAATAGTAACTAAGAAATTACTTTATAAAAGTAATAAATTAGTTACTTTATAATACTAAGAAATTAGTTACTTTATAGTAGTAACTAAGAAGTTAACTAACTAACCTATTTAATTAACAAAAGCAGTCCTGTTCATAGGTATTAATTCTGTATTCATTTTAGCAAGGAATAAACAGAGTCTCTTGTAAGTTAAAATCACATATCTAGAAACGGTAGATTAAAATTTTGATTCCATGTTCTGTGACTCCAGACTATACACTTAATTAAAGCTATGGTACTTTAATAAAAACCAAGATAGGTAATGATGAAAGGACAAAGATGAAGCCTAGTTATTTTTTCATTTGCCTCTGATAGTTTCCCCTTCTCACTTGGGAATAATGTTTCCCCCATAAAGTGACATTTACTTCTGTATTTCCAACATTATGCCTACCAGTGGATGATTGGGTAGTTATATGAGAATGGATCATTATACTGAACAAACTTAAACTTATAATTAACAAATACATAATGAGTAGTTGCTATACAGTTTTATGTAGCAGCTATTGATACACATTAGTCTAAGATAATGTATATTCCAAGAAACAAACAGCCTTGATGAGATAAACATGAAAATAATTTTTAAAGCATTTTATTGAGGTATGATTGGCATAACAAAAACTCTCCATATATAACGTGTACAATTTGATGAGTTAGGAGATAAGTATACACTCTTGAAACCATCACCACAATCTATGCTGTAAACATATCCATCACCTCCAAAAGTTTCCTTCCACTCTATTTATTATTTAAAAAATAAAAATATTTATTTAAATGGAAGAATATTAAAATGCAAAATAACGAAGTGATTTTTTTCTTAATTCTGCAAGAGTTTATCATATCCTTGTGTATTCAATTTGACTTCAAATAATTTGTATGCAGGTTGTCACTGTTGAACTGGTTAGTTCATGATCATTCTGACGATATCAAGCGCATTCATGGTGGTATGGCCGTAGACTAGTTAGTGATCATTCTGAGTTATTTTTATTGATTTTTTTTCAATTGATTTTACTCTATATTTTAAAAGACTATAGTTATGTCTTTTGAAACATTGAAATCAGAAAGTGAAGCTTAACTACTGTCTTGACCTTGATATATTTCCCATCCTTTCCATCTTATTTCCATGTCATTTCTTGTTCTTCACTCCATCGTTTCATTTCATACATTTATACTGCCATTTATATTCAGAAACTTCATCAACCTCCATTTTATGGCTTTCAAATTGATTTATGGTATATTTTTAATAATGAACTAGTTAAATCATTTCTAATAAGTAATCTTAAGGAGAATGATGTCAAATATTTTCATTAAAAATTGCTATCATATAAATGTAAAATTTCATTAATACCAAATGAACATTTGCACAATAATTTTCCCTTTGGATATACAAGCCAGTAGTCATTTGCTAGTTGGAAGATTTTATATGGCTTTAATTTAAAATATCATATTTGGATAGAAGCAAGGGACCTTCAAGATGACTGAGGAGTAAGATGTGGACATCACCTTCCTCCCCACAAATACATCAAAAATACATCTACATGTGGAACAACTCCTACAGAACACCTACTGAACGCTGACGGAAGACCTCAGACTTCCCAAAAGGCAAGAAACTCCCCACGTACCTGGTTAGGACAAAAGAAAAAAGAAAAAACAGAGACAAAAGAATACAGACGAGACCTGCACCTGTGGGAGGGAGCTGTGAAGCAGGAAAGGTTTCCACACACTAGGAAGCCCCTTCACTGGCGGAGATGGGGGACGGGCAGAGGGGGAAGCTTTGGAGCCACGGAGGAGAGCACAGCAACAGGGGTGCAGAGGGCAAAGCGGAGAGATTCCCGCACAGAGCATCGGTGCTGACCAGCACTCACCAGCCTGAGAGGCTGGTCTGCTCACCTGCCAGGGCGGATGGGGGCTGGGAGCTGAGGCTCGGGCTTTGGAGGTCAGATCCCAGGGAGAGGACTGGGGTTGGCTGCGTGAAGACAGGCTGAGGGGGCTAGTGCGCCACAGCTAGCAGGGAGGGAGTCTGGGAAAAATTCTGGACCTACCGAAGAGTCAAGAGACCATTGTTTTGGGGCGCAGGAAGGGAGGGGATTCCTTCCCCATGTGCCCACAGAAGGCAGAGCACCACCTAAGCGAGCTCCAGAGACGGCTGCGAGCTGCGGCTATCAGCTCAGACCCCAGAGACAGTCATGAAGCACTAACGCTGCTGCTGCAGCCACCAAGAATCCTGTGTGCAAGCAAAGGTCACTATCCACACCCACCCCCCACATCCTGGAGCCTGTGCAGCCCGCCACTGCCAGGGTTCCGTGATCCAGAGAAAATTTCCCCGGGAGAGTACATGGAGTGCCTCAGGCTGTTACAACATCACACCGGCCTCTGCCACTGCAAGCTTGCTCTGCATTCCAATTATGACTACAGTACCCCTCCCTCCCCTCAGACCTGAGTGACCAAGAGCTCCCTAATCAGCCGCTGCTTTAACCCCCTCCTAGCTGGGCGGGGAACAGAAGCCTGGGGGCTGCCTACACGCAGAGGTGGAGCCAAAACCAAAGCTGAACCCTAGGAGCTGTGCCAACAAAGAAGAGAAAGGGAAATTTCTTTGTGCAGCCTCAGGAGCAGCGGGTTAAATCCCCATAATCAACTTGATGTACCATTCATCTGTGGAATACCTGAATAGACAACGAACTGTCCCAAAATTTAGGCAGTGGACTTTGGGAGCAAATGTAGACTTGGGGTTTGCTGTTGGTGACTGATTTATTTCGGACTTTTACGTTTACCTTAGTTTAGTTTTTAGCGCTGGTTATCATTCATGGATTTCTTTATTTGTTTGGTTGCTCTCTTTTTTTAATTTAATTTTTTTATTTTTAAATTTTTTTATTTTAATAATTTATTCTTATTTTTATTTTATTTCTTTAATTTTAATTTTAATTTTTTTATTTTCTTTCTCCTTTTTTCTCCCTTTTCTTCTGAGCCATGTGGCTGACAGGGTCTTGGTGCTCTGGCCTGGTGTCAAGCCTGAGCCTCCAAGGTGGGAGAGCCAAGTTCAGGACATTGGACGACCAGAAAACTCCCGGCCCCACGTAATATCTATCGGCGAGAACTCTCCCAGAGATCCATCTCAACGCTAAGACCCAGCTCCACCCAACGGCCAGCAAGTTCCATTGCTGGACGCCCCATGCCAAACAACTAGCAAGACAGGAACACAACCCCACCCATTAGCAGAGAGGCTGTCTAAAATCATACTAAGTTCACAGACACCCCAAAACACACCACCGGACACGGCCCTGCCCACCAGAAAGACAAGATCCAGCCTCAGCCACCAGAACACAGGCACCAGTCCCCTCCACCAAAGCCTACACAAGCCACTGAACCAACCTCACCAACGGGGGGCAGACAACAAAAACAATGGGAACTACAAACCTGCATCCTGCGGAAAGGAGACCCCAAACACAGTAAATTAAACAAAATGAGAAGACAGAGAAACATGCAGCAGATGAAGGAGCAAGATAAAAACCCACCACACCAAACAACTGAAGAGGAAATAGGCAGTCTACCTGAAAACGAATTCAAAGTAATGATAGTAAAGATGATCCAAAATCTTGGAAACAGAATGGAGAAAATACAAGAAACGTTTAACAAGGATCTAGAAGAACTAAAGAGGAAACAAACAATGATGAACAACATAATAAATGAAACTAAAAATTCTCTACAAGGAATCAATAGCAGAATAACAGGCAGAAGAACGGATAAGTGACCTGGAAGATAAAAGAGTGGAAATGACTACCACAGACCAGAATAAAGAAAAAAGAATGAAAAGAATTGAGGACAGTCTCAGAGACCTCTGGAACAACATTAAACACACCAACATTCGAATTATAAGGGTCCCAGAAGAAGAAGAGAAAAAGAAAGGGTCTAAGAAAATCTTTGAAGAGATTATAGTTGAAAACTTCCCTAACATGGGAAAGGAAATAGTCAATCAAGTCCAGGAAGCTCAGAGAGTCCCATACACGATAAATCCAAGGACAAACATGCCAAGACACTTATTAATCAAACTATCAAAAATTAAATACAAAGAAAAAATATTAAAAGAGCAAAGGAAAAGCAACAAATAACATACAAGGGAATCCCCATAAGGTTACCAACTGATCTTTCAGCAGAAACTCTGCAAGCCAGAAGGGAGTGGCAGGACATATTTAAAGTGATGAAACGGAAAAAACTACAACCAAGATTACTCTACCCAGCAAGGAGCTCATTCAGATTTGATGGAGAAATTAAAACCTTCACTGACAAGTAAAAGTTAAGAGAATTCAGCACCACCAGACCAGCTTTACAACAAATGCTAAAGGAACTTCTCTAGGCAGGAAACACAAGAGAAGGAAAAGACCTACAAAAACAAACCCAAAACAATTAAGAAAATGGTAATAGGAATATACATATCGATAATTCCTGTAAATGTAAATGGATTAAGTATTCTGACCAAAAGACATAGACTGGCTGAATAGATACAAAAACAAGACCTGTATGTATGCTGTCTACAAGAAACCCATTTCAGACCTAGGGACACATACAGACTAAAAGTGAGGGGATGGAAAAAGATATTCCATGCAAATGGAAATCAAAAGAAAGCTGGAGTAGCAATTCTCATATCAGACAAACTAGACTTTAAAATAAAGACTATTACAAGAGACAAAGAACGACACTACATATTGATTAAGGGATCAATCCAAGAAAAAGATGTAACAATTGTAAATATTTATGCACCCAACATAGGAGCACCTCAGTACATAAGGCAAATGCTAACAGCTGTAAAATGGGAAATCGAAAGTAACACAATACTAGTAGGGGGCCTTAACACCCCACTTTCACCAATGGACAGATCATCCAAAATGAAAATAAATAAGGAAACACAAGCTTTAAATGACACGTCTAACAAGATGGACTTAAATGATATTTATAGGACATTACATCCAAAAACAAAAGAATACATTTTCTTATCAAGTGCTCATGGAACATCTCCAGGATAGATCATACCTTGGGTTACAAATCAAGCCTTGATAAATTTAAGAAAATTGAAATCGTATCAGGTATCTTTTCCAACCACAGCGCTATGAGACTAGATATCAATTACAGGGAAAAAAACTGTAAAAAATACAAACACATGGAGGCTAGACAATACGCTACTAAATAACCAAGAGATCACTGAAGAAATCAAAGAGGAAACCAAAAAATACCTGGAAACAAATGACAGTGAAAACACAATGACCCAAAACCTATGGGATGCAGCAAAAGCAGTTCTGACAGGGAAGTTTATAGCAATGTAATCCTACCTCAAGAAACAAGAAAAATCTCAAATAAACAACCTAACTTTACACCTAAAGCAATTAGAGAAAGAAGAACAAAAAACCCCAAAGTTAGCAGAAGAAATCATAAAGATCAGATCAGAAATAAATGAAAAAGAAATGAAGGAAACAATAGCAAAGATCAATAAAACTAAAAGCTGGTTCTTTGAGAAGATAAACAAAATTGATAAACCATTAGCCAGACTCATCAAGAAAAAAAGGGAGAAGACTCAAATCAATAGAATTAGAAATGAAAAAGGAGAAGTAACAACTGACACTGCAGGAATACAAAGGATCATGAGTGATTACTACAAGCAACTATATGCCAATAAAATGGACAACCTGGAAGAAATGGACAAATTCTTAGAAAAACACAACCTTCCAAGACTGAACCAGGAAGAAATAGAAAATATATACCGAGAAATCACAAGCGCTGAAGTTGAAACTGTGATTAAAAATCTTCCAACACACAAAAGCCCAGGACCAGATGGCTTCACAGGCGAATTCTCTCAAACAATTAGAGAAGAGCTAACACCTGTCCTTCTCAAACTCTGCCAAAATATAGCAGAGGGAGGAATACTCCCAAACTCATTCTACGAGGCCACCATTACCTTGATACCAAAACCAAACAAAGATGTCACAAAGAAAGAAAACTACAGGCCAATATCACTGATGAACATGCATGCAAAAATCCTCAACAAAATACTAGCAAACAGAATCCAACAGCACATTAAAAGGATCATACGCCATGATCAAGTGGGATTTATCCCAGGAAAGCAAGGATACTTCAATATATGCAAATCAATCAATGTGATACACCATATTAACAAATTGAAGGATAAAAACCATATGATAATGTCAATAGATGCAGAAAAGGCTTTTGACAAAATTCAACACCCATTTATGATAAAAACTCGCCAGAAAGTGGGCATAGAGGGAACTTACCTCAACATAATGAAGGCCATATATGACAAACCCACAGCTAACATCTTTCTCAGTGGTGAAAAACTGAAACCATTTCCTCTAAGATCAGGAGCAGGACAAGGTTGCCCACTCTCACCACTGTTATTCAATATAGTTTTGGAAGTTTTTAGCCACAGCAATCAGAGAAGAAAAAGAAATAAAAGGAATCCAAATGGGAAAAGAAGAAGTAAAACTGTCACTGTTTGCAGATGAAATGATACTATACATACAGAATCCTAAAGATTCTCTAGAAAACTGCTAGAGCTAATGAATGAATTTTGTAAAGTAGCAAATGCACAGAAATCTCTTGCATTCCTATACACAAATGATGAAAAATCTGAAAGAGAAATTAAGGAAACACTCCCATTTACCATTGCAACAAAAAGAATAAAATACCTAGGAATAAACCTACCTAAGGGGACAAAAGACTTGTATGCAGAAAACTATAAGACACTCATGAAAGAAATTAAAGATGATACCAACAGATGGAGAGATATACCATGTTCTTGGATTGGAAGAATCAACATTGTGAAAATGACTATACTATCCAAAGCAATCTACAGATTCAGTACAATCCCTATCAAACTACCAATGACATTTTTCACAGAACTTGAACAAAATATTTCACAATTTATATGGAAACACAAAAGACCCTAATAGCCAAAGCAATCTTGAGAAAGAAAAACGGAGCCTGAAGAATCAGGCTCCCTGACTTCAAACTATACTACATAGCTACAGTAATCAAGACAGTATGGTAGTGTCATAAAAACAGAAATATAGATCAATGGAACAGGCTAGAAAGTCCAGAGATAAACCCATGCACATATGGTCACCTTATCTATGATAAAGGAGGCAAGAATATACAATGGAAAAAAGCCTCTTCAATAATTGGTGCTGGGAAAACTGGATAGCCTCATGTAAAAGAATGAAATTAGAACAATTCCTAACACCATACACAAAGATAAACTCAAAATGGCTTGAAACCTAAATGTAAGGCCAGACACTATAAAACTGTTAAAGGAAAACATAGGCAGAACACTCTATGACATAAATCACAGCAAGATCCCTTTTGACCCACCTCCTAGAAAAATGGAAATAAAAACAAAACCAAATGGGACCTAATGAAACTTAAAGCTTTTGCACAGCAAAGGAAACCATAAAAAAGACAACCCTCAGAATGGGAGAAAATATTTGCAAATGAAGCCACTGACAAAGAATTAACCTCCAAAACATAGAAGCAGCTCATGCAGCTCAATATCAATAAAACAAACAACCCAATCCAAAAATGGGCACAAGACCTAAATAGACATTTCTGCAAAGAAAATATATAGATTGCTAACAAACACATGGAAGGATGCACAACATCACTAATCATTAGAGAAATGCAAATCAAAACCACAGTGAGGTCTCACCTCACACCAGTCAGAATGGCCTTTATCAAAAAATCTACAAACAATATATGCTGGAAAGGGTGTGGAGAAAAGGGAACCCTCTTGCACTGTTGGTGGGAATGTAAATTGATACAGCCACTATGGAGAACAGTATGGAGGTTCCTTAAAAAACTGAAAATAGAACTACCATATGACCCAGCAGTCCCACTACTTGGGCATATACCCTGAGAAAACCAAAATTCAAAAAGATTCATGTACCACAATGTTCATTGCAGCTCTATTTACAATAGCCAGGACATGGAAGCAACCTAAGTGTCCATCGACAGATGAATGGATAAAGATGTGGCACATATATACAATGGAATATTACTCAGCTAAAAAAAAGAAGTGAAGTTGAGTTATTTGTAGTGAGGTGGATGGACCTGGAGTCTATCATACAGAGTGAAGTTAATCAGAAAGAGAAAAACAAATAGTGTATGCTAACACATATATCTAGAAAAAATCTAGAAAAAATAAAATAAAAGGTTCTGATGAACCTAGGGCCAGGCCAGGAATAAAGACGCAGATGTACAGAATTGACTTGAGGACATGGGAAGGGGGAATGGTAAGCTGGGACGAAGTGAGAGGGTGGCATTGACATATATACACTACCAAATGTAAAATAGCTAGCTAGTGGGAAGCAGCTCTGTGCTTTGAGACCACCTAGAGGTGTGGGATAGGGAGGGTGGGAGGAAGGCTCAAGAGGGAGGGGATATGGGGATATATGTATACAGATAGCTGATTCACTTTATTATACAGCAGAAACAGAACACTGTAAAGCAATTATACTCCAATAAAGATGTTAAAAAAATAAAATAAAATATCATATTTGACTATGATGGTTTAAAACACGATGGTGAAGATCCACATTTAGAATGAGGGTGTGAAGAGGTCCACACACCTGGTCTCCAGAAAAACAACCATAACTGGTAAAAATATTTTTTACAAACCACACACACACACTTTTAAAGTGTCTGGAGTTTGTCCTCCGAGCATACAGAAAAAAACCCACTTATTTGAGAAAATGTATTAAATCTACATAAAGCAGCAAGTCTGTGGCACTTGAGTCACGACCTCCTGCCTCCTCATCCTCCCCCAGCACATGGTGGAAGATCCATTCCAGGTGAGTGTGTACAAGAAGTGGGGGCTTCCCCTTGCCCAACCCCAATCCTCCCAGATGTGTATTGCAGAAACTATATTCCAAGTGAAAGGATGGGGGCTTTATTCCTACCTCAGCCTTCCTTGCTCCACCCAGCCCTTACTCTGGGTGGCGTAGAGGCTGTATCCCAGGCACAGCAGGCCATCCCATCAAAACCCCAGCTAGCTTCTTGGCAGAAACTGACAAGCTGATTGTAAAATTTATATGAAAATTCAAGGGACCCAGAATACACAACAATCTTAAAAATAATAATTGTCTTGGAAAATAATAACAATTGAAGGACTCATACTTCCTGATGTCTAAATTTACTACACAGCTATAGTAATCAAAACAGTATCATACTGGCAAATAGCTAGGCATAGAGATAAATGGGATTATTGAGAGTCCTGAAAGATACATTCAGTTTTATGGTCAATTGAATTTTAACAAGGTTGTCAAGACAATTCAATTATGGAAAGAATAGTCCTTTCAACAAATGTGTGGAACAGTTGGATATCTACATGCAAAAGAATGCAGTTGGACCCCTTCTTCACACAATATACAAAAATTAACTCGAAATGAATCAAAGGCCTAAATATAAAATTTTAAAAAATTTAAGCAAAAAGCAAACTAGCATATCAAATGATGCTGCATATATTAGCCATTAATGAAATGTAAATCAAATCCACTGTGAGATACCACTTATAGCCACTGGAATAAAAGAGATGGGTGATAAAGTGTTTAAAATAATATGTATAAATTGGAACCCTCGTATACTGCTATGAGGAATATAAAATGCTACCTTGCTTTGAAAAAAAGTGGTGTTTCCTCAAAATTTTAAACACTGAATTACCATATGATCCAGCAATTCCACTAATTGGCCTCTACCCAAGAGAAAGTAATACATATGTCCACACAAAAACTTGTACCTGGGTGTTCAGAGCAGCATTATTCAAAATAATGAAAACAATCAGTAACAATCCAAATGTCCATTAATTGATGAATGTGTAAATAAAAGATAGTATACCCATATAATACAGTGATATTCAGTGATTAAAAAGAATGAAGTACTGATACATTCTAGTACCTGGATGAACTTTGAACACATTATGCTAAGTGAAAGAATTTGGTCATGAAAGACCACATATTGTACGATTACATTTATATGGCATACCCCAAATAGGCAAATTTATAGGGACAGAAAATAGATTGGCACTTGCCTACAGCCAGAGGGGTTGAGGGGAAATAAGACATTGCTGCTAACGTGCATGGGGTCTCTTTGCGCGAGAATGAAAATGTTCTAAAATTGGTCATGGTAATGGTTGCATATATATGTGACTATACTAAAAACCATTGAAGTATACATTTTTGCATGGGTGAATGTATGTGAATTATATCTCAAGCTGTTCTTTAAACAATACAACTTCTATATTTGCAGCATATAAGCCTTCTTAATATTAAATGATGTGGGATTTTTGTATGTATAAGGTCAAGAAAACATTTAATTTAAAAAGCACTATATTCTGGATAAAAGAAAGATTGATATTAATGAAAACAAACCACATAATACCACTTTTGGGGATAATCTTGCACTAGTGTTAGTCATTTTTCTACTGATACAGTAGAAAGAATGCTCTGATTTGTCTGAGTGCAAATTAATTGATCAAGCTAGGCAGCCAAGCTGTGTATTTCAGGGGAAATAAAGTACTTAAGAGCATGAACTGAATACCCAGATTATTTGGGTTAAGATTCTTGACTGACACTTATGTGCATAACTTTGATAAAGTTACTTAAACATTCTGTGTCTTTGTTTCTTCATTTGTTAAATGGCAATAATACTAGTGCTTATGAGGGTTAAATGTGTTTATCACACAGAGCAATTCCTAATTTTTTTTTTTTATTATTTCCTACAATGAGTGCTACCAGTTCTGGTATGACTATCTTTGAGATGAAGTAGGCAAAATATAAGTGTGTATATATACAATCTGAATTATTAAAATATGTAAGGTTTATTTAATAGATGCATAAGAAATTTTATATTGATTAACTGTTAATGAGATTATACATAGGTAAAAACACATCAAATTGTACACTTAAATATGTTAACCTTTTTTTGATGTCAATTATACATCAATCAATAAACTCAAACAAAATAATGTACATGTATCACTTACAGGATATTTTCCAAACTTGATCCTATACGAGGCACAAAGATTATCTCAAGAAATATTAAAAGAGACTTTTAAACAAATGGGCAATGATATCAATTAATAGTTATATCTTAAATTTAAAGTGCTAATCATGACAACAACAAAAACCGGAATAGCTATTTGTAAAACAAATATTAGATTAAAAATGATGACATATAGAGAAGAAGAAGTAAGACTAAATTGTGCATATCTAGGCTAACTTTTGTGGGGCTTTTTTGTTTGTTTCTTTAAATTTATTTATTTATTTATGTTTGGCTGCTTTGGGTCTTCGTTGCTGTGCACGGGCTTTCTCTAGTTGCGGCGAGCGGGGGCTACTGTTCGTTGCAGTGCACGGGCTTCTCATTTCAGTGGCTTCTCGTTGCAGAGCATGGGCTCTAGGTGCACTGGCTTCAGTAGTTGTGGCACAGGGGCTCAGTAGTTGTGGCTCCTGAGCTGTAGAGCGCAGGCTCAGTATTTGTGGCACATGGGCTTAGTTGCTCTGCTGCATGTGGGATCTTCCCGGACCAGGGCTTGAACCCATGTCCCCTGCATTGGCAGGTGGCTTCTTAACCACTGCGCCACCAGGGAAGTCCCTGTTTGTTTCTTTAATTGCGTGATTTCCCTGGAGTTAAAGGGAAACCTGTCTTCCTTAGGCTTACTTTTATATGTACCTTTCACTGACTCTTCCCAGTCACCTACTGCAGCTCTGAAACTTATATTCAGTATGGATTGAGCATATCACATCATCATCATCCATCAACCTTCTTCCTCACTCTCTTACCTCTGTTATCCACTGTGGAACCCTCTGTCCTTCCCAGTTTGGAATGTTTGCTCACTGTGTCTTCTCTACATTAGGCATCCTGGCTCATTCCTTAATCATCATCCACAGAATTCTCTAAGCATACTTCTGGAAGTGATGGCTCTCACACTTCTATTGTTTCTTGAGATTTGTGTCTTTTTTTTTTCTTGGTTTATTACAGCACATTTGGTATGTAACAAATCTCCCAGTGGCTTTCCAATGTAAATGGATGGAAGATCAATTTATTAAAATGCTACAATCTGAATATGTCTTTATTCTACCCTAATTTTATATTTAGAATTTGGCTAGAGGTAGAATTCTAGCTGGAAATATTTCTCTTTTATAATTTTGAAGACTTTGTGCACATTGCTTCTGTCTTCCAGCATTATCATCAAGACATCCAATGCCGTTTTTAACCCTTATCCTTTGCAGATGATGTTATTTTTATTATTTGTTGCTTTTTTTAAAAGAAGTAAGAATATACATGCTTATTATTGAAACACACACACAAACAAACATAAAACAAAAAAGGAAAAAAGAAAAGGCAGGATAAACCAGAAACAAATGAAACTGGTTATCTGTAAGACTTCTCTGACTATATCTTTTGTGTGTGTGTGTTTGTGTGTGTTTTCCCTTATTTAGCTGTAAGTGTAATTTAAATGATTCCTGAGACACAAAGCTAGAATTGGAAAATATCCTGTGTCATGAAAAGCCTAAAGCCCACACTAAACATTAATCAATATTTGGCAATGTTGTTTTTGTTTTTGTTCTTCTTTTTTCCTTTTGATTCCCTTCACTCATTTCTCCCGCTCCCCATCCCCCCATCTGGCAACCTCCAATCTGTTCTCTGTATCTATGAGCTTGTTGTTGTTGTTTTTCAGTTGCACATATAAGGTAGATCATATGATATTTGTCTTTTTTGTCTGATTCATGTCACTTAGCATAATGCCCTCAAGGTCCATTCATGTCATTACAAATGGCAAGATTTCATTCTTATTTATGGCTGAATAATCTCTCTATATATACATATATATCATATTTTCTTTATCCATTCATCCATCAATGGACACTTAGCTTGTTTCCATGTCTTGGCTATTGTAAATAATGCTGCAGTGAACACGGGGGTGCATATATTTTTGAGTTAGTGTTTTCATTTTCTTTGGATAAATATCCAGAAGTGGAATTGCTGGATCATATGGAAGTTCTATTTTTATTTTTTTGAGGAACTTCATACTGTTTTCCAAAGTGGCTGCACCAATTTAATTCCCATCAACAGTGCACAAGGGCTCCCTTTTCTCCACATCCTTCCCAACACTTGATATTTCTTGTCTTTTTGATAATACTCATTCTAACAGGTGTGAGGTGATATGTTATTATGGTGTTGATTTGCATTTCCCTGATGATTAATTATATTGAGCAACTTTTATTTTTTTTAATTTATTTTTTATTATTTTGGCTGCATTGGGTCTTTTTTACTGTGCGTGAACTTTCTCTAGTTGCAGCAAGAGGGGCTACTCTTCGTTGCAGTGCAAGGGCTTCTCATTGTGGTGGGTTCTCTTTGTTGCAGAGCACGGGCTCTAGGTGCATGTGCTTCAGTAGTTGTGGCACACGGGCTCCGTAGTTGTGGCTCGTGGGCTCTAGAGCGCAGGCTCAGTAGTTGTGGCACATGGGCTTAGTTGCTCCACGGCATGTGGGATCTTCCCGGACCAGGGCTTGAACCCATGTCCTCTGCATTGGCAGGCAGACTCTTAACCACTGTGCCACCAGGGAAGTCCTGCTGAGCAACTTTTAATGTACCTGTTGACCATCTGTATGTCTTCTTTGGAAAATTGTCTATTCAGATCTTCTGCCTATTTTTTAATTGGGTTTTTTTTTTGCTATTGAGTTTTATGAGTATTTAAATATTTTTGATATTAGCCCCTCATCAGATACTGATTTTCAATTATTTTCTCCTATGCGATAGGTTGCCTTTTAATTTTTTTGATGATTTCCTTTGCTGTGCAAAAGCTTTTTAGTATGATGTAGTCCCAATTATTATTATTATTATTTTTTAATTTGTATTTATTTATTTATTTATTTATTTATTTATGGCTGTGTTGGGTCTTCGTTTCTGTGCAAGGGCTTTCTCTAGTTGCAGCAAGTGGGGGCCACTCTTCATCGTGGTGCGCGGGCCTCTCATTATCGCAGCCTCTCTTGTTGCAGAGCACAGGCTCCAGACGCACAGGCTCAGTAATTGTGGCTCACGGGCATAGTTGCTCCGCGGCACGTGGGATCTTCCCAGACCAGGGCTCGAACCCATGTCCCCTGCGTTGGCAGGCAGATTCTCAACCACTGCACCACCAGGGAAGCCCAGTCCCAATTATTTATTTTTGATTTTGTGTTTTTGCTTTTGGTATCAGATTTAAAAATCATCGCCAAGACCTATGTCAAGGAGCTTACTGCCTGTGTTTTCTTATAGGAGTTTTATGATTTCAAGTCTATATTCAAGACTTTAGTCCATTTGGAATTTTTTGTGTGTGTATAGTATAAGATAGTGGTTAGGTTTCATTCTTTTGCATGTGAAAAAAAACACCATTTATTGACGAGACTGTATTGTATATTCTTAGCTCCTTTGTATAAATTAATTGACCACATATGAATGGTTTATTTCTGGGGTATCTGTTCTGTTCCATTGATCTATGTGTCTTTTGTATGCCAATACCATACTGTTTTATTTAGTGTAGCTTTAGAATGTAGTTTCAAATCAGGGCTTCTGATGCCTCCAACTTTGTTCTCTCAAGGAGATTTTTTGTTAGTTTGTTTCTTTCTGGACCCTTTATATACTGCTGTTCATCTTCAGTGCTCTGATAATTCATTATTATACACATTGGTGTGAATCTTTATTCATCTTATTGGGTGGGCCATTCCACTATGAAAACTTTTCTTTTTTAATCTTGGGCATTTTTATTAAACTATTCATTTGATAATTCTTATTTCTTTCTATGCTCTGTTTTTCTACATTGCCTTTCATGAGCAGACATTGCTCCTACAGATTAATTCTCTAACTTTATCTTTTTTCCTCCCATATAATATATCTTTGTTTTTTAGTACACTTTCTTGGAGGTCTGTTCACTTTATCTTCCACTCTTCATAATGACTTTCTATTTTTATTATATATACTTGATATATATAGTAATATTATTATTGTGTTAAGTAAATAAAAATATATATTTATCTTTATAATTATGTTCTTATTCTACTATTGGTATTTTTATGAAATAATCATTTATAGTTTTTGTATAATTTTTTTGGGTCCTTGTAATCTCTCACTTTTCTCTTTCCTTTTTCTTTTACTATTTTTCTCTTTCATTCAGAGGCTTTGTTTCTACTGATTCCTGATGCTACATTTCCCTCTATAATTTAAAACAATATTAAAATGTGTATTGACTTATTATATTCACAAATTTGGTGGAAAACTGCAAGACACTTTTCAGTATGGGTTCCTTAAATTTTTTTATTGATAGTTTTGTTTTCTTGTTTTGGTTAGTTCCCTAGAGAGATATATGTCAAATCTACTTTGAGGCTTTGAGACTGGTTGTCAGAATTCTGGGACCTGGTAAAGAAAAGGTGGACTGGGGTTATCAGAATGCAACATTTCTTTTCATTATCTTACTCTTATATACTAGTTTCTCTTTTCCTTAGGTGTGCAAACATTTCCAGAGAGCAAAAAGTAATTCCTCTCTACCCTACCCCTCAGATTCTTCCCTGGTACAGGTGGGTCACTCATATGCTATGTGATGTACGAAAGGGGATCTAAATATTTAACACTTCCTCATACATCTTTCCACCAATCCTTGTTCTCAGCCCCACTCTGTATCCCTGGCTTCTGAGGTATATGGTGTCTCCATGTCCAAGAAGTGTTCTAATTCTTAACAAACAAATAATTTTGCTTATTGGCTTTTTCTTTCTTTTCCCCAACTCTTTGAAGGATTAGATTTCACATTTTTTGATTGTTCAGTAGTCTTTAATTGTCCATCATATTTTGTTTCCAAGATATTTGTTCACCTATTTTTTTCATTCATTTAACAATATTTTATATATTGTTCAATGTGTTATTAATTACAAGTTTAAAAAAAGATAAGGATTGAAATATATAGAGTTGATAAAAGCCAACTTCCTTTTATTAAATATATATATTAATTATGTCATTTACTGCTTTGAAATATTCACCTTCTAACTCCTAAAAACTTACATAATATAATCCACTTTCTCAGGGAATATTAGTTTTTTTGTTTGTTTGTTTGATTGCCCAAAGCATTAATCACAATATACCTCTTCTCATTTACTTTTTATTACTTTGACTGGTACTGTGTACTTTGGTTAAAGTAATAGTCTTGTCCTCAAAATATGCAAGACCCTTCCTTAAACTGTAGTTTGGTATGTAATTTTCTCCTTATGCTCCAGAATTGTCTTGTACTCCATTCCCAAATGGCAAAATTCTAATTATAAAAAGAAAAGCAACAATAATGATTCCCCCTACAATATTTTCTGCTCTGTAAAACCTTTACCTTTTCCAGGGAAGGTTAGCCACCACTTCTTTTATTACCATAGTATTACATTAATTTACCTATCTTATCTTTTACAGCAATATCTTTGTAGTTATTTGTATAGAAGTGTGCTCACTTAATAGCTAACTGTTGAAGATATAAGCCTAGAAATAATTATGTGTTTTTTTCTCTAGTGCTTAGCTGTTTCTCATGCACATAAATCTTCAATAAATTATTTTTGAGTATATGTTATAATTTTAGGTTTAGAGTGCTAATGGTGTATTTTTTTATTTCATTAGTGAAATGAAATAGGTAGCATATTTTGTTTTTCTCAGATGTATGTTTGGTTGCTATGGATTAGAAAGCCTTGAATGTTTTACATATGTATATATATATCTCACCCCAAAATGACTTCAGTAAATGGTTTTATTTCCCTGTTGTGTAAGTTACATTTAAAATGGCTTAATATACAAAGGAAGGATAGTACATATGAAGTAAAATACAAGCAAATGTACACAAAAATCATATAAGGAGTTAATTCTGAAACTGTTACCTGTGTGTGCCATGCAGTTGAACTAGTTTTCTACACACACACACACACACACACGTAGTCAGTCTTGATTTTAAACAGTGGTAAAATGTAACTATAAAAAAGTATCTTCTAGTTAAGCTGTGAGTATAAAATCAGCAATTAGAATGTACATTTGATAAAACATTGATAAGGGTAATGACAAAGTTTCCATAGGTTGGGGCAAATTACTTAATATGTATTTACTTATTTTGAACTTACTGACCTCACTAAACATGCCATGCCTTCTGAAATGGTATACTTTACATCATCCCTCATTACATAAGAGATATATAAAACTGTACCCATTTTCTTTTTCATGCTCTCACCAAAATAAGCAACTTATTTTGAATTTACGGAAATAGGAAGGGGTCTTTTTATACTAAAAAGGCAAATATCTTGCCTTGTAAGCATTTACCCTTAAGAAAATCAAATGTAATGTTTGGAGTATCTGTTGAGATTGTCAACTTTGAGCCTTTTAAAATTCATGCACAAAAAACTGTGAATGCTGTCACTTTTATGATCAATAAAATACATTTATTCCTCTTTGTTATTGTTTTTTAAACAGCATATTACTATAACTGTTAAACAAGTCTGAGTCTATGAGTCTCTTTTCAAGCTCCTCCTTCACAAACTGCAAATCCAGAGTAAAAATACCCTGGCTATTGTGGAATGCTCTAACTAATGAAAAGCTATCTTTGCAACCAAACTGGTTATTGCAGTGCTCCTGAGAACAGATGTGGCCTGAATACAGCAGTCAATACCACAGTCATTTATGAACATTTGATGGAAAATTGAATAACAGACACTTTTTTTAATGCCAGTTCCATTCAGTTATACCTTACTCACATAGGCTATGCAAGGTCAGTTACTTTAACTTTGCCATATTTCTCAACAGAATATTCTTGCCCATGCATTTCTCTTGTCCATTTTTCTGTTATTCTTTTGTTTTTGAATCACATGTGTCATGGCATTATACCAACATCAGAAAATGGGAGAGTCCAGTTAAACACACAAACTAAATTACCTGGGGTTTTAATTTGAATTTTTTTAAAAGAGGTCCTTTTCTCTTTCCCTAAACAGAGTTGATAGTATGGTTCTTACTTTTCCCTAAAGAGTATAACAGGACAATGCATAAGATAAAACACATTTTGTTTGAGGTTTTGTAAATGATTTTGACCTTTTTAGATAGATATAGTGATAATAAGATTTTGTAACATTTTTATTTTTGTAATATTTTTATTTTCTACCATGAGAAAGACAGATTTATTAATATACGTGTTGCTAACTGCTGCCTTATATACTTTTGCAGCATATTCCTAAAAGTAATACTAGAAATCATTTAACCCTATTTGAAGAGATTTCACATCTGATGATCCATAGTGCATTTAATATATCAACACACTAAAATCTTTGCCAATATATTTTAAAACTAAATCAAAGTGACAAAGTGATTGAGAAACATCATAAACTCTGGATAGGATAAACTCTGTCAAGTAGAGGGCTATTGATATTTTAACCAATGTTAGTTTCTTTAAATTTTTCTTCCATTTTTCATATTTACCTTTTTTTGGTTTAAAGTTATGGAATTTTAGATTCATTCCTCTTTAAATTTTTTCACACTAGCACATTTTTATTCTGACAATGTGAAATAATGTGTAGACCTCGGCCAACTTGACTTTGCAAACAAACGTTTAAAAATATTTTTTCTAAAGCAAACTTGGCCTTTGGAAATGTCACCGACTCAGAGAGTATGGACTTCTACCATACCCAGTATCGCTGTCCGGTTCCTCAGTGTCAGTCCTATCAATGACTGAATGCTGTTGAAGCATGCATGTTTGAATTTCTTAGCGATGGTAAAAGAGCAACCTTTCAATGATTCTTTCTGGAGAGTGTGACCTCAAACCTACTGCTGTCAAACAGCTATCAGTATCTAAACAGAGAAACGAATGCTTCTTGGAGTATTACACTAAGATTATTTTCTCTGACCCCACCTTCCATTACTATAAAATCAACTCTTAGACTTACTATAGCCACTAGAGGGGCTAGGAACCAGGACAGAATCTTAACGACACTCTCTGTATTATTGCTTTGGCTTGCTTGTGTTTTTGCAGGGACAATATAAGAAAATGCCCAATGAAAACATCTTTGTATTCCTATAAAGATTTTATGGAAAGAGCTGATGATTTCAAAAGTAATTAGGTAGAAGAAAATAAACTTGGATGTTCAATCAGTTTAAAGTAAATATAAAAAAGCAATAATTTCCTAGCTTTTCAGAATTATTATTTATTTGACCTTTAAAAGACATTGTTTATAGACAATGATTACACAAACATCATATTCTCTAATTTAATGTTAAAATAAAATACACAATAGAAAGTATGTTTTTTGAAATAAGAACTTGTAATTATCTAGTGCAATGTTAAAGAGTCATGCTCTCCTGAAACCCTAACATTCACAAACTAGTTGTTCTAAAGAAAAAAAATCTGTAGTTAAAGAAAATTTTTATTAAAGCTATACCTTATAGTTTCCTTAAGATTCATAAAAGATATTAATTTATTTGAAACTCTAAGAAACAGTTAAAAAAAAGTTTAGCTTCTTTATCATTTCCCAGAGATACCTGATAATGAAAAACTTTTTTCAAGGCCCACTAATTATAATCTTAATATTCCAAGTTTAACATTTAAGAAAACTTTTTTCTATATCATGGCTTGGCAAACTTTTTCAATAAGGGGCAATAGAGTAAATATTTTTGGCTTTACAGGCCAGAAAGTCTCTGTTATCTATCACCACTACTGAACTCTACCATTGTAGTGTGAAAGCAGCCATAAGCAGACAGAAACAAAATGGGCATGACTGTGTTCCAATAAAATTTTATATACAAAATTCTGAAGAAGGCTAGATTTGCCCATTTGTTGGCTGATTCCTAATCCATATCACTATTCTCAATCTGTAGTTCACAAGGCCTATGATAAAAGGATGTGCTTTATTGGTGAAAATAAGGGAGAGTAAGTAGACCAAGATCTTCTATGCTTCACTTATATAGCTGCTCAGTCTAATAGCTGTTACTTTTCACAAGCCATTAGTTAAACTAAATCTACTCTAATAATTTAATCTCTGCTTTCCTCATCTATAAAATGTAATGAGAATTTATCTTTCTAAGAAGCTGTTACTAAGTATGTATAAAATAAAATTTATAAATTATCTAGTATCATATAAGCACTTGGCCAAATTTACAGTTGTTGCCTTTTTAGTATTTTACAGATACATGTAATACTGTCATAGAATTAGTCTGCTGCTAAAAAATAATTTAAAATTATAGATTAAGATTTCTTCATCTTTATGTTCAGTTGTTTAAAAAGCTTTTATAAATATTTTTTAAAACCCACGAATATTCAGTTAATGTTTTTTATCTATTTGCAGATTATTTTTTCTCTATGAAGAAGCTTTTGCAGGGATTAATATCTAGGTTTTTTTTCTATTTCTGTACAATCATTTTACTTTTGTCTAATGAAAAGTGTGATTATTGAAACTGCTCAAATTTCTATTTTCATATTTGTTGCAAGAATGTAACGATGAGCATGTGCCCTACATAAAGCAATTAATATGACTTTCAAGTAGGCAAATAAACTCAGGATATATGTTTGCCCCTGACCAAAGTTTCCTTTATTCTTTCAGTGTGGCACCTAATTGGGAAACTTTCATTTTACTAATTTACGTGTATCCATCATGTATCCAAATGCTTTTTGGCATAGCCTGTTTATACATAAAAATACACACACACAGAAAAACAAATATCATACACTTAAAAGACTTAATTAGTAGTTAAAGACGCTCTTCAACTTTTATGGTACTCTGTGTGATATTTCATAGAAAATAAGGGTAAAGAGTAAAAGCCAGGTTTTAATTGAAATAGGCTAGTAAATCTCTTTAGTCTTAATGATTCTTTGGTAAACAGAATAACCCAAGAATTTCCTTTTTAAATTAATATATATATATATATATATATATATATATATATATATATATATATATGGCTTAATATATGTGCTCTTGAGTTTCTCTCAGACCTATGACCATATACTGGAGTCAATATGTCTTTTACAGAAAAATCGTGGGTATAATTTAAATACTAGCTCTGCCACATGAAAGCTTCAGTTCTATGTGCCCTCACTTTTCATCTACAAATTGGAGGCAATAATGTCTGTCTAGACACTCTTAAAAAGCATCAATAATAAGTTTTCAAACTTGGTATCACCTTGGAATAATTCGTGGATGGAATCCAGACATCAGCAGTTTTGATATCCTCCCAGGTGATTCTAATGTACAGCCAACTACAAGAATTATAGGCCTGCAGCCTATAATTAATCCTATAATAATCAAAATAATCCAGCCTATAATAATCAAAAAATTGATCTACTGAGGTTCTAGTTAAAATCCAGACTCTGAGTAGTTCTGGGAGGTTCTCGGATTCTGAACTTCTAAAAAACTCATAGATGATGCTGGTGCTTGTGGTTCATGGACTACACTTGGATTATCAAGGGCTTGAAAGATACTAACCTACTGTCCACACAAAAGGTTTGAAAAAGCATAATATTGAAAACAGATTTATTTATTTATTTCTATTTCACTGATGTGGTGCAACTTCTACACTCGGCAAATTAATTTGCAGCTTAAGTCACAACCTTTCTTATTATTATTAAAATTATTATTACTATTATATAATTATTTAAATAATTTGAGCATTTTATTTCTGAAAAACTAATGATCATTCCTTTTTCTCTGAGATAAAACTGAAAACTAAAAAATAAACATATATCTTGCTTTATTCTTTTTCTTTATGTAAAAAACCATTAAAACTGGGAGAATGAATAAATTGCATTTTTACTTATAAATGGAAATAACAAAATTATATAAATTCTGAATGAAATTTGAACTTTTTATATTAAAAATAACCTCATATTCTTCATGCTATAGTATCAAAGCAGCTTTCTAAGGTACACACACACACACACACACACACACACACACACACTAGTGTGCTTAAAAACAGAATTATATTGGCATGGATATTAGATGGATGCTTCTGAAGAATTGTAGCCATTACATTTTAGAACTCTTTTGTCTTCTTTCCAAATAAGCTAGTGGTATTAATGAGGCTTTCTGTTTTTGCCTGAAGAGTTTCTTAAAATTGTTACTGGGCTTCAGAGAGATTACCTCATCTTGTACCTATTTTTTTTTTTTTTTTTTTTTAAACATCTTTATTGAAGTATAATTGCTTTACAATGGTGTGCTAGCTTCTGCTTTACAACAAAGTGAATCAGTTACACATATACATATGTTGCCATATCTCTTCCCTCTTGCATCTCCCTCCCTCCCACCCTCCCTATCCCACCCCTCTAGGTGGTCACAAAGCACCGAGCTGATCTCCCTGTGCTATGCGGCTGCTTCCCACTAGTTATCTATTTTACATTTGGTAGTGTATATATGTCCATGACACTCTCTCACCCTGTCACATCTCACCCCTCCCCCTCCCCATATCCTCAAGTCCATTCTCTAGTAGGTCTGTGTCTTTATTCCCATCTTGCCACTAGGTTCTTCATGACCTCTTTTTTTTTTTTTTTCCCCTTAGATTCCATATATATGTGTTAGCATACTGTATTTGTTTTTCTCTTTCTGACTTACTTCACTCTGTATCACAGACTCTAACTCCATCCACCTCATTACAAACACCTCCATTTCATTTCTTTTTATGGCTGAGTAATATTCCATTGTATATATGTGCCACATCTTCTTTATCCATTCATCTGATGATGGACACCTAGGTTGCTTCCATGTCCTGGCTATTGTAAACAGAGCTGCAATGAATATTTTGGTACATGACTCTTTCTGAATTATGGTTTTCTCAGGGAATATGCCCAGTAGTGGGATTGCTGGGTCATATGGTAGTTCTATTTTTAGTTTTTTAAGGAACCTCCATACTGTTCTCCATAGTGGCTGTATCAATTTACATTCCCACCAACAGTGCAAGAGTGTTCCCTTTTCTCCACACCCTCTCCAGCATTTATTGTTTCTAGATTTTTTGATGATGGCCATTCTGACCGGTGTGAGATGATACCTCATTGTAGTTTTGATTTGCATTTCTCTAATGATTAATGATGTTGAGCATTCTTTCATGTGTCTGTTGGCAATCTGTATCTCTTCTTTGGAGAAATGTCTATTTAGGTCTTCTGCCCATTTTTGGATTGGGTTGTTTGTTTTTTTGTTATTGAGCTGCATGAGCTGCTTGTAAATCTTGGAGATTAATCCTTTGTCCGTTGCTTCATTTGCAAATATTTTCTCCCATTCTGAGGGTTGTCTTTTGGTCTTGTTTATGGTTTCCTTTGCTGTGCAAAAGCTTTGAAGTTTCATTAGGTCCCATTTGTTTATTTGTGTTTTTATTTCCATTTCTCTAGGACCTGGGTCAAAAAGGATCTTGCTGTGACTTATGTCATACAGTGTTCTGCCTATGTTTTCCTCTAAGAGTTTGATAGTGTCTGGCCTTACACTTAGGTCTTTAATCCATTTTGAGTTTATTTTTGTGTATGGTGTTAGGGAGTGTTCTAATTTCATACTTTTACATGTACCTGTCCAATTTTCCCAGCACCACTTATTGAAGAGGCTGTCTTTTCTCCACTGTATATGCTTGCCTCCTTTATCAAAGATAAGGTGACCATATGTGCGTGGGCTTATCTCTGGGCTTTCTATCCTGTTCCATTGATCTATATTTCTGTTTTTGTGCCAGTACCAAACTGTCTTGATTACTGTAGCTTTGTAATATAGTCTGAAGTCAGGGAGCCTGATTCCTCCAGCTCCATTTTTCGTTCTCAAGATTGCTTTGGCTATTCGGGGTCTTTTGTGTTTCCATACAAATTGTGAAATTTTTTGTTCTAGTTCTGTGAAAAATGCCAGTGGTAGTTTGATAGGGATTGCATTGAATCTGTAGATTGCTTTGGGTAGCAGAGTCATTTTCACAATGTTGATTCTTCCAATCCAAGAACATGGTATATCTCTCCATCTATTTGTATCATCTTTAATTTCTTTCATCAGTGTCCTATAATTTTCTGCATACAGGTCTTTTGTCTCCTTAGGTAGGTTTATTCCTAGGTATTTTATTCTTTTTGTTGCAATGGTAAACGGGAGTGTTTTCTTAATTTCACTTTCAGATTTTTCATCATTAGTATACAGGAATGCAAGAGATTTCTGTGCATTAATTTTGTATCCTGCTACTTTACCAAATTCATTGATTAGCTCTAGTAGTTTTCTGGTAGCATCTTTTGGATTCTCTATGTATAGTATCATGTCATCTGCAAACAGTGACAGCTTTACTTCTTCTTTTCCGATTTGGATTCCTTTTATTTCTTTTTCTTCTCTGATTGCTGTGGCTAACACTTCCAAAACTATGTTGAATAATAGTGGTGAGAGTGGGCAACCTTGTCTTGTTCCTGATCTTAGTGGAAATGGTTTCAGTGTTTCACCATTGAGGACAATGTTGGCTGTGGGTTTGTCATATACGGCCTTTATTATGTTGAGGAAAGTTCCCTCTATGCCTACTTTCTGCAGGACTTTTATCATAAATGGGTGTTGAATTTTGTCGAAAGCTTTCTCTGCATCTATTGAGATGATCATATGGTTTTTCTCCTTCAATTTGTTAATATGATGTATCACGTTGATTGATTTGCGTATATTGAAGAATCCTTGCATTCCTGGAATAAACCCCACTTGATCATGGTGTATGATCCTTTTAATGTGCTGTTGGATTCTGTTTGCTAGTATTTTGTTGAGGATTTTTGCATCTATGTTCATCAGTGATATTGGCCTGTAGTTTTCTTTCTTTGTGACATCTTTGCCTGGTTTTGGTATCAGGGTGATGGTGGCCTCGTAGAATGAGTTGGGGAGTGTTCCTCCCTCTGCAATATTTTGGAAGAGTTTGAGAAGGATAGGTGTTAGCTCTTCTCTAAATGTTTGATAGAATTCGCCTGTGAAGCCATCTGGTCCTGGGCTTTTGTGTGTTGGAAGATTTTTAATCACAGTTTCAATTTCAGTGCTTGTGATTGGTCTGTTCATATTTTCTATTTCTTCCTGGTTCAGTCTCGGCAGGTTGTGCATTTCTAAGAATCTGTCCATTTCTTCCAGGTTGTCCATTTTATTAGCATAGAGTTGCTTGTAGTAATCTCTTATGATCGTTTGTATTTCTGCAGTGTCAGTGGTTACTTCTCCTTTTTCATTTCTAATTCTATTAATTTGAGTCTTCTCCTTTTTTCTCTTGATGAGTCTGGCTAATGGTTTATCAATTTTGTTTATCTTCTCAAAGAACCAGCTTTTAGTTTCATTGATTTTTGCTATTGTTTCCTTCATTTCTTTTTCATTTATTTCTGATCTGATCTTTATGATTTCTTTCCTTCTGCTAGCTTTGGGGTGTTTTTGTTCTTCTTTCTCTAATTGCTTTAGGTGCAAGGTTAGGTTGTTTATTCGAGATGTTTCCTGTTTCTTGATGTAGGCTTGTATTGCTATAAACTTCCCTCTTAGAACTGCTTTTGCTGCATCCCATAGGTTTTGGATCGTCGTGTCTCCATTGTCATTTGTTTCTAGGTATTTTTTGATTTCCCCTTTGATTTCTTCAGTGATCACTTCGTTATTAAGTAGTGTATTGTGTAGCCTCCATGTGTTTGTATTTTTTACAGATCTTTTCCTGTAATTGATATCTAGTCTCATAGCGTTGTGGTCGGAAAAGATACTTGATACGATTTCAATTTTTTAAAATTTACCAAGGCTTGATTTGTGACCCAAGATATGATCTATCCTGGAGAATGTTCCATGAGCACTTGAGAAAAATGTGTATTCTGTTGTTTTTGGGTGGAATGTCCTATAAATATCAATTAAGTTCATCTTGTTTAATGTATCATTTAAAGCTTGTGTTTCCTTATTTATTTTCATTTTGGATGATCTGTCCATTGGTGAAAGTGGGGTGTTAAAGTCCCCTACTATGATTGTGTTACTGTCGATTTCCCCTTTTATGGCTGTTAGTATTTGCCTTATGTATTGAGGTGCTCCTATGTTGGGTGCATAAATATTTACAATTGTTATACCTTCCTCTTGGATCGATCCCTTGATCATTATATAGTGTCCGTCTTTGTCTCTTGTAATTGTCTTTATTTTAAAGTCTATTTTGTCTGATATGAGAATTGCTACTCCAGCTTTCTTTTGATTTCCATTTGCATGGAATATCTTTTTCCATCCCCTCACTTTCAGTCTGTATGTGTCTCTAGGTCTGAAGTGGGTCTCTTGTAGACAGCATATATATGGGTCTTGTTTTTGTATCCATTCAGCCAGTCTGTGTCTTTTGGTGGGAGCATTTAATCCATTTACATTTAAGGTAATTATCGATATGTATGTTCCTATTCCCATTTTCTTAAATGTTTTGGGTTTGTTATTGTAGGTGTTTTCCTTCTCTTGTGTTTCTTGCCTAGAGAAGTTCCTTTAGCATTTGTTGTAAAGCTGGTTTGGTGGTGCTGAACTCTCTCAGCTTTTGCTTGTCTGTAAAGGTTTTAATTTCTCCATCAAATCTGAATGAGATCCTTGCTGGGTAGAGTAATCTTGGTTGTAGGTTTTTCTCCTTCATCACTTTAAGTATATCCTGCCACTCCCTTCTGGCTTGCAGCGTTTCTGCTGAAAGATCAGCTGTTAACCTTATGGGGATGCCCTTGTGTGTTATCTGTTGTTTTTCCCTTGCTGCTTTTAATATGTTTTCTTTATATTTAATTTTTGATAGTTTGATTAATATGTGTCTTGGTGTGTTTCTCCTTGGATTTATCCTGTATGGGACTCTCTGTGCTTCCAGGACTTGATTAACTATTTCCTTTCCCATATTAGGGAAGTTTTCAACTATAATCTCTTCAAATATTTTCTCAGTCCCCTTCTTTTTCTCTTCTTCTTCTCGGACCCCTATAATTCGAATGTTGGTGCGTTTAATGTTGTCCCAGAGGTCTCTGAGACTGTCCTCAGTTCTTTTCATTCTTTTTTCTTTATTCTGGTCTGCAGTAGTTATTTCCACCATTTTATCTTCCAGGTCACTTATCCGTTCTTCTGCCTCAGTTATTCTGCTATTGATCCCATCTAGAGTATTTTTAATTTCATTTATTGTGCTTGTCATCGTTTCTTGGTTCCTCTTTAGTTCTTCTACGTCCTTGTTAAATGTTTCTTGCATTTTGTCTATTCTATTTCCAAGACTTTGGATCATCCTTACTATCATTATTCTGAATTCTTTTTCAGGTAGACTACCTATTTCCTCTTCATTTGTTAGGTCTGGTGTGTTTTGACCCTGCTCCTTCATCTGCTGTGTGTTTTTCTGTCTTCTCATTTTGCTTATCTTACTGTGTTTGGGGTCTCCTTTTCACAGGCTGCAGGTTCGTAGTTCCCGTTGTTTTTGGTATCTGTCCCCAGTGGCTAAGGTTGGTTCAGTGGGTTGTGTAGGTTTCCTGGTGGAGGGAACTAGTGCCTGTGTTCTGGTGGATGAGGCTGGATGTTGTCTTTCTGGTGGGTTCGTCCACGTCTGGTGGTGTGTTTTGGGGTGTCTGTGGCCTTATTATGATTTTAGGCAGCCTCTCTGTTAATGGATGGGGCTGTGTTCCTCTCTTGCTAGTTGTTTGGCATGGGGTGTCCAGCACTGTAGCTTGCTGGTCGTTGAGTGAAGCTGGGTCTTGATGTTGAGATGGAGATCTGTGAGAGATTTTCACCGTTTGGTATTACGTGGAGCTGGGAGGTCTCTTGTGGGCCAGTGTCCTGAAGTTGGCTCTCCCACCTCAGAGGCACAGCCCTGATGCCTGGCTGGAGCACCAAGAGCCTTTCATCCACACGGCTCAGAATAAAAGGGAGAAAAAATGGAAAGAAAGAAAAAAAGAGGATAAAATAAAATAAAATAAAGCAATTATAATAAAAAATAAGAAAAAAAATTATTAAGAGTAAATTTATTAAGAAAAAAAAATTTTTTTTTAATTTTTAAAAATAGATTTATTAATTTTTTATACTAAAAATAAGAAAAAAATTATTTAGAAAAAATTTATTAAGAAAAAAATTTTTTTAATTTTTTAAAATAAAAAATATGAAAAAACTTATTAAAAATTTTTTTAAAAATAGAAAATAAGGAAAAAATTATTAAGAAAACATTTATTAGGGAAAAAAAAAAAAAAAAAAACGGACGGACCTAACCCTAGGACTAACGGTGAGAGCAAAGCTATCCAGACAAAATCTCACCCAGAAGCATACACATCTACACTCACAAAAAAAAGGAAAAGGGGAAAAGTTAATATATCCTGCTCCCAAAGTCCATCTCCTAAATTTGGGATGATTCGTTGTCTATTCAGGTGTTCAACAGATGCAGGCACATCAAGTTGTTTGTGGAGCTTTAATCCGCTGCTTCTGAGGCTGCTGGGAGAGATTTCCCTTTCTCTTCTTTGTTCGTACAGCTCCCGGGGTTCAGCTTTGGATTTGGACCCGCCTCTGCATGTAGGTCCCCTGAGGGCGTCTGTTCCCCGCCCAGACAGAACGGGGTTAAAGGAGCAGCTGATTCGGGGGCTCTGGCTCAGTCAGGCCGGGGGGAGGGAGCGGTACGGAGGAGGCAGGGCGAGCCTGCGGCGGCAGAAGCCGGCGTGACGTTGCAGCAGCCTGAGGCGCGCCGTGCGCTCTCCCGGGGAAGTTGTCCCCGGATTACGGGAGCCTGGCCGTGGCGGGCTGCACAGGCTCCCGGGAGGGGCGGTGTGGAGAATGACCTGCGCTTGCCCACAGGCTGTTTGGTGGCGGCAGCAGCAGCCTTAGCGTCTCATGCCCGTCTCTGGGGTCCGCGCTGATAGCCGCGGCTCGCGCCCGTCTCTGGAGTTCGTTTAAGTGGCGCTCTGAATCCCCTCTCCTTGCACGCCGCGAAACAAAGAGGCAAGAAAAAGTCTCCTGCCTCTTCGGCAGCTGCAGACCTTTTCTCGTGCACCCTCCCGGCTAGTTGTGGTGCGCTAGACCCTTCAGGCTGTGTTCACGCAGCCAACCCCAGTCCTCTCCCTGGGATCCGACCGAAGCCCGCGCCTCAGCTCCCAGCCCCCACCCGCCCCGGCGGGTGAGCAGACAAGCCTCTCGGGCTGGTGAGTGCTGCTCGGCGCCGAGCCTCTGTGCGGGAATCTCTCCGTTTTTCCCTCTGCGTCCCTGTTGCTGTGGGATCCGCGCTGATAGCCGCGGCTCGCGCCCGTCTCTGAAGCTCGTTTAGGCGGCGCTCTGAATCCCCTCTCCTTGCGCGCCGCGAAACAAAGAGGCAAGAAAAATTCTCTTGCCTCTTTGGCAGCTGCAGTCTTTTTCCCGGACTCCCTCCCGGCTAGCACCGAAGCCCGAGCCCCAGCTCCCAGGCCCCGCCCGCCCCGGCGGCTGAGCAGACAAGCCTCTCGGGCTGGTGAGTGCTGGTCGGCACCGCTCCTCTGTGCGGGAATCTCCGCTTTGCCCTCCGCACCAATGTGGCTGCGCTCTCCTCCGTGGCTCCGAAGCTTCCCCCCTCTGCTACCCGCAGTCTCTGCCCACGAAGGGGCTTCCTAGTGTGTGGAAACCTTTCCTCCTTCACAGCTCCCTCCCACTGGTGCAGGTCCCGTCCCTATTCTTTTGTCTCTGTTATTTCTTTTTTCTTTTGCCCTACCCAAGTACGTGGGGATTTTCTTGCCTTTTGGGAGGTCTGACGTCTTCTGCCAGTGTTCAGTGGGTGTTCTGTAGGAGCAGTTCCACGTGTAGATGTATTTCTCATGTATCTGTGGGGAGGAAGGTGATCTCCGCGTCTTACTCTTCCGCCATCTTGCCCCTCCCTTGTACCTATATTTTATTTCATATACTATCACTCTTCCCAAAGGATATGTTTTTCAGTGATTGAAAATTTCTTATTGGAGGAAATATAAGGAAAAAAATAAAACTGATTGCTCAAAGAAATGCTAGATGTTTCTTTCTCTTTTGAAATGTGTTTTAAAATAATTACTTGAAAAAGATTATATTTGTTCATACTTATCTGTTTAATCAGGATTTATTGCAGAGGAACAGGAGCACATAGATTAGTGCCACATTGTATAGTTATAAAACATGGGGTTTTTGGAGGGGGTGTAGAGGAGGGCTTACAAGCAGAGAGAGAGCAGAGCATGCAAGATCCCCAGGCTCCCATGGTCTCATAGAGAGCTGTGCCCAGTGGGCAGTGCTAGACTACACTCATAATGGCTGCTTCTCCATTACAGGGTGCCCTCGCCTCCTGAGTGATTTATTATAGGGACAGTGAGTCAGGGATCTTCTAATTGAAGTCATAAGAATAAAAGTTGCTACTGGTTGAGGAAAAGGCCCAGATACAAATTGGGAACTTCCCAAGTTAAGCAGCTCGTATGAACCTCTTCTTCCTATGGGTTGATTCAGCCCTGGGCACCAGCTCTCTGATAAGTATGTATATATTCATTCTGCTCATTAATCATTACATGATTTTGGTAAAGAACGCCATGAAAAAAGTTTTGTATATGATAAGAGTTCCAAAATATGTTAAAGTACAAATCTAAAGCATGCAATTAATTAGAAACTGTACACCAATTCTTGTACTTTACTTGGAAATTTTCATACTAAATAAACATACACAGTATACATTTAAATTCAATCTTTCAGAATATTTCTCTGTTAAAAGAGTGTTATTAAAATTTTATTTGTTACATACAAAGCTTTATAATCATTTGCCAGCAAGGACTCGGTCATTATAATGTCCAGTGTTGCAATGAAATATGAAGTAAATATTAATAAGGACCCAGGTTCTAGGCTAGATTATCTCTGAAATATATTAGAAACATGCACTTATTAACTTATTATTATTAATAAATATTTAAATGGATATTATCAAATTGATATGAATAAATAAGATGGCATTTATCAATTTAAATTATGTAAGATTACAAGCATAAAAAATAATTCATGTAGTATCACAATGAGTAAAAACAGAAACATAAATTGTTTACTGGTAATAGAGTGGAATTAAGAGAAAAGCAATAGAAACAACAATGTAAATATAAAAGCTACCTGAGTGCAAGTGATTTTCTTCATTTACTATTTCTATGATTTTGTATAAATCACTTATAGTCCTAGGAACTTGTCTCTTCATTTGTAAAACAAGAATGAAGCCTAACACACACACGTGCATGTGTGCACATACAAAGGCGATGTACCAGGTTACATGATTACCTAATTACTGTTTTATGGCTGAGCCACAATGCATAGACGTTGCCATTGCTAAAATCTTTTTGTTTCATCATGAAATTTTGGGAAAAATCACACACACAGACACACATACTCTTAAATATGGAGAGTACCTAAACACTTCCAGAGATTATCTATTTATGCAAATAGTGAAAATGTGTATTTTCTTATCTTTTTGAATACATATTTTATAGGATATGATCAAAATAACTGAGCCACATCTGTACTGTATTATAATTATAACTGTGTTGTAAAATGTATTATAATTGCTCAGAGACAGAAATCATTATTCATTGAAAGAAATGTTATACACCAATTAAATGCAAGAAAATGTTCAAGAATCCCTGGGTAAACCAAAACTAAATACATATTTTTGTCTGTAGTAAGAAACATCCCCAAATGGATGTGAAAATATACGTGAAAAATAAGAAGAGACATAGAGAGGAGAGAGTGTAAAACATCCAGTTGAACAATTCAGGTATGATTGCTTCAAAGTTGGTATTTGACATGATCCATGAATGATGGATAGAGTATTTATTGGTAGAGGTTGTGGGAAAAGGAGTATTTCTATAAAGCTTTACAATACACATTTTGTATTACCAAGTGGGATTCCACTTGTATAGGTCAATGCATCTTCCATTAAAAAAAAACCCACAAAAGCCACTGCCATAATTTTTTCTTGATCTGTTTGTTTTCTCTGAAATATTAAGATATTGTCTTTTCTTGTATCTAGCAGTCTCTTTGTCAGTTTTTTTCTGTTGATGTTGTTTTTAGTGTCTTAAGATTGGAATAATTTTAAAAGAAATTTACCTATATGGTATATGTTCAATCTCTATGCTCAGAAAATTACAAAAATACAAATTTAGAAATATATCTTAACAATTGAAATGTTCATATAAAATATATCATAATAAATGATACCTTTTCTACCACCATAGAGCATATCTCTGAACAAGTGTTGTGTTTGTAAGCATTGGAAAAGGCATCTTAATCAAGATGTCAATCACATATAAAACACGTTCCTAATCAATCACATATAAAACACGTTCCTAATCACAGCTCAGGGCAATAACAGTATTAACTAGCTCCTTTTCTAAGATTTAAGGAGTGTTACGCCTAATTGATTTTACATTAGCAATGGCCTGAATCACTTTTGAGACAAGCTTATTCCCGATTATTGAGACTGTGACTTGATCTTGAATTAAAATTTAAAAGACCAAATCAAGATACATTAAAAACAACATGCATTCTTTCAAATATCTAAAGGAATAGCTATGGTAATGTCTATAATTCTTATCAGGATGACTTACTAGGATGGCTTTAGTATCCCTCATGAAGTCAGCATCGTTGTTGAAGGGAAAAAAGCATTTTCTTCTAAATAGCTCCAGTATTTTAACCATTTAATTGCTCTATTCCTAAAACTGCCATTTCTACATAATCGCGAGCTGGACTAATGTAGTGTTTGTATGCATCAGTCATATGCCCTTTCAGTAAACAAATGACTTATTCCTTCAGCTGCTGGGGTCTTCTGGCTACTCTGCTGCTAACCTTCTTCTAAGAAATTTTCCTGAAATGGAAAGAGCTTCCCCCCTACATTAACGCCAATGTAGGGATAAAAAGACCTGGCCCCTTCTCTGCAATACAGCATAACTATGAAGAACTATTGATTTATAACAGATATACTGTGTCTTGTTAAGAATGTGGAACGAAGTAGAACTCTCAGTACTAATGGTAGAAGTGAAATTGGTGCAAACACTTTGGCGAGTTTAACAGAATTGAATACCCACACACAATGTAACTCAGCAATTCTTCTCTTAGGCTTTATATAGCAAATTGGAATGTCTATGCATGTTCCAAAACCCACATACCAGAATATTCATAGAGGCAGTATTCAGAACACTGAAATGACTCAAATGTCTATCAACAGAATATTTATCTGTACAAAATGAGAATTAATGAGTTACTGCTACATAAAAGGATAAATTTGACAAAATAATACATACAAATGTATGATTCTATAAATAAAAAATACAAAATCAGGCAAAATTAATTTTTGGTGTTAAAAATTAAGCTTGTGCTTAACTCTGGTTGGTGGGAGGAACTATTGAATAGGAGGTGGCAGATCAGGGGCATCAGAGTTCTAGTAATTTTTTTAATTGGTGGGTAGTTATAGATTTGTTTATTTTGTGATAATTTATTGAAATGAACACATGATTTGGGCACTTACATCTATGTGTTACACTGCATTTAAAAAATTAACAAAAAAGGTTTAAAAAAAAAGCTTTAAAGCCACTTTTTAAGATGTAAATTTTTTTGTTCTCGGTTAGAAACAATTAAATTTGAAGGTGGCACAAATCAGTGATGAACTAGTGACCAGGAGATCAAGATTCATATTCTTTTTTTTTTTTAATTTTATTTATTTATTTATTTATGGCTGTGTTGGGTCTTCGTTTCTGTGTGAGGGCTTTCTCTAGTTGCGGCAAGCGGGGGCCACTCTTCATCGCGGTGCGCGGGCCTCTCACTATCGTGGCCTCTCTTGTTGCGGAGCACAGGCTCCAGACGCGCAGGCTCAGCAATTGTGGCTCACGGGCCTAGTCGCTCCGCGGCATGTGGGATCTTCCCAGACCATTGCTCGAACCCGTGTCATCTGCATTGGCAGGCACATTCTCAACCACTGCGCCACCAGGGAAGCCCAAGATTCATATTCTTGTAGTTCCATTAAGCATTGGTGTGACTTTGGGGAAGTGATTTAACGTTTATGGGCTTAATTCACCCTGTTTACATAATTGAAAATCTGAAGACTTTGAGTTCAGTACTCTACAACTGTTCAGTTTACAAGTGGGCCATTTCATTTTGGACTCTGGCAGAGATTACAACATCCATGTTACTCTTTTTCCTTAGAAACACAAACCCTCTTTCCTTATTTTAAAAGCTGGGCACAGAGACTTTCCTGGCTGTCCAGTGGTTAAGAGTCTGCCTTCCAATGCAGGGGACGCAGGTTCTATCCCTGGTTAAGGAACTAAGATCCCATATGCTATGGGGCAACTAAGCCCGCGTGCCACAACTACTGAGCTTGCGCGCTGTAGAGCCTGTGCCCCACAACTAGAGAGAAACCCGTGGAGAAACCCTGTGCCACAACGAAGAGCTCGCATGCTGCAACGAAGACCTGACGCAGGCAAATAAATAAATAAATATTAAAAAAAAAAAATCTGGGCACAATTATTCCTTAGGAGGAAAAAAAGGAATATATTTTCAAATTTCAACTGCAACACATATTTTTTTTGCCACATTGTCAAGTTCTGGATAGTGAATTATAAGTACAGGTGTTGGGTGAGATTGCCAGTGGAACTTTGATGGAACTGATTCATAAGGGAAGGGCTTGCCCTTCTCCCTTTCCTTCTTATGCTGGCCTATGTTGTCATGATTGCAGTTCCAGAAGTCAAAGGGAAATCAGTTGACTTAGGGATAGAAACCCCATGTAAATATGGTGAAGATGTGTATACAGAGCTCCATGGAGATGCTCAACTCCGGATTGCTTACTCCAGACTTCTTTTGTATGAAAGAACTATTTAAAAAGCTTTGATTAATTCAAGGCTGTTAAGCTTTTTTCCTAACATACAAATGAACTTAATCTTCAACAATGTGGGCTGACACATATAATTATAATAAGCTATTCTTTGGAAAAATAACATTAATTTTTACATCAATTATTATGGATAAAAATAATGGTAAGTGGTAAGACATTGAGCATAAAACTGCATAATCACCGCCCTTTAATTTGTAACCTCAAAAACTAATTTCTGCATGCCTTTACTCCTAGCCTTGGAGTCTATCTGAATTATTGCTAAAATGTGCTTCCCCATCCCTCATCTCTGAATATAGAATTAGTTTAGTGTGCAGTGTCTTTCAGTTGTTGTAGTACATCACTGGGCTTGTTTTTCAGAAGACATATGAAGTATCTATATAGCTATTGTACTTTTTATTTTTCACACTCAGACAGTATATTTATAGTTCCCTAAATTTTTCTTTATTTCAGCTACTGCATTTGTCCAGTACATTAAATTAATATTTGATGTTTATCTCATTGCTAGTAGTATTTCTAATACAAACTTCTCACTTCGATTTCAGTTAATTAACTCTGAGATGTTTATTTATAACTAAAGTAATGGCACTTATTTTTTTTATTATGTAATATCTCAGATTTTTTCTTTTTCACAATTTCATTAGTCCATAAAGGCAGTAAATTCCACAGAAGGAATACTCCAACTAGAAATCAGGATTCTCCTGCATAAAGCCAGGATAGTTCCTACGAATATAATTTAACATGGCTCTAATGGTACAATCTGTGGAATGTAAAGAGAGGTACCATAGCATAGTGTCTTAGCATGTGAGTTCTTGGGTCAGACTGCTTGAGGTGGATTTTTTCTCCATCACTCAAAAACTGTGTTACCTTCATAAGTGCTTTAGTACTTTCAGCATCAGTTTCCTTATCTGAATAATGGAAATAATATTTAATTGTGTGGATGTCATGGTACTCACCAAATATTCCATTTACTCCTTCATTTCCCAGTCCCCTGGAAGTAAGCTCAAGGTAAAGTGACTTGTTTTGGCAAAGAAAAATATAGTCTGTTTGATTTCTGTAGTTTTTTTTACTGAAATGGTGGAATGCTTAGGTATGATTCTTCGATTTCTTTTCCTTTGCTGTGATAACCAGCAATGGTCCAAGGAGAAAGAACTGAAAACAACTCCATACCCTTTTAGGCTTCCATCCTTCGTCCCCAGGCAGTATTATTTTTGTGGCTAAACATTGTCTCTCCTGATAAAGTTGACTCCTCAGTGGCTGTCATCTGCAGTTTAGGCTTCTAATTAAATAGTTCATTCATTTGTGGGAAGCTCTCATGTCCATTCAGTTCACAAAATATTATACAAATATGAAGTTTGAACATTACAACTGCCCTTTCCTATTACCAGGCCTTTACTCATGAGCAATTGTGATCCTCTCTGCCACCTATCTCCTATGGTAATTACATACTTCGAAAGAGACACTTTCATAGCTTTATTTACCTCTAAAGAATGCTTATTACAAGTGAAAGGTTACATTTAACTCAGCCATTCTCTTCTTTACTGGAGTAAGAGTTATGAACTCTTGGAACTTAAATATTCATCTGGTCAGCAATGGTTGAAGTATAAGGTAACATTTTCTTTCCTTGAGAATTTTAAAATACTATTTCTGATATATTCTTCTGGCATAAATTGGTGCTATCAAAGACTTACAACACTTTTTCCTTACACATCATGTGCTCTTTTTCTGTCTAGATGCTCAAAGGACTTCTGTGTCTCAAAGTCTAGTAGTTTTATTAGAATATGTATTGCTAATTCTGGGTCATTACGTAGTTTTCATTTATTTTAAATCAACAAAGTTTTCCTAAATAGTGAATTTTAGTATATGTTCTGCTTCCTTGCTTGTTTTCTTTTTCAAGAATTCCTGTTAACTTAGAGTTTCATTGTCTATATTTAATATACATTACTTTCTCATTACTTTTTCATTGTCTATATTTAATATACATTACTTTCTCTTGAATAATTTATATCACTTTTTTGTGTTTGACTTTTAAATTGTCCTCTTTTTACCTTCTATGTTTCTTAAAATATTATCATCACTTTAATTCACTCTTACATTCTTATTTGTTTAATCTTAAAGTCTAAATAATATTTTTTATTTTACTTTATTTCTTTGATTCTATCACTTCATTTCACATTATTTCTGATTTTCATGTATTATGTTTTCATATCTTGCATAAATGTCTTGATGTATTTTTAACAAATATTTGGTGTGAATATACTTTCTTTAGTAGTGTTTCTAATTCTGTTGTGTCTCAAGATAATTTTAGGTAGTATTAGAACTTTATAATTTTCTATTGATGTGTATTTGTGTGTGTGTGTGTTGCGGGAGGAGATTAGTTTCTTTAATTTTTAGGCAGAGGTTTATGACTTTAGTAGCTTTTTCAAATTAACAAAATTCTCTTGTTTTTATGTAGTGTTAAAAAATAAGTATTCATATATATATATATAGAGAAGAGAGATAGAGTTGACTTAGATGTTAGAACAAATTGACAAAGACTTTGATGCTGCTATTACAAGTTGAATAAGGACATAATGAACAATGTCATCCTATTGATTGCATAATGATACTGTTGTAAACAAAAACTGTTAAAAATGCAAATTCAATAAGTAAAAATTGTAATACTTGAACAATTGTGTATTAATTATGCAATATGCCACATTAAGAAGCTAGAAAGCCATGCTAAAAATTATATAAACAGAAAGCAGAGGAAAGAAGTACTAAAAATGAAATTAGAAATAAACAAAGTAGGAAAAATAAATTTAACAAGCCTACTAAAGGAAATATTAGTTATATTGATGAATCTCAAATATGATGAACAAGATTAAAAAATGAAAGAATGTATAAACTATTAATATTAGAGATAAAGGAGACAGCATTACCCATGATTTAGACCTTAAATGCACAGTAAGTCAGTGTGAAGAAAAATCTTTGTGTTCATAAATTTAACAACCTAATAAAATGAACAAAAATCTGAAGTTTATCAAAATTGACACATGAGGGGTAAGAAACTCGGAAGGACCAATTTTTTTTTTTTTTTTTTTTTGCAATTTAAAACTTTTCTGCCAAAAGTCTCAAGGCTCAGGTGGCTTAATTGGTAAATTTTATCAAACATTTAGTAATGAAATCATGAGAAGCTTACACAAATTATTTCAGATAATAGAGAACAATAGAACACTTCCCAATTCATTTTATTTAATTTAAATAATTCATGAACATAAAAACTGAATTTCTTAAGATAATATCAGCAATTCAAATTATGGAACATATAAAAAGTTTAACAAACTTTGGCATGGTTTTATTACAATTATTGAAGATTAATATCCCAAATCAAGGAAAGTAATACTCCACATTATCAGGGAAAAAGAGAAAAATCATCTCAAAATATGAAGGAAAAGCAGTGACAAAATCCAAAACTAATTTATAATTTCAAAAAAAATCTCATGAAATAGGAAGAGAAGTAAACTTCATCAAGTTAGGGTACAAACCCTACAGATGGGTACAAACCATCTACAGCTAATATTCTTGATGTTGAAATATTTAATGGAAATTTTGAATTGAATTTTGAATTAATAAACTGTTGAATTGGAGTTCTTCTAATTTGGGAACTAAACAAAAATATGTCATCTTAACATTTCTATTCATTATTGCACTAGAGGGCATAAATAGTGGAACAACCTAAGAAAATGAAATAAAAAGCATAAAGATAGAGAAGAAAAAAGTAAAACTCTTTTACATTCAGATAGTATGTCTGTGTTTAGAAAATCCTAAGGAAATTAATAAATCATTTACCAAAGTCTAAGAATAAAATACCAATTTTGTTTTTATAAACTGGCAAACTAACAAAAAAAATGGAAAAGGATATTTTATTTTAAAAATGCTATCTGCAATAAGATTTTTAAAACATCAACTATTTTGGAATACTTTTGAGTAATGAAGTGGCAGATCACAACAGTGAAAACTACCACACTTTTCTGAGGGAAAAAAAAAAGGCTTTAAAAGTGTATAGACATAGAGTATTCTTGGATTAGATGACTCTATATTGTTATGATGCTAATTCTACCTAAAATATTGATAGTTACAACTCTATCCTGATCAAAATCCCAGCAGCTTGTAGAAATTAACAGTATTATTCTAACCTTTATATATAAATTCAAAGGTCTTAAAACAACCAAATCATGTAAAAATAGGAAGGAAGATTCTTAAATACTAAAACTATAAATTCTTAAAAGAAGAAATAAGATACTCCCTAAAAGTATTTCTTAGGGAGGTCAAAGAACAACCATAAAACAAAGAAATTGATAATTTTTGTTTCATCAAAATTTGAAACTTTGCCCATCAAAAGACACCATTAACCAAACAAAAGAGCAAATCCAAATAGAGTAGACAGGCTGCTTGAAGATTTCTTTAGGTTAAGAATTTAAACAGTAGATTCTTAAGTTATTCTTTTAGCTGTAAAAATATAATTATGCCCAGCTTTGAGGGGGAAAAAAGTGCCTTGATTGCTGTTCCACTGATAATGTTAATATAGTTATTCCTAAGCAAAATTAATACAAATGTGACTTTAAATGTTACCTATACATAATGTCCTTTGAATTAGTTTGAGAATGGAAACTCTTGGAAGCCAAGATCTATTTTTACAATAAATCATTGGGAATAAAGAGGTATAATTCCTTATAACATTACAATTCATTTCAGGTTAGCCTGATCCTTTTTTATCAATGTATATCATTGGCAACTAGATATTATAAAACAATATGCAGGCTTTATTCTTTAGTCATTTTGCTTCTCTAATCACAGAACACTGAAGAATAATGACAGTTTGTATATTCAGAGACTGGCTTTAGGATACAATGAAAGCATTAGATGTACTTTCACTATTTTCGCATTATTTCCTAAACATGTTTTTACTATCATCTAAGGGAATTACCTTAACAATCTCTAAAATGAAGGCAGCATATACCATCTCAAAAACCGCTTATTATCCAAGAGCTTCTAGTAAAATCTGATGAAATCTTGTTTCCAAAGGCAGTTTTTATTATTACAACAATTTAAATTCATAATACAAAATGGGTCAAAAATAAATGAGCTACTAAAGACTATTGGGTTAAGAATCACTGCTGTTAGCATTTGCAAATTGATATATACTTATATTAATCAAGATACAATGATTCAATGACAATATACATCTGATATTCTACTGTTATTACAAACTATATTCTGTGCAAGTATTCAAGGAAAAAGCAAATATTTAATTGAATCAATAATTATTTTTTCTTTAAAGCATTAATGCAAATAACATTTATCTACGTCACAAACTAAACAGGTGATTACAAGAAAAGAATTAGTCTTCACAATTCAAGTTTAAAAAGAAAGTCTGTTATTTAATGGCTGCCGTTTCTTATCTGCAGATCCTTTCTTGATGAGAAATATTGTTCTCATAGATAAATAATTTAAAAATAATCCAATAAAATAAAAATTTTGGACATAAATTTTTACTGTTCAAAATCTTTCAGTTAATAGTTTAAATTCTCTAGGTAGCAAATCAGCAAGAAAGCAGAAGTTATAAATTAGGAACCATGAATGAAACATTATGTAAGATTTCTCAAGCTTTGGAACCTACAATGTCTATTGTTTCTATTTTTCTCTACTTTTCTAAACCCCCTGTCTGTTATCTCGGATAAATACACCAACAATAAGGGAGAGGATGTAGTACATTAAGTTTTTTAATAAAATTTGTTTAAAAATGATAAACCATATTAAATATGAACCAATTTGATGTGGCTCAAGTTAGAGATAAGTTACAAACATGTTTATAAAGTAACATAAAATTTCAATTTCCAGCAATATGGCAAACATGACACCTAGAAATTTTAGATAAAATGAACTTAGTGTTGTGACAATAAACTCTTGAAGTTCAGGTCAATAAATATGTAGTCATATTTCTGTCACTCCAGCCATCAGAGAGAATATATTTGCTTCCCAGACAAATCCCTCCATCCTGTTGTCATAATTTGATTTACTTTTCAGGCATGTAGCAGGCACCAGGGCTAAGCATGCCCAGTTGCTATAAACACATCCAACTTCAGGTTATCTCTATGGAAGTAACTGTCCCACCAAGTAAGCTTGAGGTAGAGGAGTTACCAACTCATCCACCACTCCCCTCCCTACTCCAGAACTGTCCCTCCATGATACACAGCATGGCCACATACTTTCAACCCAAAGAAGAATATAGTAAGACACATTATAAGCAAATTGTTAAAAGTCTAGGACAAAGAAAGGATTTTGAAAGTAGCAAGAGAAAAGTGATTCATTATATATAGGGGAACTCCCATAGGACTGTTAGCATATTTCTCAGCAGAAACCTTACAGGCCAGGACAGAATGGGATGATATATTCAAAATAATGAAAGAAAACAACTAACAAGCAAGAAATCTATACCCATCAATATTATCCTTTAAAAATTAGGAGAGATAAAATCTTTGCCAAACAAAAAAAACTTTGGGAGCTTATTACTGCAAGACTTGCCTTACAAGAAATACTTAAGGTTCTTCAAATTGAAATGAAAACATGTTAAACAACACAAAAGCATATGGAAGCATTAACCTAACATGTAAAGGTAAATATATAAACATATACAGATTACTGTAATACTGTAAAGGTGATAGGCAAATTACTTTAAATCCTAATATAAAGCTTAATAGATAAAATTTTCTTAATAGATAAACAATATAAAAATAAATAGCAAAAAAGGGAGGTACAAAAGAATTGCAAGACAAACAGATAACAATTTAAAAAATGACAATAATAAGTCTTCACTTATCAATATTATCTTAATATAAATTGATTAAACTCACCAAACAAAATGCATAGATAGAGTGGCTGAATGGATACAAAACCAAGTAAAAAACTGAACAGACTGAAAAATGAACCACTCTTCTTGTATCCCTAAGAGAGAAGAGGACACAAGTAAAACTACTGTCCCAGAAATTGGAGACACACCCAGCTAAAAACAGGAACTCTCAGTTTCCAGAGACTTCTGAAAGGAACCCACCTGAAAACCAATGTTAGGATAGAAAAACCTAAACTGTGACAAATTGTTGGATGCTCACTGTGGACAAGAGTGAAAGTTAAAATTTCTAGGGGAACCCACTCAAAGGGGAGCCTCCACACTTCTGAGTTTTAATTCCAGAAGCTCAACTGGGTTTTCACAGTAAATATCCGAAAAAAAATTTCCTTGCACTTCCACTAGAGGGAGAGGGAAAAAGAACCATTTTTAAATACTCCAGAGCACTCTGTTCTTAACAAGCCTTGGCCTGCCCTCAGGAGAAACCAATTAACCAGAGCCTAATGTGCTGGGGTATTACCAGAGTATAACGGATACAGGGGAGGAAATTTTCCAATACCAGTCAGTTCTAGCCTTACACGTGGAATAAGGTAAATACTCAACTCTACCCATTTCTGCCCAAGGAGAAAAAAACTGAAAAACAACTGTGAAGTTCACTTTCCAGAGGCATAGCCTCACTAAAAGACTGAGAGCTAATCATAGAATTTTAGAATGCTTGCCATCCCCACATCTCTCCACTGCATTAATAAAGGACTATTTACAAAAGTTCTTTTTACCTGGTACATCTTGTCTGGCTATCAAGAAAAAATTAAAAGACATAATAAAAGGCAAAAAAAAAAAACACACCACAATTTGAAGAGGCAGCATCAGAAGCAGACACAGGAATATTGTAATTATCAGACCAGGAATTTAAAACAATTAGGATTAATATACTAACAACTATAATGGATAAAGTAGATAGCATGCAAGAACAGATGGGCAATGTAAGTAGAGAGTTGGAAATACTAAAAATGAATGAAAAATAAATGCTAGAGATGAAAAACATTGTACCAGAAATAAAGAATACCTTTGAGGGATTATTAGTAGACTGGACATGGCTAAGGAAAGAATCTCTGAGCTTGAGGTTTTCTCATTTGGAACCTCCAATTACTAAAAACCAAAGAGAACAAAGATGGAAAAAATAAACAGAACAGAATATCCAAGGACTTTGTAACAATTACAGAAGCTGTAACATACATGTAATGGGAATACCAGAAGGAGAAGAAACAGTGAAAGGAACAGAAAAATAAAATATTTAAAACAATAATGACAGACAGTTACTAAAAATTGGTGTCAGGCACCAAGCCACAGATCCAGGAAGCTCAGAGAACGCCAAGCAGGATAAATGCCAAAACAAACAAACAAACTACAATTAGGCATATCATTTTCAATCTGCAGAAGATCAAACATAAATTTAAAAATCCTGAAAGAAACCAGGGGAGAAAAAAAACCACCTTACATATTTACATATAGGGGAGCAAAGACAAGAATTACATCCAACTTCTCAGAGTCTACACAGCAAGAAAAGAGTGAAGTGAAATATATAAAATACTGAGAGGGAAAAATATAAAACACCAACCTAAATTTCTATATTCAGCAAAATTATCCATCAAAAGTGGATAAAAAAAGGCTTTCTCAGACAAACAAAAATTGAGGGAATTTGTTGACAATAGACTTACATGTAAGAAATGTTAAAATAACTTTTTTTTAGAGAGAAGGAAAATAATATAGGTCAGAGATTCAGATCTACATACAGGAAGAATATTGAATAAGAAATAAGTGAAAGTAAAACAGAAACTATTTTTCTTATTCTTAATTCTTCTAAGAAATAACAGTACATTCAAAATATAGCAACAATGTACTTGATTACGTATGCTTATGTATATATCTTGTGTGTGTGTGTATATCCATATATATACACACAACCATATGTGCATATGTATACATATATGCATATGTATGCTTATGTATAAAGGAAATGAATGACAGCAATGATGCAAGGGACAAGAATGAGGAATTAAGACTAATTATTATTTACTGCCTGTGAAGCTGTATAGTGTTATCTGTAAGTGGATATGGATTAATTATAAATATATATTGTAAACTATACAGCAACCACTAAAAAAAGTTTAAAAAGTAGTATAACTTATTTTCAAGGAAAGGAGAGAAAATGGAATTATATAAAATGCTCAATTAAAGCCACAAAAGGGGAAAAAAATGGAAAACAATAATAGGAACAAATAAGTGCAAAAATAGAAAGTACTAACTAATACGTTATTTTATTCAACTATGTAATCATTTTGAGTGCCAAATGCACCAATTAAAAGACACAGATTGTCAGAGTGGATCAAAAAACAATACCCAACTATATGTTGTCTACAAGAAACCCACTTTAAATATAAAGATACATAGATAGATAGATTAAAAGTAAATGGATGGAGAAATATATACCATGCTAACTGTAATCAAAAGAAAACAGGATTAGCTGTATTAATTTAAGACACAGCAAACTTCAAAGTAAGAAAAGTTATCAGGGATAAAGAAAGATATTACATAATGATAATGGTGTCAGTTCTCCAGGAAGACATAACAATCCTTAATGTATATGTACCTAACAACACAGCATCAAACTACATGTGGCACAAACTGATAGAACTATAAGAGAAATACAGGACCCACTATCGTAGTTTGAGACATCAACACCACTCTATCAGAAATGGACAGATCCAGCAGGCAGTATATTAGTAAGGGCATGGTTGAATTCAACAACACCATCAAATCAATTGAATATAATTGACATCTATAGATTACTTCATTCAACAAAACTGATTACATGTTGTTCTTAAGCTCACATAGAACATTCAGCAAGATAGGCCACATTTGGGGCCATAAAATGCACCTTAACAAATTTAAAAGAATAGAAATCATACCATGTCTGCTCTCAGACCACAAAGGAATTAAACTAGAAATCAATAACAGAAAGACAATTGGAAAATCACAAAGTACATGGAGATTAAACAACACACTTTAAAATTATACATAGGTAAAGAAGAAATCTCAAGAGTTAATAAAAAATATTTTGAATTAAATGAAAATAAAAATAACTTACCAAAATTTGTGGCATACAGCAAAAACAGTGCTTAGAGGGAAATCTGTAGTATTTGAATACATATATTAGAAAAGAAAGATATAGACTCTGACCTTGCATGCTTTGTAAAGTTTACCTCAAATGGACCATACATCTAAATGTAAAAAGCAAAACTATAAATCCCTAGAAAATATTGTAGGAAAAATCCTAGATGACCCTAGAAATGGCAGTGACTTCTTAGAAACAACATCAAAGGCACAATCCATGAAAGAAAGAAATAATAAATTATATTAGTTAAGATTAAAAACTACTGTGAAAGAAAATTATGAGGTACCCCTACCCACCTATTAGAATGGCCAAAACCTGGAACACTAACACCACCAAAGTCTGACAAGGATGTGGAGCTACAGGGTCTTTCATTCATTGCTAGTGGGAATCCATAACCCACAGAGCCGTGTGAAAATCATCAATCACCAAAGAGGAAACAGCCAGTAGTAACGTGTTTCCTGAAGTGGGAACAGCAGCAGAGCCCACTGTGTGCAGTGAGGTGATTCTAAGAATCATACATCATGACTGAGTGTATGCAAGGATGGTTCAATATTTGTAAAAAAATTCTGTGCAGTATACCATATTAAGAAAATGCAGGAGTAAAAACCACATGATCATCTCAATAGATGCAAAAAAAGCATTTGAAAAAGTTCAATATCATTTATGACTAAAATGGTGATTATTTTGTAATGTATAGAAATATTGAATCACTATGTTGTACAACAAGAACTAACATAGTGTTGGAGGTCAATTATACTTCAAAAACAAACAAATTCATAGAAAAAAAGGTCAGATTAGTGGTTACCAGATGCATGAGTTAGGGGAGGGGGAACTGGATGAAGGCAATCAAAAGTTACAAACTTCCAGTTATGAGATAAATAAATACTAGCAAGCTAAGGTACAACATGATTAATATAATTAATATTAATTAATATTGCTCTTATTTTATATGTCAAAGTTTTTAGGAGAGTAAATCCTAAAAGTTCTCATCACAAGGTAAAAATATTTTTTTCTCTTTCTTTTTTTTTAATTAATTTACTTTTTATTGAAGTATATTGATTTACAATTTCCTGTATGCAGCACAGTGATTCAGTTACATATATATATATATATATATATATATACTTATATGTATATATATATTCAGTTATATATATGTATATATATGTGTGTGTGCGTGTGTGTGTGTGTGTGTGTATTTAGGTTAATACAGAATATTGAGTAGAGTTCCCTGTGCTCTACAGTAGGTCCTTGTTGGTTATCTGTTTTATACATAGTAGTGTGTGTATATTAACCCCAACCTCCTAATTTTTGTATCTGTATGAGATGATGGATGTTCACTGGACTTACTATGGTAATCATTTCATTAAGTATGTAAGTCAAATCTTTATGCTGCACACCTTAATCTTAGACAGTGCTGTATATCGGTAAAACTGGAAGGAAAAAATCGTCCTATAAGTGAACTCCTACAGTTCAAACCTTTGTTGCTCAAGGGTCAACTATAGTTTAGTTGATCTCAATAGGCATTTGCTTCTTTCCTTCCCTTCCATGGCTATCTGAGCCCAATCCTTGTCTATTACAACCCAGATTACTTAAGAGCTTCCAGTTTCCCAAATTCTAACTTCTTTCTGTTTCAATACATTCCATATGATTTTCAGAAGAATCTTCCCCAAACACTATTTTCATCACATTACTCTTTTACTTGAGAAGGAATAAAGTGTCACGTTATCCAGCGTAGTAAATCCAAACTTTACCGTAATTCTCAAGAATATTATGAATTTCTTTTTAAAAAGTTTCTGCAGGGATTTTGTTTGGAATTGGTTTGAATCAATATATCAATTTGGAGAGAAATAACATCTTAACAGTATTGAGACTTCTAATCCATAAACATGATATAGCTAGCTAGCACTAGTGCTCACTCTCCCTGTGTCTCTCCATATATATGAATATATGCATGTATATGTACAAATACATATATCTTCTTTTTTGCCATTTTATAACTATTTTATTGTGATTTAAAAGCTTTGCAGAAAACAATATCTGATATCTTCAGAGCTGGTATGTATGTTGAAATACTTTTATATTAAAACTGTCATGGGGACTTCCCTGTCAGTCCAGTAGTTAAGACTCTGTGCTTCCACTGCAGGGGGTGTGGGTTTGATCCCTGGTTGGGTAACTAAGATCCCACATGCCATGCAGCATGGGCAAAAAAAGAAAAAAAAATTTAAAAAAGAAAAGAAAGAAAACTGCCATGAACATTTAATAGTATTTTTTAAATAAAATACAGGGAGCAAGGTGTGCCCTAGAATTAAACTGGTTTTAAATTGTGTTTGGTAAAATAATGCCTGCGTGTTTACTGTTTTTATTAATATGACATATCATGTGATAGTTAGGCCTAGCAGCTGTCTCAATTGTGATATTTATATAAGAGCAAACTTAAAAAGAGAAAACTCTGTAGATCCTGGGGGACGGAGAGCACTTCATTATTTTCTGCATGTCATGGATGAAAGAGCTGCTGCATGGCCAGGCTGTTTTCACAATGTGTGTGCCACTTACAGAATATCACACAGGTGAATTGCATGTGCTTACAGGAGGCAGAAGACAGTGGGTGTGTAAACTGGTCATGCTGTGTAGAGGTGGTGGCAGAGCCAACCACAAAGTCCCCTAGGGTCTACGCAGGAAGATCAAGTCATGCACAGTCTTGTTGCCTGAATATGACCTATTAATAGATTATTAAAATAAAGGATTTTCTCATGGTTCATCAAAATTTTTGGTTCATCTGGAACCTTTCTTGAAGGTGCTGAAGAGCTACCAAGGAAGCTAGACCTGAGAAGCCATAATCTTAGAGAGCAGGGAAGCCCAGAGAAGAGAGTCTGACGTTTGCTGCCACTTTGTTCCACAATGAATTTGCTGCTTTGAATGTAATGACTGAGAAGCTGAGATATAGATTACTGGTTATTATATAACATGGTATAGCTCAGGAACAGCCAGATGGAAGTGATGCATAGGGCAAGGTGTGAGGAAAGGGTGAGGAGTTTCCATGCCCTCTCCAAGCACACCACTGTCTCCAAATCTCCACCTGTTCATCAGCCTAGAAACTCCACATAATATCTTCTTGCATATCCTTTGTTAACTTTGTTCCTATGTTAGTGCTGCTAAAGTAAATGGAATTATTTTACATTTCATGTTTCTGTTATTTGCTGCTAGTATGCAGAAATACAATTGATTATTGTGTGTATATAACTTATACCCTTGCTAAATTCATAACATAACTTATAACTTTGCAAAATTCAGTTATTACTTATAGCAAATATTTTGTAGAATTTTCTACATAGACATCCATGTCATCTTTGAACAAAACAAAACAAAACCTCTCGACAAAATAGGTATAGAAGAATATTACCCCAAAACAATAAAGGCCGTATATGAGAAGCCCACAACTAACATCATAATCAATGGAGAAATTCTGAAAGCTTACCCTCTAATATGGGATACAAGGCAAGAATGCCCACTCTCACCATTTCTTTTATACATAATACTGTAAGTCCTAGCCAGAGCAATTAGGTAAGAACAAGAAGTAAAAGGCATTCAAATTCAAAAGGAGAAAGTAAAATTCTCTGTTGGCAGACAACATGATCATATACATAGAAAACCCTGAAGATTCACACACACACACACACACACATACAAGAAAAAACTGTTGGAACTAGTAAATTTATTTAGTAAAATTGCAGTATACAAATAACATACAAAAATCAATTACACATCACTAATCATCAGGGAAATGAAAATCAAAAGCACAGTAAGATGTCACTTCACACCTATTAGGTTGGCTATTATCAAAAAGTCAAAAGATAACAAGTGTTGGTGAAGATGTGGAGTAAAGGAACCCTTGTATACTGTTGATGGGAATGCAAATTGGTACAGCCATTATGGAAAACAGTATGGAGGTTCCTCAACAAATTAAAAATAGAACTACCATATGATCCAGCAATCCCATTTCTGGGTATATATTCAAAGAAAGTAAAATTACTCTCTCAAAGAACTGTCTGACTCCTGTGTTCATTGCAGCATTATTTGCAAAAGCTACAGTATGGAAACAACCTAACAAGTCATATTGAACTGTAAAGAACACCAAATAATCAAAGCAATCTTGAAAAAGAACAAATCTGGCAGCATCACACTTCCTGATTTCAAAATATATTATAAAGCCACAGCAATCAAAACAGTATGAAAATAGCATAAAAACAGACTTGTATGTCAATGGAACAGAATAGAGAGCCCAAAAGAAATCTGCACATCTTTGGTCAATTGATTTTTGACAGAGTGCCAAGGACACAAAATTGGGAAAGAATAGTCTCTTCAATAAATGGTATTGGGAACACTGGATATCCACGTTCAGAAGAATGAAAGTGAATAGAGTTCTTATCTCATGCTATATACACAAAGCAACTCAAGTTAGATTTAAGATGTAAACATAAGAGCTGAAACTGTAAAAATACTAGAAGGAAACAGGAGAAAAGCTTCTTGATCTTGGTCTCGGAAGTGATTTTTTTTTTTTTTTATATGACAACAAAAGCATAGGAAACAAAAGCAAAAATAGACAAATGGGTTGCATCAAACTAAAAAACTTCTGCATAGAAAGGAAAACAACAGAGTGAAAAAGCAACCTATGCTTGGGAGAATGGGAGAGCCCAAAAGAAATCAGGAGACAGTATCTCCAGAATGGGAGAAAATATCTGCAAACCACTTACCTGTTAAGAGGTTAATATGCAAAATATATAAGGGACTCATACAACTCAATAGCAAAAAAAACGCAAATTACCCAATTAAAAATTGAACAAGAATAGACATTTCACAAAAGAAAACAAATTGCCAACAGGTTTATGAAAACTCAGCAGATACTTCTATAAAGAAATCAGGAGATAAAAAAATCAGGAGTCATAAAAATCAAGTTAAAGGGTACCTTTGGGGGACCTCTAGGATTGTTATTAGAAGAGCGTTTGTGGCACCTCCAAGAGTGCTGGCCATGTTCTATTTCTTGACTTCAGTGGCTCTTACATAACACTTCACTTGTGCAAAAAATTTATTAAAATGTCCCATTGGCATTTTATTCTCTTTATGTGTAATAATTTACACTTGAGAACTGATTGGTTTAACTGCAGATCACTCCTTTACAAAAGGAAACAAAAAGCAAAACAAAACAAAAAAAAAAACGAAACAACACCTGATGGCTTGCTTTTAGTAGAAAGTACCCATTCATCTAGGATTACTTATAGTAAATAACTCTGGAATATGTGAATTTTTGAGGTATGGCTTCCTGGAAAATGTCATGTAAGCCATTTAGCTGAGTATAAAATTGAGATGTTTCAGATCCTGGCTCCTGTGTCAGTATAGTTACTGCCCACCTAATTTAGAAATGTAGCTTTTAATCTGGGCCAGTCCATATCAGATGAGAAAAGGAAAGATGGAGGGGTATCATGCCATAAGTCCTGACCCTCTTCATATTTTACCTTGTGCTTATTTGAAAAGCTTGATACTACAATCTTTGACTCATGAGGGTTTTATTGGAAAATCTAATACCTGTGCTATTTTAGCAATATAATATAAAAGCAAACATTATCCTGAATCATCTAGACCAAATCAGTGCTGGCAATGTACCTGTGCTGGCTTGTCACACAGCTCTTAGGTTAATGTAATTTTAGGGCTGTCTATTTTTTGTTCTCACTTTCTGAGGAGATTCAGTAGGTCAAAGGCAGATAGATATTTACAAATATACTACTAATGGAATTCCTAGTCTCTACATTCAGTAAAACATATCCTCAGTGGAAAAGCTATAAACAGTCAGATAAATATATCAGATAAATATGTCAATTAAAATACAGAATTTATTTGAACAATAAAAAGAGACCTAAGATAATGGTGGGAGTCTATTTAAGACCCCTGCCTGGGAGATAATAAGAACATTGTGATATCAGGCAGTTGCTGGATTTGTCACAATTTGAGTTACAGTACTCAGAGGGTATAATATTATACTTCAGATCCAAATACGTGAAAATGTGTGGCTATTCACTAAATAAAGACATAATCTTCAAAAGTGTAAACAGTAAAATGAAATGATGAGGGAATTAAGTGCATTTCCTTTCTAATAGAACCATTAAAAATAATTTGATTTTCTTTATGCTTGAAACAAAACTTAAACATATAGCAACAATTAAGATATAGGCATAAAATTAATCTGATAGAGGAAGAACAATATTTTGATCAAAATATTTCATACTTTGTTATAAAACATCAAAACACTTAAAACTTTACTGAAAAACAATGTAATAGATATTTTAATTTCAAACAAGCATAGTCTTATATTTCCCATGTTCACCTTCATAAAAATATTCATTACTTCCCTAGGCTTTGGGGCATTGCTTCTCCCCTTCGTAATTTAGCTTCAGAGTTATTTTATACACACACAATCTTCTACTTGGTCAAAGGGAGTTTTCATTTTAACTTCACCATTCTTGGTATACTGTCATGTATCAATCATCAAGTTGCTTTTGTAAACTGTATAAAGATATATGTGGATATTTAGTTTTAATACCACATGTATCATTATAATTACCATCATGATTTTAATATTTGATTTATTTAGGCAACTGTAGTGATAACTGTGGTATGTTGCTTAGATACCATCTCCTCTACTTCTTTCAGGAATAAAATACTCTTCCCCCAACCCCTGTGTTGAGCATGTTGATGGCTGAGAGTCATCAGCTGAATTAGTATCAAGTATGGCCTTAGCTGTCACCAGGTCTCAGTTCAACTTCTCTTTCTGCCTAACTCTCGTCGCCAGACTGTCCAAATGACAAGACCTTTCCTCTGCTCCTCAAAGTTGTCTACGAAACTGGTTGTGTTTGTACAGTTTCTACGAGTCTAGTGGAGACTGGTGTTCTTAAACCCAGCATGGTGGTCACATTTGCTCTAGTCAACGATACTACTGACTAGAAATTTCCATTGAAATTGCACCACGAAGCTTTGAATGAAGCTCTTCCTGGTGACAATATGGGCTTCAACGTGTCTGTCCAAGATATCCGTTATGGCAACAAGGCTGATAACAGCAAAAATGACCCATTAATGGAAGCAGCTGTCTTCACTGCTTAGATGATTATCCTGAATCGTCTAGGCCAAATCAGTGCTGGCAATGTACCTGTGCTGGCTTGTCACACAGCTCTCATTGCTCGCAAGTTTGCTGAGCTGAAGGAGGATTTTTCATTACTCTGCTAAGAAGCTGGATGATGGCTCTAAAGCCATCATCTGGAAGTCCATGATGATGTGTTGAGTGTTTCTCTGACTAGCCTCCTCTGGGTTGTTTTGCTGTTCTTGATATGAGATAGACTGTTGCTGTGGGTGTCTTCCAAGCACTGGACAGGAAGACTGCTAGAGCTAGCAAGGTCACCAAGTCTGCTCAGAAAGCTCAGAAGGTTAAGTGAATATTATCCGTAACACCTGCCGCCACAGTCTTTATCACTGGTGAAAATCACTGCTTGATTCAGCATCATCAGCATCCAATCATATCATTTTATCTCCTGCTAGTATTTGATGACTAAAGTATACAAGTATAGTATAGTCTGTTCCTTTTTTACTCTGCCTAGTTCTTTCCACATCAGATAGTATGCAAAGTAGTGCTTCTAGTAGGCTAAATAATGGCCAAATATATCAAGTCATAATCCTTGAGGCCTGTAAATGTTATCTTATGAGGAAAACGGGTCTTTAAGATGAGATTGCACTAAGGATCTTGAGATGGAAAGATTATCTTGGATTTTCAGGGTGAGCACTGTATATAATCACATGCATCCTCATATAAGGGAGGCAGAGAAAGATTTTACACAGGAGAGGAGAAAGAAAAGTGAAAATGGAGGCAGAGATTTCAGTGTTAAGACCACAAACTAAGGAATGCCAGGATCCACCAAAAGCTAGAAAACAGTAAAGTTTTAAGCTAGAAGAGGCAAGGAATGGATTCTTCTCTAGAGCCTCTCTCTCTCTAGAGCACATTTCTAACACCTCTTTGATTTTGACTAGGTAATACTGATTTTGGAATTTGAGAGAATAAATGTTTGTTTTTGTAAGCACCAAAATTGTGGTAATTTGTTACAGCAGCCACAGGAAACTAATACAATGCTAATTATTAAAATTGTGGCTGATAGGAGATATGGAGTTAACGATGAGGGAAACACATTCCTACAAGGAGGAGACATTTGTATTTTCTTCAGCCACGAGGTGGGTTCTATGTTTTGACAGATACACAGAGGGGCAATTTTGCAAGTGTAAAGTTCCCAGGATAATCTGAGATTTGAACACTTCTGAGTGCATATACAAAAAACTCCATAGGAAGTCTAGAGTCTCAATCCTTCCTGTCAGAACCCCTACCTTAGTGTAACATTTTGCTGAGAATGAGAATACAACCTTTTCTGGAGCTCTGCTTCTCTCATAATTAAGCCTCAGCCCAGATCCTGTATATTTTCTGTTTCAGGTGCAGTAAATGAGAGTTCCTCTATATGCTGCCAAGGCCATCTGGCTTTCACACTTCAGTTTTAATTGGAGATTAATCATCCTTATCCTTTCTAAGGCTTCAGTTGAATGCAGCAGTAGCCATTGGATTTCATAAAGTTATTCTTACTAATTCTTATGCAACTCTCAAAATCCTAAGCCATTTCACTTTCCATATATTCCCTTTCACTGATATTTCATCTTAGTTCAACAGCAATGGGATTTTAATAATTATACCACTGCCACATGGGCTATTAGTGATTCAACTACCACTATTGATGAGGTCTTCACTGCCAACCAGCCAGCAAGCAATCCAACTCTAAACTCCCATTTTCCAGTTGCTTACTTTGGATGATTCCCAGCTTCAATTGTCTATTGGCCAGGTTCTCTGGGAAGCTGACTCTGAGACAGGGATTTACACACAGACCTTTTTGTCAGGGGATGGGAGTCGGGGTGGGGGGTGTTACTCTCAGGATCTACATTTGTGTTTTTCAGGCCACGTAATAGAATTAGCCAAGGCTCCTCTCACCTGCTCTCCTGCTCCACCTTCTATGGCAGCCCTCTCTAAAGAACTCCCCCTTCCCCCCCAGTAAAGGACCTGTTCCTGATGCGAAGGCTTCTGGTAAGTGTAGTCCAAGGTCCCAATGGGCCTGCTCTGAGTCCCTCTTCCAGCTCTTGGATTGGTTCAGACCTTATAATTGCAGTATTTATAATGGTTGCAGGGCCTCTCCCATTTGGTTCTGTAATTAGCCCTCAGCCAGAACACTTTGTGAAACTGAGAAGAACCCAGGGATGTTCATTCCTTCTTATCTTTCTACAATCCCTGCAGCATGATGAGGCAATGGGATTATAATTATGACATAAAACAGAGAGGCAGGAAGCAAACGGATAGGAAAAAGATGTTGAGGGTACTATATTTCCTCTGCAGGAAAAAGAAAACACATTTTCTTAAATCTCCATCACTACCACCACCTCCTACGTCAGCCTCAGTTTTAAATCCTTTTTAAAAGAAACAATGTAGATATTAGAAGGTGAAGAGGCTGGGAAATAGCTAGATGATTTCTGGCTCTTATGTAAATTTCAGTCTCAGCATCAAAGATAATTCAGAAAGACTGACAAAATGATGTAAAAAGAGATTTTAAAGCAATGCCTTCATGTTGTGAACTCTTCATAGGACAGAGTTTTGAGTTCTTTCTTGATTGGAAAGTAGTAGTAATGCAAGTAATCGTTACTCTTACACTTAGCAACAAATCCCTTGAAAGACATCTGGTTTCTCTAAATATTTTGTGTCCCACTGAAGTCTGGATAGGTAAAATAGCTGTGATCCGCTTGAAAGTAGAGCCAGTCGTGGGGATCTTTCCCATGAACAAGGGAATGGGGGAGGTAGGAGCCACTAAGTCTGCAAACTGGGGTAGAAGTGGGGTCAATCTGTTTGGGGCAGGGGATTCTTTTCTCTCATTAACTTTGCTTTAATGAGTTTCAAAATTTGGATAGATTTATGGTCCTTGTTTTTATTTAAAAAGTACTGATTTTAAAACCTAATGACTTACAACTGCCCCCCACAATGGTCTATAAAATATCCTCCTCCCAAAGGTTTTACTACAGATTGTTATCATTAATCCCTTTTACAATTAAACTTAAATGGGCAATTAAAACAAACAGTTCTAAGACCATTTTTTTCACCACTGATTAAGACTGTGGCGGCAGGTGTTACGGATAATATTCACTTAACCTTCTGAGCTTTCTGAGCAGACTTGGTGACCTTGCTAGCTCTAGCAGTCTTCCTGTCCAGTGCTTGGAAGACACCCACAGCAACAGTCTATCTCATATCAAGAACAGCAAAACAACCCAGAGGAGGCTAGTCAGAGAAACACTCAACACATCATCATGGACTTCCAGATGATGGCTTTAGAGCCATCATCCAGCTTCTTAGCAGAGTAATGAAAAATCCTCCTTCAGCTCAGCAAACTTGCGAGCAATGAGAGCTGTGTGACAAGCCAGCACAGGTACATTGCCAGCACTGATTTGGCCTAGACGATTCAGGATAATCATCTAAGCAGTGAAGACAGCTGCTTCCATTAATGGGTCATTTTTGCTGTTATCAGCCTTGTTGCCATAACGGATATCTTGGACAGACACGTTGAAGCCCATATTGTCACCAGGAAGAGCTTCATTCAAAGCTTCGTGGTGCAATTTCAATGGAAATTTCTAGTCAGTAGTATCGTTGACTAGAGCAAATGTGACCACCATGCTGGGTTTAAGAACACCAGTCTCCACTAGACTCGTAGAAACTGTACAAACACAACCAGTTTCGTAGACAACTTTGAGGAGCAGAGGAAAGGTCTTGTCATTTGGACAGTCTGGCGACGAGAGTTAGGCAGAAAGAGAAGTTGAACTGAGACCTGGTGACAGCTAAGGCCATACTTGATACTAATTCAGCTGATGACTCTCAGCCATCAACATGCTCAACACAGGGGTTGGGGGAAGAGTATTTTATTCCTGAAAGAAGTAGAGGAGATGGTATCTAAGCAACATACCACAGTTATCACTACAGTTGCCTAAATAAATCAAATATTAAAATCATGATGGTAATTATAATGATACATGTGGTATTAAAACTAAATATCCACATATATCTTTATACAGTTTACAAAAGCAACTTGATGATTGATACATGACAGTATACCAAGAATGGTGAAGTTAAAATGAAAACTCCCTTTGACCAAGTAGAAGATTGTGTGTGTATAAAATAACTCTGAAGCTAAATTACGAAGGGGAGAAGCAATGCCCCAAAGCCTAGGGAAGTAATGAATATTTTTATGAAGGTGAACATGGGAAATATAAGACTATGCTTGTTTGAAATTAAAATATCTATTACATTGTTTTTCAGTAAAGTTTTAAGTGTTTTGATGTTTTATAACAAAGTATGAAATATTTTGATCAAAATATTGTTCTTCCTCTATCAGATTAATTTTATGCCTATATCTTAATTGTTGCTATATGTTTAAGTTTTGTTTCAAGCATAAAGAAAATCAAATTATTTTTAATGGTTCTATTAGAAAGGAAATGCACTTAATTCCCTCATCATTTCATTTTACTGTTTACACTTTTGAAGATTATGTCTTTATTTAGTGAATAGCCACACATTTTCACGTATTTGGATCTGAAGTATAATATTATACCCTCTGAGTACTGTAACTCAAATTGTGACAAATCCAGCAACTGCCTGATATCACAATGTTCTTATTATCTCCCAGGCAGGGGTCTTAAATAGACTCCCACCATTATCTTAGGTCTCTTTTTATTGTTCAAATAAATTCTGTATTTTAATTGACATATTTATCTGAATTATCACTGCTTTTCAAATAAGCACAAGGTAAAATATGAAGAGGGTCAGGACTTATGGCATGATACCCCTCCATCTTTCCTTTTCTCATCTGATATGGACTGGCCCAGATTAAAAGCTACATTTCTAAATTAGGTGGGCAGTAACTATACTGACACAGGAGCCAGGATCTGAAACATCTCAATTTTATACTCAGATAGCTAAATGGCTTACATGACATTTTCCAGGAAGCCACACCTCAAAAATTCACATATTCCAGAGTTATTTACTATAAGTATCCTAGACAAATGGGTACTTTCTACTAAAAGCAAGCCATCAAAAAGCACTTCCCAATTAATCTCTTGGACATAAGCCTCTGTCTCAGATTCTGTTTTCCAGAGTACCCAACTTCAAAGCCCACTTTTTTATATTCTGATTTTTAAAATTATGAAACATCTTATAGATTTATATATTCTGGTAAAAAAAAAACAAACGGGAAATAGAAATTTTTTCTTTACCAAAATCATGTGAAACTATTGTTCATGGTCAACGTGTACTTGTATTGAATTAATCCACTTCTCAGATCACTGACTTCTTATCAAAGATATTGGAATGTAGAGAGATTTTTCAAAATAAATGTTATAGTAAATGTCCTATACATAGATGGCATATCTTTATTTAGGTTTTTAATACCCAGAGGTTATTTCCAGGTGTCATCTAGATCAGTAAATCATAAATAATGGATTAGATCATTTCTTCAAATTCTGGACGATAATTGTAATTTTACTCACTAACTAGTACTCAGTATTATTTTCTTTTTTACTATTTTCATCATGATTAGGGTCTCTGAGCTCTACCATTTACAATGTCCAGTTATTAGTGGTCTGTACTGTATGTGCTCTATTTAGTCAAGAATGGTCTTTTTGCAACAGCTGCATAAATTATTTCCAAAACTCACCTAGGGAAACATTAAAACATTTCCAACCTAGAAAACTCAGATTTGTGTCCCTTAATCAAAAATTAGTTTTTCTCTTTTAATGTAATCCCACCATTTAAAAAACAAAACCTTATCTCATCCAAAATACCTAAGCTCTGGCACATAGCTTAGGGTCCCTCCTGACAGTTCTCATATTTTAATGAATCTGTAGAGAAAGATTAAGGCTTATTGTCCCTACCTTTGATAGGTCCTGACTATCTGCCTCAGAGTTTATGAGGCAAATATTCTTAAATTTAAAAAGAGATGGATAAGTAAGGTGGTCCTTTAGATTCAGGGAGAACTTCATTCTTAAGATTTACAGCTCTTGATCTTGGTGTTATCTCTCTTGGCTTCTTTCCCAGAACTTTTTACTGTCCAAGTTGATCGTCTGTCAAGGCTTTTGACCTAGATATAGTTGATTCTGAGAGTTTAAGTCTTTCTGCCATTGAACGAATCACTTTAAATTTTATTAATTCTCTACTATGGTTTTTATGGTTTTAACGAACTAGTTTTCTAAAGAAAAATACTATGATCAGGCAGTTTGTTTGTGTCCAGAATATATAATGCATAATGAACAGAGCAAGAAATTGGCTACTCAAAATCATTCTCATTAGTCATTTCTCCAGGAATTTCTTGCACATTAATTGTTTCTGTTTAAAACTGCTTTAATAGAGAATATGAATGTCATGAAGCAGATTTAAGATACCAATTTCTTTGCAATTCAAGAAGAAAATTATTCAAGCAATTGAGAATACCAGACTCTGGATGACCTGAGTAATAGATTAAGGTGATAGTACCCTACTTTCTACATTTTTAAATCCTGTACTTTATCATTTTTCCATGGATAAGTTTAGTCCTCTATACCCCCAAATTGTGGCCACCAAAATCTCCATTATCTTTTATCACCAAAAAAATAGAAAAAAAGAAAGTAAGAAAGAAAGAGAAAAAAAGGAAGAGAAAAAAATTTTAGCCACATGTGAACATGTTATTTTAAGCTATTATCGAGGGATGTTGTCACTGAGAGTCCTAATAGCTCCAGCACTCACTGAAAAGAAAAAAAAAAGTCATAATAACCCTAATTCATTGCTGGTGGGAATGCAAAATAGTATAGCCACTTTGAAAGGCAGTTTGGTAGTTTTTTACAAAACTAAACATACTCTTACCATACAAATCAGCAATCGCACTGTTATTTATTTACCCAAATGAGTGGAAAACTTATGTTCACACAAAATCCTGCAGAGGCGGTAAACAGCAGCTTTCTTTATTCATGAATGCCAAAACTTGGAAACAACCAAGAGGGCCATCGTAGGTGAATGGTTAAATAAATTGTGATACATCCAAACAGTGGAATATTATTCAGTGCTAAGAAGAAATGAGCTATCAAGCCATGAAAAAACATGGAGGAACCTTAAATACATATTAGCAAGTGAAAGAAGCCAATATGAAAAGGCTACATATACTACATATACATACTACATATACTATGATTCCAATTTTTCTTTAGAAACATTCTGAGAAAGGCAAAACTATGGACACAATAAAAAGGTCAGAGGATGCCAAGGGAAAAAGAGATGAATAGGCAAAGCACAGAGGATTTTTAGGGCAGTTAAACTATTCTGTATGATACTATTATGATTGATACATGTCTTTTCTTGAGGTATAGTTAATTTACAATATGTTAATAGTAGGTGTACAACATAGTAATTCAAAAATTTTATGGATTATACTCCATTTGAAGTTATAAAATATTAGCTAAATTCCATGTGGTGTACAATATATACTTGTAGCTTATTTATTTTAAACATTGTAGTTTCTGCCTCTTTATCCCTTACTCCTATCTTCCTCCTCCCTCCTTCCCTCTCCCCACTGGTAACCACTAGTATGTTCTCCATATCTGTAAGTCTATTTCTGTTTCATTATATTCATTTGTTTGTTTCATTTCTTAGATTCCACATATAAGTGATAACACACGGTATTTGTCTTTCTCTCTCTGACTTATTTCACTAAGCGTAATACCCTCCAGGTCCATCCATGTTGTTGTAAATGGCAAATTTTCATTTTTTTAATGAGTGAGTAATATTCTATTGTGTATGTATATACCACATCCTCTTTATCCATTCATCTGTTGGTGGACACTTAGGTTGCTTCCATATTTTGGCTATTGTAAATAATGCTGCTATGAACATTGGGTTACATGTATCTTTTCAAATTAGTGTTTTCATTTTCTTTGGATATATACCCAGGTATGGAAGTGCTGACTCATGTGGTAGTTCTGTTTTTAATATTTTGAGGAACTTCATACTGTTTTCCACAGTGGCTGCACCAGTTTACATTCCCACCAACAGTGTATGAGGGTCCACTTTTTTCCAGATCCTCACCGACATTTGTTATTTGTGTTCTCTTTGATGATAGCCATTCTGACAGGTGTGAGGTGATTACTCATTGTAGTTTTGATTTGCATTTCTCTGATGATTAATTATGTTGAGCATCTTTTCATGTCCTCGTTGGCCATCTGCATATTCTCCTTGGAAAAATATCTGTTCAGATCTTCTGCCCATTTTTTAATCATTTTTTTTGTTATTGAGTTGCATGAGCTGTTTATATATTTTGGATATTAATCCTTCATTGGTCATATCATTTTCAAATATTTTCTCCCATTCTGTAAGTTGTCTTTTTACTTTGTCAGTGGTTTCCTTTGCTGTGCAAAAGCTTTTACGTTTAATTAGGTCCCATTTGTTTATTTTTGTTTTTGTTTCTTTTGCCTTAGGACACAGATCCAAAAAAATATTGCTACAATTTATGTCAAAGAATGTTCTGCATATGTTTTCTTCCAGGAGTTTTATGGTTTTCAGTCTTACATTTAGTTTTTTAATATATTTTGAGTTTATTTTTATATATGGTGTGAGAAAATGTTCTAATTTCATTATTTTACATGTAGCTGTCCAGTTTTCCCAGCACCACTTATTGAAGAGACTGTCCTTTCCCCATTTATATTCTTGCCTCCTTTGTCATAGATTAATTGACCATAACTATGTGAGTTTATTTCTGGGCTCTCTATTCTGTTCCATTGATCTGTGTGTCTGCTTTTGTGCCAGTACCATATTGTTTTGATTACTGTAGTTTGTAGTACAGTATGAAGTCAGGGAGCATGATACCTCCAGCTCTGTTCTTTCTCAAGATTACTTTGGCTATTCAGGGCCTTTTATGTTTCCATACAAATTATAGAATTCTAGTTCTGTGAAAAAAATGCCATTAGTATTTTGATAGGGATTGCACTGAATCTGTAGATTGCCTTGGGTAGTATATTCATTTTAACAATATTAATTCTTCCAATCCATGAACACGGTATATCTTTCTGTTTGGGTCATCATCAATTTCTTTCATCAGTGTCTTACAGTTTTCTGACTACAGGTCTTTTACCTCCTTACATAGATTTATTCCTAGGTACTTTATTATTTTAAATGCAATGGTGAATGGGTTTGTTTTCTTAATTTCTCTTTCTGGTAGTTCATTGTTAGTGTATAGAAATGCCACAGAGTCAACACCTACCTTCTCATACTCTTCCAAAAAATTACACAGGAAAGAATGCTTCCAAAATTCTACAAGGCCAGCATCACTCTGATACCAAAACCCGGCAAAGATATCACAAAAAAAGAAAATTATAGGCCAATGTCACTGATAAACATATGTGCAAAAATCCTCAACAGGATATCAGCAAACGAATTTCACAATATGTAAAAAGGGTCTGACACCATCATCAAGAGGGATTTATCCCAGAGATGTAAGGGTGGATCAAAATCTACAAATCAATCAATTAAATACATCATATTAACACTGAAGAATAAAAATCATACTTCATCTCAAAAGATGCAGAAAAAGCTTTTGACAAAATTCAACATCCATTTAAGATTAAAAAACTCTCCACAAAGTGGATATAGGGGGAACATAGCTCAACATTATAAGCACCATATATGATAAGTCAACAGCTAACATTATACTCAGTGGTAAAAAGCTTAAACTTTCCTATAAGATCAGGAACAAGACAAGGATGCCCATTCTCACCATTTTTATTCAACGTAGTATTGGAAGTCCTAGCCAAAGCAATCAGAAAAGAAAGAAAAGATATAAAAGATATGCAAATTGGAAAAAAAGTAAAACTGGACTGTTTACAGATGACATACTATACACTGAAAATCCTAAAGATGCCACCAGAAAACTACTACAGCTCATCAATGAACTTGACAAAGTTGCAGAATACAAAATTAATATACATGTCATTTTACATTTGTCTTAACCCATAGAATGTACAGTTCACCAAGAGTGAATCCTAATGCATACTATGAACTTTGGGTGATAATGACATGTCTGTGTTGGTTCATCAGCTGTTACAAAAGTACCACCCTGTTGGTGAATATTGATATTGGGGGAAATTGTGCATGTGTGGGAGCAGGGAGCATATGGAAACTCTCTGTATTTTCTACTCGGTTTTTTTTCTGTGAACCTAAAACTGCTCTTAAAAAGGGTTTATTTAAAAATAATAAAACAATTTTTAAATGCCATATTAAAAATTTCCATGTACCACTCATTGATAGACATGCACAGAAACACATATATGCACTCACATTTCCAGAAGAAATCTCCCAATTAAAAAAATAATAGAAAAATGAACTTCTCTTAAGATTCTAAAAAAATTACCATTAACTAGCATTTAGTGCAGAGGGCAACTTTTGAGTTTAACTTTTTCTAAAGTTTGGAGTCCCTGAGTATTATTGTTAATCCAATTAATATTGCATAAATAATTGGAGGTTTAATTCATAGATCTTTACTAGACAATTTCTAAACTGGTAAAAAGAAAAAAAGACCTCTATGTATACATATGTTCAAACAAAGTTACTCATTTAATTTATATCCAATATGAATAGTCAGTCACTTAATATTGAAAAGAAGAAAGAGTTTACAGAGTTATTTGGGGAAATAGAGTTGATTTACATTTGGACTGAAAAACTCAATCTTTAACACTGGGTCAATATAAAGACAGTGGATTTATAATGTGCTCTGAAATCCTGAAACTCCCTACGGGACTCTCAGGGTTAATGTATTTAACAATGGTTTGCAACTGGCCTAACCAGGTTAATAAGCCTAACTTATTTACAAGATTTCTTGCATAGATATTTATGGTTCAAGCCAGAGACAGTGCAGTACACGAGTGTAAATAAAAACCCATGAAAAGCATGCACATGTGTTGGTTGTCTCATGGCCCTACATTGCTTACCTGTAGGGTAAGCAATGTAGGGCCATGAGACAACCAACACATGTGCATGCTTTTCATGGGTTTTTATTTACACTCTCTTTCTTTTGCTGCTCGTATCCTTTACCGTAAATAATCACCATAGTGAGTATATTCTGTAAAGTCTGGCAAGTCCTTTCAAGTATCTGACCTGTAGAAATCTTTGTACTATTCAATTCCACTTGCTCAGATAAATTAGTTCAGGACCCTCTCTATCAATTTTTACCACTTAAAAAAAAGTGTTCTATTTTTTTATCCTGTTCTTTCTTCCCTTCCTTCCTCCCTCCCTCCCTCCTTCCTTTCTTTATCTCTTTGTTTGTTTGTTTCTTTCTCTCTTTCTCTCTTTTTCTCTTCCTCTCTTTCTCTCTTGTTGGAATACAATGTCTTACACCTATACAACGCTCCATCTAATATACTCCTTTTGTTTGTTTGTTTTATATGACTACAGATGTGTGCTGGTCCTTCTAGGGACAGACATGGTCCCAATTCATATACCTAATCTCACTCAGAAAAGCCTGGATGAGATCAATTTAACAGAGAGTTGCTTTTTCTAAAGGCTATTTTAGTTTTTCTCTAGTTTTCAGGCAATTTGTCTTCACATCCTGGGCTCTTAACCCTCTCCAATTATACAACCCAAATAAAGGCTAAGTAGAGTAGGGGTATACCCTTTGGGAATGTTAATTCCCTACAATTTACCTAGTATCTTCACAGACTTAAAAAAAGGAAAGGAGTTGTTGAAAGACCCTCTGGCCTTCCATTCTCACCTCACCTGTTCTATATCAAAATTTCAAGAGAGTAAAAGGAAGATGTAATTGTGACTCCTGGGTTTTGGCCTTCAGTACTTGGGTGAACATTGGTGACATTTTCAGATATAGGAAACATTGGTTGTTTATTGGCTAAGTACAGGGTTGAACAAAAGAATAAAGAGTTTGGGCCATAGTATGTTTGAGTTTCCTATAAGACATTCAAATAAAAATGACAAGTTGGCAGGTGAATATTTGAGTATTCCTAAGAATAGACATTATTCAATAGGAGCTTACCGAGATACCTATATTTGTTTTGAGTTTTTCATTTTTGTAATGTTATAATTAGATATCAAACATATTTTTCACAAGAACACTTTCAATATAAAATGAAATTAAGCAATACAATTATTTTTCCTCTCTATCATCATCATCATCATCATCATCATCATCATCATCATCTTTGTTTTAGCCAAGAGTGCATAAACCACAAGTAAAGTACTGTTAATCTAAGTAGAACCAATGGTTTTCCCTCCTATTTCACTCCATCATCAATGAGGACTAGAAATGAAATAATAATGCACATAACACAATTTGACTTGAAACATTTTCTTGAAGAGAACAAATAAAACTTGTTCAACATTCATTGCTCCCTCTAAATAATTATTCTTTGTGGCTAATTCTTCTCTGTTGAAGTCTTTTATTTAGATTCCTTCTCTCATGCAACTGGTATAGAAAGATGGACCTACAAAGAGGTATTGGAAGTTCTAGCAAGGACAGCATATGAGTGTAAATTGGAGAGTGAACAAGTAGCTAAATGGGACAAATCATGTGGTCTACTTTCTCTTACTAGTATATAAGATAAAATAGAAATTTGGGATTATAGTATAGATTAAAGAGTAACTTTGAAATATCTATTTCTCTCACTCTCAGTAAATGTGTGTGCATGTGTTTGTGTGTGTATATATATACTCACATACATAAATCATACTTATCTATGCATATATATTTGTATTTATATTTTAGGGACCTATAACAATGGTCAGCTCAGGTTAAGTTTCATCCTCTATAATGATTAACTCACTCAGGGCCTTAACAGTTTTGGCATTTGTTAGTTGAGGATAGATCATTAGTTTCCTTATGTAACTTCTTCTCTCTCAGTAACAGATAACCTTCCAGGGTATATTTTCCCTGATGAAAAATTTCATTAGAGCCTTAGAGCCATTGTCAATGTAAATTAGAAAATTATGAGTTTCATGTAAAGAATTCAAGTGAGAATAATTATTTTAAACTTAAAAACGATATATTTATTTAATTTCTACGCAATTAGGTATGAATCACCACTAACCAATAATTGGGAGTTACATATGTTTTATCAGAAAATATTCCCAGGCTTCCAGTCACTTTGCATTATATTAATGATGGCTTTTATATCACAGAGCTGACCAATTATTAGGGGGAAGTTTTATAAAATCTGCAATAAAGTATCAGAAGTAATATTCTAAGTGAGGATTTGTAAAAAGAATGAGGTACTGATTGACATTTATACACTATTGATACTATGTATTAAATAGATAACTAGTGAGAACCTACTGTGTAGTTCAGGGAACTCTACTCGATGCTCTGTGGTGACCTAAATAGGAAGGAAATCCAAAAAAAAGGGGGATATATGTATATGTATAGCTGATTCACTTTTCTGTACAGTAGAAACTAACACAACATTGTAAAGCAACTATACTCCAAAAAAAAATTAATAAAAAAAAAGAAGAGGTACTGAGGAGAATAAGAGCAAATATAATGTCTTGTGGTTGGCACTCACAATCTTTCCTTAATTTTTTCTTTATTGAGATGACCAAAAAAATGAGAACAAAGTTTATTATAGAAAAACATCTAAGCACTTACCACACTATGTTATGTTTCATATTTTATATAGTGAAAATAACCTATACTTTTAAAGGTTGCTGTGCTAACTGTAAAATTACAATTGGGTAAACTGGCTCAGAGAAAAGATAACTGTGCATTTTTCCCACTAAAGAGCAATGTGCTCACATTATCAGAAATCAATTCAAAAGAGATGTTCATAGGAGCAAAAAAAAAAAAGAAAGCATAGAAATAAAGCAAATCTAAATTATGTTCTCGAAACGAACTGTGGAAATAACTCATGGCAGAAGGATATGAGAAAACTGCCTAGCCCCCCAAGCGAACATGTTCTCCAATGCCCACTTCAAATTTAGCCAGGTGAAAATGGAGAAGGTAAAAAAAAAAATCTTAGGAGGCAGAGACAAAAGTCACAGAGGAATATCATGGGGAGACCCCTCATCCACTGGGAGGAGTACCTGCAATGCAAGGGGAGCTTCATAACTACCCAGCGGGATATCAGTTTTGCTATAAACCAGTGACTTCTGTGTCTTCCACTGTTCCTCTTTTTTTTTTTTTTTCAAATGGGACCATGTTTTGGGTGTTTAGAAGGCAGATAATTTGTTGTTGTTTTTGTTGTTTATTTTATGAAAGTCTGGACCAGGTGTACCTGATGTAGAGGTTACTGCACATCATGCAAAGATCCTGTACTTGAAGAACCTCTCTGAAACAGTTTATTTTGTTTGGGGTACAAAACTGAACCACGTGAGTTGTGACCAGAGGATAGACTACAGTATTTATTGCTCTGATTTTATAAAGAGTTCTGCTTCTCTCTTTCGGGACTCTGATGGGATTACCCTTTCTGGCTCCCTTTCAGTGAGGGAGATATATAACTAGTTATATTCAATGAATTGTTAGTGGAATTAACAAGTTCCACTTACAAATAGCAGCATTTGAGTGTGCGTGTAAGATTTTCCAGAGAGCTCTCTTACTCTGCTAAGGAGAAGACCGATATTTGGTCTGGTGACTGTTCTTTCAGCTGGAGTCCTAGAGTAAGGAGAAGTGAGAGAGTACCCTGGTTATGAACATGTAGTGTGAACAGTAACTAAACTTTTTATCTTAAGCCATCATTTTAAAATTGGTTGTTATTGTAGATTCAGTAATAGGCCATAGCCTGAATAATAAAGAAATAAATTATTAGAGCATTTCACATTAATTATTTCATTGAATTATCACAATAACATAATTAGTAAGTTTTTGGTAATTCTAATTGTGCGTGAAAAATAAGGTTTCAGAATACATATTCCTTAATTTTCAACCGTATGTCTTATTTCTTACCTTTTATTAAATACTGTGATCAATCACAATGTTTAATTTTTAAGTCCATCTTTACACAATTGTTAGGTTGCCTATCTTCACTTTCACTGCTCAAAGAATGCTGAAAACACCAAGATTATAGTAAAATAGCATATTTTTATGATATTTGTATGAGTTCCTGCATGGAAATGGAGAATAGATGTTAGAACATTACCCAGGAACCAAACTTTAAGGATACTCTAGAGCTAAATGAAGATATAATATATCAGTATTCCAAAATATCTATCTAAATATTGCAAATTAATCTTTTCCTTTGTTTAAGCCATGCAATATATTTTATTTGGAACATACCAGTACTCTTGCAATTATACTTTTGTAATATATTGTGATAATGAATGTATGTCCCTTTGTGTTCTTCAGGGTAGTTAGCAATGTAATTTTTACAATGATTTGTCCTTTCTTTATAGCATAAATAACACAAGGGAGTAGATTTTAAAATCAGACTCACAAAAATCAGATGTCTCACTCAGAATCAAACTCTACTAATAGATAAAAAGCTACAGGTAATTGCAAAATACAGGCAAAAGCATGGGAGAGTGTGAGATGACCAGTCCATCTCCTCAGACCTTTGTCATGCTAAGGCAGACACACACTGGTCCAAATTTAATATGTAAGCTTCTGCATGATGTAATCAGAGTATCACTTTCACAAAGAGAACTTTTTAGATCATTGTATCATTCTGGGTCCAATCAGGAGAGAGAACCACATAGTTATTTGAACAAGGAAAGTTTAATATAAAGAATCATTAACTATAACAAATGATTAGAGTAAGGAGGGAGGTATTGGCAAGTAAAAAGTAAAGTGAAATCAAGGTGTAGAAATAATGGATTTAAGGATCAATCATAACCCTGTGGCTGAGATAGACTACCCAAGGAAGAACTCGCATCTCCCAGAGATCCCAACTCTGTTGGAGAGAACACAGCTATGACTCACGGGATGAGAGAAGTTCTGTGATGCCATGCCAGCAGAACTTGCTGGAAATATGCCCTCTGGAACTTGCTAGAAACCCACCTTGGTACTTGTAACTGGGTGAAGCTGTTCCCTGTGGGAATTTGGTGGCCACTGTACACTGCCCCGGCCAGGTATTGTGGAAGAGCCCGTGGATGAGAGATGCTGGGGGAATAGGCTGTCCGCTGAATGCTGCTGGCTGCATCACTGCACGAGCTGGGCCCTGGGAAAGAGTCACTCTTATACAAAACTGTCAGGAGATGGGAGGTGTCAAAGGAAGCTCCTGGCTGCCAAATATTGCTGCCTGCCATGTGCTGGTAGAATTAGGCACTAGAGAAACTGTGAACTCTATAGGAACCTGTAAAACCAGTGCACCAGAAATAGGAAACAAAACTCTTTTTTTTCCAGCAGTGTGCTCTACTGACAAAATTTTATGCCAACTGGCATAGGAAAAACAAATATTTAAAAGGACCCAGATTCATTTTCACAAAGCAGTTAAACAGGTGAATTTTGTAGCTAAGAAGCAGTCAATTTATAACCAGCACAATCAAGGAATACCAGCATTTTTTACACTGATAAACAATTCTAAAATTTTCCAGAGGTGGGAGGGAGACGTAAGAGGGAGGAGATATGGGGATATATGTATATGTATAGCTGATTCACTTTGTTATAAAGCAGAAACTAACACACTATTGTAAAGCAATTATATTCCAATAAAGATGTTTAAAAAAATAAAATAAAATAAAATTTTCCAGAGCAACATACCTCACAACTCCATAAATTCTAGGTGTTTTTGCCATAAGTCATCTAGACATGTAAGGTATATCTCGCTAAAAGCATTCCATAGAAGATAACATGTTAATAAATGCTATCAAGAGATCCAGTTAGCATGCTTGGATGATGATTTAACTAGACTGTTTCACCCCAGGTGACATCAGGAAAGGAAACATAGATTACACACCAGCTACTAACTTTTTATTCCCAGTTGCTCATTGAGTAATAGTGATGGCCATAACATTTCAGTAATGCAGAGAGGTAGTTTTGGTTTGGGGTGTAACCAAGGCTTTTATTATCAGAATTTAAAAACTTAGGAGAAATAACTGAGTAAAGTATCTGTGGGAGAGAGGCAGAATAAGTCTATTATTTCAGAAGATGTGGAAATGTTGATGGTAAGAACTTAGGTTTTCAAAAATCCTTTAAACATATTCCAGATTTCCCAGAATCAAGATGTTACACATTTATTTATATTACTTCAAAATGTCATTTTCTACTCATTTTCTAAACTATAGCCTCTTTGTCACTTTAACTGCATTTGTAAGTTGACCAAAATGTTTATTGAAATTTAAATCATTTTCAGTCTTACAAGTTTGTATGTTATATTGTTAACATGGTATTTTACAGTCAACACTCACTATATTTTCATAACAAATAATTATAGGCAATCAGTCAAAATGTCCATTGTTTGTATTGTGGCATTCAAGAACTTATGATCATTAATTTCAACATTCAGAAATATTGGGAGATCTGTCTCAGTACCCTAAAGACACAAGATGTCATAAAATAAAATTGGCTTCATAGATTTTACCACTTTCTAGCACGTCTGTGCTTTCAGATATCTTTACCAAGTAAATAACTAAAAGGTGTTGACTGAGGGAATAAATACTATATTGTGTTACAAAGCAGGGTATATGTATATGAATTTATTTTAATTTCCTTTTATTTTGCAGAGAATACTAGGAACATCAGCATTTCCTTAGGAAAACTTAAGTGCAGTATACATTTCTCTAAAGAACGAAGTTTCTAAATCTCAATCTATTTTCTTTTCTTTGTATTTTTTTTTTCCTCCTCGACATGGTCATGGTAGAAAAAAAAACTGGAAACGATTGTTTCTTAGTGTTGACAAATAAGGAAAAAGACTAAGTAAGCATGATTTCTGATTTCAGGTGTTATAGTATCGTGTGAAATTTTCAAATGTGACCAATTGCATGAAAGGCTTCCTTGAAGAAATATGTGCTGGCACTAAGAACTTTCTCATCTATTAATTTTGTCATGGGCATAATGCTGAATTCTCCTTTGAATGTGTCATTAGAAGCCAGCCAATGGAGCTTGTGCTCAGCACCCAGAATTGAACAGTCCATGGTCTTGGTTGCAATAGTATGATAGTAGGGATGACAATCTGAATAAATGTATTCTCTTTAAATATTTGTAAGAGTATTTCTCAGGTGAGACCCACTGCAGAACAGAAGTTTTAGAGATCACAAAACTGCAATAATTTTGAATTGCAGAGCTGCATATGTCTCATTTAGGTCAACTTCTGCCACCTAGTAAATTGCAACTTTAGTATGTTAGATGGTGTTTGGTAGCCTAAAAAAGTTAATTAGCTTCCAAAGTATTTAACTTATTTTTACGGTGTGACTTACTGGAAGAATCTTGCTGATTTTGGAGTATAATATGAATATATTACTATTATTAATAAAACTAATTATGTGATAATTATTTCATGATTTGACATTAACTTGTGTATTCTAAAGACATAAAACACTAAATTAATTTTTCCTGAGCAGCAGGCTGCCATTTAGTGCCCAGAAAGAAGTAATTTACGACTAATACCTGATGCCTTAAGACTTCCATAACTCCTGAGAATAAACAGTATATCCCTAGAATATTTTTCTCATCATCATTTATCATGGAATTATGCCTGGTATTATGAAAGTGAAGCATATAATTATAGCTTTTTCAGTATATCGTTCTCATTATTTCTTTTTTATATTCTGTTTTTATATTTCATGTGAAAAAATCACCACTTACGTTGTTCTGCATTTCATTCATTGTTTTGGATAGTTAGATTTTAATCTAAGTTATTAAACACGTTATACTCCTCTAGTTATCTCTATCAGTACCAAGTATAGGAAAAATAAAAACCACATGAAGACTTGCCAATTGTTTTTGTCTTACCTGTTATTTGATTTTACTCATATTTTAAAAAGCAGGCATTTGAAAAACTGAGCTATCCTATCTATACCTTTGCTTCCTGTTATTCTAGGATTTCCTTACTTTATATTTAAAACATATTTATAACAGAAATACCATGTCTAAAACAGTTTAGAAAATACAGTTTAACTGTTTTAATAGCACAATGTATAATCTAGTTCTGTTACAGTGCCAGGAGTTCATAGGAATTTCTTGCTATGTACAAGGAAGAAATAGTTTCTACTCTTGTTTTATCTTCAGCTTTGAAGTTACATCCTCTTGACTTTTACCTGAATGCTTAAGTATGCTTTAAACCCTGAGTCACACTTGACCTTGGTTGTGGTCTGTAGTTCAATGACTCAATATTGAGTAGGTCTGTACTTGTTCTTTGTAAAAGATGCTTCCAATAAGTATGTTACTTCTTTAGCCTTCTGTGTAATTTTCTCTTGTTTAGGGCCTAAAAACCTCAAATAGATGGTCTTTCCTCTATATCCCACGAATCCTGAATGTGTAGTAATAAATTTCTGTTTTGGGTTAGTTCTTTTTTATTAAAAAATAATTTTTTACAGAGTCCACACTTCTAGGCATTTTATAGAATACAAAGGATATAGATATAAATTAAAAAGTGTCCCTACCTTCAAGAAACTTACTGTCAAGCAGCAATGGCAAATACATAAACAAATAACTTCAGTACATATGATGAGTGATGTGACGTAGACAAGGTATAGAATTGTAAAAATATATATATATCAATCTGGTAGGGTATTACATTATTAAGATTATATGTGACTTTCTGTGCTTAGATCTTTATCAATGGAAGACTCTGAACTGTATTTAATAAATGTTTTGCAATCTAGAATGATTTCTGACTTAGAATGACTAATGAACCTGACTCATGATAGTATTGTTTTTCTGCCCTTCTTTCAAACAAAATACTCATCTAAAAGTTTTTACAAATTGCTAATGAGTACAAACCTTTTTGATCAAACCATCCCTGAACTTCCTCTGTTTTTTGAGTTAATTTTAACAATATTTTCCCATCTAGCTAATCACATTAATACAAAAGGTCCTGTTCTAACATCTGTCTATTTTAACATAAATTCTGAAATACTGATGTAAATTTCAGAATAAAATGGACAATATCTTTTTCTTTTTTTTTAAACTAAATAGACTCTTCCTTTATTCTTGAAATAGTTGCTTCTACTAGGTCCTATAGGTCCTACTCTTATTTTTACTCTAACCGTATGGTTCTAGAAAAATCTTTCATATTTTACTATAGTCCCATTAACTGCAAGTTCTTGGTCCAAGAGAAGGTGCTGATATAAGATAAAATAACCAGAGAACATTTCTGTAATTTCTCAAACTTAATTATTCAAAAATCTTAAGTGGCAGAAATATTAAAATATACATCTCAAGACTTGGGCAGCATGAAATTAAAGACAGTATTTGGTGAGGAAAAAATGAAACAACCTTTCAGAGAATTAAAGAGGAAGGAGACAGAGAAATACCTAGAAGCACTTAAGCCTATAGTTACAAATATTAATGGTTCCAATTGCATTGTTAAACTTTTTACTTTTTCATTTGACAGCTTTTTTTTTATTCTGCCACCTTTATTTAAACCAATTCAAGTAACAAAAATTATCATATGCAATCCAAAGAATAATTGAATAATGCATGGATATAAAGCACTAAAAGAATAGATTTTAGGAGACCATGTTTTGGAGGATAATACTAGAATCTAATATATATGCATCCCCACACAACACACCATTTTTTTCTCATCTTTTTGTGGTAATAGTGTTTTCCTGTAATAATATTTGGAACGTGTCAAACAAGTTATGTTTATTTAAAATATCATACACTTATGACATTAAGGTTAATATATGCACATCATATTTAATTCAGTACTTTAAGATTAAATGATGACAGTTGATGGCATTCAGATAAAGTAAACAGCAAATCAGGATCAATATACTGAAAGCAATTTTAGAAATGCAGTCAAGAAACAAAGCTGTTTACTTTTTTTTAACATTATACACCTATTAATAAGAAAGCACCAGTTTACATTAAGGTAAACAAGAGAGCGGAAAAAACAAGTCACGACTCAGTATTCCCCATTTGTTGATATTTATTTTATTTAAACTAAATTATTTAATTTTAAAGTACTCTCCCCAATGACTAGCATTATACAGAGAGAGTAGTATGGACATTATGACAATAAATGTGATATCTTTAGAGTAAGACTTTCATTTGTGTAGTTTGGGTTCTTGGAGAAGCAGATGCTTGACGTGGAGGAGATTTTATTGTGAGAAATACCCGTGAGGGAAAGTGAGGGTGGGCAGGGAGGCTGGAAGAGATTTCAGACTGCAGTGCAAGTTTGACAACACTGTGGGAGAGAGAAGACCTGTTGGTTGGATAGAAAGAGTCTCAGAGTGCAGTATCGTTATTAGAAATTTTCAGCCAAAGCCACCCATCAGAAGAGTCCCTCATCTTGCAAAAATGAGCCTGCATCTGTATCCTTGCTGCATGTAGTCACTGGCTAGAAAAAGCCCAGGAGACACCTGGCCTAGTGCAAATGCACTGCTAGATTCAGAGAGCAGAACTTGGGACCAGCAGTCAATTACACTGCATGAGCAGGAGATATGAATATTCTATTTTATGCCTGCCACAGTCCATACTTTGTGCCATAGTGGTCTATTTCTCCACATAAGTTTGGAGAGCAGCTCATCCTTGACTCCTGTGGGCTTCTTTCCCTAAGAGAAAAATCAGAAGACAGAAATGAGTGGGAAGAACTATAAACCCTGTCACAGCACTTGATTTCGTGATTGAAAGTAGTTCTCATCCTCTCCTCCAATTTTTTTCTTCCAGTTTTATTGAGGTATAGTTAACATACAGCACTGTATAAGTTTAGGGTTTACAGCATGATTGATTTGATTTACATACATCATGAAGTGATTATCATAACAAGTTTAGTGAACATCTATCATCACATATAGATATAAAATTAAAGAAATAGAAAAAATTTACTTAGGATTTACTCTCAACAACTTTCATAGATAACATACAACACTGTTGATTATATTGTACATTACATCACTAGTACTTATTTATCTTGTAATTGGAAGTTTGTACCTTTTGACTGCATTCACTCAACTCCTCTTCCCCCCAACCCCTGCCTCTGGTAACCATAAATCTGATCTCTTTTTCTGTGAGTTTGTTTTTGAACTATATTTGACCTACAACACTATGATATTTCCTATTACACAACATAGTGATTTGGTATTTCTATACATTTCAAAATGATCACCATAATAAGTCTGTCATCTATCAGCATACAAAGATAATATATAATTATTGACTATATTCCCCAAAATGTACATTTCATACCTGTGACTCTTTTATTTTGTAACTTAAATTTGTACCCCTTAATCTCCCTTACCTATTGCTCTTCTTCCTCCATCCTTCTCTCCTCTGGCAACCACCTGTTTGTTCTCTATCAATAATTATGTTTCTGTTTTGTTCATTTGTTTTGTTTTTTAGATCCCACATTCAAGTGAAATCATACAGTATTTTTCTGCCTTCCTCTGTCTGACTTAGTTCACTTAGCATAATACCCTTGAGGTCTATCTGTGTTGTAACAAATGGCAAGGTTTAATTCTTTTATGGCTGAGTAATATTCCATTGTATCTATGTACCACATATTTTTTATCCATTCATCTATCTATGGACACTTAGGTTGCTTCCATGTCTTGGCTATTGTAAATAATGCTGCCATGAACAGAGGGGTGCATATATCTTTTTGAATTAGTATTTCATCTTCCTTGGATAAATACCTAGGAGTGGAATTGCTGGATTATATGGTAGTTGTGTTTTTAACTTTTGGAGGAATCTCCATAATTTTTTCCATAGTGGCTGCACCAATTTACACCCTCACCAACAGTACACAAGGGTTTCCTTTTCTCCACATACTCACCAACAATTGTTATTTGTTGTCTTTTTGATAATAATAGCTATTCTGACAGGTGTGAGTTGATATCTCGTTGTGGTTTTGGTATGCATTTTCCTGACAATAAGTGACTTTCAGAATATTTTCTTGTGCTTGTTTTGGCCATTTGTATGTCTTCTTGAAAAAATGTCTATTCAGATCCTCTGTCCATTTAGTTGGATTGTTTGTTTTTCTGACATTGAGTTATATGAGTTCTATGTATAGTTTGGATATTAACCCCTTATTAGACATATTGTTTGCAAATATCTTCTGCCATTTAGTACATGGCCTTTTCATTTTGTTGATAGTTTTCTTCACTGTGCAAAAGATTTTTAGTTTGATGTAGTTCCATTTGTATACTTTTGGCTTTGTTTCCCTTTCCTGAGAAGACATATCCAAAAAAAAAAAAATTACTAAGACGAATATGAAAGAGCATATTGCCTATGTTTTCTTCTAGAAGTTTTATGATTTCAGGTCTTACACTTAAGTCTTTAATCTATTTTGGACTTATTTTTGTGCATGGTGTGAGAGTAGTCAAGCTTGATTCTTTTGCATATAGCTATTCAGTTTTCCAAGCACCATTTATTGAAGAGGCTGTCTTTTTCCCCCTTTTGTATATTCATGCCCCCTTTTTTGTAGATTAATTGCCCATGTAAGAATGGATTTATTTCTGGGCTCTGTATTCTTTTCCATGAATCAATGTGTCTGTTTTTGTGCCAGTACCATACTGTTTTGCTTACTATAGCTCTGTATAGTCTGAAGTCAGGGAACATGATACCTCCAGCTCTGTTCTTTCGCAAGATTGTTTTCCCTATTCAAGGTCTTTTATATTTTCATACAAATTTTAGATTTGTTCTAGTTTAGTTTAAAATGCCACTGGTATTTTGTTAGGGATTGCAGTGAATCTATAGATTGCCTTGGGTGCTATGTTCATTTTAACAATATTAATTCTTCCAATCCATGAACATGGTATATCTTTCCATCTGTTTGCGTCACCTTCAGTTTCCTTTATCGGTGTCTTAATTTTTTTTTTAACATCTTTATTGGAGTACAATTGCTTTACAATGCTGTGTTAGTTGCTGCTGTATAACAAAGTGAATTAGCTATATGTTTACATATATCCCCATATCGCCTCCCTCTTGCATCTCCCTCCCACACTCCCTATCCCACCCCTCTAGGTGGTCACAAAGCATCGAGCTGATCTCTGTGTGCTATGCAGCTGCTCCCCACTAGCTATCTATTTTACAATTGGTAGTGTATATATGTCAATGCCACTCTCTCACTTCTTCCCAGCTTACTGTTCCCCCTCCCCGTGTCCTTAAGTCCACATTCTACGTCTGCATCTTTATTCCTGTCCTGCACCCAGGTTCTTCAGGACCACTTTTTTTTTTTAGATTGCATATATATGTGTTAGCATACAGTATTTGTTTTTCTCTTTCTGGCTTACTTCACTCTGTATGACAGATTCTAGGTCCATCCACCTCCCTACAAATAACTCAATTCTATTCCTTTTTATGGCTGAGTAATGTTCCATTGTATATATGTGCCACATCTTCTTTATCCATTCATCTGTCGATGGACACTTAGGTTGCTTCCATGTCCTGGCTGTTGTAAATAGAGCTGCAATGAACATTGCGGTACATGACTCTTTTTTTTTTTTTTAACATCTTTACTGGAGTACAATTGCCCTACAATGGTGTGCCAGTTTCCGCTTTACAACAAAGTGAATCAGCCACACACACACACACGTTCCCATATCTCTTCCCTCTTGCATCTCCCTCCCTCCCACCCTCCCCATCCCACCCCTCTAGGTGGTCACAAAGCACTGAGCTGATCTCCCTGTGCCATGCGGCTGCCTCCCACCAGCCATCTATTTTATGTTTGGTAGTGTATATATGTCCATGCCACTCTCTCACTTTGTCACAGCTTACCCTTCCCCCTCCCCGTATCCTCAAGTCCATTCTCTAGTAGGTCTGTGTCTTTATTCCCGTCTTGCCCCTAGGTTCTTCATGACCTTTTTTTTTTTTTTTCTTAGATTCCATATATATGTGTTAGCATATGGTATGTGTTTCTCTTTCTGACTTACTTCACTCTGTATGACAGACTCTAGGTCCATCCACCTCACTACAAATAACTCAATTTCGTTTCTTTTTATGGCTGAGTAATATTCCATTGTATATATGTGCCACATCTTCTTTATCCATTCATCTGTTGATGGACACTTAGGTTGCTTCCATGTCCTGGCTATTGTAAATAGTGCTGCAGTGAACACTGTGGTACATGACTCTTTTTGAATTATGGTTTTCTCAGGGTATATGCCCAATAGTGGGATTGCTGGGTTGTACGGTAATTCTATTTTTAGTTTTTTAAGGAACCTCCATCCTGTTCTCCATAGTGGCTGTATCAATTTACATTCCCACCAACAGTGCAAGAGTGTTCCCTTTTCTCCACACCCTCTCCAGCATTTATTGTTTGTAGATTTTTTGATGATGGCCATTCTGACCGGTGTGAGATGATATCTCATTGTAGTTTTGATTTGCATTTCTCTAATGATTAATGATGTTGAGCATTCTTTCATGTGTTTGTTGGCAATCTGTATATCTTCTTTGGAGAAATGTCTATTTGGGTCTTCTGCCCATTTTTGGATTGGGTTGTTTGTTTTTTTGATATTGAGCTGCGTGAGCTGCTTGTAAATTTTGGAGATTAATCCTTTGTCTGTTGCTTCATTTGCAAATATTTTCTCCCATTCGGAGAGTTGTCTTTTTGTCTTATTTATGGTATCCTTGGGTGTGCAAAAGCTTTGAAGTTTCATTAGGTCCCATTTGTTTATTTTTGCTTTTATTTCCATTTCTCTAGGAAGTGGGTCAAAAGGATCTTGCTGTGATTTATGTCATAGAGTGTTCCATTTTTTTGGCATATAGCTGCTTGTAGTAATCTCTCATGATCCTTTGTATTTCTGCAGTGTCAGTTGTTACTTCTCCTTTTCCATTTCTAATTCGGTTGCTTTGAGTCTTCTCCCTTTTTTTCTTAATGAGTCTGGCTAATGGTTTATCAATTTTGTTTATCTTCTCTAAGAACCAGCTTTTAGTTTTATTGATCTTTGCTATCGTTTCCTTCATTTCTTTTTCATTTATTTCTGATCTGATCTTTATGATTTCTTCCCTTCTGCTAACTTTGGCTTTTTTTTTGTTCTTCTTTCTCTAATTGCTTTAGGTGTAAGGTTAGGTTGTTTATTTGAGGTGTTTCTTGTTTCTTGAGGTAGAATTGTATTGCTATAAACTTCCCTCTTAGAACTGCTTTTGCTTCATCCCATACTTTTTGGATCTCCCTGTTTTCATTGTCATTTGTTTCTGTTTTTTTTTTTAATTTCCTCTTTGGTTTCTTCAGTGATCTCTTGGTTATTTAGTAGTGTATTGTTTAGCCTCCATGTGTTTGTATTTTTTACAGTTTTTTTCCTGTAATTGATATCTGATCTCATAGCATTGTGGTCGGAAAAGATACTTGATATGATGTCAATTTTCTTAAATTTATGAAGGCTTTATTTGTGACCCAAGATATGGTCTATCCTGGAGAATGTTCCATGAGCACTTGAAAAGAAAGTGTATTCTGTTGTATTAGGATGGAATGTCCTATAAATATCAATTAAGTCCATCTTGTTTAATGTATCATTTAAAGCTTGTGTTTCCTTATTTATTTTCATTTTGGTTGATCTGTCCATTGGTGAAATTGGGGTGTTAAAGTCCCCTACTATTATTGTGTTACTGTCAATTTCCCCTTTTATGGCTGTTAGCATTTGCCTTATGTATAGAGGTGCTCCTATGTTGGGTGCATAAATATTTACAATTGTTATATCTTCTTCTTGGAATGATCCCTTGATCATTATGTAGTGTCCTTTGTCTTTTATAATAGTCTTTATTTTAAAGTCTATTTTGTCTGATATGAGAATTGCTACTCCAGCTTTCTTTTGATTTCCATTTGCATGGAATATCTTTTTCCATCCCCTCACTTTCAGTCTGTATGTGTCCCTAGGTCTGAAGTGGGTCTCTTGTAGACAGCATATATATGGGTTTTGTTTTTGTATCCATTCACCCAGTCTGTGTCTTTTGGTGGGAGCATTTAATCCATTTACATTTACAGTAATTATCGATATGTATATTCCTACTACCATTTTCTTAATTGTTTTGGGTTTGTTATTGTAGGTCTTTTCCTTTTCTGTGTTTCCTGCCTGGAGAAGTTCCTTTAGGATTTGTTGTAAAGCTGGTTTGGTGGTGCTGAATTCTCTTAGCTTTTGCTTGCCTGTAAATGTTTTCATTTCTCTGTCAAATCTGAATGAGATCTTTGCTGGGTAGAGTAATCTTGGCTGTAGGTTTTTCCCTTTCATCACTTTAAATATGTCCTGCCATTCCTTTCTGGCTTGTAGAGTTTCTGCTGAAAGATCAACTGTTAACCTTATGGGGATTCCCTTGTATGTTATTTGTTGCTTTTCCCTTGCGGCTTTTAATATTTTTTCTTTGTATTTAATTTTTGATAGTTTGGTTAGTATGTTTCTTGGTGTGTTTCTCCTTGGATTTATCCTCTATGGGACTCTCTGGTTTTCCTAGAATTATTTCCTTTCCCATATTAGGGAAGTTTTCAACTATAAACTCTTCAAATATTTTCTCAGACTCTTTCTTTTTCTCTTCTTCTGGGACCCCTATAATTCGAATGTTGGTGCCTTTAATGTTGTCGGAAAGGTATCTGAGGCTGTCCTCAATTCTTTTCATTCTTTTTTCTTTATTCTCCTCTGTGGTAGTTATTTCCATTATTTTATCTTCCAGATCACTTATCTGTTCTTCTGCCTCAGTTATTCTGCTATTGATTCCTTCTAGAGAATTTTAAATTTTATTTATTGTGCTGTTCATCATGGTTTGATTTTGCTCTTTAGTTCTTCCAGGTTCTTATTAAACGTTTCTTGTATTTTCTCCATTCTATTTGTAAGATTTTGGATCATCTTTACTATCATTATTCTGAATTTTTTCAGGTAGACTGCCTATGTTTTCTTCATTTGTTTGGTTTGGTGAGTTTTTACCGTGCTCCATCATCTGCTGCATATTTCTCTGTCTTCTCATTCTGCGTAACTTACTGTGTCTGGGGTTTCCTTTTTGCAGGCTGCAGGTTCGTAGTTCCCGTTGTTTTTGGTGTCTGCCCCCGGTGGCTAAGGTTGGTTCAGTGGGTTTTGTAGGCTTCCTGGTGGAGGAGACTGGTGCCTGTGTTCTGGTGGATGAGGCTGGATCTTGTCTTTCTGGTGGGCAGGACTGAGTCCGGTGATGTGTTTTGGGGTGCCTGTGACCTTATTATGATTGTAGGCAGCCTCTCTGCTAATGGGTGGGGTTGTGTTCCTGTCTTGCTAGTTGTTTGGCATGGGGTGTCCAGCACTGGAGCTTGCTGGTCGTTGAGTGGAGCTGGGTCTTAGGATTGAGGCAGAGATCTCTGGGAGAGCCCTCGTTGATTGATATTACATGGGGCTGGGAGGTTTTGTTGGTCCAATGTCATGAACTCGGCTCTCCCACCTCAGAGGCTCAGGCCTGACAGCCGGCGGAGCACCAAGACCCTGTCAACCATGTGGCTGTTTGGAAGTCTGAGGTCTTCTGTCAGCGTTCGGTAGGTGTTCTGTAGGAGTTGTTCCACATGTAGATGTATTTTTGATGTATTTGTGGGGAGGAAGGTGATCTCCACATGTTACTCCTCCGCCATCTTGAAGGTCCTCTCTCTTCACACCTCCTGTTCCTAGAGGTTCACATTTCATCTTGATAAAGGTGATATGCCTGAAGTGCATCTCACTGCCAGAAGGTGAATTCTTCTTTGGAAGAGAGCACCATCATCCAGAGTCTTAAAATTTTATAAAGTTGTATAGCACAGGGAACTCTGCTCAATATTCTATAATAACCTCACAGAGTGGTAGAGCCAGGGCCAAACCTCTCATCGCAGAAACGGGTTCGGTCTCCTCTCTCTCTCTCCACCACTCCCCACCCCCAAAACTGGTGTCTTCGTTTTCTGAGTACACATCATTTACCTCCTTAGTTAGATGTATTCCTAGGTATTTTATTTTTTTTTGATGGGGTTGTAAATGGAATTATGTTCTTAATTTCTCCTTCTGATAATTTGTTGTTAGTATATAGAATGCAACATATTTCTGTATGTTAATTTTGTATCTTGCAACTTTATTGAATTCATTGATGAGTGCTTCCTCCATTTTTAATTTTAAGTTTCCCTAACCTTTAATAACCAACTCTGCAAATCTTGGTGCCTTAGTTGATGGTGTGACTCAAACCTTGCCACCTTCTTAATCTAGAATTGATGCACAAGTACATTCACAGTGTTAGTAGGACAAAGGAGTATGCTCAAGTAATTTACCTGGGTTCCACACATATTCCATCCCAGTGTTTAAAAGGATCTCTCTCACCTCCTGGTGATTAGTCAGCTGCCATCTCAGGATGATGACTCCTCTTCACTTCTGCTTTTCTCTGTACATAATGATTCACTTCTGCTGTTCTCTGTAACTATGAGGCAGCTATGGCATGAAGCTCAATAGGACCCTTGCTAATCTCCAGGCAAGTGAGTACCTGATTTGTAGACTAGGACTAACGAATCCACAGAGCCCTGATTTTCACGGTCAGAAACCCCCCAGATCCCAGTGGATCATTTGGAGTGATGGTAAGAAGAACACTCGTGTTTTACCCATTGGTTCCCAGACTCACATATTCTTCCTTTTGGGGTCACAGACCCATATAGAAGTCTCTAATGCATATACTGCATCTGGAAGTATAGCATCCTGTACTTTCAGAGTATTCCCTCTGAGAGGGAGCTTCAGGTGTGCCGTTAGAAAGAAATTCCAGCATTCTGTGAAACTGGCTATTTCTGGATGTTGAGGTATGTGATACAAGTAGTTTATCCCAAGGTGATAGGCCCATTTCATCACCATCTCTGCTGTGAAGTTGGACATTCATAGCAGCAGTACCAAAATTGGCCTTGGAAAATAAGAATCTATCCTGCTGGATCTATGCATAGCTTCCATCACGGCCGTAATGGCCACTCATTTTGTGTGTCCATCATTCCCATTCCAGAGTAGCCAGTAGTGAAGTGACTACTATCAACTGATTAAATCACTTGTATACTGGATTATTCAATGCTTCTTCATTGGTGAATGCTTCCTGGTAGGTATTAATGTGTGGTATAATAATCTTAACACTTCACTGCCATTGTCATCCATCCATCCCTATGCTTCTTTCCACCAAGATTGCCTTTTCTCTCATCTTCAATACTTTTTTTTACAAACTCCCAACCAAAAGCCCAGGGCACTTGTTGATACCTAAGAATTTATATATTCTCACTTTGGGCCACTTTCTTTTCAAACAATGTGAATGACCAAATGAACTACTTATAACTCTTCTCATTCAGAAGATTTTCCCTCTCTATTCTCTTTTAAGAAAAGGTCTGAATGTACCTATAATGAAATCATTGGTAATATTTCAGCTTGTACCCGGGTACAGTGTGAACCAAACATAAAGCTCAGGCAATTTCTTCCTCCTTCAGCTAGTTGTATACCCTCCACTCCTACCCCAACAGCTATAGCTCTGAGCTGGGGGAGGGACACTGCTGCACTTATGGTGGATGACAGAGTTGTTTGGGCTATATACTCATGCAGCTAATTTGTGCTCTCTGGTCCTGCTTGGGCTTAATGTACTATTTTCATGATATGATGGACTGCTTCTGGGCTTATCCTACTTTGTGATTTGGCAGATTAACAGAACCCAACTCAAAACAGGTAGTTTCAGAAACCAGGCTCTTTGCTTTCCATAGTCAAGGGTTTAATCTCTTCCAGAAGAGCTCAATATCTGACAAAAGCTACTTTACAAACTGTGTAATACTATTCTGTGATGAATGGTCTTGTTCCAGCATCCAAGAGGGCTGCATTTGTATTCTACCTCTAGGACTTGCCATAAGCTCCATATTGCATCTTTTCCTACCACTGAAACCTCCAACACCATAGGATCTGCCAGAATATATGGCAGGGTCAGGGTTGCTTGCATCACTGTTTCAATCTACTGCAGAGCTTAATCTTAAACCTGGCCCTGCACAAAGCTGACTTCCATGTCACATAGGAAATAGGGCAGATCAGTATTCCTAAATTGAAAAGGTTTAGGTTCATAAATTTTCCATGGTCCATGAATCTTCATAGACTATATGTCTCACCATCTGGAGAACATGTGTTTAAAGGTCTTTCACATACAAGCTACCTCTTGCTTATATTATCCAATCAGCATGATGTCATTTATGTAGTGGATCAGTATGATGTTCTGTAGGATGTTTAGGTGATCCAGATCTCTTTGGAATATATAATGACAGAGAGTGGGGACATGAACATAGCACTGAGGCAAAAGTGTAAATGAATATTCTTGACTATCTCACGTGACTAGAGTTTCTTATACTCATGTCTTACTGAAATGGAGAAGAATACATTTGCGAAACCAATGGCCACATATCTTATATATGAAGTCTTATTAATCTGCTCTAGCAAAGATGACATATTTAACCCTGAAGCTGTGATCAGTATGTGACTTGGTCAGGGTTTCAGTAGTCTATAATCATTTTACAGGTTTTTATCCAGTTTCTAGAAGGGTCAGACTAGTTAGTTAAATTGAGATATAATAGGAACTAAAACCCCTACATCTTTTAGGTATTTATATCTTTAACAGTGATACCAATCTATTATCCTGCCAGGGATGCTATACTATTTTTTATGTATTATTTTGGCTTGGGTGATGGACTGTTTCTGAGGTTGCCACATGGCTTATTCCATAAGCCAAACAGCCCAACATCAGGCTATCTCAAATGGCAAATATTCCAATTATACAGACAGGGATTGGGATAATTATCATTGGGTAGGTCTGCAGAACCATTGTGCACACTGTAAACTGTAATTTAGTCAAGTCTTCATTTATTACCTGAAAGCTGTAAGCCCTCACACTGAGAAAGAGAGTTACTATGATGCTTTATGTTTCTAGGTATCAATGTCAGTACAGTTCCTATGTTTAATAGTCTTTAAAATGTCTGAATAGTTTCCTTATCCAGGGCACGGTCGCTTATGTAAATGGCCATAGATCCCCTTAGGGGAAGAATCATCATGGTATATACTGGCCACATAGTTGCAGGTTCTTTCTTCTAGGGACCTGGACACCTCTTTAGTAAGTGGGCTCCAGGTCTGAAAACTGGTTTAAGTTTAACTGAATAAGGGAATTGCAACTTTTTATTGGAGAAACTGTACTTTTCATCTTAATCCTCCATTCTTTCATCTTTTTCTTCTTTTTTGCTTGTATATATTGAGCAGTTTTTTTGTTGTTGAGTCCTGTCAATTTTACCCCTCCTGGCCCCATGTTCATCGTGAGATGCCCTGTAGGCTTTGTTATGGTAATTGCCATCTCCTAGTTTCTGCCAGGTTAAGTGCTGTCTCTATCCCCTCCTTTTGTGAAGGCACAACATTCTTTTAAGTATTAGTGAGGCCAGTTCCTTCTGCTTTCATTGAGGCTGGTGTCCGTCTTACCCACACTTTCCTGAGGGCCTCGGTGACTGGTATGTCCTCTGGACTCTCAGTGGAACATAATTCTCTGGTAAGTCTTCTGGTTTCTCCTAAAATATGTGTTTCTGCTTGTCTACTTTCCTCAGCCTTTTTATTTCTTTGTCTTAATTGTCTGTTGGAGTAACCCAGTCTTCTTCACTTCACTGAGCAGTGGTCATTTATTTTTCCAGCCTTTAATAAGCTATACTAAGAGTGAGTTTGCACCTCTGCCTGGGGTTTTTGCAAGCATGTTAAATCCAACACCCCAAGAAAATGTGAAATGAATACATTCCTGCTTATCCTATCTTATATTCTGTCCTCCTTGATCAAGTATCCTCAAAATTTAACGCCAGGGGTATTTCTCTGGTCCTTTCAGTATTTGCTAATTCTCGCAACACTTTTAGTGTCTAAACGTTTTCCTTCCTTGGCAGGTCCTATTTATGCTGAGATTTAATCCTAGTCATTATTCTGGCAGCCAAGATAAGAGGTAGGGACAGTTTCTCAATGTAGCACCGGTTGCTGCATTTTCCACCATGGCAGAAGTTATATGTTATATTTGGGAAGAGAGGGGCACATCTACAAGCTCTGAGTCAACATCCTCAGGAGTATTCATTCAAATGTTCTCTACCCCATGCTTAGAGGATTTCAATTTGTTCAAAACCAGGTCATGATTTTACCATAACAGACGTGCCTTGGCCAAACATTTAAATGTTTCTGAAATGACAAATCTGTCAAGTCTTCAGTTTGCTGATTAGTTGCATATGCTTTTTAACTGTAGGAGAAAAAATAGCTTCTTCGTAAACTACAAAAGATCCCCTCTAGGGCTCACACTGAGTAACTATTTTTAACCCTAGATTTCTCATTGTCCCTCAGCAGGGTATTGGTGCAATTTAACAGAAACAAGCTAACTCCACTGTCTGTGTTGACGTAAGTCCCCATGTATTTTTTGAATGCCTGAAGCATTGCACTTCAGTGGCACTCCCCTTCACTAGGACTTTTTGTGGCATCACTTGCATTGTTAGGGTCTTCTGAGAAGCAGACATCCAAATTGAATTAGACTCACAAAAGGTTTCTTGAGTAAAATTCCTCTGGCAGAAAAAAGGGAGGAAGCAAAAGGAGGAGAGAAGAGACTGCAGACCATGGTGCACATATTACCTCTGTGGAGGTGAGTGAGAGAGAAGGATTTGGTAGGAAGGCACTCAGACTGTAGCACAGACCTAAAAAAAATTCAGCCGCATTAATGAAGAGTCCTGGAACCAAAGTCTCCCATTGAAGGGATCTTATATTTTGTATGGATGGGTCTGCATTAGCACAACCTGCTGCTCTTAGTTATTAGCTTCAAGCAGACTGTGCAGAATGTGACTTCAGTGATAACATGATGGATTCAGAGCATGATAACTGGGGCCTTTTGTCAATTTCCCTTCCCACAGCAGATCTGAGTGAAACATTTTCATTGCTGACATATCATTTCATTCTCAGCACATAATGCATGCTCCCCAAATATGTGGATAAATGGGAAGAAGGTAATTGTTTGAAGTATTTCATGTTCTTGTTTTAAAGCTGCATTTCCCCTTTCTCTCTCTTCCTTATTTTGAAATGATAGATAACATTAGGTTAAGAAACAGTCTGATTTCCTGAGAAGGGGAAGTCTAGCATCTCTCCAGGTGAATATAAATTTGATTCATAATGAATCCACCCAGCAAGTTCTACCTCAAGACACAATCAATGCAATGGAAATCTGAATTGCCTCACTCTGTGATACTTATAGTGTTACCATGTACCTAACACCACTGAGCACAGTACTCTATAGTTCTCAAGATGTAGTTCATTTGGGATTAGATGTGCCCAAATACAAATTATACTTTTGCCATTTTCTGTCTACAGAACCTGGATGAAATTTATTTCTCCAAATCCCAATTTAATATAAAATATCTAACATAAGGATATGGGGGGTGAAAGAAGGACTTTATGGGATCAAATGGAGAACCTTTGTTTGGTTATATTACCTTATTGATTTGGACTAGCAATGTTTTGCTACATACTTAGGCATTACATTGAAGCTAACTGAATACACATTTTATGGTCCTTGTTTTAACACACCATGGTATATTGCATTTGGCTTTATAATTGTTATATTCCAGTTAGAGTATATTGTAATGACCTTATGCATTATATGTACTATATTAATAATATAAAACATTAACTTAGCATTGCATTTCAAATCTGGCTCTACACCACAGTCACTGTGAAATATTTTTAAATATCCAGATTTTTGTATACTGGCTCAGATTAACTTAATCAGAACCTTATAGGATCAAGTTTTTAAGTGATGCTTAGTTATCTAGTAGAACATAAATTTGTACTATAGTTTGATAACCATCCTCCTAGCATATTTAGATAGATGAAGAAAAGTGTACTTTTATGATAATATTTACAATAGTGGATAAAGTGATAATTTTAAATGTCATTGAGGCCCAGGCTTTCATTTCCTGATCATCAGGCCCTCAAAAATAAGAAGTTACCTCTGGATAAAAATAAGGAAGGTATTTATAGTAGTTAACTAATGCTGTGGAACAAATTACCCCAAGATTTAGAGGCTTAATACAACAAATGTTTATTATCTCACATTTTCTAGGGGTTGAGAACCTGAATGTCATTAGCTCAGGGTTTCTCACAATGCTTCAGTCAAGATGTTGGTCCTGGCTGCAGTCAATCAAAGTTCGACTTGGGATAACTCAGCTCCCAAACTCACTCATATGGCTACTGGCAGGTCTCAGGTTCTCACTTGTTATTGGCTGGAGACATCATTTCCTTGCCAGATGGGCCTCTCCATAGTTCAGTTCACATGTCAACTGACTTTCTGTAAGCAAGAGAATTAGAGAGAGGTCCAAGTCAGATGCTACAATCTTTCTGTAACTCAGTCTCAGAAGTGACATCTCATAACCACTTTATTAGAAGTGAGTCAATATGCCCGGCCAACATTCACACAATGATGTGAATACCAAAGAGCAGGGATCACTGGGGCCTATTTTTGAGGCTTTCTACCATGGCATTTTAATATTAACTTTAATATCACTCCCTTCCTCTTTACTTCTATTTATGTTAATGTTAGTAATTCATTTATTCACTCATTGTATTGATTTATTGAGATCTATTTTTCAAGACCTAATAAGCTCATTATAATTTTATGCATGTCTTAATCTGTTCAGGCTACTTTAACATAATACCACAGAGTGCTACCTTATAAACAACAAAAATTTAATTCTCACAGTTTCAGCGGCTGGAAAGTACAAGATCAAGGCTCCAGAAAAGTTGAGTTCTGCTGAGGACTCTCTTCTTGTTCATAGCTGCTGGTGTCTTCTCACTGTGTCCACACATGGTGGAAGGGCTGGAGATCTTTCTAGAGCCTCTTTTTTAAGAGCACTAAACTCATTCATGAAGCCTCCACCATCACGTCCTAATCATCTCTCCATAACTCAACTCCTAACACAGTCACATAGGGCATTAGTATTTCAACATATGAATTTTATGGGGGCATAAACATTCAAATCATGGAAATGCACCTCTATGAAAGAGCCTATATATTTCCTATTCATCCTGTTATTGCCAGAGTAATAACGGATTTATATATCTTTAAAATACGACATGACTAATCAGCTGATTTTTCCACAGAGTTGTCAACATGGTGCTATTTATCACATTACCTGAACACATGCCTGAGACCTGACCATTTCAGATATGTTTTCAAGAAGCCCATACTATTGAACCCAACTACTGTTGCATTCTCTAGTGATCTCCTCTATAATATTCCTGGCAACAATTTTAGTATGAGTATTAGCTCTAATGACCCTAGAATTTAGGTTCAATTTGGCATATCACTAGGTTGACAATTAAATAGACATTCTGAATAACGTGGTTTTCTCTAGTTTGTTTTTATTTAGCTGAATACTTTGTAAATAACTTGTCTGTCACTATTCTCAAAAGTAGAAATTCAAGATATATTTTTATGCACTGTAGAATATTCTTCTCATAAATCACAAATAACATGCAGTCTGAACCTTTCTTCCTCCTTTGTCCTTTTCTAACTGTTCACCTCTTCTGGAACCCAAGCCCTATCTCAGTGCAAACTAATATGGAAAACTTCCCCAAAAATCACAGTTTTACTTAACTAAGTATTAAATATTTTTCTGTGTTATCTCTTATCCTGGCCAATATGGACCCTTTTCAATAGTCACATATTCCTTTGAAGTAATATTCCATTCCCAACATTAAGTGAAGTAAATGAAGTATATCAAATAAGGGTCTATTCTTTGCTGTAACAAAAAAATAATTCTTGAAATGTACAATGGTTGAAACAGACATGAGCATTTTTAATCTCACTTACGTAAAGTCCACCATTGTCATTCCTGTTTAGTAGGCAGTTTACCTCAAATGGTGATTCAAGAGCACAGGATTCTTCAAATTTGTGTCTCTATTTACAGACGTGAATTCCAAGATCACTGTGATCATGTACAACAAACCAGTAGAAAGAGAAAAAACGTTGAGGATTGTGCCTGGCCAGTGTTTGTGAGCCATATTAAAAGTGGCTCATATAACTTCCATTCACATGTCATTCACTGAAACTTTTGAAGGGAGGAGTACCAAAGAATTTGCATATATTTTATAATCACTATCATTACCTACTATAAGTTACATCAGTTATTTGCTTAAGGAAAAAAATGTGTCCAGAGCAAGATCATAATCCAACAAGTGAAAATTTAAAATGCACAGGAAATTAAGTCAAATCAACATGGCATGTGCTGAAGTTATAAATTAAAACTATGGACGCATAAATACATAAGAATTAGTGTTATCCATATGGATCAGAGGATAGATTTATGTATGTCAGCATATGTTGCTAGACACTGAAGAGTAAAATTGATCTCCCTAGGTAGATTAGATGAAGAAGGACATTTGATGACCACTCATGTTCATCATCATAATAATTGTTTCAGGCAAAAGTCACTGATGAAGGGTAAACCTGGTGGAAGAGAGCTGATCAGAAGGAGACTATGTGCATCTCACATTGACTCCACACAAGATACTTATTAATTTTAAAGAGAAAATGATAATTTTATATTTTAAAAACCTGGCCAACCCCATCCTAACCCCATCAAGTAACAACACTAGTAATTAGAAGAAGAGATATCATGTACTTCCTGATATAGTGTGCTGAGAAGGAAACGTCAGTTCTAGGCAATTTCTACCAAAAATTCATAATCTGAGTCTATTTATAAGGAAGCTGTCTCATTTGTTCCCACAGGATTTTAATTTGCAGAGGTGACTGAGTGACACAGACAGGTCAACCATTGAAGGAAGATTATTATGTTTCTGAGAGAAGGGGCATGTTGCACCATACAGGGCCACAGGGAAAGTATATTGGTTAGGAGACAGAAGCAGGAGTGAGAGAAATGTCCTTTAATGGGGTTTCTAGGGGAAAGGCAAGACAAAGCAGAGGAAACAATTTAGGATTGGCTAGTGTGAATAATTTCAGCAAGCTTTGGGTGATAGGAGTGGTCTCTAGTCGCCTGGAGTCCTCCCAGGCAGACCCTTTGCTATCTAAGAATTGCCTAGCCCTGAAGGAGCAGTCTCTCCCTAGTCAGTGAGACTGGAAATGCCAGAGCATCAAGAATACAGAAACTAAGAATACATAGTTAATATAACTTTGCCTGTGATGAATGGATGCCAAATAGACAATACAGAATCTAAGAAAACACGGTTGGAACAGAAGCATCAGACAAACCCAAATGGAGGTACTTCTGCAAAGTGTATAGCCAGTATTCTTCAAAAATGTCAAGTCATTAAAGACAAAAGAAGATAGGGAAACTATCCAGTTTGAAGGAGACTAGTGTTTTCTGTCTGAAATGCAGCAGGGATTCACCTTTATGATCATGCAGGCCAAGTTTAGCAGACCTTCAGTTCTTTCTTTCTATTACTATTCAGCTGAGACATGCTGTTATTATGGAGAAGAGGCATAGGTATGGCAGGGAGTTAACATATTTAAATATATGTTCATATACACATGGTGGGAATCTTACAAATATAAAATGCACATTTGGGGGCTTCCCTGGTTGTGCAGTGGTTAAGAATCTGCCTGCCAATGCAGGGGACACAGTTTCAAGCCCTGGTCCAGGAAGATCCCACATGCTGCAGAGCAACTAAGCCTGTGCACCATGACTACTGAGCCCACGTGCCACAACTACTGAAGCCTGCATGCCTAGAGTCCATGCTCCACAACAAGAGAAGCCACTGCAATGAGAAGCCTGTGCACCACAATGAAGAGTAGCCCCCACTCGCCACAACTAGAGAAAGCCCACGCACAGCAACGAAGATCCAATGCAGCCAAAAATAAATAAATACATCAAAAAAAAAAGTGCACATTTGTTACCAATTATTACAGCAACTTTTCAAAACTAGATATATGTTTGTCCACGCACACAAAAAAATCCTTCATAAAATCAAAAAGCAGAACTTTTTCAGGCAAACTTTCTCTACATAAAAACAAGACAAGTAAAAATTAACAGCAAAATGCTAAGTTAGAAAGAATGAAATAAACATGGGCAAAATTATATGTATATAAAGAATATTTCGAGAGTGGCAAAGGTAGCAGAATAAGATGACTGAGATCACCTCTTCCCACAGGCACATCAAAATTACAACTATTTACCAAGGAATTATCCATGAGAGCTACTGGAAGACTAGCAGAAAAAATATTCCACAACTAAAGGTATAAAGAAGGAGCCACGATGAGACAAGTAGTAAGGGTGGAGATGTGGTATAGTCAAGACCACATCCTCAGCCACATAGGGACCTAGCCCTGCCCACCAGCAGGGTGGCACCAGCCCTAGGACCCCCCAGGTCCCACAGCCAGCTGCACCAGGACCAGGATACTAGTGGCCACCAGCCATCTCATGAGTCAGGGCTTGGTAGCCAATCAAAATAGGGACCAGCCTCACCTACTAAAGTGCCTACTGTAGTCAGCCCAGCTAACAGAAGGGCCCACTCAGCCCACATAGAGGGCACTCTAAGATCATATAACTCTGGTGACCAGAGATAAGTGTGCCACTGGGCCCCAGAGGACATCTTCCTACATAAGGCCACTTCTCCAAGATCAAGAAATGTAACCGAGGTACTTAATACAAGAATTAGGCAAAATGAGGTGACCGAGGAATATATTCTAAAAGAAGCAACAAAATAAAACCTCAAAAGAAGAATTAAGCAAAGTAGAGATATGCAATCTACACAATAAAGGGTTCAAGGTAATGATCATAAAGATGCTTAATGAACTCAGGGGAAAAATCGATGAAAACAATGAGAAGTTTAACAAAAAATATAAAGAACCAAACAGAACTGAAGAATACAATAACATAAATAAAAAATACATTAGAAAGAATCAACAGTAGATTAGATGATACAGAGGAACGGATCAGTGAACTGGAAGACAGTGTAGTGGAAATCACTCAAGCTGAACAGAAAAAAGAAAAAACAATTTTAAATGAAGACAGTTTAAGAGACCTCTAGGACAACATCAAGCATACTAACTGTCACATTATAGGGGTCCCAAAAGGAGAAAGAGAGTGAGGGGCAGAGAATTGAATTGAAGCAATAAAAGCTGAAAACTTTCCTAAATTGGGAAAGGAAATAGATATTCAGGTCCAGGAAGCAGAGAGTCCCAAATAAGAAACACCCAAAGAGGACACACCAAGACACGTTGTAATTAAAATGGCAGAAATTGAAGATGAGAAAATCTCAAAAGCAGCAAGGGAAAATCAACAAGATACGTAGAAAGAACTCATATAAGACTGTTGGTTGACTTATAGCAGAAACTTTGTAGGCCAGAAAGAAGTAGCATGATGTATTTAAAGTGGTGAAAGGAAAAAACCTACAACCAAGAATACTCTACCTGGTAGGCTATTATTCATATTTGAAGGAGAGAGAGTTTTATAGACAAGCAAAAGCTAAAAGAGTTTGGCACCTCTAAACCAGCTTTACAAGAAATGTTAAAGGGTCTTCTCCAAGTGGAAAAGAAAAGAACAGTTAGGAATATGAAAATAACAAAAGGAAAAATCTCATTGGTAAAGGCAAATATACAGAAAAGTTAGTAGATCAAGCACTTATCAATCTAGTAGAAAGGTTGAAAGACAAAAAGTAATAAAATCATCTATATTTACAATAAGTAGTTAAGGGACACACAAAACAAAAAGATTAAAATATGATGTCAAAAATATTAAATGTGGGGGGCCAGTAAAAATATGGGGTTGTTAGAATGCATTAGAACTTAAGAGATCATCAACATAAAATGATCATATATCTTTATAGGTTGCTGTATATAAACCTCATGGTAACCACAAACCAAAGATCTATTTTACATACATACACAAAAAAGAGAAAAGAATCCAAACATAACACTAAGGGTAGTCATCAGATCACAAGGGAAGAGAGCAAAAGAGGAAAGGAACAAAGAACTACAAAAACAACCAGAAAATTATCAAATTAAATTAACAAGATGGCAATAAGTACATAACTATCAATAATTACTTTAAATGTAAAGGGACTAAATGCTCCAATCAAAAGAGATAGAGGGGATGAATGGATACAAAAATAAGACCCATATATATGCTGCTACAAGAGACTAACTTCAGATCTAAAGACACACAGACTGAAAGTGGAGGATGGAAAAAGGTATGCAATGCAAATGGAAATGAAAAGAAAGCTGGGGTAGCAATACTTATATCAAACAGAATAGACTTTAGAACAAAGACTGTAACAAGAGACAAAAAAGAACATTACAAAATGACCAAGAAATCAAACCAAGAAGATATAACAATTGTAAATATACATGCACCCAACATAGGAGCACCTAAATACAAAATGCAAATATTAACGTACATAAGGGGAGAAATGGATGGTAACACAGTAATAATAGGAGACTTTAACACCAGATAATCCAGACAGAAAATCAATAACAAAATACTGGTCTTAAGTGACAGGTTAGATCAGATGACCTTAATAGATATATACAGAACAATCTATCCAAAAGAAGCAGAATACACAATTCTTTTCAAGTTCACATGAAACATTTTCCAGAATAGATCACATTAGGCCACAAAACAAGTCACAATAAACTTAAGAGTGAGATCATATGATGCATGTTTTCCAACCACAAGTCTATGAAACTGAAATCAACTGCAAGAAAAAACTGAAAGGGACTTGCCTGGTGGTGCAGGGGTTAAAAATCTGCCTGCCAATGCAGGGGACATGGGTTCGAGCCCTGGCCTGGGAAGATCCCACATACCGTGGAGCAACTAAGCCCATGCGCCACAACTACTAAGCCTGTACTCTAGAGCCCACAAGCCACAACTGCTCAGCCTGTGTGCCACAATTACTGAAACCTGTGCAGCTAGAGCCCATGCTCTGCAACAAGAGAAGCCCGCGCACTGCAACAAAGAGTAGCCCCTATTCGCTGCAACTAGAGAAAGCCCATGTGCAGCAACAAAGACCCAACACAGCCAAAAATAAATAAATAAATTTATTTTTTTTAAAAACTGAAAAATAATATGGAGGCTAAAAATATGCTACTAAACAACCAATGAATCACTGAAGAAATCAAAGTAGAAATCAAAAACATACCTGGAGACAATTGAAAATGAAAACACAATGATCCAAAATCTATGGGACACAGCAAAAGCAGTTCTAAGAAGGAAGTTAATAGTGATACCAGCCTCCCTAAGGAAACAAGAAGAGTCTCAAATAACCTAACCTTAAACATAAAGTTACTAGAAAAAGAGCAGACAAAACCAAATTTAGTAGAAGGAAGGAAATAATAACGATCAGAGCAGAAATAAATGAATAGAGACTAAAAAGCAATAGAAAAGATCAATGAAATTAAGAACTAGTTATTTCAAAAGGTAAACAAAATTGATAAACCTTTAGCCAGAATCATCAAGACAAGAGGGAAAGGACTCAAAGAAATAAAATAAATTAAAAAGGAGAAGTTACAGCAAACACCACAGAAATACAAAAGATCATAAGAGATTACTACAAACAATCATATTCCATAAAATGGACAACCTAGAAGAAATGGATAAATTTCTAGGAATGTGCAATCTCTCAGAACTGAATCAGGAAGAAATAGAAAGTATGAAAAGACCTATGACCAGTAATGAATTTGAATCAGTAATAAAAAGAAAAAGAAAAATTCCCAACAAATAAAAGTCCAGGACTTGACAGATTGATGGGTGAACTCTACCAAACATTTAAGGAGTTAATACCTATCCTTCTCAAACTATTTCAAAAAATTGAAGAGGATGGAACAATTCTGAACGCATTCTATGAGACCAGTATCACCCTGATTCTAAAAGCAAACAAAGACACCTCAAAAAAGGAAAATTACAGGCCAGTATCACTGATGAATATAGATGCAAAACTTCCTAACAAACAGAATTCAATTATATATTAAAAGAATAATACACCATGGTAAAGCGGGGTTTATTCCAAGGATGCAAGAACGGCTCAATATGTGCAAATCAGTCAATGTGATAAACCACATTAACAAACTGAAGAATAAAAATTATATGATCACCTCACTGAATGCAGGAAAAGCTTTTAACAAGATTCAACATCCATTTATGATAAAATTTCCCCAAAAAGTGGGTATAGAGGGAACATACCTCAACATAAAAAAGGCCACATATGACAAACCCACAGCCAAAATAATAATGGTGAAAAGCTGAAAACATTTCCTCTAAGATCAGGAAGACAAGGATGCCAACTCTTGACACTTGACATTTCTATTCAACACAGTGTTGGAAGTCCTAGCCACAGCGATAAAACAGGAAAAAGAACTTGTAGTATGGAGGAGAAAAAGATGGCAGAGGAGGATGCTGAACTCACCTCCCCACCATGAACACATCAAAAATACACCTACTTGTGGAACAATTCTCACTGTATGGGAGAAGATATTTGCAAATGATGTATCTGGAAGGGGATTAATATCTAAATTATACAAATAACATATACAACTCAGTATCAAAAAAAACACAACCCTATTAAAAACTGGGCAGAGGATCTGAATTGACATTTTTCCAAAGAAGACATACAGATGGCCAACAGGCACATGAAAAGATGTTCACTATCACCAGTCATTAACAAAAGGCAAATCAAAACCATAATGAGATATCAACTCATACCTGTCAGAATGGCTATTATCAAAAATCCAACAAATAAGTGTTGGTGAGGATATGGAGAAAAAGGAACTCTCATGCACTGTTGGTGGGAAGGTAAATTGGTACAGCCACTATGGAAACATTGCAGAGGTTCCTCAGTAATTAAAAATAGAACTACCATACAATCCAGCAATTCCACTTCTGGGTTTATCTGAAGAAAACATGAACACTAATTAGAAAAGATGTATGCATTCTTACGTTCATTGCAGCATTATTCACGATAGCCAAGATATGAAAGCCCCCTACTGCCCATCAATAGATGAGTGGAATAATAACATGTGATATCTATAACAGAATATTACTCAGCCATAAAAAAAGAATGAAATCTTGCCATTTGTGACAACGTGGATGGACCTAGAGGGTATTATGCTAAGGGAAATAAGTCAGAGAAACAAATATATAATTTTACTTGTATGTGAAATCTAAAAAACAAAACGAGGGGCAAACATAAAACAGGAACAGAGTCATAGATACAGAGAACAAACAGGTGGTTTCCAGAGGAGAGCAGTGTAGGGGAACCAGTGAAACAGGTGGAGGAAATTAAGAGGTACAGACTTCCAGGTACAGAATAAATGAGTCACAAGGATGGAATGTAAAGCATGGGAAATGTAGTCAATAATAATATAATATCTTTGTATGGTAACAGTTAATAACTAGACTTATTGTGGTGATCATTTTGTAAGGTATAGAAATATTGAATCAATATGTTTTGCATCAGGAACTAACTTAGTGTTGTAGGTCAATTATACTTCAAAGAACAGATAAGCAAACTTAGAGAAAAAGATATCAGATTTGTGGTTACCAAAGGCAGAGGATGGGGGAAAGGGGAATAGAACAAGAAAACAAAACAAATTAAGTAATTAAGCCAATTTGATTAGAAAATAAAAGAATAGTGATAAAACTCTATTGAAAGTAACATATAAACATTTAAGTGTTTGGTTCAATGAAACTCACACTGATTTTTTTTAATGGTCACAGGTTGATATTATCTCACATCTGTTAAAAAAATACTTTTTCTTAGGAAGAATACTGTACATAATCCTCAAAGGACATCCACACATCATATTCCAGGAGCATAATCCCACAGTTAAAAATTAATGTCAAAAATACTTCAAGGGTGGAAGTTTTAACTCAAAAGTAACATTTTTTTTGAAGTTTCAGCTAAAGTTTTGCATTCTGTAAACACATTGGTGTTAAGTGACTGCTAGTTACCAATCACAGTGAAGCACAGTGGGAGGAGAAAAAAAAACCTTGACCTCTATCATCATGGAATAAAGAAAGAAAATATATTCCAGCCTAAAAACATGTGATAAATGTGACACATTTCATCTCTGAATATTACATTAGTAGTACTTGTAGTAACAGTAGATAGTTATAGTACTAGTAGTATGTAGTAGTAGTGGTAGTAGCAGCAGCAGCAGCATTAGTGGTGATTGTTGTGGTGGTCAAAGTAAAATTAGAATATCAAAAAAAAAAAGGTTTTATGATAAATCTGGACTTGCACAAATTGATAGTTCTGTATTCTTTTCTTTTTTCTTTCAACATCTTTAATGGAGTATAATTGCTTTACAATGGTGTGTTAGTTTCTGCTTTATAACAAAGTGAATCAGTTATACATATACATATGTTCCCATATCTCTTCCCTCTTGGGTCTCCCTCCCTCACACCCTCCCTATCCCACCCCTCTAGGTGGTCACAAAGCACCAAGCTGATCTCCCTGTGCTATGCGGCTGCTTCCTACTAGCTATCTATTTTACCTTTGGTAGTGTATAAATGTCCATGCCACTCTCTCACTTTGTCACAGCTTACCCTTCCCCCTCCCCATATCCTCAAGTACAATCTCTAGTAGGGCTATGTCTTTATTCCCGTCTTGCCCCTAGATTCTTCATGACCTTTTTTTTTTTTCTTAGATTCCATATATATGTGTTAGCATACGGTATTTGTTTTTCTCTTTCTGACTTACTTCACTCTGTATGACAGACTCTGCGTGCATCCACCTCACTACAAATAACTCAATTTTGTTTCTTTTTATGGCTGAGTAATATTCCATTGTATATATGTGCCACATCTTTATCCATTCATCTGTTGATGGACACTAAGGTTGCTTCCATGTCCTGGCTATTGTAAATAGAGCTGCAATGAATATTGTGGTACATGACTCTTTTTGAATTATGGTTTTCTCAGGGTATATGCCCAGTAGTGGGATTGCTGGGTCATATGGTAGTTCTATTTTTAGTTTTTAAAGGAACCTCCATACTGTTCTCCATAGTGGCTGTATCAATTTACATTCCCACCAACAGTGCAAGAGGGTTCCCTTTTCTCCACATGCTCTCCAGCATTTATTGTTTGTAGATTTTTTGATGATGGCCATTCTCACCAGTGTGAGATGATATCTCATTGTAGTTTTGATTTGCATTTCTCTAATGATTAATGATGTTGAGCATTCTTTCATGTGTTTGTTGGCAATCTGTATATCTTCTTTGGAGAAATGTCTATTTAGGTCTTCTGCCCATTTTTGGATTGGGTTGTTTGTTTTATTGATATTGAGCTGCGTGAGCTGCTTGTAAATTTTGGAGATTAATCCTTTGTCTGTTGCTTCATTTGCAAATATTTTCTCCCATTCTGAGGGTTCTCTTTTTGTCTTCTTTATGGTTTCCTTTGCTGTGCAAAAGCTTTTAAGTTTCATTAGGTCCCATTTGTTTATTTTTCTTTTTATTTCCATTTCTCCAGGAGGTGGGTCAAAAAGGATCTTGCTGTGATTTATGTCATAGAGTGTTCTGCCTATGTTTTGCTCTAAGAGTTTGATAGTGTCTGGCCTTACATTTAGGTCTTTAATCCATTTTGAGTTTATTTTTGTGTATGGTGTTAGGGAGTGTTCTAATTTCATTCTTTTACATGTACCTGTCCAATTTTCCCAGTGCCATTTATTGAAGAGGCTGTGTTTTCTCCATTGTATATTCTTGCCTCCTTTATCAAAGATAAGGTGACCATATGTGCGTGGGTTTATCTCTGGGCTTTCTATCCTGTTCCATTTATCTATATTTCTATTTTTGTGCCAGTACCATACTGTCTTGATTACTGTAGCTTTGTAGTATAGTCTGAAGTCATGGAGTCTGATTCCTCCAGCTCCGTTTTTCTTTCTCAAGATTGCTTTAGCTATTCAGGGCCATTTGTGTTTCCATACAAATTGTGAAATTTTTTGTTCTAGTTCTGTGAAAAATGCTGGTGGTAGTTTGATATGGATTGCATTGAATCTGTAGATTGCTTTGGGTAGTATAGTCATTTTCACAGTGTAGATTCTTCCAATCCAAGAACATGGTATATCTCTCCATCTATTTGTGTCAGCTTTAATTTCTTTCATCAGTGTCTTATAATTTTCTGCATACAGGTCTTTTGTCTTCTTAGGTAGGTTTATTCCTAGATATTTTATTCATTTTGTTGCAGTGGTAAATGGGAGTGTTTTCTTAAATTCACTTTCAGATTTTTCATCATTAGTGTACAGGAATGCAGGAGATTTCTGTGCATTAATTTTGTATCCTGGTACTTTACCAAATTCTTTGATTAGCTCTAGTAATTTTCTGGTAGCATCTTTAGGATTCTTTACATATAGTATCATGTCATCTGCAAACAATGACAGCTTTACTTCTTCTTTTCCAATTTGGATTCCTTTTATTTCTTTTTCTTCTCTGATTGCTGTCGCTAAAACTTCCAAAGCTGTGTTGAATAATAGTGGTGAGAGTGGGCAACCTTGTCTTGTTCCTGATCTTAGTGGAAGTGGTTTCAGTTTTTCACCATTGAGGACGATGTTAGCTGTGGGTTTGTCATATATGGCCTTTATTATGTTGAGGTAAGTTCCCTCTATGCCTACTTTCTGGAGGGTTTTTATCATAAATGGGTGTTGAATTTTGTCAAAAGCTTTTTCTGCATCTATTGAGATGATCATATGGTTTTTATTTTTCAGTTAATATGGTGTATCACATTGATATATTTGAGTATATTGAAGAATCCTTGCATTCCTAGGATAAACCCCACTTGATCATGGTGTATGATACTTTTAATGTGCTGTTGGATTCTGTTTGCTAGTATTTTGTTGAGAATTTTTGCATCTATGTTCAGTGATATTTGCTGTAGTTTTCTTTCTTTTTGACATTTTTGTCTGGTTTTGGTATCATGCTGATGATGGCCTTGTAGAATGAGTTTGGGAGTATTCCTCCCTCTGCTATATTTTGGAAGATTTTGAGAAGGATAGGTGTTATCTCTTCTCTAAGTGTTTGATAGAATTCGCCTGTGAAGCCATCTGGTCCTGGGCTGTTTTTTCTTGGAAGATTTTTAATCACAGTTTCAATTTCAGTGCTTGTGATTGGTCTGTTCATATTTTCTATTTCTTCCTGGTTCAGTCTTGGCAGGTTGTGCATTCCTAAGAATCTGTCCATTTCTTCCAGGTTGTCCATTTTATTGGCATAGAGTTGCTTGTAGTAATCTCTCATGATCCTTTCTATTTCTGCAGTGTCAGTTGTTACTTCTCCTTTTTCATTTCTAAATCTGTTGATTTGAGTCTTCTTCCTTTTTTTCTTAATGAGTCTGGCTAATGGTTTATCAATTTTGTTTATCTTCTCAAAGAACCAGCCTTTAGTTTTATTGATCTTTGCTATCGTTTCCTTTATTTCTTTTTCATTTATTTCGGATCTGATCTTTATGATTTCTTTCCTTCTGCTAACTTTGGGGGTTTTTTGTACTTCTTTCTCTAATTGCTTTAGGTGTAAGGTTAGGTTGTTTATTTGAGATGTTTCCTGTTTCTTAAGGTAGGATTGTATTGCTATAAACTTCCCTCTTAGAACTGCTTTTGCTGCATCTCATAGGTTTTGGGTCATTGCATTTTCCTTGTCATTTGTTTCTAGGTATGTTTTGATTTCCTCTTTGATTTCTTCAGTGATCTCTTGGTTATTTAGTAGTGTATTGTTTATCCTCCATGTGTTTGTATTTTTTACAGATATTTTCCTGTAATGGATATCTAGTCTCATAGCCTTGTGTTCGGAAAAGATACTTGACATGATTTCAATTTTCTTAAATTTACCAAGGCTTAATTTGTGACCCAAGATATGGTCTATCCTGGAGAATGTTCCATGAGCACTTGAGAAGAAAGTGTATTCTGTTGTTTTTGGATGGAATGTCCTATAAATATCAGTTAAGTCCATCTTGTTTAATGTATCATTTAAAGCTTGTGTTTCCTTATTTATTTTCATTTTGGATGATTTGTCCACTGGTGAAAGTGGGGTGTTAGAGTCCCCTGCTATGATTGTGCTACTGCTGATTTCCTCTTTTATGGCTGTTAGTATTTGCCTTATGTATTGAGGTGCTCCTATGTTGGATGCATAAATATTTACAATTGTTATATCTTCTTCTTGGATTGATCCCTTGATCATTATGTAGTGTCCTTGTCTCTTGCAATAGTCTTTGTTTTACAGTCTATTTTGTCTGATATGAGAATTGCTACTCCAGCTTTCTTTTGATTTCCATTTGCATGGAATATCTCTTTCCATCCCCTCACTTTCAGTCTGTATGTGTCCCTAGGTCTGAAGTGGGTCTCTTGTAGACAGCATATATATGGGTCTTGTTTTTGTATCCATTCAGCCAGTCTATGTCTTTTGGTTGGAACATTTAATCCATTTACATTTAAGGTAATTATCAATATGTATGTTCCTATTACCATTTTCTCAATTATTTTGGGTTTGTCATTGTAGGTGTTTTCTTTCTCTTGTGTTTCCTGCCTAGAGAAGTTCCTTTAGCATTTGTTGTAAAGCTGGTTTGGTGGTGCTGAATTCTCTTAGCTTTTGCCTGTCTGTAAAGTTTTTCATTTCTCCATCAAATCTGAATGAGATCCTTGCTGGGTAGAGTAACCTTGGTTGTAGGCTTTTCCCCTTCATCACTTTAAAGATGTCCTGCCACTCCCTTCTGGATTGCAGAGTTTCTGCTGAAAGATCAACTGTTAACCTTATGGGGATTCCCTTGTATGTTATTTGTTGTTTTTCCCTTGCTGCTTTTAATATTTTTCTTTGTATTAATTTTTGATAGCTTGATTATTACATGTCTTGGAGTGTTTCTCCTTGGTTTTATCCTGTATGGGACTCTGTGCTTCCTGGACTTGATTAACTATTTCCTTTTCCATATTAAGGAAGTTTTCAACTATAATCTCTTCAGATATTTTGGCAGTCCCTTTCTTTTTCTCTTCTTCTTCTGGGATCCCTATAATCCGAATGTTGTTGCATTTAATGTTGTCCCCAAGGTCTCTGAGACTGTCCTCAATTCTTTTCATTCTTTTTTCTTTATTCTGCTGCTGTAGTAGTTATTTCCATTGTTTTTTCTTCCAGGCCACTTATCCGTTCTTCTGCCTCAATTTTTCTGCTGTTGATTACTTCTAGAGAATTTTAAATTTCATTTACTGTGTTGTTCATCATTGTTTGTTTGCTCTTTCATTCTTCTAGGTCCTTGTTAAACGTTTCTTGTATTTTCTCCATTCTATTTCCAAGATTTTGGATCATCTTTACTATCACTCTGAATTCTTTTTCAGGTAGACTGCCTTTTTCCTCTTCATTTGTTAAGTCTGGTGGGTTTTTACCTTGCTCCATCATCTGCTGTGTGTTTCTCTGTCTTACCATTTTGCTTAACTTACTGTGTTTGGGGTCTCCTTTTTGCAGGGTGCAGGTTGGTAGTTCCCGTTGTTTTTGGTGTCTGCCCCCAGTGGCTAAGGTTGTTTCAGTGGGTTGTGTAGGCTTCCTGGTGGAGGGGACTAGTGCCTGTGTTCTGGTGGATGAGGCTGGATCTTGTCTTTCTGGTGGGCAGATCCACGTCTGGTGGTGTGTTTTGGGGTGACTGTGGACTTATTATGATTTTAGGTGGCCTCTCTGCTAATGGGTGGGGTTGTGTTCCTCTCTTGCTAGTTGTTTGGCATAGGGTGTCCAGCACTGTAGCTTGCTGCTTGTTGAGTGGAGCTGGGTCTTGGTGTTGAGATGGAGATCTCTGGGAGATTTTTTCCGTTTGATATTACATGGAGCTCGGATGTCTCTTGTGGACCAATATCCTGAACTTGGCTCTCCCACCTCAGAGGCACAGCCCTGACGCCTGGCTGGAGCACAAAGAGCCTGTTATCCACACAGCTCAGAATAAAAGGGAGAATAGAAAGAAAAAAAGAAAGAAAGAAGAAGATAAAATAAAATAGTTATTAAAATAAAAAATAATTATAAAAAAAATTTTTTTAAGTAATAAAAAAAAAAGAAAGAAGAGACCAACCAAACCAAAAAACAAATCCACCAATGATAACAAGTGCTAAAAACTATACTAAAAACAAAAAACAAAAAAAGCGGACAGACCTAACCATAAGACAAATGGTAAAAGCAAAGCTATACAGACAAAATCACACACAGAAGCATACACATACACACTCACAAAAAGAGAAAAAGGGGAAAATATATATATATCATTCCTCCCAAAGTCCACCTCCTCAAGTTGGGATGATTCGTTGTCTATTCAGGTATTCCACAGATGCAGGGTACATCAAGTTGATTGTGGAGATTTAATCCACTGCTCCTGAGGCTGCTGGGAGAGATTTCTCTTTCTCTTCTTTGTTCGCAGAGCTCTTGGGGTTCAGCTTTGGATTTGGTCCCGCCTCTGCGTGTAGGTCGCCTGAGGGCGTCTGTTCTTCACTCAGACAGGACCGGGTTAAAGGAGCAGCTGATTCTGGGGCTCTGGCTCACTCAGGCCGGGGGGAGGGAGGGGTACGGAGTGCGGGGTGAGCCTGCGGCTGCAGAGGCCTGCATGACGTTGCACCAGCGTGAGGCGTGCCTTGTGTTCTCCCTGGGAAGTTGTCCCTGGATCACGGAATCCTAGCAGTGTCAGGCTGCATAGGGTCCTGGGAGGGGAGGTGTGGTTAGTGACCTGTGCTTGCACACAGGCTTTTTTGTGGCTGCAGGAGCAGCCTTAGCATCTCATGCCCGTCTCTGGTGTCCACGCTGATAGCCACGGCTTGTGCCCATCTCTGGAGCTCCATTTAGCGGTGCTTTTAATCCCCTCTCCTCGCGCACCAGGAAACAAAGAGGCAAGAAAAAGTCTCTTGCCTCTTCGGCAGCTCCAGACTTTTTCCTGGACTCCCTCCCGGCTAGCTGTGGCACACTAGCCCCCTTCAGGCTGTGTTCACACAGCCAACCCGAGTCCTCTCCCTGGGATCTGGCCTCGGAAGCCCAAGCCTCAGCTCCCAGCCCCCACCCATCCCGGCGGGCGAGCAGACAAGCCTCTCTGGCTGGTGAGTGCTGGTCGGCACCGATCCTCTGTACGGGAATCTCTCCGCTTTGCCCTCTGCACCCCTGTTGCTGCGCTCTCCTCCATGGCTCTGAAGCTTCCCCCCTCCGCCACCCACAGTCTTGCCCACGAAGGGGCTTCCTAGTGTGTGGAAACCTTTCCTCCTTCACAGCTCCCTCCCACTGGTGCAGGTCCTGTCCCTATTCTTTTGTCTCTGTTTTTTCTTTTTTCTTTTGCCCTACCCAGGTACGTGGGGAGTTTCTTGCCTTTTGGGAGGTCTGAGGTCTTCTGCCAGCGTTCAGTAGGTGTTTTGTAGGAGTTGTTCCACATGTAGATGTATTCCTGATGTATTTGTGGGGAGGAAGGTGATCTCTACGTCTTAGTCTTCCATCATCTTGAAGCTCCTCCCTCGGTCACGTTCTTTTAAAACCCATCTAGGTGGCGGCGGCCCCTCTATAAGTTTTTAATAATTATTTATTAAATATGTTAAGTTAAAGATCTTAAGAAGTATATAATACCAAATCTTTGTTAAAATCATAAATTATAATTTATAATTTTAAAATTATATCTATTTATAAAATTACATATTTTATATAATTTCTATTTAATTGATATTTTAAAATATAAATTTTATAAGTATTTTATATAATTATATTTATAAAATTAATTTTAACAACGTGTGTTATTTAAAGCAAAGCATAAAGGCATTATCTATATTTATATTAATGGTATGTTTTTTTTTCCAAAGTAATAAACATACATTACATTAATTCAAATTGAAAATCAACTATGAAATCAGTTAATGAACTTAATCTTATCTGAAATTTACTTTATTTTTTATCTTTTTAATTTTTTTTTGGCTGCACCACATGGCTTGCGGGATTTTAGTTCCATGACCAGGGATCGAACCCAGGCCATGGCAGTGAAAGCGAAATTCCTCGCCTGTGGACTGCAAGGGAACTCCCTGAAATTTACTTTAAAAAGTAAAACATTTTCAAATTATAAAATTTCAACTATAATATTTACAAAACTATACATATCAAGCTTCATCTTTGTGATATTATTGAAGGTCCTAATTGAATAGAAAAAGCATCTAAAGATTTTTTGTTTCGTTAGATACATTTTAATAGGAACAATATTTGACTTATTTTAAAATTTTTACAGAGTAAATTATATCACTTACAGTTTGTTTTCTAATTTGGAGGGATATCATTGTACATTAGCCAAACATCATTTGGAATTCTAATCACTTACAATTTCTTTTTTTGTTTATTTATTTATTTATTTATTATTTATTTTTGGCTGCGTTAGGTCTTCATTGCTGCACGCAGCCTTTCTCTAATTGCGACTAGCGGGGGCTACTCTTTGTTGCAGTGCACCGGTTTCTCATTGCAGTGGCTTCTCTTGTTGTGGCGCATGGGCTCTAGGCACGTGGGCTTCAGTAGTTGTGGCACATGGGCTCAGTAGTTGTGGCTTACAGGTTCTAGAGTGCAGGCTCAGTAGTTGTGGCTCATGGGCTTAGTTGCTCCGTGGCATGTGGGATCTTCCTGGACCAGAGCTCGAACCCCTGTCCCCTACATTGGCAGGCAGATTTTTAACCACTGTGCCACCAGGGAAGCCCTACTTACAATTTCTAAAAACAAAACTAGGTGCCCTGAAATCTACATGTAACATATTTTATTAAAATAAGAACCCATTATTTGGTTATGTAATTAATTCATCTAATTGACCGCTATGCCATTCAACATATACTTAGTCAATAATGCAAAGTTAAGATGCAAATAATAGGGACTTCCTTGGTGGCTCAATGGATAAGAATCCACCTGCCAATGCAGCGGACATGGGTTCAATCCCTGGTCCGGGAAGATCCCACATGCTGCAGAGAAACTAAGACCATGCGCCACAACTACTGAGCCTGCACTCTAGAGCCTGCGTGCCACAACTACTGAGCCCACATGCCTAGAGCCCATGCTCCGCAACAAGAGAAGCCCCCGCTCGAATAGAGAAAGCCCATGTGCAGCAACAAAGACCCAACACAGCCAAAAATAAATAAAATTAAAATCTAAAAAACAAAAGAAAGAGATGCAAATAATAAAACCAGTGCATAATAATGAAAAGTTTAAGGTTGTTAGAAAGTTCTTTTCATTAAAAAATAAGAATATTTATTTCAAAGGTGTATAGCATTTGACTATGAGCTTTCATTTAGGAAGCAGAATGAAAAAAAGAAACAAAAATTCATTTTTGAATGAATGTGTTAATTATGGTTTTCTAACAAATGAATATATGAATTGATTGTATTTTAAACTAGAGATGCAATTTGAAACTTAGCATTTTCAGATTTCAAGCCCCACTAAGATTTCTTATTAAAAAGTAAACCATGTTCTTTAAAATAATTAATGTTTATTTAGATGAGATAGATAGAGGTCAATATGATTCTGATTTCCCACAGAGTTAAAACTGTAGACAAATAAGATGGAAGAGATATTTTCATTAACCTTTTACACTGTAGTTTTGCTTATACTGAATGAATAGTAGTTAACATTGCTATAATATCATTTTATAATGCTATGTAGTAAAAACAATATGAACTCTTCTAACCTCCTTTGTAAATCAGAACAAGAACAAAAAAGATATGTGAAAAGATATCTCAAAACTAATATAGAGGAGATATTTACCAAAAACAAATAAATTTCAGGAAAGTAATTTGTAAAAAATTGCAGAGTGAATATTTACGCAGTTTAAAACAAAAGCAATTATGTTGTTCTGAGTATATGACATTTTAATATGTACAGTATGATCCATAGAAAGAATTAGTCAATAGTTGGCAGCGCTTAGTGTGACCATATTATTTAATACAAATCTTTCAAAGTGATTGAATATTCAAAATACATACAGTAATTATATGTGTACAAGTTCATTAGTGACAGTCTCTACACCTTAATTCCTTAAAATAATCATGTAATAAAGCCCTGCAAATTCAGGGTTTCACAGATCAATGCAGAGCCTAATTGTAGAAAAACTTGAAGAGATATCTTGATTCATGTAGTCACAGGGGTACTTACATGGGTGCCAATCAGAAAATAATTAGAATAAAATTCTCTCTGAGTATAAACACTTTAAAACCATTATGATGATAAACTTTACCAATACACACTGTTTGGCTCTGTAGCTTACATTGTGGTGATCTATGTTTACATAGATCACATGTTGGTGTGCATTTCTACAGGCTACTGAACTATTGATTCCTCCTGATTTTTAGTGATGTTATCAATATTTCATGAATTATCACTCTGTACAAGGGTATGGATTTCAGCTTCAGTCCTCCCCCACAGTTTGAACGATGACACTTTTCTAGCAAAGAAAACAAATGTAATCTAGTTCAGACCACAGTCTATTTGAGGTATAATAAAATTTAACTATCATAATATAGCCAGAAATGTAACCAGTTGCCATTTGTTATTTTAAAGTGTTATATCTACTTGGAAAAAGTTGGCAACAGTAGCAAAATTTTTGAATTTTATTGTACTTCAAGCAACTTAAATACACACAAAGATAAAATGACAAATTCTAACAAGTTGGTTGCAGTGATAATGAAGAAACAAATATGAAGATGCGTGTGAAAAGCTTGAATACACTGGCTTTATGAAATGAACTTACATAAAACAATACTGTTTATTATGTCAGTTTGGATAAGATATATATTTAAATGTATACTTTCTAGGAAATTAATGAATTATAGATTATTGTAGTTTTTCTATTTTCTTTACACTCATAAGAGCTAAAATATTTAAGAATTTCTAAGAAAGATGTAAACAACCAAAAAAGGAGGGTATATTTTTGGGAGGGGACCATGTTGCTTTATATTGGGGATGGCTTGATGTATAATAAACCCATTTTAATTAAATGCTGGATTTTTTCTATCAGGTATTGTTTTATTTAAATAAGTTTACGGTATTTTAATTTTTTATTAATTCCAACTAGAAGAAAACGGGGCTAACAAAATAATAAATGGTACCTCACCTTTAGCCTCAGATTTAGGGAGATGACAGGGAACAGTGTGTACTGGAGTGGAGATAATGACCTGCCAAAAAAGGAACAAGTGACTCACATGTTTGTCTGATTGTTATTGTGCAAGTATACAGGATCTGTGTTGCCAGTTTCTCTTTTTCACAAGTGAAGCTAAAAAAACAAAGTTTTAAATTAAAAATAAATTAACATTGTTATTAATTACTGTTTAAAAATTGCCAAAGGAAACAATGAAAGCTGACAGTGTGCACCTCAAAAAATGTCTTTTAGCCTCTATCGACAAATTTATAAGCATCTTTGCAAGCATTTTTGTTCTTCTCTCCTCACACTCAGAACTTTATCACTATTTACTATTTTGCGGGTCCCATATGAATCTTTGTCTCATATTTAAATTTGGCATTGAATTGTAGTGAAGTGTATAGTGTCCATAGGCCAAAAAAAAGGTGCGTTTTTTGTTTGTTTCCTTGTTTTGGCTGCACTGTGTGGCTTGCGGGATCTTAGTTCCCCAACGAGGGATCGATCCTGGGCCACCAGCAGTGAAAGCCCAGAATCCTAACCACTGGACAGCCAGGGAATTCAGAGAGGTGTTTTAAATAAATAAAAAAAGAAAAAGAAAAAAAAAACCACACGAAAGACAATGAAGGACTACCGAGTACAGGTTACATGTGTGTTATCTTTTGAGGGCTTTTAAGCTTTTGTCTGAGAGTCTGGCCAAAAATACCTCAAATTTATACCACAGATAAAAATAAGTAAATACATATATGCAATTATAAATACAATTCTGTTATGCAGTACAATATAATATAAATGTGATGTAAATTGTTTTGTGAAATAAATTATTAAGGTTTTAAAAGTATAGTCATTAGAGACGTTTATAGTTTGGGATTATATAATTATAGATATTAGAGCACATATACATCACAATATTTAAAACATTTATAATTGTGTTGATGACCTTAATCTAAAATAAATACCATAACACTAAATAAAGTAATTTAAATTTCAGTAGCCCAAAGGACAACTTATTTATAAAAAGCCAATGATACACATAAGTAATACCAAATTTCTTATTTTTCCCAAAGAAATATAATGAGTAATATATTATTACATTTGGTCTTTAATATGTGAGGATTAGAATTTTCCAATTACAAAGGGAAAAATCTCCTATAGAAATAAATTCTTATCAGAACCTTGCAGAAGAGATTGTTTTTTCCCCTCTACTCATTAAAGTTTGTCATACTTTTATATTACAGTGTCTGATGAAATTTTATTGCAATGACAGAAATATTCACTTATTAAATAGAGGTCAGCATTGTATAAACTCATTCTTCCAAATTGCTGTTATAAGTTTGAATATTTCTTTGAATACACAGAGGAAGTATAATGAGAATGAGAACAAAAAGAATGTTAAAAATAACCATCAAAGAACTAACTAGTCATTGCAATATATTTGAAAGTTGTTCTTACATTGATGCAGAGTTTTGAAAAGAAACTCCCCACTCTGAGTACATGAATAAAAAGTAAAATACTGAAATTAAATGTATTATAAGTGAATTAGAATACAGAAAATTAAGTATTAAAATTTGAAGGTAGCATATTCTCTACCTTATTTTAAAATAACCAAAGGGAAAATATTTGCATATACATGTAATATGCTTTCTTTTACAATTTGGAATTTCTCATATTAAACTACCAAATTCTTTATGGCAATGTAAAATAGCTAACATAATATCCCATCTTTTCTCATCTTTACATTTAAGAATGTTTTGTGAATGTGATAACAGAGTGTAAAGAAAAATAATGTAATTAAGTAGCCACAGAAAACAGGAAAATGAAAAATCAAGCTGTAGCTCATTGCCCTTTTCCTAGGGATTACTTACTGCTCTGACTGTAAATGAAGCATTTTCATTTAACCAGATTTCAGGCAAAGAATAAAGAGGAAAGGAAACAGTTGATTAATCAAAAAACTCTGGAATAATACCTCATTACTTCACTCATTAGGGCATTACTACCTCATTACTGCAGTATTCACTGGGTCCTGTTCTTCAGCCCCAAGAGTTGGCAGTTTTAGAGAGGTTACAAGGTAAATGTGAACCAGCTAATTTTTTTCAGTTAATATACTGTGATGGTAATGATTGATATATCTGAGCATTTAATGAAGAGACGTATCAGTAAGGATGAGTTATCAGTGAATGCATCAAAGTGGAAATTGTCCTTAAGTTGGTCTTTGAGTAAATATGAAATCTGTACTACTATTCAAGATGAAAATGTTTAAGAAAAAAACATGATGATATACAAAAATCAGTTGTGTTTCCATAAATTAGCAATGAACCGTCAAACTGAAATTAAAGAAATCATTCCATTTACAATAGCAGAACAAAAGAAAACAAAAAGATCAAAACACGATAAATTTTAAAGTTTTTCTCCGCCTTCCACATCTTTCTCTCTATCCCTCTTTCTCTTTTCTCTCTTTTTAACAAATTTGGATTCATAATGTGTATATTCCTAACTTGCCCTTTACTTTAACAGCATATATCAAATTTCCCTGAACATGTGATTTAGTAGAAAATGGTAAAGGATGCATAATACTTATAATTTGTATAATTATTTAAAGTCTCCTAATATTTGATATATAGATTTCCCATTCTTCATCAGTATAAATAGCACTATAATGAACATCTAGAAATCCTTAACCACATAATTCATTTCCTAAATTTATTTCTAGAAGTAGAATTACTGGTTAACACATTGTAAAGTTTTAATAATTTTGATACATGATACAAAGTATTACTTTAATTCACTAGTTGATTTCAGTTCAAATTCCAAAATTAAGGTTAAAAATAAAAGTAAATTATATTTACATTTCAATGAATATGTGAGTAATTTGAGATTAAATAACCTTATATCTCCAGGACATGGAGACACCTTAAATGCATGTTACTAAGTAAGAGAAGCCAATATAATAAGGCTATAATGCTGTATGATTCCAAATATATGACATTCTAGAAAAGAAAAACTATAGGGAGAGTAAAAATATCATTGGACTCCAGGAATTCGGGGCTAGGAAAGAATGAATGGTCAAAGAATGATTAAGAATGTATAGAACACAGAGGACTTTTAGGGCAGTGGAACTTCTCTGTATGATACTCTAATAGTAGATAAATATCATTATACATTTATCAAAGCCCATAGAATATACAACACCAAGAGTGAGCCCTAATATAAACATGTGTCAAGGTAGGTTCATGAATTATAACAAATGTACCACTCTGGTGAGGTATGTTGGTTGTAGGGGATGCTATGCATATGTAGGGACAGGAGGTATGGTATGCATGTATAGAGAACTCTGTACTTTTTCTACATTTTGCTGTGAACATAAAACTGCTAAAAAATTGCATTTATATACCAAAGCAATATTTGGTATGACTACATTATATTTTTTCTTATTTCTTCTAAGTGACATGCTTTAAAAAAAAACCTTTCCATATTTTTTAAACTTTTTTGTGTGTATCTGAAAATAGCATGTGTTTCTTGTAAATATTAGAATGTATTCAACTTTGTAGCTGTTTTCTGTTGTATTTTACTTTATGCCCTGATGTCTTCATGGATGTATACCTCAAATATGTAAGAAAATATTTTTATTTATGGCCTTATAAGTGACAGTAATTCCTCACTCCTTAAAACTATCTTCCATACCAGTTCATGAAAGTTTTCACAGTGAATATTTTACATCTATGATATGAATTTGTTGTGAGGAGGTGTTTCAATATGGGGATAGAGGAAGATAAAGGAACTTTTAATTTTTCTTTTACCTTAAACCATCCCCCACAGGCACCACAAGCAAAGAACTTTATTTTAGTCCCAAATTTAAGAATAGTAGCTAAATATGAAGGTATTTGAGGAGGAGATTTAAATTAGAGCACATTTTGAAATAGATGAAGTCATCTATATAATAAGGCATGCTGCTGTAGGGTAAAATACATAATGTCAAATTTCAGATTCTTCAGTATCTTGGGATTTTGAGCTATAGGCTTGAAATGTACAATTATTGTGAGAAGGTCCTAAGCTCATAGAAAAAACAGACATTTGATGGATGTTTTTCCAGCTCTTTTCATTTCCAAGGCAGGTAATTATACGAAATTGTGACAATCATTGTGGTGCTTTAGGATGAAATGCCTAAGCAGAGCTGTAATACTTTGAGCAGCATGTTTCTGTCATCCAGGAACTTGGCATTGCTTTCAGGTTAAAAATCTTCTCATTGAAGTATTAACATTATGAAAGCAGACCAGCAAAGTTGGACTTAAAACAAAGTAAATTTATTTTATTTGCTGTTCTTTTGTTGCATAGATACGATTAAGCATAATAATTAAGAATGTGGGCTTTGTGTCCCATTTACCTGTGTTCAAACCATGGCTTCTTCAGTTTCTAGCATGGAATCTAGTTCCTCCTCTGAAACTCAGTTTCCTCATGCATATATTAGAGTTGTTGATAGTATCTTCTTCAAAGGAATATTGTAAAATTAAATTAAAGTCCTGTAAAGTTCTTCAAACAGTGTTCAGCATAGGAAGTACTCAAAAATTAGCTATTGTTGAAGATGATGGAGTAGAAGGATGAGACCTCACCCCCTTCTTACGAAAACACCAGAATGACAACTAACTGCTGAACAACCATCAACAAAAAAATGCTGGAACCTACCAAGAAAGGATACCCTACATCCAAAGACAAAGAGGAGGCCACAGTGAGATGGTAGGAGGGGCGCAATTGCGATAAACTCAAATCCCATACCTGCTGGGTGGGCAACCCACAAACTGGAAAACAATTATACCACAGAAGTTATCCCACAGGAGTGAAAGTTCTGATCTCCACATCAGGCTTCCCAGCCTAGAGGTCCGGCAACAGGAGGAGGAGTCCCCAGAGAGTCTAGTTTTGCAGGCCAGCGGGGTTTGATTGCAAGACTTCCACAGGACTGGGGAAAACAGAGACTCCACTCTTGGAGGGTGCACACAAAGTCTCGTGTGCACCAGGACCCATGGGATAAAAGCAGTGATCTCATAAGAGACTGGACCAGACCTACCTGCTAATATTGAAGGGTCTCCTGCAGAGGTGGGGAGGTGGCTGGGGCTCACTGTGGGGACAAGGACACTGGCAGTAGCAGTTCTGGGAAGTACCCATTGGTGTGAGTCCACCATTAACCTCACCAAACAGCGGGTAGGCTCCAGTGCTGGGTTGCCTCAGGCCAAAAAACCAACAGGGTGGAAACACAGCCCCACCCATCAGCAGACAAGTAGATTAAAGTTTTAATGAGCATGTCCCTGCCCACCAGAGAGACAAGACCCACCTCCACCCACCACCAGTCCCTCCCATCAGGAAGTTTGCGCAAACCTCTTAGATAGCCTCATCCACAGAGGGCAGACAGCAGAAGCAAGAAGAACTACAATCCTGCAGCCTGCAGAATAGAATCCACAATCACAGAAAATTAGACAAAATGAAACAGCAAAGGTATATGTCCCAGATGAAGGAACAAGATAAAACCCCAGAAAAACAACTAAGTGAAGTAGAGATAGGCAACCTTCTGGGAAAAGAATTCAGAATAATGGTAGTGAAGATAATCCAGGATCTCAGAAAAAGAATGGAGGCAAGGATCAAGAAGATGCAAGAAATGTTTAACAAAGACCTAGAAGAACTAAAGAACAAACAAACAGAAATGAACAATAAAATAACTGAAATGAAAAATACACTAGAAGGAATCAGTGGCAGAATAACTGACGCAGAAGAATGGATAGATGACAGAATGGTGGAAATCACTGCTGCAGAACAGAATAAAGAATAAAAAGAAATGAAGACAGTCTAAGAGATCTCTGGGACATTAAACGCACCAACATTCATATTTTAAGGATCGCAGAAGGAGAAGAGAGAAAGGACCTGAGAAAATATTTGAAGAGATAATTGCTGAAAACTTCCCTAACATGGGAAAGGAAACAGTGCCCCAAGTCCGGGAAGTGCAGAGAATCCCAGGAAGGATAAACCCAAGGAGGAACATGCTGAGACACATAGTAATCAAACTGACAAAAATTAAAGACAAAGAAAAAAACATTAGAAGTGACAGGGGAAAAATGACAAATAACATACAAGGGAACTCCCATAAGGTTATCAGCTGATTTTTCAGCAGAAACAATGCAGGCCAGAAGGGAGTGGTATGATGTATTTAAAGTGATGAAAAGGAAGAACCTACAGCCAAGAATACTGTACCCAGCAAGGCTCTCATTCAGATTTGAGGGAAAAATCAAAAGCTTCACAGAGAAGCAAAAGCTAAGAGAGTTCAGCACCACCAGACCAGCTTTGCAACAAATGCTAAAGGAACTTCTCTGGGTGGGAAAGAGACCAGAAACTTAAAACAACCTTGTACATATATAGACTGCTATATCAAAACCTCATGGGAACAGCAAACCCCAAAACTACAATAAATACACACACACACACATACACTCACACATACACACACACAAAAGAAAGAAAAGAAAAGAAAAAGCAACCCAAACGCAACACTAAAGATGGTCATCAAGCCACAGGAGAAGAGAACAAGAGGAAGGGAAGAAAAAAGAGCTACAAAAACAAACCCAAAACAATTAAGAAAATGGCAATAGGAACTTACATATTAATAATTACCTTAAATGTAAATGGATTAAATGCTCCAACCAAAAGACATAGACTGGCTGAATGGATACAAAAACAAGACCCATATATATGCTATCTACAAGAGACCCACTTCAGACCTAGGGACACATACAGACTGAAAGTGAGGGGATGGAAAAAGATATTCCATGAAAATGGAGATCAAAAGAAAGCTGGAGAAGCAATACTCATATCAGACAAAATAGACTTTAAAATAAAGACTGTTACAAGAGACAAGGAAGGACACTACATAATCATCAAGGGATCAATCCGATAAGAAGATATAACAATTATAAATATATATGCACCCAACATAGAAGCACCGAAATATATAAGGCAAATACTAGCCACAAAAGGAGAAATCAACAGGAACACAATAATAATGGGGGACTTTAACACCCCACTTTCATCAATGGACAGATCATGCAGACAGAAAATCAATGAGGAAACACAGGCCTTAAATGACACATTAGACCAGATGGACTTAACTGATATTTATAGAGCATTCCATCCAAAAGCAGCAGAATACACATTCTTCTCATGTGCACATGGAACATTCTCCAGGACTGACCACATGCTGGGCCACAAAGCAAGTACCTAAATAAATTTAAGAAAACTGAAATTATATCAAGCATCTTTTCTGACCACAATGCTATGAGATTAGAAATAAATTACAAGGAAAAAACTAAAAAACACAAACACGTGGAGGCTACACAATATGCTACTAAACAACCAATGGATCACTGAAGAAATCAAAGAGGAAATCCAAAAATACATAGAGACAAAAGCACAATGATCCAAAACCTATGGGATGCAGCAAAAGCAGCTCTAAGAGGGACGTTTATAGGAAAACAATCTTACCTCAGGAAACAAGAAAAATCTCAAATAAAAACCTAACCTTACACCTAAAGCAACTAGAGAAAGAAGAATAAACAAAACCTGAAGTTAGGAGGAGGAAAGACATCATAAAGATCGGAGCAGAAATAAATGAAATAGAGATGAAGAAAACAATAGCAAAAATCAATGAAACTAAAAGGTGATTCTTTGAAAAGATAAACAAAATTGATAAACCATTAGCCAGACTCATCAAGAAAAAAAGGGAGCAGACTCAAATCAATAAAATTAGAAATGAAAAAGGAGAAGTTACAACTGACACCACAGAAATACAAAGGATCATAAGAGACTACTACAAGCAACTGTATGCCAATAAAACAGACAACCTGGAAGAAATGGACAAATTTTAGAAAGGTACAATCTCCCAAGACTGAACCATGAAGAAATAGAAAATGTGAATAGACCAATCACAAGTACTGAAATTGAAACTGTGATTAAAAAACTCCCAACAAACAAAAGTCCCGGACCAGATGACTTCACAGGCAAATTCTATCAAACATTTAGAGAAGAGCCAACACCTATCCTTCTGAAACTGTTTAGAAGGAAGGAAAACTCCCAAAGTCATTCTATGTGGCCACCATCACCCTGATACCAAAACCAGACAGAGATTCCACAAAAAAGAAAATTATGGGCCAATATCACTGTTGAACATAGACGCAAAAATCCTCAACAAAATACTAGCAATCCAAAGCCAACAATACATTAAAAGTATCATACATCATGAAGTGGGATTTATCCCAAGGATGCAAGGATTTTTCAATATCTTCAAATCAATCAGTGTGATACACCATATCAACAAATTGAAGAATAAAAACCATATGATCATCTCAATAGATGCAAAAAAAGCTTTTGACAAAATTCAACACCCACTTATAATAAAAACTCTTCATAAAGTGGGCATAGAGAGAACATACCTTAACATAATAAAGGCTATATATGACAGACCTACAGCTAACATCACACTCAACATTGAAAAGCTAAAAGCATTTCCTCTAAGATAAGGAACAAGACAGGATGTCCACTCTTGCCACTTTTATTCAATGTAGTTTTGGAAGTCCTAGCTATAGCAATCAGAGAAGAAAAAGAAATAAAAGGAATCCAAATTGGAAAAGAAGTTAAACTAAACTGTCACTGTTTGCAGATGACATGATACTATACATACAAAATTTTAAAGACACTACCAGAGAACTACTAGAGCTCATCAATGAATTTGGTAAACTTGGAACTTACAAAATTAATACACAGAAATCTGTTTCATTTCTATACATGAATAATGAAAGATCAGAAAGAGAAATTGAAGAAACAATCCCATTTACCATCTCATTAAAAAGGATAAAATACCTAGGAATAAACCTACCAAAGGAGACAAAATACCTGTACTCTGAAAACTATAAGATGCTGATGAAAGAAATCAAAGACCAAACAAACAGATGGAAATATATACCATGTTCTTGGATTGGAAGAATCAGTATTGTCAAAATGACCATACTACCCAAGGCAATCTACAGATTCAATGCAATCCCTATCAAATTACAAATGGCGTTTTTCACAGAACTAGAACAAAAAATCTTAAAATTTGTATGGAGACACAAAAGACCCTGAATAGCCAAGGCAATCTTGAGAAAGGAAAATGGAGCTGGAGGAATTAGACTCCCTGACTTCAGACTATACTACAAAGGTTTAGTAATCAAAAGAGCATGGTACTGGCACAAAAATAGAAATATAGATCAATGGAACAGGGTAGAAAGCCCAGAAATAAACCCATGCACCTATGGTCAATTCATCTACAACAAAGGAGGCAAGACTATGCAATAGAGGAAAGACAGTCTCTTCAATCAATGGTGCTGAGAAAACTGGACAGCTACATGTAAAAAAATGAAATTAGAACATTCTTTAACACCATACACAAAAATAAACTCAAAATGAATAAGACCTAAATGTGAGACCAGACACTATCAAAAACTTAGAGGAAAACATAGGCAGAACACTCTCTGACATAAATTGCAGTGATATCTTTTTCATCTGTCTCCCAGATTAATGGAATTAAAACCAAAAATAAACAAATGGGACCTAATTAAACTCAAAAGCTTTTGCAGGGCAAAGGAAACCATAAACAAAATGAAAAAACAACCCACAGAATGGGAGAAAATATTTGCAAATGATGTGACCGACAAGGGATTAGTCTCCAAAATTTATAGAGTTCATGCAGCTTAATATCATCAAAACAAACAGCCCAATCAAAAAATGGGCAGAAGGACTTCCCTGGTGGTACAGTGGTTAAGAATCCGCCTGCCAATGCAGGGGGCACGGGTTCGAGCCCTGACCCAGGAAGATCCCACATGCCACGGAGCAACTAAGCCTGTGCGCCACAACTACTGAGCCTGTGCTCTAGAGCCCATGAGCCAGAACTACTGAACCCACGTGCCACAACTACTGAAGCCCGCATGGCTAGAGCCCGTGCTCTGCAACAAGAGAAGCCACCACAATGAGAAGCCCACACACCACAATGAAGAGTAGCCCTCACTGCTGCAACTAGAGGAAGCCCGCACGCAGCAACAAAGACCCAATGCAGCCAAAATAAATAAATAAATTTATTAAAAAACAAAAAATGGGCAGTAGACCTAAATAGACATTTCTCCAAAGAAGACATACAGATGGTCAAGAGGCACATGAAAAGATGTTCAACATCACTAATCATTAGAGAAATGTGAATTGAAACTACAGTGAAGTATCACCTCACACCAGTCAGAATGGCTATCCTCAAAAAATCCACAAACTGTAAATACTGGAGATAGTGTGGAGAGAAGGGAACCCTCCTGCACTGTTGGTGGGAACGTAAACTGGTGCAGCCACTATGGAGAACAGTACGGAGATTCCTTAAAAAACTAAAAATAGAGCTACCATATGATCCTACAATCCCACTCCTGGGTATATACCCAAAGAAAAACATGGTCTGAAAGTATACATGCACCCCAATGTTCATTGCAGCAGTGTTTACAGTAACCAAGACATGAAAGCAACCTAAATGTCCATTGACAGAAGAATGGATAAAGAAAATGTGGTACATATATACAATGGAATATTACTCAGCCATTAAAAAGAATGAAATAATGCCATTTGCAGCAACATGGATGGTCCTAGAGATTGTCATACTGAGTGAAATGTCAGACAGAGAGAGAGAAATATTGTATGATATCGCTTATATGTGGAATCAAAAAAGAATGATACAAATGAACTTATTTACAAAACAGTAACAGACTCACAGGCTTAGAGAATGGACTTATGGTTACCAGAGGGGAGGGTCGGGGGGAGGGATATTAGGGAGTTTGGGATTGAGATGTACACACTGCTATATTTAAAATGGATAACCAACAAGGACCTACTGTATAGCACAGGGAACTCTGCTCAATATTCTATAAAACCTAATTGGGAAAAGAATTTGAAAAAGAATATATATCAATACATGTATATGTATAACTGAATCACTTTGTTGTACACCTGAAACTAACACAACATTGTTAATCAACTATAATATAAAATAAAAAGCTTTAAAAAATTAACTATTGTTAATAACACTGTTTTACTGCTTATTGTTAAGCAATTACTAGTAATGGCATCCTTTTACCACTTGAGAGATATCTTGGAAAAGTGAAAGATATCAAGAAATTTAATAGCTCCCATTCTCTTTATCAATAGCTGGCCATTCACAGAAGCTGATATCTCCAACACAAGTGGAAAGAGTTTAATTTAATTATAAACTAAGCTATTTAAGAAGTGTTTTGCATGTGCTTTTTTTTTTTACTTTGTTATTTCATACGTATTCAACAGCATGTTTACTAAACTGTTAATATTTTCATTACTAATGATATTTATGCTATAAAATACACATCCAAAATTTGTAAAAGTATTTTTAATTATTCATTCATCCAAACTATTACAAGTTCCCCAAACATTGACTGAGAACAGCTCACAATATTTTGCTAATTGAAAGCACAATAGAAAGGTTAGATGCATATTTATCTATCTTAAGTGTCTTTTAAAGGGGCCAGGCTACTAAAAGTCATGAAATTATGTCATTTGCCCAAGCTGTTAAGCATATCTTGTAGTGATATATATCGTTCTTACCCAAATGACTACAGATTAACATATTTAAATTATATTTACCTCCTATGACTTAAAGTGAATATTCCAAATTATTGCACTCATCTGCAGACTTGTATATTTCTGATGCCCTAGAAAAAAATAATTGCACATCATGCACCTCATACCTACAGGTAAATTGAGGTTTATGGTTATGAATTCTAGAGAATCATACTAAAGGAAATCTGGATATTCAAAATAAAAGAAAACACATAAAAATTATAAATATGTAGGTAAATAGAAAATATTGTTCAGTATCTTTTCAAGAACATTGTCTATTCTTGAAAAAGGAAAAGATAACAAGAAGTTTAACAGCTGCCATTCTCTTTCTAAATAGCTGGCCATTCACAGAAATTGGTGTCACCATAAGATTATCAAAAGGTAATTGACGATTTAAATTTTTAAAAAAACAATGTATTTTGTGGTTTACAGCAAGTGTGGAATAAAATGTACAATAATAATAGCACAAAGACAGGGAGAAGGGAAATCAGAATTTACAATTATGTAGATCTGTAAAAAATAAAATGGTATGAAAATATTTGCAGGTAAATTGTAATAAGTTGAAGATGTATAATATGTATTTTATTTAGTTTTTTAATAACTTTTTTGAAATATAATTTGTATACAACAGACTGTACATATTTAACATGTACAAACTAATAGCCATTGAATATATCCATAATCTCATAAATTTTCACATGCCCTTTTGTAATCCAATTTTCTAGGATTTTGTATAAATTGAATTTTACATCATGTACTCTTTCATGTTGTTGACGTTGATGACAGTGGTCTGGCTTCTTACACTCAGCAAAAATTATTTTGAGATTCATAAATTTGTTGTGGGTACAAATGATCCTTTCCTTTTTATTGCTGAATAGTATTCCATTGCAAAGATATACCACAATTTGTTTATCTATTGATCAGTTGTTGAACATGTAACATTTGGTTAGTTTCCAGTTTTTAGATACTACAATAAAGCAGTTATGAATATTCATGTACAAGATTTTGTAGGCACATACACCATCATTTCTCTTTAATAAATGCCTAGGAAGAGAATGGCTGGGTCATATGGTAGGTATGTGTTTCACTTTTTAAGAAACTGTTACATTTCTTCAGTGTTTGTACCATTTTTACATCTCTAATAACGATGAATGGGAAAGATCCTTGCCTTGCCTAGACTTGGTATGGTCAGGCTTTGTAACTTTAATACACACACACACACACACACACACACACACACACACACACAGAATCTTCTGACAAATGTGAAAGGTATATGTCTTTATTTATCAATTTTTAATTTCAGTTTTATTTGTAGTTTCAATTATATAGATATTCTACATATTTATCTCTAAGTTTTTATACTTTTTGAAATACTGGTACGTGATAATTTAAAATTTCAGTTCCCAATTATTCATTGCTCTTATATGTAAATACAATTGATATATGTATGTTGATGCTGTATCCTGCAAATCTGCCTAAATTCACTTACTAGTTTTACTAGCTTTTTTATATTAAAGATCTTATTATATTTTTTACTAAAACAGAGTTCCTCAGTAGCAACTCTATTGTCATTTTGGGCTGTATAATTATTTGTTGTGTGAGGCTGTCTTGTGTATTGTAGCATGTTAAATAGCATCCTTGGCCTCTACATATGAAAGGCCAGTAGTACCCCACTAGTTGTGATAATTAAAAACGTCTCCAGATATTGCCAAATGTCTCTTGAGTGGAAGTATCACCCTTAAAACCACTGACATAGTTATTCATGTCATCTGTGAATAAAGACTGATTACTTTTCAATATTTCCATTTGATGTCTATTGGTTTTTCATTTGCTTGCCCTATTTCATAAATAAGAGCTTTTAGTAAAGTGTTAAATAGAAGCAGTGAGAATGAATATATTTGTTTTGTTCTTGATCTTAGGATGGGTATGTTAATTCTTTTGCTCTTTGGAATAAAGTTAGCTATAGGTTTTTAATAAATACCTTTCTTCAGCTTAAGAAAGTTACATTCTACACCTGGAGTGTTGAGAGTTTTTATCAGTAATGGATGTTGGAATAGATCAAATGTTTTTTTGTTGTTGTTGTTCCATATTTTGAGATTATCATAGTTTTTTCTTTTGAAGTTTACTATTATTATAGATTACACTGCTTGAACTTTTTATTAAAACAACCTTATATTAGTGGGATAAACCATACTTGGTCATAATGCATTGTTCATTTTATTTGTAGCTGGATTTATTTGCAAAAATTTTAGTTCAAACTTTTTACATTTATGTTGATGAGGGATAATAATGTGTATTTTTCTTTTCTTATAATGTCTGATTTTAATGATAAGGTAATGCTGACTTCATAGAATAAGTTGGAATGTATTCCTTCCTTTTCAATTCTTGGGTACACTTTTTGCTGGATTGTTTGATATTTGGTAGAATTCACCAGTGAAGCCATGTGAGCCTAGAATTTTCTTTGTATGAAGGCTAATAGGTGCAAATTTAATTTGTTTAATAGATATTAAGATACTCAGATTATCTGTTTCTTCTTGAATGACTGGTAATTTTGCCTGTAAGGGAATTTGTCTATTTTCACATTGAGTAGAATTACTGACATGCAGTTGTTCATGATATTTCCTTATTATTTTCTACAAGTTGAACATTTGTTTCCTCCCCAAATTTAAATGATGAAACCTAATTCCCAATGTAATGGTATTTGGAGGTGGAGCTTTTGGGAGGTGATTAGGCCATGAGGGATCTGCCCTTGTAAAAGATTAGTGCACTTAAAAGAGAGATCCCAAGAGCTTCCTTGCCCCTTCCACCACGTGAGGACATAGAAAAAAAATGGCCATCTATGAACCAAAATGTAGCTATCACCAGACACTGAACCTGCTGGCTCTTTGATCTTAGACTTCCCAGCCTCTAGAACTGTGAGAAATAAATTGTTGTTAATAAGCCTCCCAGTCCATCATATTTTGCTTTAGCAGCCTGAACTAAGACATAATGCTTTTAGCAACTATAGAATCTGTAGTGATGTCACATCTTTGCTTCCTAATATTGGTGATTTTTGTCTTCTGACTTTTTTGCTCATCAACCTGATAATGAGTTTTCAATTTAATTGATTTTCTAATTTATTATAATTGCTTTTCTATAATGTCTTTCTGTTTTCTATTTCAGTGATTTCTGATCTTATCTTTATCATTTGCTTTCTTCTATTTAATTTAGGTTAAATTTACTTCGTATGAGTTAAAGCCATTTAAATTTTTTCAGACTGATTTTATGGCCCCAAATATGGTCTATTTTCGTAAATCTTCTTTGTACATTTGAAAAAATGTATATTCTTTGCCCTTGGGTACAGTGTTCTGTACATGTCAATTGGGTCAAGTTGGTTGATAGTGTTATTTAATTCATCTATGCCATTATTGTTTTCTCACCTCACTGATTTACCAGTTATTTAAAAAGGATTATTGAAATCTCTAACTCTACTTATGGGTTTTCATTCTTTACTTTCAACCTACTTATGATTTTATATTTAATTTGAGTTCTTTTTTGTCCTTACTATTTTATTAAATCTGATCATCTCTAATTAGGAAGTTGGACCATTTACATTTAATGTGTTCACTCATAATAGATAAATCTATCTCTTGTTATTTCTTTTCTATTCACACCAACTGATGATAAGAAAGATTAGTAAGCAGCAGAGCAGTGAATCAAATTCATGTTGAGCTTATTCCAAGACCCATGTCTTAATTACTTCCTAATGTAAATGTACAGGACTATGAAGGAAACAAATATTATTCATTCACTCATTTTTGCATTCTATGAATGGATGTTTAATTGGTGATACATTTGGTTTAGATTTAGCAGAATATATATACACATATTTTAAGTAATGTAAATATATATTATACTTCATATATATTTATATATATAATCAGTCTCTTCAGCATACAGTTATTATTATCATCCTTGCATGAAAATGGCTTCTAGGAATTTCCTTCATCCATTTTGTGGATACACCTCAACTATGACCTTAAAAAAGATGTGGGCTTTGGCACCACATACTGGAAGGATGAGATACGAAAGAGGAGAAACAAAATTTGAAATGAACACAGAGAGGAGATAGTTGTTAGAAAAATTTACCGATCATAATATGAAAGATTTAGTTCTCATTGACACCTAGTTGAAATAGAAGTTCTCACCCATCAGGAATTGATACTGTGGTATATAAAATTATAAACACAGAATCTATTTATTTTTCTTGTTTGACTGGCATAACCTGAAATTAAAGTGGTTAGAATCTATGTGTTTGTTAGGCACACAAACCAGAGTACTTCTGTATGTAAATTCTTATAGCTTATGCATCAAAAATACACAATAAACAAATACCAATGATGTGAGACTGAATTATCTTTCTACTATCTCTTTAGAAAATTACATTACAAAATTATTCTGATATGAAAGCACAAAGTATCCAACAAACACAGAGAAAAATATTGTAGAGTTGTTCAAGCAGTTAATAATAATGATACTGTATTGTTTTTCTGTATTTTGTGATGTTTCTAGAATGTATGTTTGCAAAAATGTATACTTTATTATGATTTCTTGGCTCATTCTAAATTAGTATTCACTTTCATATATAATTTGTTTTTGATATTTTTATATTTAATCTTCTTTAAAAGTCTCAAAATACCTGATTCTACTCTGACTGTGGGGCAGAAGCTTACACAAAAAAGCAAGTGTTAGGAAATGATATTTGAAAGCTAATGCAAAGCCAGATTCTGTTGGACTTCTAGGCTATAGTAACTAATTGAAATTATAATCCTTATAGCACTAGGCTTGTGTTTAAAAAAAAAAAAATCACTCAGGTTCCTGTGTGAAGAATAAATTAGGGAGAGGCAGTAAGCATAGAATCAGATACGAAGTGGGAATTTATTTTATTATTCAGGCTTAAGATGGTGGTGACCTGGTCCAGAATTTCATGATGAAGCTGAGAAGATGTTGAAAACTTAGAGAAGGTGGAGAAATAATATGCTATAAACAAACAAGGAGGGTTTTTGGGTTTGGGGTTTTGTTTTTTTCTTAATACAGTAACTGTTGGGAATGCATAGAGAGGGAGAGTTATATAGATCTCTTGAGTATTTGTCTTCAGGCTCTGGGTAAATAGTTTCTCCATTTACAAATACAGTAAAGAATAAAACTTAGAAACATTTATGACTTGTGCAATGCATATATCAGTATAAACCATCAAAGGTGAAGAGAGGAAATGGCCTGAATCATTCAGACCCATAGAAGTGCACAGGTGAAGGTTCATGAAAAGCAGGTATGTTCAACGGTACCAAATTCTACTGAGATACTGAGATATATGAAGACAGAGATGTGTTCACCAGATTTAAAAATAAAGTTACTTTGGCAGGACCATATTTGCTAATCTGGAGGAGTCAGAGCCTTTTGCTGTATTGGAGTGGGCTGAAAAGTAAATAAGATGTGAGGAGGTGGTCCTCTATAAGAAATGCTATCAAGAAGTGTTTATTGAGGGTGAGCAGAGAAATGGGAAAATCTGGAGGGAAATATGATGTTTAAAAAGAAGTAGGTGTGGGAGCTATTCTGGGTTATTGTTGTAAGAATAGAGAAATTCTTGTATCTTGAGAGTAAACAAATGGAAATTGACAATTTGTTGATGCAAGGGAGAGAGCACTACCAAAAGACTAATTGGTGAATGTTTTAAACAATCCTGACATAAGAATTCAAGTATAAGTAGTTTATCTGGGAGGTACAGACACACTAGTAAGGCAGTAGGAAATTGAAATTGGAAAAAAAAAAGCGAAAAATGTTATCAAGCCAGCTAGCAGCATGAGAAATAGTGTAGAACACACATTTGCTATTCTATCCAAAAGACAAGAAGTTGGTATAAACTATTTGAAAGCTTCTCCCAGTTGTGAATTCCCAGCTCTGATGGCATCTAGTAGCCTTCCCTGGAGAAAGCCCTCAGGCAGAGGGAGAGATAGTGGCAGCTGGAAGTTGTCCCGGATACCAGAATTGTTAAGGCCTAAGGGCTATAGGTGGAGCACCTACAGTATCACCCAAGTCAAAAAATAGATACAAGTTATAAAACTGAATATTCTAAATCTCAGGTTAAAGTACGTATTTCTACTTAAGAAGGTAAATGCTACAGTTTTTATCCAACAAGTTATCTCATTTGAACAATTTTTAAGTAATTACTGTAGTGATTAAAACACATGAACAGTGTCATATTTAAATTGTTTCCCTCAATTGAATGTTTGGGCAGAATAAATTGCAGAATAAAAGCATTGGTTATTCATGTAAACTGAGAAATAATATGCCATTCACTTTAGATTTAGTTATGGGATGACATGTGCAATTTATTAAATAAGTTTTATCATTTTGCCTGATACAGTTACCTGATGTCTACCGATGATAAAACTGAAAGAGATGGGAAAACGTCCTTTGTTACCATTTAAATTATTTTTTTAAAGTTTAAGACAGAATGATTCTAATTGTTCTTTAGTCACGAATGCTTAAACTGAAGAAATGTGTAAGTGGAAAATATTTTATAAAGGCTAGCATTTGGAAAGGAATACAATGATTAAATTCACAGTAGCTTATGAAGGGTTTTGCCCGTAGTAAAACAATCAACTAACTCAATTCAGAGAAATATAAAAGAGGTGAAAACTACTGTTTTAAATATTAATTCCTTCTACTGGAAAGGTAACAGTGCTTCTTTAAACTCTTATATCACAGTCCCAGTTGGTGGTTGATGATTTTGACAAGCTGTGATGCTATCTATTTAACAAAGCCCAGAGCTTTCAAGCTGTTATACAACAGTGATTTTTTGAAATGCTTGATATGAGTATAAGGTTTTATTCTAATAATGCTATGTTGAAACTCTGACACCCTGTAGTCTTAGAATAGTATATGACAGGCCCATTGTTTCACATTGTTTAAAATGCTACATATCAATGACTGTTGGAGAAAATGGAGACTATACAGATGAGTATAGATTTCTAGGAATCACTTCCATACATTTTACCAAAAAATAAAAAATAAAGAAAATGCTTTTCCTTGAAAATAGTAAATTTTTACATAAATCTTACTCTACCATTCTTACTAGTATGACAGGTAAACAACTAACATTTGATGCTACAGCTATAAGCATGCTACAAACATCTGGTATTTTACAAATTCATTTTTTGCTTGTAGGCCTTCTTTTTTATGTAATATTTTGTTTAAATAATAAAGTCTGTCCCTCCCCACCAAACTAGCAGTTATGAAGAAATAAGAAACAGTAGTCTTACTGCTTAGAAAAGTGCAAGAATATAGAGATTGTCTTCATGATACAGGTGTGAAGGGATGGCTGAAAACTGAGAGTAGATGTTGAGGATTTCAGGGCTGATCAAGGAAAAGAAATGACCATGAGAAGGCAATATTGCACAGTAAGCTTTACTGGGTGGCCAGTTGGACAGGGTTGCCTGAGGGAGGAATGCATTTACAGCAGAAGACCTCCCAGAGACAGTAGTGCAGGGCCATCACCCAGAAGTGGAAAGAGAAGGGAACTCGAAGGGGAGAGGGGATTTGGAGAGAGAACTTACATGTCCAGATGATGTCACTCAACAGCAAGGTGAGGAATCTCTGAATCAGAGAGCTCTGAAGGACAGCAAGAGTTTGGGGTCTTTTATAGTTAAATGGTCTGTCTTTGTATGGCTAGCAGATGTTGGGTGGAGTTTCATGTGGTATGGAAATCAAGCAGGGTCTAAATGGCTATATTCCTGATTGGGCTGTATTTCAAATAGTTCGATGTTTAAGAATTTGAGTTTTGTGCTGGTGGCCTTTGAGCTTATGATCTTAACCTGCTATGAAGAAGTAAACAACATAGGGACAAATATGCAGATGCCATCTTTGGTCCATTTATATAACAATCCATTCCTTGGCTCCGTGTTGTGTGGATAATTCCTTGGACATGGCTATTTCTGTTTCCTTTCATTGTTGTGTGGTATCCCACACATATGCTTTTCCTATTGCCTCAAAAACCACTGATCTTACCAAGGGACTATTACGAAAGCTTGTTGGTGGCATTAGGAACTTGCAGTTAGTGTGGTTTTTAGGGGCAAATGCTTGGGGGGTTTTGCTGCTCAGTAAATATCTTATTGGAATTTTGAGCCAAACCCAAGTACAGGAAATATTGTCCAAGGTTGGACGAGGGAAACTTGTGGCAGGGGAAGCCATTTTACTTTCTTACAGGTCTACCGGGCTCCCTCTGCTGCCTGTATTCTCTGTGTTCCTATGAAGGTTAAATTTATGAGGCTTAGTGAAATTCTAGGAGGGGCTAATAGGGGCATAGAATATTATAGTCAGAGAAGATTAGGTGTTATCTGCTTTGCCTTCAGACTTAGATTATGGGCTTATCCCACCATTGCCCATATATTTATTGTGATTAACCTCTGGATATTGTTGGATCTCAATGGTTGGGGCATAAGGTCATCTTGATAAGTGACGTTTATTGGGGAAATTGGCCAGGGGAGAGATATTATGCTAAGTGTACTAATATTAGGTTGGACATATCCTGTATCGCTGCTGTGCAGTATAGTAGCCACTAGCCACATGTGACTATTGAGTAACTGAAATGAGATTAGTGTCACTGAGACACTGGATTTTTAATTATATTTAGTTTTTAATGAGTTTTATTTTAGAATAGCTTTATATTTACAGAAAACGTTGCAAAGATAGTAGAGAAATATTCTATACACTTTTCACTCAATTTACCCTGTGGTTATGTTACTATAGTATATTTACTACAGATAAGAAACCTACAATGTTACCTAAACTCCATATTTTATTCAGATTTCATTAGTTTTCCCTTAATATCCTTTTCTCTTCTAGGATCTCATTCAATATACTTTACATTTAATCACCATGTATCTTTAGTATCTGTGACAGTTTTTCAGACTTTCCTTGTTTTTCATGACTGACAGTTTTTTGAGGAATATTAATCAGATATTTTGTAAAATAGTGCTCAATTTGGGGTTTTCTGATATTTTTCTTATGGTTAGATCTGCACCATGGGTTTCCTCATCGCATTATATCAGCAATGCATGCTATCAGTATGACTTAGCAGTGGTGATATTAACCTTGGATTAGTATATGGTGAAGGCATTAATCATCTGGGTAAGGTGGTATTTAGCAGGTATCTGCAGTATAAAATTATGTTTTTTCCTTTCCTAATTCTATTTTTGGGAAGCAAGTTACTGAGGGGAGTTCACTCCCCTGGTAGGGGATGGGGGTATGTGAGGATTAAGCTCCATCCCCTGGAGGGAATTAGTATCTAAATAAAACATTATAATTTATTTCACAAGGGAGAAATGTTTTTCCTTCTCCATTTATTTATTTATATAAATATGGCCTCACTCATGGATATTTTATTTATTTATTTATTTATTTTTATTAATGTTTTTGTCACATCTTTATTGGAGTATAAATGCTTTACTATGTTGTGTCAGTTTCTGCTGTACAACAAAGTAAATCAGCTACATGTATAAATATATCCCCATATCCCCTCCCTCTTGAGCCTCCCTCCCACCCTCTCTATCCCATCCCTCTAGGTCCTCACAAAGCATCGAGTTGATCTCCTTGTGCTATGCAGCAGCTTCCCACTAGCCATCCATTTTATATTTGGTAGTGTATATATGTCAATGCTACTCTCTCACTTCATCCCAGCTTCCCCTTCCCCCACCGTGCCCTCAAGTCCATTCTCTATGTCTGCGTCTTTATTCCTGCCCTGCCACTAGGTTCATCAGGATCTCTTTGAGATCCTGATTTTAGTTCTTTTGGATATATACACAGGAGTGAGAGTATATAGTTGTTCTATTTTTAATTTTTTGAGGACCCTCAAAACTGTTTTGCATACCAACTATACATACCATTTTATATTCCTACCAACAATGTAGAAGGGTTTCAATTTCTCCAGAAAGTTGCCAACACTTATTATCTTTTGATTTTTTTAATAATAGCTACCCTAACAGGTGTGAGGTGATATCTCTTTGTTGTTTTGATTTGCATTTCCCTGATGATTAACAATGTCGAGCATCTTTCATATGCCTATTGGCCACCATTTGTATGTCTTCTTTGGAGAAATGTCTATTCAAGTCCTTTGTCCACCGTTTGATCTGTGTGTTTCCTCACTATTGAGTTGTATGAGTTCCTTATATATTTTGGAAATTAACCAATTCAGATATATGGTTTGCAAATTTTTTCTCCCATTTAGTAAGTTGCCTTTTCACTCTGTTGATTGTTTCTTTTGCTGTGCAGAAGCTTTTTAGTTTGATGCTATCCAACTTGACTATTTTTGCTTTGGTTGCTTGTTCTTTCGGTAATGTATCCAAAAGAATTCATTGCCAAGACCAGTGTGAAGAAACTTTTTTCCAGTGTTTTCTTTTGGTAGGTATATGGTTTCAGGTCTTTTGTTTAACTCTAATCATTTGAGTTGATTTTTGTACGTGATGTGAGATAAGGGTTCATTTTCATTGTTCTGCATTTAGACACCCAGTTTTCCTAACATCATTTTTTGAAAAGATTATGTCCTTTTCCATTGTATATTATTAGCAAACTTGTTGAAGATCAGTTGACTGTGAATATATGGATTTATTTCTAGGGGTGGGGGTGGGGAACTGAAAGCTTCTCCTCCAGTATCCTGTACCCACCCTTGCCACTTCTATTGAACATAGTACTGGAAGTCCTAGCCAGAGCAATTAAACAAGAAATAGAAATAAAAGACATCCAAACTGGAAAGGAAAAAGTAAAAATATCTGTTTGCAGAGAACAAGATAAAATACGTAGAAAACCTGATTTAGTCTTCATGCATGAATTCTTTTTATACATTGCTGGATTTAATTTGCTAATATTTTTAATGCATTTTTCATGGAAGTTTATGAGCGATATTGGTTTGGAGGGCTTTTTTTTTTTTTGTACTGGTTTGTTTTGCTTTGGTATTAGAGTAATAACAGACTCATACAATGCAGTGGGAAGTTTTCTTTTTCCATTTTTTTGGAAAATATTGTGTAAACTTGATATTGACCTTCTTTAAGTGTTTGGTTAAGATTTGTGGGCCTGGGAGTTTCTTTTTGGGAATGTTCATTTCTGAGGTATAATTTTGATGGATATGATCTGTTTATTTTCTTCAAGATTTCCAAAATGACAGTCCATATTTTTATGTGTTTTATCCTATTTTGGCTTTTCTTTTCTTTTTTGAGAAGTCAGCTGTCAACGTATACTTTTCCTCTGAGTATAAATTAGCAAATATTTTCATCATTGTATTTTTCTAAATGCTATTTTACCTACTTTCCAAAACATATGTTCATATTGTCCTATAATTAGCTATACTTACTGATTAATATTTAATACACTTATTCATTATAATATATTTAGTATTCTTAGTGTCCATGTTTTGGGAGGAAAGAATTCAAATCAAGTTAAGAAGTTTCCTTTGATTGTATTCTCTCTTCACTATTCCTTTTTGAAAATTGTGAACTTACGTGTTAAGTATATAAGTGAAATTTGTGATTTTTATGTTCAGAATTCACACTTAGGTCATTGAGAATTCTATACATAAATAAATATTCGTATAAATTATGACATCTGACATTTGTCACTGCACATTTATGAATTTTATTTTTATGTGAGAATTCTTTAGAGAGGTCAAAAAGAAAATATTCAATGAAACACATTTGGTGAGTAAAAACCAGCTGTAAGAAATTTATCACCATATGGATTTAATTTCATCATTTGAAAATGCTTGTGAAGAGGAGTATTGAAGAGTCTATGCAAGAGAACATTATTGCAAGCATTTATGAGTGTGTGCATTTGTGTTCACATGTGTGCATGCCTGCTTGGAACACTAACTCAAATTAGCTCAAAATGATGAAATTAGAGTGCAGAAGTTACATATTATCCTGTAAGAGATAAGGAGTCATAGAATAATTCAAGCAGGAAAATACATGCAAACTTGATTTTAGAATTATATATTCTAAGTAAGTGATATGATGGCTAACTAAGCTGTTCTTATATATTAACTATTTTTGATGACATCAGTATCATTTTGACATGTGGTAACACCTCATTTTGCAAGAAGAGTTGGTAGTCGTATTGGTATTATATTAATGTATATATTATTTTAAATGTTTCTAATGCCTTCCATTCATAGACTATAACTTTTTATGCTAGTCAAAATTTTTCATCCTCAGCATCAATTCAACATATACTCATATGTTTTCTGCAAATTTATTGATGAGTTTATTTTTAAGTATTTCCAATAATAATGCTTCTTTATGCAGAAATAACTATCTTAAATAAAAATACTTTTAAAATCTCCTTAAAAATCAAAAACGTGTTTTTAGGGAGTTCCCTGGTGGTCCAGTGGTTAGGACTCGGCACTTTCACTGCGTGGCCCTGGTTCAATCCCTGGTCGGGGAACTAAGATCCCGAAAGCTGCGCAGCACAGCCAAAAAAATGTTTTTGCAAGAAGATATAGTATAATAATAACAATGTAAATGTGGTAATTAAGACCGAAGTGCATGATGATAGTCAACAGGAAAATATAATAAGATGCTAAGCTCCTTGTTTAAAATTGAAAGCATTCAAAATATACTATATATTTCACATTAACTCTGGAAAGAAACAATAAAAAAATAAAATGGTTAGCTCAGCAAACAAAAATATATTTTATATGGAAAAAAACAAAAAGGAATGAATAAGGAATCAAAAATCAGAAATCAGTCAATAATACAGAAGATTTAAGATTTCAATATTTAAAGAAAATTTATGAAATGCCCCTGTTGAAAGGCAAACCTGTTATGTTGACTGGTCAATTAAAATTACTATTATTTTGAGCTACCTGTGTGCCATGTTCCAAAAATACAAAGGAAAATAAGACAGAGAGAAAAAGTAATAAATAAGTAAAGAATAATAATTATAGAAAGTGACAGATATTTAGAGATTGAATTGCATAGGTTGATGTGATTAAGTCAGGTAGTACAGGGAGAATTTAGGTAGCATTGTCAGAGGTTATTTTCTCAAGACAGGCAGAATTTGATATGGGACCTGAATTTTGTGGAGTAACCACATTTAAGAAAATGGCCAGGTCCTGGGGTTTGACAAGGCAAGGTAAATTTATCCACTTTGAAAAGGAACTGAGCAAGTAAAATGTGGTTGCCAGGGATTGGTAGGAAATAGGGTGTAATGAGGAGTTTTTCAGCGGGTTAAAAGTTTCAGTTATGAAAGATGAATATGATATTTTCTGTACAACATTGTACCTGTAGTTAACAATACTGTATTGTACACTTAAAATTTTGTTCGGAGTTGATCTCATGTAATCTAGTCTTACTACAATAAATAAATAATAAATATACTCATATATTTTAAGATCTCTTACCTGAAGAATCCAAAAGAAAACTATTTTTTAAAGTATTACAAATAATAATTGAATTTTATTTAAGTTGCATACCACAGTCAAATATACACACATCAGTGGTTTCCAAGCAAAATGATGCCATAGACAACAGTGGTAAAAGAAAGATAAATTACTAGAAATCAAAGTAGTGTACCTACATAGAAAAACCTAAAATAGTTTACTTAGAACTGAAAAAAAAATCTGGAAATAAATGGAGAAACATACTACTTTCTTACATGGAAAGCATAGAAGATCTTCTACATGCTATCTTCTTACATGGAAAATTATCTTCTAAGATCCATGAAATTATTATAATCCAAATAAAATTTCCAATGATATATTTTAGAAATTTATAAAATTATTATTAACTTTATCTAAATGAACAAGTACACCAGAGTCGATTTTTTAAAAAAAGAATGAAAAGAAATATGCCTTATTGTCATTAAAATATATTAACAATTATATGCAGAATATTTAATTAATGCCAGAGTAGACAAATAAATATGAAAATTAGAATGTAAAAAATTTCAAATGTTCATTTGAACTTAGCACATGATAAACATTGCACCTAAAAATACCCATACCTGGGTTGCTGAATTAGTAGTGCTTCATCAGCTTTGGATACATTTTTATCTTACCTTAAAAACACCGATTTTGTCACAGAGTATACCACTTTCCTATCTTTTACCCAGCAGCAGCCACTCTCTTGATATTCGTGCTATCATAGCTTTCCTCTCTGTGTCACTATTCACAGTACATCCAGACATTACCCATATAAGAATATGATGTACATTTTCAGTTATTATCAATGATACAAAGATGGAAATGAAGACAGAAGGTCAGGGAAATAATCAAGGAATGAGTGAGACTGCGTGAGGAGAGTCACATCTGTTGATGTTTGAATCAAGAAAAATTTAAGAAAGCCCTAATTACGTACTTATCCAGTCTTTATATTGATAAACTCTGTGTGTGTGTTAAAGTTGTAAAAATTAACCAGCAAAATTATGAGTGGCAACATATAATCAATGTTAAGAATAATATAAAAACATTACTATGAGCATTATCAATTGACAGAAAAGTGGAAGCATAACAAAAATCTGTGCTATTGTATTTAGGAGATTTTAAGTTATATTACAAAAAATACTTGAGTTTTTCTAATGAATTCTTCTAGAACTTTGCAAAACCACAAGGTTTAGTAATGCATTTTGAATAAGTAGATTCAGTGTTTGGAAGAGAATAATTATTTAAATGTGGAAGTCAGGGCTGTACGACTAGTTTTCTTTTATTTCTTCTGGAAGGTTATCTTTTCTAGGCAAAACAGTTGATTCTCTATGACAACATAGGTATGCCAGTTGAAATAATATTTACAAAGCTCTGTGTTGAAGGTATAAAAAGATATGCTTTGTAAGTTAAAATCCAAAGTTATTAGAATAAAAAAAACAACCACACAAAGCATTCAATAATGGTGAAACAGCATATTTTCCTGCCAGGAAAATGAATTAAGTACTATTTTAGTTGGCATTAGTTATATAGTTTACTGATCTTATTTAAAATATTTTCTTCCTGATTATTTTAATCACTTAAGAGTTCCAGAATTTTCTTAGTTACTAGAGCTGAAATAACCAAAAAACCGTCATCAGTAAGTATAGTTTTCAAACATCTTTAAACATATTTCCTAACTTCTTAAGAATAAAAAAATGAAACTATGAAAATGAAGCACTTGTGTAATGTGTTGTAAACATGGGAAATAACAGCAATCACAGGCTAAAAAACAATAGCAATAGGTATATTTTAAAAGTATATGTATCAATTGATTTAATTTTTGGAATTCTGATACCATTCAAAATAGAATCTTTACAGAGGCAAAACAAAAACAAAAATACTCCCTAAGAATACTAGACTAGAGGTACGGGAATTGCTCCTTGTCCTTCAGCTTGTTTGAGGAAAGACCTGAACAAATTACTTAAACTGTCTGAATTTATTTTCTTATTTAAAAATCAGTACAGTACACATGACATTTCTTGTAATTTTTCAAAAATATGTGCTGTGTATATATATATATATATATATGTATATATATATATATATATATATATATATATATATAAAATGCATTTTTGTTACTCTTCACCAGTTCTTGTGCATGTACTGTACTAATCCATGATGTTTGCCTAGTGAATCTTTTTACTTCTTTATAACAATGCATTTTACTTTCCTTTTCTACAAAGCTTTTAAAAATTTACTATATTGTTATATTTAGTTAACTTCCTTGGTAGCATATATTAAATAAATTAAATTTTCTCTTCTTGAAGGTTAGTATTAACCTCTATTATTACCCTTAAATACATTACTTTTCTTTCTAGGTCTTGTCCAGCTCCTCTGTAATTACTGATATAATTAGAATTTCTTTGACTTCCTTTTGTATGTTTTTCTTCCCTTCTTACTGTCCCTCCTTCCCTACCTCCATGCCTCCATTCCTTCTCTTTTTGTCTCTGTCTCTCTGTCTCTTTCTCTCTCATCAAAATCAACTTTCTTTTTTTCTCTCTTTCTTCTTCTTTCTTTCTTTCTTTTTCTTTTCTCTCTTTCTTTTTCTTCCTTCTGTCTCTATCTCTCTCTCTTTCATCAAAAGTCTTAAAGTAATTTTTCACATGCCTGTATATTCTTATTGTTTTAACTACTTAATATTTTCCACTTTAATAATTACAACTATTTATATTTCCGTATTTAGTTTTCTTATTTCTTTTACATATCTTTTGCTAATGTTCTTCATTTCTACTCATATCCTTTTCCAGAAACGTTTTCCCTCCACACAGATTGATATATTTTCTAATCTCAAATTCTGAAGGATTTTTAGATGAACTGGTTTCTAAAGCCCAGAGTTTAGTAGAGATGGATACTCTTCATCCAAAAGTCTTTACACCAAAGACAGATCAATGTTTCCTGTTGCTAAATATTTAAATGAAAGCATTGTAAAATATACCTGTTACTATTTAAATCTAATATTTATTGCTAGTCTTTATAAACACCCATCAACAAGAGTCAAATTAAATAAATTCCATCCATAATGTAAAAATCAAAAATGTCCATTTGTAATAGTAATAAAATATATACTGGGTAAGGAAGTTAATGAGTCTACAAATTGCTGGACTCATTTTTTTCCGAAGGTAAAGATTGATATATTTATTATATATGTTTGGGAGAACTGAAGGTAATAAAGCCTTTTGAACTAAATGAAAATGTTTGTTTTTTTCTACTCATTCTTGAAAAATGAGTTACGATGGTTTATTTGAAGACCTCAAGTTTGTATGGGATTTAAGAAAGCTTCAGAACACAAAGCTTTGTGGGTTTTTCCCCCTATGCATTTAATTTTATTTATTTATCTAAACAATCTCTTCACAGTTTATTCCTATTGCTCTCATTTCTTACGTTATTTGTTTTTATGAGAAAAATATTTGTACTATTTCAGTATCATATGCTATGGAGAACAACAACAACAATAAAAAAATGAAAGTAAACTTACAGCTATTTTTATAGCCAGTAATTTTCAAATACAGAATAAATATTAGGAGGTGCCGTAGAAGTCACACATATTAATTGTTTTAAGAGAAGCTGCTCTGAAAATTAAAGCACCAGCATTAGAGAGTAGGACAAGTGGTCTCAGGAGTGGCAGGTTGATGATAATGAAGTGGAGCTCCACTTAATCTTTCCAAATTATCTTTTTTACAAAGAAGGCAGAGTATAACTGAATGAATAAAGAACAATACAATTTCTACTGTGTTCTAGTCAAAATACGAAGAGAGTTGTGGAGAGTAGCCTATGATACCACCAATAAGCTGATAGATCAAAATGAGTGTGCTTTATAGGTATTCTTTTGGGATCCCTTTTCTTATAGAGGTGAATTATAATTCTTGTTCTGGCCACTAGTTCACTTTACCAAAAAAGGAGACTGAGGTTCTGATAAATTAATTTTCCCCAAAATGTACATTTCCACCCTCAGCAAATACATTTTATCTCAGCATATCTTTTAAATAAATTAAATATTTATGATAAAATGCTTCCATTTTTAAGAAAAAAAATAGTCTGCTCTGTGCAAATTATTGTGTTTACATTAAATTTTAATATACATCTTTTCTTGGCATTTAATATTATTTTAATTGCTGTGTGATACCATAATGCCACTGGTGGACAAAATGTAGTGAAATATATTTTATTTTAACTTAGTTATTTTATTAATTATAATAAAGTTATAGATATTTTCATTATCACTTGCATACCAAAAGGTAGATATATGGCTTAACCTTACTTTTTATGAAGTAGGCTGGTCATATTTTCATGGAAATAATTTAAATTTATTACTAGAAATAATGATGATAATAGTGCTAATTACTATAAATTGAGACTAATTCCTGATAATGTTCCTTGTGATATTCTTGCACCATGTCAGTCAATCTCTGCCACAACTAGGTATGCTATATTCTATTAATATCCCCATTTTTATACAAGAAGTTGCTGAATCTTAGAAATGTTAATTTGTTGAAGTCATAGCTTCATAGCTCACAGATGATTGAGCCAGGCTTGTACTTCGCCTATGTAATCACTAACACTGAATTCTCACATAGGATGGGAAATGGTGACATCTTATTCTGGGCAATGAGAAAACCAAAGTCAAAAAAGCAAAGCTAGTTACTTGAGTGATCTGAGAAGGGGTTTCCTTAATTAGCCCTAGAACACCGAGAGAAAGCCAAGGTCATTTCCAAGTAGACAATAGACCAGAATTATCAATAAGCAGTTAGAGGGCTGACTTAGTAGGGAACAATTACATTAATAAGAGTACTTTGAGGCAGTGGCCCTACTTAGCACCTAGAACATTATATGTGGAGTGGCAGAGGGAACGCACCACAAATTTCTGTTAAATGAACAAATATCACAACAGTTTTACCAAACAAATATACAGCAGTCAAAAATGCCACTTTATTTTCCTGTCTTTGCTACTTATTCATGGATTTCAACAAGTTAATATCAGAGTAACTTGATATAACATGAGTGAAAATACTAAAAACATTCCTAAAGTAAAATGGTTAAGAAGCATAATTAAAAATTAAAAAAAGATGTGTGCAACTCATCATGGATCTTATTCATGATAATTCATGTTACATGTAACAACATTTACACCAAACCTACAGCATCTGAGTCAAACTTCTCTCAAGTTACAGATTATTACTTTTATCACTTAGATGAATATGTTGGATAACAACATGGGGAGCGAAAGATGCATTCCTGCATGAGTTTGGAGAAACTTAGGAGAATGATTTATTTTCATAAATAAATTGACTATGAGGAAGATTATTGGATAACCATATTCCTTGGGGTAACATGGTGAAGAATTAAAACAATCTTACCAACAAAAGACCTTTTCCCCTAGACCAGTGTACTAGAAAGAGAAGACACAATTGAATATTAGAATAAACATTTAAGGTGATACCAAAGTGACTACAAACTCTGGACTGAATTTCACACAAATATATGCAGTAAAGTAAAAGAAAGAATAATTAAAACTCTTATCTCCTTGAGAGAAAATGGACATGCCCTGTGACTGTCTCCTTCATGCTCCCTGAGAAAACACTGACTTCATTTGGGAGGTATATGTTCACAGTTCCAAATGTCAGAAGGCCTGTGACCTTGCATTGTAAAATCAAAATGTTAGGCCTCTTACAGGGTCTGTTATATTTTAAAGGAGACACAATAAGGAAGAGAGGGTAGGGAGGCAGTCCCTCCTTCCTCAAAGATTCTGTTTTTTTATCCTTACACATGGCATTATTCTGGTTCTTCACATGTAGACAAGGATGACTTCTTATCAAACTTACTGTCTTATAGGCAGCCACAACAATGATATTGAACAGAAAACCACAATTAGCTTTGCCAGGAGTGACCAGTTTAAGGGGAGGTGATGATGGACAGAGCCAGAGAGGAAGAACATTATGATAGAGCTGCTTGGTGATTATGTCTGACAAAACTTCTGGTGACTCCAAAGCAAATTTGAGTGGCGCTCTCTGGAAGATGGGATCCTATGTGAACTAGCAGCAAAAAGAGTTAGGGAATGTAGTTTATATAATTAAATTATGAATTTAATTCATAGTTATTCAGGCATTTATCAAGGCGTAAGGCGTACAAGTCATTCCATAAACACATACAACACACAACAAACACATGTACACGCATGTGCATGCACACACATGCACACATACACACATATACACAAAAATGCACATGCAGATATACTCAAGCCCCTTTAGGACGGGAAACATAGGAAACAAATGAACTTGCATTTCAGTTTTGTGTAGCATGCTGTTTCATATCTTTACAAATATTTGGCATTTTACTATAAAGTCACCTGTATTACTGAGAACATTAAGAAAAGGGTTTGTAGAATAAAAAAATAGAACCAAAAACAAATCAGATTTAAATACCCTGACATTTTCTTAAAGCTATAGTTAAGAGTTTGAAAAGGTAGAGTTTTTGAAGTATACTAAAAATACTGTATAGGGAAATGCCATGTTTAAAAATTATTTTAAAAATCAAGAATTAAGTTGTATTATTTTGAAGCTCTTACTGTACGCAGTCAGGACTAAGTCAAATTTATACATTATATACAAGTGATGACCTACTAGAGACTACATTAACGTCAACCAAGTTTAGAGAAAATTTAATCATTGAAAAAGGTAGTATACTTTGTACTTCATTTTTCAATTCCAGTAATACAGTTGACAAGACATGTTAATTATATTTCCTCTTGCTGATATTTCCTAGGTAACCAATATTATAGGAAATATAATTAAAACTACACTCTCTTGTGATTATTTTTTTACATTTTATATATCATTGCTTGGTTACTATTGCTAGAATGATTAAAAGTTTATTTAAAAAACATTAACCATATTTGGTTAATAAATAGTTGATTAAAGAAGTGGTAATGAACATACATACACACACACACACACACACACACACTGTTGGGGAGGGGAAATTTCCTCCTCTACCCGTCTTGAGTTCTTGTGTCTGGACTAATAATAAAATCAACACTGACATATTAACAGGAGAAAAAGAATTTTAATTTGTGTGCATGAAGGTCTCAGAAATGGGGCCTAAGAAGTAGACAAAGTAGACAGCTTTTATACTTTTCAGACAAAGAAACAATAAATCTATGAGGAATTGACAGGACAAAGAAACTTAGGCTTTGGGTACATAATTAGTGAAGAATCTAAATAAAGTTTGAGCTTGGGGTACTCAATTAAAGAAGTAACCAGGTTTGTTTATAGAGGCTTCTCAGCCCCAAATTACCCCTCTCTGGCGATAATAGTGTCCTACCTCTAGGTGTACATGCAGGGAGTGCACCTTTCACATGAGAAATTTATTTCCTACTTTCAGGGAGACAGAGAGGAGAGTCAAAGGGTCCCTCTTGCATCAGCTTTTTCTTAAGTAACTTTAATTCAAAATAGTCAATATGGCATTGAGGCATACTTTGGGGCAGCCTCCCCTGGGCCTCAATAATACACATATATGTATATACATACATGCACACATATATGTACAATTGTTTTAACATTTTATATGAGAAGTTCTCTGCATGGAAATGAATTTCTGTTCTAAAAATGAATGAGATGTAGCAGACAAAGTAGGATGGACAATGTCAGATGGGAACCAAGGAGATTTATAATAGTATTTGAGGAAGGATTATTTCTGATATGATCTTCAGCGTCCTACTTTGCAATTGTCATTAAAAAAACTCATTAATGATTGTAACGATTTTTTAAAGGATGTTTATGATTTTAATTTGAATGTGTGTGTGCATTCACACATGTGACCTCAAGTTTAGGTTTATACTATTTTTTAAAGAGGCACACAAATGAAATAGAAGCAGAAACCCCAAAGAGAGAAAGACTATGAGAATGTAAGTGTCTATTAATTAATTTCAACTTTTGTCAACATCTGTAGAGATCTTTAGGAGTGCTTTACATTTCTAAAGTTTATAGAATTGTGGAATTCAAACCAAGTGTAGGGAGGTCTACGTGAAATTAAAATTACTTAAAGACTTGGCTAAAATAAATTGTGAAGAATAATAAATAAATCATCCCATACAACAAAGTTTATCCATTTTATATCTAAAGATTTTTCAAATATTAGTTTGCAGTCTAACATGAGTTTAAAATAGATGTTGGTGTTGGTTTGTGTGTGTGTTTATTTGCTTTTATATTTTTAATTATGCAACTTCGGGCAAATTATTTGACATTCCTTAACCCCAGTTTCCTCCTCTGTGAAATGTGATCAATAACCACACCTCAGAGAACTTATGAGATTTAAGTATACAGTTGACCCTTGGACAACTCGGGGGTTAGGGGTGCTGACCCTGCATGTAGTCAAAAATCCCTGGATAAATTATAGTTGGCTCTCAATATATACGTGGTTCTGCATCCACAGATTCAACCAACCATGGATTGTGTAGTACTTTAGTATTTCCTATTCTCATATAAGTGGACCTGTGTAATTCAAACCTGTGTTCTTCAAGGGTCAGCCCTGTAATACATGTTAGTACATAGAAAATGACTATCAAATACTAAACATCAAGATGGCAACTGTTGTTATTGCTATAGGAGTGATATGCTAGGAATCATGCTAAATGTTATGGAAGTTATAAATATAAACTTTTTTTGCTTTGATGTTGTTATCACTAAATAGGGTATGAATGTTTTCATTACTAAAAAGTACAATTCATGGAAGGAAGAAATTGCTTCTAGCTGAGGGATTGAGTGACAATAATGAAGGAACTGACATTTGAGTTAGCCTTTAAAAGATGACTATAATTTTTACAGGTGGAGATAACCTGGGATACAATATTCTAGATGGAGAGAAAGGAGCAAGCAAAAGAGCTATATTAGGAATATTTATGCACTCATTTAGTATTTATTGAAAGTCTACTAAATAGTAGGCACTGCAGAATGAAAGGAATAAAACATAAGTGACTTTTAAAATACATATATATACACATACACATATATGTATATGTATGTGTGTTTCTATGTGTATACATTGTACAGTGCTGGAATACAGTCTGATGTGATCAAGTATTGTACAAATAAATGTAAATTTTCAATATGGTAGTGAAGAATAAAATTAACAAAGTAATCAGAAAGTGTGTAAAAGTAAAATCTGATCCAGGCCATTAGATATAGGACTGATAGATAGTTGGACTGAGGTCTGAAAGACAATTGTTAGTTAACTGGGGAAAAAATATGGAAATGAGTGTCACAAAGGGAACACAACAAGAGGGACTGTGGTGATTTAGGGAAACATACAAACTAAAATTTTGAATGTAATATGATGGTGATAAAAATAAAATATGTTGATCAAAGTATAAGTAAAATGGTATTTTGAGAAAAATCATCTCTTTAATCTAGCTTCTTTTTAAAAAAGTGTTTGCAATGGGACCAACTGGAGAAGTCATATTAATTGCAGTAGTATAGAATCAAACAGAGCAATGAATTTCTATGTAAGGAGACTGGGAAGTAAACAAAACAAAACAAAAAAAACCCCACATACACAAATTAAATAAATGTTTAATAAATAAATGTCAATAAATATTGAAAGTAGGAAAAACCATAGAGGAATGATTCAATGAAATAATATGTAATACCTTCAAAATAGTTTTTTAATTAAGACAATTTTGAAGCAGCTAAAGGTTCACAGCAAAACTGAGAGGACAGTACAGAGATTTCCCTTATGTCCTCTGCTCCTATGAATGCATAGCCTCCCCCATTATCAAATCCCTCCCCAGAGAGTTCATTTGTTAAAACTGATGAACCTGCATTGACACACCATAATCAACGAAAGTCGATAGTTTAGATTATAGTTTACTCCTGGTGATGTACGTTCTCTGGGTTTGGACAAATAAATAATGACATCTATCTATCATTACAGAATATTCTCTGTACTCTACCTGTTCATCCCTCCACCCCAACTGCTGGCAACTGTCTTCAGAGTTTTACTTTTTCCAAAATGTCATATAATTGGAATCATACACAACATAGCCTTTTCAGATTGGTTTCTTTCAATTAGGAATATGCATTTAAATCCCTTTTATATTTTTTCATAGCTTGCCAGCTCATTTATTTTTAGTACAGAATACTCTTACATTGTCTAGATGTAATACGGTTTATTTATCCATTCACCTACTGAAGGACATCTTGGTTGCTTCCAACTTTTAACATTTATGAATAAAGCTGCTATAAACATCCACGCGCAGGTTTCTGTGTGCACATAACTTTTCAACTCCTTTGGGTAAATACCAAGGAGCACAATTGCTGGATCATATGGTAAGAGTATGTTTACTTTTGTAAGAAACGGCCAAAATGCCTTCCAAAGTGGCTGTACCATTTTGCATTCCCATCAGCAATGGATGAGAGTTCCTATTGTTCCACATCCTCACCAGTATTTGATGCTATTAGTGTTCTGGATTTGGGCCATTCTAATAGGTGTGTAGTGGTATTTTATTGTTGCTTTAATTTGCATTTCCCAGATGACATATGATGTGGAGTATCTTTTCATATGCTTATTGGCCATCTTCATATCTTCTTTGGTGAAGTGTTTGTTAAGGTCTTATGACCATTTTCATTAGTTTTTTTGTTTTCTTATTGTTTAAGACTTCTTTGTATATTTTGTATAACAGACTCAGAATAGCCAACTGTACTGAAGGAGAAAAACAAAGTTGGAGGTCTGACACAGTAATCAAGACAGTGTGGTACTGATGAAAGAATAGAAAAATAGATCAGTGGAACAGAATAGAGAACCAAGAAATAGACTCACATAAATATAGTCAACTAAACTTTGACAAAGAAGCAAAGGCAATACAATGGAGCAAAGATAGTTTTTCAACAAATGTTATTGGAAGAACTGGGTATCCACATGTGCAAAAATGAATCTAGACAAAGGCCTTACACCATTAAAAACAAACAAACTCAGAATGTACCACAAACTAAAATTTAAAATGTAAAACTATAAAACATCTAGAAGATAACGTAGGAGAAAACCTAAATGACTTTGGGTATGGCAACATTTTAGATAACACTAAAGGAACAATACATGGGAGAAATAGTTGATAAGCTGGACTTCAGTAAAATTAAAAACTTCTGCTCTGGGAAAGACAATAATAAGAGAATGAGAAGACAAGCCACAGATGGCGGGGGGTGAGGGGTGGGGATCTTTGCAAAAGGCATATCCAGTAAAGGACTATTATCCTTCAATATATTTTGTGTGGTACAAAAGTGGTTTGTCCATTCATATCGTGACCTGTACAAAATCTTAACTGAAGATTTGACCAATATTTCAATTTTTTCTCTGTGGTCAGCACTAATGCCTACTACTTGACAAAGTACTGTGCAGAATTACTTTACAAGTGTGTCAAATCAAACAGGAAAAGCCATTTTGTAGAAGCAAGGAAAATATCAACAAGTATTATTGACCTATATCATCACAGAATGTTCCCTGAAGTTTAGAATAGACTTAAAATACAAGAAAATGGAACAAGTGCTTGTGAAATGTTTAGCATAGGGATAGGGATACCTTTAATCACACAGACACACACACACACACACACACTGATCCTAAATTTCCTCCTCTTCTTTTTCCATCTCTCCCTTAACCATGGTCCTGAATTTCCCCTGCAACCACCATTTTTGTGGATCTGGTAAATGCATCAGAGGAGAAAATGTATTTTATAAATTGACTTCTTTTATCAAAATTGGCTTTATTCTTATAGCATAATTTGATTTTTTTTTAAATTCTAAGATATTGTAAGGATCAAGAAGGACAGAGAGAGGGAAGGAGAAGGGAAACCCAACCTTATCTCAGTGATGGGAACGTCGAGGAATGAAGATCAGTGAAAGCCCCAGGGAACTCTGTCTTACCATGAATATTTATGCTGTGATACTGTGCAAACTTGATAGCCTAAAGTTAAGGAATCAAGCAGTGGATATAGGATGTTCAGTAAAAGAGGCTCAGGATAATACCAGATAGTAACCAGAGGTCATGTGTATTGAAGCTATTCAACAAAGGTGACAGGCTTGTATTAAGGCCTAAGGAGTGTTCACCTGTAAGTTCTATGCCTTGCACCAAAACATTTTGAGCCTCCTAATGAGGTACCATACTCTGTAGGTCTATTCAATATGTTAAAGTCGTTTGATTCAAATGCTGTTTTTGCTGGCCTATTAAACTTAATCCTACATCAAGAAATTCTCATGTCCTTATTTACAAAGTAGTCTATAAAACTGGCTGAATATTTGCAACACTGAAATATAGCATCTGCCTACTTCTTACTAATTAAAACTTAAATGTTACACTCCCACTGTAATGTTCCTTGAATTAACATAATCATCACACATTTTATTTGAACCTTCATTCTTCTAGAAAATCCAACAAAATATAATTTTATAATATCTCCCTCTCTTCCTCTATTTATACTCCTCTATTTTACCCTGTAGCACATTAAGAGAATGGTGAAGCATTAATAGCTATATGTGGATATTTACATATGCTGATTTACATTATATATTATGTATTTGTCAAATGGATGGTTAGAACTCAGGTACAATAACAAGAATTTCTTGAGAACCATTTCCTGATATTAGACATTTTGGTATCTGTCATTAAAATAGTTTATATTCTCAACAAAATTTAGTAACACGGATTCTTATTCTTTCCTAAAAATTGAAATTGATTTTTTAAGAATTGATGTCACCACATGTTTGTAAATGTGATATATATTTGAATATATAAATATACATTATATTAAATATATATGTGTGTATTTTGAAAAGAAAGTCATTACAAGAATAAACTTGTGTTAAGGAATTTAAAAAATGCATTTCTCTATTCTAGTTTTCAGAATTAATTTAGAGTCAAATGTGCTTTATATCTGAAAGAGATTTTCTAATTTACAATTTTTATTAGGAATTCTTTCTTGTCAGCTTCTGATTATCATGTTTTTCTCTCTATGGTTGGGTGGTATCATTTATTTTAACAAGAAAGGCAGTGACATATAATGGAATGAATATGATATTTATATTAAGATGAGGATTTTACTACTTCTGGCACATATTGGCTTTGTGATCATAAGCAAAGTACACGTTAAATGAGATTTATTTAAAAGTAAAAAATACTAAAATACGAATTTTCAAAAAAAATGCATTAATGTATATATTGATATTTGTGTATTTTCACGCATATGCCACGTCAGGCTTGTTGCTAGGTGTAATCTCTCTCTCTCTACACACACACACACACACACACACATTATTTTTCACAAAGAAATTTGGTAGTAATATGGCCCCTTTTGGACATTTGGACATTTAGACACAAAATGGTTGAAAAGCATATCCAAGATTTCACCTGGGAAAAGGACACTTAAGACTCAGATGCACACAAGCATACAGGATATTGATTTGGGTGTGCTTTTGGGATCACCACCTTTGGAAGGGAAAGAAAGGAAACAGATCTGGATACAGTCCAGCAAGGTCTTCATCTGACACCATGGGAAACTTTGAAGCCGGAATGATATTTAGTGAGACAAATCGTTTTAGCTGAGACAATTCCCAGAGAGGTCTCACAATACAGGAGTGTCTGCTGGCAACACTTCCAATAGCAAGCAGAATAATTCCTTCAGTCCTGAAGAGGCGCCTGAAGGAACACATCACAGCATAACACACTACATATCACTCTTAAAAACCAGATGTGGAAGAAAGTTAATTTTCTACACAATAGCCATTTCCCACCTCTTTCTCTGCTAATAGAAGCTCAATTTAGTTGAAATTACTCTAGCAGATATTTACCTCACAGAAGATACTTGTATCCCCAGAGGCCAGACTCAGAGGATAAATATGGTTAATACAAATAGCCCTTTCCACTGGGGTTCTGGGAAAGAATTAAGTCCTAATGCCCTAAGACATTAATTTTATGTAATAATAACTTCTCTCCTATGTATCTGAAATGGTGCTCGCTATGTACTGTCCTTGGGAAAATTGAGAGCATAGTGTTTCAAGTCATTTTCTCTAGGGTTTCATTCTGTCCTGTAACCCTGGTGGGAAAAAGCTGAATAAATCCATGTGGTCTCATTAGCCTCTCCGTGGAAGGCATTCTGAAATAATTCTGGCTGATGAAATGTGAGGGAGGATTCTTAAGGGGATGTCTTGGATGTTTTTTTCTTGAACTTAAAAGGTGGGTCATACTTACATCTAGACACTAGTGAAAATAAATTGCCAGAATAATGTATAGCCATCCAGCAACCATGTATGAAGCTGGAAAAGTGCTGAGAATGACAGAGTGAAAAGATATAAAGAAAACAGATCTTTGAGGAATTCACTTAGTTTAGGAATTAACCAGTCCTGGATCCCCCCTATTAACACCCATCAACATATGTGAGGTAAAAATATCTCTATTATTTGAACACATTTAGGATTTTTTTTTTCTATTTTGCAGTTAAAAGCACCTAATTGTCACAATAAGTAGTAAGTAACTATTTATGACTAACCCCCAAACTTGTCCACTTTCCATTAATGTGCTGCCTCTTAACTGTACCTGATGCCAAAATATATCTGATAGTGTTTTACAAAATAAAATATATTTTTAAAAAGCAAACAAATATGTGTTGTTTATTCTATGATTTCTATTGCCATGGATTTACAGAAGCTGGATAAGTTTGTTGAGGCCCTTGAATATATTCCTCCTCAATGCATGGGTTGGGGCACATTACTTAGCCAACAAGAATAGATAACCCATTACCCCTAAGGCTCTAGCTGTCCTTTGCTACTTGGCCCCCAGCCCCCTATCCCCTTTTTTTAAGCATTGAATGTCATGTGTGCTGTTCTTTTCAAGGGTAGTATAAAAAGCAGGGATTTAAAATGAGCAAATGACAGAGAAATGGGTCACTGCTGATTGTATTTCAGATTTAACCATGTGCTAAATTGAGAAGTCTGTTCAGTAGACTTGCATCTTACATATGACTTTTGTTTTGAATATAAATTAAGAAAACAAACTAGTTTTAGACTGGAGATAAAATGCATTAACATTTCATGGACATTGAAGTACTAATTCACCATCTTGTTCAAGACCTTGTGTGCCTTTGAAGCTCAGGATCCTAATTTACCAAATGAAAACTTTGGAATTCATGATTTCTAGTGCCTTTCTAAATCTAGATTCTGTCAATTCTCTTTCTATTGAATGAAAATACTATTGACATAGTAGCCTAATTTTTCTAATATATTAAACCTGTCTATAATACATGCTAGACTTTTAGTTTTCTGAAGAGAAAAAAAAAATGATTAACAAGCTAATCTGTGAACCTCTCACACTGTATTAGCAGGAAGAGCTAATTCTTTAACTCCACTTCACTGTACAGTAGAAACTAACACAACATTGTAAAACAACTATACCCCAGTTAAAAAAATAAAGAGCCCACGTAGACTGTGCTGATGATAAACCTTTTGTGGGAATATCTTTACCTGTGTTATGGTCAACAACTGTTCCTTTTGTTCTGCTTAAGCATGTGTGTAGATGGCCCTCAGGCAGGCCCTAAACTCTCAGTTTTTCAGACTTCTTTGGAGGAGGAGGAGGGAACCTTCTGCTGCAACAGGAGATGGGTGCACATAGACCAATTGCCCTGTTTGCTGCCTGGGGCGGGCACCCACTAACCATGAGATAACACAAACTTTTGGAGCTGATCTTGCTTTATCTCTTCTCTATGTGAATAAAAGCATTGTCTATCGAGTCAGTGGTTGACTGTGTTGTATTTTCCTTGGCGACTCCATTACCTAGATGCAGTGGGCAGACGTGCTTAGACTTCTATCCCTGGTAGCTGGCATTATGGTGATCTTTGCTCTCCTCCATGAAGTTGAAGTCCTCCCCTAGCACTGGTGAACAGTCCATGGTGTTCTGCTTAACAGCAGTAATACTTATACACAGCAAAAAGAAAATAAGTAAATATAAATATAATAATATGAGAACAGAAAGAAGTGTGCAATACTGTTTTGAGCACAAGCGCAGCAGTGGGGCCAAATTAGCCCTATACAAAACGCTGGTATAAACTTGCTAAGATATTATCTTATCTTAAAACCAAGCCTCAAAATAATCAAATACTTCCAAGTAACTTAACTGCATACTAAATAGTGAACAATACTTGAAGTTATGCAAGAAAATCCAGCACCCCAAACGTAAAATTCTCAATGTGTGGCATTTGTTAAAAAAATTACAAGACATTTAAAGAAGCCGGAAAATATGACCCATAACCAAGAATTTGGTTAATAGAAACAAGTAGAAAAATACAGAAGCATGATGAGTAAAAAATGAAAGATGTATTTAAAAATCTCACAAATGAATTCTAATCTCTAGAGATAAAAAATACAGCATGTAAGATGAAAAACACACTGTATAAGACAAATAGCAAGTCAGACACTGTGAAAGAAAAGGCTATAGTACTTGAGAATATAGAAGTAGACACTACCCAAATAAAACGCAAAGAGAAAAATAAAGAATATAGAATAATGCAAAGGGCAGCAGTGAACTGCAGGGCAATTTTCACGGTCTAAAATACATATAACTGGAGTTCAGAAAGAAGCGTGCAGACAAATACTATAAAAATCATGGTGAAGAATTTGCAAATTTGATTAAAACCGTAATTCCAAATGTTCAAAAATCTCAACAAACCCAAGAAAAAGGATATGAAGGAAACAACATCTAGGCACTGGATAATTCAGTTGCTGAAATGCAGTGAAAAATAGACAGTATTTACAGAGTTTTTCATTCTTTTTTTGAAGGCTGCTGAGTGTTCTACAGTGCAGATATAATTGCTCTTACTAGCCCCCTCTGGATGAACATTTAGGATATTTCTTTATCTTTCGGTAACCAGCAAGGCTTTAATAAACAACCTTGTACATTCAAAAAAAAAGAGAGAGACAGTATTTAAAGTAGCTGGAGAAAAAAGTTAAATTATGCACAGAAGACCAAATTTGACAGTAAACATCTCATCAGAAATAATGCAAACTAAAAAAAAAAAAAAAAAAGTGGAGTAAAATATTAAAATACTGACAGGTCGGGTTGCCATGGAGCAAAATTGTCAACCAAAAAATATATACCTAATGAAAAAATCTATGAAAAATTAAGGTGAAATAAACACTTTTGCAGACCTAAAAATGATGACAGAATTCATCACCAATAGATGAGTACTACAAGAAATGTTAAAGGAAGCTCTTCTGAGAGAAGGAAAATAATGCTATGAATAGAGATAAGTATAAAATAAATCTTAATTCTCCTTAAAAGATTACAAATAAATTAAAGCAAATATAATAACAATATAATGTGCAATTTATAACATTTGTAAAAGTAATATACTAAACAATGCAACACAAAGAGTGGAATGGGAAAAATAGAAACATACTGCTATAATGTTTTTATATGTGAAATGTAATCACAGTATTTGAGAGTGGAAAATATATAACAATATTAAAGATGTATACATTGAATTAAAACATCAATATATAATATCAAGTAGAACATGAATTAATAATGAATACTTACAGTGCAATTAAAGATCAGCTTTCATTGTATAAAGGAGTTCACCATTTGAAATTAATCAAATTTTCAAGAAAAAAGGGAAAGAATCCTTAATATATAACTTTGGCAAATCCATAATAGGTTTATGCAATCCACACATTTTTCTACAGTTTCATTTTTTATTAGACTTTAGTTTTTAGAGCAGTTTTAAGTTCACAGCATAATTGAGTAGAAGGTACATAGGTTTCACCTTTACTCTCTGTCCCCACATATGCATGCCCTACCCATATCAGAATCTCCCACCCGAGTGGTACGTTTGTTATAGTTGATGACCTACAAGTTCACTTCAGTATCCATAGTGCACCCAGAGTCCACAGTGTACATTGGGGTTCTTTCTTTGTGATGTATTACATTCTATGTATTTGAACAATTAGTGACATGTATCCACCATTATAGTATCATATAGAGTAGTTTCACTGCCCTAAAAATTCTCTTTGCTCTGCCTATTCATCCCCCACCCCAACCCCTTTTTGAGAAGGTCATATAGTTGGAGATATATAATAGGTACCCTTTTCAGATTGACTTCCTTCACTTAGTAATATGCATTTAAGTTTCCTCCATATCTTTTCATGACATAATAGCTTATTTCTTCTTAGCGCTGAAAACTATTGCATCATCTGGATGTACCACAGTTTACTTGTTTTTCACCTACTGAAGGACATCTTGGTTGCTCCCAAGTTTTGGCATTTATGAATAAAGCTGTTATAAACATCCATATGCAGGTTTTTCTGTGGACATAAGTTTTTAACTCCTTTTCATAAATACCAAGGAGTGTGATTGCTGATATGCTCGGAGTATAATTAGTTTTGTAAGAAACTGCCGAACTGTCTTCCAAAGCAGCTGTACCAATTTGCATTCCCATCAGCAATGAGTGAGAGTGCCTGTTGTTCCACACCCTTGCCATCATTTGCTGTCAGCGTTCTGGATTTCAGCCATACCAATACCTGTGTAGTGATATCCTATAGTTTTGTGTTTTTTTAATAAATTTGTTTATTTTGTGTATTTATTTTTGGCTGTGTTGGGTCTTCGTTGCTGCGTGTAGGCTTTCTCTAGTTGCGGCGAACGGGGGCCACTCTTCATTGCGGTGCACGGGCTTCTCATTGTCCTGGCTTCTCTCGTTGCGGAGCACGGGCTCTAGGCGCACGGGCTTCAGTAGTTGTGGCACGTGGACTCAGTAGTGGTGGCTCGCAAGCTCTAGAGAGCAGGCTCAGTAGCTCTCCTCACGGGCTTAGTTGCTCCGCAGCATGTGGGATCTTCCCAGACCAGGGATCAAACCCACGTCCCCTGCACTGGCAGACAGATTCTTAACCACTGCGCCACCAGGGAAGTCCCCTTGTAGTAAATGTATTAATATTCCAGTCTCAAACTCCCTTTCATTCACTTTCTTACTTGCTAATGCTCCAGGCCAGGGGATGTTTTCTCCCACTTCTTCTGCAGGAGCTTTATGTTCCTTCCACCTACTTCTTAGTCAACTTATTCTTTAGATTTTAATTCATTGATTCTTTCATCTGTAATTTATATGACAGATATGAAGTCAAATCAATTGTTTTTAATTTGCTCATTCTTTTTCTCACATTCTCTCCTATGTATGATGTAAAAGATGGGGCCCACCACAACTCATTTAGTGAGGAATTCTCAAACATGGTAGTGGGTTCAGATTTTGAACAGCTAAAATATTGACAAATATTCATTACATGCCAATATTTTGATCTCATATTCCACAGTGTACTTTCTTTTCCTAACTGTGCTAGAAAAACAGTTCTCCAGTTCATCATAATGCAAGTATTTTGCATTAAAAAATAAAAACAAAACACCAATTTCTCTCAAAAGAAATACAGCCCAGGTATTATCAATTAGTGTAACTGACTCATAGAATATCTGTTGGATACTCATTTAACCTCTTGATTTCTCATGATCTTATCTAACTTTCTGCATTTTAAAGACTAAATTGTAAAGCTTAACCTAGCCTAAATAAGATGGTGAGGCAAAGTGAAAGGAGTGAAGATACCAGTTAGTTTAATTACGTTTAAAGCATATGAAGGAAGGAAATAAAATGAAGGCTACAATCATTGTTTCTATAATGGCAAATGAGTTTGTACATAACATTTGTGACTACTCTTCTTTACTATTCAGTTTAGGTACTCTTATCTTCAGCTTCCATCTCAGATGTTTGAGCTTCTTTTCTCCGTAGTTAAACCAGACAGACCTGATAGGTCTGATCCTTTGATATCCCTGTAAAGCCTTCCTTTCATCTTACTAGTAGACATGGGAAATTGAAAAGCAGGTGCTCTGTGGTAGATTATGCTGGTACCTTGTTAGATCCCCTTAACTTGCCAGTGCATTTGTCTCACAAGGACAGCACACATTACAGGAAATGGCTTAAAAGGTGTGATGTTCTTAGAAGAATTGTCCTTTGTTGCTGAAAGCCTCCTTGCTGGAGATAACTTGGAGAGCAATCTAGAAGACTGTGTGGCTGACTTGTAAATTCAGTAGCCCAGGCCCCCCTCCTTCAAAGTGAGAAAACTCTGCAATATAATGTACATTCCCTCAAGTTGCTCCCAAATCAGGTCAAGGCTAAAAGGTACCTAAAATCACATTTGCGCAAAGGTTACCCAATTCTCTATTCAGTTTTTCCTTAAGATAACTCCCCTAATTATATGTGTTTAAATCCCTATCTTAGGTTTTGTTTCTGGTTAATCAAACCTAGGGCATGTCCCAAAGCATAAGCGGTGTTCCATCCATTTTTATCTCATCTTATTTATACTCTTTCTTTTGCTGTACTTTGTATTTCTCTCACTTTTTGAGTTTAGAATTTAATTTACTCTTTTTATTATTTTGTTTCTGTTAAAGGCTCTCTTTGTCCTTGTTAATTTCTAGTTTTATTATTTTGTGATAAATTATTCTTGGTATATGAGACTTATTCATGGTTTGGTTGATCATTTTGCGTGAGTGTTTAATGTACACTTGAGAAAAAGATACATTCATTAATGTTGGAGTATTAATTTAATAAATAATAAGTATCTACCTTATTGATTTTGATTGTATAATCCAGTATCAGTGGCATTAGGAGTAAGATAGAGAATAAATTATCAAAGGGAAGTTTTCAGGGAAATATTGGCCTAAAAGTGATTCAGGTTTCAGTAAAAGTGAGAAAGTTATAACTGATTTTGAAATTCTTAGGGCATATTGGAAAATTATTATTAGATGGGTAGTTGGGAAGAGGTGAAAATTGGTGCTGTTCTTATACATTTTAACTTTGTGACTTCTCAAAGTGTGTATATACATACATGATAAATGATTCTGGAAAATTTATTGATTGAAAAGATCTCATGAAAACACTTCTTAACAAAACTTTGAGAAAATAATGAAATAGATACATATGAAAAGTTGGAAACATATCTATGTACTTTATATTTGTGGCAGAGTTAAAATTTACAGTTAGTGAGTGTGGAAATAATATAACATTTGCATTCCAGAATTGACCTCATCATTCTAGAACACCCATTAACAATAATACAGCAAGATACGTGATTTTACCATTTAAAATACATGTATCGATGTTCCAAGTGAATTGGAGTAGCTGGCTTCAGACCATTGCCTTACTGAGGACAACTAAAGAATTAATATACTTGAATTCAGTAAACGGTTCCAAGGCAAGAGAATTGCAGAGCTATACTCCAGAGAGAGAAGTTGAAAGTAGAGATATTTTCAGTCACTTTTTCCCAGGAGGCATTTGCTCATCAGAGCCATGCAGGAGGCTGAAAATGTGGATCTTATACCTGTGAAAGGCTCCTGCCAGAGGAAAGATATATTGGCAAATCTTGACAGGCTTCAAGAACACAGCTGATTTTTGCCTCAGGACATGGGTGAATTCAAAAACTCTTCATAGATGAATAACATCAAAGGTGAGGGAAGAAACTTGAATAATACTAGCCATCCCAAACAATATTAAAATCCGGAAAAAATACAATAACAATTATTCATAGACACGGAGAATCAATTAAACAAGTATGATGTAAGGGACTATAGCTCCTGAGAGAAGGAATATATATTATGAAAAGTTCCACATTCAAACCAGGGTTTTCTCTGAGGGCATTTAACAGTTTACAGACTAGAGTCCAAGCAAGAAGTAAAGTCTACATGGGACTACAGTTCTAGCAGGAGGCAGAGATGGAATTTGAGCTTTTAACGTTACAGAGAAAATCTCAGAAAAGAAGAACCACAGAGGACCTACCCTACATGAAATGCCTGAAAATATGTGTCACTGACCTCAAAGGGTTTAGCCAGTTCCTAAGCTGCAAATGCACAGGAAAGGACTCCAAGAAAAGAGAGAAAATAGCATTTCTCTATTTTAAATAGATATTAAATAGGGATATTACAGAACTTAGCAGAGAATTTGACAATGGTGTGATACCAGGGTAACAGATATTGAAATTCAAGATCTACTAGGTGGAAGGGCCCAGTAAACACCCTAGGCTTTCAATTAGATACCATAAGGGCCTAGAGTAAGCTAAATAGAACTACATCAGCAGAAACAGAATCTAAAACTGACTATTAACAAGTTTATGATTTCAGGTAAAAAAAAAAACCTTTTGTATGAAAATAATATTTTCTGAAGCTTTAAAAAATTATAACTTAAATATAAGATACTACATCCAAACAAAAATAACAAGGCAAAGACATCAACAAAATTGCAGAGTAGGCAGCTCCAAATTCCTGTCCCTCTACAGAAACATTGAAAAACAAGTAAAATCTGTCAGAGCCAACCGTGTTAGAACTCTAGAAAAAGTCAAATGCTTAAAGCACCAAGCAAACACTGAATAAAGAAAAAGGCAGTTTAAAAATGCTCATGGCATTTAAGAATATCTCTGTCAAAACACTACCTGAATAAAAGCTACAGGAGCCAAGACTTGAGTGACCACAAGGACAAGAAATATATCTTTGAAAAAATAGTTTGGGAGAAGTAATCAAACAAACAGATGATTGCAGTCTTCAATAACCAAGAACAGCAAACCCTGGGGAAGGGGAAGAATCTATATAGTTACTACATAGATTACTGTAGTTACTATACTACTATATAGAATCTATATAGTTATAGTTACTATATTGTAATATTCAAATATTCAGTTTTCAACAACAAAATCACCAAGAATGCAAAGATATATGAAACTACCGCTCATTCACAGGAAAAATATAAATGAACAGAAACTATCCTCTAAGTAAATCAGGGATTGAATTTACTAGACAAAGACTTTAAATTCATTACTTTAATCATGCTCAGGAGCTAAAGGAAACCATGGACAAATAACTAAAGGAAACCAGGGAAATAATGCAAGAAACAATAAAAATATGAATAAAGAATATGAATATGAATTATAAAAAAGAACCAAATAGAATTTTTGGAGTTAAAAAGTAAAATAAATGGAAATAAAAATTCATTAGAGGGTTTCACTGCTCTTTCTCAAACTCTTCTAAAAAAATGAAGAAGGAACACTTCTTAACTCATTCTATGAGGCCAGTATTATCCTGATAGCAAAGCCATATAAAGACATCAAAAGAAAATAAAATTATAGACCAATAATCATTATGAATTTATATGCAAAAATTCTCCACAAAATACTATCAATCAAATCCAACAACACATTAAAATTATTACTATATACCATGACCAAGTGGGATTTATCCAAGGAATACAAGAGTTGTTTAACACAAATATGTGCATGTAATATATCACATTACTAGAATTAAAGGATAAAAAAACAAAATAACATGTTCATCTCAGTTGACACATAAAAGGCATTTGAAAAAATCCAATACCCTTTCATGATAAAAACTCTCAGAATACCAAGAATAGAAGGGAAATTTGTCAACATGATAAGGGACATTTATGAAAAACCAACAGAGCATTATAATCAATGGTGAGAGACTGAAAGCTTTCTCCCTAAGATTAGGAACAATACAAGGATGCCTGCCTTCACCACTGCTATTCAAGATTGTATGGGAAGTTCTAGCCAGAGCAATTAGACAAGAAAAATATATTAAATGCACCCAAATTGGAAATGAAGAGGTAAAACTATCTCTATTCATAAAAGACAAGATTTTATGTACATAGAAAATCCACAGAAATCCACAGGAAAGCTATTAGAGCTAATAAATTAATTCATCAAAGTTTTAAGGTACAACATAACCACACAAAAATCAGATGTTTCTGTACACCAGTAATTAACTCATAAAACTACAAGCCTAAAATCTGTGCATTCTATTGTATACAAAGTATACTTCAATAAAATTTATTTTCTTAAATAGTAGTTTATGTACAGCTAAAAACATATTTAGTCAACTGGAAACAAATTAGGAGAAAATATCCACAAAGAAGCACAGAGAGGAAAAAAGATGGAATGTATGAAAAACAATTTATGGGAGAAGTTAGAAATAGTGAAAGTGTCTAAATATAGGTAATTAGAGTGCTGGGAGAAGAAGAAAGAGAATGGTAGCAAAACAATATTTGAACAGATGTTAGCCCAGGATCTTCCAGAACTGATAGAAAATATAAAATCACGTATTCAAAATGTTCTAAAAATTGTAAGCATGAAATATACAAACATTGCCTCTAACATTAGAAATTATAATATGATCTTTATTGTATTACATTATACCTTATGTTAATATATTAAACTCTTCCTAAAAAATGCAAAATTTTATACTAATTTTTAAGCCCTCATGCCTTTTGAAATATTACTGTCACATATTGAATTCCACAAAACATTATTATTATTGTACTACTATTGTCATTTATTTAATTCTATGTGACAGTATTATTAATGCTTTAAAATTAACACATGTATTTGTTTACCTGCATGTTTATGCTTTCCAGTGATATTCCTTCTTCCCTGTAATTATGTGGTTCCTTCAATGATCACATTTTTTCTAGATGAACTACTACTATTTTTATATCTCTTGTTGTGGGTCAGCTCAAGAAAATTTCTCTCAACTCTTTTTGTCAGCCAGAATATACTGGCCATAAGACACATGCAGTAATAAAAAATAAAAACAATAAGGTAATAAAAAAAAAAAGACAACATATAGTTAATCCAAAGAAGACAACAGCTGAGGGAAAGGAACAAATAAAAGATGTTATAAATAGAAAAACATAGTAAGAGATTCATCTTGCACATAAATATATTGGTAATGACATTAAATATTCATGAACTGAATACTGCAATTAAAAGCCAGAGATTATCAGATTAGAGTGTGTGTGTATACATGTGTATATAAAATACATATATTTACATTAGTATATACACGTGTATATATACACGTGTGTATATATACATATATAAAATCTTACAAAATTTAATATAATTATATATACATTCTATTCTATTTATAAGACACACATTGTAAAATGAGATAAAGTAGATGTTAGAAAAATCATATGCCTTAGGAAAACTACTAGATGCAGAAAGACATCTGATAAAAACAACACACACTTCGTGTTATAAATAACACTACACTCTCATTGGAATGGATATAATTGAAAGGACTGACAATACCAAGAGAGAATGTGGAGCAACTCAAACACACATTGGTGGTAGGATTTTAAATTAGAACAATCTCTTTAGAAAACTTTTGCTGTAACGACTGAAGTTAGAAGGTATAAAAACACCTATGACTGACCAATTTCACATCTGAGTACATTTTTTAAAATTAATTAATTAGTTTATTTATTTTTGGCTGCATTGGGTCTTCATTGCTGCACGCGGGCTTTCTCTAATTGCAGCGAGCAGGGGCTACTCTTTGTTGCGGTGCGTGGGCTTCTCATTGCGGTGGCTTCTCTTGTTGTGGAGCACAGCCTGTAGGCACACAGGCTTCAGTAGTTGTGGCTCGCAGGCTCTAGAGTGCAGGCTCAGTAGTTGTGGCACACGGGCTTAGTTTCTCCGCGGCATGTGGGCTCTTCCCGGACCAGGGATTGAACCCGTGTCTCCTGCATTGGCAGGCAGATCCTTAACCACTGCACCACCAGGGAAATCCCTATTTTCTTTCATTAACATTGAATTTTAAGCCATATAAGTGGCTTAAAAAAGAAAGCCTTTGCCTACACTGAGGTCAAAGGAGAATTTATTTATGTTTTCTGTTAGTACTTACTGGTCTTAGTTTTTACATTTAGATCTCTGACCCATTTAAAGTTTATTCTCATGTATGGTATGAGGAATGGATCTAGTTTTTACCTTTTTTCCAAATAGCTACCCAGTTGTCCCAGCATTATTTATTAAAAAGTCTATTGTTTCCCCCAGTGATTGGAGCAGTAGTTGTGGTGCGCTGGCTTCAGTAGTTGTGGCATGCGAGCTCAGTAGTTGTGGCTCATGGGCTCTAGAGCGCAGGCTCAGCAGTTGTGCCGCACGGGCCTAGTTGCTCCATGGCATGTGGGATATTCCCGGACCGGGACTCGAACCTGTGTCCCCTGTATTGGCAGGCGGATTCTTAACCACTGCGCCACCAGGGAAGTCCTCTGAGTACCTTTTTAACAGAAAAAAATTCTAACATCCACCAAAAAACAAATACAATAGTGTTCATAGCAGTTTTATTCATAATAGCTAAGACCTGAAACAAAGAAATGTCCAATAATGACGGAATGAATACATACATTAATAAATTGTGTATTATCCACACAAAGGGATACTACACAACAATGAAAATGTATGAAATACACAAGAAGGGGGTGAATCTCATGCCTATGATATTGAACGAAGGAAGCCATAAACAATAGAGTTTGTTCATGCTCTATAATTCTACTTTTATGTAGGTAAAACTCAGGCAAAATTATTCTATGGTGATGGAGGTTAGAATAATAGTTAATATTTTGTGGTTACTGATCGGGAAGTGATGCTTCAGAATTGTTGATTATGTTCTATATCTTGATCTGGGTAGAGATTTCATGGGTAAGTACATGCTTAAATAATTAATCTGTATTATTTACTGTATGTAAGTGATATAAATTTAAAATAGTTGCTTAGCACATATTTCCCCAATTTTTTTCCAGGTAGTTCATGAGTCAATTCTTACCATACCCATATTAGAAAGCACCTGGGTCTTTGGAAAAGAAAATACACTTCTAAATGAATGACATAACAGAAATATTGTATTTCTGCTATTTGTTTGAGATATAGCAGTTCTACTGCTTTTTGCTAACAATAAAAATCTTCCTTAACAGCTCCATTTTTTATCTGAACATCTGTTTCAAAATAAAAATAAATGTATAAATAATCCACAGATGTATAAGTGCCCTCTGGGATTTAAAGCAAACAAATGTGTTAGGGTAATAGCAAGTGTTATAGCTTAGGACTGAGGTATAGAAGTAAATGAGTCTAAACAGGAGGATTATCCTTTCTATACATTTTTTAGTTTACTTTATGACAAATAAGTCCCATCTGGCCCTTAAATATAGGACTTCAAATCCTAAAAAGGCAATAACTCTATATATCATGCCCTAACAGATAATATAGTTTACCCAATAACTGTAGAAGCAGTCCTGACAGTATTTTGGCCAAGGATAATAATTGTACTATCTCAGAATCCCAGGAGTGATTTTATGGCATCTCTGAGTATTGTCATGAATATATTGGAGGACACCAACCTAAGCCTGTGACCAGGTTTATGTTAAAATGTTACAATACCAAACTTTGTATCCAGTTTCTTGCCCCTGATTGCTGAAGTTTTCCTCCCCTTTCCATACACCTAGAAAAATGTTTCAGATTTGACAGTTTTCATTTAAATAACCACACTTCACTCCATGTATATCATCACAAGAAAATCTATGGTTTACAAGCCACATAATTTAAAAACAACACTGTCAAGGACCACAGAACTTTTCTGTATTCATAGCCTTGCCCATTTTTCTTTTAATAACAGATATATTAACTGGTTAGCTCATTAATTAATTCCCCCATCATGCAATATATATTGATTAAAACTTTCCTAAGAACTGTTTTTACAAACCCCTTATTACTATGTGCTCATAAGTAAGGTTTATTAAATGAAATACATAAAACTGTAACCCTAACCCTAACAATAACCCTAACCCTAACCCTACAGGTTTTATGTCCTAATGGATGCTTGTACCTTAAAGACAGGTCTCTATTCATGCCCTTTTCACAGCTTCTAAGAAGACTCCTCACTTTTTTCATATATCTCCAAAATTTATGAAAGATTTAAGTAGAAGTGTGAATTTTACAAGAAAAAGAACACTCTCATTACATAGTAAAATTTAAAAATATACAAATTTCCCATTAGTTGTCTAGTTCTTCACCCTCAAAATCTCTAACTTGATAGCACTCACATCTCTCTCCATTTCTCCTCTTGCATATCCTCCACCTATTAATTGAAGAAATTTCTCTCACCTTGTGAATGCCACTTAAAAATTTCTGTGATAACAGAAGAGAGACCTACCATTGCTCCTTAAGCATGGCCCTTATGAGTTTCACTTTCCTAACCCAGAGATTATCAAAATATTAACCCAACAAAATTGTCTATTATTTTGTATTTTCTTTGTGAATAACAAAATGGAAAACTAGGAAGATTTTCTTTTTGCCAAGAAAACAAAATATCTTTTATATTATTTCCCCAATAATATGACAACTCAGCAGAACTTATTTTTGTTATCACCCACAAGATTTTCTTTTCATTCTTGTTATCCTATTCCTATCACAATTACTCATCTGAATTACCAAAGTCTAGTCTATCAATGGATGATACATAAATAGCCTGCAGTTTTGGTTGTACTCCACAGAAAATTAGGTAAAATATACATACATACATTCATATGCACTTAATGAAAATATTAGTGTGTATATGTATATTGAGTATATTTGTATGTATGTTTGTATATGTTTACCAGTTTTCCATGGAATAATGACCAAACTTCCAGATAATAATATTCTGGACTAATACCTATCATTCTAAGTAACTGCATGCACACGCACACACACACACACACACACACTTTTAAAAAAGCATACTCATTTTTATGTAAGTATATTGCATAAATATACTTTTAGATCAAAGGAAGGAAAAGTGTCAGTTCCCTCCCTCTCATCTTTGTTTCTAATTTGCTTCATTTCATGAGGCTGCTATTAAAGGATATTGCTAAAATCAAGGTTTATTATCAGTCTTCAGTTTCCTTCATCTAACAGCATCATTATCCTCTGATAGAAATTTTCCATCTAATAAGGGTTTTTTCCCTTAAATATGTTTATAATGAATGATTCCCATAAAAATACTAAGTGGGCTAACTTTTTCATAAGTGGGCTAACTTTTTCAAAGTAGATTACCTAATTATTCTTAAATTTGATGTGGATAAGTAAATATGAAAAATAAAAACAGATTGTATGGAAAATTCTGCCAAAAAGAAAAAAAAAGAGTAACATAAGGAGATCTTGCCCTCCCAGATAGTAAACTATATTACAGAATGCTTAAATATATTAAATGTGTTACAAAGCAATTAAACTAAATGCTGTTAATCCCAACTGAGTAACCATCTGGTAAAAAGAAAAAAACTATGCCTTTATGGAATATTTTACACAATTTTCATCCTTTTTTGAGTAATCTGTGTATTTAAATATACATATGCATATAGATATATAATTTAATATTTATACATTTAACCTATTTATTATTCATATGATTTTATGTACATACATTATTTATTTAAATATTATTTTGTAGTTCTGAGATCCTAGCTAAGGTAAAGATTAAACCCATAGTAATAAATTTAACATATACACAAGGAAAAAATATATGATGAACAAAGCCAAAGGTACAAGCCATATTAGGAAAAAATATTGACAATACATGTAGAAAACACTTTATCTTTTTAATATAATAAACATTCTTGCTAAACAGTAAGACAATTACAAAAATGGATTGGGAAAAATGAAACACAATATACATGGGCAGACAGTTTACTGAAATTTCTAAAATGCTTAAAAAATCACAAAAATATCTTCAAAGTGACTCATAATAAAGGGAATTCAAATTAAAAAACAATTATCAATACAGAAATCATTTACCAGATTAGCAAGGCTCCACAATTTGATGACACACAATCTGGGTTATAATGTAGGGAATTCAGCACTGGCATATATTACCAATAGTTGTACAATTTGATGATATACAGTGCAGAAGGATATCAAATACTTATTAATATTTTAAACATTCATTAATTTTTGACCCACTGAGTCTAGTTCTAGGAAATTAAGCTACAGTATTTCAGAACACTGGAAGTTTATAAATAAAATATGCAAAGCAGTATTTTTTTCATGACCTGAAATTTGAAACAAGATAAATTATTAGTAGGGGACAGAGTAAATATATAAATATGTAGTCATATAATGAAAAGTCTACAGCCATTATAAAAAAAAGTGAAGATCTATATGTGCTAATATGGAAAATGTACACCTAATTTTTAATGAAATATAGCAACATATGAAACTCTGTATAAATAGTTTCAGTTGATGATGTATGGATGTGTAAAGGGTATTAATACTGAATTTCATCAGTAGACCTCAAGATTTTTAAATACATGAAATTCCAAAGTCAGATCACTGCAGAATTGGAAATGTCTGAGAAGTCACCCCCTGGACTCTTGATTCCATTCATCACCTTAAGAATAAAAAGCCTCTAGGAAAGGGAGGAGTAGGGAGGCAGCTATTGCCTTGCCATGTTATATGTTATGTTATGTTATGTTATGTTATGTTATGTTATGTTATGTTATGTTATGTTATGTTATGTTATGTTATGAGTGCCACATGGTGGGAGAAGTTGGTGCACTAATTCCTTACCTCTGTTCTTGTAAGAAGGGCTTCCAGAGTGCTTTGACATATATTCCTGTGGTTGAGAGACATAAAGTATTGGTGCTGAATTCACTCCTGAGAAAGTACAGCTATGGAAACAAAGTAGAAGGAGGTGCTCTGGGCTTTCCTGGACATACAGAGTTTTCCAAAGCAATAATACAGGCATACCTTGTTTTATTGCACTTACTTTATTGTGCTTTGAAGATATTGCAGGGGTTTTTTTGCTTTGTTTTGTTTTAACAAATTGGAGATTTGTGGCACCCAGCATAGATCAAGTCTGTTGGCACTATTTTTCCAGCAGCATTTCCTCAATTCATGTCTCTGTGTCACATTTTGGTAATTCTCACAGTATTTCAAACTTTTTCATTATTATTATATTTTTATGGTTATCTGTGATCAGTGATCTTTGATGTTAGTATTGCAAAAGGATTATGACTTGCCTGAAGGCTCAGATGATGATTAGCATTTTTTAGCAGTAAAATATTTTTTAATTAAGGTGTGTACATTTTTTTTAAAAAGAATACTACTATTGCACTCTTAATAGACTACAATATAGTATAAACACATTTTATATGCACTAGGAAACCAAAAATTTGTGTGACTCACTTTATTGTGATATTCCCTTTATTGCTGTGGTCTGGAACGAAACCCACAATATCCCTGAAGTATGCCTGTAATTGTTTTTAATTTTTCTGCTCCCTCAACTCCACTGCCCTGCTCCAAGGGCAAGATGTGTACCACACAGGAGAAAGAACTGAGATCAAGACATATTGAATCCTGACAAATGTGTTCATCTAAGTACGAGGAGCAATTCTGGCAGCAAAAGGCTAAGAGGGAATGGTGGTTGTTAGGAATGCGTCATAAGCAACTACCAGCAATAGAGTTAACTGGGGTAAAATAATCTTGGAGAGTCATTTCATCAGGAATCTCTAGTGGTTTCATGAAAAGCTGAAGGCCCAGGGAGTACAGGGTCAGCCTATGAAGAAAGGAACTGATGTGATTAAAATCTTAGTACTCCTCTATTCCTCCCATCTCAGGCCTGGAGGTATAAAAAACTGTCTAGCAAGTAGACATACCATGGGAACAGAGGAGAAATAACAAGTTCTATGGTCCTTGTGATGACTTCCAACCTAAAGAAGGCTAACACTGGGGAAGATGATAGAATATTAAATCAACTTCAGATGTTGATGGATATCTTGTACATTTTAATTTTTGATTGAGTTTCTCTTTGGGACTCGACTTTTATAACAGAAATTGAAAATAGAAATTTTAAAAGTGCACATAAAATTCATGAATCTTGCCTAAGATTTCAACCAAGGGTTTATAGTTACACACATTTAATAAAGAGCAATACAAATGGCTTATTCAGTGTACATACACATAATGTGTATCTGTGTGTGCTTGTGTATATACTATGCATAATGAATGATAATATGTAATTAAATATATTTATCTGTGAAAACTGGAATTTGAGAGTGAGGAAGACAGTCTTAATTGCTTTTTAACATAATTTTTGATTTTTAAAATATTCTTATTATTTCTATCAATTATCCTTTCCACAAATTTCAGGAAACATTTTTTCCAAATATAACATGCTAGCTCAACAAAAGTTAATAAATAAAAGAATACTAGCATTTATCAATAACCCAATATGTTATAGTCTTTTAGGTATTATGCATCACAGTGTAATCACATTTGAACCAGGTGAATTCCTGTCAAATATGTATATATATAACCTCACTGAAGATAACAAAAATAACTAAAATAAATGCAGCATTAACACATCAAATATTAAATGAAAAAATAAGATTGACTATATTTTAAGATTAATCCAAAGTCCATACAATCTTTGTTAAAACCTACCAACTTTCTGGAATATAAATGACACTAAATTTGAAAGTAAGAATAATGTTGTACTTCTCTATAATAAAAGATTATTTACATAAAAGTTATTTCCTGGTGAATTGAACATGTCCTATATTGTAGAAATGAAAATTTATATAGATGAAACAAAGTGAGACCATTCTAATTACATACTTCCATGTAAATTTAAAAACTTAGAAATAAAAGACAACATAATTATAACATTTCATCAAGAAAATTACTACCCAATCTATTAATTTTCTTCTTTTTCAAATACTTAATTTTGTCAATATAATGTCATAATCTTACAGTTGTCCTGGATCCCTAATTTTCTTCAAACATTTAGATAAGTTAATTGCATCCATATGTCTACCTAGTTTCTCCATATTGTTATCAGGGAGGAGATATGGGGATATATGTATATGTATAGCTGATTCACTTTGTTATACAGCAGAAACTAACACACCATTGTAAAGCAATTATACTCCAATAAAGATGTTTAAAACAAAAAAGTAATTTTAACTAACATGAAGCTCAATGGTTAAGACAAGCAGGATAGAAAAAAAAAAAAGATGACAACTTAGTAGATTTGATCATTAGGCATAATGAGTCATTCTTTAAATGGGTATTTAGGAACCGAAAGGAAAAGTAACAATCTTTACTGTTTTCAGTCACTCAGTACTGTCTGAAAAACAATGAGGGACAGCTGAAACATTATTTTTGCTAAAAAAATGTGTGTGTAAATCTTCAATGCTTTGTAACAATTGACAGGGTTTAAGAATATAACTTGAAATTTTCTTAACTACATTGTTTTGTTATGATGTATCCCCAGGCAAGCATGTGGAGATTGATAACTGATTCTAGGACATCTTACTTTAAAATTATAATAGTCTGTAAAATACTCTTTTAAAACAAATAAGATGACTGGATAACCTTTAAGTATTTGGTCTTAATAATAATTACATTTTATTGAGTGGTTACAAACAGTTAAAAAATCAATCGCTATTTATATTTTGGGTCAAATCTGTATCCAAACACAATTTCTTATGAATTCAAAAGTGTATTCACAAAAAAGTCATAAATGAAAGATTTTGTCCTAGTGTGTATTTATAAGGTGACATTTAAAAATGCCCATTATAGGTTTGAAGTTTGAATAATAGAACACTAGAGGAATAAGCACAAACTGATAAGAATTTAAATGCCCATTGGCATGAAAATTTTACCTGACTTACTTAATAGACATCATAAAATTGAGACAAATTACAGTTCAGCTTAATGAATTGCTGGGTGAGAGAGTAAGTGAATTTCTACATACTGTGTGAATTAACATTCATACAGCCACTGGTTATTTTTTTAGTAGTAATGTCCTATCTCAACTACAGAGAAAATTATGCTTTTTAATTTTTTAGAATTCTGAGAAAAAGTCTTAAACACTTAAAATTGTGATAAAACATGTTGCTAAAATTAATATATTCAAGTATATAGAACCAAATTTAATTATTTTTACATTTCTTAATGTGGTAAGAACAATTAACATGAGATCTAGTCTCAAAAAATTTTTAGGTTGAAATATTATGCAAAATACAATATTGTTAGCTATAAGCCCACTGTTGTGCAGCAGATCTCCAAAACTTATTTATCTTAGCATAACTATAACTTTGTATCTTTTGAACAGCAACTCTCCCTTTCACATTCTCCCCAGCCCTTGGCAACCACTATTCTAATCTCTGTTTCTTTGAATGTGACTGTTTTAAATACTTTTTGTAAATGGTTATGATCTTCTACAACAGTGCTAAGAATATATAATGGGAAAAGAACAGTCTCTTCAACAAATAGTGTTGAGAAAACTGAATATCTACATGGGAAAGAATGAAAATGAGCCCTTATCTTACACCATACAGAAAAGTCAACTCAAAATAGATTAAAGATTTAAACATAAGACCTGAACTGTAAAACTCCTAGAAAAAAATGTAGGGGAAAACTTCATACATTAGGCTTGGCAGTGATTTCTTGGATATGACAAGAAAAGCACGAGCAACAAAAGCAAAATTAGAAAAGTGAGACTATATCAAACTAACTACATTAAACTAAGCAGCTTCTGCACAGCAAAGAAAACAAAGGTGGCCTACAGAATGGGAGAAAATATTTGCAAACCATATATCTGATAAGAGATTCTTATCTGAAACATGTAAGGAACACCTACAACTCAATAGTATAAAAACTAATAATCCTATCAAAAGATGGACAAAGGTCTTGAATAGACATTTCTCCAAAGAAGGCATATGAATGGCCAACATGTACAGGTGGTACATGAAAAGATTCTCAAATTCACTAATCATCAGGGAAATGTAAATCAAAACCACAATGAAATATCACTTCACACCTGTTAGGATGGCTATTATAAAAAATTAATAATAACGATTATTGTCAAGGACGCATAGAAATTGGAGCATTTGGACACTGTTGGTGGTGAATCTAAAACTGTGCAGCCAATATGGAAAACAGCATCACAGTGCCTCAGAAATTAAAAGTAAAACTACCATATGGTGCAGCAACCCCATCTCTGGGTATATATCCAAAATAAATGGAGTCAGAATCTTGAAGAGATATCTGTACTCCAATGTACATTGCAACATAATTCACATTAGCCAAGTTATGGCAACATTGTAAATGTCCATCAACAGATGATAGAATAAAGAAAATGTATATGCATTCAATGGATTATTCAACTTTGAAAAAGAAGAAAATCCTGCTATATGCCACAATATGGATGAACCTGGAGATTATTATGCTAAATGAAATAAGTATTTCATAGAAGAATAAAATTATTTAACAGAATTACTCCTGTTGGTAGAGATAAGGATACTATTTGATGCTTAAACATAGGAAGTAAAATCAATGAATTGCTTATTAAATATTGAAAAAAAATTTTATCAGAGTCATATACCACTTGTATTTATTCCCCCTAGGATCCCTACAGTCAGTAGGATAGAATGTATTAGTAGTACACAGAGAAAAAATTCACAAGTTAATTTCCATAGAAAAATGCAGTCAAAATTGTGTTGCATAAAATGAGAGGAAACCAGAATCTTTCAAGAACACTTACTATGATAAAATGAATTTTTCTTTGTTTTGTTTTTATTTGTGTTAATGGCAAATTAGGGAAAATATTTTTAAAAAGAGGGGTGTTAGCCAAAGCAGTCTTGAGGGAAAAAAACGGGGCTGGAGGAATCAGACTCCCTGACTTCAGATTATACTACAAAGCTACAGTAATCAAGACAGTATGGTACTGGCACAAAAACAGAAATATAGATCAATGGAACAGGATAGAAAGCCCAGGGATAAACCCACACACCTATGGTCAACTAATCTATGACAAAGGAGGCAAGGATATACAGTAGAGAAAAGACAGTCTCTTCAATAAGTGGTGCTGGGAAAACTGGACAGCTACATGTAAAAGAATGGAACTAAAACACTCCCTAACACCATACACAAAAATAAACTCAAAATGGATTAAAGATCTAAATGTAGGACCGGACACTATAAAACTCTTAGAGGAAAACATAGGCAGAACACTCTTTGACATAAATCACAGCAAGATCCTTTTTGATCCACCTCCTAGAGTAATGGAAATAAAACCAAAAATAAACAAATGGCACCTAATGAAACTTAAAAGCTTTTGCACAGCAAAGGAAACTATAAATAAAACGAAAAGACAACCCTCAGAATGGGAGAAAATATTTGCCAACGAATCAACAGACAAAGGATTAATCTCCAAAATATATAATCAGCTCATGCAGCTCAGTATTAAAAAAACAAACAACCCAATAAAAAAATGGGCAGAAGACCTAAATAGACATCTCTCCAAAGAAGATATACAGATGGCTAAGAGGCACATGTAAAGCTGCTCAGCATCACTAATTATTAGAGAAATGCAAATCAAAACTACCAGTGAGGTATCACCTCACACCAATTAGAATGGGCATCATCATAAAATCTACAAACAACAAATGCTGGAGAGGGTGTGGAGAAAAGGGAACCCTCTTGCACTGTTGGTGGGAATGTAAATTGATACAGCCACTATGGATAACAGTATGGAGGTTCCTTAAAAAACTAAAACTAGAATTACCATATGACCCAGCAGTCCCACTACTGGGCATATACCCAGAGAAAACCATAATTCAAAAAGACACATGCACCCCAATGTTCATTGCAGCACTATTTACAATAGCCAGGTAATGGAAGCAACCTAAATACCCATCGACAGATAAATGGATAAAGAAGATGTGGTATATATATACAATGGAATATTACTCAGCCATAAAAGGAATGAAATTGGGTCATTTGTAGAGACATGGATGGACCTAGAGACTGTCATACAGAGTGAAGTAAGTCAGAAAGAGAAAAACAAATATCGTATATTAACGCATATATGTGGAATCTAGAAAAATGGTACAGATGAACCAGTTTGCAGGGCAGAAATGAGACACAGATGTAGAGAACAAACGTATGGACAACGGGAGGGGAAAGTGGTGGAGGGTGGTGGTGGTGGTGGGATGAATTGGGAGATTGGGATTGACATATATACACTAATATGTATAAAATAGATAACTAATAAGAACCTGCTGAATTAAAAATAATAATAAAATAAAATTTAAAATAAATTAAAAATAAAAAAAATTAAAAGGACGTTAAAAGGATTAAAAAGTTGGTCTGAAATTTTGGGAGTGAGACACACATGAAAAAAATAAGACAGTTAAACCTGTCACATTTTTTTGTAGACATGTTTATGTTTATGACAAACTTCCTGGTAAATAACCAAATGCTTTTCGCTAGGAAGATAGTCTCTATGTGTAGAATGCTTTCAGCAGAATAGACCTGGTTGTCTGAATTATTTACTTTAAAAAACCTGGCACCTAAGAACTTATGGGACATGGACCTGTGGAAAATATCATGGAAGTTATATAAATAGCTGAATTTAAAATGGTGATGTTCCATGATCTAAATGGCTTCTGTGTAAATAAGGTGACTACATATCTCACTCAGAAACTCAATCTGTTAGCCTATGCCAGAGTTGCTCCATGGGAAAAGAAAAAATACTGTGGAACTATGTAGGGGATCCTGGACTTGCCCATTTCATTTGTGTCACACAATTTTTGTATCCTTAAAAATTATTGGTAAAGCTTGAAACAATATCCCTGATGTGTGGGAGGAGTCTGATTTAGAAATCTGATCTACTGTGAAATCTCCAATTGCTGCTGTAAACAGCATTGTCTTTTATGACCATGAGTCATAATTGCTAACATACTTTTCAGCAAGAAATAAAGAGAAAATAATAAAACACTATAAGGACTTAATGTCAGGATGGCTTTAGAATGGCTAGCCCCTTAGTATTAATATGTGGAAAATTTCAGAAAGATTATGAAGACTGGATGTGAAGAGTGAGGGGTAAAGTTTACTGGTGATATTTGGAGGAGGCGGGGGAAATAGGCTTAATTCAGGGAAACTGGCTAAATGGATAGTTAAGAAGTACAACACTAAAAGGGATATATGTGAATATTTCTATTTCTTTACTCTTTCTAGTAGCTGTGGTAAAAACCAGACCCATGAAAGATCAGGACCAGAGTTCATATAAAATTTATTTCTGTTTTCTCTGACAGACCTCATCAGTATCTCTCACATAGGAGCAACTTATAAAATATTTTTGGATTGAGTAATACACAAGTTTGTAAAGATCACATTTTAGATAACAACACCTGTACCTGTTTTAACTCAGCTCTGCTAAATTAAGGATGTTGCATTAATCCCTGAAATGTTACTTTAATCATGTTTAGGATTTGAGAGAGAGATGAAGCCATAGTTCCAAACAGATTAATAGACTATATTAAGTAGCGGAAACAATAATATTCTCCATTGACGCAGATGTTGAAAGTTAACATTAGTCTTCTTTCTTTGAAGTTTAATATTAAATAGTTTGGTCAAATATTTCTTGAGGTTACAATGGAAATTTTAAAAGGTTATTTGATATACCTAAAATTATTATTTTATCTTCCATTTTCAGAGCTTGCTTTCTATATTGGAGTTAATGGAGGAAATCTGACTTCCTGAGATAGTAACTCAGAAAGAAATTACTTCTAAACCATGCTTAATAAGGCCACAGCTAAAAAATCAGGCACACTATCTCCATATCACTGTAGAAGAAATAAGAAATCCTAATTAAAAAATTTTAAAACTGCTTTTTGTAATTATCTTTCATGATATGTGATACTCAAAAATTTAAGAATGGATGCCGAATTAAACGTTTGAAAATAGATGTCGGTTGAACACTCTTCTTGTTAAAGGTTTTAAATGAAACAACCCAAGATAGAATTTGATTTGAATGATTCTGAATAATTACATGATTATGTTAGATAGGGCTTATTAGATAAATGTAAAGTCGAGTCTTTTTTTTTTCCATTTTTTTCTTTTGAGGTTTTAATTAAGGCAAATTCTGAAAAAGAATTTTATTGATCACAATAACATCAAAGCAATAAAAACACATAACATTTAAAATGATATGCATTTTGTATAATTTTTAAGCAATGTACTCTAAAAATGCTGAGGTTACATAAATATCTGAGTTTAAAATGGTGATATCCCATGATCTAAATGGCTCCTATGTAGATAAGTAAATACGAATCTCACTTAGATGCAATTCAAACTTTCCTAATTATTTCACAATTAAGAATTATGTCTTTTGTGTAAACTATAACATTTAAATGGTTTAGACGCCATTCATTAAAGTCCTGCTACTGATTTTCTAAAGTTGGTGTTTGACATGAAAAGGATAAACTAGGTGGTGCCCTGGTTTTACTTGCTGAACTTTATCAGTAATATGGCATTTACTTGTTGGAGTTTGATTCTGGTTTGATTCTGGCTGTAGGCAAATGCCCTACTGCCTTAACTGCCAAAGTTCCAAGTGTTCATGCTCAAATTGCTAAAACATGTGAATATGTTACTTTACTTGCCAAAAATGCCTTTAAGGTGTAATTAAATTATAGACCTTATATACTATATACTATTATATACTAGATTATTTGGGTAAATCCAATCTAGTCTGATCTGATAAATTCCCGGATCCCAATCTTTATGCAAGATTATACATTGATACTTGTAACCACAATACAGATTTGATAAAACTTGCACACTATGGGTGCTGGCGTACTTGTGAAAAACCAGGAGAATGACACCTTGTTGAATACTGATTTAAATATAGCATATGAGAAACCGATCGACATTTAATTTATCACAACTCTCTGACTCCTCTGTCCAATAAAGAACATTCTAGTGGGAGACTTTGAAAGAATAGAAACCAATATAACTGACTAAAATTGGTAAGACAAAGGACTTTATTCAGGAGGAAAGGACTAGAATTTGAACAAGCAAGAAATAGAGCAGTGAGGAGTGGATTTGAAAGACAGTTGAGGGAATACGGGAGAGAGAGATGTCATACCTAAGATTTTGAGCCTCAGCATTTGGGAGGATGATGATCCTGTTATTTAAGTAACTCTTCGAGGACTTTGTATTTGAACATATTGAATTAAGGAAATTCAACTTAAACTTTTCTGTGCAGTAGTATGATATATTTGTTACAATTATTAACCAAAATGGTAGATTATCATTAACTAAAATCTGTATTTCATTTCAAATTTCCTTAGTTTTTACCTATCTTTATTTTCTGTTCTAGGATCCCATCTAGGAAGCCACATTTTACTTACCTGTCATGGCCCCATAGGCTCCTCTTGGCAGTGACAGTTTCTCAGACTTTCCTTGTTTTTGATAAGTTTAACAGTTTTGAGGAATGAATATCTGGATATTTGTACACTGTTCCTCTACTGGGATTTGTCGGATGTTTTAGTCATGATTAGATTATGTGTTCTTGGAAACAACACCACAGAGGTAAAGTGTCATTTTATCACATCATAGAAAGAGAACACACTAACAGTGTGACCTCTCACAATTGATATTAACCCTTATTACCTGGCTGAGGTAGTGTTTGAAAAAAGTAAAAAAGTTACACTCCCCGCCCCCCTTCCTTTCCATACTGTATGTTTAGAAGGAAGACGGTGCACAGTCCACTCTTAGTTGTGGGAAGTTTTCCTTAACTGCCTTGAGAGTGAAGTATCTACAATAATTGTTTGGAATTCTACTGCATGGGAATTTTGTCTCTTCTCCCTCATTTATTTGTTTATTCAATTATTTATTTATATCACTATGGACTAATGAATATTTATTTTATACTTTGGATTATAATTGATTACTACTTCATCTATTTATTCATATATCTATCATCTATTTCAAATTGCTCTAGTTTTAGACATTGGGGAAGATCTTTTAGTTGGTTCCTGTGTCCCTTTGTGTGTGTGTGTGTGTGTGTGTGTGTGTGTGTGTGTGTGTCTGTGTGTGTGTTAGTACTTCCTTAGTCTTAGGCACTCCAAAATATCCCAGACTTATCTTGTTTCTTTTCTGCCCCATACTTAGAAACAACCATTTATCCAAAGAGTCTCAGTTCTTTTTGTTAGAGAATGGTATTAATAACCAGTATCTGAGTGCTAGATATGCTTGTTGCTTTTGGGGTGTCATTATTTCTAGGTCCTCCCTGCTAAGAAATGTATGTGTATATACTAACCCATATATATACAGTTATCTGTAAATATTTATATGTGTGATTACGTGCATCTATATTAAGATGAATGTGAGTTCATTAATGACACCTCCAACTCTAATCCATTACCATAGGGCATCATTCTAGCCTCCACCTCTGTTTTATCCATAATCTCCCACTCTAAAATTGAGATGCCTGGTTCTCACCATCCATCATCCATTTATATAATATTTCAATTCCAGTATACACATATAAAGGTAATAGAATCAAATTCATACTCCCTTGGAAAATGACTTTATCAACCAAAGGACAATACTTGTATGCAGTTGCATATGGATTTAGTCTTACAGACTACTCATTTCCAAAGTTACTTAGGTCAGCACATTTTTTTTCTCCCATCTCTTTCAGTGAAGTTGTTCATAAGATTGTCATATGATTAAATCTCCTTTTCACATTTTACATTCCATCCTGGGATCTCGTGACCTTTTAAATTATTTTTTAATTGCATACATCAAGGTTCTCTTTTTGTATTCATCATTATGGTAAAAGAACAGTTCTAAAAAAAAAAGAAAAAAAAAAAAAGAACAGTTCTGCCATCCTAAAAAAAAAAAATCCCCTCTGCTTCACCAACTCACTTTCCTTGCTTCCAGAATGCCTAGCAATCACCCATCTGTGTTTTTGCCTTTTATAAATGTCATAATTGAAATCATACAGTATGTATAGTATGCAGTATTTTTAAATCGGCTCTTTACACTTAGTAATATGCATTTAAAATTCATCCCATATATTTTGGAGACTTGTTGGATCATTATTTTTTACTGCTGAAGAGTAATTCAATGTATAGATGTACCATGGCTTGTCTATCCATTCAACTATGTAAAGACATTTTGGTTGCTTTCGGCTTTTGGAAATTGTGATTAAAGCTGCTAAAAACATTTGCGTGCAGGTTTTTGCATGACCATAAATTTCCAAATCTAGGAGCATGATTATGAGATAATATAGTAAGAATATGTTTAATTTTTTAACAAACTGCCAAACTGCCTTCCAAAGTGGCTATGCCATTTGCATTCACAGCAGCATAAATGAGAGTTCCTTTTTCTCTTTATACTTGCCAGCAATTTGTATTGCACGTTTTTTCCCCTTTTCTTCTTTTTTCATTGTCATAGGTGTGTAGTGGTATTTCACTGTTGTCCTAATTTGAAATTTCTTGATGACAATAGATATTGAGCATTTTTTCCATATACTTATTTGCCATTTGTATACCTTCTTGGCCAAGTTGTCTGTTCACATCTTTTACCTATTTTTAAATTGGGTTTATTTCCTTATTGTTTAGTTTTAGGATTTATTTGTATATTTTAGATATAAGTCCTATATCAAACATCTGTTTTATCAGTATTTTCTCCCAGTCTCTTGACTTGTCTTTTCATTCTCTTAATACTGTCTTTCATAGAGCAGAAGATTTAATAAAGTCCAACATCAACTTTTAAAAAATTAGTTGATGTGTATTATGGCTAATAATATAATCTATCTTGGTGAATATTTCATGTGAGCTTGTGAAGTTAGATTTATCCTTAAGTATATCAGTTTTTGGCATTATTATATAGCTTTTTATCTTTTTTACATTTTAATTGTTTGTTACTGATGTATTGGGAAAAAAACTGATCTGTACAATAAACTTGTGCCCCCCTTCCTTGTTATATTTGTTAGTTTGTTTCTAATTGTTTTATTTTTTATGTTTTTTGGGATTATCTAAATAGACACTTATGTCTTACGTGAATAGACAGTTTTATTTCTTCCCATCAAATCTATATACTTTATTTTCTTGTTTCATTGTCCTAGGAAGTCCAGTACAATATTGAATAGAAGTGGTGAGAGAGAAAGAATCCTTGTCTTGTTCTCAGTTTTAGGGGGAAAACTTCTAGTTTCTCAACATTAATTATGCTGCAAAGTATTTTTTTTGGTAGCTGTTCTTTATCAAGTAGAGGAAGCTCAACTCTATTCCTGGTTTGGTGAAAGTTTTCCCCATGATTGAATATTGGATTTTTTACAAGGCATTTTTCTGCATCAATTAATATGATCATATAATTTCTCTTTTTATCTTGTGATTTGGTGGATTACGTAGATTGATTTTCAAATATTGAACCTGCCTCTCAAACTTGGAAATAAAATCCCACTTGGCCATGGTATATAATAATCCTTTATATACATTATTGTATTTGTTTGCTAATTTTTCTTTGGAATATATGCAGCCATATTCATGAGAGATGTTGATCTGTAATTTTTCTTTCTTATAAGCCTTTCCCTGTTTTTGTTATTAGAGTAATGCTTATCTCATACAATGAGTTAGGAAGTGTTTTCTATTTTCTGGAAGAAATTCTGGAGAATTTTTCCTTAAAAGTTTGGTGACATTCATCATTGAAAACATCTGAGTCTGGTATTTTCTTTTCTGGAAGGTTATTAATTATTTAATCAATTTCTATAATAGATACAAGCTTATTCAGATTATCTATTTCTCCTTGTATGAGTTTTGATTTTTTTCGGTCTTTCAACAGAGTGATACATTTTATCTAATGTCACATTTATGGGTATAGAGTTTTTCATAATATTCTTTTAATGTCCTTGGGATCAGTAGTGATTACCCCTCTTTCATTTCTGATATGATATTGATAATTTGTCTCATCTCTCTTTTTTTCTTGTTAGCTTGACTAGAGATTTATTAATTTTATTGAAGCTTTCAAAGAATAAGCTTTTATTTTGTTGATATTCTCTATCATTTTTCTTTTTTCAATTTCATTGATTTCTACACTAATTTTTATTATTTATTTTCTTTTGCTTGGTTTAACCTTAAATTACTCTTCTTCTATTAGTTTCCTAAGATCAAGGATTAGATTATTAATTTTAGATATTTATTCTTTTATTAATATATGCATTTAATGCTATAAATTTCTCTCTAAGCACTGATTTTGCTGTATCTAATAAATTTTGATAAGTTGTTAATTTTAGTTTAGTTTAAAATATTTTAAAATTTTTTCTTAAGACTTCTTTCACACATTGTTATTTAGAAATGTGCCAGTTAATTTGAAAAATCCACTATCTGTATTTTTCTTCGTGTTCATCTTTATTGGTGTTCCCTGAGTTTCCTAGATCTGTGGTTTGGTGAATAATTTTGGAAAATTCATAGCCATCATTACTTCAAATGTTTCTTTTACTCTGTTTCTTCCTCTCCATTTGGTATTCCAATCATGTGAATGTTACACCTTTTGAAATTACCCCACAGTTCTTGAAAATTCTTTGTTCTCTTTTTCCATTTTTTTCTCTTTGCATTTTAGTTTGAAGTTTTTACTAACCTGTCTTCAATAACACTGATGCTTTCCTTGGCCAAGACCAAGTCTACTGTGAGGCCATAGTAGTCATCCTTCATTTCTGCTGTAGTGTGTTTGACTTCTAGAATTTCTTTTTAATTCTTTCTTAGGGGTTCTATTCCCCATTGATCTTATCCATCTGTTGCATATTTTTCTTTTTCCCATTAGTATTCTTGACATATTATTCACAGTTATATTAAATTCCTTCTCTGATAATTCCAGTATCTTTGTCCAATATATGGTTCTGGTTCTTATGCTTGCTTTGTCTTATGCTTGCTTTTAGATTGTGTTTTTTTATTATCTTTTGGCATATCTTATATTTTTTTTCTTGAAACCTGTATGTGTTATATCTGAAAGTAGGAAGTGTAATTAGGTTTTCAGTGTGAGGATTTAGGTTAATCTGGCTAGGAGTGGGCTGTGTTTAATGTTTACTGTAGCTGAATGTAGAAAAGGCTTTAAATTACTCTAGTTCTCTTGTCTTAGTCTCCTCTTTTTGCTTGGGGCTTCCCTGAGTACTTCTCCTCAGAATCTGTATCTCGCAGCTCTTCCTGTGTAATCCATTGTTATTAGACTGAGCCTTTTTGGTGTAGTGGTAAAGTTAGAGGAAGGGATACTTTGCTCTAGTCTTATTGTTACATCTCAGTCATTCTATAATCTCACAAGTGTTTCTCCCTTGGCATAGATTTTTTCTTTCTCCGCCTCAGGAAGGCTGGAGTGGGCTACAGTTGAAGGCTAGAGTGAGATGAGACAGGAAGGCTAGAGTGAGCTATAGTTGAAGAAAAACCCTGCCCCGTGCTGGGTAAGGCTCTGGTAGAGTCATTTTCACTGGAGAGCCAGCCTTTGTTATGGAGAATACTATGCATATATTTGGGACATTATTCTCACCTTCTTCCACCAGGTCCATGAGGGGAATCTTTCTTGGACCTTCACTTTGAGAACCTGGTGTGGTTCTTAGAGGTAAAACCAACAAAAGTATAAGTACCTCCCCCTAAGACTAAGATAGTAAGGAGTTTCTTACATCCATGCTTATCTACTCAGGCTCCAGAAATTCATCAAAATACCATTTAAATATTCCTACCAGTTTAAGTTTTGAGTAGCTTCTACCTCAAGTGAGGAGATCTTGGTTGTGACTCTCTGAATTTGCCTATCTCTCCAGATTTTGAGGTAGCTGTTTGCTCTACAATCTCAGTTTTCTCATGAGTCTAAGAGAAGTCACTGGATTTTAGTTTGTTCAGATTTTTCTTGTGTAAGGATGGGAGTAACAACTTCAAAGCTCTTTACATATCAGAGCTGAAATTGGAAGTAGCAAAATTAATTTTTATATTAATAAACTTGTTTCGATCATAATCAAGCCCATTTTATTAATTTTGATGTTACAAAACTATGTAAATTAGTGGTATTCTTTATTTTTAATCACATTCTTATATTTAAACAGATAATGATATTGAACTTCAGAATGATGATGAACTTCAAATATATGAATATTGAAAAAGGCTGCCTATATATTTTTAAATTTAAATTAAAATCTACTAACAAGCATATTCAAATGCAAGACCAAAACATCGGTACCAATCTACCAATGACTATAAAACAGAGTATTTAATCTCTTTTATTAAACTATGTCAGAAAAATATTAATCTTTGTATCTACAGCATAATTTGAATTGGTGAATTCAGAAGCATTTTTAATGGAATAATGTTGCATCTAAGATTTTTAATGCTTTTCCAAAAGCCAGAAGATTATCAAATATGGGGTTGAATGCCAATGTTTTGATTTCAATGCTAATTTAGGTGAATTTAAAATGTCATAAGTTTTCAGTAAATTCAGCTGTATTACTTGACAAGAATATGATGGAGAACAATCTGCTGGCTTAACTCTACATAAACTTACTAATATTTGTTTTATTTATTTTCTTCATGAAACATGACTATGATTTGGTGTTTTATATGCATCATTTCTCTTTGAAAAGTGATACAAAGTACTTGAAAATTTTCCAACTATTGCACCTCAGTGTTCTTAAATTAAAAAGGAGATAATAATTTCTCCTTACAGAGTTGCTGTCATTATTTGAAATAAAACATGAGAAACACTTAATAGCATGGCTAAATATTATAGGATTAAAAAATAACCAGTAAGGTTTCAGGTCTTACATTTAAGTCTTTAATCCATTTTGAGTTGATTTTTGGGTATGATGTAAGATAAGAATTCAGTTTCACCCTTTTGCATATGTGTGTGTGTGTGTGTGTATATATATATATATATATATATATCCCGTTTTCCTAGCACCATTTATTGAAGAGACTATCCCTTCTCCATTATGTATTCTTGATGACTTTGACAAAGATTAGTTGACCTTACATGCAAGGATCTATCTCTGGGCTCTCTATTCTGCTCCATTGGTCTATGTATCTTTTTATACTGGTACCATACTGTTTGGATTACTATAGCTTTATGATATAATTTGAAATCAGGAAGTGTGATGCCTCCAGCTTTGTTCTTTTGTGTGTTTTTTAACATCTTTATTGGAGTATAATTGCTTTACAATGGTGTGTTAGTTTCTGCTTTATAACAAAGTGAATCAGCTATACATAAACATATATCCCCATATCTCCTCCCTCTTGTGTCTCCCTCCCACCCACCCTATCCCACCCCTCTAGGTGGTCACAAAGCACCGAGCTGATCTCCCTGTGCTGTGTGGCTGCTTCCCACTAGCTATCTGTTTTACGTTTGGTAGTGTATATATGTCCATGCCACTCTCTCACTTCTTCCCAGCTTACCCTTCTCCCTCCCCGTGTCCTCAATCCATTCTCTACGTCTGCATCTTTATTCCTGTCCTGCCCCTAGGTTTTTCAGAACCTTTTTTTTTTTTTTTTTTAGATTCCATATATATGTGTTAGCATATGGTATTTGTTTTTCTCTTCCTGACTTACTTCACTGTGTACGACAGACTCTGGGTCCATCCACCTCACTACAAAGAACTCAGTTTCATTTCTTTTTATGGCTGAGTAATATTCCATTGTATATATGTGCCACATCTTCTTTATCCATTCATCTGTCGATGGACACTTAGGTTGCTTCCATGTCCTGGCCATTGTAAATACAGCTGCAGTGAACATTGTGGTACATGCCTCTTTTTGAATTATGGTTTTCTCAGGGTATATGCCCAGTAGTGGGATTGCTGGGTCATATGGTAGTTCTATTTTTAGTTTTTTAAGGAACCTCCATACTGTTCTCCATAGTGGCTGTATCAATTTACATTCCCACCAACAGTACAAGAGGGTTCCCTTTTCTCCACACCCTCTCCAGCATTTATTGTTTGTAGATTTTTTGATGATGGCCATTCTGACAGGTGTGAAGTGATACCTCATTGTAGTTTTGATTTGCATTTTTCTAATGATTAGTGATGTTGAGCATCCTTTCATGTGTTTGTTGGCAATCTGTATATCTTCTTTGAAGAAATGTCTGTTTAGGTCTTCTGCCCATTTTTGGATTGAGTTGTTTGTTTCTTTGGTATTGAGCTGCATGCACTGCTTGTAAATTTTGGAGTTTAATCCTTTGTCAGTTACTTCATTTACAAATATTTTCTCCCATTCTGAGGGTTGTCTTTTTGTCTTGTTTATGTTTTCCTTTGCTGTTCAAAAGCTTTTAAGTTTCATTAGGTCCCACTTGTTTATTTTTGTTTTTATTTCCATTTCTATAGGAGGTGGGTCAAAAAGGATCTTGTCCAGCTTTGTTCTTCTTGCTCAAGATTGCTTTAGTTATTTGGGGTCTTTTGTGGTTCCATACAAATTTTAGGATTGCTTTTTCCATTTCTGAAGAAATGTCATTGGAATCATGATAGGGATTGCATTAAATCTGTAAATTGCTTTCAGTAGACTGGACATTTTAACAATATTAATTCTTCCAATCCATGAACATGGGGTATCTTTTTATTTATTTGTGTCTTCTTCAATTTCTTTCATCAGTGTTTTATATTTGGAGAAAAGGTCTGGATTTGATCTTCAAGATTATCATTTGTGCTGGACAGAACAATGGCCCCCAAAGGTGTCAATGTCCTAATCCCTACAACTTGTGAATATGTTATTTTACATTTCAGAAGGTACTCTGCAGATATGATTAAGGTTTCATGACCTTGAGAAGGTGAGATTATACTGAATTATGCAAGGGAACTCAGTCTAGTCACTTGATTCATCAAAAATTAAGAAGCTTTCTTGGCTGTAAGGATGAAAGAAAGGTCAGAGTGATGTAATAATCCTGGTTTTGAAGAGGGCCACAAGCCAAGGAAAGAGCGTGGCCTCCTTAAACCAAGGAAAGTAGGTGGCCTCTGGAAGCTGGAAAAGGCAAGGAAACTGATTCTCCTTTAGAGCCTCAGAATGCAGTCTGGCTGACACCTTGATTTTAGCCCAGTTAAACCCATATTGGACTTCTGGCCTGTAGAATTGTATGATAATAAAGAGTATTAGGACTTAGCACATAATGCATTATTAGTGCTTAGGACTAAGCACTTGTTACACAACTGAGAGTTGTCTGTGACAGTCTCTTTTCAAGGGAAAAATAAAACCTCATATAAATTCAGTATCTCTGTATCAGCTATAATCTACTTAAAGAGGATCAGATTAATTTATTCAAAACAATAACCCATTATGTTTCCTATATTTATAGTTTTAGAAGGGGAAAAACATTAAATCAATATTTATTGAAAACCAAGTATGTGAATATGCTGACATTCAACGGATTATGATACCTTGGAATGAATAATTGATTATACTTGTCAAAAACAATCTTTTCTATATGCTTCTTAATATTGTAATTTATATAAATATTTTAAAATGCAAAAATAATAGAGTGATAACAGAAAATTATGATTCAGTACATTTTAGTTCACTTTATCAAAGTAGGGAAAATTAATTTTATTCAATCTGTATATACATTTTCTCATTACTACCCAACACCATGCTATTTGCTCTGTGTTTATTTTAGTATCCTTGTATTACATGCATTTCTTTTTTTTCTTATTATATTTTAATACAATTTTAAGAATTTATTTTATGTTGTATTGTCTAAATTTGTCACGTTTTAAAAAAATTTTTTAGAGTATGGTTGATTTACAATGTCATGTTAGTTTCAGGTATACAGCAAAGTGAAACAGTTATACATATACATATATCCACTATTTTTTAGTTTCTTTTCCCATATAGGCCATTATAGAGTATTGAGTAGTGTTCCCTGTGCTATACAGTAGGTCCTTATTAGTTGCCTATTTTATGTATAGTAGTGTGTATATGTCAATCCCCATCTCCCAGTTTATCCCTCCCCCCTCCTTTTCCCCCTGGTAACCATAGGTTTGTTTTCTACGTCAGTGACTCTTTTTGTGGAATCTTAAATTTGTCATTTTAATATGAGTGCTTAATCATTTCAAAAGGTAATATACATATGGAAACGGTTGAAAATTACATTTTTATATAAAGCATATTAAATTCTCCAAAAGCATGGATGAATGTAAAGCTTTGATTTTTCTTTAAGCAGGAAAAATCTGACTATTGAGCATGCTTAATTTCTTGGAATTTAAAAAAATATTTTGGAATGGACCATAATTGTAGCAAATGCAAATTTTAGTTAGATGTCATTTGCATTAATTGAGCTACCTGCATTTAAATTATTTCTATAACAGTAATTAAATATGTCTTACTTCTCTGCGGATGTATTGTTCTCAGATGGGGTTTCTTTCCAAGTAAGTCCTCTGAGATATCCATTCACATATACTTCACAGTGGGAAGTATTCAAATGTATACTGGCATTATGAATACAGATTTTTTAATTTGGATATTTTATTCAGTTAATTTTTTTTAAAAAATATCACTGAAAACAGAAGATGTGCAAATTGTCTCTCTTGACATTTAGTAAAAAATGCAAGGTACCAAAAAGCATTCATAGGTAAACAATAAATGTGTAACTCTATAAGTTAAAATTCCAAGTCTGTTTGTAGAAATCCTGCCAAATCAGTTCAGTATATAATGTTAAAAGTTTATATTTGTACTTTATAGAAGGCAGTCTATATATTTATTCATATGGAAAGAATGTGTGCATTTATATATTTCTACATTTATATTTTTAATAATTATTTGATTGCAACTATTATTTTGTGTTTGTCATAGGAATATCAAAAATATATAGAAAATGCAACTGTCTTTTTATTAATATATTGTGTGTGTGTGTGTGTGTGTATATGTGTGTGTGTAGAGGAGTGGGGAGGGAAATATGTGGGCGGTGACTTTATATTTAAGAGTTTGGTACTATGAGACAGTACCAAATGTGCTATGTAAGTTTACATTGTTTAAGAAACTAGTTTTTCATATAATAATGTCTTGATCTGTTTTTATAACTTGAAACAATATGGCCATAGATTACTTGTAAAAATGTATCAAAATATTTATTACTCATTTATCTACTAATCTGATATTTCAATCAGTTCATTCTTAAGAAATGATGAAATATAGATTCAAAAAATATATAAAATCTAATGACATAATATCAATATCATATTTTAAAAATGCATTGTGTTCCATTACATGTGCATATGTATTTATATTTATATTTATCTCATTAGTTCTCATGTATAAGATTATTTTCCAGTTTGATTCTATTATAAATAAAATTGTATAAAGGAAAACAATAAAATAGAAAGGAATAGAGCAGTAGTTGAAAACATCAGTAAAACATAACAAAAAATATGTAAGATACTTATCAAATGAATCAGTGTTGATTATTTGAAATTTAAAATATTATTGTCACAAAAAATTATTCAATGAAGAACAAGTGTAGAATATCCTGTTTCTATTGTTTACTGAAATTACAAGAGATGTAGTAGATTTTTAAAGTGACAATATATGTTTGCATCTACATTAAATATATAAAAATGTTGAACTAAATTAATTATAGTGTAGAAAAATTTAAGTGACCAACACATACCAAGGAGAATGTGAAAAATATAAGAAACCTTTATAACAATTGGATTCAATTGAAAAACAATGTCAAAGAATCACGGTGCTTCAATACAAAGTACCAGGCCAAAGTTAAGAAAAATACTTTTCTTAACCCATCAAGGAACAAATAATTTTAAGCAAATGTAAATTTTTCTTTGGTTCAGAAAAAATTGGAAACATTTATTTTCTCAGTCATTTAAAAACTTGATTTTTAAAAACAGAATAATAAAACTACATATAAATGCTATGTGTATCTATATGTGTAAAAGGTTAATAAGGAATAATAAATACACTTTAGAAACATATTAATTTATTCACCAAAAAGAAAAAAGAATAATTATTTGGCATTTATCATGGCATTAAGTGTGCTCAAAATATAATGGCGTGACTTCCAAATCAAGTTGTATAGTTGGTATGGTTTCAGTGTTTAAAACCCTCATAAAGGAAGCAAAAGGTACACTATACGTGGAAGATGGCTAGAACAATCTATCAAAAAAAGCCTAACAATATGAAGCTGCAACACTGATGCCTGCCAGTGGAAAATTATCTCAATATTTCAACACTTTCTTCTAAGTTCTGTTCCTGTATCTGAAAAATAGAAGTCACATATGGGTACCTGAAATAGGGTTTGCAAATGTGCAAATTAAAAGTCATCAGAAATACTAAGGTAATCTGAAAGAATTTTAAAACAAGAAATAAAGGATGGAATAATATCTATTAAGTCCAAAAATTGTCACTAAAACCACACTGATAAATTATGAAATCATTGCAGGTGAGTTTATAAAATAATCACTGATTATTTATTAATAGAAATGTATTAATTGAAGAAAGAATAATATAAAGATGGGCAGGAAGAAAAGTTGGTGCAAAGTGAAGATAGAATTGGTGAACTGGCAAATAAATTTGATGGAAGTGCACCAGTTGTCAGAGTGGGATACAGAATTGGAAAAAATAAGAGGTCAGAAATGGTGGACAGTGCCCAAATTACCATATACATCTAAGAGAATTTTAGAAGGAGAGACTGGACAGTGTTGGATACACTACACTTAAATACACCATGGCTTAGAACTTTCAAGTTGTAAACTTTAAAAAGAAAATACTAAGAAGAAAGACCAGAGTTCTCCAAAATGTCACCAAGTAATCTAACATGGAAAGGAAATACACACACACACACACACACAATTTATGTGAATAAAACTTAATAACACTAAAAATAGAAGGAATATCCTAATTTTAAAAACAATAGTAAATAATTACTATAACAAACCACATCCATAAAGCTTAATTCTTTTGCCCTACTTTATTTTTTTCCCACTTGGTATTATCTACCACTCTATTATATATTTATTTACTTTCTGCTGTCCTCAATAGAAGGTATGCTATGAGAACAGAGGGGCTTTATGCGGTTCAGTGTTAAATCCTATCAATGAGACAAGTGTGACACTAGACATTTTTTTTTGAAATAAATAAGCACAATTAAATATTTTTAATTATAAAGAAATGAATTAATATGATTGATCAACAGGCTATCTTGGTATATATTCAGTACATATTAATCAATAGTGTTCTTGTTCACTGAAGAAGAAGAACACTATTCTGTTGGAAAAACTGCAGAAGACAATGACGAATACAGGTCGAATTTTCCTCTAATATATAAGTATATACTTAGGCATCAATAATTTATAAATGTAGTACACTTGCATAAAATAAATACACAAAGCAATGACATAGAAGGTATAAAAAAAGAATTCCAGAATTAATGGAGTACAAAATGTGGCACCTGAAATAGTGGAGAAGAAAAAGTATTGGGAAAAGATATTCATATATCCTTTTCTTATACAACGTAATAAAATAAACTCAGCTTCAGCACTGTTGACATTTGGGAGCAGACAAGTAATATTTGTAAGAATAATGATAATTATTCAGGCATAAGATAATGAAACTCTTTTACAAATTTGACACAAGACATATATGCATACATAAAGGTATTCATATATGTGTGTATATAGTATGTATATACATACACACAGTGTGTATATACTGTGTATCATACACTGTAAAGCTCAGTGGTTAAGACCTCATCTTTTGGAGCAAGAATGACTGAGTTTGACTGTCAACTTGGCCATTTAATATTGTACAGCTTGTCCTAATAACCTAACTTCCTTGGGCCTCAATATTCTTATGTATAAAATAAGAATAATTAGATCACCTGCATCATAGGGTATTGTAAAAATTAAACTTTTATTTATAGTCAGCAGTTGGAGTATCTGAGTATCTATAATACAATAAGCCCCATGTAAATGTTAGTGCTTTTTATGATTATTAGTAAAATAAGAAGAAAAATATAGACCTTCACCCACTGCTAACAGATTTGTGTATGTTTTGCATTCTTTGGGAACATAAATTACAATTAAAAAATAGTATAATAGTTTAAGTTACCTGAATTCCAAAGGATAGGTATTATACTGTTTTTGGCCTGTTGAACTAGTCAAGATTGAAAAACAGATAAACAACAAACAAACAAATACAAATAAAACATTACTAATTAGAAATGCTTCTTTGAGATTTCTTTGTTCCCTTTGGGGATTGATTAACTATTTTTAAATTTAGGTGGCTAAGTGAAAATTCAGACTTATGAACAGATATTATGAAACATTTTGAAGCCAAAGAGAACATAAGGATCTCTTGTCTTACCAGATAATAAAATATATTAAAAAATGTTTAAAGTTTTACAAATTAATTAAACTCAATGTTGTTAATTATGACTGGCTAACCATCTGGAGAATAACAACTTGCATTATTATGCCATTATTTAACATTTTACGCAAAAATTATTTATCATCTTTGAGTACTATAAGAGTTTAAATTTTTACACACATATGTATATTCATATAATTTTATATTTACATATATTATTTTTCATTTAAATATTATTTTAAAGTGGAGAGTGGCTTTCTAGGGTAGAGATTAAATTGTGTGTCATAAATTAGACTATATACACTAAAACACAAAGTAAGAAAGAAAAAAGAGAGTAAATACGTCCGAAACACATGCCGTAATAGGAAAAATGTAATCAATGCACATAACAAACATATTATCTCATAAATACAATAAAATTTCCTGCCCATAAGAAGAAAATTTTAAAAACATTGTAAAGTCAATAAAATGGAAATACTGTATGGGAATTTAGATAGTTGAAAATGTTCAAAGTACTTAGACACTTATAAGAATATATTCAATCTTATTCATAAATAGGGACATTAAAATGAACAATTTCTGTTGATGGTTTAGGGAAATTTAGCACTTATATATTGATGATGGTTGTATAAGTTAGTGATAGATGATGTGGAAGGATATTTAAAAATAAGTGTAAGCATTTTAATTGCACAAACATTTCTGACCCACTGATTCTACTTCTAGGCAATTATTTTACAGGAATAATGGAACTCTCAGATTTTACATAAAAACGCTCAAATCAGTTTATGTGTATGGTTTGTTTTTTGTAAAAACTAAAATTCTAACAAGCTAACTTATTAGCAGAAGGGAGCAAAACAAGAAATATTACCAGGGATAAAGAGGAATACTATATTATTATAAAAAGGTAAATTCCCTAAAGATTTACAGAGGTGTAAAATTAGAAATTTATAGTAAACTAACAAATGACTTTCAAAATACATTATAAACCTGATAGGAGAAATTAGAAATATCCACAATTACAGTTGGAGATTTCAACACACATCTCCTAGTAATAAAAAGAACAAGACAGAGAATAACTGTGGATAAAGAAAACCTCTACAACACTATAAAAAAAAATTTAGCTAATTGACAATTACAGAATATTTCACCCAGTAACAACAGACTACACCTTCTTTTTAAGTGTACATAAAACATTTACCAGGATTAAATTCTGAAAAATAAAGCAAACATTAACATATTTTCAAAATTTAAAAGCTTACAAAGTACCATCTCAGACCACAATCAAGATATACTTAAAATCACTAACAGACAGGTATGTAGAAAATCCTCAAATATTTTAAATTTAAACAAGATAATTTAAATTTTAAATTTAAACAAGATAATTCTAAATATTCCATGTTTCAAAAAGGAAGTCACAGTGAAATTATAAAATATTTCTGAAGAGAATGAAAATAAAACACAACACAGAAAAATTGGTGGGCGCGTAGCTAGAGTGATAGTTATAGGGAAATGTATAGCATTAAGTGCTAATACTAAAAAAGAAGAAACATCCCCAATCATTAACTTAAGCCTTTACATTAAGAAACAACAAACATGAGAACAATTAACACACACCCCCAAAATAAAAAACAGAAATAAAAAGGTAGGATAGTTAAGAGCAGAAATCAATAAAATTGAAAACAGAAAACAGTAGTAAAGGTAATCAAAAGACTAAAAGCTGATTCTTCAAAAAGATGAATAAAATTAATAAACCTCTAGCAAGAATGACCAAGGAAAAGAGACACAAAGAGGAAGGAAAAGAGAGACAGAGACAGAGACAGAGAGAGAAAGGAACACAAGTCAGTCCAAAATATCAAAAGTGAAGGAGGGGACATCACTACCACCACTGAACGCTGCAAACATTAAACTATAATGCGGGAATATTATAAACCACTTTATAGCTATAAATTTGAAAATTATAATGATATAAGCAAATTTTTTTACAGGACATGATATACCAAAGCTTTCCTCAAATGAAAAATAGAAATGGAATTTTCTATTTAACAACTGTTCAACAAAGAAAATTCCAAGTTCACATGGATTAACTAACGAATTCTACCAGCATTTAAGGAAGACATGCTATGCCTCCTTCACAAACTATTTCAGGAACTAGAAGGTGACAGAACACTTTCTAACTCATTTTATGAGAGCAGCATCTCCCTGATACTAAAACCAGTGAAACACTTTACAAAGAAATAATTTTACAGACCAATATTTGTCATGAATATAGGTACATAAAGTATCAACAAAATTTTATCACATAGAATTCAGCTGCATATAGAGAATATCATGACCCAGTGGGGTTTATCCTGAGAATTAAACATTAGTACAACGTTTGAAAATCAAAGTAATTGATTATGAAACATAAAAAGAAAAAACAATTCATGTAAATATATGAGAAAAATAATTTGACAAAATTGAAAATGCAATCATTATAAAAACTGCCAGCAAACTAGGAATAAAGGAGCTTTCTCAACCTGACAAAAGGTATCTAAGAAAACCTTTAGGTAACATCATACTTACTGGTAAAAGACAAAATGTTTTCTATCTATGACTAGAAACAAGGCAAAAGTGTCTGCCCACTTCATTTCTATGCAATAGCATATGGAGGTCCTAGCAAGTGCAATGAGACAAAATAATATGAATATGAATATGAATATGAATAAATAGCAGATTTGGATGAGGAAGAAATAAAACTGTATATTAATGCTATATATTTTATGTTTAAGTCCTATTCAAAATAAATGAGAACCTTTCAAAATTATTTAATAAGAAAACAAGAAAAAAACTTTTTTTCAAGGGATTCTTAGAGAATGCTTATCTTTTTAAAAAAATTTATTTAATTTTTTTATTTTTGGCTGCATTGGGTCTTCATTGCTGCGTGTGGGGGCTACTCTTCGTTGTGGCACACGGGCTTCTCATTGCAGTGGCTTCTCTTGTTGCAGAGCATGGGCTCTAGGCATGCGGGTTTCAGTAGTTGTGGCATGCGGGCTCAGGAGTTGTGGTTCATGGGCTCTAGAGCACAGGCTCAGTAGTTGTGGTGCATGGGCTTAGTTGCTCTGCAACTAAGAGTTGCGCATGCTCCGCATGTGGGATCTTCCCGGACCAGGGCTTGAACCCATGTCCCCTGCATTGGCAGACAGATTCTTAACCACTGTGCCACCAGGGAAGCCCCAAAAATTTTTTAAAGGGCAAAAAACTTGACAAACAATGAACATACAATGCATTGACAGTGACGTGATGGTCTATGTTGAAAATCTGAAAGAATGGACAAGAAAAATTCTGGAACTAATAAGTGATTATAGCAAGGTTTTCAGGTACAAGGTTAATGTAGAAAAATATTGGTTTCCTATAACGTAGCAAGGAGCAAGTGGAATTTGAAATTAAATACACATTACCATTTACATTACCACCAAGAGAAAAAAATGCTTAGATATAAATCTAACAAAGTATGTATAAGATGTATATGAGGAAAATTACAAAACTCGGATGAACAAATTTAAAGAACTAAATAAATGGAGAGATTCATGGATAGGAAGACTCAATATTGTCAGGATGTCAGTTCTTCCTAAATTGATCAGTTGATTCAAGCAATCCCAACCAAAATACCAGCAAAATATTTTATGGATATTGATAAACTGTTTAGAAAGTTTATATGGAGAGGCCAAATACCCAGAATAGCAAACACAACACTGAAGAATAATAAAGTTGGAGGATTGATGCTGACTTCAAGAATTACTAAAAAGGTACAGTAATTAACACAGAGTGATACTGGTGAAAGAATAGACAAATAGAGCAAGACTAAATAGAGAGCCCAGAAATGGACCCCCATAAATATAGTGTACTGATTTTTGACAAAGGAGCAAAGGTAGCACAATGGAGCAAAGATACTCTTTTCAGCAAATGGTAATAGAACAACTGGACATCCACATGCATAATAATGAATCTAGATACAGACTTTATACTTTTCACAAAAATTAACTCAAGGTGAGTCATAGATGTAACTGTAAAATGCAAAACTATAAAACTTCTAGAAGATAGCATAGGAGAAAACCTGGGTGACCTTGGGTATGGTGAAGCCCTTTTAGATCCAAAACCATGACACAACTATTAATAGAATGCCCAAAATCTGGAATACTGCAAATGCTGACAAGGATGTGGAGCAACAGAAACTCTCACACAGGGACTTACCTGGTGGTTAAGTGTCTGCGCTCCCAATGCAGGGGGCCCGGGTTTGATCCCTGGTCAGGGAACTAGATCCTGAATGACACAGCTAAAGATCCCACATGCGGCAACAAAGATGGCACAGCCCAATAAATAAATAAATAAATAAATAAATAACTTTTTTAAAGAGAGAAATTCTCACATATTGCTTTTGAGAATGCAGAATGGTACAGCAACTTTGCAAGACAGTTTGGCTGTTTCTTATTATACTAAACATACTTTTACCATACAGTCCAGCAATCAGACTCCTGGTATTTACCCAAAGTAGTTGAAAACTTATGTCCACACAAAAACCTGCATGTAAATGTTGATAGTAGTTTAATTCCACAGTTGCCCAAACGTGGAAGTGTTACCGAGTCCAAGCTCATACTTCTTTCCACACGACAGGCCAGTAAATCGAGAGACGAGTTGTTGGGGCAAGGAGCTGCAACTTTATTTGGAAAGCCAGCAGACCGAGAAGATGGTGGACTCGTGTCCCAAAGAACCATCTTCTTTGAAATAGAATTCAGGCTTCTTTTATACTAAAATGGGAGAGGGTAAAGTTCTGGTTCCAGTCAGACTCCGGAGAGGACATGTTAACTTCTTCCTTCCTGCAGCCATTCACATGTGAGCCTGGTCACCAAGTTTCCTGTGAGCTAAAAAAAGCTATTTTAGCTTAACGCTTATTACATGGGAAGCAGGGTTCCCAGAGTTGGTCCATTATGTATAATTTAAGCTTATAGGCAACATCCCTTTAGTGATTAACTTGTAGCAAAAGAATTAGAATACAAAGGTTAAAGTAAAAGAAACAGATCCGACATGGAGTCAGATTTGTTTTTCCCTATTACAGAAGATGTCACCAGCAGGTAAATAGACAAATAAACTGAAGTAAATGGAGTTTTATTCAGTGCTAAAAAGAAAGGAACTATCAAGCCATGAAAGACATGGAGGCACTTTAAGTGCATATCACTAAGTGAAAGAAACCAATTTGAAAAAGCTACACACTGTATGATTCCAATCAGGTGACATTCTGGAAAAGGCAAAACTACAGACACAGGAAAATGATTAGTGGTTGCCAGGGGTAGAGGGAGAGAGGAGAAGTGAATAGGCAGAGTACAGAGGATCTTGGGGGCACTGAAAATACTCTATATGATATTATAATGATAAATATGTGCCATCATTCATCTGTCCAAACCCTTAGTATGAACAGTACCACAAGTGAACTCTAGGGTAAGCTATGGACTTTGGGTGATTATGATCAGCTAACATAGGTTCATCAAGTGTAACAAATGTACCACTCTGGTGGGGGATGTTGACAATGAGAAAGGCTATGCGTATGTGGGGGTAAGGGGTGTATGGAAATTCTTAGTACTTACCACTCATTTTTGTTGTAAACCTAAAACTGCTATAAAAATTGCTTTAAAATAATGTAAAATTGCTCATAGATATACATGTAAAATGAAAAAAAGCTCTAAAATTTTTAGACGATAACACAAGAGAAAACTTTCAGGACCTAGGACTTGGTGAAGAGTTCTCAGACATGACAATAAAGACATGTTCCATAAAAGAAAAAATGATATATTGAATTCCATCAAAACTGAAGTTTTATTCTGTGAATGATTTTGTTAAGAAGGTAGAAATACTAGCTATGAACTTGGAGAAGATATTGTCAAACTACATATCTGATAAAGGCTTGTGTATAGTATATATTCTCAAAACTAAATGCTGAAAAAAAATGAGAAAATGAGAAAAAATGTGAAGATAAACTACCATTTCACTGAAGAGGATATATGAATGGCAAATAAGCACATGAAAAGATGTTTAACATCACTTGCCATTAGGCAAATTCAAATTAAAACCACAGTAAAATTTCAGTACACACTTATAAAAGCAGTTGAAAATTTTAAGAAATAGTGATACTGCAATGCATTGCTGGTCGGTGTAAAATGGTGGTGCCACTATGAAATATAGTTAGGTAGTTTCATAAAAAACTAAATATACACTTACCACACATTCACCAGTTGCACTCCTTTATTTAAGAAATAAATTTATTTGTTTTATTTACTTATTTTTGGCTGCGTTGGGTCTTCGTTGCTGCGCATGGGCGTTCTCTAGTTGCAGTGAGCAGGGGCTACTCTTAGATGCAGTGTGTGGGCTTCTCTTTGGGGTGCCTTATTGCAGAGCACGGGCTCTAGGTGCACAGGCTTCAGTAATTGTGGCACTCAGGCTCAGTAGTTGTGGCACACTGGCTTAGTTGCTCTGTGGCATGTGGGATCTTCCCGGACCAAGGCTCTAACCTGTGTCCCCTGCGTTGGCAGGTGGATTCTTAACCACTGTGCCACCAGGGAAGTCCCACCTGTTGCACTCTTTGTTACTTATCCTTGGGAAACAAAAATTTATGTCCACACAAAATCCAGTATAGTATTGTTTATAGCAGCTTTATTTGTAATAGCCAAAAATTGGAAACAACCAAAATGTCCCTAATAGGTTAAGCTAAATGTGGCACATGCATGCAATAAAAAAAGAAGTAACTACTGCTACACATGAAATCTCTGATGGGTGTCAAGGACATTGTGTTGAGTGAAGATATCAATTTCCAAAGGTCTTATACTGTATGATCCATTTATGTAGCACTCTCAAGATGACAGAAGTATAGAGACAGAAAACAAATTTATTTAGAGGTTAGAGATGGTGGTGTGGGGGAGGTGAGTGGATTTAAATAAAATGAGATAGCATGAAAGTGATCTTGGTGGTGATGGTACAGTTCTATATCCTGATCGAAGTGTTGGTTTTATAAATCTACACATATGATAAAATGATGTAGAATTATACACAAGCATTTATCCACATTAACTTACTAATTTTGATGTTGTATTCTAATTCTATAAGATGCATCTATTGGGGGAAACTGCTTGCAGGTGAGAAAATGTTAGATCTTTTTTGATGAACCATGGTGCCCAAATCATTATTCAAGCCAGGACTGAGTATTTCCTTCCAAACTGATATATTAATTAATTAATTCAGAAACAGTATTGTATGAGAAAGAAAAAAAAAACTTTCATTTTTCCACTTAAGTGTTGATTTTTTTCAGAAAATCTTGTAACTTACAAGTTTTCCTGTATCTCAAGTTACTCTAGACTCAATTATACATTTTGATTTTTAAGGTTTTTGCCTCATTCCCATTACCATTAATATATTAGATGAATTTCAAAATCACACAGATACTATAAATCAAATGAGGATAGTAACAAGCAAAAAATTTGAAGACATAAGGGACTTTCACATTGTTTAAGCCTTAAACATAATGAGGAAGTAGATTTTATTAGAGCAGCTTTTATTCCATCGCCCTACAAATTAGGCAGAGATATCAAAAGAGCAACCTCATTCCCTGTTGAGACTGAATCTATATCCAAGCATTGTTTTAACAGAAAGAGAAAAATAGTAATGTAATAAGGTGAATACTTTCTGCTTGATGTCAAAAGATGAGCTGCTATATTAATTCCCATTAATGTAGGTTTCTAAAAAGAACAACTTATTTTTATTTCTTTGTGCTTTTCTGGACTCTGTTGATCAAAAATTCCATCTTGATGGAAAAGTAGATGTAATTATTTATAGTAAGTTTTCAATAATGATAAGAACAATGTCTAACATTTGTCAGCATATCATTTACTGTCATGTTTTTGTTGCACTTGATACTAGGAGCAAGAATAATGAACTCCTTTCAACTGGATAACAATGGGATCAAAATTTATAGTGTTTTATAAATATTTTACCATTCTATTTTCATTAATTCCCCAACTTTACTTTTTAAAAAGTGAAAATATGATGTGCTGTTTTTAATCTTTGCTTGGTAACTATATTGCATTATTATATTTTGGAGAAAGTTCTTTTTTTTTTTTTAATAATTGACGTATGTTACATGGAGCTTTTATGTATTTATTTATTTATTTATGGCTGTGTTGGGTCTTAGTTGCTGTGCGAGGGCTTTCTCTAGTTGTGGCAAGTGGGGGCCACTCTTCATCGCGGTGCGCGGGGCTCTCACTATCGCGGCCTCTCTTGTTGCGGAGCACAGGCTCCAGACGCGCAGGCTCAGCAATTGTGGCTCACGGGCCCAGCCGCTCCGCGGCATGTGGGATCCTCCCAGACCAGGGCTCGAACCCGTGTCCCCTGCATTGGCAGGCAGATTCCCAACCACTGCGCCACCAGGGAAGCCCTGGAGAAAGTTCTGTACTTTATTTGTACATTCCTTCAGAACTGAATTGAATGTTTATCACAGCAGGAAGATATTCATTCCTCAGTGATTAAAGGACTTTTGATATTTTTTATGACATAGGCTACCAGACAGTACTCTCTGATGGTCATTCTAGCCTAATTTTCTAACTACTTACATTCACTGAAAGGTAAAAGCCATATTAGTTGGAATTTTAAAATGGAAATGTGAACAGAAGATGCATTGAGATGGAGAGATTTCACTGTTTACATAAGTTTGTTTCTATTTATTCTGCTTCCCTACCTTTGACCCTCAAATCTTTACAGTGTTCTAATTAAGACTAACCTTTCATGTTGTTACCATGAATAACTAAATGGAAAGAAAAAATTGTTCACTGGTATTGGTGTTGGAAGCATAGAGATTTGCTTGCTTTTGGCTGTTACTGCCTTCCTGGCAAATAAGTGAAAATAAGTTCAACTTTGATGTATGTCATTATGTCATAGGTTTGCATATTTAACACCTCATAGTTATAATACTGAGTCATATTATAGCTCCAGCTATCTATTTTTTTTTGCCAGTTGGAATGACAAAGCAGTCTCTCAAGGCTCTTTTGTTATCTGCTATATGTAATACATATTTCACTTACTGATGACATAAAATGCTCCCCAGGGTGCTTGTTCTTTTGAAAAAGAGTTCAATATCTACTATGAGACTACACAAAATATTAGTTTATTAAAATATATAAAACAATGCTGAGCTTCCATTTGAGTCTATAGGAGAAAACAATTTTTATGCTACAAACTGACAAACTAATCTAAGTCTTACTCATCCAGATTGCATCATAATATATTTTTGCTTCCTTTTGTAACATTTTATTTTTCTGCTGCTCCCCTTAATATTAAAGCAAATGCCATATGTATGTGACAAATAAGGTATATAATGATATGGAAAATGTGAAATTACATTCATTTTTTAAGACTACTTCATCTCTTCAAGCAACACTTGGATTCATCATTAGAAAAGCATACTATTCCATTTTGACATATTAAATAGAATCCAGATAATATTTAAGATGCTTAAACAGGAACATTTATTATTAGTTCAGCACATAACTCAGTACTGTTGAAAGAAATGGCACTATGGAAAAGTAAAAACATAGAAAAACAGCCTTGCATCTGTAAGAGGAACTTGAGCAGTCAAGGGTTTCCTGCTCCTCCCTTAGAATATCAGACCTCTGCTTTGTATCAGTTCAGGATTCTGCGAGTGAGTGGGTTTCCAGTCCCTCTTACAGGGGCAGAAAGCTTTTGCTTCTACTTCTCCCTCAAAGACAGTTGCTATGGACTGAATTGTGTCCCCCTAAGATTCACATGTTGAAGTCGTAACCCCTAACATGATGGTATTTGTAGATGGGCCTTTGAGAGATAATTAGGTTTAGATGAGGTCATGAGGGTGGAGTCTTCAAAGTGGGATTAATGCCCTTATAAGAAGAAGAGATACAAGAGCACCCTCTCTGTCTCTCTTTCTATCCCTCCCCCACCCCAATTCCGTGGAAAGGCCACATGAGCCCACTGCAAAAGGCAGCTGTCTGAAAGCCAGGAAAGAAAGGCCTCACCAGGACTCAACCCTGCTGGCACCCTGATATCAGAATTCCAGCCTCCAGAACTGTGAGAAAATGAATTTCTACTATCTAAGCCACCCAGTTTATGGCATTTTGTTAGTTGTCTTAGAAGCAGTGTATGTTGCCCATGCCCATGAGCTGGAGTGGGAGAATTTCTTACCCCACCACACAGGTTTTGTAGGTTCCAGGAAGCATATGGGATTTGTGCTTGAGTGCCACTGGGAAGGACTTCCACAGAATCATGGTCTTCCTCCAGTTTTTCTCTGAGCACCCAGTGGAGCCCACTGAGTGTGGACATTTCTTGTTTCTAAGGGTACCAGGGATTATAAACTGTCACACTAGATCTTAAAACATTTTAGAGGTTCTTAAAACATCAATGAAATGTGAGCAATTATACACACACACACACCTTTATGGAGATAAAACTCACACACTATAAAAGTTACCAGTTTAAAATGTAAAATATAATGTTCTGTAGTATATTCACATGATTGTACAACCTCTGCCTCTATCTAATTCTAGAACATTGTCATCGCTCCATGTTATGGACTAAATTGTACCCCCCACCCACATTTACGTGTTGAAGCCGTAACTGCCAATTTGACTGTATTTGGAGATGGGACCTTTGGGAGATAATTAGGGTTAAATGAAGTTCGGGGCTCTAATCTGATAGGAATTTTGTCATTACAAAAAGAAGAGGCACCAGAGATCTCTCTATGCATGCATAGAGAAGAGGCCAATGTGAGGACACAGTGAGAAGACAACTGTCCTCAAGCCAGGAAAAGCCGCCCCATTAGAGATCAACCCTGAGGGCACCTTAATCTTGGACTTTTGTCCTGAAGAACTGTGAGAAAATAAATTTCTTTTGTTTAAGCCCCTCAGTCTGTGGTATTTTGTTATGGCAGCCAGAGCTAACACACACCATAAACAAACCCCATACCTGTTAGCAATTACTCCCTGTTCTCCCTCCTCCCAATCCCTAGAAACCACTAGTCTACTTTCTGTCTCTTTGGATTTATCAATTCTGGAAATTTCATATACATGGAATCATACAGTGTATGTGGTTTTGTGTCTGGTTTCTTTGACTTAGCATAATAATTTGAAAATTCATCAAGGTTGTAGCATGTATCATAACACCATTACTTTCTATGACTGAAGGATATGTCATCTTGTTTTCTATTTATTGCTTTATGGACATATGGGTGATTTCTAAATTTTAACTATTATGATAGCACTGCTATGATTATTCATGTATGTGTTTCTGCATGAACACATGTTTTCAATTCTATCAGGATATACTTAGGTTTGGGATTGCTAGGTAACTCTATGTTTAACTTTTTGAGGACCTGACAAACTGTCTTCCACAGCAGCTGTACCATTTTCCATTCCCACCAGCAATATATGACGGTTCCAAATTCTCCACATCCTTGCCAACACTTACTTTTGTCCGTCTTTTTTATTATAGCCATCCTAGTAGTTATGAAGCGGTATCTCATTGCAGTTTTGATTTGCATTTCCCTAATGATTAATGACACTGAACATCTTTTAATGTACTTAGTGGCTAGTTATATATCTTCTTTGGAAAAATGTTTATTCAAATATTTGGCCCCTTTTTGTTTGGGTCCTTTGACTTTTTATGATTGAGTTGTAAAAGTTCTTTGTATACTGTGAATAACAGACTTCTATTAGATATATAATTTCTAAATAATTTCTCTTATTCTCTCTTTGGTATTGTTTTTATGTATATATTACATCCATATATATATATTACAACTCCTCTCAATACAATTTTAATTTTTGATTTATCAAATAATATGTTTTCATCAATTAAAAGAAGAAAACAAAATAATAGTTTCTTATATTTACTCATAGATTTACCTTTTACCCTTAATCTCTTCTTTCTGTTTATCCCAATTATCATTGTATCATTTTCCTTCAAACTAACTTCTTTTAGCCTTTCTTATAGTAAAAATTTGCTGTTGACGACTTTTCTGTTTTGGTTTTACCTCAATATATCTTTATCTTGCCTTGACTTTTGTTAGATAGATTTACTGGATACTAAATACTGCTTGACAGTAGTTTTTTTTTTTTTTTTTAATTGCAGCACATGGAATACTTTGTTCTAATTATCTTCTGCCTTCTATAGTGCTATATCTTATCAATTTGCCCCTTTATATACCATGTTTTTCTCCTGTTACTTTCAAGATTTTCTCTGTAGCTTTCACATTCTACACTTTACTCTGATGTGTCTGTAAGTATATATCTTTGTGTTTATCTTGCTTGGGGTGTGCTGAATTCTTGGGTCTGTAAATTAATGCTTTCTATCAATTATGTGAAGTTTTCAACAATTATTTCTTCAAATATATCAATATATATATTTTTTCTGCATATTTCTCTCCTTCTGAGATTCCAACTACACAGTGTTCCACCATATGGACCCACTGCACTCTGATGTTCTGTGTATTTTTCTTATTTTTTTCTTTTGGCTCTTTAGATTGGGTAATTTCTATAATCCTTTCTTTTTAGTTACTGATTCTTCTATACTATCATCTACCAAAATTTTTATTTCAGTAATTATAAGTTTCAACTGTAGAAATTCTACATTTCTATAATTTCTATCTCTGTGGAGTTATCAATCTATTTATTTGCAAATGCAATATCATCCTTCAATTATCCAAACATACAATATTTTATTCCTTTTAATTTATTTATAATAGCTGCTTTGAAATCTATGTCTGCTAAAGCCAACGTGTGGCTCCACTTGTAGTCCCTTTCCGCTTTTTTTCTTATTATGGGTTAGTCACACTTTTCCTTTGCATATCTAGCAGTATTTGGTTGAAAACTAGACAATGTAGTAATACGTTGTAGAGTTTGAATTCTCTTGTGCTCTTCTGATGATTGTGAGGGTTTTGTATAATAAGGAGTTGTGTGGATGCAAACTACAGTATGTGGCTTCTTACCATCTCTGATCTCTTTTTTAACTTTCCACTACTGCTTTTTAGCTTGGTCCTGAGTTACTCGCTCCCTATAAAAATTATCAGTCAACCAAGAATTATAGCAGAGGATGAGGCTAACCCTTTCTGTGGATTCTTAGTCTCTGACAATTCCCTAATCTTCAGCTGTTCTGCTAACTTTAGACTCTGTACTCTAACACTTCAAGTCTTCTGTCACCAGAGCTGTGCACACTTGAAGTATGCACTCATGTAGGAAAATATTAAATTCACGCATCTAGCTCCTTGTTCTATCTTTTGAAGTAGATGTCTCTCTGGTTTCTGCCCCACTTTTTTTGCCATCATGGCTTATCCCCACTCCCAAGTCTCTTAGTACATGTAGTGTTTTGCTGTCAGCCAGGGATGTCTGGCAGTTTATTATTTGAATATGTTTTATTCCTCCTGTTTTATCTAGCTGTTAAGAAGTACTCATTAATTTTCAGATGGTTTGCCAAACCAGAACTCTAATTTCTGGGAACTTTTGACCATTAACAATGAGGTTATCACACTGCTGTTTTCCATAGCCATAGCTATGCAATTTGAGTAACATCTTCTAACTAGAAAACCACAGATTTTCAAGTCCTCCAATCCCTTTCAGTTGTTGTTTGGGGGATTAACTCTATCTGGCTACTAACTGTGTTTGTATGCTTTCCAATTATCTTTAAATATTTTTTTCAATCCCCTTAGGATTTTTTAAAATAGTAAGTTCTTTAGATATCTTCTCTGTTCTTGGGGACATGAGAAATGTCAGAGGGATATACAGTTGACCCTTGAACAACAGGAGTTTGAACTATAAGAGTCCACTTATACACGGATTTTTCTCAATAAATACACACTACGATTCCACATGATCCTTGGTTGGTTGAATCTGCTGATGTGGAACAACAGATACAAAGGACTGGCTATAAAGTTATACACAGATTTTTAACTATGGGGAGGGTCGCAACCCTAACCCCTATGTTGTTCAAGGGTCAACTGTATTTATTATTTAGCATAATGATCTAACAGATAAATTCACCAGCCATTTGCCATGAATAGTTCTTTGATATTCTACATATTTAAAATTCAACCTAAATGATTCTGATCAAGGTATCCATGAGCACAGTTTAAAAAACAAACACTAGTCTAGGGGCCATGATCACACTCAGCAGCTACAATGATATTCTCAGTGTAAAACGTAGGACTTAGGACATAGGGTCAAGAGAAAGAATTTACATGTAAACAGTACACAACGCATAAAAGATTATAAATTTCATCTTGGACCACAGGAGATCCTAATATCTGCCAGAGTACTTAATTTGACTAGGGAATAGCCGTCTCTCTAACAAAAATATAGCATATTCCTAGAAAATGACCAAATGAACAGCCAAACTCTTTAGGGACGTAAACCTGCCTTAAGTGAGCTCATAGTCATTCTGTGCTAGCAGTGTTGTCACCGTTGCTCTAATTTGTCACTCATATAAAGCAACATCACCATTTGTTCAATTTCTAAGTTTATGTCTCCATGAATTCACATCACTTAAAGTTTTCTAGCATGACCCAATATTGTGCTATTTTACTTGTGACAGGACAACTCCATACAGTTCCTATCTACCTTTTATGTTTAGGTCAAATAAAAACAATAGTCATACACAATCTCTCTTAACTCATTTCACAGGGATTTATTTCTTCTCTCAACCTGCATAATATTTATAATTTACAGTACTTATTTGATACAGTTAATATATAAAGTTGCTTTCCTTGTTATCTCTTAAAATGTGTTACTTATGTAAAATCCTCTAATAGTAAATATATTTCATAATATCTTTGAGAGCAGAGATTATTTTTTAGATACCTTTGATTATCTCCAAGTTATCTTGCAAAGTTTCCTAAACTGAAACACTCACTTATTATTTTATATTCTGTTTGAAAAGCAGGACACACAGAGGCATACTTATCAGATACCACCCAAGCACCACTAAAATCCTCTCAGAAACACTTCTTAATCCACCCAAAAGCTGTGGTAACCATTTATTTAGTTTTTGACCAGCTACTATTGGGTGATGTTAACTTTCCTGCTATATGACATGAAGTAGTCAGCAAGCAAAGCCTTCATTGTCTTGATGTTGCACAAAATTTAATGCTGTTTAAGAAGTCTGGTGTAATTTTTCTTTAACTATATAGATGGCTATGGTAGTAAAGCTTGACACAGGGGTGGCAACAGAGGACACTGGTGATGTGGAAAATATGCATACCAATTTAGTTGTTCACTTTGTATGGAGAGAAAAGTGGCCTGAGGTATATCTATGTATTAACATCTGTGGCAAATGGAACATTGACCAGTGACTTAGCTGCTTGATCAGGGTGCTGGAAAAGATAATATTGGAATATTCAGACAAAGAGATTTGGGAAGGAGGCATGTGGATGGACAAATTGAAGGGAGCACAAAATATATGGATTTGGTGAATCACATCAAAGGATCCTAGAAAGCATCCATCACAGTGAGGACACTCAAAAACCAAATAAGGTTAATTTTGCTTGTATATGCCCATTGTCTTTTCTCTTCGTCATCCCAATGTTACTAAAATAGGTCTGTGAGTGGATAAGCCATATTGGCAGGGAAGGAGGCTATGTATGAGCCCAAGAGAATGGACTTAGTCTCACCAAGGCTAATTTAGCTATTGTCCGAGACAAATGCCAAACTTGCCAGCAACAAAGACAGATGCTGAGCCTTTTGGACTAATCATTCTGAATCACTGAGAAAGGCCACTGGACACAATTTCACAGGGCTGCCCAAGCTGGGCCTGAACCAAGAGAGCAGAGTAATTATAGTTCACTCCACATGGTAAGAGAGCTCTAATGGTGTAGGTCCAGGATAGTTTTCTGCCCAACCTTAAGAAGTAGGCAGTTTTATTTCTCCTAGCTACAGTGGGTCTTCATGTACTGAGGCTAACAGAATTTGTTGTCCTTGCTTCTGGGGCTTAAGTCTTTTGTTCTTCAAGGTAGAAAGGACCAGGCAAGATTGTGTGCCTTTCCTAAAGCACTGTCACTCCCCTTCTCCATTCCTGCACCAGCCACAGAAGCTTTCTCTGGACTGTCTCCCTGCCCCCAACCTTTCTCATGAGAACTTAGTGAGGTCTGTGCAGAACAGCCTGCAAGTACATTCAAATTCCCCTATGTCTGTGGCTCCCTTGGGTTCTATACTTTCATGCTAGATCGCAATTGGCCTTTAGCAATTCAGTAAACATTTTAGCAATTTCTTCTTACCTGCCTGACTAGAGGCCTTGTCTTCTTCCTGCTGCTAGAGGTTTGCAATGCTCATTTGAGGTGCTGTCTTCCCTAAGCACTCAGGCTGGTTGATTGTCATATGAACTCGATCACCCAGCTGTTTCTACTTGTCAGGGTGGGAGTGATGTTCTTTCCAGCTTCTACATGCTAGGCAGGAATAGAAGTATTTGCTTTCAGCAGTTCTTGTAATGAAGATCTATTAGGAACATAAGCTCTCTGCTTTTGCCTGTCTGTTAGTGTCTTTATTTTACTTTCCTTTTAGAAGCAAATGTTAACTGTATATTTAAAACCTTGGTTGACAATTCTTTTATTTTATTACATTAAAGATGTTTCTCCACTGTTCTTTGAATTGTGTATTTTCTGATGAGGTTATTCTTTTTAATTGTTCCTTTGTACGCTTTGTGTCTTTTTTTATATTGGTGCTTTAAATATTTTTCTTTATTACTGTCCTTTATTAATTTGATTATAATATGACTTGTGTGGTTTTAAGTTTATTTTACTTGGAGTTTGACGAGCTACTTGTTTCTGGAAACATTTTTCTTCAAACTTGAAAACTTTTCAGCTATTACTTCTTCATATATACGGTATTTTTTATATCCCCCCTCCCTCCTGGAACTACAGTAGCATTTATGTTAGTTGGCTTGATCCCTCAGATCAATGAGGGTTTGTTCAAATTACTACTTCTTTTTTTCTTTCTGTGTGGTTCAGTTTAGCTAGGTTCTATTGCTGTCTTCAAATCTAGTGATTTTTCCTCCTGCAACCCCTCATGAAATCTTAATCTCATTCAGTAAATTCAGTCTTTTCAATTTCCATTTCTAGTAGTTCCACCTGTTTCCTTTTCTCCTCTTTTTATATTCATGTGTTCTGTTAAATTATTGAGCATATTTATAATAGCTCCTTTAAGCTTAAGATCATTGTATACTGATCTCATCTTCTGTCATTTTATGATCTGTTTTTATTAACTCATAAAGTTCTCCTGATTATGAGTCAAATTTGCTGATTCTTTAAGAAATAGTGATATATGATTAGATGACATTGTGATTGCTAAATTGTTGAGGTTTGGATTTGTTTTTCCTCCTTTGAAATAACTGGCAGGTAACTTACAAATCAGATTGATCCTTTGGAAGCTTGTTTATAAGTTTTGTTAGAGGTTTGTTCATAAATCTGGTCTCACTTACTACATCATGGCCTAAAGTGGACATCCTCATAAGTAATTGATTTAACAACTATCTAAAACTTTTTTTTTTATACAGCAGTCTAAAACTTTTAAAGTATGAATATTTTAGATTCAATCACTTTTCTTTATTGAAGTCAGCTGTTACGTTGGTCTGTTCTAAGCTACTTTATCATTCCCAAAGTGAAGTCACAAAACCTATTCTTAGCCAAAGTCTCTAATTGGTTAGTTTTCTTTTCAACATTCAATTGTATAAGGGTATGATGTTAAAAAAAAATAAAGTTAAGAAACTGAGATAGGAATTTCTGTAGTAATATCAGATCGCATAAATGCGTTAGATAAAATATAATACTATAAAATGAATTCTTAATAAGACTATAATAGCGCAATGGCTTGAATAGACAAAATTCATGTCTACCTAAAGCCTCAGATGCGATCTCTTTGAAAAATAGGGTCTTTGCAGATGTAATTAAATTAAGATGAGATCATACTGGATGAAAGTGGACCCTAAACCCAATGACTGATGTCCTTAAAAGAAGAGGAGGAGACACACAAAGACACAAAGAAAAGAAATCCATCTGAGAATGAAGGTGGACACTGGATTTATGCTGCCGCAAGCCAAGGTGCTCCAAGAATTGCCAGGAGATGCCAGAAGCTAGGAAGAAGCAGGAAAGGATTCCTCTATAGACCCTTCAGAGAGAGCATAAACCTGCTGATACCTGGATTTCACTTTTCAGCTTTGAGAAGTGTAAGAGAATACATTTCTCTTGTTGCACACCACCAAGTTGTGGACATTTGTTATGGCAGTCCTAGGAAACTAATCAAATAAAACACATATATAGGAATTATTATTATACTAACCTTATAATTAAGGAAACTGAAGGAAAGAAAGTTTAAGTAATTTTCCCAAGATCAATTGTCCAGAAAGTTTTATAAAGACAAAGATAGATAAAAATACTACTGTTTTTTTTTTTTTTGATCTTGTTGAACAATGTTCAAGGATTAAAACTACCATTATCATTTTTGTTAGAGTGAAGATTTCATACTCCAAACTACAAATTTATTTCTAATGCAATCTGTTGGAACTAACATGGCCCTTTTACCTTTATCACAATCAATTTTACTTAACCTTTATTTGTAGGTCAGGGGTAGAATTATAATTAGTCTATGTTAATCGTCATAAATAGGAAAGACGGGGGTGGGGGAGGGGAGAGAGATATTAATTTTGGTTGGTGATAAATACTCAGTAAGCTTTTGAAAATTATGTGGTATCCCTTGCTCATTTTTTTTTTTTTTTTGTTTGGCTGTGTTGGGTCTTCATTGCTGCGCATGGGCTTTCTCTAGTTGCGGCGAGCAGGGGCTACTCTTCGTTGTGGTGCGCAGGTTTCTCATTGTGGTGGCTTCTCTTGTTGTGGAGCATGGGCTGTAGGTGCGCGGGCTTCAGTAGTTGCAGCACCCAGGCTTAGTAGCTGCGGCACGTGGGCCCTAGAGCATGCAGGCTTCAGTAGTTGCGGCACGTGGGCTCAGTAGTTGTGGCTCACGGGCTCTAGAGCTCAGGCTCAGTAGCTGTGGCATGGGCTTATTTCCTGCCCAGATGTGAGATCTGCCCGAATGTGGGATCTTCCTGGACCAGGGATCGAACAGTGTCCCCTGCATTGTAAGACGGATTCTTAACCACTGCGCCACCAGGGAAGTCTCTCCCTTGCTCTTTAATACTCTCTTCTTCCTTGAATGTTTATCTTGCAAAAGGTGTTCCCTTTTGGTATTGCTTTTGTTATTCAGTCAAACAAGTAGAACTGCTACCCTAGATAAGAATAATAGTTAACCGACCTTGAATTTGATGAAGTCTTAAAGGTTTTTAACTAAGTAATAGATAGTTTTCATTCAAATTTATTTTGACGGTGTTTTTTCATAATATTTTCTGCAATGATTGCTTATATTTGAAATTTCAAGGCAAAATGTCTAACAAAATGACTATAGGGATATTATGTAATTAGTTTTGTTGGCATAATCCATTCTTCAGTTTATCCTCTAAAATTATGAATTTTATTTATTTTTCATTTATTTCTCAGTCTGATATAGGGAAGTTTTAATATTCCAAAAATTTCAATCTAATAGAGGTCAGTTACATATTGAGCATTTAACTTATCATTTATTCTTTAGACAAGTTTATTGAATACTGCAGGGAGGGCAGTATTGAAGGAAAATGTGAAATGCATCTTTTATTTGAATTGAATACATTTTAAAGCTATTTTTTTGTGGCAAAATTTATGAGATAGCTGGATATTTTTCTAGTTTTCAAGTGAGCCCATGTAAAATTTTTTTATTAGTTTGGATGCTCGAGTTAGAATTGTATTTATATTCCAGTAGGGTCAGAGGATTTTGGAGATGCACTAGTTGACTTCCTATTAAAGTGAGATTTGCATAATTCCCATTGATTTTTTCAAAAAACAACTTTCTTTTGTCATCTTTCTGCTGTCTGCAAAAATCCTAACTCAAGTGTCAACTTGAAGAATATGCTCTACTGATGGTACATGATGGATTCATATAACAAAAAAGAGAACTACTAAAACTCAACATTTTTTTCTTAATAAAATGAATTTTTATTATTCTAACTGGCAGTTTTATGACACTAATGACTTATTTCAGGATATAATACATATTTTTTAATGTTGAATAAGACAAAAAACCTGTTTTTAGCAAATTGCACTTATAATTGTTCCAATAGGAAAAAAACTATATATATTTTGAGATTGTGGAAATTTCTTAAAATTAGTGAGTGCATGATTTAATAGTCTAATAAAAATATGTGCAGTTTATAGTAATTATGTGTGTGTTATATTAATTTTTGTAGATAAGTATCAACATACTTTTAGAAAGTTATTTTCATAAAATAGTATTATCTTTTCACCTCTTAGAAATACTCTTCTCTTGATTGAAATGTCATATAATGAATAATGTCACCATATATATTTCCATACATATGACAGATTTTTCATATAATATAATTAAGATATAGTATTCAGATATGAAAATTCTGTCATCCTAATAACGTATTGCCTCATTGAAACCATTTTTTCTCAGTTCTTATATGTTGTCCAGTTGTTAACTATTGATTTGTTAATAGGCTTTAACCAAGACATCCAAAGTATATGTGGCTAAATAAAATCATACAGGTGTCTTTCTCAGTCATACTTCTGAGGAGAGTGGTCAAAATTGGAATGACTCTGCTCCACATGGCTATTCAAGGATTTTAGTTTATTCCAATTTTATTCCACCTTTTGCTGGAGTTTTGTACACGTTTACTTTTTCAAAGATGGTTTCTGGCATGTGCAAAATCCAGATATCAGGGAAAAGAGAGACAAAATTCAGGGCAGAAATTTTCTCTTACTCAAGTGAGGTGGGATTGGTACACAGATCTTATGTTTAGTTTCTATTTGTTTGAACTTAGGAATATGGTTGGAAGTAACAATAAAAAAAGGTAGAAAATATATTCAATATCTAGATGACATAGGCATAGGTTAAACTCTGTTACTGTGGAAGGAAGGAAGAACCAAATTTAATCAACACCTCCACAATTAATTATGACATTTTCCAGAATTTATTTATGCCTATTTAATTTGTTTTACACTAAATAGTATAAGTTAGTTTTTATACACATTATATTGATTATAATTGATTTCAATTTATTTATTGATGTAAATTTTATTTTACCACAAATTTGGTCAGACAGTGTAACTTTAAAAACTCTCTGACCATGAAGAGATATACAAAACATTATCATATTTTATTTGTCTATGAGTGAGCATAGAACTATAAAGTTGAAAGTTAGGTAGATTTTTTAAATTTTGGTATATTAAGTTTAAATATCTCTGCCTTGTATTTGTGGGCAGGAGACATTTTCTTCTGACACTTCCCCAACAGTAGTGGAGTTTAATTTTTTTTATTAGCATAGCATCCTGAGCACAAGCTGATTTCCTTTAATTTCCCTATGAGTAAACAGTTTGCTTCTGTCTACTTACATTCAAGGAATAACAGTTTCATCTTCCGAATAAAGTATTTTGCCAGGTTCCAATTTCGATACCTCTCTCTTAAATATTAATATTCCCCAAAGCCTCTCTCAACCCAGTGTAAATTCTTCCATATCATCAGGGGAAACACAATGCTACCTCACAAAATATAAGTATGGTGACTATCATGGTAGTGAAATTAAAATATATTATTGCTACCTTTTAAGTTATTATGGCATCATATTTCAGAAAGAGGAAGAAAGAAAAGAAAGGTAATTTCTTTGGGAATGTTTGATTACTTATTTTAAAATTCTATTGCTAACAACAAAATAAAACAAAGATTTTATTTAGGCATTCTGAAATAATTTTTCAAATGATTTTAATCTATTACCTATCATCAAGTAATAATTATCAAATTTTTAGAATGAACAATACTTGTATTTTTCTTTGTCAGAAAGTTTTAGAATGCTTCCGATTGGCAGAAGCTTTTTTTCTTTCCTGCCCAATGTGGAAAGCTAAGTCCCTAAATTGCCTTAGGTCACATATGACACCTCCATATGAGAATGTGCATGTTGTCAGTGCCTTAGGGATAAAAATGATATGTCTATTTCCAAATTTCTGCAGTTTTATGTATTCCAGTGTCATAAAAATTGGGCAAACAATGGCAAAGATTATACGTCATTACAAAATGAAATACGTACTTAAAATTAAAAATCGAATTCTTATTACACTATTCACATTTTTAAAAAAATCACCTTAATCTTTTCTTTTTTAATAAATTTATTTATTTATTTTTGGCTGTGTTGGGTCTTCGTTGCTGCGCACAGGCTTTCTCTAGTTACGGCAAGTGGGGTCTACTCTTTGTTGTGATGCGTGAGCTTCTCATTGCGGTGGCTTCTCTTGTTGTGGAGCACAGGCTCTAGGCACGCAGGCTTCAGTAGTTGTGGCACGCAGGCTCAGTAGTTGTGGCTCGTGGGCTCGTAGAGTGCAAGTTCAGTAGCTGTGGCACACGGGCTTAGTTGATCCGTGGCATGTGGGATCTTCCCAGACAAGGGATCAAACTTATGTCCCCTGCATTGGCAGGTGGATTGTTAACCACTGCACCACCAGGGAAGTCCCCCCTTAATCTTAAAGGGGAACATATTTTACTGATTCTGATTTTTGTTCTCTAACAGTTATTTCTATAATACTAAATTATAAGTTCATATATCTATTTTGATTTAGAAACTCTAAAATTATTGAAAATATCTCTATACATTTATTTAATAAACATTTTGTAGCAGATTATACAAAATACTCTTAGAATTTTATAATAAGGTAACAACATAAATATGGGCAAAATATTGCAACAGACACTTCACAAAAGAAAATATACAAATGGCCAACAAACCAAAGACATTCCCCAAATCATGAGTCATTGGGCAATATGAATTAAGCCACAATGAGATATCACTACACACCCTTTAGAAAAGTGAAATTTTAAATATCTGATGATCCCAAGTGCTGGTAAGGATGTGTATCAACTAGAATTTTCATGCACAGCTGGTGAAATGAAAATAATATCAATCTGAAAAACTTTTATCTTATAATATTAACCAAGGCTTTCCATGCAACCCAACAATTCCACACTTAGGCATTTACACATGAGAAATAAGAACAAACTTCCACACGGAGTCTTATACATGCATACTTGGTATTCATAAAAGCAAACTATATGAAAAAACTGTATGTTTATCAACATATGAATGGATAAACAAGTTATGACATATTCATACAATGGAATACTACACAGCAATAAAAAGGACTAAAGTACTGAAACAAAACAATACGGATGATTCTCAAAAGCAATACTGAGTGAAGAAGCCAGATACAAAAGTACATCCTGTTTAATTCCCTTTATATGAAAATCTATAAAGACAAATCTGTTATTGAGACAGAATGAATTTCAGAGGTTTCTTGTGGCCAAGGGAATAAAGGAATTAATTGGGATGGGGCATAAGGAAAGTTTTGGGGTAATTAAAACTTACTATATTTTGTTATGGTTGCAAAGGTGCATGGATTTGTCAAAACTCATTATTTATTGACACAACACTTGATCAACTGCTTGTATTGACCCATATGTAACAGCTGTTTATAAAAACTCCTCCTATCCAGACTGCTGGCAAAAATTGAAAACAGATTTCCAAATAAAGCTTTATTTGTTTGTAATTTTGATGTAGAAGCAAATTACTTTGTGAAAGAAGTATTTCCAGTTAACTAGTGTCATTTTTCAAGAGATGAAGAAATCATATCAAAAACAAAATCAAAATCTGATTTCTGCCTAAAAAAGAAATTGAAGGAAAATTTTTTTCTCCAAATGTAAGAATATATAAATTATGATTACTTTTAAAATATATGTATCACTGCTATGAAAAACTTAGACATTCAAATAGAGGCAAATAATTCATTCCCAAGAAATAAAAGAACTCTTATGTTTATTTTTGTTGGCAAAGTTGAATTTGTATGCAAAAAACAATAGCTCCTGCAAAATATGGATATGATTTACATTTCCAATAATTGGGTGTTTTTAAAAAAATGTTAGTGACAACATAAAGAACATTTTTCTGTCAGATAGGCTTTATATTAAATGAACCATGATCCATTAAAAATGAAATACAGGGCTTCCCTGATGGCACAGTGGTTAAGAATCTGCCTGCCAATGCAGGGACGCGGGTTTGAGACCTGGTCCGGGAAGATCCCACATGCCGCGGAGCAACTAAGCCCGTGTGCCACAACTACTGAGCCTGCACTCTAGAGCCCGTGAGCCACAACTACTGAGCCCGCATGCCACAACTACTGAAGCCTGTGCACCTAGAGCCTGTGCTCCGCAACAAGAGAAGCCACCACAATGAGAAGCCCACGCACCACAACAAAGAGTAGCCCCCACTCACCGCAACTAGAGAAAGCCCGTGCTCAGCAATGAAGACCCAACGCAGCCAATAAATTAATTAATTAATTAATTTTAAAAAAATGAAATACAATGCTGCCTGACTGGTTACCAAGACTAAATTTTGTAATCACACCATTGACTCTGTTAATTGTTTTGCATTGTATTCTAATTTAATATATTGGCTCTGAGCACAGACCCAGAGGTTGAATAAGAACAATGGAAATCCCAGTACATCATCATATGCTAACAGTAACGAATCTTAAATAATAATGCCCTACACAATATTCATAGTTAATATGGCAGTTATGGGAGCAAACTCTGCTGCCTATGCCTACTACTTGGGTTTAATATCCATACTGCATTAAATGGATTACATGGTCAATAATCTTTAACCATCTTAGCCTCAGGGAATTACAATAATAGCACCAAGCACATAGGTTGGTTGTTAATATAAATGAAATAAGCAATACAAAGCACTAAGATAATTTGGCACAGCAAGTGCTGTACAAATATTAGCTATTATTATGGGCATCGTTTCTCATATTGCTTCTTGAAAAGAATGCTAAATATTGTTAAAATTGAACAAATGGCAAACTTGTCTCTCCTTTACAGCTATATTTCATGCTGCTAAGAAAAAATGAATGCAGTTTTATAACAAAACTGGACAAAGTTAATATTTTTAGTATAGAGAGCGGTTAAGGTAAAATTTCAAAATACGTTTTTGTGGAGTTTTTGTTATTCATGAAAGAATTAACTACTGGGTGATATATAAATACAAATTTTGATATAAGTGTATTTAAAATGTATTCTTTGAGTGACCAAACAGTGAAAAAGTCTAACCAAACATTTTCTTGAAACATAATGCATGGGCAATCAAATATGCTCTGAATAATAGAGCCATTCACACCACTAATTAATTGGTATATCTTCTTAAAACAGAACTTTTTATTGGTTCCAGGATAGGAATTTCAGTAAATATTATTGCCAACCTTCTGTTTCTTTATCAACAGAATACACAGAATCTATAATGAATTTAAAGGGTTTCATTGCACAATATTCCTACTGGATTTCCTGTTTTGTTTTTATGTTTGAAAGAATGATTATACTTTTGGTTTATATATTATAAGCTTTATTTTGTTATAGTAGAATCCTAATTGGTATATAAGAAAATTTACCTTATTCTTTTTATCATTTTGGTAAAGATAACTAATGGGGAAAACTAATATATGCACATAATCATTCTTACTCAAAGTTAAAGACAAATTTGCATTATAATTCAGAAAGTTAACGTACTTGGAACATTCAAATTCTTTGAATAGGTCTCATTCTTTGCCATGTAGAGCAAAAGAAGTTATTTTCTCTGATATACAATTAAAGCTGGCAACAAAAATTAAAAGACACAACCCCAAATAACGAAAAATGAAAACTGTTTAGTCAAATCTGGCCCCCAATTCCAATATTGTAAGAAGATCAAGGAAGACAATATTTATACATTCAATTTATTGCTACCCTTCTTTAACATAATTGAGAAAAATATTTCACTGAGGGACGGTGAAAATTTACGGATGATGCTAGAAGTTATCTTTCTAGGATACTTTACCAAGGTAATAATGTGCAGATATTTAAATTGTTAATTATATATTTATATTTGGGTATATATTCTTAGTCAACAATTTTAATATACAATTAGTGTAAATCACTAAAAATAACATGTAATTCTATTCTTTATAAGAGCATTACTAGATTTTATTATTCAAATACACATTTGATTATGATTAAGATACAGAAATAAAATAATGGAGAGCACATACACCAAGTAAGAATCCATATCTGGGTTTGCATATCATTGTCTCCCAGGTTCAAGAATATTACAGGTTCCTAAGTTGAATAAATAAATAAGAAATGGTTTTAGAATAATACTCTATGAAGCCATCTATATCTAAGTTTTAATTGAAAAATAAATAGCTACCAAAGTTATTAGGAATTTTATTGATATAAACACATTTATAGAATATCTCTTAAGCAATTCACATAATATTCTGAATTAGTGACTTTTTCCATTTCGTAAAATACATCGTCTGATTTTTATATAAAATGTGCCTTTAAGAAAAAGGAGTAAAAGCTTCGTGCTTAAACTACACATTTGATACATAATCTCTCTAAATACCACCTCCTGTTCTCTAACTGAAACTCTACTGCTCAGGATAATGCTGGAATATGCATCTGAAAGTAGACTTACTGCTCCTTTCTGTAGTAGGCATAGATATTATCAATGAATTGCTTAGTTTGTCCTCTTTATTAGACAGAAAGTTTATAATTGTTCTCTGCTAGAACTTATTAATATAAATAACACTGAAGTTATCTATCAATGTATGATAAGATATATTGCAATTCCAACAACAGGAACAGCAACAGCAACACAACCTTTTGAATCTCAAAAGTATTTACTGCTCATGTAAAATTTACTACAGGTCCTGGTTATTGTGCAGAATAGATGTTTTTCCAGTGATTGCTACATGTACACCTAAATATCAACAACCATCAGTGCAGAGGTATCTAGGGTCTTGCACAAGAAATTAAATCTTTCCATACAGAAGTGACAGACATCACTTACTCTCCCTTTTCTTTGACCAAAGGTGGTCAAAATGGGCACAGTTCTGAAAGCAGAAAAGTGCAACCCCTCACTGTGCCAAAAGTGGAGAAAAGAAATTATTGGTGAGCAGAACCAAGATCTACCATCCTAGAAAGCACACTTTTTTTTTTTTTTTTTGGCTATAAAATTAAGGAACTAATGATTCATAAGGAAAACTTGAGTTAAAACCTTGGCATGTCCAGGTGATTTATGTATTATAAAAAGAGGAGAAAAAGTATTTTTTTGTAATGCAGCTAAAAATTATTTCTTTCATGATATATTTCCACTATTTAAACAGGGAGCTCATAGTTCTATTTGCTTAGGTAAATGTGTAAAGTCTATTAATACTTTCCATAAAATGAAATCTAACACTGTGAGTGAGAGTGATAGTGGGTTAGAAGCATTGTTATAATTTTGATTGTGATGCACAATGAATTTCACAAGTTTTCTTTCCAGTGTATTTCAATGAAGTAAAATGACCTTGGAGTAGACTATTAAGGTCAAATACACTTCTCTTATAATATTCTGCAGGTATTAAAGCCATCCTGAATTTCCCTCATAGTAAGAAAATTTTATCCTTCTTGCCCTGATGGCTATAACAAAGTTTGCGCTATTTGTTCCAAATCTCCCTTCTAACTCTGTTATAGAGATGTTATCCACGTTAAGAACCTCCATATCTGGTCTAGGCTAGTGTACCTTGATATTATCAGAATCTGTGAAAATTCCACTTATTTAAAAGTTATCCCTTAAGGCTGCTCATGTATGGAGAGTTTCTGAATATATTCAGATATACTTTGCAGTAGAGAAAGCAATGTGAAATACTTTAACTATAAAATAAAATATTACCAAAGGTATTGCAAATACTAATTATGTTATGTCTAAGTAATTTTGTTTAATCTTTCATTTGTTTAAAAAATTAATATATGCCTATTAATTGGCAAATACTCTACCAGAGTCTGGGGATACATTGAGGAACAAATAGACACAATCCTGATATCACCAATGCTTACTTAGGGACATGTTCTAGCAATCTAAATATATAGTAATTATCAAGAATATAGTTTTGTCATTCTATGAATTTTAGGTGAATTTATATTATAGCCAATAAAACTAATTACGTATATTTGCAGGACAGTACTTATCAGGGGCTATTTCATTACTTCCAAAGCATAGATGATTAAACCTACATTGAGGGACAAAAAATAAGATGTTAACATTAAAGAATTAACACCTAATATGTAGCCATAGACCTGGAAATAAAAGATGTTAATAAGATAATGATGGCTCATGGCATATACTACTTTTTTGGGTGTTTCTGCAGCATGTGTTACTCTACTTGAAAGGTATTCATACATCCTCAGAATTTCCTTATTTTTTCTAAATATAAAAGATTGGTTCAAACATCATTTTCACCATAACCATTTGTTAAACTGAATGAGTTTACAGTTACAAATTACTCACCAATTCTTCAAGAATTTACTAATATTAAGTTTCATTTATATCTGTGTATCATTGTTTTTATTTATGCCTTAATGATTGATAACTTCCCACTCAAAATAAAGGACACTGATATGCTCTTTCTGTTCTTGAGTAACCATATTTCTTTCCATCAAAATAAATGAGTTTACTTGAGAAAAATAGATTTTAGGACCTTTGACAGATCATAAAATTTTTTAAAAAGTGAGAGAGTGGCATGTACATATATACACTACCAAATGTAAAACCGATAGCTAGTGGGAAGCAGCCGCATAGCACAGGGAGATCAGCTTAGTGCTTTGTGACCACCTAGAGGGGTGGGATATGGAGGGTGGGAGGGAGGGAAACACAAGAGGGAAGAGATATGGGGATATATATATATATGTATAACTGATTCACTTTGTTATAAAGGAGAAAGTAACACACCATTGTAAAGCAATTATACACCAATAAAAATGTTAAATGTTAACAATAAAGATGTTAAAAAAAAAACACTTTAAAACCACACTTCATCTTAGAAAGAAAGTTTGAGCTGGCCATCTCTAAGGCAATTACAATTAATATTTCATATTCAAAAAGTGAAACAATACATTTTCCTTTATTTTTTTCCCCAGATATTGAGTCAATGGCTTGATACTAGTGAAAGAGAGAATAGAGATGAAATTGTGATTCAATTAAGTTATTCCTTTCCTTATAAAATTTATATATTTAGTGTGTCACTAAATGTTAAAGTGTAATATTTATTAAATTAATCAGTGGAATGATGGATTATAAAATGTTATGTCAATCTTTAATGAGCTTCCTGTTGATGTCTAAAACCACACTGCAGCTCTTCTGCTGGTCGATCTTATTGGTGTAGGGCAGCAGTTGGGCCTGCAGTTCCTTCAGCTCCCATCCAGCTATCTTCATCTCAGAGTCAGCTTCCTGGGTCACCTGACCTGTGAAAATGAACATTGACAAACCCATATATCTGCAACTCACATTCCTTTATAAGTATAGTATATTTCCTTCACTATGTAAAGGCTTCCATGCCCCTTCCCAGTCAATGAACCACCCACAAGTAGCAACTTCTATGATTATTTTCATGACTGACTAGGTCTTCCAGTTCTAGAATTTCATATAAATGGAAATGTATAGAGTGTACTCTTCTGTGTTCCGCTTCTTTCACTCAGCATATATGTGAGATTCATCTATGTTGTTGACTATCATTTCCACATCACTTTGTAATACTAAGTAATGCTCCATTGTATGAATATAAATAATTTTTTAATTCTTTCACCTTTAATAGATTTTTTTATTGCTTTCAGTTTGGGGATTTTATGAATAAAGTTGCTATAAAAATCATGTAAACTTATTGATATATGTTTTTATTTCTCTTAGATAAAAACCTAGGGTAAAATTGCTGAAGCAAGTCACAGGTGCTCCCCACATTCAAGAAGGGATTATACAAGGACATATACTAATCAGAGGTTACCATAGGGTGTGTCTGCCCCCCAATATGACATAGAATTCTTAGTTGATAGTATTGTGGGTTTTTTTTTAATACTTTAAATATGTTGTTCCATTGACCTCTAGTCTCCTTTTTTATGAAAAACCAATCATCATTCATATACTCTACAACTGCTCTTCTGTATGTAATTTGTTCTTTTATTCTGACTGCTTTCCAAATTTTCTATTTGTCTTGATTTTTCAACAATTTGACTATAATGTATCTGGTTGTGATTTTCTTTGTTTTACCTTGATTGGGGTTCACAGAGCTTTGATCAGTTAAGTGTATGGTTCTCGCCGTATTTGGGAAATTTGAATCCATTAATCTTCAATTTTTTTTCCTGCCTCATGTCTCTCATCTTTCCCTAGACTCCAGTTGTATACATGCTGACTGCTTAAAATTGTACCACAGGAAACTGAGGATACATTCATTTTTAAAACTATTTTTTTCTATCTTTCCTGTTTTTAAATTTTCTAGTGGTCTATCTTGGACTAAAATATAGTCAATTTTTCCTGCAATCTACAGTAGGCTGTTTGTTCCATCCATTTTGATATTTTACTTCTCAATTCTTGAATTTCAATTTGCTTCTTTTGCATTACATTCATTTCACTGTTGTGATTAACTCACACATTTATTCAGAGTGACTGTAATTTCCATTGAACTCTTCAAACTTGTTTAAAATAAATGCATTAAATTCTCTATTTCTAAATTTCAAACTCTTGTTTGTGTTCAGATTCACTTCTTTTTCTCTTGACCATTGATCCCATTTTCCTGTTTCTTCACAAGTAGAGCAAATTTTGATTGTGTTCTGGATGGTGTAGATGCTTAATTGTAGTAATTCTGGATTCTGCTAAATTCTTTCAGCTTTCTAGCTATTGTTCTCTGCCACTGGACCCTCTGGAATCTCCTACACTTCAGTATAATTCAGCATCATCTAAAGATATGAAGGGAGTTTACACATAGATTTTGGAGCTTCTCTCTGTAACTCCCTCCTTCAGTGTGTTTATTCCCTACATTCCAACTGCTTCCTTGTGTTAACTTTGTCCTCCAGCTCCTCAAGCTGGTAAGGCTGCAGATGTTCCAGACATCTTGTACGAATCCTGGAGAGTGGTTCAGAGAAAAGTCTGCACACATGATCGTCTCACCTATTGCAACCCCACTCTTTTAAGGATCATCTCTTCCCCAATTTCTGCCTTTTTTCTGTCTCAAAGGGCCTTCAGATATATTTTTTTCTCATTCCTATACGTACATATTTTCTCATATGTATGTATGCATATATTTGTATATTTTTAATTCAGACATTATAGCCATTATCTGTGGGAATACTAGTTTAATACTAGCTCATACATCATTACCAGATACTGAACTGCTTCTTTATTTTTTAAATATTTATAGACAAAAATAGTACTAAGACTCTGGAGAATTAGAAGGGATTTTATAGACTAATTCAATGGAAAAGACAGGAAAGAAAAGCATGGCCCTTTAGGTAAGGAAAGGCTCTCATTTCCCCGACTTTTAATTATTCATTACCGTCGCCAGTTATTTGTTTACTTATTAAGAAGAAGACATAGATGGAGGAATAAGAGAAGAAGAATGTTATGAAAACATTCTCCTGGAATACTTCCATGTTATTTAGACACATTAGCCTATTTAATGATTTTTTTAAACTGTCAGGCTTTGGAAATACAGGAAATAAGACAGAATAACTGCCTCTAGGAAAAATATTGTCTCATGGAAGAAAAAGAAATAAAATGGTATTAAATGCTGAACACATTAATATTGCCCACATAGCATATGGTGTGGAAAATTAATGTGAATAATTCATTTTTATAAAATAAATAGTGGTCACTAAGTCAGCATTATAGATGAGATGGTGCAGAATTTACATCACATAATATTATTAGGTATTTTCCTTGAGAGAATGTGATGAGGAAATTATAGAACAAGCATACACAAAGCTTAAAAGCTCCTAAAAAATGCATGATATTTCAGTGAACAGTAAGTAATTTCCCATTCTAGAAATATAGGGAAAGCCAAGTTGGGGAGAGGCTACAGTGATTCCTAAGGACCAGATCAGGGAGATATTTGTGTGCCAAGCTAAACTGTTTGAACTTTCTATATTAGGCAATAGCACTCTATTGTAGAATTTCAAATAGGTAAATGTGATGATCACATTTATTCTTTAGAATGACCTCTCTGGCATGTCTGGGAGGATGAACTGAAAGATGATGAAGTTAGAGACAGTAAGGGTGCATTTCTAACAAGCCAAATAAGAGATGCTGATGACTTGAACCAAAGTAATGTCAATGTGGATATGAAGGAGAAAATTATTCTAGGAGTTGTTAAGGGGATAGTAAAGAGATAGAATTGAGAATACTGCAATAGCAATTAGACACCTGGGGTAAGATAAAAGAAAAAGTCAATGCTAACCCCCATAGTTCTGTTTTTAGTGATTGAATATATATATATATCAAGAATTCAAATATTTCTCTCTCTCTCTCTCACTCTCTCTCACTCCTTAAAGCTACCTGAGAGAGATATGCTAATTTATTCTAATTCTGAGATTCCTCCTATATGGATTTGGATATCTTAAAATTCAAAATATCTTTAGTAGTCTTCTAAACTAAAGAGTAGAGAAAAAAACAAAGCCTCATATTTTCACATAACTGTCCAGAAATAGGTTTACAATGTCATTAGTAAAAAGATTATAGATACAATTTCTCTTTCTGGCAAATGCTTTTCTGTCCTCACTTCAAACAAATATGCTATAAAATTAAGTGCTGTAGAACTGTAATTAGGTGTGAATTCATGAGATGTAAGAATAGATATTGCTCATCAGCAAAGGAAAAACGCAGAGGAGTTAAGGTTAGCAGTTTGGTATGAGGAAAAAAACAGTCTAAGGATACCGTTGAAATAAAGTTTTTTCATGATGTCATTAACTACTAAGTCTAGGAGGCTAGAATAAAATATTTCAGAACAAAACAGGAGATGAATTATTTAAGATCTTCGAAATTCTCTAGAGTTGACTACCAATTATTAAAAAACCAGAGGTAATAATTACAATATTGATAAAAAATAATGAGACATGATAAACAAGAAAAATCAGTGGGGGAGTCATATAAACCCACCCTTGCTCTTAAGAGGGTGAAATACATTCAGTAGTTATATATATTGGCAAGACTTAGAATCTCATCTTCAGTATGCTGCATTCTGCCTGGTTTGCAATACACCATTTCATTATAGACAGATATCTTTGTCACGTCTTTCTAAAATGCATTTAAGGGACTTCCCTGGTGGCACAGTGGTTAAGAATCCACCTGCCAATGCAGGGGACACGGGTTTGAGCCCTGGTCCAGGAAGATCCCACATGCCGCGGAGCACCTAAGCCCGTGCACCGCAACTACTGAGCCTGTGCTCTAGAGCCCGAGAGCCACAACTACTGAGCCTGTGTGCCACAACTACTGAAGCCGCGTGCCTAGAGCCCGTGCTCCACAACAAGAGAAGCCACCTCAGTGAGAAGCCCATGCACCCGCACCGCAACCAAGAGTAGGCCCCACTCGCCACAACTAGAGAAAGCCCACACGCAGCAGCGAAGACCCAATGCAGCCAAAAATAAATAAATTAGTTAAATTAAAAAATAATATTAATAAAATAAATGCATTTAAGTTTCCTTTGAGATTGTAGGATTGGAATGGGGGAAAGAGAGAAAAGCTATGCCAACAACCAAAATATTTCAACTAATTATGTACATAGGAAGCTTGTGAAGCTTTTAATTTTGTCACACTGGAATAGAAATTTCAGAAATATATTTTTCTTGTATAACAATGAATGAGATGTAAGAGAAGCAGAATAGTTGATAGTTGCAGATACTTTTCTCTCCCACTCTTCATGCTTGTCTGACTAGTCTTTCTTCAAATGACTGATAAGAATAGCCCCAAACTTCATATCAAAGTCCAGCGTTTGATCAGTACTTTTATGGTATGTAACATATCTCAATAAAGCTGTTACAAAAAAGAGAAATAATTCAATTTACAAAGAAATTAGGATTTTCGTGGCATAAAGTTTGTTTCCTCAAAAGGTGAAAATCTATATTTAATTAAATGTTGAAAAAGTTTAATCTTTTTCCTGATGAACAGACTAAAATTATTTAAATTTTGTCATATTTCCCTCTAGATATTTCAGGAAAAAATACCTATTTTATTTTAAAAACTCAGGAATTATTAGTGGGTAAGAATCCAATATTGTGCCCAATACTTTTCACAATAACATAGGTAGACAGAATTGTTTATTCATCAAACAATTGCAGAATACCTTCTATATTCCAAAAAGTAAATACTAAGGCTAGGGGATATACAGAATAAAATCAAAACCTGACTTCAGGAAATTAATAAGTCTGAAAATGAGAAACAAACATGTATGTCAATAATAGTGAAATATATGATAACAATGGCAAGAGAAGTAATCAGAGATTATGGTGTAATCCCAAAGGAAATATCAGCTAATTCTCCCAGAGGGATTCAGAAATAATGTTAAATAGAGGCATATACCTAAAATGAATCTTGAAAATTGATTATGTGTTTGTATGGTAGGAAATAAATGAAGGGTCTTCTAGGCTGATGAAGAAGCATGAGGAGATCACAGAGGTGTGCAATATGACAGGTAGTGTCCGAGGGTAGTTATGTGATTATTATATCAATTAAAACTTAATAACCAAGCCAGTGATTATCTTGATATCCTTATAAATTAATGTATAAGAAAATCATTTGTAACTGTATACTCTTTATGATCATTTTATACCCACTGGAAAATTTTATAACCCATAGTACTTCATGAAATGAATTACTTATGATACAAATAATTAATTCTGTAATTAAGTAGTCATCTTAGGTACTTCCTTAGTAAAAGTGCCTCAAATTCAAACAAATATAAGACTCTTTCTAAAGATAGTATCAACCAAACCATCCATTGGAAGCATTATTCATGGAAGAGAGTAGAGTCATCTACTAGAAGGGAAAATATACTTGATAATCTTATAAACTATTAAATTTAACGGAAAAATATAAGAATTCACCAGCAGAGAAAGCATCAAGTTTGTTAAAGTTTTTGTTCAGTCAGGATTGGACAATCAAACTCTATATTCTCTAGTTATATGATTTGGCCCAGTGTCCAAAAAATGACACAAAAAGATATGCAACTGGGAATTCTAAATCCAAGGTCAATGTAGTTTTTTATATACAACATTGCCTTCTCAATGTCCCAGAGGATTTGCATAGTTTTGTGCAATGCTATCACTCCACAATATGGTGTCTCATCTGGATTTGCCCTCCAATTAATAATTACTTCATAGGCTCTATCTTATTATGCCAGCTCCAATTCAGAACCTATTTATGTTGTATCATACACATGTAATCTCATTTCTATTTGTATTATAAAGAGATGTAATAGACTAGATGCAATAGACTAACTCATTGCAAGATACTAAGGATTAATAGCTAAAGAACACAAATGAACACACATTCCAGCCATACTTGTATGTCAGAGATCATTCAAAGTAAATGTCTACATAATTTTGATCAACATAATAAGCATGTTACATCTAAAACTGAGTTTCTGTTTTCTTTAGTAGATATAAGGATCTCTAGGTTTTATTGTGGTTACTTTGATATTTCCCTATTACTCACAAAAAAAATGGACTGGGTAAATCCAATAATTTGCCTATATTGCAGTGGCTTATATATTGCCTATGGGACTTTGAGACAAAGTCCTAGTGTGTGTAGTTTTTAGAAGTATTTAAACTTATTTACACAATTTCTGCTTCATGTCATTTTTCCTCTGGCCTGCCAACCAGAAAGTACTGACCTGGAACTGAAACTTCTGGATCTAAGGACCAGAACATATGAGATAAATAGCAACCATTAAAATCTATCCCATGTATTCCACTGCCCTGGTATTTTCTAATGGAAAATTCAAAGTTTTAAGGAATAGAAATGTTAGGCATCTTAAGTACTTTTGAAGTATTCATTTATTAGGTAGTCTCTCTTCCTTCAAATATATATAAGTTATATAAGTGACAAGGACTGTGATATGTAGTTTATACACACAAAAGATCCCTTTGTGAGGTGTAATCTATGTAGATAAGGAAATGATGGCTTCAGTGGGTTTGATGGCATGTATGTCCAAGGTCATTCATATTATGAGTAGCAGCAATTTCAACCAGCCTGTTTTCAAAGGCCAGGGTTTAATTAATATTGGATTGGCCAAAAAATTCTTGCGGGATTTTCCATAAGATGTTACAGAAAGCCCCGAACGAACTTTTTGGCCAAGTCAATATATATATGCTGCTTCAATTATATTACTATCACTAACTCAGTCAAGATAGCAGATCCCACTGCCTATTTTGTAGCAAGCAGCACTTTCTGACTTTTGTGAAACTATATCCCTTTACTTAGAGTCTTAATTGTTTTATCACGGGGTCTGCAGAGCACCAGAGGGAATACTCATCTGAAAACATATTTGAAGCACCCTAAATAAGAGACTCTGCTTTTAGTGTTGTAAACACGTGTAACATATCAAAACAGTAGCTTTATAATAATTATAACCAAAACAACAACAATATAACTTTAGCTATGCCGTGGATAATTTTGTATGTAACACTTTAATCTCAATTACTCCATGAAACAAATGTTATTATCCCTCTATTATAGATAAAGATATTTTTCTAAAGTTACCATTACAATCATGGAAGTTCAATGGCTCAAAGACTTCATAATACTTTCAGCCAAAGCAGAGAAAACTTTCCTTTTCTACAGCAATGTACTGAGTTGAGATTTTCTTAATATTTTCTGTTCCCTAATTTGCATTTATCTAAACTGTCAGTTGAAAAGATATTAAAATTCCATAATATATGGAAATAAAACTTTTATTTTTTTTCACTCAAAGAATGAATGAATGTGTTCACTTTTCAGAAATTGAGTTTCTTCTTCTTTTCTTTCTTTGTAAAAATAATTGTTATGCCTTAACCTTTTACTGTTTGGCCAGGAGATACTCCCCCCTGCCTTTTTTTCCTGTTTGGCTTAGTCAGGAGTTTGGATACATGTTCCTGTTCAATGAATCAATGACTTAAGGCATTTGTGGTTTGTGTAAATGTGGTTGTGCTCTTGTGCTTTATAATAAACCCTAAGGATTTTAAGTACAGGTGCATAAAACAATAAGATGCATTTTTATTTTATATGATTTCTCTACCAAAAGTAATCAAGTATAAGACTCAAATAAAAAATAACATCCAAAACACAATTATTTTTTCCTGAAGCTCTGTGGAGAGAAACTTAAATTTTGATGAACCTCTGAAAAAATGTTCAACTCAGTCATTTCTGAATTCATTTTGAGGAATCTTGAAATACAACAGCTATAGATATAGCTTTTGTCATATAAGTAAGATTTGAGCCAATATTCTCCTAATATTGGGGAAAATATACCTTCATCCAAAGCTATGTTCAATATCCCTTAAAAATATAACATAACAAAGTATTTCTAGTGAATGAGGACATTGATATGTGTGTTTTACACAATGGTGTACACTCAATTCTATATTATATAAACTTTTTAAGAATACAACAAACTATGTGATAAAATCAATAGTTCAACAGTTCAGTTGTCTGTTACCTCAATAATTAAATGTCTACCTATTCCAAACCAGTTTGAAGATAACTGTACACTGATGATTAGAATCTTAATGATTAAGAGATATCACTTTATTGGGAGTGTGAGGTCCAGGAAATGACAATTATATTATTCTAACTTGCCTTTATTAAGAATAAGATACAAGTAAAATCTCACATAATTTAATAGTAAGTAACAGGATAAAGTAGTGAATTATCAAGTAATTCCAATTGAATATAAGATGATGTTGGGTGACTTAGACTCAGTATACCTGGGGGTTTTGTTCTCATAGAGAAATTATCTGAGAAATTAATTAAATAAAGTCACTCTTGAAGACACAGTATCACTAATCTTTATTGTACTTCACTCAGGAAAAGTCACTTAATTTGATAAATTTAGTCTAATAATAACACTCATGCAGACTGTTTAAGAATTATGTATTTTACTAGAAGTAATAGATTTTCATTAAAATAATGGTTCTTTAATTCAATTATGGAAATCGCAATTATCTAAATTAGTTTAATTTGTGGAAGAAAGAGGTTATCATTTCCCAGTTATTTTTCTTTGACCACACAAAATCTTTATATTAGTCCTAAGAGGTTTTTTATTCCATTTTCTAAACGACCTTGCATTTTAATTATACTCTGGCACTATAACAATTGAATAAGTCAAATTTCATTTATTTAAAATCACTATGGATTTACATAAAATGTGTTTGTATTATAATACATTACATTATACTATAATTTGTAATGATTCTTACAAATATGTTTCATGTGGAACTATAACTTAATGAATTGCCACCAAAATTATAAAAGGGGAGAGAAAAATCTATCAATTTTTAGTCCAAGGAATGGAGGAAAGGTAGTGGAGAGGGGGCTCCTGACTTGCCAAATTTAGCAGTTCCAAACCAGAAATGCCCTCTATTATCATTTAAGATTATTACACTGAATGTTGTATATTTTATTAAAGATCTAGGACATATCTTTCTAATATAATTTTTATGATAATGGATATTTTCTATATCTGCAATGCTCAATACAGTAACCACTAGCCACAATGTGGCTATTGAGACCTTAAAATGTGGCTAGTGGTACAAACAGGTCTTTTGACCATATGTTACATCTTAAATTATGGAGTTTCTTCCTTCTACTTGTACTCTCTGCACAGTTTATCTGCTGATATATCTGAGTCAGTCTTGAAGAAAACATGAAATATATTAGGAATTTCAGTTGTGTACCTTGTGTAGGATTGCAGTATAACTGCTTGGTAAAAGCATATGCACATATTTGGAATACGGAATTAGCCTTTGACTTATATCATTGTTGACTTTCTTCTTATGGATTGTGTTATACACCCATAAAATTGGGATTCTGTTTCTCTTTTCTTGTCTAGGACTCCATTTTCTTTTGCAACTGTAAGATACCCTTGAACCCCATTTGACTGAACACCTATCTTCTAGTGATTAAATTTGTCCTGCATTATAATCACTGACTGAGACTCTGTATTGAGTAACAACACTTCTAGATGGGAATTCCCTGGTGGTCCAGTGGGTAGGACTCTGTGCTTTCACTGCTGTGGGCAAAACACAATTCTACATATAAAAAATATTTCCGGGAACCCACTACCTGGACTATTTTCTCCTCAGTTCTTTTTTTTTTTTTTTTTTTTTGCTAGATTATATCCTTATTTCTAGTGAAATGCTTACTGTGTTAGAAAACATGTCATCATAATGCTTAAATTCTGCCAGAAGAGCTAATGTTTAATTTTTTCAGCCAATATAATTTCTTATTCTAGCTTCCTGTTTCTTTCCACTGAGCTATATACTGAATTTTAACATGCTCAAAACAGAATCAGTGCCTCATGCCACTTCTGTAATTTTTAAGAGCTTAAAAAACTAGTTGAAATGGAGCTGATGTATTCAGTTTCCCATATAAACAAATTTCAAGTTTATGGGGAAATAACAATTTAATTTAATAAAGATATTACTAATTGAAATAAAAGTATTATGACCCTTTTATGTGGAAATTAAACATGTCAAAAACCTATCAAAAAAAGGGTGATGGGCTAAATGAAAATTAAAGTAACAAAATTCTGTTCAACATCATAGTGACATGAGACACTCCCTTTGTCTCTCTCCTTCAATCTATAACCAGTAAAACTTTTATAACTCAACAAAAATTCCTCTATTCAGTACACCAGGATGCAAGAGAGTTCCACACATCTGTACACCTATAGGTGGGTGGACTGGAACACACAGAAGAGGTAGAACTGGGGAAAAACATAGGCAGTGCATGCAGTCCTGGACCCCCAGCAATGGCAGCTGAGCCCACAACCCTAGAGAACCCAGCAGCATCAGGGGAGGTGGCACAAATGACTCCAGCCTCCTGGCCACAATGATGCTGATGGCCACAGAGAAATGGGCAGCAGTGGCAGTGGGACCTGTGACCCCATCCCCCTCCCTGCAGAGGCACCCACCACTCCAACTTCCCCCCCTGCAGTGGTGGTACTGTAAACCTGACAACGCCAGGTGTGGCAGATGTGCCTGTGACACCTAACTCCCTGCAATCCTCCTCCAACCTCCTCCCCGCCCACCCAAGGCAGTGGAGCCCACAACCCAGGCAAATCCACATTTGAGGTGCTTGCCATCCCAGCATCCCATGCACTGACATCAGTGACAACATGGACACCAGCAGCAGCAAGGCACCAGCAACCTTGGATACACAAGCAGTGAGGGCACTGGGTGACATCTCTGGGTGGCGGTGGAGGGTGAAAAATGTTGATTCTAAAATATAGCCAGAGATAGCTCAGGTAAGAGAAATAAGAAACTTATGCTATAGCACCACCTACTGAAAAACAAAAGAAAGGCCTCAATTACTAACCTGTTGAATTGTTAGAATCAAGTAAAAAAAGCTTTACTAAAGAAAGGTGTTCACTACTTCATATGCATTGGCAAAGGAACAGCTCATCAAGCACCATGAAAAATTACATTAGCGCAGTATCACAAAAAGAAAATAACAATTCTCAAGAGACCAAATTTAAACTCATAGAATATTGTGATCTAACTGACAGAGAATTTAAAATATCTGTCACAAAGAAACTCAAAGAGCTATGAGAAAACTCACAAAGGCAGTCCAATTAGCTCAGGATTAAAATTAATGAACAGAAGTAATACCTTACCAAAGATATTGAAACTCTAAAAAAGAACCAATCAGAAATTCTGGAGCTGAAGAACTCAGTAAGTGAAATAAAGAATGCATTTAGAAAGCAGTGGGAATAGAGAAGACCATAAGGGAGAGAGAATTAGCAAGCTCAAAGATAGAAATCTAGACATGATACAGGTAGAAGATGAGAAGTAAGATATTAAAAAAATAAAGATATTCTACAAGAACTGTCTGACTCCATTAGAAAGGCAACATAATGATAATGGGTATAACAGAAGGAGAGGAGAGAAAGAAGGGAGCAGAGAGAGTACTTAAAGAAACAATAGATGAGAACTTCCCAAACCTGGGGAAGGAACTTGGATACAAATTCATGAAGGTAAGAGAACACCTAATTACCTCAATGCAAAAGGGCCTTCTCTAAGACACATTATACTAAAATTGTCAAAATTCAATGAAAAAGAGAATTTTAAAGGCAGCTGAGTTAAAAAGAAGTCAACATACAAAGGAACCCCCATTAGGCTATCAGCAGATTTCTCAGCAAACTCTACAGGCCAGGAGAGAATGGAATGACATTCTCAAAATACTGAAAGATAAAAACTGTTAGCCAAGAATACCCTATCCAGCAAAGTTATCATCCGGATATAAAGGAAAAATAAAAGGTTTCCCAGACAAACAAAAGCTGAGGGAGTTCATCACCACTAGACCTGCCTTACAAGAAATGTTGAAAGAAACTCTTTTACCTGAAACAAAAAGAAAAAAAGTTCATAAAACTTTGAGTAAGGTGATAAAAAGACAGAATCAGAAAATTGTAACTCTATATCAGAATAGGTTGTTAAACATTTCATTATAGTATAAAGATTAAAGGGAAAAAAAGCAGTAAAAAAAAGCTATAGCTATTTCAATTTGATAACAAACTCAGAACATAAAAAGGGATAATTTGAGAAAACAAAACATAAAAGGGGAAGAGTAAAATGATGGAACTTGTATAGGCAAATTAATAAGATGCTATCAGCAGAAAAAAAGGACTATTTTATCTATGAGGTGTTTTATACGAACCTCGTGGTAACCACACACACAAAAAATCTAAAGTAGTAACAAAAAAAATTTAAAAAAAGAACTGAGAAAAACATCATATAAAACTAAAATGGCAGACAGAAGTACAAAGAAAAAGAAACTGTGGAGATCTAGAGCAACCAGTAAACAAAAGATAAGATAGCAGTACTAAGTCCTCATTTATCAATAATGACCCTAAATATAAATGGATCGAATTCACCAATCAAAAGACAATGAGAGGATGGATGGATTAAAAAAAAAAGAGACCTAAATATGCTGCCTTCAGGAGACTCATCTCAAGACAAACATAAGCTCAAAGTGAAGGGATGGAAGATGATACCCCAAGAAAATGACAGCCAAAAGAAAGTAAGTGTTAGCCTTACTCACATCAGACAAAATAGACTTAAGCCAAAAAAAGGTAACAAGATACAAAAATGATCATCATATGATGATAAGGGGGACAATTCATCAAGAAAACATAATTGTTTTTTATGTATGTGCACCTACATGGGAGCACCAAAATATTTAAGGTGATTATTAGCAGACCTAAAGGGAGACATTGAAAACAACGCAATAATAGTAGGGGACTTTAACATCCCACTTATATCAATGGATAGATTATCCAGACAGAAAGACAACAAGGAAACAGCAGCCTTAAACGAAACATTAGACCAGATGGACTTAATAGATTTATATAGGACGTTCCATCCAAACGCAGTAGAATACACATTTTTCTCAAATGCACATGGAATATTCTCAAGGGTAGATCATATATTGGGACACAAGTCTCAATAAACTTAAGAAGACTGAAATCATAGCAAGCATCTTCCAACCACAATTGTATGAAACTACAGATCAGTTACAAGAAGAAAGCTGGAAAAATCACAAATATATGGAGAGTAAACACATACTACTTAACAAGTATTGTGTCAACAAAGAAATCAAAGGGAAATGTTTTTAAATGCCTGAAGACAAATAAAAATTGAAATACAACATACCAAAATCTATGGGATACAGCAAAAGGGTATTAAGAGGGAAGTTTATAGCAATACAAAAAAACAGACAAAAAACTCAATGAACAATCTAACCTTACACTTAAAGGAACTAGGAAAAGAAGAACAAACAAAGCCCAAAGTCAGTAGTAAAAAGGTAAATAATAAAGATCAGAGTGGAAATAAATGAAATAGAGACTAAAAAAACAATAGAAAAATCAATGAAACTAAGAGCTGGTGTTTTTGAAAAGATAAACAAAATTGACAAATCTTTAGCTAGACTCACTAAGAAAAAAAGAGAGAGGGCTCAGATAAATAAAATCAGAAATGAAAGAGGAGAAATTACAATGGATACCACAGAAGTACAAAGGATTAAAACAGAACTCTATGAACAGCTATAGGTCAATAAATTGGACAACCTAGGGGAAATGGATAAAGTCTTAGAATCATCCAAGACTGAATCGTGAAGAAATAGAAAATCTGAATAGATCAGTCACTAATAAAGAGATTGAAACAGCAATCAAAACCTCCCAAGAAACAAAATTCCAGGACAGGATGACTTCGAAGGTGAATTCTACCAAACATTCAAAGAATTAACACCTATCCTTCTCAAATTATTCTGAAAAATTGAAAAGGACAGAATGCTTTCTAACTCATTTTACAAGGTCAAGATCATCCTGATACCAAAACCAGATAAGGACAACACAAAAGAAGAACAGTATAGGCCAATATCTCTGATAAATATGGATGCAAAATCCTCAACAAAATATTAGCAAACCTAATACAACAATATATTAAAAGGATCATACACCATGATCAAGTGGGATTTATTCCAGGGATGCAAGAATGATTCAACATCCACAAATCAATCAATGTAATACACCACATTAACAAAATGAAAGATAAAATTTATATGATTGTCTCAATAGATGCAGAAAAAACATTAGACAAGATTTAACACTCATTTATGATAAAAATTCTTAATAAAATCAGTGTAGAAGGACTATACCTCAAGACAATAAAGGCCATATATGACAAATCCACAGCTAACATTGTACTCAATGGTGAAAAACTGAAAGTTATCCCTCTAAGATCAGGAACAAGACAAGGATACCCACTCTCACTACTCTTATTCAACATAGTATTGGAAATCTTAGCCATAAGCAATTAGTTAAGAAAAAGGAAAGGCATCCAAATTAGAAGAAAAACTGTCACTATTTGTGAATGACATGATTTTATATGTACAAAATCCTAAAGACTCCACTAAAAAACTATTAGAAATAATACTAGAAATAATAAAAATTATTAGAAATCATAAACAAGTAGAGAAAAGTTCCAGGATACAAAATCAGTATACAAAAATCTGTTGCACCTCTGTACACTAACAATGAACTAGCAGAAAGAGAAGTTAAGAAAACAATCCCATTCACAATAGCAACAAAAGAACAAGATACCTAGGAATAAATTTAAAGGAGGAGATGACAGACATTGAAACCTGTACATTGAAAACTGTAAGACATTTTTGAAAGAAACTGATGAAGACAGAAAAAAATAGAAAGATATTTCATGCTCATGGATTGGAAGATTAACATTGTTAAAATGTCCATATTACCTACAGCAATCTACAGATTCAATACAATTCCTATCAAAATCCCAATGACATTTTTCTCAGAAATAGAACCAAAAATCCTAAAATGTTTCTGGAACCGCAAAAGACTCCAAATAGCCAAAGCAATCCTGAGAAAAAATAACAAAGCAGGAGGCATCACATTCCCTGATTTCAAATTATACTACAAGGCTACAGTAATCCAAGCAGCATGGTATTGGCAGAAAAAACAGACACACAGATCAATGGAACAGAATTGAGACTCCAGAAATAAACCCACACATATATGGACAATTAATTACAGCAAAGGAACAAAGAACATACAATGGAGAAACAATAGTCTTTTCAATAAATGGTTTTGGGAAAACTGGACAGCCACATGCAAAAGAATGAAACTAGACCACTCTTTTATACCATGTACAAAAATCAACTTAAAATGGATTAAAGACTTGAATGTAGGAGCTGAAACCATAAAACCCCTAGAAGAAAACAAGGCCATATATTCCTTGACATCAGTCTTAGCAATATCTTTTTGGATATGTCTCCTCAGGCAGGGGAAACAAAAGCAAAATTAAACAAATGGGACTACATCAAACCAAAAAGCTTCTGCATAGCAAAGGAAACCATTAACAAAACCAAAAGAAAACCTACCAAATGGGAGAAAAGATTTACAAATCATATATCTGATAAGGGGTTAATTATAAACAGTTCATATAACTCAATATCAAGAAAACAAACAACCAATTAAAAAATGGGCAAATGGTCCAAATAGACATTTTTCCTAAGAAGACATACAGATGATCAAGAGGCTGCTCTCCATTTTTGTACTTTACCCCTTCTTTTATAATTTAACTTAACAATATTTTTGATGAATGTTAGTTTAGGTCTTCTATCTCACTTGAATTAAAATTGTGTAAGTTAGATTTACTGTTGGTACAGGAGAACGTTCTTACCAAATGTATCAATTTGAGTTTATTTCAAATGTCAAGTGCTCTAAGTAGATATAGCCAGATAACTCCATCAATGAATAGCCAGTCTTTATACCATATCAAATTATATAAAAATAACTCTTTCTAAATTAAAGATAATACGAAAATGTGATTTCCACTTTTATGTACTCATTTTATAATCAAATGTAGTGGAGTAATAAAGCTCCCATTTCACCATCCACCCAATTCTCTGCCTCATTTTCTTCCTAAGTAAAACTCAGAAGTGTTGATTGCTCTTAATGCTCCTTAATTTTCAATCATAATGTTATGTAATTTGGGGGAAAAAACAAGTGTACAATCAGTTTAAAATCCCTAAAATATTGTTCTATATCTTTAATTTCAAGTAGGCTCTGTGTCCCAATTCTACTATTTCTTTTAGAATTACTACCATATTCTCACGACACAGCATAGAAAACTTGCACTAATTGCTTACTTTTCTACAACACAGTAGTGACATTCAGAGTTTGTGTTTACTTGCAACAGTAGCAAAAATAACTAAAAAGTAACTATTTACTGATGGGTTAGTGTGTGACAGGCTGTGTGATAAATGCATTACATATGCTACCCCCTTACTCCTTCATAGAACCCTATAAGGAATTGTTGCGTAATTTGTTTTCCAAGTTTGGCTTGCAAAAGATTTATATATATACATACACACATATGTACATATATATATATGATATTTTTCAATTTCAAAACTCACTATGAAAACTAATAATCAAAAAAATGGGGGCAAGATATTTTAGGAGATGCATTACCCTAGAAATATTCATGTGTCAAATAAGTACTTGAAAGTGGCTTAACATTATTAATTAAAGAAAAATGCAAATTAAAACCATAGGGAGATACCACTACATACCTATTACAATGTCTAAAATTAAAAAGATTGACCGTTGGTGAGGGTGTGGAGAAATTACAACTGTCATACACTGTTGGTGGGAATGTAAAATGGAACAACAACCTTGAAAAACTGTATGGCAGTTTCTTAGAAATTGAAGTTATACCTACTATATGATCTTCCCACACCTCTCCTAAGTATTGAACATATGTTCACACAAAGATTTATACATGAATGTGCATAGTAACTTTATTTATATTAGTCCCAAACTTGAAATAATGAAAAAAATTTAACAACAGATGAGTAGACAAGTAAATTATACCATATACGTATAATGGAATTCGATTCATCAGGAAAAATAAGTGAACTATTGATATATGCAATGACATAGATGAATCACAAAACAATTATTCTGAGTTTTAGAAGCCAGACCAAAAAAAGAGATTACATATTGTAATCCCTTTTATATAAAAGTCTACAAAATGCAAACCAACCTATGTTGGTCTGCAGTAATGCAGATCAATGGTTGTCGGGGGCAGGGCCAGAGGGGGTTGATGGAAGACTCTAAGAAGTATGAAGAAAATTTGCAAGTGACAGATATGTTAATTATCCTGATTGTGGTGATGGTTTTCTGATGTATATACATGTCAAAACACTTATCAAATTATGCACTCTAAATTTCAGTTTATTGCATGCCAATTACACCTTAATGAAGCTGTTTTAAAATAAAGTACCTTTAAAAATTTTTTTTTTATTGAAGTATAGTTGCTTTACAATGTTGTGCTATTTCCTGCTGAAAATAAGGTACCTTTTAAAATCTACTAACATAATCATTCTCTACATAAAATCATTGTTCTATGATGCATAGGAGCAAAAATTGTGTTTGCTAAGAAAGGAGAAGGTGTGATAAAATTAATGATTTAAAATGTACATATCTTCTATTTTTATGAGAGAAGTTGGAGTTCATTTTTCACACTTGTTTTTGATTTCTTGTTTGCCTGGTTTTGGATTGTTGCCTTTTTCTTTATTTTTTTAAGTTGAAGTTAATAATGATTTGAAGAAAAGAGTTAATTTCTACCATTTATCCTCTTCAGAAATATGTATCTTCATGTTAGGTATTGTTTATCTTTACACTTGGTAGTCAATTATAATTTTACATTCTCTTCTGAGATGCATTAAAAGTTTGAATTATTTCATCTGTCACTGAATTTTTCAAGGGATTTTATATTAAGCTCATTTGTTCTTCATGTACACTATATCTTGAGGATGCCTTTGTATAAGTTTTCTGTTTCATTGCTGCTTTTTTTTTTTTTTTTTTTTTTTTTTAGTGAAGCTATGAAACCCACTTCTATTGAGGATGATTTATCCCCTTGGAGATACTTGGTGACAGTGAAGGTATATACATTACTTTTAATCTCAATATCATTTATGGCATACAGACTACAGTATACTGGCCAGACGAAGTATGATACTTGGAGCCAAGACAAAGAAGTGAATGAAGGTTAGTGGTTACAAAAGAAATGTGACTAGAAGACAGTGATCAAGGAGGAAACTAGAATTAGAAATAAGAACAGACTGTGGTCATGTAACAGAAGGTTCAAATTCAAGTCTGTGATGAGATCAGGAGTCAAATAAGTCACCAGAGAGATGGACAGACAGGCATAGAGATAGAGACAGAGAGAATAGAGATACTATTTCATAAGAAACACTCTAAAGAGCCATCAGGATATAGGATCACAGAAGTTTAGAAGTTGAGAAAAGGTGGGAAGTAAGGAAGTATACAAAAGTAAAATGCAAAATAAAACTCATCCTTCTGTCAGGAGACCTTTGCTTGAATAGGAATTTGCACAATTTGTGGTCTAGTAACAGCAAAGCAGTGAGCAATGATTGGGAGATGACCAATGGATTAACTTTGGTGTTTGTGTCATAGAAGCAATGTTTTCTGGCAGGTGCTTAACATAAAGAGAGTCTAGATCCAGTGTTTAGGGCAAAATTTGATTCCAGACTTTCAGATTACTTGATGCATTACAATTTAACTACATGTGGGAGACAAAACCTGGGCTTGAGGCATCACTGATTAATATTTATAGGATTTATGCATAAGTAGATACAGTTAAAAGCATTATTTGGTTCACCCATCACCTAATATTTTTGTAAAGTTGAACATTATTCATCCAATTCTTTTATCACCAGCAAATGCATATTGCAGTGTTTGCGAGGTCCAGTGGGTAGTATCTGTTTTTCCTTATGAGTTTTGAACTTTCATGCAAACAAAAGAAAATGGCCACAAATCAAATGCACTAGGCTGGCTTGAGCAGTGTTCACTGGAGGGAAACTCATGGAGATGGGTGGATAGTTGGCTAAGTGCTTCATCATCCATTGGATTTAGGGCTGTGTATAGAAATTTAGCAGGTTCAGATGTCAGATTCAGGAAAGAGAACCTGATCCTTGAGCTCTCAGTTTCCTAAACTGCATGTTTAAGTAAGCAAAGTTCACTGCTCTCACATAATCAGGAGCCGGGACAAAAATGTTCAATTTGTTGTAGCAGAACTTGAATCTATCCCTATTCAACCACCTTAACCTTCTTGGTTATGGAAGCACTAGTGCCTCTCTATCTTAAACTCAAGGGTGCCATATAACCTAACCTAACCACAGAAGTAAAATACATGAATTTACTGTCCAGGGAATTTTATGGGGCAGGTACACAAGGATGTGTAAAATCTGTGGGGACATCTTAGAATTCAGCTTAGCATGACTCATATCACATACTCCACAGCCTAATATTTCTCCTGTTATTTTGGCCTTATGTATTTCTCTATCCAATCATACTACTTTATTTATGTTTGTACAAAAAAGCTAAACACAGTGTATGGCACAAAATAGTAGCTTAGTAAATGTATGCTTTAAAAATTAATTAGCATGTTCATCTTACTAATAATTTGAGCCCATAGAAACAAATTGATTTTACTGATATTTCTCCAATATTTTAAGATGGAATAGAGGTACAAATAAATTTAAAATGTATCTATCAGCATTGCAAAAGTTAGCTGTGAGAGTACTTATTAAACGCAATATTATCAACATCACTTTGATGACTACATACAATAATATTTAATTGAGATATAGATAATTACCTTGTTATCATCAACAGATATTTACAAATTGCAGAAAAACAAAATATAGTTGTAGCTAATATTGAAAATAAATTTCAGTATGATTAATAATACGTTTATGTCTTTTAATTTTAGTTTCCAGAATTGAAACTTTATTATGAAGAAATGAAATTGGCAGCTTTTGGGTCAAAAAATGGCTTTAATAGGAAAATTATTTTCATTAAATATATTTTGCAATTCTAACTACATTCTTATATTTGATAGTTTAAAATCTCTATAAACTACTTAATAAGTAAGAAATCACAAAACCATTAGTATCAAAGTATTCTCAATATAAGCATTTCATTATCTGTTAATTAAACTTTAGTAATGCCTTGCTAATGTTATGATTATTTTGGTATACTGATTAATTTAGTAGTATCTGTAAAAAGAACAACACAAGAGATGAAGTTTAAGAAATCATGATTAGATTTTTTTTCTACCAGATTAATTAAATGGAAATATAAGTCTGAAATCTTGGAAAGTTCTTCAAAACAAAAACACAACAAAAAGAAAAATTATTTTTGTTATGTTTCGTAGGAATTGACAAGCTAATGATAAGATTTATACAGCAATGCTAACAAATTAGAATATCCAAGACAATCTTGAAGAAGTAGAACAAAGGTAGAGAATGTACATTATCTGATTTCAAACTAAAAGTAGAAATTAGAAACTAGAAGCCAGGGTAATCAAGAAGGTGTGGTTTTGACATACAATTCAACAAAGAGATAAATAGAATATATTATAGTGCTCCTAAATTGCCCCCACTTATATCATCATTTATTTTTTTAATAGCTAACAAATCACTTCAATGGGAAAAGGAAAGTCTTTTTAACAAATGGTGTTTATATAACTGAATATCCATACTTTTTTAAAAAAGGAACTTTGACCTCTACCTCACACCAAAAATAAAAATCAATTCAAGATTGTTCATGATGATAAATATAAAAGCTAAAAACCTAGAGGGAATATGAGAAAATAATTTTATGACTTGCATGTAAGCAAAGATCCTTAGAAGGACACAAAAGGCAATAAAAATGAAAGGAAATATTGATAAATTAGACTTTATCAATTTGAAAACTTCTGTTCATTAAAATTATTAAGAAAATGAATAGAAAAGCCACAAACTGAGAGATAATACTTATGCAATATTTATCTCAGAAAGAATATAGAAAGAACTTGACTCAATAATAAAAAATCAAATAATGTGAAGAGACACTTCACAATAGAAGATATATAAATAATAAATAAACCCATGAAAAATATTTTCAATGTCATTAGATATCAGAAAATACATATTAATATCATAAAGAGGTAAAAATCACACCTAGCTGAATGACTAAAATTAGAAAGACCAAAAAATCAAATGTTGCCAAGGATGTGGAACAACTAGAATTTTCATCTATTACTGGTATTAGTACAAAATGGTGTAATCAAGAAAATCTCTGGCAACCTCTTATAAATGCTATAACCCAACCATTTCAATACTATGTATTTATGAAAGACAGAAGAAAACATATGTCCACAAAAAGACTTGGATAGATGTGCATGTCAGAAATTTGGACTGGACCAACTGTCTATTAATAGGATATTGGATAAATAGCATGTGGTGTATCATATAATGGAATATTACTCAGAAATGAAAAGGAATGGAATGCTGATACACCCCAAAACATGAATAAATCTCAAAAACATTATGCTATATGAAATGAACTTTATATTAAATGTATAAACAAATTACTTCATTTATATGATGTTATAGAACAAGCAAATATCCCATATTCAAAAATTGGAATTATGGGTGCCTTGTAGGGGTGTGAGTGGGAATGACCGAGAAGGGGCATAAGGTAACATTCTGGTGTCATGGATCTCTTAAAACTCAGAAAATGTACACTTAAGATTTGTACACTTTGTTGTATGTAAATTTCATGTCAAAGGGAAGACAAGTTAAAAATATTGAACTTTAGTAAATGATATGCATGCTGAAGCATTTATGGAAAGTATACTCATGATTGAAACTAACTTTAAAATACATCACATTCAAGATCTATGAATGGATGCATAGAGAGATGGTTAGGTAGATAAATATATGCTAAAGGAAGTATTAAGGTAAAATATCAATAGTAGAATCTAGCTGGTATTCTATGAATGGTCACTGTAAAATTATTTCAACTCTGTTCATAATAAAATATTGAAAAGAAAAATAGTACAACAGAAACAAGGTGGTAGCATTCTGCCTGTGCAATTAGGTAAAAATAAGAAAAGAATCATTATCATCTGTGCAGGCTCTTCATCATCTGGGATCACAAATATGGAGTTTTGAGAACCCCATATCCAATATCGAAAAGGAGGACTAAGAAGGTGTCCTAGTTTCATTGTTTATTCAGTTTACTTAAACATTATGTGTTGATTGCCTATCATGCCCAGGCATTTTCAAAACAGCCCCCAAATCTCTTTTCTCAGGGCTTTTAAATTCTAGTGGGAGGAGGTAGACATTAAGCAAAATATATAATCAATATAGTAGGTCAGACTTGATAATGATAAGAAAAAATAAGGCAGTGAAAGGGAATAAGGAGTCCTGGAGTCCTGAAATGGGTGTGGAGATGTGTTCCATTATTATTATTTTTTTTTAAGAAGCCCTCAACAGGAATGTCAACTGGAATAAAGATTTGAAGGAGGTGAGGAAGCAAGCCGCTAACGTTCGAGGCATAGAGAATAGACAGTGAGAAAATCCTGAGTTCAGAACATAGTGAGTTTGAGAAAAAACAAGAAGGCCATGAGACTGAAGCAGAGTGATCCAAGAGAAAGGAAGAAGAAGCATTAGGGAGGCCAGTCCTTGTAGGCCATTGTAAAGACTGTGGTTTTTGTTTGGAGTGATATGAAAAGTTATTAGATGGTTTTAAGCACAGATCCATTACCCAGCTTATGTTTTCACTAGATTACTTAGCTGCTGTGTTTAGAGACTGAGGAAGAGAAAGTGTCAAAAATCATTTAAGAGAATAATGCAATAATCTAGGCAAGAAACAATGGAGTCTTGACTTGTACAATACAAACATATAAAACAGAACTGATTTCATTTAAATTCTTTTTCTTTAATTCTGAAATAGTACTTACCATGTGTGTATATATGTGTGTATCAAAATACCATACATTCTACTGAAATAATAGAAAAATAAATATTGTTACTAATTCTACTGAAAGAATTAAAATATAGGAGTTCTACATCAGCAATCTACAATAAAAAATAGTAATATTGTTTACCAAAGCATTTATGGAAAAAATTACATTGTTACTTTAAATTATATCCCATAAAAACACTCAGTAAATGAGGAAGGGGAAGAAACTGGGAAAGAGATGACATAAGATTGGCAAAATGTTGATAATTGTTGAAGCTGAATGATGAACATATGATTATTTATTATACTATTCTTTCTAATTTTGAGTGTTGAATTTTTTGTTTTATTTTTTAATCCAAATTAATTGAAAGTATGAGCATTTGAAATTAAACAGTGAAACAATTGTTAATTTAAATAAATGAAAAACCAAAAAAGTTTATCTTGTAGAAGAAACAGTCAGTGTGCCTGGCTAAGTTGATTAGTAGCTGCCTGTGATAAAATGCCTTTTTGCAACTGGAAAAAGAAAGTGAGATTATCAGCAAATTTATCAAAGGAAAAGAATTAAAGGTTTTTTTGTAAATAATTAATGAACCATTATTTCTATATCTGCATTGTTACGAAGTGTGTCATGGACTACTTTTATGAAGCATAGATTGTTAGGCTATTTAAATAAGAAAATTAACTTTAAATATAAAATTTCTAATACACTGATGGATTAATATAGATATTTAACCTGTAGTATTCTTTTTTTTTCATGGAAAGACATTTTATTTTAAATATAGCAGTGTGTACATGTCAATCCCAAATTCCCAATCTATCCCTCTAATCTGTAGTATTCTTAAACTATATTTATAATGAAAAAAATTACCTCATTATGTTGTGTGTGTGTGTGTGTGTGTGTGAGTGTGTGTGACTGTTTATTACTTTATGGTCAAGATTTTCTTTTTAAAATGAGCAAAAACAAAATGAAGGGAAAACGTAGATTCGGTTTCTTTAAACATACAAAAACCTGGCATATTGAAATTAAATCTTAATTGCCTAGGAGAGAAAATTGGTCCATATTAAAGATTCTAGATATAGAGGTAGAATGCTGAAACCTATACTATATGGAGAAGAGTAAAAGATGGTTTGCTAATCTGCATTAAAATATCCAGCAGATTTTAAATAGAAAATCTTAAATATCACCAAATAGAGAGTTGCTTAACTTTTAGATTTTAATATTGCAGACAAAACAGCAGGAGCTATCTAAATATAAACCTGCATGTAGAGAACTACTGATGATTATGTCTATATGAAAAATGGGTAACTGCTCTGTAATTTCCATATAACAACTGCAAGACAATTAAATGCTTACAACATATTTTAATATAAAATGGATCTTGCTGATAGGACAATTTTTAAAATTGTTTTGAATACTCCTTGTGAACAAGTTTGAGTTTTTAAAGGTTAAAGACACATATTACTTAATTCATATTGATTTGCATGTTATACAAATATAATTTTGGGAGATATAAGGTATTTAATATACTTTCAATGATGTCATTTTGAGAGATTTGAAGTGGCTCTATTTAGCCAGAAGAAAATCTTGGGGCATTTTTCCCCTGAATTTTCCAGATTAAAGTAAAATATTTTCTTTCTTGAAACTTCTTAATTCTCTCTTGCCATTTTTTTTCCTTCTGGTGTATCAATCTACATTTAAGAAAATGAGATCTTGGGATTAAAATAGCTAAATAATTAAACAACTAAAGATAAACTACTTTTCAATGAGTATAGAATTAGAAATGTAATATTGTAACCTTTTCAATGTTTATTAAATGAGTGAGGAATAAATGGCTGCTATATAAAAAAATGTTTTTTCTTTACATAATGGTAGCCTAAGAAAAAGAAAAAGGAAGGAAGGAGGGAGGGAGGGAGGGAGGGAGGAAGGAAGGGAAAGAAAAAAAGGAGAAAAAAGAAAAGGAAAGAAAGGAAGAAGGAAAGAAAGAGAAAAAGAAACCTGTACTTAAGCAATGTCAGTGACCATTAAGTTACGTGTTCCCTAAATATCTTTTTTTTTAAAGATTTTTTTGATGTGGACCATTTTTTTAAATTTTATTTATTTATTTATTTATGGCTGTGTTGGGTCTTCGTTTCTGTGCGAGCGCTTTCTCTAGTTGTGGCAAGCGGGGGCCACTCTTCATCGCGGTGCACGGGCCTCTCATTATCGCGGCCTCTCTTGTTGGGGAGCACAGGCTCCAGACGCGCAGGCTCAGTAATTGTGGCTCACGGGCCTAGTTGCTCCGCGGCATGTGGGATCTTCCCAGACCAGGGCTCGAACCCGTGTCCCCTGCATTGGCAGGCAGATTTTCAACCACTGCGCCACCAGGGAAGCCCCCCTAAATACCTTATCCACTTGGGAAATTACTTACTGACATGTGCAATGTTCCATATGTTTTTATTCATTGTATACTAAAAAACTCATTTTTTTATAGGCTCAAATACAACTTGAAGGGGTACCCCATATTATAGTGATTATAATGTATCTTCATTTATATTCATTTTAATTATGTTGTTGTCTATGTATGTGCATTTTTTCCCAGCATGAATTACTATTCTTGTCAAATAAAAATACTGTAATACAGTTGTTTGTGTCATGTGTGTGTGCACATGTGTTACTTTTGCCTACCTAAATTCTATATTGCTTTATCTTTGGAGAATCACCAAGTCTCTATTTCATTTTCTTTGTTCTGTAGGACTTACTTCATACAATAGATGTCTGATTAACAGACTAACATTTTCTCTGGCCATTGATTTGTTCAGATATAGGCAGATAAGTTAATGTAGCTAGACTCTTCCTGGATGAATATACTAAAAAGAAAATTTCTCTTGACATAAGCTGTACAATTTGAATTAGATTTCTCTAATTTTTTTTTTGTTTGTTTTTTTTGGTTGTGCTGCGTGGCTTGTGGGATCTTAGTTCCCTGACTGAGGATTGAACCTTCACCCTCAGCAGTGAAAGCTCAGAGTCCTAACCACCGGACTGCCAGAGAATTCCCAGATTCCTCTAAATTTTAACTGAAATGAAAATTCTTAATAATTTATTTGCCAAACTACAAATTTGAACCTGAAATTTGTTACTAGAAGAAAAAAATAAATTGGATTTAAAATGGCATAAAAGGATACATTTTTAAAGCAATAACAACAAAAGTTAATTAAATGGAGTATTATAATACCATAAATATCACCTTTTTTTCCCCCATGGTGGTTCTTTATGGAACATAAGGTATGACCATCTTAGAATCAACATTATCTTGAGTAAATATAGTAAAAAAAGTGACAAGCTGGGAAAAATATTTTCTATCTACACCACATTCAGGGATTACTACCCCAGCCTAAGAAAAGCTCCTCAAAACAGTTAAAATAGACCAACATTCTTGTCCAAAATGGGAAATTGACTGAATAAACAGGTCATAGAGGAAAATACCAACAACAAAACTGTTAAATTGTCTTCTCATCTTCAATTACTTCATCCTTTTTTTACATGAAAATTTTGATGGGATTCACCAGTGAAAAATCTGCATCTTTCCTTTCTTTTCTTTTCTTTTTTTTTTGTCAAGGAGGGAGCAGAAAGGTAGCAACTTGGTTATTACCAATTCAGTTTCTTTAATAGATATAGTGCTATACAAATATTCTATTTTTTATTCAGACAGTTTTATTTGTTTTAAGGAATTTGCTCAATTTTATCCAGATTGTCAAACTTATTGGAATAACCTATTTCAAAATAGACCTTTATTATCTTTAATGACCATAGGAACTGTAGAGATTCCCTTTCACTGCTGCTATTGGAAATATGTTTTATCTCATTTTTTTCATGATCAGTCTGGCTAGAGGTTTATCAATTTTATTGATATTTTTGAAAAATATCTTTGTTTCATTATTTTCTGTATTGTCCTTTTACTGTTTCATTAATTTATGCTCTTATTATTGTTTCCTTTTTCTACTTTTTTGGGGTTTAATTTACTCTTTAATAGCTTCTTAAGATAGAAACTTAGATCACAGAATTTAAATTCTTTTTTCATTTTCTGAAATAAGTAAGTAAACTGCTTCCCTTTGATTACTGCCTTAACAATATCCCACAAATTTTGACGTTTTATTTTATAAACATCCTGTTAAAAATATCTTCTAATTTCCATTTCGAATTTTTTTCTTTGATGTATTATTTAGAGATGTGCTATTTAATTTCCAGTATTTAGGGAATTCCCATATATCATTTTCTTACTGATTTCTTGTGCAATTACACTGTATTCAACTCACATACTGTAGATGCTTTCAATTCTTTTTAAATTTATTGAGACTCCTCTATTAGTCCAACATGTAGTCTACCCAGTTTATTGGTTGTGAGTTCTTGGAAAAAGTGTGTATTCTGCTGCTTTGGGGTAGAGTGTTCTATAAATAGCAAATGGGTGTAAGTGGTTAGTAGGACTTATTTGTTTTATCTGTTTCTGAGGTAGGAGTGTTAAAAGCCTCAAATATAATTGTGGGTTTATTTATTGCTCCTTTTAGTTCTGGGAGTTTCTACTTTAATTATTTGGAACAGCTTTCATTTGATGCCTGTACATTTAGGATAAGCATGTATGCCTTCCTGATAAATTGACAGTTTTTGTTATGAAATTTACCTCTTTGTCTCTGGTAACATACTTTAGCTTGAAAATTTTTCTGATACTAATATAGTCACTCCAGTATTTTTTTTTTAAATTGTGGTTAAATACACGTTAAATTTACCATTTTAACCATTTTTAAGTATATGGTTCAATGGCATTAGTACATTCACATTGCTGTGCAACCATCACCACTGTTCACCTCCAGAATTGTTCATCTTCCCAAACTCTGTACTCTTTAAATAATAACTTTCTATCTCCCTCCTCTGGTAACCACTAATCTATTTCCTGTTTGACAATTCTGGATATCCCATATGAGTGGAATCATACATTTTTTTCCTTTTGTGTTTAGCTTATTTCACTTAGCATAATGTTTTTGCAATTCATCCATGTTGTAACATGTATCTGAATTCCATTTCTTTTCAAGTCTGAATAATATTCCATCGTGTGTACCACCACCCTTTCATCAGTTGCTGAACACTTGGGTTGCTTCCACCTTTTGTCTATTGTGAATAATGCTGCTATGAACATTGGTGCACAAATATCAATTTGAATCCTTGCTTTCAACTCTTTTGGGTATATGTCTAGAAGTAGAATTTCTGGATCATGTGATATTTCTATATTTAGTTTTTTTAGTAACTGTTGTCATGTTTTCCACAGCAGCTGCACTATTTTGTATTCCCACCATCAATGTGCAGGAGTTCAGGTTCTCCACATATCACCTCACTTATTATATTCTGGGTTTTTTTGGGTAGGGCAGAGGGGAGATACTAGCTATCCTAGTGGGTATGAAGTATCTCAATGTAGTTTTACTTTACATTTCTCTAATGATTAGTGATGTTGAGCATTTTCTCCATGTGCTTATTGGCCATTTGTATACATTTTAGGAGAAATATCTTCCAAGTCCTTTGTCCATTTTGAATTGGGTCATTTGCTTTTTGTTTTTGTTTTATTGCTGAGTTTTAGGAGTTCTTTATATATTGTGGATATTGACCTCTTATCAGAAAATACAATTTGCAAATATTTTCTCTCACTCTGTGGTTTGCTTTTTCACTCAGTTGATAGTGTACTTTTTAAAAAATTAATTGATTAATTAATTTATTTTTGGCTGCGTTGGGTCCTCGCTGCTACATGAGGACTCTCTCTAGTTGCAGTGAGCGGGGGCTACTCTTCGTTGCGGCGCATGGGCTTCTCACTTCAGTGGCTTCTCTTGTTGTGGAACATGGGCTCTAGGCACGTGGGCTTCAGTAGTTGTGGCTCATAGGCTCAGTAGTTGTGACGCATGGGCTCTAGAGAGCAGACTTAGTAGTTGTGGTGCACGGGCTTAGTTGCTCCGTGGCATGTGGGATCTTCCCAGACAAGGGCACGAACCTGTGTCCCCTGCCTTGTCAGGTGGACTCCCAACCACTGCACCACCAGGGAAGCCCTGATAGTGTACTTTGATGCAGGAAAATTCTTAAATTTGATGAAGTCCAATTTATCTATTTTTTTTCCTGCTTGTGTTTTTAGTGCCATCTTTACTAAATCATTGCCAAATTCAGTGTTGTGAAGTATTGCTCTGTTTTCTTCTAAGAGCTTTACAGTTTTACCTGTTACATTTAGGTCTTTAATTCATTTTGAGTTAATTTTTGTATAAGGTGTAAGGTAAGGGTCCAATTTCATTCTTTTTCCTGTGTATATTCAGTTTTCCCAGCAGCAGTTTTTGAAATGACTGCCCTTTCCCCATTGAATGGTCTTGGCACCCTAGTTGAAAATTATTTTTATCTACTTAGCTAGCTATCATCTTTGTATCTCTCCTTCTTTATTCTATTCCATTGGTTTATATGTCTATCTTTGTTCCAGTACCACACTGTTTTGATTTACAGTTTCTTTTTATTAATATTTGCATTACATGTATTTTGCTATCTTTTAAATGTAACCTATATACATCTTGTTGTTTAAAGTTCACTTCTTTTAGCATCACTGAGCTAATGTAAATATAGGTAAAATCAGATTCACACACAACTACCAATTATGACCCTCTCATTCACTTGTGTAGTCCTGCAGTTCCATTTAGCTTGTTTTCTTTCTGCCTGAAAAAGTTCCTTTGTCATTTTTTATAATGCCGGTCTGCTGGAGATGAATTCACTCATCTTTTGTTTACCTGAAAAATCTTCAATTTGCTTTCATTTTTGGAAGGTTTTTTTCTTGCTACATATATAATTCATTTAAAAAAATATTTATCTTGTCTATAGTTTATTAAGGTTCCAGGATCTCTAAGTTAAGCTTTTCTACCAAAAAAAAAAAAAAAAAAAATTATTTTTCTTTCTTTTTTAAAAAAAATATTTATTTATTTATTTTATTATTTATTTGGTTCTGCTGGGTCTTAGTTGCAGCAGGTGAGTTCCTTAGTTGTGGCTTGCGGACTCCTTAGTTGTGGCATGCAAACTCTTAGTTGAGGCATGCATGTGGGATCTAGTTCCCTGACCAGGGATTGAACCCAGGCCCCCTGCATTGGAAGCATAGAGTCTTAATCACTGCACCTCCAGGGAAGTCCCCGTTATGTTTCTTAAAAATAAATCTGTCTCTCTCTTTCCCATTTCTTTCTGGGACTCCTCTTTTACATAATTTTAGACAAGTTGTTATTTTCCCAACATCCCTGAGTCTTTGTTCATGGTATGTAGCCCATTATCTCTTTTTGCTTTGCTTTGAATAGTTTCTATTTCCCATTCTTCCTTCCTGTTTCCTAGTCTTTTCTTTTGCATTTCCTAGTGTGTTGTTCAGGTGTTTTGTACACATTGTACCATTCAGTCTAGAACTTTGATTCTTTATGATTTAGAATTCTCTACTGAGATCTCTATTTCTTCACATTTTTTCTTTAAATACTTAAACATAATCTTAGTAGCTTTTAAAATACTTGTCTGCTAATTCTAACTTCTTGGCTATATTTACATCTGTTTCTTTTTTCTGGTCTTAGTCATATGTTCCCACATTTCACTTATCCAGTAATTTATTATTTTGTTGGGGAGGAAGAAATTTTCCTCTACCCTTCTAGGTTCTTATGGATGGTCTAAGAATTAAATTGACGTGAGACAGATTAACAGGAGAAAATCAAAGTTTAATTATGTGTGTACATGGGAGAGACCCAGAAAAACTGAGTAACTCACTAAAATGGCCAGACCCCTCACCTTAAAATGCCATCCTCGCCTAAGACTAAAGAGGATGTCAAGAGTCAGTTATGGGAGGCTTACCAGGAAAATCTCAGTAAGCAAGGGTGATTGTGAAGCAAATATAAGCTATTGCCTTCTCCACTGATACGAGTTTCTATAAATTTGGTCATCCTCCTCTTCTAGGTATGGAGAGGGAGACACCATTATGTATGATTTCCCTTACAAATGTAAATGTTTCTTACCAAAGGGTAACTCCTACTTGGTTTTCACAGTCCTTCCCACATACACAAATGACTCAAAAAGACATATTTTAGAGTGGCAAATTCTGCTTCCCTACAATTGTATGCTGAACATCGAGGACTACATTTTTGAGAATCAGCATCATGTGGTTCTCCTTTCCTAGAATGTTGAATTTTATTCTGGAAGGCAGTTAAGTTAACTGTGAATCAGTGTAATTCTCTTGAAGCTTTTTAAAAGTTTTTGTCAGAGCTGATATAAAGTAGTACTCTTAAAGTGTGATGTTTCTGAGGTATCAATTTTATGCGAAGGGTTATAATAATTTCTCTCCATACTAGCTGGTCAAAACTCTTATCTCCCATGATTCTTTTAGATCAAAGTTCCCAAGTAGCTGTTTTTGCCAGACATTATAGTCAAGCCCTGAACATGTACAACTTAGTTTTTAACTGAAGACTTGAGGGTATTGTTATGAACCAAACTTGGGTCACTAACCTGTTGCACAGCAAAGCCAACCGGGTTGTGGGGAAGGAAAGTACAGTGTTTATTGCAGGGCCTACAAAAGAGTACAGACAGCTCATGCTCAAAAGACCCAAACACCCAGATGGCTTTCAGGGAAGGGATTTTAAAGGCAACATTTGATGTGAGGGCTGCAGGGTTCATGACTTTCTTCTGATTGGTTCATGGTGAGGGTGGTGTTTCAAGAATCTCAATCATCAACCTTCTGGTTTCAACCAGTCTAGGGTCTACATGCTTATCATAAGTATGTAGTCACCATCTTATACTTGTGCAGGGTCTTAGTTTCTGCAGAACAACTCAAAGATATCCATCAAATTGTTATATATATCCGTGAGGAGGAACTAGGACTCTTTTATAACTGAACTTGTTTCTTGACTGCTTTTCCTTTGTTTCTGAATTCTCTCACTTCCCCAGTTAGTAACTGCTTGAATCTGCTTTTTGGAATTCAGGGAAGGCCTTGGAATCTAAAGGTTTTTTTTTTTTTTAACAGACTAGAAATGGGGGACACAGAGGGTCCTTTGTACAAGGGACGGCCCTGCATGGGCCTGCTGGGTTTCAACCTGCCCTTCTCTTTGATACTCCTCAATCCAGTCTGAGGGGAACAGGGGTGGGACAAGAGAGGGAATAATGTTTTAGATACAGAGGTTAATCACAAACTCAGCAAGGGAACTAGATTTTAGGGGGACTTGGTTTCAGTATTCCTCTGCTATACCTGGAGCTCTGTCTTTGCATAGACTCTTCCTTTTAGATGTCCTGCTTTACAAATTCCAGTTACTTCAGCAGAACTGAATTATAATCAATGCCATGCTCTTGGGCTCCACATCCATGTGTGTGGTTCCAAAAAAGCCTTAAGACAAACGGTGGAATTGGTAATAGGACTTGTTTTTTGCTTTTTCCTCTTTCAGAAATTACAGCCATGGGCTGTTGATTTGCAACATCTGAAATTTTGTTCGAATTTTTCATGTAATATGTTCTTTTTGTAGTTATTTATGGTGGAAGGGATATTCGAATATCAGTTTCTCTCATATCATTTCAAGTGCAAGTCAAAAAACAATAATATATTTTAAAATAGTATTGGAGATTGGCTCAAGATAGCAGAGTAGAAGGATGTACCCTCACTCCCTCTTGTGAGAGCACCAGAGTCACAACTAACTGCTGAACAATCATTGACGGGAAGACACTGGAACTCACCAAAAAATATACCCCACATCCAGAGACAAAGGAGAAGCTGCAATGAGATGGTAGGAGGGGCACAATCACAATAAAATCAAATCCCATAACTGCAGGGTGGGTGACTCACAAACTGGAGAACAATTATACCACAGAAGTCCATCCACTGGAGTGAAGGTTCTGAGCCCCACATCAGGCTTCCCAACCTGAGGGTCTGGCAATGGGAGGAGGAATTCCCAGAGAATCAGACTTTGAAGGCTAGTGGGATTTGATTAAAGGACTTCAACAGGACTGGGGGAAGCAGAGACTCCACTCTTGGAGGGCACACACAAAGTAGTGTGTGCATCAGGACCCAGGGGGAAGGAGCAGTGACGCCATAGGAGACTGAACCAGACCTACCTGCTAGTGTTGGAGGGTCATTTGCAGAGGCAGAGGTGGCTGTGGCTCACTGTGGGGACCAGGACACTGGCAGCAGAAGTTCTGGGATGTAATCCTTGGCATGAGCCCTCTTTGAGTCCACCATTAGCCCCATCAAAGAGCCTGTAGGCACCATGCTGGGTCGCCTCAGGCCAAACAACCAACAGGGAGGGAACTCAGCCACATCCGTCAGCAGACAAACGGATTAAAGATTTACTGAGCTCTGCCCACCAGAGCAACACCCAGATCTACCCACCACCAGTCCCTCGCATCAGGAATCTTGCACAAGCCTCTTAGATAGCCTCAGCCACCAGAGGGTAGACAGCAAAAGCAAGAAGAATTACAATCCTGTAGCCTGTGGAACAAAAACCACATTCACAGAAAGATAGTCAAAATGAAAAGACAGAGGACTATGTACCAGATGAAGGAACAAGATAAAACCCCAGAAAAACAACTAAATGAAGTGGAGATAGGCAACCTTCCAGAAAAAGAATTCAGAATAATGATAGTAAAGATGATCCAGGACCTTGGAAAAAGAATGGAGGCAAAGATCGAGTAGATGCAAGAAACGTTTAACAAAGACCTAGAAGAATTAAAGAACAAACACCTAGAAGAATTAAAAAACAAACAAACAGAGATGAACAATAAAATAACTGAAATGAAAACTACACTAGAAGGAATCAATAGCAGAATAACTGAGGCAGAAGAATGGATAAGTGACCTGGAAGAGAGAATGGTGGAATTCACTGCCACAGAACAGAATAAAGACAAAAGAATGAAAAGAAATGAAGACAGCCTAAGAGACCTCTGGGACAACCTTAAATGCAACAACGTTTGCATTATACCCAGAGGAGAAGAGAGAGAGAAAGGACCCGAGAAAATATGTGAAGAGATTATAGTTGAAAACTTTCCTAACATGGGAAAGGAAATAGCCACCAAGTGCAGGAGTGTAGAGAGTTCCAGGCAGGATAAACCGAAGGAGAAACACACCAAGACACATAGAAATCAAATTCACAAAAAATAAAGACAAAGAAAAATTATTAAAAGCAACAAGGGAAAAATGACAAATAACATACAAGGGAACTCCCATAAGGTTAAGAGCTGATTTCTCAGCAGAAACTCTACAAGCCAGAAGGGAGTGCCATGATATACTTAAAGTGATGAAACGGAAGAATCTACAACCAAGATTACTCTACCTGGCAAGGATTTCATTCAGATTTGATGGAGAAATCAAAAGCTTTACAAAGCAAAAGGTAAGAGAATTCAGCACCACAAAACTACCTCTATAACAAATGTTAAAGGAACTTCTCTAAGTGGGAAACACAAAAGAAGGAAAGGACCTACAAAAACAAACTCAAAACAATTAAGAAAATGTAAAGGGAACATACATATTGATAATTACCTTAAATGTGAATGGATTTAATGCTCCAACTGAAAGACACAAGCTCACTAAATGGATACAAAAACAAGACCCATCTATATGATGTCTACAAGAGATGTCTGCACATCTACAAGATGTGTCAGACCTAGGGACACATACAGACTGAAAGTGAGGGGATGGAAAAAGATATTCCATGCAAATGGAAATCAAAAGAAAACTGGAGTAGCAATACTCATATCAGACAAAATAGACTTTAAAATAAAGAATGTTACAAGAGACAAGGAAGGATGCTACATGATGATCAAAAGATCAATCCAAGAAGAAGATATAACAATTATAAATATATATGCACCCAACATAGGAGTTTCTCAATACATAAGGCAAATGCTAACGGCTATAAAAGAGGAAATCGACAGTAACACAATAATAGTGGGGGACTTTAACACCTCACTTACACCAATGGACAGATCATCCAGACAGAAAATTACTAAGGAAACACAAGCTTTAAATGACACAATAGACCAGATGGATTTAATTGATATTTATAGGACATTCCATCCAAAAACAGCAGATTACACTTTCTTCTCAAGTGTGCAAGGAACATTCTCCAGGATAAATCACATCTTGGGTCACAAATCAAGCCTCAGTAAATTTAAGAAAACTGAAATCATATCAAGCATCTTTTCCTACCACAACGCTATGAGATTAGAAATCAATTACAGGGAAAAAAAACGTAAAAAACACAAACACATGGAGGCTAAACAATACGTTACTAATTAACCAAGAGATCACTGAAGAAATCAAAAGGGAAATCAAAAAATACCTAGAAACAAATGACAATGAAAACACAATGATCCAAAACGTATGGGATGCAGCAAAAGCAGTTCTAAGAGGGAAGTTTATAGCAATACAATCCTACTTCAAGAAACAAGAAACATCTGAAATAAACAATCTAACCTTACACCTAAAGGAACTAGAGAAAGAAGAACAAAGAAAACCCAAAGTTAATAGAAGGAAAGAAATCATAAAGATCAGAGCAGAAATAAATGAAATAGAAACAAAGAAACAATAGCAAAGATCAATAAAACTAAAAGCTGGTTCTTTGAGAAGATAAGAAAAATTGATAAAACTTTAGCTAAACTCATCAGGAAAAAGAGGGAGAGGACTCAAATCAATAAAATCATAAGAGGCTACTACAAGCAACTCTATGCCAATAAAGTGGACAATCTGGAAGAAATGGACAAATTCTTAGAAAGGTATAACCTTCCAAGACTGAACCCAGAAGAAACAGAAAATATGAACAGACCAATCACAAGTAATGAAACTGAAACTGTGATTAAAAATCTTGCAACAAAAAAAAGTCCAGGACCAGATGGCTTCACAAGTGAATTCTATCAAACATTTAGAGAAGAGCTAACACCCATCCTTCTCAAACTCTTCCAAAAATTTGCAGAGGAAGGAACACCCCCAAACTCATTCTACAAGGCCACCATCACCCTGATACCAAAGCCAGCCAAAAAAAGAGAATTACAGACCAATATCACTGATGAATATAGATGCAAAAATCCTCAACAAAATACTAGCAAATAGAATCCAACAGCACATTAAAATGATCATACACCACGATCAAGTGGGATTTATCCCAGGGATGCAAGGATTCTTCAATATACGCAAATCAATCAATGTGATACACCATATTAACAAATTGAAGAAGAAAAACCATATGATCATCTCAATAGATGCAGAAAAAGCTTTTGACAAAATTCAACACTGATTTATGATAAAAACTCTCCAGAAAGTAGGCACAGAGGGAACCTACCTCAACATAATAAAGGCCATATACGACAAACCCACAGCAAACATCATTCTCAATGGTGATAAAACTGAAAGCATTTCCTCTAAGATCAGGAACAAGACAAGGATGTCCACTCTCACCACTATTATTCAATATAGTTTTGGAAGTCCTAGCCATGGCAATCAAAGAAGAAAAAGAAATAAAAGGATTACAAATTGGAAAAGAAGAAGTAAAACTCACTGTTTGCCGATGACATGATACTGTACATAGAGAATCCTAAAGACACCACCAGAAAACTACTACAGCTAATCAATGAATTTGGTAAAGTTGCAGGATACAAAATTAATACACAGAAATCTCTTGCATTCCTATACGCTAGTGATGAAAAATCTGAAAAAGAAATTAAGGAAACACTCCCATTTACCATTGCAACAAAAAGAATAAAATACCTAGGAATAAACCTACCTAGGGAAACAAAAGACCTGTGTGCAGAAAACTATAAGACACTGATGAAAGAAATGAAAGATGATTGCAACAGATGGAGAGACATACCATGTTCTCGGATTGGAAGAATCAATATTGTGAAAATGACTGTACTATCCAAAGCAATCTACAGATTCAATGCAATCCCTATTAAATTACCAATGGAATTTTTTACAGAACTAGAACAAAAAACCTTAAAATTTGTATGGAGACACAAAAGACCCCAAACAGCCACAGCAGTATTGAGGGAAAGAAATGGAGCTGGAGGAATCAGACTCCCTGACTTCAGACTATACTGCAAAGCTACAGTAATCAAGACAGTATGGTACTGGCACAAAAACAGAAATATAGATTAATAGAACAGGATAGAAAGCCCAGAGAATAACCCACTTACCTATGGTCAACTAATCTATGACAACGGAGACAAGGATATACAATGGAGAAAAGACAGTCTCTTCAATAACTGTTGCTGGGAAAACTGGACAGCTACATGTAAAAGAATGAAATTAGAACACTCCCTAACACCATACACAAAAATAAACTCAAAATAGTTTAAAGACCTAAATGTAAAACCAAACTATAAAACTCTTAGAGGAAAACATAGGAGGAACACTCTATGACATAAATCACAGCAAGATCTTTTTTGACCCACTTCCTAGAGTAATGGAAATAAAAACAAAAATAAACAAATGGGACCTAATGAAACTTAAAAGCTTTTGCACAGCAAAAGAAACTGGAAACAAGAAGAAAAGACAATGCTCAGGAAGGGAGAAAATATTTGCCAACAAATCAATGGACAATGGATTAATCTCCAAAATATATAAACAGCTCATGTAGCTCAATATTAAAAAAACAGACAACCCAATCCGAAAATGGGCAGAAGACCTAAATAGACATTTCTCCAAAGAAGATACACAGATTGCCAACAAACACATGAAAGGATGCTCAGCATCACTAATCATTAGAGAAATGCAAATCAAAACTGCAATGAGGTATCACCTCACACTGCTTAGAATGGGCATGATCATAATATCTACAAACAACAAATGCTGGAGAGGGTGTGGAGAAAAGGGAACCCTGTTGCACCATTGGTGGGAATGTAAATTGATACAGCCACTATGGAGAACAGTATGGAGGTTTCTTTAAAAACTAAAAATAGAGCTACCATACGTCCCAGCAATCCCACTACTGGGCATATACCCAGAGAAAGCCATAATTCAAAAAGACACATGCACCCCAATGTTCATTGCAGCACTATTTGCAGTAGCCAGGTCATGGAAACAACGTAAATGTCCACTGACAGACGAATGGATAAAGAAGATGTGGTACATATATACAATGGAATATTACTCAGCCATAAAAAGAATGAAATTGGGTCATTTGTACAGACGTGGATGGACCTAGAGACTGTCATACAGAGTGAATTAAGTCAGAAAGAGAAAAACAAATATCGTATATTAACACATATATGTGGAATCTAGATACATGGTACAAATGAACTGGTTTTGCAAGGCAGAAATAGAGACACAGATGTAGAGAACAAAGGTATGGACATCAAGGGAGGAAAGCAGAGGGGGTTGGTGGTGGTGGTATGAATTGAGAGATTGGGATTGACATTTATACACTATTACGTATAAAATAGGTAACTAATAAGAACCTGCTGTATAAAAAATAAACTAAAATAAAATTCAAAAAATTAATTCATGAACACCAAGTTAAAAAATAATACATAAATAATTAGTATTATTACCATTCTACTGTTTGAGAAATGAAGATATGTAGCTTTTTTATACTCTGTGTACTTAAGATACTTCAACATAAACATCATGATGTATGTACCTAGGGGGAGTAAATGTACAATAATCTACAACCTAAGACTAGTTACTTTTATCGAGATTTTGATTTCTTGAGTAGGTAGTTAGCAGTTCTGAAACTAATCTCTCTAATCCACACTGTAAAATTGGCAATATCATCAACAATTAACATGAGAAATGATAGTAATAAGATTTCATTTGTGAAATGAGTAGTATTTAGAATTTGTTGTTGATTAGAAAGGTTATAAATGTACCTCTACCCCTCCATGTGTAAGCTATCAGAATTTAGTAAACCAGTGCTCATATGGCTTTAGCTTAGAGTTCTTAGTTTAGAAATGGGCTAAACATGTAGCTGTTTATATTTAAATTAATTAAAATTCAGTGAAATTAATTTCTGTCATTTAAAATAGATAAGTAGCTAACATATTGTATAGTAAATATATAGAATAATAATATGTATATAGTACATATATATACATATATAGAATTCCAGCAGGATTCCAGTGAATCCTTACATCTCCCACATTAAATAATTCTCTTTCATCTGGTCAGAATAGAAAGTTCACTGATCCAGCTTTCAGTATATTGGTATGTATTCCTAGAAGTGAAATTTTAGCAAAGTTCTTGTCAGAGCACTTAAAATGATGAGAATGGGAAGTTCATGTGTATTCAAGGACAGCTTTTATGACACGTCTGTGCTTGCTTGGATGAACTCCATATCAGACTTGCTTACGTTTTCATAAATGACATGTTAGTGAGCTTGTGGAGGAGAAGATATATAGCTCTGACTTACATACTGTTTTCAGAAATTATTAGTATTCACTATAAGAAACTGAAAGTTGTGAATACCAGATTTCCTTAGCTCAGTTCACAATTGATCAACTTAGAAATAATGGCATTATCAAAGAGTGGTTTAATAGAAAGCGAAGTTTACATCACTGAATGAAAACCCACATCAAATCAACTGGTATTCTACATTAAAACATAGGGCCTATTATGATATAGACGCATCAAGAAAGATTCTTACATTTTTTCCACTGGCTTCCATCTAGTTTTCCCATCCCACCCAATAGAATTTCAGTGACCCTATAAGGATTTGATCTCAGATCTGTCTAGCAAAAAGCACACACTTTTAATCAGTTTGCTGTGCAGCACATATCCAAAAGAGGACAGGTCCTGGGCAACTGATGAAATTAACTAAGTAGCCAAAGAATAGCTCTTAAAAAAAAAAAATTTAGAGTCACACAGGATTGGACTGTTCCTCCATCTTTCAAGAACAAATTTTATTGAATGTCTGCTCTGGACCATACACTGATTATGTTTGTGGGGTTTCCCAGCTGAAGAGGAAACAGAACAATAGTTGTGTTTGCATGAGCTCACTGTGACATTTCCAAATAATTTCCATGCAGTGGTATCGTGTTCAAAAGGAAAATTCTATCCCCAGTGCTGTTTGTCTCAAAATCCCACTAATATAACTCCTGAAGTAGGAATCTGGAATAATAGCAAATAAGTCTTCTTTCCATGCCCAATCCTGTAAAGGTACCCTAGGAAAGTATAAGTATGACAACCAGCTGCTCAGCAACCAGGGAGGTAGAATTGGGGTTAATATAGAATTATTTTGCCAACAAACATCATGTTACCAAAGATGCTAGATAAGCAAAAACATACAGATGGTGTATATCTTAATAGAAGTATATCCATATTCTATATCTTTGAAATACTCCAGAAAAATGGCCTTCTAAGGCTGAATTTTGATAGAAGATTCTTGTTTATTTTTTAGAAAGCATACATCAGAGACAATTCAATTTCCTGGATGAATGTTTGGAATACAAAGAAATTCTCTGAAGATATAGCCACTTTTCTAGACTAGGTGTAAATGTCAGTATTATTTTAAAATCCTAGCCATTGTGTGATACCTGGATATTTCTGTTTTTTTTTTTTTTTTTAGCTATAGTTTTATATTCCCCCAGTGATATTGTTTTGAGGTATAAATTAATTTACTTGCAAGGCTGGGTCAAATTTTATCTTTTTTGAATGATAGTGTTCAGAGACATTCACAACTCTAAGTTTATGAACTGTTAAACAATTCCTCAAATTCATTTGTTACATAAAATGTGGTTCAATAGAGCACTGAAATCATGAGTCATATTTCTGATAAAATATTAACTAAAATCCTTTCTCATTTATTTGTCTTAAATAGACAAAGACTCATTCAAGTTCTCTCTTTGAAAAGCTTGAATATATAAAAAGTTCTCATGAGTTTATTATATTACTTTATAATTAATGAAAATATCATTATAAGATATTACAGGACTTATGGGGAAAGTAACATGGATTGAAGAAAATCTCATTATCAAGGAATTTTGTATGCAAATTAAAATTTATTTATTTGAATTAGATGAGATGAATCAAAAAGTTGCACATAAATTTTCAGAGCTATTCAAGCATAGTCTGCAAAACAAAACAAGAAACTTTTAATTAAAAATTCAGTAAGTGGTAGAGGAAGAGCTCAAATTTATAGTTTATTGATACTTTTTTTGGCATTTATATTCTCTGTAAGAAGTAGAATAAAAGATAAATCAAGCAACTTGATGGGAAGGAAAAGGCAATGTTAAATAAGAAAACAGAGGGAAAGAAGAAATCTTTAAAGATATTTTTGCTTGGTTTGTTTTTTATTAATTAATCTTATGTTTGGTAAGTGTGAGAATGACAAGATGAGAAAGTCATACAAAAAGAATTTTATAATAAAAATATTTTACATTTTATACTATTTTTAAATTAAGGAGAACAATGAAAAATAAGTACGAGTTGCCTAAGAAACATAGGGAGGTTTTATCCTAGAGCAGAGTAAAGAGATTGAGATATCACTTGTTCTCTAGGGAAGAATCTGTTTATAAACCATTTGAAATTGCTAGTGCAGGTTGAATGACCAGGAAGCATGAAGACTGCAAATAAGTAAATATGGAAGGAATGATCTCATTTAATAGAAACCCTGATGTGTAATTTACAATAAAAATCAGACTGTCATGCACGGTTTAGAACACATCTAGAGCATCTGTTTTTGTAATGCCTACAAAGCATTATTGTATACACGAGCAGGGAAAAGTTAGGAGCCAATTGCTTGGTTGGCCTGCACAGTCTTTTTCATGAACATGGATAGTGTGCAGCTCACTGTGCTCAGTTATAACCTCCCATCAAAAGTTCCCAGGCAACACTTTACAAGCTCACCGAAATAAGCGTTGGGCTCCCCTATTTGGAAACATTGGTGTAAGATATTTTTTATCACCCTGGAATTTAAGAGGTATGCAGAGAGGCTATTAGAATTAAGCAAGAAATGTACCTGTAGAAGATGACCACTGGATGGCATGTGTAAACGTTAGTAATAAAACTGAGGCACTGGCATGCAAGAAGAACAGTAAATAAGCCAATTTCTCTTCCCATCATTGTAACTCCTGCCACCTACTCCTGCTGTTTGAACCTAACTGCAAGATAGAAGACATGTAATTTCCAAATAACGCCATATATGGAAATCAACGTCAAGAACACAGAGCAGAGCAGAGAATAGATCTAGGAAACAAAAGAATACTCAGAACCATTTACCCATTTGTTTCATAATATTCACTCCTGTGCTTTGTCCAGATGAGAAACTTTTTCTCCAAATACCAGAGACACAGCTACTATACCATTATGTAGTGATGTTACCCCAGGTATATTCCTGTTATGGTTTGAATTGTGTCCCCCCCCCCTCTAAAGTATATTGAAGTCTGAATGCCTGGTACCTGTGAATGTGACTTCATTTCGAAATAGGGTCTTTAGAGATATAATCAAGTTAAAATGTGGCCATCAAATCCCTAATTTTAAATGACTCATGGCCTTATAAGAAGAGGGAAATTTGGACACAACACACACATAGAGAATGCCATGTGAAGACACAGATACAGAGGAAGATGGTCATATGAAGACTGCTAAGGAAATATAATTAAAAACAAAATCTTCTACCAGCCCAGAAATCCTCTCCATAAAGGTAGTAAATTGTTGAACATTTTTTGTTAGTGAATGAGCATTACACTGAAATAATATTGAATGGGCATTACACCAAAACGTGATGTGCAAAACAGATTATCCACTAAGACAGTGGTCCCCAACCTTTTGGCACCGGGGACTGGTTTCATGGAAGACAATTTTTCCACAGATGGGTGGTGGGGAGAGTCGTGGAAGACATTTTTTCCATGGACAGGGGCCAGGGAGGGGGTATGGTTCAGGGTTCAGGCGGTACTTCCAGCGATGGGGAGTGATGGGGAGCAATGGGGAGTGGTAGATGAAGCTTCACTCACTTGCCCGCAGCTCACCTCCTGCTATGTGGCCCGGTTCCTAACAGGCCAAGGACCGGTAGCGGTCCTCTGAGGCCCAGGGTTTGGGGACCCCTGCACGAAGAGATTTCAAAGACAGAAAGAAATCTCATTTTTATTTATCCAAGCAGATACAATCCATTAAATACATGTTCTCTAGATAAACTATAGCTAGTCCTCTAGTAAGAGGATTGACAGTACCATTTGTCAAATGTAGTTCATACTAACTTTACCTGGTAACTGAGGCAAACTTCTGTTAGCTAATTGGCTTTATCCAGGCAAAGAACAAACTTCTTTGATGCTTACATTTCAAAGAGATGGCTTCTATTTCTTTGAGAAAGACATTCCTGGTTCAGAAAGCTGACAAAAGGCCTGTCTAGTTTTCAAAATGATCTATTTAAATTTCAAAGAGGGGAAAGCACTTACAATTTTAAGTTTTCTACCGTAAATGTTGTAAGAAAAGTATGGGAGAGGAATTTCTTCCCTTATTTTCAACAGGGAGAATTAAGCCTCTTATTTCAAGTTTTTATTTGTCCTTACAAGATGGAGGCAGGCTGGAGTTATGCTGCTATAAGCCAAGGATACCCTGGGGATACCAGAAACTAGAAGATGCAAGGAAGGATTCTCTCCTTGAGGCTTTGAAGGAAGCATGGGTCTGCCAGCATATTGAGTTCAGAATTCCAGCCTCCAAAACTGAGGATAAATTTATGTTGTTTTCATCCACCCAGTTTGTGATACTTCCTTATGTTAGCCCCCAGAAACTAATACAATTCCCATCTAAAACTTAAAATGTTAACAGCTAACAAATAAGCTAGCAAGAGACAAAAAATGAATTAACCTAAAGCACAGCTAGTTCAGTCTTATCTTCTGTTCATTGGTAACAGGAGGTTATGTTGATAATCATAGTTTCCTACCTGGGCTACCCGTTTCCTGTTCCTGTACTTCTGCTAGGAACAGGCAAGTCAGAGATGTTTACCAAGTGGTGTGACCCTAAGTTAATACTCTCAAAATCCAACTTTTTAGTGGTCTTAAGCATTTTCCCATTGACCAGTAATATTAGCAATTGAAATATTAACCAGATCCCCTGATTTCACAACTTCCTTCTCCCCAATTGTATAACAGTTATCCAATTTCCTCTTGGAAATTGGGATCAAATCATTCCATCTATTAGAGTCAGTACAGCCTAAAATGTTAATGTGGTAGACTAAGCTTTTAATTCAGCTGATGTGTTACCTGATTGAAGTACTACTTAAGTACTGACTGACACCTCCTAACCCACTGAGCCCAGTACCATGGAGATGTAAGACAAAAATTCCCTAAATGAATGATAAGGTATAATAATGAGAGAGGCTACTGGCACTCCATCAACTGTTTACCAGACCCATAACTTTTCACTATGAGAAGAAACAGCACCATTTCACTCTTCCCTTTAACCATGTGCTTCTGAGAAAAAGAACACTTGAACAATCCCATGGCATAAACACATTGCTGCATGTCCTATAGTTTAAGTAAGCTTCTTCATCTTAGACAATGTTGTGTACCATGCTATGATGATGAATCAAGCATCCTTATGTCCATGAATTATACTATTCACTGCTTCAAGACAAATGCAATAAAAATAACCAAGGAGAGAACATTATTATAGATTTTAAAAAGAATATAAAGATGGAATAGTACATTTTTGTAGGAAATTTGCCAATATTTGACATTTAGATGAATTGCATGAAATCCTTGAAAAGTATGACTTACCAATACTGACAAAGGAATAAAATAGAAATCAGGAAATTCCTAGATCTATTAAAGGTATTAACTGTAAAATATGGAAACATTACCACCAAGAAATATCTAGGTACAAATAACATCAACAGTAAAACTTCAAAGAATAAGTAACAGCAAAGTAATTTTCTAGGACACTGGTGCATGTTCCTATTGTGCTTTTCATTGTGTACATGGGGACCCACAGGAGCATGTCTGGGAAGGTAGGTGAGGAGTTTCCCTTGCAAAGGTGGATCATGGCTTTGGCATACAACAAAGGCCTCTTGATTTTTAAATTTCATCTAGAAAGTTGAGGCCCATACCTGAGTGAAAAGCAGGAGACTTATTGCAAACCCTTTTCAGTAGGACGATTTTCTCAGGGCTGTTGACACATGGGTAAGGGATTATTAAAAGACAACTTATTTGCAGACAGATAGTAAAATTCCAAGTAGAGTTATGTACATTATACTAGTCATTTTCGGGGAAAAAAATGTTCTTTGGTGAAGTGAAGGTCGTTTGATATTTAAAACATTGTTATTAATAGGCACAAAATGAAGTTGACAACCTATTATCTGTCCCTAAGTGTCTTGGAAGTCTATGAAACCCAAAAGACGGGAAACCACAGGTTTAGACTATGTACTTGGGCACCAGACAGCTTGGGTCCATATCCCAGGACTATCACTTATTAGCCGAGTAGGCTTGTGTGAGTGATATAAGATTTCTAAGGCCCCATCTTCTTATATGTACAATAAAGTTTATAATCCTCAGACAAAAAATAATAATTAATAAAATCTTATACAAACTCATTCATAAAAGAGAATATATGAGAAAACTTGTCAACTCATTTAGTTAGCAGGAGCATCTTGAGTATATACCCTCACCAGGATATTACAGGACCAGAAAATAAGGCAATCACTCTCATAATCATAAATGCAAAATATTAGCATATTTAAGTTATCTCTATATTAATATATAAATGTAATGACAAATGTTAATATATTTTATGGCTTCAAAGTTTATTTATCTTTTCAAATCATCAGTCTAATTTATTGAATTGACAGAGTAAATGAGAAGATAATTTCAAAACGTTTGTATGATAAATGTTATTTATACTTAAACTATAAAACACACGTATAAATATCCTGGAGCAAATATTGTATTCAATGATAAAATATTATAATTTGCTTTGATAACAGGGAAAAGATAAAAATGCTACTACTTAACTGAATACTGCAAGTTTTAGCCAGTGTAATAAGGCAGGAGAAAAGATATAAAAACTGAAAAGGAAAAAATAGGATCATATTGTGTGTAGGTGATTTAATTTTATACATAGAATTATTATAAATACATATAGCATTAAGTGAATTAATCAAAGTTACTATAAAAATTCAATGCACAAAAATAATTTTTATTTCAATAAAGCAGAAACAAAGACTTTAAAAGTAAAAATTTAAAAGATAGCTTTTAAACTTAAAATGTCTAGGCAATATGATGAAGAGTATGCAAAGTTCTGTCACCAAAATTTTAAAATATTATGTATTAGAAGAAATGAAAGAAGACTAAATAAACAGAGGGACATAGCATGTACACAGAAAAAACATTATTTATTTAAAGATGTCAATATTTTTTCAAATTGATATAAATAAATATAACAAAATCATTAAAAATTTTCAATAAGTTTTTATGTGATAATTAATAGTTTGGTTCTAGAGTATGTATGGTAATGAAAAAGCCAAGCATAGCCAAGACAATCATGAAGAATAAGAAAAGTGATGACTTACAAAACCTGATGAAAATTATAAAGCCAGAAAACATAATGAAGTTTTTGCATAAGAGTAGAAAAATATAATGATGGAAACAATAGAGGGATCAGGAGAGATCCAACGCTGCTGATAAATTGGTTTATAATAAAGGTGCTCTTACCATGGGGTGTAGAAAGATAGTGCTTTGAAGGAATGTGGTAGGTTAAATGGAAATTGATGAATGAAAAATAAATAAGCTTTGATACCTAACTCACACTGTATTAACAAAAGTCAGATGTAAAAGCATTTTAGAGAAAGATGTGAAAGTTAAATCAGTAAAACATCTAGCTAGAAGAAAATGCAAAGAAAATATTTTTATGACCACGGGACAAGCAAATAATACTTAATCAGAAAACAAAAGTGGATATAAAGAAAATATTTGATCAAAAAGACTTCATCAAAATTAAGAACTCATCATTAAATGAAACAACTATTAGAATGAAAAATTAAAGTCACAGTGTGGGAGACAAACTTGTATTATTTCTGACAAAAATTATATAAACAACTTAAAAGAATAGTTACTAAATATTGCAAATCAAATAAAAACAGCCTAATAAAATTGGGGAAAAGAGTTAAATATGCACTTTACAAAAGAGAACATCCAAATCATCATTAGACATAGAATAAGGTTCTTATGTCATTATTTATCATAGAAATGCAAATTAAAACCATGGTATTTTTAAGTCAGAATCTGTGAAGTGTCAGGTATTTTACCCTATTTGCAAGTTAGCCTGACACACAGAGTATGTGTGTGTGTTTGTGTGTGTGTGTGTGACACAGAGAGAAAATAGAAGACTTTTCACTTAGAGGCAAAGACAGTTTATTATTCACAGCGAAAGCAGAAAACAGAGTAAAATTACAGTGCTAATTCCTAGAGCCCCAGTTCCCATAGAGCGATGTAGTGAGTTCCAGTTGGTAACTGTTCATATATTGACAGTGTGTTACAGCATAGAAACTGCAAGATTGGAAGACTCTGATCTTATAGAGGAGCTGCTGGCAAACTTGCTCATCCCTTCTTCCCGTACAACTTACAGAGACAAACAAAATTACTTTTATTACCCTGGAACATAAGCAAATGTTTCTGGGGAGGGAAGTAAGGCATTCCCATGTTTATTACTCTGAAATGTAGGCAAATTTCTTCTGAGAGATGTCTCTCAATGTCTCTGGAGGGGGTTACTATATCTATCTTTACTTATCCATAAAAGTAAATAAATTTGCTCCACATGGATTCCCTGTCCCTATGCTTCCAGGGCTGCATACAAAGATTCCAGATAATACCTGGATATGTAATGTCTCCACATATTCTTGGAAAATTGACTTCCAATGAATATAATACTAATCAAAAAGAATAGCTAAATTTGAAGAAAATGCCAAAATCAAGTTTAGCAATAATATAAAAAACTAGAAATCTCATGTGACATGGGTGATTACATAAATTGGTATCACCACCTTAGAAAACTGTTTAGTATTGCCTACCAAAACCAATCATAAGCATAATCTACACCACTACAAAGCAATTCCACTCTTAGTAATATAGTCTGCAGATGAACAAGATTATTCCAAAAGACGTACACAAGAATATTCAGCATAGCATTATTTACAATGATTCCAAACTAGGGGAAAAAAATCAACTATCAATCAAAAGTAGATTTAATGATTACCTCATAACATATTGATATAATCATGTAACTTAATCAATAAAGAATGAAAAATAACAAACTACAGCTATAGGCAACAACACATATGAATTTACAAACAATATTATATAAAATAAGTTAAATACAACATGATATACGCTGTATAATTCCTAACACATGCAACTTTTTAAATAGGCAAAACCAAATTATTATGATAGACGTCAGAATAACATCTGTCTTTGATGGGATTAATGACTGGGAGGGAACACAAATGAGGGTCTTGGGATTCAGATTACGCTTTCTATATTGACATTTAGGGATTTGATGAATTTGTTCACTTAAAATGCACTTATGATGTGTGTTTATTATACTTCCATTTTAAAAGTAAAAAGGGTTTTTGTAGAATTTTAGTTGTATAATATATAGTTTTTCAATAAACTCTGGTGAAATTTAACCATATTTAAACTTTAGTTCAAGTGCTTGAAATACTGTAAAATCCCATTCAAAATGTTTATTATGCCCATACAAATAAAGCAATGTTTTTATATGCAATCAACTATTTGTTAAAATGTTATTAAAGTAGATTTTTCAGATATTCTGTTTATGGTGGCAGTAAATAAATGCTTCAGTATCTAAACTCAAATGTAATTCAAATAGTATCTATAAAGATATATAAAACTATTATCTTTGTTGGTATTTCTTTTAGCTTGTGCTTTAGTATAGCACCATTAAAAATGCAATTATGTCAGTTACACAAGTGTAATAATAAACAAAAATTAACCACATGAAATTCATCTCAGCTTGAGCAGCAAAATGATCAAAACATAATTATCTTTATATTTGGAAAAAGAATATTAAAAGCAAAATTTTATGAACATTGTCACATCCAAAAAGGATGTGATATTTTAAAAAGTTACATTAAGGCAAACCTCTCATTTTACTTAAATTTTTTGCTAGAATTATTTGAATTGTGTGACAACTCAATAAAAAATGAAAATAATGCCCTCAGAAGCATTTAAAATGTAAAATTTCTAATTAAAAAAATGAAAAAGTTATCTCCAAGTTATATTAAATTATTGACAATTGGATTCACCAAAACAATATGGAGATACATTAAAACATGATAAATATTAATGGTGATTTATTTAATAATTATACCTTAGGTATTTTTTTCCCTAAAATTCACCCCAAATCTAAATCCCCAGTAACTGTCTTTACCACATCCTTCCTGGTAGTTTCCTACTGCTGCTGAAACAGATTACCACATGTCACCTGAAAGCAACACAGATGTGTTACCTGAAAGTCAAAAGTCTGAAATAAGTCTCGCTGAGCTAAAGCCAAGGCATAGGTAGTCAAGGAAACAGTCTGTTTTTTTTTTTTTTTACCTTTTTCAGCTTCTAGAGGTCACTTGCATTCCTTGGCTCATGGCCACTTCCTCTATCTTCAGAGCCAGCAATTGTTGGTTGACTCATTTTTCACAATGCATTATTCTGATGCTCCACTTTTGTAGATAAATCTCCTTCAGGCCTCTCTCTTATAAGGACACTTGTTATCACATTGGGCCCACGTGGATAATCCAGGCTACTCTCCCTAATTCAAGATCCTTAACTTACTTTTACAAAGTCCTTATTACCATGTGAGACAACATATTCACAGGTTCTGAGAATTAGGATGTGTATATTTTTGAGGGCCCATTTTTCAACCTTCAACATTTCCTTTTTCATTTACTTAGCCAATTTTAAATCAGAGACTTATTTTTCATACAGGCGTACATCAGGGATATTGTGGGTTCAATTCCAGACCACTGCAATAAAGCAAATACTGCAATAAAGTTAATATTTTGGTTTCCCAGTGCATATATGTTTATACTATACTGTAATTAAGTGTGCAATAGCATTATGTCTAAAAAACAATGTACCTGCCTTAATTAAAAATACTTTATTGTTAAAAATGTGAAAACAATTATGATAGTAACATCAAAGATCACTGATCACATATCACATTACCTTTACAAATACAATAATAATGAAAAAGTTTGAAGTATTGCAAGATTACCAAAACGTGACACAAAGACAAAAAGTGAGCAAATGCTCTTGGAAAAATGGCACCAATATAACTGCTTGACACAGGATTGCCACAAACCTTCAATTTGTAAAAAGTGAAATATCTGGAAAGTACAATAAAGTGAAGCACAGTAAAAAAAAAAACAAACAAAAAAACCCCAGTATACTTGTATATTTTTTTAAGTAGAATGTATGGTAGTGGAGTGGAGATTTGGAAAAATAGTGAAATCTAAGAGAAACGTAAGGCCATAGTTGTTACTGTTTGGGAAGGGAGGGATATAGAAGGAAGAAAGGAATGTAGTTACTTCCAGGAGACTAAGTACTACTTCACCTCTCTAGGAACACAGAAGAATGTTTTTGATAGGAAGTCAGGTTTGAAGAAAACCTTGACTAGCAGCCCATGAAACAATCCAGGCACACAGAATCATCAAATTATGGCAACAGTTACAGACCATGTCCAAACCAATACAAGTATGTATGTGTGTGTATTTAAAGAAAACAAAAGTGGTACTATTTATTGTTGATTTTTGACAGTGAAGATATGATAAACCAAGAACCTTGAATCAATATAAACCTAAATGTTTCAAATAAGGTGATAAAATAAT